>NC_138895.1:38088479-39441618 GCF_965194825.1 Balaenoptera physalus | reverse complement strand
GAATAGCCCTGCCGAAGTGGAAGCTTGGAGCGGAGTTCTTGAGGCATTAGTTTCAGGTCTGTTTTCTTTTAAGGTTAGTAAGCTCTTCAAGGCCCTGAGGACCTCGCCTGGGCACCCTATTCCCTGCAAGAACACCCAGTACCGGCAGGCTCCACTGGGCTACTAAGAAACATCCAGGCCCGGGAACTTTTCCCATTCACTCTTTGTATTTTGTGTATAGGCCAACACACTACACTCTTCCTTGGAAGAGCTAGATTTCCTCAGCTCTCCAACAGCTCCAGGAAATGTGTTCTCTCACGTCCTACATATCATGCAAATCTGCCTCATTGCCCTAGGCAGACCTGCACTGAGAAACCAAAACTGCTTCACATTCCTTCTACAAAGTCATACCTTAACACCCCATCATCACAGTAGAAAGTCGGCTTGCGTTTCTGCTGTAACCCCAGCACAGTTCTTCCTCTTACACTCCAGGGTTTTAGAAGAAGCCGAGCCCGATAGCCTACCCAGCGCGATCCCTGGGGGAGGCGGTTGGCTACACGCAGAATTACGTGCCAAATAAACTTTATTTAAGGAAGGGACCAGTGTGTAGCTAGAGTGTATATTTCCTTGGTAGAAATCACAAGGAGGTAGGCTGCATGTTCGCTGGAAAAGGGGAACGTATGGCACAAGCCTTGCTTACCCATTTTGAATGCTCCATTCAAGCTGCCTTGAAGCTGCCTAAATAACAATTTTAGGACGGGTCTCTAGTCTCTGTAGGCAAGGCTCTGGGAAGGGAACGAGTGTTCTCTCCATCAACAGGGTGCTTTCATAGCCTGGGTGGGAGCCTCTCCTCAGACGCTCTACAGCTAAAAGGAAACTTGACCTGAGTCCTTTCCTCAAGGTAAAGCCTAGAATAGCCCTGTCGAAGTGGAAGCTTGGAGCGGAGTCCTTGAGGCATTAGTTTCAGGTCTGTTTCCTTTTAAGGTTAGTAAGCTTTTCAGGACACCGAGGACCTCGCCTGGGCACCTTATTCCCTGGAAGACCACCGAGTACCGGCAGTCTCCACTGGGCTACTAAGAAACATCCAGGCCCGGAAACCTTTCCCAGTCACTCTGTGTATTTTGTGTGTAGGCCAACACACTGCACTCTTCCTTGGAAGAGCTAGATTTCCTCAGCTCTCCAACAGCCCCAGGAAATGTGTTCTCTCACGTCCTACATATCATGCAAATCTGCCTCATTGCCCTAGGCTGAGCAGCTCTGAGAAACCAAAACTGCTTCGCATTCCTTCTACAAAGTCATACCTTAAGACCCCATCCTTACAGGAGAAAGTCAGCTTGCGTTTCTGCTGTAACCAAAGCACAGATCTTCCTCTTACACTGCAGGGTTTTAGAAGAAGCTAAGCCAGATAGCCTACCTAGAGCGCTCCTTGGGGGAGGCTGTTGGCTACACGCAGAACTCCGTGCCAAATAAACTTTATTCAAGGAAGGGACCAGTGTGTAGCTAGAGTGTATATTTACTTGGTAGAAATCCCAAGTAGGTAGGCCGCGTGTTCGCTGGAAACGGTGACCTTATGGCACAAGCCTTGCTTTCCCATTTTGAATGCTCCATGCATGCTGCCTTGAAGTTACCTAAATAACAGTTTTAGGACGAGTCTTTAGTCATTGTAGGCAGGGCTCTGGGAAGGGAACGAGTGTTCTCTGCATCAACAGGGTGCTTTCATAGCCTGGGTGGGAGCCTCTCCTCAGACGCCCTAGAGATAAAGGAAACTTGACGTGAGTTCTTTCCTCCAGGTAAAGCCTTGAATAGCCCTGCCGAAGCTAAGCTTGAAGCAGTTTCCTTGTGGCATTTGTTTTAGGTCTGTTTTCTTTTAAGGTTAGTAAGCTTGTCAAGACACCGAGGACCTCTCGTGGGCACCCTATTCCCTGCAAGAGCACCGAGTACCAGCAGGCTCCACTGGGCTACTAAGAAACATCCAGGCCCGGAAACGTTTCCCAGTCACTGTGTATTTTGTGTGTAGGGCAACACACTGCACTCTTCCTTGGAAGAGCTAGATTTCCTCAGCTCTCCAACAACTCCAGGCAATGTGTTCTCTCAATTCCTATATGTCATGCAAATCTCCCTCATTGCCCTAGGCTGAGCAGCACTGAGAAACCAAAACTGCAACGCATTCCTTCTTTAAAGTCAAACCTTAAGACCCCATCCTTACACGAGAAAGTCGGCTTGCTTTCCTGCTGTAACCAAAGCACAGTTCTTCCTCTTACACTCCAGGGTTTTAGAAGAAGCAGAGCCCGATAGCCTACCCAGAGCGCTCCCGAGGGGAGGCGGTTGGCTACACGCAGAATTCCGTGCCAAATAAACTTTATTCAAGGAAGGGACCAGTGTGTAGCTAGAGTGTATATTTACTTGGTAGAAATCACAAGGAGGTAGGCTGCATGTTCGCTGGAAACGGGGAACTTATGGCACAAGCCTTGCTTACCACTTTTGAATGCTCCATTCAAGCTGCCTTGAAGCTACCTAAATTACAATTTTAGGACGGGTCTCTAGTGTCTGTAGGCAGGGCTCTGGGAAGGGAACGAGTGTTCTCTACATCAACAGGGTGCTTTCATAGACTGGGTAGGAGCCTCGCCTGAGACACTCTAGAGCTAAAAGGAAACTTGACGTGAGTCCTCTCCTCAAGGTAAAGCCTAGAATAGCCCTGCCGAAGTGGAAGCTTGGAGCGGAGTTCTTGAGGCATTAGTTTCAGGTCTGTTTTCTTTTAAGGTTAGTAAGCTCTTCAAGGCCCTGAGGACCTCGCCTGGGCACCCTATTCCCTGCAAGAACACCCAGTACCGGCAGGCTCCACTGGGCTACTAAGAAACATCCAGGCCCGGAAACTTTTCCCATTCACTCTTTGTATTTTGTGTGTAGGCCAACACACTACACTCTTCCTTGGAAGAGCTAGATTTCCTCAGCTCTCCAACAGCTCCAGGAAATGTGTTCTCTCACGTCCTACATATCATGCAAATCTGCCTCATTGCCCTAGGCAGACCGGCACTGAGAAACCAAAACTGCTTCACATTCCTTCTACCAAGTCATACCTTAACACCCCATCCTCACAGTAGAAAGTCGGCTTGCGTTTCTGCTGTAACCCCAGCACAGTTCTTCCTCTTACACTCCAGGGTTTTAGAAGAAGCCGAGCCCGATAGCCTACCCAGCGCGATCCCTGGGGGAGGCGGTTGGCTACACGCAGAATTCCGTGCCCAATAAACTTTATTTAAGGAAAGGACCAGTGTGTAGCTAGAGTGTATATTTCCTTGGTAGAAATCACAAGGAGGTAGGCTGCATGTTCGCTGGAAACGGGGAACGTATGGCACAAGCCTTGCTTACCCATTTTGAATGCTCCATTCAAGCTGCCTTGAAGCTGCCTAAATAACAATTTTAGGACGGGTCTCTAGTCTCTGTAGGCAAGGCTCTGGGAAGGGAACGAGTGTTCTCTACATCAACAGGGTGCTTTCATAGCCTGGGTGGGAGCCTCTCCTCAGACGCTCTACAGCTAAAAGGAAACTTGACGTGAGTCCTTTCCTCAAGGTAAAGCCTAGAATAGCCCTGCCGAAGTGGAAGCTTGGAGCGGAGTCCTTGAGGCATTAGTTTCAGGTCTGTTTCCTTTTAAGGTTAGTAAGCTTTTCAGGACACCGAGGACCTCGCCTGGGCACCTTATTCCCTGGAAGACCACCGAGTACCGGCAGTCTCCACTCGGCTACTAAGAAACATCCAGGCCCGGACACCTTTCCCAGTCACTCTGTGTATTTTGTGTGTAGGCCAACACACTGCACTCTTCCTTGGAAGAGCTAGATTTCCTCAGCTCTCCAACAGCTCCAGGAAATGTGTTCTCTCACGTCCTACATATCATGCAAATCTGCCTCATTGCCCTAGGCTGAGCAGCTCTGAGAAACCAAAACTGCTTCGCATTCCTTCTACAAAGTCATACCTTAAGACCCCATCCTTACAGGAGAAAGTCAGCTTGCGTTTCTGCTGTAACCAAAGCACAGATCTTCCTCTTACACTGCAGGGTTTTAGAAGAAGCTAAGCCAGATAGCCTACCTAGAGCGCTCCTTGGGGGAGGCTGTTGGCTACACGCAGAACTCCGTGCCAAATAAACCTTATTCAAGGAAGGGACCAGTGTGTAGCTAGAGTGTATATTTACTTGGTAGAAATCCCAAGTAGGTAGGCCGCGTGTTCGCTGGAAACGGTGACCTTATGGCACAAGCCTTGCTTTCCCATTTTGAATGCTCCATGCATGCTGCCTTGAAGTTACCTAAATAACAGTTTTAGGACGAGTCTTTAGTCATTGTAGGCAGGGCTCTGGGAAGGGAACGAGTGTTCTCTGCATCAACAGGGTGCTTTCATAGCCTGGGTGGGAGCCTCTCCTCAGACGCCCTAGAGATAAAGGAAACTTGACGTGAGTTCTTTCCTCCAGGTAAAGCCTTGAATAGCCCTGCCGAAGCTAAGCTTGAAGCAGTTTCCTTGTGGCATTTGTTTTAGGTCTGTTTTCTTTTAAGGTTAGTAAGCTTGTCAAGACACCGAGGACCTCTCGTGGGCACCCTATTCCCTGCAAGAGCACCGAGTACCAGCAGGCTCCACTGGGCTACTAAGAAACATCCAGGCCCGGAAACGTTTCCCAGTCACTGTGTATTTTGTGTGTAGGGCAACACACTGCACTCTTCCTTGGAAGAGCTAGATTTCCTCAGCTCTCCAACAACTCCAGGCAATGTGTTCTCTCAATTCCTATATGTCATGCAAATCTCCCTCATTGCCCTAGGCTGAGCAGCACTGAGAAACCAAAACTGCAACGCATTCCTTCTTTAAAGTCAAACCTTAAGACCCCATCCTTACAGGAGAAAGTCGGCTTGCTTTCCTGCTGTAACCCCAGCACAGTTCTTCCTCTTACACTCCAGGGTTTTAGAAGAAGCCGAGCCCGATAGCCTACCCAGCGCGATCCCTGGGGGAGGCGGTTGGCTACACGCAGAATTACGTGCCAAATAAACTTTATTTAAGGAAGGGACCAGTGTGTAGCTAGAGTGTATATTTCCTTGGTAGAAATCACAAGGAGGTAGGCTGCATGTTCGCTGGAAAAGGGGAACGTATGGCACAAGCCTTGCTTACCCATTTTGAATGCTCCATTCAAGCTGCCTTGAAGCTGCCTAAATAACAATTTTAGGACGGGTCTCTAGTCTCTGTAGGCAAGGCTCTGGGAAGGGAACGAGTGTTCTCTCCATCAACAGGGTGCTTTCATAGCCTGGGTGGGAGCCTCTCCTCAGACGCTCTACAGCTAAAAGGAAACTTGACGTGAGTCCTTTCCTCAAGGTAAAGCCTAGAATAGCCCTGCCGAAGTGGAAGCTTGGAGCGGAGTCCTTGAGGCATTAGTTTCAGGTCTGTTTCCTTTTAAGGTTAGTAAGCTTTTCAGGACACCGAGGACCTCGCCTGGGCACCTTATTCCCTGGAAGACCACCGAGTACCGGCAGTCTCCACTGGGCTACTAAGAAACATCCAGGCCCGGACACCTTTCCCAGTCACTCTTTGTATTTTGTGTGTAGGCCAACACACTGCACTCTTCTTTGGAAGAGCTAGATTTCCTCAGCTCTCCAACAGCCCCAGGAAATGTGTTCTCTCACGTCCTGCATATCATGCAAATCTGCCTCATTGCCCTAGGCTGAGCAGCTCTGAGAAACCAAAACTGCTTCGCATTCCTTCTAGAAAGTCATACCTTAAGACCCCATCCTTACAGGAGAAAGTCAGCTTGCGTTTCTGCTGTAACCAAAGCACAGATCTTCCTCTTACACTGCAGGGTTTTAGAAGAAGCTAAGCCAGATAGCCTACCTAGAGCGCTCCTTGGGGGAGGCTGTTGGCTACACGCAGAACTCCGTGCCAAATAAACTTTATTCAAGGAAGGGACCAGTGTGTAGCTAGAGTGTATATTTACTTGGTAGAAATCCTAAGTAGGTAGGCCGCGTGTTCGCTGGAAACGGTGACCTTATGGCACAAGCCTTGCTTTCCCATTTTGAATGCTCCATGCATGCTGCCTTGAAGTTACCTAAATAACAGTTTTAGGACGAGTCTTTAGTCATTGTAGGCAGGGCTCTGGGAAGGGAACGAGTGTTCTCTGCATCAACAGGGTGCTTTCATAGCCTGGGTGGGAGCCTCTCCTCAGACGCCCTAGAGATAAAGGAAACTTGACGTGAGTTCTTTCCTCCAGGTAAAGCCTTGAATAGCCCTGCCGAAGCTGAGCTTGAAGCAGTTTCCTTGTGGCATTTGTTTTAGGTCTGTTTCCTTTTAAGGTTAGTAAGCTTGTCAAGACACCGAGGACCTCTCGTGGGCACCCTATTCCCTGCAAGAGCACCGAGTACCAGCAGGCTCCACTGGGCTACTAAGAAACATCCAGGCCCGGAAACGTTTCCCAGTCACTGTGTATTTTGTGTGTAGGGCAACACACTGCACTCTTCCTTGGAAGACCTAGATTTCCTCAGCTCTCCAACAACTCCAGGCAATGTGTTCTCTCAATTCCTATATGTCATGCAAATCTCCCTCATTGCCCTAGGCTGAGCAGCACTGAGAAACCAAAACTGCAACGCATTCCTTCTTTAAAGTCAAACCTTAAGACCCGATCCTTACAGGAGAAAGTCGGCTTGCTTTCCTGCTGTAACCAAAGAACAGTTCTTCCTCTTACACTCCAGGGTTTTAGAAGAAGCAGAGCCCGATAGCCTACCCAGAGCGCTCCCGAGGGGAGGCGGTTGGCTACACGCAGAATTCCGTGCCAAATAAACTTTATTCAAGGAAGGGACCAGTGTGTAGCTAGAGTGTATATTTACTTGGTAGAAATCACAAGGAGGTAGGCTGCATGTTCGCTGGAAACGGGGAACTTATGGCACAAGCCTTGCTTACCACTTTTGAATGCTCCATTCAAGCTGCCTTGAAGCTACCTAAATTACAATTTTAGGACGGGTCTCTAGTGTCTGTAGGCAGGGCTCTGGGAAGGGAACGAGTGTTCTCTACATCAACAGGGTGCTTTCATAGACTGGGTAGGAGCCTCGCCTGAGACACTCTAGAGCTAAAAGGAAACTTGACGTGAGTCCTCTCCTCAAGGTAAAGCCTAGAATAGCCCTGCCGAAGTGGAAGCTTGGAGCGGAGTTCTTGAGGCATTAGTTTCAGGTCTGTTTTCTTTTAAGGTTAGTAAGCTTTTCAAGGCCCTGAGGACCTCGCCTGGGCACCCTATTCCCTGCAAGAACACCCAGTACCGGCAGGCTCCACTGGGCTACTAAGAAACATCCAGGCCCGGAAACTTTTCGCATTCGCTCTTTGTATTTTGTGTGTAGGCCAACACACTACACTCTTCCTTGGAAGAGCTAGATTTCCTCAGCTCTCCAACAGCTCCAGGAAATGTGTTCTCTCACGTCCTACATATCATGCAAATCTGCCTCATTGCCCTAGGCTGACCGGCACTGAGAAACCAAAACTGCTTCGCATTCCTTCTACAAAGTCATACCTTAACACCCCATCCTCACAGTCGAAAGTCGGCTTGCGTTTCTGCTGTAACCACAGCACAGTTCTTCCTCTTACACTCCAGGGTTTTAGAAGAAGCCGAGCCCGATAGCCTACCCAGAGCGATCCCTGGGGGAGGCGGTTGGCTACACGCAGAATTACGTGCCCAATAAACTTTATTTAAGGAAGGGACCAGTGTGTAGCTAGAGTGTATATTTCCTTGCTAGAAATCACAAGGAGGTAGGCTGCATGTTCGCTGGAAACGGGGAACGTATGGCACAAGCCTTGCTTA
Organism: Balaenoptera physalus; assembly: GCF_965194825.1. Taxonomy (NCBI): domain Eukaryota; kingdom Metazoa; phylum Chordata; class Mammalia; order Artiodactyla; family Balaenopteridae; genus Balaenoptera; species Balaenoptera physalus. Next base: position 39,433,832 of record NC_138895.1, on the reverse strand, counting down.
CCCATTTTGAATGCTCCATTCAAGCTGCCTTGAAGCTGCCTAAATAACAATTTTAGGACGGGTCTCTAGTCTCTGTAGGCAAGGCTCTGGGAAGGGAACGAGTGTTCTCTCCATCAACAGGGTGCTTTCATAGCCTGGGTGGGAGCCTCTCCTCAGACGCTCTACAGCTAAAAGGAAACTTGACGTGAGTCCTTTCCTCAAGGTAAAGCCTAGAATAGCCCTGCCGAAGTGGAAGCTTGGAGCGGAGTCCTTGAGGCATTAGTTTCAGGTCTGTTTCCTTTTAAGGTTAGTAAGCTTTTCAGGACACCGAGGACCTCGCCTGGGCACCTTATTCCCTGGAAGACCACCAAGTACCGGCAGTCTCCACTGGGCTACTAAGAAACATCCAGGCCCGGACACCTTTCCCAGTCACTCTGTGTATTTTGTGTGTAGGCCAACACACTGCACTCTTCCTTGGAAGAGCTAGATTTCCTCAGCTCTCCAACAGCCCCAGGAAATGTGTTCTCTCACGTCCTGCATATCATGCAAATCTGCCTCATTGCCCTAGGCTGAGCAGCTCTGAGAAACCAAAACTGCTTCGCATTCCTTCTACAAAGTCATACCTTAAGACCCCATCCTTACAGGAGAAAGTCAGCTTGCGTTTCTGCTGTAACCAAAGCACAGATCTTCCTCTTACACTGCAGGGTTTTAGAAGAAGCTAAGCCACATAGCCTACCTAGAGCGCTCCTTGGGGGAGGCTGTTGGCTACACGTAGAACTCCGTGCCAAATAAACTTTATTCAAGGAAGGGACCAGTGTGTAGCTAGAGTGTATATTTACTTGGTAGAAATCACAAGTAGGTAGGCCGCGTGTTCGCTGGAAACGGTGACCTTAGGGCACAAGCCTTGCTTTCCCATTTTGAATGCTCCATGCATGCTGCCTTGAAGTTACCTAAATAACAGTTTTAGGACGAGTCTTTAGTCATTGTAGGCAGGGCTCTGGGAAGGGAACGAGTGTTCTCTGCATCAACAGGGTGCTTTCATAGCCTGGGTGGGAGCCTCTCCTCAGACGCCCTAGAGATAAAGGAAACTTGACGTGAGTTCTTTCCTCCAGGTAAAGCCTTGAATAGCCCTGCCGAAGCTGAGCTTGAAGCAGTTTCCTTGTGGCATTTGTTTTAGGTCTGTTTCCTTTTAAGGTTAGTAAGCTTGTCAAGGCACCGAGGACCTCTCGTGGGCACCCTATTCCCTGCAAGAGCACCGAGTACCAGCAGGCTCCACTGGGCTACTAAGAAACATCCAGGCCCGGAAACGTTTCCCAGTCACTGTGTATTTTGTGTGTAGGGCAACACACTGCACTCTTCCTTGGAAGACCTAGATTTCCTCAGCTCTCCAACAACTCCAGGCAATGTGTTCTCTCAATTCCTATATGTCATGCAAATCTCCCTCATTGCCCTAGGCTGAGCAGCACTGAGAAACCAAAACTGCAACGCATTCCTTCTTTAAAGTCAAACCTTAAGACCCCATCCTTACAGGAGAAAGTCGGCTTGCTTTCCTGCTGTAACCAAAGAACAGTTCTTCCTCTTACACTCCAGGGTTTTAGAAGAAGCAGAGCCCGATAGCCTACCCAGAGCGCTCCCGAGGGGAGGCGGTTGGCTACACGCAGAATTCCGTGCCAAATAAACTTTATTCAAGGAAGGGACCAGTGTGTAGCTAGAGTGTATATTTACTTGGTAGAAATCACAAGGAGGTAGGCTGCATGTTCGCTGGAAACGGGGAACTTATGGCACAAGCCTTGCTTACCACTTTTGAATGCTCCATTCAAGCTGCCTTGAAGCTACCTAAATTACAATTTTAGGACGGGTCTCTAGTGTCTGTAGGCAGGGCTCTGGGAAGGGAACGAGTGTTCTCTACATCAACAGGGTGCTTTCATAGACTGGGTAGGAGCCTCGCCTGAGACACTCTAGAGCTAAAAGGAAACTTGACGTGAGTCCTCTCCTCAAGGTAAAGCCTAGAATAGCCCTGCCGAAGTGGAAGCTTGGAGCGGAGTTCTTGAGGCATTAGTTTCAGGTCTGTTTTCTTTTAAGGTTAGTAAGCTTTTCAAGGCCCTGAGGACCTCGCCTGGGCACCCTATTCCCTGCAAGAACACCCAGTACCGGCAGGCTCCACTGGGCTACTAAGAAACATCCAGGCCCGGAAACTTTTCGCATTCGCTCTTTGTATTTTGTGTGTAGGCCAACACACTACACTCTTCCTTGGAAGAGCTAGATTTCCTCAGCTCTCCAACAGCTCCAGGAAATGTGTTCTCTCACGTCCTACATATCATGCAAATCTGCCTCATTGCCCTAGGCTGACCGGCACTGAGAAACCAAAACTGCTTCGCATTCCTTCTACAAAGTCATACCTTAACACCCCATCCTCACAGTCGAAAGTCGGCTTGCGTTTCTGCTGTAACCACAGCACAGTTCTTCCTCTTACACTCCAGGGTTTTAGAAGAAGCCGAGCCCGATAGCCTACCCAGAGCGATCCCTGGGGGAGGCGGTTGGCTACACGCAGAATTACGTGCCCAATAAACTTTATTTAAGGAAGGGACCAGTGTGTAGCTAGAGTGTATATTTCCTTGCTAGAAATCACAAGGAGGTAGGCTGCATGTTCGCTGGAAACGGGGAACGTATGGCACAAGCCTTGCTTACCCATTTTGAATGCTCCATTCAAGCTGCCTTGAAGCTGCCTAAATAACAATTTTAGGACGGGTCTCTAGTCTCTGTAGGCAAGGCTCTGGGAAGGGAACGAGTGTTCTCTCCATCAACAGGGTGCTTTCATAGCCTGGGTGGGAGCCTCTCCTCAGACGCTCTACAGCTAAAAGGAAACTTGACGTGAGTCCTTTCCTCAAGGTAAAGCCTAGAATAGCCCTGCCGAAGTGGAAGCTTGGAGCGGAGTCCTTGAGGCATTAGTTTCAGGTCTGTTTCCTTTTAAGGTTAGTAAGCTTTTCAGGACACCGAGGACCTCGCCTGGGCACCTTATTCCCTGGAAGACCACCGAGTACCGGCAGTCTCCACTGGGCTACTAAGAAACATCCAGGCCCGGACACCTTTCCCAGTCACTCTGTGTATTTTGTGTGTAGGCCAACACACTGCACTCTTCCTTGGAAGAGCTAGATTTCCTCAGCTCTCCAACAGCCCCAGGAAATGTGTTCTCTCACGTCCTACATATCATGCAAATCTGCCTCATTGCCCTAGGCTGAGCAGCTCTGAGAAACCAAAACTGCTTCGCATTCCTTCTACAAAGTCATACCTTAAGACCCTATCCTTACAGGAGAAAGTCAGCTTGCGTTTCTGCTGTAACCAAAGCACAGATCTTCCTCTTACACTGCAGGGTTTTAGAAGAAGCTAAGCCAGATAGCCTACCTAGAGCGCTCCTTGGGGGAGGCTGTTGGCTACACGCAGAACTCCGTGCCAAATAAACTTTATTCAAGGAAGGGACCAGTGTTTAGCTAGAGTGTATATTTACTTGGTAGAAATCACAAGTAGGTAGGCCGCGTGTTCGCTGGAAACGGTGACCTTATGGCACAAGCCTTGCTTTCCCATTTTGAATGCTCCATGCATGCTGCCTTGAAGTTACCTAAATAACAGTTTTAGGACGAGTCTTTAGTCATTGTAGGCAGGGCTCTGGGAAGGGAACGAGTGTTCTCTGCATCAACAGGGTGCTTTCATAGCCTGGGTGGGAGCCTCTCCTCAGACGCCCTAGAGATAAAGGAAACTTGACGTGAGTTCTTTCCTCCAGGTAAAGCCTTGACTAGCCCTGCCGAAGCTGAGCTTGAAGCAGTTTCCTTGTGGCATTTTTTTAGGTCTGTTTTCTTTTAAGGTTAGTAAGCTTGTCAAGACACCGAGGACCTCTCGTGGGCACCCTATTCCCTGCAAGAGCACCGAGTACCAGCAGGCTCCACTGGGCTACTAAGAAACATCCAGGCCCGGAAACGTTTCCCAGTCACTGTGTATTTTGTGTGTAGGGCAACACACTGCACTCTTCCTTGGAAGAGCTAGATTTCCTCAGCTCTCCAACAACTCCAGGCAATGTGTTCTCTCAATTCCTATATGTCATGCAAATCTCCCTCATTGCCCTAGGCTGAGCAGCACTGAGAAACCAAAACTGCAACGCATTCCTTCTTTAAAGTCAAAACTTAAGACCCCATCCTTACAGGAGAAAGTCGGCTTGCTTTCCTGCTGTAACCAAAGCACAGTTCTTCCTCTTACACTCCAGGGTTTTAGAAGAAGCAGAGCCCGATAGCCTACCCAGAGCGCTCCCGAGGGGAGGCGGTTGGCTACACGCAGAATTCCGTGCCAAATAAACTTTATTCAAGGAAGGGACCAGTGTGTAGCTAGAGTGTATATTTACTGGGTAGAAATCACAAGGAGGTAGGCTGCATGTTCGCTGGAAACGGGGAACTTATGGCACAAGCCTTGCTTACCACTTTTGAATGCTCCATTCAAGCTGCCTTGAAGCTACCTAAATTACAATTTTAGGACGGGTCTCTAGTGTCTGTAGGCAGGGCTCTGGGAAGGGAACGAGTGTTCTCTACATCAACAGGGTGCTTTCATAGACTGGGTAGGAGCCTCGCCTGAGACACTCTAGAGCTAAAAGGAAACTTGACGTGAGTCCTCTCCTCAAGGTAAAGCCTAGAATAGCCCTGCCGAAGTGGAAGCTTGGAGCAGAGTCTTTGAGGCATTAGCTTTAGGTCTGCTTTCTTTAACGTTAGTGAGCTTTTCAGGAAACGGAGGACCTCGCGTGGGCACCCTATTCCCTGCACGAACACCGAGTAGCGCCAGGTTCCACTAGGCTGCTAAGACACTTCCAGGCCCGAAAACCTTTCCCAGTCACTCTGTGTATGCTGAGTGTAGGGCAACACACTGCAAACTTCCTTGGGAGAGCTAGATTTCCTCAGCTCTCCAACAGCTCCAGGAAATGTGTTCTCTCAATTCCTACATGTCATGCAAATATGCCTCATTGCCCTAGGCTGAAGAACTGAGAAAACAATACTGCTTCGCATTCCTTCTACAAAGTCATACCTTAAGACCCCATCCTTACAGAGGAAAGTCGGCTTGCGTTCCTGCTGGAAACAAAGCACAGTTGTTCCTCTTACACTGCAGGGTTTTAGAAGAAGCTAAGCCCGATATCATACCTAGAGCGCTCCTTGTGGGAGGCGGTTGTTACACGCAGGACTCCCTGCCAAATAAACTTTATTCAAGGAAGGGACTAGTGTGTAACTAGAGTGTATATTTAGTTGGTAGAAATCAAAAGGAGGTAGGCTGCGGGTTCGCTGGAAAAGGGGACCTTATGGCACAAGCCTTGCTTTCCCAATTTGAATGCTCCATTCATGCTGCCTTGAAGCTAAGTAAATAACAATTTTAGGACGGGTCTCTAGTCACTCTACGCAGGGCTCTCAAAAGGGAACGAGTTTTCTCTACATGAACAGGGTGTTTTCATAGCCTGATTGGAGCCTCTCCTGAGACACTCTAGAGATAAAAGGAAACATGTCGTGAGTCTTTTCCTAAAGGTAAAGCCTGGAATAGCCCTGCCGAAGCTAAGGTTGGAGCAGTTTCCTTGAGGCATTAGTTTCAGGTCTGTTTTCTTTTAAGGTTAGTAAGCTTTTCAAGACCCCGAGGACCTCGCGTGGGCACCCTATTCCCTGCAAGAACACCGAGTACCGGCAGGCTCCACTGGGCTACTAAGAAACAACCAGGCCCGGAAACTTTTCCCAGTCACTCTTTGTATTTTGTGTGTAGGCCAACACATTACACTCTTCCTTGGAAGGGCTAGATTTCCTCAGCTCTCCAACAACTCCAAGAAATGTGTTCTCTCAAGTCTTATATGTCATGCAAATCTCCCTCATTGCCCTAGGCTGAGCGGCACTGAGAAACCAAAACTGCAACGCATTCCTTCTTTAAAGTCAAACCTTAAGACCCCATCCTTACAGGAGAAAGTCAGCTTGCGTTCCTGCTGTAACCAAAGCACAGTTCTTCCTCTTACACTCCAGAGTTTTAGAAGAAGCTAAGCCCGATAGCCTACCCAGAGCGCTCCCGAGGGGAGGCGGTTGGCTACACGCAGAATTCCGTGCCAAATAAACTTTATTCAAGGAAGGGACCAGTGTGTAGCTAGAGTGTATATTTACTTGGTAGAAATCACAAGGAGGTAGGCTGCATGTTCGCTGGAAACGGGGAACTTATGGCACAAGCCTTGCTTACCACTTTTGAATGCTCCATTCAAGCTGCCTTGAAGCTACCTAAATTACAATTTTAGGACGGGTCTCTAGTGTCTGTAGGCAGGGCTCTGGGAAGGGAACGAGTGTTCTCTACATCAACAGGGTGCTTTCATAGACTGGGTAGGAGCCTCGCCTGAGACACTCTAGAGCTAAAAGGAAACTTGACGTGAGTCCTCTCCTCAAGGTAAAGCCTAGAATAGCCCTGCCGAAGTGGAAGCTTGGAGCGGAGTCCTTGAGGCATTAGTTTCAGGTCTGTTTCCTTTTAAGGTTAGTAAGCTTTTCAGGACACCGAGGACCTCGCCTGGGCACCTTATTCCCTGGAAGACCACCGAGTACCGGCAGTCTCCACTGGGCTACTAAGAAACATCCAGGCCCGGACACCTTTCCCAGTCACTCTGTGTATTTTGTGTGTAGGCCAACACATTGCACTCTTCCTTGGAAGGGCTCTGGAAAGGTAACGAGTGTTTTCTACATCAACAGGGTGCTTTCATAGCCTGGGTGGGAGCCTCGCCTGAGACGCTCTAGAGCTGAAAGGAAACTTGACGTGAGTCCTTTCCTCAAGGTAAAGCCTAGAATAGCCCTGCCGATGTGGAAGCTTGGAGCAGAGTCCTTGAGGTTTAGCTTTAGGTCTGCTTTCTTTATCGTTAGTGAGCTTTTCAAGAAACGGAGGACATCGCGTGGGCACCCTATTCCCTGCACGAACACCGAGTACCGGCAGGCTCCACTAGGCTGCTAAGACACTTCCAGGCCCGAAAACCTTTCCCAGTCACTCTGTGTATTTTGTGTGTAGGCCAACACACTGCACTCTTCCTTGGAAGAGCTAGATTTCCTCAGCTCTCCAACAACTCCAGGAAATGTGTTCTCTCAAGTCCTATATGTCATGCAAATCTGCCTCATTGCCCTAGGCTGACCGGCACTGAGACACCAAAACTGCTTCGCATTCCTTCTACAAAGTCATACCTTAAGACCCCATCCTTACAGGAGAAAGTCGGCTTGCGATCATGCTGTAACCAAACCACAGTTCTGCCTCTTACACTCCAGGGTTTTAGAAGAGGCTAAGCCCGATAGCCTATCCAGAGCGCTCCCTGGGGGAGGCGGTTGGCTACACGCAGAATTCCATGCAAAATAAACTTTATTCAAGGAAGGAACCAGTGTGTAGCTACAGTGTATATTAAGTTGGTAGAAATCACAAGGAGTTAGGGTGCGTATTCGCTGGAAACGGGGACCTGATGGCACAAGCCTTGCTTTCCCATTTTGAATGTTCCATTCCTGCTGCCTTGAACCTACCTAAATAACAGTTTTAGGACGGGTCTCTAGTGTCTGTCTGCAGGGTTCGGGGAAGGGAACGAGTGTTCACTACATCAACAGGGTGCTTTCATAGACTGGATGGGAGCCTCGCCTGAGACGCTCTAGAGCATAAAGGAAACTTGACGTGAGTCCTTTCCTCAAGGTAAAGCCTAGAATAGCCCTGCCGATGTGGAAGGTTGGAGCAGAGTCTTTGAGGCATTAGCTTTAGGTCTGCTTTCTTTAACGTTAGTGAGCTTTTCAGGAAACGGAGGACCTCGCGTGGGCACCCTATTCCCTGCACGAACACCGAGTAGCGCCAGGTTCCACTAGGCTGCTAAGACACTTCCAGGCCCGAAAACCTTTCCCAGTCACTCTGTGTATGCTGAGTGTAGGGCAACACACTGCAAACTTCCTTGGGAGAGCTAGATTTCCTCAGCTCTCCAACAGCTCCAGGAAATGTGTTCTCTCAATTCCTACATGTCATGCAAATATGCCTCATTGCCCTAGGCTGAAGAACTGAGAAACCAATACTGCTTCGCATTCCTTCTACAAAGTCATACCTTAAGACCCCATCCTTACAGGAGAAAGTCGGCTTGCGTTCCTGCTGGAAACAAATCACAGTTCTTCCTCTTACACTGCAGGGTTTTAGAAGAAGCTAAGCCCGATATCATACCTAGAGCGCTCCTTGTGGGAGGCGGTTGTTACACGCAGGACTCCCTGCCAAATAAACTTTATTCAAGGAAGGGACTAATGTGTAGCTAGAGTGTATATTTAGTTGGTAGAAATCACAAGGAGGTAGGCTGCGGGTTCGCTGGAAAAGGGGATCTTATGGCACAAGCCTTGCTTTCCCAATTTGAATGCTCCATTCATGCTGCCTTGAAGCTAAATAAATAACAGTTTTAGGACGGGTCTCTAGTCACTGTACGCAGGGCTCTGAAAAGGGAACGAGTCTTCTCTACATGAACAGGGTGTTTTCATAGCCTGGTTGGATCCTCTCCTGAGACACTCTAGAGATAAAAGGAAACATGTCGTGAGTCCTTTCCTCAAGGTAAAGCCTAGAATAGCCCTGCCGAAGTGGAAGCTTGGAGCGGAGTCCTTGAGGCATTAGTTTCAAGTCTGTTTCCTTTTAAGGTTAGTAAGCTTTTCAAGACACCAAGGACCTCGCGTGGGCACCTTATTCCCTGGAAGACCACCGAGTACCGGCAGTCTCCACTGGGGTACTAAGAAACATCCAGGCCCGGAAACCTTTCCCAGTCACTCTGTGTATTTTGTGTGTAGGCCAACACACTGCACTCTTCCTTGGAAGGGATCTGGGAAGGGAACGAGTGTTCTCTACATCAACAGGGTGCTTTCATAGCCTGGGTGGGAGCCTCGCCTGAGACGCTGTAGAGCGGAAAGGACACTTGACGTGAGTCCTTTCCTCAAGGTAAAGCCTAGAATAGCCCTGCCGATGTGGAAGCTTGGAGCAGAGTCCTTGAGGCATTCGCTTTAGGTCTGCTTTCTTTAACGTTAGTGAGCTTTTCAGGAAACGGAGGACATCGCGTGGGCACCCTATTCCCTGCACGAACACCGAGTACCGGCAGGCTCCACTAGGCTGCTGAGACACTTCCAGGCCCGAAAACCTTTCCCAGTCACTCTGTGTATGCTGAGTGTAGGGCAACACACTGCAAACTTCCTTGGGAGAGCTAGATTTCCTCAGCTCTCCAACAGCTACAGGAAATGTGTTCTTCATGTCCTATATGTCATGCAAATCTGCCTCATTGCCCTAGGATGAGCAGCACTGAGAAACCAAAACTGCTTCGCATTCCTTCTACAAAGTCACACCTTAAGACCACATCCTTACAGGAGAAAGTCGGCTTGCGTTCCTGCTGTAACCAAAGCTCAGTTCTTCTTTTACACTGCAGGGTTTTAGAAGAGGCTAAGCCCGATAGCATACCTAGAGCGCTCCTTGGGGGAGGCGGTTGGCTACACGCAGAACTCTGTGCCAAATAAACTTTATTCAAGGAAGGGACCAGTGTGTAGCTAGAGTGTATATTTACTTGGTAGAAATCACAAGGAGGTAGGCTGCGGGTTCGCTGGAAAAGGGGACCTGATGGCACAATCCTTGCTTACCCATTTTGAATGCTCCATTCAAGCTGCCTTGAAGCTACCTAAATAACAATTTTAGGACGGGTCTCCAGTCTCTGTAGGCAAGGCTCTGGGAAGGGAACGAGTGTTCTCTACATCAACAGGGTGCTTACATAGCCTGGGTGGGAGCCTCTCCTCAGACGCTTTAGTCTTAAAAGGAAACTTGACCTGAGTCCTTTCCTCAAGGTAAAGCCTAGAATAGCCCTGCCGAAGTGGAAGCTTGGAGCGGAGTCCTTGAGGCATTAGTTTCAGGTCTGTTTCCTTTTAAGGTTAGTAAGCTTTTCAAGACACCCAGGACCTCGATGGGCACCTAATTCCCTGGAAGACCACCGAGTACCGGCAGTCTCCACTGGGCTACTAAGAAACATCCAGGCCCGGAAACCTTTCCCAGTCACTCTGTGTATTTTGTGTGTAGGCCAACACACTGCACTCGTCCTTGGAAGAGCTAGATTTCCTCAGCTCTCCAACAACTCCAGGAAATGTGTTCTCTCAAGTCCTATATGTCATGCAAATCTGCCTCATTGCCCTAGGCTGATCGGCACTGAGAAACCAAAACTGCTTCGCATTCCTTCTACAAAGTCATACCTTAAGACCCCATCCTTACAGGAGAAAGTAGGCTTGCGTTCCTGCTGTAACCAAAGCACAGTTCTTCCTCTTACACTGCAGGGTTTTAGAAAAGCTAAGCCCAATAGCCTACCTAGAGCGCTCCCTGGGGGAGGCGGTTGGCTATACGCAGAACTCCGTGCCAAATAAACTTTATTGAAGGAAGGGACCAGTGTGTAACTAGAGTATATATTTACTTGGTAGAAATCACAAGGAGGTAGGCCGCATGTTCGCTGGAAACGGGGATACTATGACACAAGCCTTGCTTACCCATTTTGAATTTTCCATTCATGCTGCCTTGAAGCTACGCAAATAACAGTTTTAGGACGGGTCTCTAGTTACTGTAGACAGGGCTCTGGGAGGGAACGAGTGTTCTCTACATCAACAGGGTGCTTTCATAGCCTAGGTGGGAGCCTCTCCTGAGGCGCTCTAGAGATAAAAGGAAACATGTCCTGTGTCCTTTCCTCAAGGTAAAGCCTTGAATAGCCCTGCCGAAGCTAAGTTTGGAGCAGTTTCCTTGAGGCATTAGATTCAGGTCTGTTTTCTTTTAAGGTTAGTAAGCTTTTCAAGACAACGAGGACCTCGTGTGGGCACCCTATTCCCTGCAAGACCACCGAGTACCGGCAGGCTCCCCTGGGCTACTAAGAAACATCCAGGCCCGGAAACCTTCCCCAGTCACTCTGTGTATTTTGTGTGTAGGCCAACACACTGCACTCCTCCTTGGAAGAGCTAGATTTCCTCAGCTCTCCAACAGCTCAAGGAAATGTGTTTTCTCACGTCCTACATATCATGCAAATCTGCCTCATTGCGCTAGGCTGAGCGGCACTGAGAAACCAAAACTGTTTCGCATTCCTTCTACAAAGTCATACCTTAAGACTCCATCCTTACAGGAAAAAGTCAGCTTGCGTTCCTGCTGTAACCAAAGCACAGTTGTTCCTCTTACACTGCAGGGTTTTAGAAGAAGCTAAGCCCGATAGCCTACCTAGAGCGCTCCTTGGGGGAGACTGTTGGCTACACGCAGAACTCCGTGCCAAATAAACTTTATTCAAGGAAGGGACCAGTGTTTAGCTAGAGTGTATATTTACTTGGTAGAAATCACAAGTAGGTAGGCCGCGTGTTCGCTGGAAACGGGGACCATATGGCACAAGCCTTGCTTTCCCATGTTGAATGCTCCATTCATGCTGCCTTGAAGTTACCTAAATAACAGTTTTAGGACGAGTCTTTAGTCATTGTAGGCAGGGCTCTGGGAAGGGAACGAGTGTTCTCTGCATCAACAGGGTGCTTTCATAGCCTGGGTGGGAGCCTCTCCTCAGACGCCCTAGAGATAAAGGAAACTTCACGTGAGTTCTTTCCTCCAGGTAAAGCCTTGAATAGCCCTGCCGAAGCTAACTAAGCTTGCAGCAGTTTCCTTGAGGCATTTGTTTTAGGTCTGTTTCCTTTTAAGGTTAGTAAGCTTTTCAAGACACCGAGGACCTCGCGTGGGCACCTTATTCCCTGGAAGACCACCGAGTACCGGCAGTCTCCACTGGGCTACTAAGAAACATCCAGGCCCGGAAACCTTTCCCAGTCACTCTGTGTATTTTGTGTGTAGGCCAACACACTGCACTCGTCCTTGGAAGAGCTAGATTTCCTCAGCTCTCCAACAACTCCAGGAAATGTGTTCTCTCAAGTCCTATATGTCATGCAAATCTGCCTCATTGCCCTAGGCTGATCGGCACTGAGAAACCAAAACTGCTTCGCATTCCTTCTACAAATTCATACCTTAAGACCCCATCCTTACAGGAGAAAGTAGGCTTGCGTAACTGCTGTAACCAAAGCACAGTTCTTCCTCTTACACTGCAGGGTTTTAGAAAAGCTAAGCCCAATAGCCTACCTAGAGCGCTCCCTGGGGGAGGCGGTTGGCTATACGCAGAACTCCGTGCCAAATAAACTTTATTCAAGGAAGGGACCAGTGTGTACCTAGAGTATATATTTACTTGGTAGAAATCACAAGGAGGTAGGCCGCATGTTCGCTGGAAACGGGGATACTATGACACAAGCCTTGCTTACCCATTTTGAATTCTCCATTCATGCTGCCTTGAAGCTACGTAAATAACAGTTTTAGGACGGGTCTCTAGTTACTGTAGACTGGGCTCTGGGAGGGAACGAGTGTTCTCTACATCAACAGGGTGCTTTCATAGCCTAGGTGGGAGCCTCTCCTGAGGCGCTCTAGAGATAAAAGGAAACATGTCCTGTGTCCGTTCCTCAAGGTAAAGCCTTGAATAGCCCTGCCGAAGCTAAGTTTGGAGCAGTTTCCTTGCATTAGATTCAGGTCTGTTTTCTTTTAAGGTTAGTAAGCTTTTCAAGACAACGAGGACCTCGTGTGGGCACCCTATTCCCTGCAAGACCACCGAGTACCGGCAGGCTCCCCTGGGCTACTAAGAAACATCCAGGCCCGGAAACATTCCCCAGTCACTCTGTGTATTTTGTGTGTAGGCCAACACACTGCACTCTTCCTTGGAAGAGCTAGATTTCCTCAGCTCTCCAACAGCTCAAGGAAATGTGTTTTCTCACGTCCTACATATCATGCAAATCTGCCTCATTGCGCTAGGCTGAGCGGCACTGAGAAACCAAAACTGTTTCGCATTCCTTCTACAAAGTCATACCTTAAGACTCCATCCTTACAGGAAAAAGTCAGCTTGCGTTCCTGCTGTAACCAAAGCACAGTTTTTCCTCTTACACTGCAGGGTTTTAGAAGAAGCTAAGCCCGATAGCCTACCTAGAGCGCTCCTTGGGGGAGGCTGTTGGCTACACGCAGAACTCCGTGCCAAATAAACTTTATTCAAGGAAGGGACCAGTGTTTAGCTAGAGTGTATATTTACTTGGTAGAAATCACAAGTAGGTAGGCCGCGTGTTCGCTGGAAACGGGGACCTTATGGCACAAGCCTTGCTTTCCCATTTTGAATGCTCCATTCATGCTGCCTTGAAGTTACCTAAATAACAGTTTTAGGACGAGTCTTTAGTCATTGTAGGCAGGGCTCTGGGAAGGGAACGAGTGTTCTCTGCATCAACAGGGTGCTTTCATAGCCTGGGTGGGAGCCTCTCCTCAGACGCCCTAGAGATAAAGGAAACTTGACGTGAGTTCTTTCCTCCAGGTAAAGCCTTGAATAGCCCTGCCGAAGCTAACTAAGCTTGCAGCAGTTTCCTTGAGGCATTTGTTTTAGGTCTGTTTCCTTTTAAGGTTAGTAAGCTTTTCAAGACACCGAGGACCTCGCGTGGGCACCTTATTCCCTGGAAGACCACCGAGTACCGGCAGTCTCCACTGGGTTACTAAGAAACATCCAGGCCCGGAAACCTTTCCCAGTCGCTCTGGGTATTTTGTGTGTAGGCCAACACACTGCATTCGTCCTTGGAAGAGCTAGATTTCCTCAGCTCTCCAACAACTCCAGGAAATGTGTTCTCTCAAGTCCTATATGTCATGCAAATCTGCCTCATTGCCCTAGGCTGATCGGCACTGAGAAACCAAAACTGCTTCGCATTCCTTCTACAAATTCATACCTTAAGACCCCATCCTTACAGGAGAAAGTAGGCTTGCGTAACTGCTGTAACCAAAGCACAGTTCTTCCTCTTACACTGCAGGGTTTTAGAAAAGCTAAGCCCAATAGCCTACCTAGAGCGCTCCCTGGGGGAGGCGGTTGGCTATACGCAGAACTCCGTGCCAAATAAACTTTATTCAAGGAAGGGACCAGTGTGTACCTAGAGTATATATTTACTTGGTAGAAATCACAAGGAGGTAGGCCGCATGTTCGCTGGAAACGGGGATACTATGACACAAGCCTTGCTTACCCATTTTGAATTCTCCATTCATGCTGCCTTGAAGCTACGTAAATAACAGTTTTAGGACGGGTCTCTAGTTACTGTAGACTGGGCTCTGGGAGGGAACGAGTGTTCTCTACATCAACAGGGTGCTTTCATAGCCTAGGTGGGAGCCTCTCCTGAGGCGCTCTAGAGATAAAAGGAAACATGTCCTGTGTCCTTTCCTCAAGGTAAAGCCTTGAATAGCCCTGCCGAAGCTAAGTTTGGAGCAGTTTCCTTGAGGCATTAGATTCAGGTCTGTTTTCTTTTAAGGTTAGTAAGCTTTTCAAGACAACGAGGACCTCGTGTGGGCACCCTATTTTCTGCAAGACCACCGAGTACCGGCAGGCTCCCCTGGGCTACTAAGAAACATCCAGGCCCGGAAACCTTCCCCAGTCACTCTGTGTATTTTGTGTGTAGGCCAACACACTGCACTCTTCCTTGGAAGAGCTAGATTTCCTCAGCTCTCCAACAGCTCAAGGAAATGTGTTTTCTCACGTCCTACATATCATGCAAATCTGCCTCATTGCGCTAGGCTGAGCGGCACTGAGAAACCAAAACTGTTTCGCATTCCTTCTACAAAGTCATACCTTAAGACTCCATCCTTACAGGAAAAAGTCAGCTTGCGTTCCTGCTGTAACCAAAGCACAGTTTTTCCTCTTACACTGCAGGGTTTTAGAAGAAGCTAAGCCCGATAGCCTACCTAGAGCGCTCCTTGGGGGAGGCTGTTGGCTACACGCAGAACTCCGTGCCAAATAAACTTTATTCAAGGAAGGGACCAGTGTTTAGCTAGAGTGTATATTTACTTGGTAGAAATCACAAGTAGGTAGGCCGCGTGTTCGCTGGAAACGGGGACCTTATGGCACAAGCCTTGCTTTCCCATTTTGAATGCTCCATTCATGCTGCCTTGAAGTTACCTAAATAACAGTTTTAGGACGAGTCTTTAGTCATTGTAGGCAGGGCTCTGGGAAGGGAACGAGTGTTCTCTGCATCAACAGGGTGCTTTCATAGCCTGGGTGGGAGCCTCTCCTCAGACGCCCTAGAGATAAAGGAAACTTGACGTGAGTTCTTTCCTCCAGGTAAAGCCTTGAATAGCCCTGCCGAAGCTAACTAAGCTTGCAGCAGTTTCCTTGAGGCATTTGTTTTAGGTCTGTTTCCTTTTAAGGTTAGTAAGCTTTTCAAGACACCGAGGACCTCGCGTGGGCACCTTATTCCCTGGAAGACCACCGAGTACCGGCAGTCTCCACTGGGCTACTAAGAAACATCCAGGCCCGGAAACCTTTCCCAGTCGCTCTGGGTATTTTGTGTGTAGGCCAACACACTGCACTCGTCCTTGGAAGAGCTAGATTTCCTCAGCTCTCCAACAACTCCAGGAAATGTGTTCTCTCAAGTCCTATATGTCATGCAAATCTGCCTCATTGCCCTAGGCTGATCGGCACTGAGAAACCAAAACTGCTTCGCATTCCTTCTACAAATTCATACCTTAAGACCCCATCCTTACAGGAGAAAGTAGGCTTGCGTAACTGCTGTAACCAAAGCACAGTTCTTCCTCTTACACTGCAGGGTTTTAGAAAAGCTAAGCCCAATAGCCTACCTAGAGCGCTCCCTGGGGGAGGCGGTTGGCTATACGCAGAACTCCGTGCCAAATAAACTTTATTCAAGGAAGGGACCAGTGTGTACCTAGAGTATATATTTACTTGGTAGAAATCACAAGGAGGTAGGCCGCATGTTCGCTGGAAACGGGGATACTATGACACAAGCCTTGCTTACCCATTTTGAATTCTCCATTCATGCTGCCTTGAAGCTACGTAAATAACAGTTTTAGGACGGGTCTCTAGTTACTGTAGACTGGGCTCTGGGAGGGAACGAGTGTTCTCTACATCAACAGGGTGCTTTCATAGCCTAGGTGGGAGCCTCTCCTGAGGCGCTCTAGAGATAAAAGGAAACATGTCGTGTGTCCTTTCCTCAAGGTAAAGCCTTGAATAGCCCTGTCGAAGCTAAGTTTGGAGCAGTTTCCTTGAGGCATTAGATTCAGGTCTGTTTTCTTTTAAGGTTAGTAAGCTTTTCAAGACAACGAGGACCTCGTGTGGGCACCCTATTCCCTGCAAGACCACCGAGTACCGGCAGGCTCCACTGGGCTACTAAGAACCATCCAGTCCCGGAAACCTTCCCCAGTCACTCTGTGTATTTTGTGTGTAGGCCAACACACTGCACTCTTCCTTGGAAGAGCTAGATTTCCTCAGCTCTCCAACAGCTCCAGGAAATGTGTTTTCTCACGTCCTACATATCATGCAAATCTGCCTCATTGCCCTTGGTTGAGCGGCACTGAGAAACCAAAACTGTTTCGCATTCCTTCTACAAAGTCATACCTTAAGACTCCATCCTTACAGGAAAAAGTCAGCTTGCGTTCCTGCTGTAACCAAAGCACAGTTGTTCCTCTTACACTGCAGGGTTTTAGAAGAAGCTAAGCCCGATAGCCTACCTAGAGCGCACCTTGGGGGAGGCTGTTGGCTACACGCAGAACTCCGTGCCAAATAAACTTTATTCAAGGAAGGGCCCAGTGTTTAGCTAGAGTGTATATTTACTTGGTAGAAATCACAAGTAGGTATGCCGCGTGTTCACTGGAAACGGGAACCTTATGGCACAAGCCTTGCTTTCCCATTTTGAATGCTCCATTCATGCTGCCTTGAAGTTACCTAAATAACAGTTTTAGGACGAGTCTTTAGTCATTGTAGGCAGGGCTCTGGGAAGGGAACGCGTGTTCTCTACATCAACAGGGTGCTTTCATAGCCTTGGTGGGAGCCTCGCCTGAGACGCTCTAGAGCTAAAAGGAAACTTGACGTGAGTCCTTTCCTCAAGGTAAAGCCCAGAATAGCCCTGCCGAAGTGGAAGGTTGGAGCGGAGTCCGTGAGGCATTAGTTTCAGGTCTGTTTCCTTTTAAGGTTAGTAAGCTTTTCAAGACACCGAGGACCTCGCGTGGGCACCTTATTCCCTGGAAGACCACCGAGTACCGGCAGTCTCCACTGGGCTACTAAGAAACATCCAGGCCCGGAAACCTTTCCCAGTCACTCTGTGTATGCTGAGTGTAGGGCAACACACTGCAAACTTCCTTGGGAGAGCTAGATTTCTTCAGCTCTCCAACAGCTACAGGAAATTTGTTCTTCACGTCCTATATGTCATGCAAATCTGCCTCATTGCCCTAGGATGAGCAGCACTGAGAAACCAAAACTGCTTCGCATTCCTTCTACAAAGTCATACCTTAAGACCACATCCTAACAGGAGAAAGTCGGCTTGCGTTCCTGCTGTAACCAAAGCACAGTTCTTCTTTTACACTGCAGGGTTTTAGAAGAGGCTAAGCCCGATAGCATACCTAGAGCGCTCCTTGCGGGAGGCGGTTGGCTACACGCAGAACTCCGTGCCAAATAAACTTTATTCAAGGAAGGGACCAGTGTGTAGCTAGAGTGTATATTTATTTGGTAGAAATCACAAGGAGGTAGGCTGCGGGTTCGCTGGAAAAGGGAACCTGATGGCACAATCCTTGTTTACCCATTTTGAATTCTCCATTCAAGCTGCCTTGAAGCTACCTAAATAACAATTTAAGGACGGGTCTCCAGTCTCTGAAGGCAGGGCGCTGGGAAGGGAACGAGTGTTCTCTACATCAACAGGGTGCTTACATAGCCTGGGTGGGAGCCTCTCCTCAGACGCTTTAGAGTTAAAAGGAAACTTGACCTGAGTCCTTTCCTCAAGGAAAAGCCTAGAATAGCCCTGCCGAAGTGGAAGCTTGGAGCGGAGTCCTTGAGGCATTAGTTTCAGGTCTGTTTCCTTTTAAGGTTAGTAAGCTTTTCAAGACACCGAGGACCTCGCGTGGGCACCTTATTCCCTGGACGACCACCGAGTACCGGCAGTCTCCACTGGGCTACTAAGAAACATCCAGGCCCGGAAACCTTTCCCAGTCACTCTGTGTATTTTGTGTGTAGGCCAAGACACTGCACTCTTCCTTGGAAGAGCTAGATTTCCTCAGCTCTCCAACAACTCCAGGAAATGTGTTCTAGCAAGTCCTATATGTCATGCAAATCTCTCTCATTGCCCTACGTTGAGCGGCACTGAGAAACCAAAACTACAACGCATTCCTTCTTTAAAGTCAAACCTTAAGACCCCATCCTTACAGGAGAAAGTCGGCTTGCTTTCCTGCTGTAACCAAAGCACAGTTCTTCCTCTTACACTCCAGGGTTTTAGAAGAAGCTAAGCCCGATAGCCTACCCAGAGCGATCCCTGGGGGTGGCGGTTGGCTACACGCAGAATTCCGTGCCAAATAAACTTTATTCAAGGAAGGTACCAGTGTGTAGCTAGAGTGTATATTTACTTGGTAGAAATCACAAGGAGGTAGGCTGCATGTTCGCTGGAAACGGGGAACTTATGGCACAAGCCTTGCTTACCCATTTTGAATGCTCCATTCAAGCTGCCTTGAAGCTACCTAAATTACAATTTTAGGACGTGTCTCTAGTGTCTGTCGGCAGGGCTCGGGGAAGGGAACGAGTGTTCACTACATCAACAGGGTGCTTTCATAGACTGGATGGGAGCCTCGCCTGAGACGCTCTAGAGCATAAAGGAAACTTGACGTGAGTCCTTTCCTCAAGGTAAAGCCTAGAATAGCCCTGCCGATGTGGAAGGTTGGAGCAGAGTCTTTGAGGCATTAGCTTTAGGTCTGCTTTCTTTAACGTTAGTGAGCTTTTCAGGAAACGGAGAACCTCGCGTGGGCACCCTATTCCCTGCACGAACACCGAGTACCGCCAGGTTCCACTAGGCTGCTAAGACACTTCCAGGCCCGAAAACCTTTCCCAGTCACTCTGTGTATGCTGAGTGTAGGGCAACACACTGCAAACTTCCTAGGGAGAGCTAGATTTCCTCAGCTCTCCAACAGCTCCAGGAAATGTGTTCTCTCAATTCCTACATGTCATGCAAATATGCCTCATTGCCCTAGGCTGAAGAACTGAGAAAACAATACTGCTTCGCATTCCTTCTACAAAGTCATACCTTAAGACCCCATCCTTACAGAGGAAAGTCGGCTTGCGTTCCTGCTGGAAACAAAGCACAGTTGTTCCTCTTACACTGCCCGGTTTTAGAAGAAGCTAAGCCCGATATCATACCTAGAGCGCTCCTTGTGGGAGGCGGTTGTTACACGCAGGACTCCCTGCCAAATAAACTTTATTCAAGGAAGGGACTAGTGTGTAACTAGAGTGTATATTTAGTTGGTAGAAATCACAAGGAGGTAGGCTGCGGGTTCGCTGGAAAAGGGGACCTTATGGCACAAGCCTTGCTTTCCCAATTTGAATGCTCCATTCATGCTGCCTTGAAGCTAAGTAAATAACAATTTTAGGACGGGTCTCTAGTCACTCTACGCAGGGCTCTCAAAAAGGAACGAGTTTTCTCTGCATGAACAGGGTGTTTTCATAGCCTGATTGGAGCCTCTCCTGAGACACTCTAGAGATAAAAGGAAACATGTCGTGAGTCTTTTCCTAAAGGTAAAGCCTGGAATAGCCCTGCCGAAGCTAAGGTTGGAGCAGTTTCCTTGAGGCATTAGTTTCAGGTCTGTTTTCTTTTAAGGTTAGTAAGCTTTTCAAGGCCCTGAGGACCTCGCGTGGGCACCCTATTCCCTGCAAGAACACCGAGTACCGGCAGGCTCCACTGGGCTAGTAAGAAACAACCAGGCCCGGAAGCTTTTCCCAGTCACTCTTTGTATTTTGTGTGTAGGCCAACACATTACACTCTTCCTTGGAAGGGCTAGATTTCCTCAGCTCTCCAACAACTCCAAGAAATGTGTTTTCTCAAGTCTTATATGTCATGCAAATCTCCCTCATTGCCCTAGGCTGAGCGGCACTGAGAAACCAAAACTGCAACGCATTCCTTCTTTAAAGTCAAACCTTAAGACCCCATCCTTACAGGAGAAAGTCAGCTTGCGTTCCTGCTGTAACCAAAGCACAGTTCTTCCTCTTACACTCCAGAGTTTTAGAAGAAGCTAAGCCCGATAGCCTACCCAGAGCGCTCCCGAGGGGAGGCGGTTGTCTACACGCAGAATTCCGTGCCAAATAAACTTTATTCAAGGAAGGGACCAGTGTGTAGCTAGAGTGTATATTTACTTGGTAGAAATCACAAGGAGGTAGGCTGCATGTTCGCTGGAAACGGGGAACTTATGGCACAAGCCTTGCTTACCACTTTTGAATGCTCCATTCAAGCTGCCTTGAAGCTACCTAAATTACAATTTTAGGACGGGTCTCTAGTGTCTGTAGGCAGGGCTCTGGGAAGGGAACGAGTGTTCTCTACATCAACAGGGTGCTTTCATAGACTGGGTAGGAGCCTCGCCTGAGACACTCTAGAGCTAAAAGGAAACTTGACGTGAGTCCTCTCCTCAAGGTAAAGCCTAGAATAGCCCTGCCGAAGTGGAAGCTTGGAGCGGAGTCCTTGAGGCATTAGTTTCAGGTCTGTTTCCTTTTAAGGTTAGTAAGCTTTTCAGGACACCGAGGACCTCGACTGGGCACCTTATTCCCTGGAAGACCACCGAGTACCGGCAGTCTCCACTGGGCTACTAAGAAACATCCAGGCCCGGACACCTTTCCCAGTCACTCTGTGTATTTTGTGTGTAGGCCAACACACTGCACTCTTCCTTGGAAGAGCTAGATTTCCTCAGCTATCCAACAGCTCCAGGAAATGTGTTCTCTCACGTCCTACATATCATGCAAATCTGCCTCATTGCCCTAGGCTGAGAAGCTCTGAGAAACCAAAACTGCTTCGCATTCCTTCTACAAAGTCATACCTTAAGACCCCATCCTTACAGGAGAAAGTCAGCTTGCGTTTCTGCTGTAACCAAAGCACAGATCTTCCTCTTACACTGCAGGGTTTTAGAAGAAGCTAAGCCAGATAGCCTACCTAGAGCGCTCCTTGGGGGAGGCTGTTGGCTACACGCAGAACTCCGTGCCAAATAAACTTTATTCAAGGAAGGGACCAGTGTGTAGCTAGAGTGTATATTTACTTGGTAGAAATCACAAGTAGGTAGGCCGCGTGTTCGCTGGAAACGGTGACCTTATGGCACAAGCCTTGCTTTCCCATTTTGAATGCTCCATGCATGCTGCCTTGAAGTTACCTAAATAACAGTTTTAGGACGAGTCTTTAGTCATTGTAGGCAGGGCTCTGGGAAGGGAACGAGTGTTCTCTGCATCAACAGGGTGCTTTCATAGCCTGGGTGGGAGCCTCTCCTCAGACGCCCTAGAGATAAAGGAAACTTGACGTGAGTTCTTTCCTCCAGGTAAAGCCTTGAATAGCCCTGCCGAAGCTAAGCTTGAAGCAGTTTCCTTGTGGCATTTGTTTTAGGTCTGTTTTCTTTTAAGGTTAGTAAGCTTGTCAAGACACCGAGGACCTCTCGTGGGCACCCTATTCCCTGCAAGAGCACCGAGTACCAGCAGGCTCCACTGGGCTACTAAGAAACATCCAGGCCCGGAAACGTTTCCCAGTCACTGTGTATTTTGTGTGTAGGGCAACACACTGCACTCGTCCTTGGAAGAGCTAGATTTCCTCAGCTCTCCAACAACTCCAGGCAATGTGTTCTCTCAATTCCTATATGTCATGCAAATCTCCCTCATTGCCCTAGGCTGAGCAGCACTGAGAAACCAAAACTGCAACGCATTCCTTCTTTAAAGTCAAACCTTAAGACCCCATCCTTACAGGAGAAAGTCGGCTTGCTTTCCTGCTGTAACCAAAGCACAGTTCTTCCTCTTACACTCCAGGGTTTTAGAAGAAGCAGAGCCCGATAGCCTACCCAGAGCGCTCCCGAGGGGAGGCGGTTGGCTACACGCAGAATTCCGTGCCAAATAAACTTTATTCAAGGAAGGGACCAGTGTGTAGCTAGAGTGTATATTTACTTGGTAGAAATCACAAGGAGGTAGGCTGCATGTTCGCTGGAAACGGGGAACTTATGGCACAAGCCTTGCTTACCACTTTTGAATGCTCCATTCAAGCTGCCTTGAAGCTACCTAAATTACAATTTTAGGACGGGTCTCTAGTGTCTGTAGGCAGGGCTCTGGGAAGGGAACGAGTGTTCTCTACATCAACAGGGTGCTTTCATAGACTGGGTAGGAGCCTCGCCTGAGACACTCTAGAGCTAAAAGGAAACTTGACGTGAGTCCTCTCCTCAAGGTAAAGCCTAGAATAGCCCTGCCGAAGTGGAAGCTTGGAGCGGAGTTCTTGAGGCATTAGTTTCAGGTCTGTTTTCTTTTAAGGTTAGTAAGCTCTTCAAGGCCCTGAGGACCTCGCCTGGGCACTCAATTCCCTGCAAGAACACCCAGTACCGGCAGGCTCCACTGGGCTCCTAAGAAACATCCAGGCCCGGGAACTTTTCCCATTCACTCTGTGTATTTTGTGTGTAGGCCAACACACTACACTCTTCCTTGGAAGAGCTAGATTTCCTCAGCTCTCCAACAGCTCCAGGAAATGTGTTCTCTCACGTCCTACATATCATGCAAATCTGCCTCATTGCCCTAGGCAGACCGGCACTGAGAAACCAAAACTGCTTCACATTCCTTCTACAAAGTCATACCTTAACACCCCATCCTCACAGTACAAAGTCGGCTTGCGTTTCTGCTGTAACCCCAGCACAGTTCTTCCTCTTACACTCCAGGGTTTTAGAAGAAGCCGAGCCCGATAGCCTACCCAGCGCGATCCCTCGGGGAGGCGGTTGGCTACACGCAGAATTACGTGCCAAATAAACTTTATTTAAGGAAGGGACCAGTGTGTAGCTAGAGTGTATATTTCCTTGGTAGAAATCACAAGGAGGTAGGCTGCATGTTCGCTGGAAACGGGGAACGTATGGCACAAGCCTTGCTTACCCATTTTGAATGCTCCATTCAAGCTGCCTTGAAGCTGCCTAAATAACAATTTTAGGACGGGTCTCTAGTCTCTGTAGGCAAGGCTCTGGGAAGGGAACGAGTGTTCTCTACATCAACAGGGTGCTTTCATAGCCTGGGTGGGAGCCTCTCCTCAGACGCTCTACAGCTAAAAGGAAACTTGACGTGAGTCCTTTCCTCAAGGTAAAGCCTAGAATAGCCCTGCCGAAGTGGAAGCTTGGAGCGGAGTCCTTGAGGCATTAGTTTCAGGTCTGTTTCCTTTTAAGGTTAGTAAGCTTTTCAGGACACCGAGGACCTCGCCTGGGCACCTTATTCCCTGGAAGATCACCGAGTACCGGCAGTCTCCACTGGGCTACTAAGAAACATCCAGGCCCGGAAACCTTTCCCAGTCACTCTGTGTATTTTGTGTGTAGGCCAACACACTGCACTCTTCCTTGGAAGAGCTAGATTTCCTCAGCTCTCCAACAGCCCCAGGAAATGTGTTCTCTCACGTCCTACATATCATGCAAATCTGCCTCATTGCCCTAGGCTGAGCAGCTCTGAGAAACCAAAACTGCTTCGCATTCCTTCTACAAAGTCATACCTTAAGACCCCATCCTTACAGGAGAAAGTCAGCTTGCGTTTCTGCTGTAACCAAAGCACAGATCTTCCTCTTACACTGCAGGGTTTTAGAAGAAGCTAAGCCAGATAGCCTACCTAGAGCGCTCCTTGGGGGAGGCTGTTGGCTACACGCAGAACTCCGTGCCAAATAAACTTTATTCAAGGAAGGGACCAGTGTGTAGCTAGAGTGTATATTTACTTGGTAGAAATCCCAAGTAGGTAGGCCGCGTGTTCGCTGGAAACGGTGACCTTATGGCACAAGCCTTGCTTTCCCATTTTGAATGCTCCATGCATGCTGCCTTGAAGTTACCTAAATAACAGTTTTAGGACGAGTCTTTAGTCATTGTAGGCAGGGCTCTGGGAAGGGAACGAGTGTTCTCTGCATCAACAGGGTGCTTTCATAGCCTGGGTGGGAGCCTCTCCTCAGACGCCCTAGAGATAAAGGAAACTTGACGTGAGTTCTTTCCTCCAGGTAAAGCCTTGAATAGCCCTGCCGAAGCTAAGCTTGAAGCAGTTTCCTTGTGGCATTTGTTTTAGGTCTGTTTTCTTTTAAGGTTAGTAAGCTTGTCAAGACACCGAGGACCTCTCGTGGGCACCCTATTCCCTGCAAGAGCACCGAGTACCAGCAGGCTCCACTGGGCTACTAAGAAACATCCAGGCCCGGAAACGTTTCCCAGTCACTGTGTATTTTGTGTGTAGGGCAACACACTGCACTCTTCCTTGGAAGAGCTAGATTTCCTCAGCTCTCCAACAACTCCAGGCAATGTGTTCTCTCAATTCCTATATGTCATGCAAATCTCCCTCATTGCCCTAGGCTGAGCAGCACTGAGAAACCAAAACTGCAACGCATTCCTTCTTTAAAGTCAAACCTTAAGACCCCATCCTTACAGGAGAAAGTCGGCTTGCTTTCCTGCTGTAACCAAAGCACAGTTCTTCCTCTTACACTCCAGGGTTTTAGAAGAAGCAGAGCCCGATAGCCTACCCAGAGCGCTCCCGAGGGGAGGCGGTTGGCTACACGCAGAATTCCGTGCCAAATAAACTTTATTCAAGGAAGGGACCAGTGTGTAGCTAGAGTGTATATTTACTTGGTAGAAATCACAAGGAGGTAGGCTGCATGTTCGCTGGAAACGGGGAACTTATGGCACAAGCCTTGCTTACCATTTTTGAATGCTCCATTCAAGCTGCCTTGAAGCTACCTAAATTACAATTTTAGGACGGGTCTCTAGTGTCTGTAGGCAGGGCTCTGGGAAGGGAACGAGTGTTCTCTACATCAACAGGGTGCTTTCATAGACTGGGTAGGAGCCTCGCCTGAGACACTCTAGAGCTAAAAGGAAACTTGACGTGAGTCCTCTCCTCAAGGTAAAGCCTAGAATAGCCCTGCCGAAGTGGAAGCTTGGAGCGGAGTTCTTGAGGCATTAGTTTCAGGTCTGTTTTCTTTTAAGGTTAGTAAGCTCTTCAAGGCCCTGAGGACCTCGCCTGGGCACCCTATTCCCTGCAAGAACACCCAGTACCGGCAGGCTCCACTGGGCTACTAAGAAACATCCAGGCCCGGGAACTTTTCCCATTCACTCTTTGTATTTTGTGTATAGGCCAACACACTACACTCTTCCTTGGAAGAGCTAGATTTCCTCAGCTCTCCAACAGCTCCAGGAAATGTGTTCTCTCACGTCCTACATATCATGCAAATCTGCCTCATTGCCCTAGGCAGACCGGCACTGAGAAACCAAAACTGCTTCACATTCCTTCTACAAAGTCATACCTTAACACCCCATCATCACAGTAGAAAGTCGGCTTGCGTTTCTGCTGTAACCCCAGCACAGTTCTTCCTCTTACACTCCAGGGTTTTAGAAGAAGCCGAGCCCGATAGCCTACCCAGCGCGATCCCTGGGGGAGGCGGTTGGCTACACGCAGAATTACGTGCCAAATAAACTTTATTTAAGGAAGGGACCAGTGTGTAGCTAGAGTGTATATTTCCTTGGTAGAAATCACAAGGAGGTAGGCTGCATGTTCGCTGGAAAAGGGGAACGTATGGCACAAGCCTTGCTTACCCATTTTGAATGCTCCATTCAAGCTGCCTTGAAGCTGCCTAAATAACAATTTTAGGACGGGTCTCTAGTCTCTGTAGGCAAGGCTCTGGGAAGGGAACGAGTGTTCTCTCCATCAACAGGGTGCTTTCATAGCCTGGGTGGGAGCCTCTCCTCAGACGCTCTACAGCTAAAAGGAAACTTGACGTGAGTCCTTTCCTCAAGGTAAAGCCTAGAATAGCCCTGCCGAAGTGGAAGCTTGGAGCGGAGTCCTTGAGGCATTAGTTTCAGGTCTGTTTCCTTTTAAGGTTAGTAAGCTTTTCAGGACACCGAGGACCTCGCCTGGGCACCTTATTCCCTGGAAGACCACCGAGTACCGGCAGTCTCCACTGGGCTACTAAGAAACATCCAGGCCCGGACACCTTTCCCAGTCACTCTTTGTATTTTGTGTGTAGGCCAACACACTGCACTCTTCTTTGGAAGAGCTAGATTTCCTCAGCTCTCCAACAGCCCCAGGAAATGTGTTCTCTCACGTCCTGCATATCATGCAAATCTGCCTCATTGCCCTAGGCTGAGCAGCTCTGAGAAACCAAAACTGCTTCGCATTCCTTCTAGAAAGTCATACCTTAAGACCCCATCCTTACAGGAGAAAGTCAGCTTGCGTTTCTGCTGTAACCAAAGCACAGATCTTCCTCTTACACTGCAGGGTTTTAGAAGAAGCTAAGCCAGATAGCCTACCTAGAGCGCTCCTTGGGGGAGGCTGTTGGCTACACGCAGAACTCCGTGCCAAATAAACTTTATTCAAGGAAGGGACCAGTGTGTAGCTAGAGTGTATATTTACTTGGTAGAAATCCTAAGTAGGTAGGCCGCGTGTTCGCTGGAAACGGTGACCTTATGGCACAAGCCTTGCTTTCCCATTTTGAATGCTCCATGCATGCTGCCTTGAAGTTACCTAAATAACAGTTTTAGGACGAGTCTTTAGTCATTGTAGGCAGGGCTCTGGGAAGGGAACGAGTGTTCTCTGCATCAACAGGGTGCTTTCATAGCCTGGGTGGGAGCCTCTCCTCAGACGCCCTAGAGATAAAGGAAACTTGACGTGAGTTCTTTCCTCCAGGTAAAGCCTTGAATAGCCCTGCCGAAGCTAAGCTTGAAGCAGTTTCCTTGTGGCATTTGTTTTGGGTCTGTTTTCTTTTAAGGTTAGTAAGCTTGTCAAGACACCGAGGACCTCTCGTGGGCACCCTATTCCCTGCAAGAGCACCGAGTACCAGCAGGCTCCACTGGGCTACTAAGAAACATCCAGGCCCGGAAACGTTTCCCAGTCACTGTGTATTTTGTGTGTAGGGCAACACACTGCACTCTTCCTTGGAAGAGCTAGATTTCCTCAGCTCTCCAACAACTCCAGGCAATGTGTTCTCTCAATTCCTATATGTCATGCAAATCTCCCTCATTGCCCTAGGCTGAGCAGCACTGAGAAACCAAAACTGCAACGCATTCCTTCTTTAAAGTCAAACCTTAAGACCCCATCCTTACAGGAGAAAGTCGGCTTGCTTTCCTGCTGTAACCAAAGCACAGTTCTTCGTCTTACACTCCAGGGTTTTAGAAGAAGCAGAGCCCGATAGCCTACCCAGAGCGCTCCCGATGGGAGGCGGTTGGCTACACGCAGAATTCCGTGCCAAATAAACTTTATTCAAGGAAGGGACCAGTGTGTAGCTAGAGTGTATATTTACTTGGTAGAAATCACAAGGAGGTAGGCTGCATGTTCGCTGGAAACGGGGAACTTATGGCACAAGCCTTGCTTACCACTTTTGAATGCTCCATTCAAGCTGCCTTGAAGCTACCTAAATTACAATTTTAGGACGGGTCTCTAGTGTCTGTAGGCAGGGCTCTGGGAAGGGAACGAGTGTTCTCTACATCAACAGGGTGCTTTCATAGACTGGGTAGGAGCCTCGCCTGAGACACTCTAGAGCTAAAAGGAAACTTGACGTGAGTCCTCTCCTCAAGGTAAAGCCTAGAATAGCCCTGCCGAAGTGGAAGCTTGGAGCGGAGTTCTTGAGGCATTAGTTTCAGGTCTGTTTTCTTTTAAGGTTAGTAAGCTCTTCAAGGCCCTGAGGACCTCGCCTGGGCACCCTATTCCCTGCAAGAACACCCAGTACCGGCAGGCTCCACTGGGCTACTAAGAAACATCCAGGCCCGGAAACTTTTCCCATTCGCTCTTTGTATTTTGTGTGTAGGCCAACACACTACACTCTTCCTTGGAAGAGCTAGATTTCCTCAGCTCTCCAACAGCTCCAGGAAATGTGTTCTCTCACGTCCTACATATCATGCAAATCTGCCTCATTGCCCTAGGCAGACCGGCACTGAGAAACCAAAACTGCTTCGCATTCCTTCTACAAAGTCATACCTTAACACCCCATCCTCACAGTCGAAAGTCGGCTTGCGTTTCTGCTGTAACCCCAGCACAGTTCTTCCTCTTACACTCCAGGGTTTTAGAAGAAGCCGAGCCCGATAGCCTACCCAGCGCGATCCCTGGGGGAGGCGGTTGGCTACACGCAGAATTCCGTGCCCAATAAACTTTATTTAAGGAAGGGACCAGTGTGTAGCTAGAGTGTATATTTCCTTGGTAGAAATCACAAGGAGGTAGGCTGCATGTTCGCTGGAAACGGGGAACGTATGGCACAAGCCTTGCTTACCCATTTTGAATGCTCCATTCAAGCTGCCTTGAAGCTGCCTAAATAACAATTTTAGGACGGGTCTCTAGTCTCTGTAGGCAAGGCTCTGGGAAGGGAACGAGTGTTCTCTCCGTCAACAAGGTGCTTTCATAGCCTGGGTGGGAGCCTCTCCTCAGACGCTCTACAGCTAAAAGGAAACTTGACGTGAGTCCTTTCCTCAAGGTAAAGCCTAGAATAGCCCTGCCGAAGTGGAAGCTTGGAGCGGAGTCCTTGAGGCATTAGTTTCAGGTCTGTTTCCTTTTAAGGTTAGTAAGCTTTTCAGGACACCGAGGACCTCGCCTGGGCACCTTATTCCCTGGAAGACCACCGAGTACCGGCAGTCTCCACTGGGCTACTAAGAAACATCCAGGCCCGGACACCTTTCCCAGTCACTCTGTGTATTTTGTGTGTAGGCCAACACACTGCACTCTTCCTTGGAAGAGCTAGATTTCCTCAGCTCTCCAACAGCCCCAGGAAATGTGTTCTCTCACGTCCTGCATATCATGCAAATCTGCCTCATTGCCCTAGGCTGAGCAGCTCTGAGAAACCAAAACTGCTTCGCATTCCTTCTACAAAGTCATACCTTAAGACCCCATCCTTACAGGAGAAAGTCAGCTTGCGTTTCTGCTGTAACCAAAGCACAGATCTTCCTCTTACACTGCAGGGTTTTAGAAGAAGCTAAGCCAGATAGCCTACCTAGAGCGCTCCTTGGGGGAGGCTGTTGGCTACACGCAGAACTCCGTGCCAAATAAACTTTATTCAAGGAAGGGACCAGTGTGTAGCTAGAGTGTATATTTAC
The DNA here is from genome assembly GCF_965194825.1 of Balaenoptera physalus. Taxonomy (NCBI): domain Eukaryota; kingdom Metazoa; phylum Chordata; class Mammalia; order Artiodactyla; family Balaenopteridae; genus Balaenoptera; species Balaenoptera physalus. Next base: position 39,404,723 of record NC_138895.1, on the reverse strand, counting down.
TTGGTAGAAATCCCAAGTAGGTAGGCCGCGTGTTCGCTGGAAACGGTGACCTTATGGCACAAGCCTTGCTTTCCCATTTTGAATGCTCCATGCATGCTGCCTTGAAGTTACCTAAATAACAGTTTTAGGACGAGTCTTTAGTCATTGTAGGCAGGGCTCTGGGAAGGGAACGAGTGTTCTCTGCATCAACAGGGTGCTTTCATAGCCTGGGTGGGAGCCTCTCCTCAGACGCCCTAGAGATAAAGGAAACTTGACGTGAGTTCTTTCCTCCAGGTAAAGCCTTGAATAGCCCTGCCGAAGCTAAGCTTGAAGCAGTTTCCATGTGGCATTTGTTTTAGGTCTGTTTTCTTTTAAGGTTAGTAAGCTTGTCAAGACACCGAGGACCTCTCGTGGGCACCCTATTCCCTGCAAGAGCACCGAGTACCAGCAGGCTCCACTGGGCTACTAAGAAACATCCAGGCCCGGAAACGTTTCCCAGTCACTGTGTATTTTGTGTGTAGGGCAACACACTGCACTCTTCCTTGGAAGAGCTAGATTTCCTCAGCTCTCCAACAACTCCAGGCAATGTGTTCTCTCAATTCCTATATGTCATGCAAATCTCCCTCATTGCCCTAGGCTGAGCAGCACTGAGAAACCAAAACTGCAACGCATTCCTTCTTTAAAGTCAAACCTTAAGACCCCATCCTTACAGGAGAAAGTCGGCTTGCTTTCCTGCTGTAACCAAAGCACAGTTCTTCCTCTTACACTCCAGGGTTTTAGAAGAAGCAGAGCCCGATAGCCTACCCAGAGCGCTCCCGAGGGGAGGCGGTTGGCTACACGCAGAATTCCGTGCCAAATAAACTTTATTCAAGGAAGGGACCAGTGTGTAGCTAGAGTGTATATTTACTTGGTAGAAATCACAAGGAGGTAGGCTGCATGTTCGCTGGAAACGGGGAACTTATGGCACAAGCCTTGCTTACCACTTTTGAATGCTCCATTCAAGCTGCCTTGAAGCTACCTAAATTACAATTTTAGGACGGGTCTCTAGTGTCTGTAGGCAGGGCTCTGGGAAGGGAACGAGTGTTCTCTACATCAACAGGGTGCTTTCATAGACTGGGTAGGAGCCTCGCCTGAGACACTCTAGAGCTAAAAGGAAACTTGACGTGAGTCCTCTCCTCAAGGTAAAGCCTAGAATAGCCCTGCCGAAGTGGAAGCTTGGAGCGGAGTTCTTGAGGCATTAGTTTCAGGTCTGTTTTCTTTTAAGGTTAGTAAGCTTTTCAAGGCCCTGAGGACCTCGCCTGGGCACCCTATTCCCTGCAAGAACACCCAGTACCGGCAGGCTCCACTGGGCTACTAAGAAACATCCAGGCCCGGAAACTTTTCGCATTCGCTCTTTGTATTTTGTGTGTAGGCCAACACACTACACTCTTCCTTGGAAGAGCTAGATTTCCTCAGCTCTCCAACAGCTCCAGGAAATGTGTTCTCTCACGTCCTACATATCATGCAAATCTGCCTCATTGCCCTAGGCTGACCGGCACTGAGAAACCAATACTGCTTCGCATTCCTTCTACAAAGTCATACCTTAACACCCCATCCTCACAGTCGAAAGTCGGCTTGCGTTTCTGCTGTAACCACAGCACAGTTCTTCCTCTTACACTCCAGGGTTTTAGAAGAAGCCGAGCCCGATAGCCTACCCAGAGTGATCCCTGGGGGAGGCGGTTGGCTACACGCAGAATTACGTGCCCAATAAACTTTATTTAAGGAAGGGACCAGTGTGTAGCTAGAGTGTATATTTCCTTGGTAGAAATCACAAGGAGGTAGGCTGCATGTTCGCTGGAAACGGGGAACGTATGGCACAAGCCTTGCTTACCCATTTTGAATGCTCCATTCAAGCTACCTTGAAGCTGCCTAAATAACAATTTTAGGACGGGTCTCTAGTCTCTGTAGGCAAGGCTCTGGGAAGGGAACGAGTGTTCTCTCCATCAACAGGGTGCTTTCATAGCCTGGGTGGGAGCCTCTCCTCAGACGCTCTACAGCTAAAAGGAAACTTGACGTGAGTCCTTTCCTCAAGGTAAAGCCTAGAATAGCCCTGCCGAAGTGGAAGCTTGGAGCGGAGTCCTTGAGGCATTAGTTTCAGGTCTGTTTCCTTTTAAGGTTAGTAAGCTTTTCAGGACACCGAGGACCTCGCCTGGGCACCTTATTCCCTGGAAGACCACCGAGTACCGGCAGTCTCCACTGGGCTACTAAGAAACATCCAGGCCCGGACACCTTTCCCAGTCACTCTGTGTATTTTGTGTGTAGGCCAACACACTGCACTCTTCCTTGGAAGAGCTAGATTTCCTCAGCTCTCCAACAGCCCCAGGAAATGTGTTCTCTCACGTCCTGCATATCATGCAAATCTGCCTCATTGCCCTAGGCTGAGCAGCTCTGAGAAACCAAAACTGCTTCGCATTCCTTCTACAAAGTCATACCTTAAGACCCCATCCTTACAGGAGAAAGTCAGCTTGCGTTTCTGCTGTAACCAAAGCACAGATCTTCCTCTTACACTGCAGGGTTTTAGAAGAAGCTAAGCCAGATAGCCTACCTAGAGCGCTCCTTGGGGGAGGCTGTTGGCTACACGCAGAACTCCGTGCCAAATAAACTTTATTCAAGGAAGGGACCAGTGTGTAGCTAGAGTGTATATTTACTTGGTAGAAATCCCAAGTAGGTAGGCCGCGTGTTCGCTGGAAACGGTGACCTTATGGCACAAGCCTTGCTTTCCCATTTTGAATGCTCCATGCATGCTGCCTTGAAGTTACCTAAATAACAGTTTTAGGACGAGTCTTTAGTCATTGTAGGCAGGGCTCTGGGAAGGGAACGAGTGTTCTCTGCATCAACAGGGTGCTTTCATAGCCTGGGTGGGAGCCTCTCCTCAGACGCCCTAGAGATAAAGGAAACTTGACGTGAGTTCTTTCCTCCAGGTAAAGCCTTGAATAGCCCTGCCGAAGCTAAGCTTGAAGCAGTTTCCTTGTGGCATTTGTTTTAGGTCTGTTTTCTTTTAAGGTTAGTAAGCTTGTCAAGACACCGAGGACCTCTCGTGGGCACCCTATTCCCTGCAAGAGCACCGAGTACCAGCAGGCTCCACTGGGCTACTAAGAAACATCCAGGCCCGGAAACGTTTCCCAGTCACTGTGTATTTTGTGTGTAGGGCAACACACTGCACTCTTCCTTGGAAGAGCTAGATTTCCTCAGCTCTCCAACAACTCCAGGCAATGTGTTCTCTCAATTCCTATATGTCATGCAAATCTCCCTCATTGCCCTAGGCTGAGCAGCACTGAGAAACCAAAACTGCAACGCATTCCTTCTTTAAAGTCAAACCTTAAGACCCCATCCTTACAGGAGAAAGTCGGCTTGCTTTCTTGCTGTAACCAAAGCACAGTTCTTCCTCTTACACTCCAGGGTTTTAGAAGAAGCAGAGCCCGATAGCCTACCCAGAGCGCTCCCGAGGGGAGGCGGTTGGCTACACGCAGAATTCCGTGCCAAATAAACTTTATTCAAGGAAGGGACCAGTGTGTAGCTAGAGTGTATATTTACTTGGTAGAAATCACAAGGAGGTAGGCTGCATGTTCGCTGGAAACGGGGAACTTATGGCACAAGCCTTGCTTACCACTTTTGAATGCTCCATTCAAGCTGCCTTGAAGCTACCTAAATTACAATTTTAGGACGGGTCTCTAGTGTCTGTAGGCAGGGCTCTGGGAAGGGAACGAGTGTTCTCTACATCAACAGGGTGCTTTCATAGACTGGGTAGGAGCCTCGCCTGAGACACTCTAGAGCTAAAAGGAAACTTGACGTGAGTCCTCTCCTCAAGGTAAAGCCTAGAATAGCCCTGCCGAAGTGGAAGCTTGGAGCGGAGTTCTTGAGGCATTAGTTTCAGGTCTGTTTCCTTTTAAGGTTAGTAAGCTTTTCAGGACACCGAGGACCTCGCCTGGGCACCTTATTCCCTGGAAGACCACCGAGTACCGGCAGTCTCCACTGGGCTACTAAGAAACATCCAGGCCCGGAAACTTTTCGCATTCGCTCTTTGTATTTTGTGTGTAGGCCAACACACTACACTCTTCCTTGGAAGAGCTAGATTTCCTCAGCTCTCCAACAGCTCCAGGAAATGTGTTCTCTCACGTCCTACATATCATGCAAATCTGCCTCATTGCCCTAGGCTGACCGGCACTGAGAAACCAAAACTGCTTCGCATTCCTTCTACAAAGTCATACCTTAACACCCCATCCTCACAGTCGAAAGTCGGCTTGCGTTTCTGCTGTAACCACAGCACAGTTCTTCCTCTTACACTCCAGGGTTTTAGAAGAAGCCGAGCCCGATAGCCTACCCAGCGCGATCCCTGGGGGAGGCGGTTGGCTACACGCAGAATTCCGTGCCCAATAAACTTTATTTAAGGAAGGGACCAGTGTGTAGCTAGAGTGTATATTTCCTTGGTAGAAATCACAAGGAGGTAGGCTGCATGTTCGCTGGAAACGGGGAACGTATGGCACAAGCCTTGCTTACCCATTTTGAATGCTCCATTCAAGCTGCCTTGAAGCTGCCTAAATAACAATTTTAGGACGGGTCTCTAGTCTCTGTAGGCAAGGCTCTGGGAAGGGAACGAGTGTTCTCTCCATCAACAGGGTGCTTTCATAGCCTGGGTGGGAGCCTCTCCTCAGACGCTCTACAGCTAAAAGGAAACTTGACGTGAGTCCTTTCCTCAAGGTAAAGCCTAGAATAGCCCTGCCGAAGTGGAAGCTTGGAGCGGAGTCCTTGAGGCATTAGTTTCAGGTCTGTTTCCTTTTAAGGTTAGTAAGCTTTTCAGGACACCGAGGACCTCGCCTGGGCACCTTATTCCCTGGAAGACCACCGAGTACCGGCAGTCTCCACTGGGCTACTAAGAAACATCCAGGCCCGGACACCTTTCCCAGTCACTCTGTGTATTTTGTGTGTAGGCCAACACACTGCACTCTTCCTTGGAAGAGCTAGATTTCCTCAGCTCTCCAACAGCCCCAGGAAATGTGTTCTCTCACGTCCTGCATATCATGCAAATCTGCCTCATTGCCCTAGGCTGAGCAGCTCTGAGAAACCAAAACTGCTTCGCATTCCTTCTACAAAGTCATACCTTAAGACCCCATCCTTACAGGAGAAAGTCAGCTTGCGTTTCTGCTGTAACCAAAGCACAGATCTTCCTCTTACACTGCAGGGTTTTAGAAGAAGCTAAGCCAGATAGCCTACCTAGAGCGCTCCTTGGGGGAGGCTGTTGGCTACACGCAGAACTCCGTGCCAAATAAACTTTATTCAAGGAAGGGACCAGTGTGTAGCTAGAGTGTATATTTACTTGGTAGAAATCCCAAGTAGGTAGGCCGCGTGTTCGCTGGAAACGGTGACCTTATGGCACAAGCCTTGCTTTCCCATTTTGAATGCTCCATGCATGCTGCCTTGAAGTTACCTAAATAACAGTTTTAGGACGAGTCTTTAGTCATTGTAGGCAGGGCTCTGGGAAGGGAACGAGTGTTCTCTGCATCAACAGGGTGCTTTCATAGCCTGGGTGGGAGCCTCTCCTCAGACGCCCTAGAGATAAAGGAAACTTGACGTGAGTTCTTTCCTCCAGGTAAAGCCTTGAATAGCCCTGCCGAAGCTAAGCTTGAAGCAGTTTCCTTGTGGCATTTGTTTTAGGTCTGTTTTCTTTTAAGGTTAGTAAGCTTGTCAAGACACCGAGGACCTCTCGTGGGCACCCTATTCCCTGCAAGAGCACCGAGTACCAGCAGGCTCCACTGGGCTACTAAGAAACATCCAGGCCCGGAAACGTTTCCCAGTCACTGTGTATTTTGTGTGTAGGGCAACACACTGCACTCTTCCTTGGAAGAGCTAGATTTCCTCAGCTCTCCAACAACTCCAGGCAATGTGTTCTCTCAATTCCTATATGTCATGCAAATCTCCCTCATTGCCCTAGGCTGAGCAGCACTGAGAAACCAAAACTGCAACGCATTCCTTCTTTAAAGTCAAACCTTAAGACCCCATCCTTACAGGAGAAAGTCGGCTTGCTTTCCTGCTGTAACCAAAGCACAGTTCTTCCTCTTACACTCCAGGGTTTTAGAAGAAGCAGAGCCCGATAGCCTACCCAGAGCGCTCCCGAGGGGAGGCGGTTGGCTACACGCAGAATTCCGTGCCAAATAAACTTTATTCAAGGAAGGGACCAGTGTGTAGCTAGAGTGTATATTTACTTGGTAGAAATCACAAGGAGGTAGGCTGCATGTTCGCTGGAAACGGGGAACTTATGGCACAAGCCTTGCTTACCACTTTTGAATGCTCCATTCAAGCTGCCTTGAAGCTACCTAAATTACAATTTTAGGACGGGTCTCTAGTGTCTGTAGGCAGGGCTCTGGGAAGGGAACGAGTGTTCTCTACATCAACAGGGTGCTTTCATAGACTGGGTAGGAGCCTCGCCTGAGACACTCTAGAGCTAAAAGGAAACTTGACGTGAGTCCTCTCCTCAAGGTAAAGCCTAGAATAGCCCTGCCGAAGTGGAAGCTTGGAGCGGAGTTCTTGAGGCATTAGTTTCAGGTCTGTTTCCTTTTAAGGTTAGTAAGCTTTTCAGGACACCGAGGACCTCGCCTGGGCACCTTATTCCCTGGAAGACCACCGAGTACCGGCAGTCTCCACTGGGCTACTAAGAAACATCCAGGCCCGGAAACTTTTCGCATTCGCTCTTTGTATTTTGTGTGTAGGCCAACACACTACACTCTTCCTTGGAAGAGCTAGATTTCCTCAGCTCTCCAACAGCTCCAGGAAATGTGTTCTCTCACGTCCTACATATCATGCAAATCTGCCTCATTGCCCTAGGCTGACCGGCACTGAGAAACCAAAACTGCTTCGCATTCCTTCTACAAAGTCATACCTTAACACCCCATCCTCACAGTCGAAAGTCGGCTTGCGTTTCTGCTGTAACCACAGCACAGTTCTTCCTCTTACACTCCAGGGTTTTAGAAGAAGCCGAGCCCGATAGCCTACCCAGCGCGATCCCTGGGGGAGGCGGTTGGCTACACGCAGAATTCCGTGCCCAATAAACTTTATTTAAGGAAGGGACCAGTGTGTAGCTAGAGTGTATATTTCCTTGGTAGAAATCACAAGGAGGTAGGCTGCATGTTCGCTGGAAACGGGGAACGTATGGCACAAGCCTTGCTTACCCATTTTGAATGCTCCATTCAAGCTGCCTTGAAGCTGCCTAAATAACAATTTTAGGACGGGTCTCTAGTCTCTGTAGGCAAGGCTCTGGGAAGGGAACGAGTGTTCTCTCCATCAACAGGGTGCTTTCATAGCCTGGGTGGGAGCCTCTCCTCAGACGCTCTACAGCTAAAAGGAAACTTGACGTGAGTCCTTTCCTCAAGGTAAAGCCTAGAATAGCCCTGCCGAAGTGGAAGCTTGGAGCGGAGTCCTTGAGGCATTAGTTTCAGGTCTGTTTCCTTTTAAGGTTAGTAAGCTTTTCAGGACACCGAGGACCTCGCCTGGGCACCTTATTCCCTGGAAGACCACCGAGTACCGGCAGTCTCCACTGGGCTACTAAGAAACATCCAGGCCCGGACACCTTTCCCAGTCACTCTGTGTATTTTGTGTGTAGGCCAACACACTGCACTCTTCCTTGGAAGAGCTAGATTTCCTCAGCTCTCCAACAGCCCCAGGAAATGTGTTCTCTCACGTCCTGCATATCATGCAAATCTGCCTCATTGCCCTAGGCTGAGCAGCTCTGAGAAACCAAAACTGCTTCGCATTCCTTCTACAAAGTCATACCTTAAGACCCCATCCTTACAGGAGAAAGTCAGCTTGCGTTTCTGCTGTAACCAAAGCACAGATCTTCCTCTTACACTGCAGGGTTTTAGAAGAAGCTAAGCCAGATAGCCTACCTAGAGCGCTCCTTGGGGGAGGCTGTTGGCTACACGCAGAACTCCGTGCCAAATAAACTTTATTCAAGGAAGGGACCAGTGTGTAGCTAGAGTGTATATTTACTTGGTAGAAATCCCAAGTAGGTAGGCCGCGTGTTCGCTGGAAACGGTGACCTTATGGCACAAGCCTTGCTTTCCCATTTTGAATGCTCCATGCATGCTGCCTTGAAGTTACCTAAATAACAGTTTTAGGACGAGTCTTTAGTCATTGTAGGCAGGGCTCTGGGAAGGGAACGAGTGTTCTCTGCATCAACAGGGTGCTTTCATAGCCTGGGTGGGAGCCTCTCCTCAGACGCCCTAGAGATAAAGGAAACTTGACGTGAGTTCTTTCCTCCAGGTAAAGCCTTGAATAGCCCTGCCGAAGCTAAGCTTGAAGCAGTTTCCTTGTGGCATTTGTTTTAGGTCTGTTTTCTTTTAAGGTTAGTAAGCTTGTCAAGACACCGAGGACCTCTCGTGGGCACCCTATTCCCTGCAAGAGCACCGAGTACCAGCAGGCTCCACTGGGCTACTAAGAAACATCCAGGCCCGGAAACGTTTCCCAGTCACTGTGTATTTTGTGTGTAGGGCAACACACTGCACTCTTCCTTGGAAGAGCTAGATTTCCTCAGCTCTCCAACAACTCCAGGCAATGTGTTCTCTCAATTCCTATATGTCATGCAAATCTCCCTCATTGCCCTAGGCTGAGCAGCACTGAGAAACCAAAACTGCAACGCATTCCTTCTTTAAAGTCAAACCTTAAGACCCCATCCTTACAGGAGAAAGTCGGCTTGCTTTCCTGCTGTAACCAAAGCACAGTTCTTCCTCTTACACTCCAGGGTTTTAGAAGAAGCAGAGCCCGATAGCCTACCCAGAGCGCTCCCGAGGGGAGGCGGTTGGCTACACGCAGAATTCCGTGCCAAATAAACTTTATTCAAGGAAGGGACCAGTGTGTAGCTAGAGTGTATATTTACTTGGTAGAAATCACAAGGAGGTAGGCTGCATGTTCGCTGGAAACGGGGAACTTATGGCACAAGCCTTGCTTACCACTTTTGAATGCTCCATTCAAGCTGCCTTGAAGCTACCTAAATTACAATTTTAGGACGGGTCTCTAGTGTCTGTAGGCAGGGCTCTGGGAAGGGAACGAGTGTTCTCTACATCAACAGGGTGCTTTCATAGACTGGGTAGGAGCCTCGCCTGAGACACTCTAGAGCTAAAAGGAAACTTGACGTGAGTCCTCTCCTCAAGGTAAAGCCTAGAATAGCCCTGCCGAAGTGGAAGCTTGGAGCGGAGTTCTTGAGGCATTAGTTTCAGGTCTGTTTCCTTTTAAGGTTAGTAAGCTTTTCAGGACACCGAGGACCTCGCCTGGGCACCTTATTCCCTGGAAGACCACCGAGTACCGGCAGTCTCCACTGGGCTACTAAGAAACATCCAGGCCCGGAAACTTTTCGCATTCGCTCTTTGTATTTTGTGTGTAGGCCAACACACTACACTCTTCCTTGGAAGAGCTAGATTTCCTCAGCTCTCCAACAGCTCCAGGAAATGTGTTCTCTCACGTCCTACATATCATGCAAATCTGCCTCATTGCCCTAGGCTGACCGGCACTGAGAAACCAAAACTGCTTCGCATTCCTTCTACAAAGTCATACCTTAACACCCCATCCTCACAGTCGAAAGTCGGCTTGCGTTTCTGCTGTAACCACAGCACAGTTCTTCCTCTTACACTCCAGGGTTTTAGAAGAAGCCGAGCCCGATAGCCTACCCAGCGCGATCCCTGGGGGAGGCGGTTGGCTACACGCAGAATTCCGTGCCCAATAAACTTTATTTAAGGAAGGGACCAGTGTGTAGCTAGAGTGTATATTTCCTTGGTAGAAATCACAAGGAGGTAGGCTGCATGTTCGCTGGAAACGGGGAACGTATGGCACAAGCCTTGCTTACCCATTTTGAATGCTCCATTCAAGCTGCCTTGAAGCTGCCTAAATAACAATTTTAGGACGGGTCTCTAGTCTCTGTAGGCAAGGCTCTGGGAAGGGAACGAGTGTTCTCTCCATCAACAGGGTGCTTTCATAGCCTGGGTGGGAGCCTCTCCTCAGACGCTCTACAGCTAAAAGGAAACTTGACGTGAGTCCTTTCCTCAAGGTAAAGCCTAGAATAGCCCTGCCGAAGTGGAAGCTTGGAGCGGAGTCCTTGAGGCATTAGTTTCAGGTCTGTTTCCTTTTAAGGTTAGTAAGCTTTTCAGGACACCGAGGACCTCGCCTGGGCACCTTATTCCCTGGAAGACCACCGAGTACCGGCAGTCTCCACTGGGCTACTAAGAAACATCCAGGCCCGGACACCTTTCCCAGTCACTCTGTGTATTTTGTGTGTAGGCCAACACACTGCACTCTTCCTTGGAAGAGCTAGATTTCCTCAGCTCTCCAACAGCCCCAGGAAATGTGTTCTCTCACGTCCTGCATATCATGCAAATCTGCCTCATTGCCCTAGGCTGAGCAGCTCTGAGAAACCAAAACTGCTTCGCATTCCTTCTACAAAGTCATACCTTAAGACCCCATCCTTACAGGAGAAAGTCAGCTTGCGTTTCTGCTGTAACCAAAGCACAGATCTTCCTCTTACACTGCAGGGTTTTAGAAGAAGCTAAGCCAGATAGCCTACCTAGAGCGCTCCTTGGGGGAGGCTGTTGGCTACACGCAGAACTCCGTGCCAAATAAACTTTATTCAAGGAAGGGACCAGTGTGTAGCTAGAGTGTATATTTACTTGGTAGAAATCCCAAGTAGGTAGGCCGCGTGTTCGCTGGAAACGGTGACCTTATGGCACAAGCCTTGCTTTCCCATTTTGAATGCTCCATGCATGCTGCCTTGAAGTTACCTAAATAACAGTTTTAGGACGAGTCTTTAGTCATTGTAGGCAGGGCTCTGGGAAGGGAACGAGTGTTCTCTGCATCAACAGGGTGCTTTCATAGCCTGGGTGGGAGCCTCTCCTCAGACGCCCTAGAGATAAAGGAAACTTGACGTGAGTTCTTTCCTCCAGGTAAAGCCTTGAATAGCCCTGCCGAAGCTAAGCTTGAAGCAGTTTCCTTGTGGCATTTGTTTTGGGTCTGTTTTCTTTTAAGGTTAGTAAGCTTGTCAAGACACCGAGGACCTCTCGTGGGCACCCTATTCCCTGCAAGAGCACCGAGTACCAGCAGGCTCCACTGGGCTACTAAGAAACATCCAGGCCCGGAAACGTTTCCCAGTCACTGTGTATTTTGTGTGTAGGGCAACACACTGCACTCTTCCTTGGAAGAGCTAGATTTCCTCAGCTCTCCAACAACTCCAGGCAATGTGTTCTCTCAATTCCTATATGTCATGCAAATCTCCCTCATTGCCCTAGGCTGAGCAGCACTGAGAAACCAAAACTGCAACGCATTCCTTCTTTAAAGTCAAACCTTAAGACCCCATCCTTACAGGAGAAAGTCGGCTTGCTTTCCTGCTGTAACCAAAGCACAGTTCTTCCTCTTACACTCCAGGGTTTTAGAAGAAGCAGAGCCCGATAGCCTACCCAGAGCGCTCCCGAGGGGAGGCGGTTGGCTACACGCAGAATTCCGTGCCAAATAAACTTTATTCAAGGAAGGGACCAGTGTGTAGCTAGAGTGTATATTTACTTGGTAGAAATCACAAGGAGGTAGGCTGCATGTTCGCTGGAAACGGGGAACTTATGGCACAAGCCTTGCTTACCACTTTTGAATGCTCCATTCAAGCTGCCTTGAAGCTACCTAAATTACAATTTTAGGACGGGTCTCTAGTGTCTGTAGGCAGGGCTCTGGGAAGGGAACGAGTGTTCTCTACATCAACAGGGTGCTTTCATAGACTGGGTAGGAGCCTCGCCTGAGACACTCTAGAGCTAAAAGGAAACTTGACGTGAGTCCTCTCCTCAAGGTAAAGCCTAGAATAGCCCTGCCGAAGTGGAAGCTTGGAGCGGAGTTCTTGAGGCATTAGTTTCAGGTCTGTTTCCTTTTAAGGTTAGTAAGCTTTTCAGGACACCGAGGACCTCGCCTGGGCACCTTATTCCCTGGAAGACCACCGAGTACCGGCAGTCTCCACTGGGCTACTAAGAAACATCCAGGCCCGGAAACTTTTCGCATTCGCTCTTTGTATTTTGTGTGTAGGCCAACACACTACACTCTTCCTTGGAAGAGCTAGATTTCCTCAGCTCTCCAACAGCTCCAGGAAATGTGTTCTCTCACGTCCTACATATCATGCAAATCTGCCTCATTGCCCTAGGCTGACCGGCACTGAGAAACCAAAACTGCTTCGCATTCCTTCTACAAAGTCATACCTTAACACCCCATCCTCACAGTCGAAAGTCGGCTTGCGTTTCTGCTGTAACCACAGCACAGTTCTTCCTCTTACACTCCAGGGTTTTAGAAGAAGCCGAGCCCGATAGCCTACCCAGCGCGATCCCTGGGGGAGGCGGTTGGCTACACGCAGAATTCCGTGCCCAATAAACTTTATTTAAGGAAGGGACCAGTGTGTAGCTAGAGTGTATATTTCCTTGGTAGAAATCACAAGGAGGTAGGCTGCATGTTCGCTGGAAACGGGGAACGTATGGCACAAGCCTTGCTTACCCATTTTGAATGCTCCATTCAAGCTGCCTTGAAGCTGCCTAAATAACAATTTTAGGACGGGTCTCTAGTCTCTGTAGGCAAGGCTCTGGGAAGGGAACGAGTGTTCTCTCCATCAACAGGGTGCTTTCATAGCCTGGGTGGGAGCCTCTCCTCAGACGCTCTACAGCTAAAAGGAAACTTGACGTGAGTCCTTTCCTCAAGGTAAAGCCTAGAATAGCCCTGCCGAAGTGGAAGCTTGGAGCGGAGTCCTTGAGGCATTAGTTTCAGGTCTGTTTCCTTTTAAGGTTAGTAAGCTTTTCAGGACACCGAGGACCTCGCCTGGGCACCTTATTCCCTGGAAGACCACCGAGTACCGGCAGTCTCCACTGGGCTACTAAGAAACATCCAGGCCCGGACACCTTTCCCAGTCACTCTGTGTATTTTGTGTGTAGGCCAACACACTGCACTCTTCCTTGGAAGAGCTAGATTTCCTCAGCTCTCCAACAGCCCCAGGAAATGTGTTCTCTCACGTCCTGCATATCATGCAAATCTGCCTCATTGCCCTAGGCTGAGCAGCTCTGAGAAACCAAAACTGCTTCGCATTCCTTCTACAAAGTCATACCTTAAGACCCCATCCTTACAGGAGAAAGTCAGCTTGCGTTTCTGCTGTAACCAAAGCACAGATCTTCCTCTTACACTGCAGGGTTTTAGAAGAAGCTAAGCCAGATAGCCTACCTAGAGCGCTCCTTGGGGGAGGCTGTTGGCTACACGCAGAACTCCGTGCCAAATAAACTTTATTCAAGGAAGGGACCAGTGTGTAGCTAGAGTGTATATTTACTTGGTAGAAATCCCAAGTAGGTAGGCCGCGTGTTCGCTGGAAACGGTGACCTTATGGCACAAGCCTTGCTTTCCCATTTTGAATGCTCCATGCATGCTGCCTTGAAGTTACCTAAATAACAGTTTTAGGACGAGTCTTTAGTCATTGTAGGCAGGGCTCTGGGAAGGGAACGAGTGTTCTCTGCATCAACAGGGTGCTTTCATAGCCTGGGTGGGAGCCTCTCCTCAGACGCCCTAGAGATAAAGGAAACTTGACGTGAGTTCTTTCCTCCAGGTAAAGCCTTGAATAGCCCTGCCGAAGCTAAGCTTGAAGCAGTTTCCTTGTGGCATTTGTTTTAGGTCTGTTTTCTTTTAAGGTTAGTAAGCTTGTCAAGACACCGAGGACCTCTCGTGGGCACCCTATTCCCTGCAAGAGCACCGAGTACCAGCAGGCTCCACTGGGCTACTAAGAAACATCCAGGCCCGGAAACGTTTCCCAGTCACTGTGTATTTTGTGTGTAGGGCAACACACTGCACTCTTCCTTGGAAGAGCTAGATTTCCTCAGCTCTCCAACAACTCCAGGCAATGTGTTCTCTCAATTCCTATATGTCATGCAAATCTCCCTCATTGCCCTAGGCTGAGCAGCACTGAGAAACCAAAACTGCAACGCATTCCTTCTTTAAAGTCAAACCTTAAGACCCCATCCTTACAGGAGAAAGTCGGCTTGCTTTCCTGCTGTAACCAAAGCACAGTTCTTCCTCTTACACTCCAGGGTTTTAGAAGAAGCAGAGCCCGATAGCCTACCCAGAGCGCTCCCGAGGGGAGGCGGTTGGCTACACGCAGAATTCCGTGCCAAATAAACTTTATTCAAGGAAGGGACCAGTGTGTAGCTAGAGTGTATATTTACTTGGTAGAAATCACAAGGAGGTAGGCTGCATGTTCGCTGGAAACGGGGAACTTATGGCACAAGCCTTGCTTACCACTTTTGAATGCTCCATTCAAGCTGCCTTGAAGCTACCTAAATTACAATTTTAGGACGGGTCTCTAGTGTCTGTAGGCAGGGCTCTGGGAAGGGAACGAGTGTTCTCTACATCAACAGGGTGCTTTCATAGACTGGGTAGGAGCCTCGCCTGAGACACTCTAGAGCTAAAAGGAAACTTGACGTGAGTCCTCTCCTCAAGGTAAAGCCTAGAATAGCCCTGCCGAAGTGGAAGCTTGGAGCGGAGTTCTTGAGGCATTAGTTTCAGGTCTGTTTCCTTTTAAGGTTAGTAAGCTTTTCAGGACACCGAGGACCTCGCCTGGGCACCTTATTCCCTGGAAGACCACCGAGTACCGGCAGTCTCCACTGGGCTACTAAGAAACATCCAGGCCCGGAAACTTTTCGCATTCGCTCTTTGTATTTTGTGTGTAGGCCAACACACTACACTCTTCCTTGGAAGAGCAAGATTTCCTCAGCTCTCCAACAGCTCCAGGAAATGTGTTCTCTCACGTCCTACATATCATGCAAATCTGCCTCATTGCCCTAGGCTGACCGGCACTGAGAAACCAAAACTGCTTCGCATTCCTTCTACAAAGTCATACCTTAACACCCCATCCTCACAGTCGAAAGTCGGCTTGCGTTTCTGCTGTAACCACAGCACAGTTCTTCCTCTTACACTCCAGGGTTTTAGAAGAAGCCGAGCCCGATAGCCTACCCAGCGCGATCCCTGGGGGAGGCGGTTGGCTACACGCAGAATTCCGTGCCCAATAAACTTTATTTAAGGAAGGGACCAGTGTGTAGCTAGAGTGTATATTTCCTTGGTAGAAATCACAAGGAGGTAGGCTGCATGTTCGCTGGAAACGGGGAACGTATGGCACAAGCCTTGCTTACCCATTTTGAATGCTCCATTCAAGCTGCCTTGAAGCTGCCTAAATAACAATTTTAGGACGGGTCTCTAGTCTCTGTAGGCAAGGCTCTGGGAAGGGAACGAGTGTTCTCTCCATCAACAGGGTGCTTTCATAGCCTGGGTGGGAGCCTCTCCTCAGACGCTCTACAGCTAAAAGGAAACTTGACGTGAGTCCTTTCCTCAAGGTAAAGCCTAGAATAGCCCTGCCGAAGTGGAAGCTTGGAGCGGAGTCCTTGAGGCATTAGTTTCAGGTCTGTTTCCTTTTAAGGTTAGTAAGCTTTTCAGGACACCGAGGACCTCGCCTGGGCACCTTATTCCCTGGAAGACCACCGAGTACCGGCAGTCTCCACTGGGCTACTAAGAAACATCCAGGCCCGGACACCTTTCCCAGTCACTCTGTGTATTTTGTGTGTAGGCCAACACACTGCACTCTTCCTTGGAAGAGCTAGATTTCCTCAGCTCTCCAACAGCCCCAGGAAATGTGTTCTCTCACGTCCTGCATATCATGCAAATCTGCCTCATTGCCCTAGGCTGAGCAGCTCTGAGAAACCAAAACTGCTTCGCATTCCTTCTACAAAGTCATACCTTAAGACCCCATCCTTACAGGAGAAAGTCAGCTTGCGTTTCTGCTGTAACCAAAGCACAGATCTTCCTCTTACACTGCAGGGTTTTAGAAGAAGCTAAGCCAGATAGCCTACCTAGAGCGCTCCTTGGGGGAGGCTGTTGGCTACACGCAGAACTCCGTGCCAAATAAACTTTATTCAAGGAAGGGACCAGTGTGTAGCTAGAGTGTATATTTACTTGGTAGAAATCCCAAGTAGGTAGGCCGCGTGTTCGCTGGAAACGGTGACCTTATGGCACAAGCCTTGCTTTCCCATTTTGAATGCTCCATGCATGCTGCCTTGAAGTTACCTAAATAACAGTTTTAGGACGAGTCTTTAGTCATTGTAGGCAGGGCTCTGGGAAGGGAACGAGTGTTCTCTGCATCAACAGGGTGCTTTCATAGCCTGGGTGGGAGCCTCTCCTCAGACGCCCTAGAGATAAAGGAAACTTGACGTGAGTTCTTTCCTCCAGGTAAAGCCTTGAATAGCCCTGCCGAAGCTAAGCTTGAAGCAGTTTCCTTGTGGCATTTGTTTTGGGTCTGTTTTCTTTTAAGGTTAGTAAGCTTGTCAAGACACCGAGGACCTCTCGTGGGCACCCTATTCCCTGCAAGAGCACCGAGTACCAGCAGGCTCCACTGGGCTACTAAGAAACATCCAGGCCCGGAAACGTTTCCCAGTCACTGTGTATTTTGTGTGTAGGGCAACACACTGCACTCTTCCTTGGAAGAGCTAGATTTCCTCAGCTCTCCAACAACTCCAGGCAATGTGTTCTCTCAATTCCTATATGTCATGCAAATCTCCCTCATTGCCCTAGGCTGAGCAGCACTGAGAAACCAAAACTGCAACGCATTCCTTCTTTAAAGTCAAACCTTAAGACCCCATCCTTACAGGAGAAAGTCGGCTTGCTTTCCTGCTGTAACCAAAGCACAGTTCTTCCTCTTACACTCCAGGGTTTTAGAAGAAGCAGAGCCCGATAGCCTACCCAGAGCGCTCCCGAGGGGAGGCGGTTGGCTACACGCAGAATTCCGTGCCAAATAAACTTTATTCAAGGAAGGGACCAGTGTGTAGCTAGAGTGTATATTTACTTGGTAGAAATCACAAGGAGGTAGGCTGCATGTTCGCTGGAAACGGGGAACTTATGGCACAAGCCTTGCTTACCACTTTTGAATGCTCCATTCAAGCTGCCTTGAAGCTACCTAAATTACAATTTTAGGACGGGTCTCTAGTGTCTGTAGGCAGGGCTCTGGGAAGGGAACGAGTGTTCTCTACATCAACAGGGTGCTTTCATAGACTGGGTAGGAGCCTCGCCTGAGACACTCTAGAGCTAAAAGGAAACTTGACGTGAGTCCTCTCCTCAAGGTAAAGCCTAGAATAGCCCTGCCGAAGTGGAAGCTTGGAGCGGAGTTCTTGAGGCATTAGTTTCAGGTCTGTTTCCTTTTAAGGTTAGTAAGCTTTTCAGGACACCGAGGACCTCGCCTGGGCACCTTATTCCCTGGAAGACCACCGAGTACCGGCAGTCTCCACTGGGCTACTAAGAAACATCCAGGCCCGGAAACTTTTCGCATTCGCTCTTTGTATTTTGTGTGTAGGCCAACACACTACACTCTTCCTTGGAAGAGCTAGATTTCCTCAGCTCTCCAACAGCTCCAGGAAATGTGTTCTCTCACGTCCTACATATCATGCAAATCTGCCTCATTGCCCTAGGCTGACCGGCACTGAGAAACCAAAACTGCTTCGCATTCCTTCTACAAAGTCATACCTTAACACCCCATCCTCACAGTCGAAAGTCGGCTTGCGTTTCTGCTGTAACCACAGCACAGTTCTTCCTCTTACACTCCAGGGTTTTAGAAGAAGCCGAGCCCGATAGCCTACCCAGCGCGATCCCTGGGGGAGGCGGTTGGCTACACGCAGAATTCCGTGCCCAATAAACTTTATTTAAGGAAGGGACCAGTGTGTAGCTAGAGTGTATATTTCCTTGGTAGAAATCACAAGGAGGTAGGCTGCATGTTCGCTGGAAACGGGGAACGTATGGCACAAGCCTTGCTTACCCATTTTGAATGCTCCATTCAAGCTGCCTTGAAGCTGCCTAAATAACAATTTTAGGACGGGTCTCTAGTCTCTGTAGGCAAGGCTCTGGGAAGGGAACGAGTGTTCTCTCCATCAACAGGGTGCTTTCATAGCCTGGGTGGGAGCCTCTCCTCAGACGCTCTACAGCTAAAAGGAAACTTGACGTGAGTCCTTTCCTCAAGGTAAAGCCTAGAATAGCCCTGCCGAAGTGGAAGCTTGGAGCGGAGTCCTTGAGGCATTAGTTTCAGGTCTGTTTCCTTTTAAGGTTAGTAAGCTTTTCAGGACACCGAGGACCTCGCCTGGGCACCTTATTCCCTGGAAGACCACCGAGTACCGGCAGTCTCCACTGGGCTACTAAGAAACATCCAGGCCCGGACACCTTTCCCAGTCACTCTGTGTATTTTGTGTGTAGGCCAACACACTGCACTCTTCCTTGGAAGAGCTAGATTTCCTCAGCTCTCCAACAGCCCCAGGAAATGTGTTCTCTCACGTCCTGCATATCATGCAAATCTGCCTCATTGCCCTAGGCTGAGCAGCTCTGAGAAACCAAAACTGCTTCGCATTCCTTCTACAAAGTCATACCTTAAGACCCCATCCTTACAGGAGAAAGTCAGCTTGCGTTTCTGCTGTAACCAAAGCACAGATCTTCCTCTTACACTGCAGGGTTTTAGAAGAAGCTAAGCCAGATAGCCTACCTAGAGCGCTCCTTGGGGGAGGCTGTTGGCTACACGCAGAACTCCGTGCCAAATAAACTTTATTCAAGGAAGGGACCAGTGTGTAGCTAGAGTGTATATTTACTTGGTAGAAATCCCAAGTAGGTAGGCCGCGTGTTCGCTGGAAACGGTGACCTTATGGCACAAGCCTTGCTTTCCCATTTTGAATGCTCCATGCATGCTGCCTTGAAGTTACCTAAATAACAGTTTTAGGACGAGTCTTTAGTCATTGTAGGCAGGGCTCTGGGAAGGGAACGAGTGTTCTCTGCATCAACAGGGTGCTTTCATAGCCTGGGTGGGAGCCTCTCCTCAGACGCCCTAGAGATAAAGGAAACTTGACGTGAGTTCTTTCCTCCAGGTAAAGCCTTGAATAGCCCTGCCGAAGCTAAGCTTGAAGCAGTTTCCTTGTGGCATTTGTTTTAGGTCTGTTTTCTTTTAAGGTTAGTAAGCTTGTCAAGACACCGAGGACCTCTCGTGGGCACCCTATTCCCTGCAAGAGCACCGAGTACCAGCAGGCTCCACTGGGCTACTAAGAAACATCCAGGCCCGGAAACGTTTCCCAGTCACTGTGTATTTTGTGTGTAGGGCAACACACTGCACTCTTCCTTGGAAGAGCTAGATTTCCTCAGCTCTCCAACAACTCCAGGCAATGTGTTCTCTCAATTCCTATATGTCATGCAAATCTCCCTCATTGCCCTAGGCTGAGCAGCACTGAGAAACCAAAACTGCAACGCATTCCTTCTTTAAAGTCAAACCTTAAGACCCCATCCTTACAGGAGAAAGTCGGCTTGCTTTCCTGCTGTAACCAAAGCACAGTTCTTCCTCTTACACTCCAGGGTTTTAGAAGAAGCAGAGCCCGATAGCCTACCCAGAGCGCTCCCGAGGGGAGGCGGTTGGCTACACGCAGAATTCCGTGCCAAATAAACTTTATTCAAGGAAGGGACCAGTGTGTAGCTAGAGTGTATATTTACTTGGTAGAAATCACAAGGAGGTAGGCTGCATGTTCGCTGGAAACGGGGAACTTATGGCACAAGCCTTGCTTACCACTTTTGAATGCTCCATTCAAGCTGCCTTGAAGCTACCTAAATTACAATTTTAGGACGGGTCTCTAGTGTCTGTAGGCAGGGCTCTGGGAAGGGAACGAGTGTTCTCTACATCAACAGGGTGCTTTCATAGACTGGGTAGGAGCCTCGCCTGAGACACTCTAGAGCTAAAAGGAAACTTGACGTGAGTCCTCTCCTCAAGGTAAAGCCTAGAATAGCCCTGCCGAAGTGGAAGCTTGGAGCGGAGTTCTTGAGGCATTAGTTTCAGGTCTGTTTCCTTTTAAGGTTAGTAAGCTTTTCAGGACACCGAGGACCTCGCCTGGGCACCTTATTCCCTGGAAGACCACCGAGTACCGGCAGTCTCCACTGGGCTACTAAGAAACATCCAGGCCCGGAAACTTTTCGCATTCGCTCTTTGTATTTTGTGTGTAGGCCAACACACTACACTCTTCCTTGGAAGAGCTAGATTTCCTCAGCTCTCCAACAGCTCCAGGAAATGTGTTCTCTCACGTCCTACATATCATGCAAATCTGCCTCATTGCCCTAGGCTGACCGGCACTGAGAAACCAAAACTGCTTCGCATTCCTTCTACAAAGTCATACCTTAACACCCCATCCTCACAGTCGAAAGTCGGCTTGCGTTTCTGCTGTAACCACAGCACAGTTCTTCCTCTTACACTCCAGGGTTTTAGAAGAAGCCGAGCCCGATAGCCTACCCAGCGCGATCCCTGGGGGAGGCGGTTGGCTACACGCAGAATTCCGTGCCCAATAAACTTTATTTAAGGAAGGGACCAGTGTGTAGCTAGAGTGTATATTTCCTTGGTAGAAATCACAAGGAGGTAGGCTGCATGTTCGCTGGAAACGGGGAACGTATGGCACAAGCCTTGCTTACCCATTTTGAATGCTCCATTCAAGCTGCCTTGAAGCTGCCTAAATAACAATTTTAGGACGGGTCTCTAGTCTCTGTAGGCAAGGCTCTGGGAAGGGAACGAGTGTTCTCTCCATCAACAGGG
Source organism: Balaenoptera physalus (assembly GCF_965194825.1). Taxonomy (NCBI): domain Eukaryota; kingdom Metazoa; phylum Chordata; class Mammalia; order Artiodactyla; family Balaenopteridae; genus Balaenoptera; species Balaenoptera physalus. Next base: position 39,384,091 of record NC_138895.1, on the reverse strand, counting down.
TGCTTTCATAGCCTGGGTGGGAGCCTCTCCTCAGACGCTCTACAGCTAAAAGGAAACTTGACGTGAGTCCTTTCCTCAAGGTAAAGCCTAGAATAGCCCTGCCGAAGTGGAAGCTTGGAGCGGAGTCCTTGAGGCATTAGTTTCAGGTCTGTTTCCTTTTAAGGTTAGTAAGCTTTTCAGGACACCGAGGACCTCGCCTGGGCACCTTATTCCCTGGAAGACCACCGAGTACCGGCAGTCTCCACTGGGCTACTAAGAAACATCCAGGCCCGGACACCTTTCCCAGTCACTCTGTGTATTTTGTGTGTAGGCCAACACACTGCACTCTTCCTTGGAAGAGCTAGATTTCCTCAGCTCTCCAACAGCCCCAGGAAATGTGTTCTCTCACGTCCTGCATATCATGCAAATCTGCCTCATTGCCCTAGGCTGAGCAGCTCTGAGAAACCAAAACTGCTTCGCATTCCTTCTACAAAGTCATACCTTAAGACCCCATCCTTACAGGAGAAAGTCAGCTTGCGTTTCTGCTGTAACCAAAGCACAGATCTTCCTCTTACACTGCAGGGTTTTAGAAGAAGCTAAGCCAGATAGCCTACCTAGAGCGCTCCTTGGGGGAGGCTGTTGGCTACACGCAGAACTCCGTGCCAAATAAACTTTATTCAAGGAAGGGACCAGTGTGTAGCTAGAGTGTATATTTACTTGGTAGAAATCCCAAGTAGGTAGGCCGCGTGTTCGCTGGAAACGGTGACCTTATGGCACAAGCCTTGCTTTCCCATTTTGAATGCTCCATGCATGCTGCCTTGAAGTTACCTAAATAACAGTTTTAGGACGAGTCTTTAGTCATTGTAGGCAGGGCTCTGGGAAGGGAACGAGTGTTCTCTGCATCAACAGGGTGCTTTCATAGCCTGGGTGGGAGCCTCTCCTCAGACGCCCTAGAGATAAAGGAAACTTGACGTGAGTTCTTTCCTCCAGGTAAAGCCTTGAATAGCCCTGCCGAAGCTAAGCTTGAAGCAGTTTCCTTGTGGCATTTGTTTTAGGTCTGTTTTCTTTTAAGGTTAGTAAGCTTGTCAAGACACCGAGGACCTCTCGTGGGCACCCTATTCCCTGCAAGAGCACCGAGTACCAGCAGGCTCCACTGGGCTACTAAGAAACATCCAGGCCCGGAAACGTTTCCCAGTCACTGTGTATTTTGTGTGTAGGGCAACACACTGCACTCTTCCTTGGAAGAGCTAGATTTCCTCAGCTCTCCAACAACTCCAGGCAATGTGTTCTCTCAATTCCTATATGTCATGCAAATCTCCCTCATTGCCCTAGGCTGAGCAGCACTGAGAAACCAAAACTGCAACGCATTCCTTCTTTAAAGTCAAACCTTAAGACCCCATCCTTACAGGAGAAAGTCGGCTTGCTTTCCTGCTGTAACCAAAGCACAGTTCTTCCTCTTACACTCCAGGGTTTTAGAAGAAGCAGAGCCCGATAGCCTACCCAGAGCGCTCCCGAGGGGAGGCGGTTGGCTACACGCAGAATTCCGTGCCAAATAAACTTTATTCAAGGAAGGGACCAGTGTGTAGCTAGAGTGTATATTTACTTGGTAGAAATCACAAGGAGGTAGGCTGCATGTTCGCTGGAAACGGGGAACTTATGGCACAAGCCTTGCTTACCACTTTTGAATGCTCCATTCAAGCTGCCTTGAAGCTACCTAAATTACAATTTTAGGACGGGTCTCTAGTGTCTGTAGGCAGGGCTCTGGGAAGGGAACGAGTGTTCTCTACATCAACAGGGTGCTTTCATAGACTGGGTAGGAGCCTCGCCTGAGACACTCTAGAGCTAAAAGGAAACTTGACGTGAGTCCTCTCCTCAAGGTAAAGCCTAGAATAGCCCTGCCGAAGTGGAAGCTTGGAGCGGAGTTCTTGAGGCATTAGTTTCAGGTCTGTTTCCTTTTAAGGTTAGTAAGCTTTTCAGGACACCGAGGACCTCGCCTGGGCACCTTATTCCCTGGAAGACCACCGAGTACCGGCAGTCTCCACTGGGCTACTAAGAAACATCCAGGCCCGGAAACTTTTCGCATTCGCTCTTTGTATTTTGTGTGTAGGCCAACACACTACACTCTTCCTTGGAAGAGCAAGATTTCCTCAGCTCTCCAACAGCTCCAGGAAATGTGTTCTCTCACGTCCTACATATCATGCAAATCTGCCTCATTGCCCTAGGCTGACCGGCACTGAGAAACCAAAACTGCTTCGCATTCCTTCTACAAAGTCATACCTTAACACCCCATCCTCACAGTCGAAAGTCGGCTTGCGTTTCTGCTGTAACCACAGCACAGTTCTTCCTCTTACACTCCAGGGTTTTAGAAGAAGCCGAGCCCGATAGCCTACCCAGCGCGATCCCTGGGGGAGGCGGTTGGCTACACGCAGAATTCCGTGCCCAATAAACTTTATTTAAGGAAGGGACCAGTGTGTAGCTAGAGTGTATATTTCCTTGGTAGAAATCACAAGGAGGTAGGCTGCATGTTCGCTGGAAACGGGGAACGTATGGCACAAGCCTTGCTTACCCATTTTGAATGCTCCATTCAAGCTGCCTTGAAGCTGCCTAAATAACAATTTTAGGACGGGTCTCTAGTCTCTGTAGGCAAGGCTCTGGGAAGGGAACGAGTGTTCTCTCCATCAACAGGGTGCTTTCATAGCCTGGGTGGGAGCCTCTCCTCAGACGCTCTACAGCTAAAAGGAAACTTGACGTGAGTCCTTTCCTCAAGGTAAAGCCTAGAATAGCCCTGCCGAAGTGGAAGCTTGGAGCGGAGTCCTTGAGGCATTAGTTTCAGGTCTGTTTCCTTTTAAGGTTAGTAAGCTTTTCAGGACACCGAGGACCTCGCCTGGGCACCTTATTCCCTGGAAGACCACCGAGTACCGGCAGTCTCCACTGGGCTACTAAGAAACATCCAGGCCCGGACACCTTTCCCAGTCACTCTGTGTATTTTGTGTGTAGGCCAACACACTGCACTCTTCCTTGGAAGAGCTAGATTTCCTCAGCTCTCCAACAGCCCCAGGAAATGTGTTCTCTCACGTCCTGCATATCATGCAAATCTGCCTCATTGCCCTAGGCTGAGCAGCTCTGAGAAACCAAAACTGCTTCGCATTCCTTCTACAAAGTCATACCTTAAGACCCCATCCTTACAGGAGAAAGTCAGCTTGCGTTTCTGCTGTAACCAAAGCACAGATCTTCCTCTTACACTGCAGGGTTTTAGAAGAAGCTAAGCCAGATAGCCTACCTAGAGCGCTCCTTGGGGGAGGCTGTTGGCTACACGCAGAACTCCGTGCCAAATAAACTTTATTCAAGGAAGGGACCAGTGTGTAGCTAGAGTGTATATTTACTTGGTAGAAATCCCAAGTAGGTAGGCCGCGTGTTCGCTGGAAACGGTGACCTTATGGCACAAGCCTTGCTTTCCCATTTTGAATGCTCCATGCATGCTGCCTTGAAGTTACCTAAATAACAGTTTTAGGACGAGTCTTTAGTCATTGTAGGCAGGGCTCTGGGAAGGGAACGAGTGTTCTCTGCATCAACAGGGTGCTTTCATAGCCTGGGTGGGAGCCTCTCCTCAGACGCCCTAGAGATAAAGGAAACTTGACGTGAGTTCTTTCCTCCAGGTAAAGCCTTGAATAGCCCTGCCGAAGCTAAGCTTGAAGCAGTTTCCTTGTGGCATTTGTTTTGGGTCTGTTTTCTTTTAAGGTTAGTAAGCTTGTCAAGACACCGAGGACCTCTCGTGGGCACCCTATTCCCTGCAAGAGCACCGAGTACCAGCAGGCTCCACTGGGCTACTAAGAAACATCCAGGCCCGGAAACGTTTCCCAGTCACTGTGTATTTTGTGTGTAGGGCAACACACTGCACTCTTCCTTGGAAGAGCTAGATTTCCTCAGCTCTCCAACAACTCCAGGCAATGTGTTCTCTCAATTCCTATATGTCATGCAAATCTCCCTCATTGCCCTAGGCTGAGCAGCACTGAGAAACCAAAACTGCAACGCATTCCTTCTTTAAAGTCAAACCTTAAGACCCCATCCTTACAGGAGAAAGTCGGCTTGCTTTCCTGCTGTAACCAAAGCACAGTTCTTCCTCTTACACTCCAGGGTTTTAGAAGAAGCAGAGCCCGATAGCCTACCCAGAGCGCTCCCGAGGGGAGGCGGTTGGCTACACGCAGAATTCCGTGCCAAATAAACTTTATTCAAGGAAGGGACCAGTGTGTAGCTAGAGTGTATATTTACTTGGTAGAAATCACAAGGAGGTAGGCTGCATGTTCGCTGGAAACGGGGAACTTATGGCACAAGCCTTGCTTACCACTTTTGAATGCTCCATTCAAGCTGCCTTGAAGCTACCTAAATTACAATTTTAGGACGGGTCTCTAGTGTCTGTAGGCAGGGCTCTGGGAAGGGAACGAGTGTTCTCTACATCAACAGGGTGCTTTCATAGACTGGGTAGGAGCCTCGCCTGAGACACTCTAGAGCTAAAAGGAAACTTGACGTGAGTCCTCTCCTCAAGGTAAAGCCTAGAATAGCCCTGCCGAAGTGGAAGCTTGGAGCGGAGTTCTTGAGGCATTAGTTTCAGGTCTGTTTCCTTTTAAGGTTAGTAAGCTTTTCAGGACACCGAGGACCTCGCCTGGGCACCTTATTCCCTGGAAGACCACCGAGTACCGGCAGTCTCCACTGGGCTACTAAGAAACATCCAGGCCCGGAAACTTTTCGCATTCGCTCTTTGTATTTTGTGTGTAGGCCAACACACTACACTCTTCCTTGGAAGAGCTAGATTTCCTCAGCTCTCCAACAGCTCCAGGAAATGTGTTCTCTCACGTCCTACATATCATGCAAATCTGCCTCATTGCCCTAGGCTGACCGGCACTGAGAAACCAAAACTGCTTCGCATTCCTTCTACAAAGTCATACCTTAACACCCCATCCTCACAGTCGAAAGTCGGCTTGCGTTTCTGCTGTAACCACAGCACAGTTCTTCCTCTTACACTCCAGGGTTTTAGAAGAAGCCGAGCCCGATAGCCTACCCAGCGCGATCCCTGGGGGAGGCGGTTGGCTACACGCAGAATTCCGTGCCCAATAAACTTTATTTAAGGAAGGGACCAGTGTGTAGCTAGAGTGTATATTTCCTTGGTAGAAATCACAAGGAGGTAGGCTGCATGTTCGCTGGAAACGGGGAACGTATGGCACAAGCCTTGCTTACCCATTTTGAATGCTCCATTCAAGCTGCCTTGAAGCTGCCTAAATAACAATTTTAGGACGGGTCTCTAGTCTCTGTAGGCAAGGCTCTGGGAAGGGAACGAGTGTTCTCTCCATCAACAGGGTGCTTTCATAGCCTGGGTGGGAGCCTCTCCTCAGACGCTCTACAGCTAAAAGGAAACTTGACGTGAGTCCTTTCCTCAAGGTAAAGCCTAGAATAGCCCTGCCGAAGTGGAAGCTTGGAGCGGAGTCCTTGAGGCATTAGTTTCAGGTCTGTTTCCTTTTAAGGTTAGTAAGCTTTTCAGGACACCGAGGACCTCGCCTGGGCACCTTATTCCCTGGAAGACCACCGAGTACCGGCAGTCTCCACTGGGCTACTAAGAAACATCCAGGCCCGGACACCTTTCCCAGTCACTCTGTGTATTTTGTGTGTAGGCCAACACACTGCACTCTTCCTTGGAAGAGCTAGATTTCCTCAGCTCTCCAACAGCCCCAGGAAATGTGTTCTCTCACGTCCTGCATATCATGCAAATCTGCCTCATTGCCCTAGGCTGAGCAGCTCTGAGAAACCAAAACTGCTTCGCATTCCTTCTACAAAGTCATACCTTAAGACCCCATCCTTACAGGAGAAAGTCAGCTTGCGTTTCTGCTGTAACCAAAGCACAGATCTTCCTCTTACACTGCAGGGTTTTAGAAGAAGCTAAGCCAGATAGCCTACCTAGAGCGCTCCTTGGGGGAGGCTGTTGGCTACACGCAGAACTCCGTGCCAAATAAACTTTATTCAAGGAAGGGACCAGTGTGTAGCTAGAGTGTATATTTACTTGGTAGAAATCCCAAGTAGGTAGGCCGCGTGTTCGCTGGAAACGGTGACCTTATGGCACAAGCCTTGCTTTCCCATTTTGAATGCTCCATGCATGCTGCCTTGAAGTTACCTAAATAACAGTTTTAGGACGAGTCTTTAGTCATTGTAGGCAGGGCTCTGGGAAGGGAACGAGTGTTCTCTGCATCAACAGGGTGCTTTCATAGCCTGGGTGGGAGCCTCTCCTCAGACGCCCTAGAGATAAAGGAAACTTGACGTGAGTTCTTTCCTCCAGGTAAAGCCTTGAATAGCCCTGCCGAAGCTAAGCTTGAAGCAGTTTCCTTGTGGCATTTGTTTTAGGTCTGTTTTCTTTTAAGGTTAGTAAGCTTGTCAAGACACCGAGGACCTCTCGTGGGCACCCTATTCCCTGCAAGAGCACCGAGTACCAGCAGGCTCCACTGGGCTACTAAGAAACATCCAGGCCCGGAAACGTTTCCCAGTCACTGTGTATTTTGTGTGTAGGGCAACACACTGCACTCTTCCTTGGAAGAGCTAGATTTCCTCAGCTCTCCAACAACTCCAGGCAATGTGTTCTCTCAATTCCTATATGTCATGCAAATCTCCCTCATTGCCCTAGGCTGAGCAGCACTGAGAAACCAAAACTGCAACGCATTCCTTCTTTAAAGTCAAACCTTAAGACCCCATCCTTACAGGAGAAAGTCGGCTTGCTTTCCTGCTGTAACCAAAGCACAGTTCTTCCTCTTACACTCCAGGGTTTTAGAAGAAGCAGAGCCCGATAGCCTACCCAGAGTGCTCCCGAGGGGAGGCGGTTGGCTACACGCAGAATTCCGTGCCAAATAAACTTTATTCAAGGAAGGGACCAGTGTGTAGCTAGAGTGTATATTTACTTGGTAGAAATCACAAGGAGGTAGGCTGCATGTTCGCTGGAAACGGGGAACTTATGGCACAAGCCTTGCTTACCACTTTTGAATGCTCCATTCAAGCTGCCTTGAAGCTACCTAAATTACAATTTTAGGACGGGTCTCTAGTGTCTGTAGGCAGGGCTCTGGGAAGGGAACGAGTGTTCTCTACATCAACAGGGTGCTTTCATAGACTGGGTAGGAGCCTCGCCTGAGACACTCTAGAGCTAAAAGGAAACTTGACGTGAGTCCTCTCCTCAAGGTAAAGCCTAGAATAGCCCTGCCGAAGTGGAAGCTTGGAGCGGAGTTCTTGAGGCATTAGTTTCAGGTCTGTTTCCTTTTAAGGTTAGTAAGCTTTTCAGGACACCGAGGACCTCGCCTGGGCACCTTATTCCCTGGAAGACCACCGAGTACCGGCAGTCTCCACTGGGCTACTAAGAAACATCCAGGCCCGGAAACTTTTCGCATTCGCTCTTTGTATTTTGTGTGTAGGCCAACACACTACACTCTTCCTTGGAAGAGCTAGATTTCCTCAGCTCTCCAACAGCTCCAGGAAATGTGTTCTCTCACGTCCTACATATCATGCAAATCTGCCTCATTGCCCTAGGCTGACCGGCACTGAGAAACCAAAACTGCTTCGCATTCCTTCTACAAAGTCATACCTTAACACCCCATCCTCACAGTCGAAAGTCGGCTTGCGTTTCTGCTGTAACCACAGCACAGTTCTTCCTCTTACACTCCAGGGTTTTAGAAGAAGCCGAGCCCGATAGCCTACCCAGCGCGATCCCTGGGGGAGGCGGTTGGCTACACGCAGAATTCCGTGCCCAATAAACTTTATTTAAGGAAGGGACCAGTGTGTAGCTAGAGTGTATATTTCCTTGGTAGAAATCACAAGGAGGTAGGCTGCATGTTCGCTGGAAACGGGGAACGTATGGCACAAGCCTTGCTTACCCATTTTGAATGCTCCATTCAAGCTGCCTTGAAGCTGCCTAAATAACAATTTTAGGACGGGTCTCTAGTCTCTGTAGGCAAGGCTCTGGGAAGGGAACGAGTGTTCTCTCCATCAACAGGGTGCTTTCATAGCCTGGGTGGGAGCCTCTCCTCAGACGCTCTACAGCTAAAAGGAAACTTGACGTGAGTCCTTTCCTCAAGGTAAAGCCTAGAATAGCCCTGCCGAAGTGGAAGCTTGGAGCGGAGTCCTTGAGGCATTAGTTTCAGGTCTGTTTCCTTTTAAGGTTAGTAAGCTTTTCAGGACACCGAGGACCTCGCCTGGGCACCTTATTCCCTGGAAGACCACCGAGTACCGGCAGTCTCCACTGGGCTACTAAGAAACATCCAGGCCCGGACACCTTTCCCAGTCACTCTGTGTATTTTGTGTGTAGGCCAACACACTGCACTCTTCCTTGGAAGAGCTAGATTTCCTCAGCTCTCCAACAGCCCCAGGAAATGTGTTCTCTCACGTCCTGCATATCATGCAAATCTGCCTCATTGCCCTAGGCTGAGCAGCTCTGAGAAACCAAAACTGCTTCGCATTCCTTCTACAAAGTCATACCTTAAGACCCCATCCTTACAGGAGAAAGTCAGCTTGCGTTTCTGCTGTAACCAAAGCACAGATCTTCCTCTTACACTGCAGGGTTTTAGAAGAAGCTAAGCCAGATAGCCTACCTAGAGCGCTCCTTGGGGGAGGCTGTTGGCTACACGCAGAACTCCGTGCCAAATAAACTTTATTCAAGGAAGGGACCAGTGTGTAGCTAGAGTGTATATTTACTTGGTAGAAATCCCAAGTAGGTAGGCCGCGTGTTCGCTGGAAACGGTGACCTTATGGCACAAGCCTTGCTTTCCCATTTTGAATGCTCCATGCATGCTGCCTTGAAGTTACCTAAATAACAGTTTTAGGACGAGTCTTTAGTCATTGTAGGCAGGGCTCTGGGAAGGGAACGAGTGTTCTCTGCATCAACAGGGTGCTTTCATAGCCTGGGTGGGAGCCTCTCCTCAGACGCCCTAGAGATAAAGGAAACTTGACGTGAGTTCTTTCCTCCAGGTAAAGCCTTGAATAGCCCTGCCGAAGCTAAGCTTGAAGCAGTTTCCTTGTGGCATTTGTTTTAGGTCTGTTTTCTTTTAAGGTTAGTAAGCTTGTCAAGACACCGAGGACCTCTCGTGGGCACCCTATTCCCTGCAAGAGCACCGAGTACCAGCAGGCTCCACTGGGCTACTAAGAAACATCCAGGCCCGGAAACGTTTCCCAGTCACTGTGTATTTTGTGTGTAGGGCAACACACTGCACTCTTCCTTGGAAGAGCTAGATTTCCTCAGCTCTCCAACAACTCCAGGCAATGTGTTCTCTCAATTCCTATATGTCATGCAAATCTCCCTCATTGCCCTAGGCTGAGCAGCACTGAGAAACCAAAACTGCAACGCATTCCTTCTTTAAAGTCAAACCTTAAGACCCCATCCTTACAGGAGAAAGTCGGCTTGCTTTCCTGCTGTAACCAAAGCACAGTTCTTCCTCTTACACTCCAGGGTTTTAGAAGAAGCAGAGCCCGATAGCCTACCCAGAGCGCTCCCGAGGGGAGGCGGTTGGCTACACGCAGAATTCCGTGCCAAATAAACTTTATTCAAGGAAGGGACCAGTGTGTAGCTAGAGTGTATATTTACTTGGTAGAAATCACAAGGAGGTAGGCTGCATGTTCGCTGGAAACGGGGAACTTATGGCACAAGCCTTGCTTACCACTTTTGAATGCTCCATTCAAGCTGCCTTGAAGCTACCTAAATTACAATTTTAGGACGGGTCTCTAGTGTCTGTAGGCAGGGCTCTGGGAAGGGAACGAGTGTTCTCTACATCAACAGGGTGCTTTCATAGACTGGGTAGGAGCCTCGCCTGAGACACTCTAGAGCTAAAAGGAAACTTGACGTGAGTCCTCTCCTCAAGGTAAAGCCTAGAATAGCCCTGCCGAAGTGGAAGCTTGGAGCGGAGTTCTTGAGGCATTAGTTTCAGGTCTGTTTCCTTTTAAGGTTAGTAAGCTTTTCAGGACACCGAGGACCTCGCCTGGGCACCTTATTCCCTGGAAGACCACCGAGTACCGGCAGTCTCCACTGGGCTACTAAGAAACATCCAGGCCCGGAAACTTTTCGCATTCGCTCTTTGTATTTTGTGTGTAGGCCAACACACTACACTCTTCCTTGGAAGAGCTAGATTTCCTCAGCTCTCCAACAGCTCCAGGAAATGTGTTCTCTCACGTCCTACATATCATGCAAATCTGCCTCATTGCCCTAGGCTGACCGGCACTGAGAAACCAAAACTGCTTCGCATTCCTTCTACAAAGTCATACCTTAACACCCCATCCTCACAGTCGAAAGTCGGCTTGCGTTTCTGCTGTAACCACAGCACAGTTCTTCCTCTTACACTCCAGGGTTTTAGAAGAAGCCGAGCCCGATAGCCTACCCAGCGCGATCCCTGGGGGAGGCGGTTGGCTACACGCAGAATTCCGTGCCCAATAAACTTTATTTAAGGAAGGGACCAGTGTGTAGCTAGAGTGTATATTTCCTTGGTAGAAATCACAAGGAGGTAGGCTGCATGTTCGCTGGAAACGGGGAACGTATGGCACAAGCCTTGCTTACCCATTTTGAATGCTCCATTCAAGCTGCCTTGAAGCTGCCTAAATAACAATTTTAGGACGGGTCTCTAGTCTCTGTAGGCAAGGCTCTGGGAAGGGAACGAGTGTTCTCTCCATCAACAGGGTGCTTTCATAGCCTGGGTGGGAGCCTCTCCTCAGACGCTCTACAGCTAAAAGGAAACTTGACGTGAGTCCTTTCCTCAAGGTAAAGCCTAGAATAGCCCTGCCGAAGTGGAAGCTTGGAGCGGAGTCCTTGAGGCATTAGTTTCAGGTCTGTTTCCTTTTAAGGTTAGTAAGCTTTTCAGGACACCGAGGACCTCGCCTGGGCACCTTATTCCCTGGAAGACCACCGAGTACCGGCAGTCTCCACTGGGCTACTAAGAAACATCCAGGCCCGGACACCTTTCCCAGTCACTCTGTGTATTTTGTGTGTAGGCCAACACACTGCACTCTTCCTTGGAAGAGCTAGATTTCCTCAGCTCTCCAACAGCCCCAGGAAATGTGTTCTCTCACGTCCTGCATATCATGCAAATCTGCCTCATTGCCCTAGGCTGAGCAGCTCTGAGAAACCAAAACTGCTTCGCATTCCTTCTACAAAGTCATACCTTAAGACCCCATCCTTACAGGAGAAAGTCAGCTTGCGTTTCTGCTGTAACCAAAGCACAGATCTTCCTCTTACACTGCAGGGTTTTAGAAGAAGCTAAGCCAGATAGCCTACCTAGAGCGCTCCTTGGGGGAGGCTGTTGGCTACACGCAGAACTCCGTGCCAAATAAACTTTATTCAAGGAAGGGACCAGTGTGTAGCTAGAGTGTATATTTACTTGGTAGAAATCCCAAGTAGGTAGGCCGCGTGTTCGCTGGAAACGGTGACCTTATGGCACAAGCCTTGCTTTCCCATTTTGAATGCTCCATGCATGCTGCCTTGAAGTTACCTAAATAACAGTTTTAGGACGAGTCTTTAGTCATTGTAGGCAGGGCTCTGGGAAGGGAACGAGTGTTCTCTGCATCAACAGGGTGCTTTCATAGCCTGGGTGGGAGCCTCTCCTCAGACGCCCTAGAGATAAAGGAAACTTGACGTGAGTTCTTTCCTCCAGGTAAAGCCTTGAATAGCCCTGCCGAAGCTAAGCTTGAAGCAGTTTCCTTGTGGCATTTGTTTTAGGTCTGTTTTCTTTTAAGGTTAATAAGCTTGTCAAGACACCGAGGACCTCTCGTGGGCACCCTATTCCCTGCAAGAGCACCGAGTACCAGCAGGCTCCACTGGGCTACTAAGAAACATCCAGGCCCGGAAACGTTTCCCAGTCACTGTGTATTTTGTGTGTAGGGCAACACACTGCACTCTTCCTTGGAAGAGCTAGATTTCCTCAGCTCTCCAACAACTCCAGGCAATGTGTTCTCTCAATTCCTATATGTCATGCAAATCTCCCTCATTGCCCTAGGCTGAGCAGCACTGAGAAACCAAAACTGCAACGCATTCCTTCTTTAAAGTCAAACCTTAAGACCCCATCCTTACAGGAGAAAGTCGGCTTGCTTTCCTGCTGTAACCAAAGCACAGTTCTTCCTCTTACACTCCAGGGTTTTAGAAGAAGCAGAGCCCGATAGCCTACCCAGAGCGCTCCCGAGGGGAGGCGGTTGGCTACACGCAGAATTCCGTGCCAAATAAACTTTATTCAAGGAAGGGACCAGTGTGTAGCTAGAGTGTATATTTACTTGGTAGAAATCCCAAGTAGGTAGGCCGCGTGTTCGCTGGAAACGGTGACCTTATGGCACAAGCCTTGCTTTCCCATTTTGAATGCTCCATGCATGCTGCCTTGAAGTTACCTAAATAACAGTTTTAGGACGAGTCTTTAGTCATTGTAGGCAGGGCTCTGGGAAGGGAACGAGTGTTCTCTGCATCAACAGGGTGCTTCCATAGCCTGGGTGGGAGCCTCTCCTCAGACGCCCTAGAGATAAAGGAAACTTGACGTGAGTTCTTTCCTCCAGGTAAAGCCTTGAATAGCCCTGCCGAAGCTAAGCTTGAAGCAGTTTCCTTGTGGCATTTGTTTTAGGTCTGTTTTCTTTTAAGGTTAGTAAGCTTGTCAAGACACCGAGGACCTCTCGTGGGCACCCTATTCCCTGCAAGAGCACCGAGTACCAGCAGGCTCCACTGGGCTACTAAGAAACATCCAGGCCCGGAAACGTTTCCCAGTCACTGTGTATTTTGTGTGTAGGGCAACACACTGCACTCTTCCTTGGAAGAGCTAGATTTCCTCAACTCTCCAACAACTCCAGGCAATGTGTTCTCTCAATTCCTATATGTCATGCAAATCTCCCTCATTGCCCTAGGCTGAGCAGCACTGAGAAACCAAAACTGCAACGCATTCCTTCTTTAAAGTCAAACCTTAAGACCCCATCCTTACAGGAGAAAGTCGGCTTGCTTTCCTGCTGTAACCAAAGAACAGTTCTTCCTCTTACACTCCAGGGTTTTAGAAGAAGCAGAGCCCGATAGCCTACCCAGAGCGCTCCCGAGGGGAGGCGGTTGGCTACACGCAGAATTCCGTGCCAAATAAACTTTATTCAAGGAAGGGACCAGTGTGTAGCTAGAGTGTATATTTACTTGGTAGAAATCACAAGGAGGTAGGCTGCACGTTCGCTGGAAACGGGGAACTTATGGCACAAGCCTTGCTTACCACTTTTGAATGCTCCATTCAAGCTGCCTTGAAGCTACCTAAATGACAATTTTAGGACGGGTCTCTAGTGTCTGTAGGCAGGGCTCTGGGAAGGGAACGAGTGTTCTCTACATCAACAGGGTGCTTTCATAGACTGGGTAGGAGCCTCGCCTGAGACACTCTAGAGCTAAAAGGAAACTTGACGTGAGTCCTCTCCTCAAGGTAAAGCCTAGAATAGCCCTGCCGAAGTGGAAGCTTGGAGCGGAGTTCTTGAGGCATTAGTTTCAGGTCTGTTTTCTTTTAAGGTTAGTAAGCTTTTCAAGGCCCTGAGGACCTCGCCTGGGCACCCTATTCCCTGCAAGAACACCCAGTACCGGCAGGCTCCACTGGGCTACTAAGAAACATCCAGGCCCGGAAACTTTTCCCATTCGCTCTTTGTATTTTGTGTGTAGGCCAACACACTACACTCTTCCTTGGAAGAGCTAGATTTCCTCAGCTCTCCAACAGCTCCAGGAAATGTGTTCTCTCACGTCCTACATATCATGCAAATCTGCCTCATTGCCCTAGGCTGACCGGCACTGAGACACCAAAACTGCTTCGCATTCCTTCTACAAAGTCATACCTTAACACCCCATCCTCACAGTCGAAAGTCGGCTTGCGTTTCTGCTGTAACCACAGCACAGTTCTTCCTCTTACACTCCAGGGTTTTAGAAGAAGCCGAGCCCGATAGCCTACGCAGCGCGATCCCTGGGGGAGGCGGTTGGCTACACGCAGAATTCCGTGCCCAATAAACTTTATTTAAGGAAGGGACCAGTGTGTAGCTAGAGTGTATATTTCCTTGGTAGAAATCACAAGGAGGTAGGCTGCATGTTCGCTGGAAACGGAGAACGTATGGCACAAGCCTTGCTTACCCATTTTGAATGCTCCATTCAAGCTGCCTTGAAGCTGCCTAAATAACAATTTTAGGACGGGTCTCTAGTCTCTGTAGGCAAGGCTCTGGGAAGGGAACGAGTGTTCTCTCCATCAACAGGGTGCTTTCATAGCCTGGGTGGGAGCCTCTCCTCAGACGCTCTACAGCTAAAAGGAAACTTGACGTGAGTCCTTTCCTCAAGGTAAAGCCTAGAATAGCCCTGCCGAAGTGGAAGCTTGGAGCGGAGTCCTTGAGGCATTAGTTTCAGGTCTGTTTCCTTTTAAGGTTAGTAAGCTTTTCAGGACACCGAGGACCTCGCCTGGGCACCTTATTCCCTGGAAGACCACCGAGTACCGGCAGTCTCCACTGGGCTACTAAGAAACATCCAGGCCCGGACACCTTTCCCAGTCACTCTGTGTATTTTGTGTGTAGGCCAACACACTGCACTCTTCCTTGGAAGAGCTAGATTTCCTCAGCTCTCCAACAGCCCCAGGAAATGTGTTCTCTCACGTCCTGCATATCATGCAAATCTGCCTCATTGCCCTAGGCTGAGCAGCTCTGAGAAACCAAAACTGCTTCGCATTCCTTCTACAAAGTCATACCTTAAGACCCCATCCTTACAGGAGAAAGTCAGCTTGCGTTTCTGCTGTAACCAAAGCACAGATCTTCCTCTTACACTGCAGGGTTTTAGAAGAAGCTAAGCCAGATAGCCTACCTAGAGCGCTCCTTGGGGGAGGCTGTTGGCTACACGCAGAACTCCGTGCCAAATAAACTTTATTCAAGGAAGGGACCAGTGTGTAGCTAGAGTGTATATTTACTTGGTAGAAATCCCAAGTAGGTAGGCCGCGTGTTCGCTGGAAACGGTGACCTTATGGCACAAGCCTTGCTTTCCCATTTTGAATGCTCCATGCATGCTGCCTTGAAGTTACCTAAATAACAGTTTTAGGACGAGTCTTTAGTCATTGTAGGCAGGGCTCTGGGAAGGGAACGAGTGTTCTCTGCATCAACAGGGTGCTTTCATAGCCTGGGTGGGAGCCTCTCCTCAGACGCCCTAGAGATAAAGGAAACTTGACGTGAGTTCTTTCCTCCAGGTAAAGCCTTGAATAGCCCTGCCGAAGCTAAGCTTGAAGCAGTTTCCTTGTGGCATTTGTTTTAGGTCTGTTTTCTTTTAAGGTTAGTAAGCTTGTCAAGACACCGAGGACCTCTCGTGGGCACCCTATTCCCTGCAAGAGCACCGAGTACCAGCAGGCTCCACTGGGCTACTAAGAAACATCCAGGCCCGGAAACGTTTCCCAGTCACTGTGTATTTTGTGTGTAGGGCAACACACTGCACTCTTCCTTGGAAGAGCTAGATTTCCTCAGCTCTCCAACAACTCCAGGCAATGTGTTCTCTCAATTCCTATATGTCATGCAAATCTCCCTCATTGCCCTAGGCTGAGCAGCACTGAGAAACCAAAACTGCAACGCATTCCTTCTTTAAAGTCAAACCTTAAGACCCCATCCTTACAGGAGAAAGTCGGCTTGCTTTCCTGCTGTAACCAAAGCACAGTTCTTCCTCTTACACTCCAGGGTTTTAGAAGAAGCAGAGCCCGATAGCCTACCCAGAGCGCTCCCGAGGGGAGGCGGTTGGCTACACGCAGAATTCCGTGCCAAATAAACTTTATTCAAGGAAGGGACCAGTGTGTAGCTAGAGTGTATATTTACTTGGTAGAAATCACAAGGAGGTAGGCTGCATGTTCGCTGGAAACGGGGAACTTATGGCACAAGCCTTGCTTACCACTTTTGAATGCTCCATTCAAGCTGCCTTGAAGCTACCTAAATTACAATTTTAGGACGGGTCTCTAGTGTCTGTAGGCAGGGCTCTGGGAAGGGAACGAGTGTTCTCTACATCAACAGGGTGCTTTCATAGACTGGGTAGGAGCCTCGCCTGAGACACTCTAGAGCTAAAAGGAAACTTGACGTGAGTCCTCTCCTCAAGGTAAAGCCTAGAATAGCCCTGCCGAAGTGGAAGCTTGGAGCGGAGTTCTTGAGGCATTAGTTTCAGGTCTGTTTCCTTTTAAGGTTAGTAAGCTTTTCAGGACACCGAGGACCTCGCCTGGGCACCTTATTCCCTGGAAGACCACCGAGTACCGGCAGTCTCCACTGGGCTACTAAGAAACATCCAGGCCCGGAAACTTTTCGCATTCGCTCTTTGTATTTTGTGTGTAGGCCAACACACTACACTCTTCCTTGGAAGAGCAAGATTTCCTCAGCTCTCCAACAGCTCCAGGAAATGTGTTCTCTCACGTCCTACATATCATGCAAATCTGCCTCATTGCCCTAGGCTGACCGGCACTGAGAAACCAAAACTGCTTCGCATTCCTTCTACAAAGTCATACCTTAACACCCCATCCTCACAGTCGAAAGTCGGCTTGCGTTTCTGCTGTAACCACAGCACAGTTCTTCCTCTTACACTCCAGGGTTTTAGAAGAAGCCGAGCCCGATAGCCTACCCAGCGCGATCCCTGGGGGAGGCGGTTGGCTACACGCAGAATTCCGTGCCCAATAAACTTTATTTAAGGAAGGGACCAGTGTGTAGCTAGAGTGTATATTTCCTTGGTAGAAATCACAAGGAGGTAGGCTGCATGTTCGCTGGAAACGGGGAACGTATGGCACAAGCCTTGCTTACCCATTTTGAATGCTCCATTCAAGCTGCCTTGAAGCTGCCTAAATAACAATTTTAGGACGGGTCTCTAGTCTCTGTAGGCAAGGCTCTGGGAAGGGAACGAGTGTTCTCTCCATCAACAGGGTGCTTTCATAGCCTGGGTGGGAGCCTCTCCTCAGACGCTCTACAGCTAAAAGGAAACTTGACGTGAGTCCTTTCCTCAAGGTAAAGCCTAGAATAGCCCTGCCGAAGTGGAAGCTTGGAGCGGAGTCCTTGAGGCATTAGTTTCAGGTCTGTTTCCTTTTAAGGTTAGTAAGCTTTTCAGGACACCGAGGACCTCGCCTGGGCACCTTATTCCCTGGAAGACCACCGAGTACCGGCAGTCTCCACTGGGCTACTAAGAAACATCCAGGCCCGGACACCTTTCCCAGTCACTCTGTGTATTTTGTGTGTAGGCCAACACACTGCACTCTTCCTTGGAAGAGCTAGATTTCCTCAGCTCTCCAACAGCCCCAGGAAATGTGTTCTCTCACGTCCTGCATATCATGCAAATCTGCCTCATTGCCCTAGGCTGAGCAGCTCTGAGAAACCAAAACTGCTTCGCATTCCTTCTACAAAGTCTTACCTTAAGACCCCATCCTTACAGGAGAAAGTCAGCTTGCGTTTCTGCTGTAACCAAAGCACAGATCTTCCTCTTACACTGCAGGGTTTTAGAAGAAGCTAAGCCAGATAGCCTACCTAGAGCGCTCCTTGGGGGAGGCTGTTGGCTACACGCAGAACTCCGTGCCAAATAAACTTTATTCAAGGAAGGGACCAGTGTGTAGCTAGAGTGTATATTTACTTGGTAGAAATCCCAAGTAGGTAGGCCGCGTGTTCGCTGGAAACGGTGACCTTATGGCACAAGCCTTGCTTTCCCATTTTGAATGCTCCATGCATGCTGCCTTGAAGTTACCTAAATAACAGTTTTAGGACGAGTCTTTAGTCATTGTAGGCAGGGCTCTGGGAAGGGAACGAGTGTTCTCTGCATCAACAGGGTGCTTTCATAGCCTGGGTGGGAGCCTCTCCTCAGACGCCCTAGAGATAAAGGAAACTTGACGTGAGTTCTTTCCTCCAGGTAAAGCCTTGAATAGCCCTGCCGAAGCTAAGCTTGAAGCAGTTTCCTTGTGGCATTTGTTTTGGGTCTGTTTTCTTTTAAGGTTAGTAAGCTTGTCAAGACACCGAGGACCTCTCGTGGGCACCCTATTCCCTGCAAGAGCACCGAGTACCAGCAGGCTCCACTGGGCTACTAAGAAACATCCAGGCCCGGAAACGTTTCCCAGTCACTGTGTATTTTGTGTGTAGGGCAACACACTGCACTCTTCCTTGGAAGAGCTAGATTTCCTCAGCTCTCCAACAACTCCAGGCAATGTGTTCTCTCAATTCCTATATGTCATGCAAATCTCCCTCATTGCCCTAGGCTGAGCAGCACTGAGAAACCAAAACTGCAACGCATTCCTTCTTTAAAGTCAAACCTTAAGACCCCATCCTTACAGGAGAAAGTCGGCTTGCTTTCCTGCTGTAACCAAAGCACAGTTCTTCCTCTTACACTCCAGGGTTTTAGAAGAAGCAGAGCCCGATAGCCTACCCAGAGCGCTCCCGAGGGGAGGCGGTTGGCTACACGCAGAATTCCGTGCCAAATAAACTTTATTCAAGGAAGGGACCAGTGTGTAGCTAGAGTGTATATTTACTTGGTAGAAATCACAAGGAGGTAGGCTGCATGTTCGCTGGAAACGGGGAACTTATGGCACAAGCCTTGCTTACCACTTTTGAATGCTCCATTCAAGCTGCCTTGAAGCTACCTAAATTACAATTTTAGGACGGGTCTCTAGTGTCTGTAGGCAGGGCTCTGGGAAGGGAACGAGTGTTCTCTACATCAACAGGGTGCTTTCATAGACTGGGTAGGAGCCTCGCCTGAGACACTCTAGAGCTAAAAGGAAACTTGACGTGAGTCCTCTCCTCAAGGTAAAGCCTAGAATAGCCCTGCCGAAGTGGAAGCTTGGAGCGGAGTTCTTGAGGCATTAGTTTCAGGTCTGTTTCCTTTTAAGGTTAGTAAGCTTTTCAGGACACCGAGGACCTCGCCTGGGCACCTTATTCCCTGGAAGACCACCGAGTACCGGCAGTCTCCACTGGGCTACTAAGAAACATCCAGGCCCGGAAACTTTTCGCATTCGCTCTTTGTATTTTGTGTGTAGGCCAACACACTACACTCTTCCTTGGAAGAGCTAGATTTCCTCAGCTCTCCAACAGCTCCAGGAAATGTGTTCTCTCACGTCCTACATATCATGCAAATCTGCCTCATTGCCCTAGGCTGACCGGCACTGAGAAACCAAAACTGCTTCGCATTCCTTCTACAAAGTCATACCTTAACACCCCATCCTCACAGTCGAAAGTCGGCTTGCGTTTCTGCTGTAACCACAGCACAGTTCTTCCTCTTACACTCCAGGGTTTTAGAAGAAGCCGAGCCCGATAGCCTACCCAGCGCGATCCCTGGGGGAGGCGGTTGGCTACACGCAGAATTCCGTGCCCAATAAACTTTATTTAAGGAAGGGACCAGTGTGTAGCTAGAGTGTATATTTCCTTGGTAGAAATCACAAGGAGGTAGGCTGCATGTTCGCTGGAAACGGGGAACGTATGGCACAAGCCTTGCTTACCCATTTTGAATGCTCCATTCAAGCTGCCTTGAAGCTGCCTAAATAACAATTTTAGGACGGGTCTCTAGTCTCTGTAGGCAAGGCTCTGGGAAGGGAACGAGTGTTCTCTCCATCAACAGGGTGCTTTCATAGCCTGGGTGGGAGCCTCTCCTCAGACGCTCTACAGCTAAAAGGAAACTTGACGTGAGTCCTTTCCTCAAGGTAAAGCCTAGAATAGCCCTGCCGAAGTGGAAGCTTGGAGCGGAGTCCTTGAGGCATTAGTTTCAGGTCTGTTTCCTTTTAAGGTTAGTAAGCTTTTCAGGACACCGAGGACCTCGCCTGGGCACCTTATTCCCTGGAAGACCACCGAGTACCGGCAGTCTCCACTGGGCTACTAAGAAACATCCAGGCCCGGACACCTTTCCCAGTCACTCTGTGTATTTTGTGTGTAGGCCAACACACTGCACTCTTCCTTGGAAGAGCTAGATTTCCTCAGCTCTCCAACAGCCCCAGGAAATGTGTTCTCTCACGTCCTGCATATCATGCAAATCTGCCTCATTGCCCTAGGCTGAGCAGCTCTGAGAAACCAAAACTGCTTCGCATTCCTTCTACAAAGTCATACCTTAAGACCCCATCCTTACAGGAGAAAGTCAGCTTGCGTTTCTGCTGTAACCAAAGCACAGATCTTCCTCTTACACTGCAGGGTTTTAGAAGAAGCTAAGCCAGATAGCCTACCTAGAGCGCTCCTTGGGGGAGGCTGTTGGCTACACGCAGAACTCCGTGCCAAATAAACTTTATTCAAGGAAGGGACCAGTGTGTAGCTAGAGTGTATATTTACTTGGTAGAAATCCCAAGTAGGTAGGCCGCGTGTTCGCTGGAAACGGTGACCTTATGGCACAAGCCTTGCTTTCCCATTTTGAATGCTCCATGCATGCTGCCTTGAAGTTACCTAAATAACAGTTTTAGGACGAGTCTTTAGTCATTGTAGGCAGGGCTCTGGGAAGGGAACGAGTGTTCTCTGCATCAACAGGGTGCTTTCATAGCCTGGGTGGGAGCCTCTCCTCAGACGCCCTAGAGATAAAGGAAACTTGACGTGAGTTCTTTCCTCCAGGTAAAGCCTTGAATAGCCCTGCCGAAGCTAAGCTTGAAGCAGTTTCCTTGTGGCATTTGTTTTAGGTCTGTTTTCTTTTAAGGTTAGTAAGCTTGTCAAGACACCGAGGACCTCTCGTGGGCACCCTATTCCCTGCAAGAGCACCGAGTACCAGCAGGCTCCACTGGGCTACTAAGAAACATCCAGGCCCGGAAACGTTTCCCAGTCACTGTGTATTTTGTGTGTAGGGCAACACACTGCACTCTTCCTTGGAAGAGCTAGATTTCCTCAGCTCTCCAACAACTCCAGGCAATGTGTTCTCTCAATTCCTATATGTCATGCAAATCTCCCTCATTGCCCTAGGCTGAGCAGCACTGAGAAACCAAAACTGCAACGCATTCCTTCTTTAAAGTCAAACCTTAAGACCCCATCCTTACAGGAGAAAGTCGGCTTGCTTTCCTGCTGTAACCAAAGCACAGTTCTTCCTCTTACACTCCAGGGTTTTAGAAGAAGCAGAGCCCGATAGCCTACCCAGAGTGCTCCCGAGGGGAGGCGGTTGGCTACACGCAGAATTCCGTGCCAAATAAACTTTATTCAAGGAAGGGACCAGTGTGTAGCTAGAGTGTATATTTACTTGGTAGAAATCACAAGGAGGTAGGCTGCATGTTCGCTGGAAACGGGGAACTTATGGCACAAGCCTTGCTTACCACTTTTGAATGCTCCATTCAAGCTGCCTTGAAGCTACCTAAATTACAATTTTAGGACGGGTCTCTAGTGTCTGTAGGCAGGGCTCTGGGAAGGGAACGAGTGTTCTCTACATCAACAGGGTGCTTTCATAGACTGGGTAGGAGCCTCGCCTGAGACACTCTAGAGCTAAAAGGAAACTTGACGTGAGTCCTCTCCTCAAGGTAAAGCCTAGAATAGCCCTGCCGAAGTGGAAGCTTGGAGCGGAGTTCTTGAGGCATTAGTTTCAGGTCTGTTTCCTTTAAAGTTAGTAAGCTTTTCAGGACACCGAGGACCTCGCCTGGGCACCTTATTCCCTGGAAGACCACCGAGTACCGGCAGTCTCCACTGGGCTACTAAGAAACATCCAGGCCCGGAAACTTTTCGCATTCGCTCTTTGTATTTTGTGTGTAGGCCAACACACTACACTCTTCCTTGGAAGAGCTAGATTTCCTCAGCTCTCCAACAGCTCCAGGAAATGTGTTCTCTCACGTCCTACATATCATGCAAATCTGCCTCATTGCCCTAGGCTGACCGGCACTGAGAAACCAAAACTGCTTCGCATTCCTTCTACAAAGTCATACCTTAACACCCCATCCTCACAGTCGAAAGTCGGCTTGCGTTTCTGCTGTAACCACAGCACAGTTCTTCCTCTTACACTCCAGGGTTTTAGAAGAAGCCGAGCCCGATAGCCTACCCAGCGCGATCCCTGGGGGAGGCGGTTGGCTACACGCAGAATTCCGTGCCCAATAAACTTTATTTAAGGAAGGGACCAGTGTGTAGCTAGAGTGTATATTTCCTTGGTAGAAATCACAAGGAGGTAGGCTGCATGTTCGCTGGAAACGGGGAACGTATGGCACAAGCCTTGCTTACCCATTTTGAATGCTCCATTCAAGCTGCCTTGAAGCTGCCTAAATAACAATTTTAGGACGGGTCTCTAGTCTCTGTAGGCAAGGCTCTGGGAAGGGAACGAGTGTTCTCTCCATCAACAGGGTGCTTTCATAGCCTGGGTGGGAGCCTCTCCTCAGACGCTCTACAGCTAAAAGGAAACTTGACGTGAGTCCTTTCCTCAAGGTAAAGCCTAGAATAGCCCTGCCGAAGTGGAAGCTTGGAGCGGAGTCCTTGAGGCATTAGTTTCAGGTCTGTTTCCTTTTAAGGTTAGTAAGCTTTTCAGGACACCGAGGACCTCGCCTGGGCACCTTATTCCCTGGAAGACCACCGAGTACCGGCAGTCTCCACTGGGCTACTAAGAAACATCCAGGCCCGGACACCTTTCCCAGTCACTCTGTGTATTTTGTGTGTAGGCCAACACACTGCACTCTTCCTTGGAAGAGCTAGATTTCCTCAGCTCTCCAACAGCCCCAGGAAATGTGTTCTCTCACGTCCTGCATATCATGCAAATCTGCCTCATTGCCCTAGGCTGAGCAGCTCTGAGAAACCAAAACTGCTTCGCATTCCTTCTACAAAGTCATACCTTAAGACCCCATCCTTACAGGAGAAAGTCAGCTTGCGTTTCTGCTGTAACCAAAGCACAGATCTTCCTCTTACACTGCAGGGTTTTAGAAGAAGCTAAGCCAGATAGCCTACCTAGAGCGCTCCTTGGGGGAGGCTGTTGGCTACACGCAGAACTCCGTGCCAAATAAACTTTATTCAAGGAAGGGACCAGTGTGTAGCTAGAGTGTATATTTACTTGGTAGAAATCCCAAGTAGGTAGGCCGCGTGTTCGCTGGAAACGGTGACCTTATGGCACAAGCCTTGCTTTCCCATTTTGAATGCTCCATGCATGCTGCCTTGAAGTTACCTAAATAACAGTTTTAGGACGAGTCTTTAGTCATTGTAGGCAGGGCTCTGGGAAGGGAACGAGTGTTCTCTGCATCAACAGGGTGCTTTCATAGCCTGGGTGGGAGCCTCTCCTCAGACGCCCTAGAGATAAAGGAAACTTGACGTGAGTTCTTTCCTCCAGGTAAAGCCTTGAATAGC
The DNA here is from genome assembly GCF_965194825.1 of Balaenoptera physalus. Classification (NCBI taxonomy): domain Eukaryota; kingdom Metazoa; phylum Chordata; class Mammalia; order Artiodactyla; family Balaenopteridae; genus Balaenoptera; species Balaenoptera physalus. The sequence goes on along the minus strand of NC_138895.1, from coordinate 39,360,892 downwards.
CCTGCCGAAGCTAAGCTTGAAGCAGTTTCCTTGTGGCATTTGTTTTAGGTCTGTTTTCTTTTAAGGTTAGTAAGCTTGTCAAGACACCGAGGACCTCTCGTGGGCACCCTATTCCCTGCAAGAGCACCGAGTACCAGCAGGCTCCACTGGGCTACTAAGAAACATCCAGGCCCGGAAACGTTTCCCAGTCACTGTGTATTTTGTGTGTAGGGCAACACACTGCACTCTTCCTTGGAAGAGCTAGATTTCCTCAGCTCTCCAACAACTCCAGGCAATGTGTTCTCTCAATTCCTATATGTCATGCAAATCTCCCTCATTGCCCTAGGCTGAGCAGCACTGAGAAACCAAAACTGCAACGCATTCCTTCTTTAAAGTCAAACCTTAAGACCCCATCCTTACAGGAGAAAGTCGGCTTGCTTTCCTGCTGTAACCAAAGCACAGTTCTTCCTCTTACACTCCAGGGTTTTAGAAGAAGCAGAGCCCGATAGCCTACCCAGAGCGCTCCCGAGGGGAGGCGGTTGGCTACACGCAGAATTCCGTGCCAAATAAACTTTATTCAAGGAAGGGACCAGTGTGTAGCTAGAGTGTATATTTACTTGGTAGAAATCACAAGGAGGTAGGCTGCATGTTCGCTGGAAACGGGGAACTTATGGCACAAGCCTTGCTTACCACTTTTGAATGCTCCATTCAAGCTGCCTTGAAGCTACCTAAATTACAATTTTAGGACGGGTCTCTAGTGTCTGTAGGCAGGGCTCTGGGAAGGGAACGAGTGTTCTCTACATCAACAGGGTGCTTTCATAGACTGGGTAGGAGCCTCGCCTGAGACACTCTAGAGCTAAAAGGAAACTTGACGTGAGTCCTCTCCTCAAGGTAAAGCCTAGAATAGCCCTGCCGAAGTGGAAGCTTGGAGCGGAGTTCTTGAGGCATTAGTTTCAGGTCTGTTTCCTTTTAAGGTTAGTAAGCTTTTCAGGACACCGAGGACCTCGCCTGGGCACCTTATTCCCTGGAAGACCACCGAGTACCGGCAGTCTCCACTGGGCTACTAAGAAACATCCAGGCCCGGAAACTTTTCGCATTCGCTCTTTGTATTTTGTGTGTAGGCCAACACACTACACTCTTCCTTGGAAGAGCTAGATTTCCTCAGCTCTCCAACAGCTCCAGGAAATGTGTTCTCTCACGTCCTACATATCATGCAAATCTGCCTCATTGCCCTAGGCTGACCGGCACTGAGAAACCAAAACTGCTTCGCATTCCTTCTACAAAGTCATACCTTAACACCCCATCCTCACAGTCGAAAGTCGGCTTGCGTTTCTGCTGTAACCACAGCACAGTTCTTCCTCTTACACTCCAGGGTTTTAGAAGAAGCCGAGCCCGATAGCCTACCCAGCGCGATCCCTGGGGGAGGCGGTTGGCTACACGCAGAATTCCGTGCCCAATAAACTTTATTTAAGGAAGGGACCAGTGTGTAGCTAGAGTGTATATTTCCTTGGTAGAAATCACAAGGAGGTAGGCTGCATGTTCGCTGGAAACGGGGAACGTATGGCACAAGCCTTGCTTACCCATTTTGAATGCTCCATTCAAGCTGCCTTGAAGCTGCCTAAATAACAATTTTAGGACGGGTCTCTAGTCTCTGTAGGCAAGGCTCTGGGAAGGGAACGAGTGTTCTCTCCATCAACAGGGTGCTTTCATAGCCTGGGTGGGAGCCTCTCCTCAGACGCTCTACAGCTAAAAGGAAACTTGACGTGAGTCCTTTCCTCAAGGTAAAGCCTAGAATAGCCCTGCCGAAGTGGAAGCTTGGAGCGGAGTCCTTGAGGCATTAGTTTCAGGTCTGTTTCCTTTTAAGGTTAGTAAGCTTTTCAGGACACCGAGGACCTCGCCTGGGCACCTTATTCCCTGGAAGACCACCGAGTACCGGCAGTCTCCACTGGGCTACTAAGAAACATCCAGGCCCGGACACCTTTCCCAGTCACTCTGTGTATTTTGTGTGTAGGCCAACACACTGCACTCTTCCTTGGAAGAGCTAGATTTCCTCAGCTCTCCAACAGCCCCAGGAAATGTGTTCTCTCACGTCCTGCATATCATGCAAATCTGCCTCATTGCCCTAGGCTGAGCAGCTCTGAGAAACCAAAACTGCTTCGCATTCCTTCTACAAAGTCATACCTTAAGACCCCATCCTTACAGGAGAAAGTCAGCTTGCGTTTCTGCTGTAACCAAAGCACAGATCTTCCTCTTACACTGCAGGGTTTTAGAAGAAGCTAAGCCAGATAGCCTACCTAGAGCGCTCCTTGGGGGAGGCTGTTGGCTACACGCAGAACTCCGTGCCAAATAAACTTTATTCAAGGAAGGGACCAGTGTGTAGCTAGAGTGTATATTTACTTGGTAGAAATCACAAGTAGGTAGGCCGCGTGTTCGCTGGAAACGGTGACCTTATGGCACAAGCCTTGCTTTCCCATTTTGAATGCTCCATGCATGCTGCCTTGAAGTTACCTAAATAACAGTTTTAGGACGAGTCTTTAGTCATTGTAGGCAGGGCTCTGGGAAGGGAACGAGTGTTCTCTGCATCAACAGGGTGCTTTCATAGCCTGGGTGGGAGCCTCTCCTCAGACGCCCTAGAGATAAAGGAAACTTGACGTGAGTTCTTTCCTCCAGGTAAAGCCTTGAATAGCCCTGCCGAAGCTAAGCTTGAAGCAGTTTCCTTGTGGCATTTGTTTTAGGTCTGTTTTCTTTTAAGGTTAATAAGCTTGTCAAGACACCGAGGACCTCTCGTGGGCACCCTATTCCCTGCAAGAGCACCGAGTACCAGCAGGCTCCACTGGGCTACTAAGAAACATCCAGGCCCGGAAACGTTTCCCAGTCACTGTGTATTTTGTGTGTAGGGCAACACACTGCACTCTTCCTTGGAAGAGCTAGATTTCCTCAGCTCTCCAACAACTCCAGGCAATGTGTTCTCTCAATTCCTATATGTCATGCAAATCTCCCTCATTGCCCTAGGCTGAGCAGCACTGAGAAACCAAAACTGCAACGCATTCCTTCTTTAAAGTCAAACCTTAAGACCCCATCCTTACAGGAGAAAGTCGGCTTGCTTTCCTGCTGTAACCAAAGCACAGTTCTTCCTCTTACACTCCAGGGTTTTAGAAGAAGCAGAGCCCGATAGCCTACCCAGAGCGCTCCCGAGGGGAGGCGGTTGGCTACACGCAGAATTCCGTGCCAAATAAACTTTATTCAAGGAAGGGACCAGTGTGTAGCTAGAGTGTATATTTACTTGGTAGAAATCCCAAGTAGGTAGGCCGCGTGTTCGCTGGAAACGGTGACCTTATGGCACAAGCCTTGCTTTCCCATTTTGAATGCTCCATGCATGCTGCCTTGAAGTTACCTAAATAACAGTTTTAGGACGAGTCTTTAGTCATTGTAGGCAGGGCTCTGGGAAGGGAACGAGTGTTCTCTGCATCAACAGGGTGCTTCCATAGCCTGGGTGGGAGCCTCTCCTCAGACGCCCTAGAGATAAAGGAAACTTGACGTGAGTTCTTTCCTCCAGGTAAAGCCTTGAATAGCCCTGCCGAAGCTAAGCTTGAAGCAGTTTCCTTGTGGCATTTGTTTTAGGTCTGTTTTCTTTTAAGGTTAGTAAGCTTGTCAAGACACCGAGGACCTCTCGTGGGCACCCTATTCCCTGCAAGAGCACCGAGTACCAGCAGGCTCCACTGGGCTACTAAGAAACATCCAGGCCCGGAAACGTTTCCCAGTCACTGTGTATTTTGTGTGTAGGGCAACACACTGCACTCTTCCTTGGAAGAGCTAGATTTCCTCAACTCTCCAACAACTCCAGGCAATGTGTTCTCTCAATTCCTATATGTCATGCAAATCTCCCTCATTGCCCTAGGCTGAGCAGCACTGAGAAACCAAAACTGCAACGCATTCCTTCTTTAAAGTCAAACCTTAAGACCCCATCCTTACAGGAGAAAGTCGGCTTGCTTTCCTGCTGTAACCAAAGAACAGTTCTTCCTCTTACACTCCAGGGTTTTAGAAGAAGCAGAGCCCGATAGCCTACCCAGAGCGCTCCCGAGGGGAGGCGGTTGGCTACACGCAGAATTCCGTGCCAAATAAACTTTATTCAAGGAAGGGACCAGTGTGTAGCTAGAGTGTATATTTACTTGGTAGAAATCACAAGGAGGTAGGCTGCACGTTCGCTGGAAACGGGGAACTTATGGCACAAGCCTTGCTTACCACTTTTGAATGCTCCATTCAAGCTGCCTTGAAGCTACCTAAATGACAATTTTAGGACGGGTCTCTAGTGTCTGTAGGCAGGGCTCTGGGAAGGGAACGAGTGTTCTCTACATCAACAGGGTGCTTTCATAGACTGGGTAGGAGCCTCGCCTGAGACACTCTAGAGCTAAAAGGAAACTTGACGTGAGTCCTCTCCTCAAGGTAAAGCCTAGAATAGCCCTGCCGAAGTGGAAGCTTGGAGCGGAGTTCTTGAGGCATTAGTTTCAGGTCTGTTTTCTTTTAAGGTTAGTAAGCTTTTCAAGGCCCTGAGGACCTCGCCTGGGCACCCTATTCCCTGCAAGAACACCCAGTACCGGCAGGCTCCACTGGGCTACTAAGAAACATCCAGGCCCGGAAACTTTTCCCATTCGCTCTTTGTATTTTGTGTGTAGGCCAACACACTACACTCTTCCTTGGAAGAGCTAGATTTCCTCAGCTCTCCAACAGCTCCAGGAAATGTGTTCTCTCACGTCCTACATATCATGCAAATCTGCCTCATTGCCCTAGGCTGACCGGCACTGAGACACCAAAACTGCTTCGCATTCCTTCTACAAAGTCATACCTTAACACCCCATCCTCACAGTCGAAAGTCGGCTTGCGTTTCTGCTGTAACCACAGCACAGTTCTTCCTCTTACACTCCAGGGTTTTAGAAGAAGCCGAGCCCGATAGCCTACGCAGCGCGATCCCTGGGGGAGGCGGTTGGCTACACGCAGAATTCCGTGCCCAATAAACTTTATTTAAGGAAGGGACCAGTGTGTAGCTAGAGTGTATATTTCCTTGGTAGAAATCACAAGGAGGTAGGCTGCATGTTCGCTGGAAACGGAGAACGTATGGCACAAGCCTTGCTTACCCATTTTGAATGCTCCATTCAAGCTGCCTTGAAGCTGCCTAAATAACAATTTTAGGACGGGTCTCTAGTCTCTGTAGGCAAGGCTCTGGGAAGGGAACGAGTGTTCTCTCCATCAACAGGGTGCTTTCATAGCCTGGGTGGGAGCCTCTCCTCAGACGCTCTACAGCTAAAAGGAAACTTGACGTGAGTCCTTTCCTCAAGGTAAAGCCTAGAATAGCCCTGCCGAAGTGGAAGCTTGGAGCGGAGTCCTTGAGGCATTAGTTTCAGGTCTGTTTCCTTTTAAGGTTAGTAAGCTTTTCAGGACACCGAGGACCTCGCCTGGGCACCTTATTCCCTGGAAGACCACCGAGTACCGGCAGTCTCCACTGGGCTACTAAGAAACATCCAGGCCCGGACACCTTTCCCAGTCACTCTGTGTATTTTGTGTGTAGGCCAACACACTGCACTCTTCCTTGGAAGAGCTAGATTTCCTCAGCTCTCCAACAGCCCCAGGAAATGTGTTCTCTCACGTCCTGCATATCATGCAAATCTGCCTCATTGCCCTAGGCTGAGCAGCTCTGAGAAACCAAAACTGCTTCGCATTCCTTCTACAAAGTCATACCTTAAGACCCCATCCTTACAGGAGAAAGTCAGCTTGCGTTTCTGCTGTAACCAAAGCACAGATCTTCCTCTTACACTGCAGGGTTTTAGAAGAAGCTAAGCCAGATAGCCTACCTAGAGCGCTCCTTGGGGGAGGCTGTTGGCTACACGCAGAACTCCGTGCCAAATAAACTTTATTCAAGGAAGGGACCAGTGTGTAGCTAGAGTGTATATTTACTTGGTATAAATCCCAAGTAGGTAGGCCGCGTGTTCGCTGGAAACGGTGACCTTATGGCACAAGCCTTGCTTTCCCATTTTGAATGCTCCATGCATGCTGCCTTGAAGTTACCTAAATAACAGTTTTAGGACGAGTCTTTAGTCATTGTAGGCAGGGCTCTGGGAAGGGAACGAGTGTTCTCTGCATCAACAGGGTGCTTTCATAGCCTGGGTGGGAGCCTCTCCTCAGACGCCCTAGAGATAAAGGAAACTTGACGTGAGTTCTTTCCTCCAGGTAAAGCCTTGAATAGCCCTGCCGAAGCTAAGCTTGAAGCAGTTTCCTTGTGGCATTTGTTTTAGGTCTGTTTTCTTTTAAGGTTAGTAAGCTTGTCAAGACACCGAGGACCTCTCGTGGGCACCCTATTCCCTGCAAGAGCACCGAGTACCAGCAGGCTCCACTGGGCTACTAAGAAACATCCAGGCCCGGAAACGTTTCCCAGTCACTGTGTATTTTGTGTGTAGGGCAACACACTGCACTCTTCCTTGGAAGAGCTAGATTTCCTCAGCTCTCCAACAACTCCAGGAAATGTGTTCTCTCAATTCCTATATGTCATGCAAATCTCCCTCATTGCCCTAGGCTGAGCAGCACTGAGAAACCAAAACTGCAACGCATTCCTTCTTTAAAGTCAAACCTTAAGACCCCATCCTTACAGGAGAAAGACGGCTTGCTTTCCTGCTGTAACCAAAGCACAGTTCTTCCTCTTACACTCCAGGGTTTTAGAAGAAGCAGAGCCCGATAGCCTACCCAGAGCGCTCCCGAGGGGAGGCGGTTGGCTACACGCAGAATTCCGTGCCAAATAAACTTTATTCAAGGAAGGGACCAGTGTGTAGCTAGAGTGTATATTTACTTGGTAGAAATCACAAGGAGGTAGGCTGCATGTTCGCTGGAAACGGGGAACTTATGGCACAAGCCTTGCTTACCACTTTTGAATGCTCCATTCAAGCTGCCTTGAAGCTACCTAAATTACAATTTTAGGACGGGTCTCTAGTGTCTGTAGGCAGGGCTCTGGGAAGGGAACGAGTGTTCTCTACATCAACAGGGTGCTTTCATAGACTGGGTAGGAGCCTCGCCTGAGACACTCTAGAGCTAAAAGGAAACTTGACGTGAGTCCTCTCCTCAAGGTAAAGCCTAGAATAGCCCTGCCGAAGTGGAAGCTTGGAGCGGAGTTCTTGAGGCATTAGTTTCAGGTCTGTTTTCTTTTAAGGTTAGTAAGCTCTTCAAGGCCCTGAGGACCTCGCCTGGGCACCCTATTCCCTGCAAGAACACCCAGTACCGGCAGGCTCCACTGGGCTACTAAGAAACATCCAGGCCCGGAAACTTTTCCCATTCGCTCTTTGTATTTTGTGTGTAGGCCAACACACTACACTCTTCCTTGGAAGAGCTAGATTTCCTCAGCTCTCCAACAGCTCCAGGAAATGTGTTCTCTCACGTCCTACATATCATGCAAATCTGCCTCATTGCCCTAGGCAGACCGGCACTGAGAAACCAAAACTGCTTCGCATTCCTTCTACAAAGTCATACCTTAACACCCCATCCTCACAGTCGAAAGTCGGCTTGCGTTTCTGCTGTAACCCCAGCACAGTTCTTCCTCTTACACTCCAGGGTTTTAGAAGAAGCCGAGCCCGATAGCCTACCCAGCGCGATCCCTGGGGGAGGCGGTTGGCTACACGCAGAATTCCGTGCCCAATAAACTTTATTTAAGGAAGGGACCAGTGTGTAGCTAGAGTGTATATTTCCTTGGTAGAAATCACAAGGAGGTAGGCTGCATGTTCGCTGGAAACGGGGAACGTATGGCACAAGCCTTGCTTACCCATTTTGAATGCTCCATTCAAGCTGCCTTGAAGCTGCCTAAATAACAATTTTAGGACGGGTCTCTAGTCTCTGTAGGCAAGGCTCTGGGAAGGGAACGAGTGTTCTCTCCATCAACAAGGTGCTTTCATAGCCTGGGTGGGAGCCTCTCCTCAGACGCTCTACAGCTAAAAGGAAACTTGACGTGAGTCCTTTCCTCAAGGTAAAGCCTAGAATAGCCCTGCCGAAGTGGAAGCTTGGAGCGGAGTCCTTGAGGCATTAGTTTCAGGTCTGTTTCCTTTTAAGGTTAGTAAGCTTTTCAGGACACCGAGGACCTCGCCTGGGCACCTTATTCCCTGGAAGACCACCGAGTACCGGCAGTCTCCACTGGGCTACTAAGAAACATCCAGGCCCGGACACCTTTCCCAGTCACTCTGTGTATTTTGTGTGTAGGCCAACACACTGCACTCTTCCTTGGAAGAGCTAGATTTCCTCAGCTCTCCAACAGCCCCAGGAAATGTGTTCTCTCACGTCCTGCATATCATGCAAATCTGCCTCATTGCCCTAGGCTGAGCAGCTCTGAGAAACCAAAACTGCTTCGCATTCCTTCTACAAAGTCATACCTTAAGACCCCATCCTTACAGGAGAAAGTCAGCTTGCGTTTCTGCTGTAACCAAAGCACAGATCTTCCTCTTACACTGCAGGGTTTTAGAAGAAGCTAAGCCAGATAGCCTACCTAGAGCGCTCCTTGGGGGAGGCTGTTGGCTACACGCAGAACTCCGTGCCAAATAAACTTTATTCAAGGAAGGGACCAGTGTGTAGCTAGAGTGTATATTTACTTGGTAGAAATCCCAAGTAGGTAGGCCGCGTGTTCGCTGGAAACGGTGACCTTATGGCACAAGCCTTGCTTTCCCATTTTGAATGCTCCATGCATGCTGCCTTGAAGTTACCTAAATAACAGTTTTAGGACGAGTCTTTAGTCATTGTAGGCAGGGCTCTGGGAAGGGAACGAGTGTTCTCTGCATCAACAGGGTGCTTTCATAGCCTGGGTGGGAGCCTCTCCTCAGACGCCCTAGAGATAAAGGAAACTTGACGTGAGTTCTTTCCTCCAGGTAAAGCCTTGAATAGCCCTGCCGAAGCTAAGCTTGAAGCAGTTTCCTTGTGGCATTTGTTTTAGGTCTGTTTTCTTTTAAGGTTAATAAGCTTGTCAAGACACCGAGGACCTCTCGTGGGCACCCTATTCCCTGCAAGAGCACCGAGTACCAGCAGGCTCCACTGGGCTACTAAGAAACATCCAGGCCCGGAAACGTTTCCCAGTCACTGTGTATTTTGTGTGTAGGGCAACACACTGCACTCTTCCTTGGAAGAGCTAGATTTCCTCAACTCTCCAACAACTCCAGGCAATGTGTTCTCTCAATTCCTATATGTCATGCAAATCTCCCTCATTGCCCTAGGCTGAGCAGCACTGAGAAACCAAAACTGCAACGCATTCCTTCTTTAAAGTCAAACCTTAAGACCCCATCCTTACAGGAGAAAGTCGGCTTGCTTTCCTGCTGTAACCAAAGAACAGTTCTTCCTCTTACACTCCAGGGTTTTAGAAGAAGCAGAGCCCGATAGCCTACCCAGAGCGCTCCCGAGGGGAGGCGGTTGGCTACACGCAGAATTCCGTGCCAAATAAACTTTATTCAAGGAAGGGACCAGTGTGTAGCTAGAGTGTATATTTACTTGGTAGAAATCACAAGGAGGTAGGCTGCACGTTCGCTGGAAACGGGGAACTTATGGCACAAGCCTTGCTTACCACTTTTGAATGCTCCATTCAAGCTGCCTTGAAGCTACCTAAATGACAATTTTAGGACGGGTCTCTAGTGTCTGTAGGCAGGGCTCTGGGAAGGGAACGAGTGTTCTCTACATCAACAGGGTGCTTTCATAGACTGGGTAGGAGCCTCGCCTGAGACACTCTAGAGCTAAAAGGAAACTTGACGTGAGTCCTCTCCTCAAGGTAAAGCCTAGAATAGCCCTGCCGAAGTGGAAGCTTGGAGCGGTGTTCTTGAGGCATTAGTTTCAGGTCTGTTTTCTTTTAAGGTTAGTAAGCTTTTCAAGGCCCTGAGGACCTCGCCTGGGCACCCTATTCCCTGCAAGAACACCCAGTACCGGCAGGCTCCACTGGGCTACTAAGAAACATCCAGGCCCGGAAACTTTTCCCATTCGCTCTTTGTATTTTGTGTGTAGGCCAACACACTACACTCTTCCTTGGAAGAGCTAGATTTCCTCAGCTCTCCAACAGCTCCAGGAAATGTGTTCTCTCACGTCCTACATATCATGCAAATCTGCCTCATTGCCCTAGGCTGACCGGCACTGAGACACCAAAACTGCTTCGCATTCCTTCTACAAAGTCATACCTTAACACCCCATCCTCACAGTCGAAAGTCGGCTTGCGTTTCTGCTGTAACCACAGCACAGTTCTTCCTCTTACACTCCAGGGTTTTAGAAGAAGCCGAGCCCGATAGCCTACGCAGCGCGATCCCTGGGGGAGGCGGTTGGCTACACGCAGAATTCCGTGCCCAATAAACTTTATTTAAGGAAGGGACCAGTGTGTAGCTAGAGTGTATATTTCCTTGGTAGAAATCACAAGGAGGTAGGCTGCATGTTCGCTGGAAACGGAGAACGTATGGCACAAGCCTTGCTTACCCATTTTGAATGCTCCATTCAAGCTGCCTTGAAGCTGCCTAAATAACAATTTTAGGACGGGTCTCTAGTCTCTGTAGGCAAGGCTCTGGGAAGGGAACGAGTGTTCTCTCCATCAACAGGGTGCTTTCATAGCCTGGGTGGGAGCCTCTCCTCAGACGCTCTACAGCTAAAAGGAAACTTGACGTGAGTCCTTTCCTCAAGGTAAAGCCTAGAATAGCCCTGCCGAAGTGGAAGCTTGGAGCGGAGTCCTTGAGGCATTAGTTTCAGGTCTGTTTCCTTTTAAGGTTAGTAAGCTTTTCAGGACACCGAGGACCTCGCCTGGGCACCTTATTCCCTGGAAGACCACCGAGTACCGGCAGTCTCCACTGGGCTACTAAGAAACATCCAGGCCCGGACACCTTTCCCAGTCACTCTGTGTATTTTGTGTGTAGGCCAACACACTGCACTCTTCCTTGGAAGAGCTAGATTTCCTCAGCTCTCCAACAGCCCCAGGAAATGTGTTCTCTCACGTCCTGCATATCATGCAAATCTGCCTCATTGCCCTAGGCTGAGCAGCTCTGAGAAACCAAAACTGCTTCGCATTCCTTCTACAAAGTCATACCTTAAGACCCCATCCTTACAGGAGAAAGTCAGCTTGCGTTTCTGCTGTAACCAAAGCACAGATCTTCCTCTTACACTGCAGGGTTTTAGAAGAAGCTAAGCCAGATAGCCTACCTAGAGCGCTCCTTGGGGGAGGCTGTTGGCTACACGCAGAACTCCGTGCCAAATAAACTTTATTCAAGGAAGGGACCAGTGTGTAGCTAGAGTGTATATTTACTTGGTAGAAATCCCAAGTAGGTAGGCCGCATGTTCGCTGGAAACGGTGACCTTATGGCACAAGCCTTGCTTTCCCATTTTGAATGCTCCATGCATGCTGCCTTGAAGTTACCTAAATAACAGTTTTAGGACAAGTCTTTAGTCATTGTAGGCAGGGCTCTGGGAAGGGAACGAGTGTTCTCTGCATCAACAGGGTGCTTTCATAGCCTGGGTGGGAGCCTCTCCTCAGACGCCCTAGAGATAAAGGAAACTTGACGTGAGTTCTTTCCTCCAGGTAAAGCCTTGAATAGCCCTGCCGAAGCTAAGCTTGAAGCAGTTTCCTTGTGGCATTTGTTTTAGGTCTGTTTTCTTTTAAGGTTAGTAAGCTTGTCAAGACACCGAGGACCTCTCGTGGGCACCCTATTCCCTGCAAGAGCACCGAGTACCAGCAGGCTCCACTGGGCTACTAAGAAACATCCAGGCCCGGAAACGTTTCCCAGTCACTGTGTATTTTGTGTGTAGGGCAACACACTGCACTCTTCCTTGGAAGAGCTAGATTTCCTCAGCTCTCCAACAACTCCAGGAAATGTGTTCTCTCAATTCCTATATGTCATGCAAATCTCCCTCATTGCCCTAGGCTGAGCAGCACTGAGAAACCAAAACTGCAACGCATTCCTTCTTTAAAGTCAAACCTTAAGACCCCATCCTTACAGGAGAAAGACGGCTTGCTTTCCTGCTGTAACCAAAGCACAGTTCTTCCTCTTACACTCCAGGGTTTTAGAAGAAGCAGAGCCCGATAGCCTACCCAGAGCGCTCCCGAGGGGAGGCGGTTGGCTACACGCAGAATTCCGTGCCAAATAAACTTTATTCAAGGAAGGGACCAGTGTGTAGCTAGAGTGTATATTTACTTGGTAGAAATCACAAGGAGGTAGGCTGCATGTTCGCTGGAAACGGGGAACTTATGGCACAAGCCTTGCTTACCACTTTTGAATGCTCCATTCAAGCTGCCTTGAAGCTACCTAAATTACAATTTTAGGACGGGTCTCTAGTGTCTGTAGGCAGGGCTCTGGGAAGGGAACGAGTGTTCTCTACATCAACAGGGTGCTTTCATAGACTGGGTAGGAGCCTCGCCTGAGACACTCTAGAGCTAAAAGGAAACTTGACGTGAGTCCTCTCCTCAAGGTAAAGCCTAGAATAGCCCTGCCGAAGTGGAAGCTTGGAGCGGAGTTCTTGAGGCATTAGTTTCAGGTCTGTTTTCTTTTAAGGTTAGTAAGCTCTTCAAGGCCCTGAGGACCTCGCCTGGGCACCCTATTCCCTGCAAGAACACCCAGTACCGGCAGGCTCCACTGGGCTACTAAGAAACATCCAGGCCCGGAAACTTTTCCCATTCGCTCTTTGTATTTTGTGTGTAGGCCAACACACTACACTCTTCCTTGGAAGAGCTAGATTTCCTCAGCTCTCCAACAGCTCCAGGAAATGTGTTCTCTCACGTCCTACATATCATGCAAATCTGCCTCATTGCCCTAGGCAGACCGGCACTGAGAAACCAAAACTGCTTCGCATTCCTTCTACAAAGTCATACCTTAACACCCCATCCTCACAGTCGAAAGTCGGCTTGCGTTTCTGCTGTAACCCCAGCACAGTTCTTCCTCTTACACTCCAGGGTTTTAGAAGAAGCCGAGCCCGATAGCCTACCCAGCGCGATCCCTGGGGGAGGCGGTTGGCTACACGCAGAATTCCGTGCCCAATAAACTTTATTTAAGGAAGGGACCAGTGTGTAGCTAGAGTGTATATTTCCTTGGTAGAAATCACAAGGAGGTAGGCTGCATGTTCGCTGGAAACGGGGAACGTATGGCACAAGCCTTGCTTACCCATTTTGAATGCTCCATTCAAGCTGCCTTGAAGCTGCCTAAATAACAATTTTAGGACGGGTCTCTAGTCTCTGTAGGCAAGGCTCTGGGAAGGGAACGAGTGTTCTCTCCATCAACAAGGTGCTTTCATAGCCTGGGTGGGAGCCTCTCCTCAGACGCCCTACAGCTAAAAGGAAACTTGACGTGAGTCCTTTCCTCAAGGTAAAGCCTAGAATAGCCCTGCCGAAGTGGAAGCTTGGAGCGGAGTCCTTGAGGCATTAGTTTCAGGTCTGTTTCCTTTTAAGGTTAGTAAGCTTTTCAGGACACCGAGGACCTCGCCTGGGCACCTTATTCCCTGGAAGACCACCGAGTACCGGCAGTCTCCACTGGGCTACTAAGAAACATCCAGGCCCGGACACCTTTCCCAGTCACTCTGTGTATTTTGTGTGTAGGCCAACACACTGCACTCTTCCTTGGAAGAGCTAGATTTCCTCAGCTCTCCAACAGCCCCAGGAAATGTGTTCTCTCACGTCCTGCATATCATGCAAATCTGCCTCATTGCCCTAGGCTGAGCAGCTCTGAGAAACCAAAACTGCTTCGCATTCCTTCTACAAAGTCATACCTTAAGACCCCATCCTTACAGGAGAAAGTCAGCTTGCGTTTCTGCTGTAACCAAAGCACAGATCTTCCTCTTACACTGCAGGGTTTTAGAAGAAGCTAAGCCAGATAGCCTACCTAGAGCGCTCCTTGGGGGAGGCTGTTGGCTACACGCAGAACTCCGTGCCAAATAAACTTTATTCAAGGAAGGGACCAGTGTGTAGCTAGAGTGTATATTTACTTGGTAGAAATCCCAAGTAGGTAGGCCGCGTGTTCGCTGGAAACGGTGACCTTATGGCACAAGCCTTGCTTTCCCATTTTGAATGCTCCATGCATGCTGCCTTGAAGTTACCTAAATAACAGTTTTAGGACGAGTCTTTAGTCATTGTAGGCAGGGCTCTGGGAAGGGAACGAGTGTTCTCTGCATCAACAGGGTGCTTTCATAGCCTGGGTGGGAGCCTCTCCTCAGACGCCCTAGAGATAAAGGAAACTTGACGTGAGTTCTTTCCTCCAGGTAAAGCCTTGAATAGCCCTGCCGAAGCTAAGCTTGAAGCAGTTTCCTTGTGGCATTTGTTTTAGGTCTGTTTTCTTTTAAGGTTAGTAAGCTTGTCAAGACACCGAGGACCTCTCGTGGGCACCCTATTCCCTGCAAGAGCACCGAGTACCAGCAGGCTCCACTGGGCTACTAAGAAACATCCAGGCCCGGAAACGTTTCCCAGTCACTGTGTATTTTGTGTGTAGGGCAACACACTGCACTCTTCCTTGGAAGAGCTAGATTTCCTCAGCTCTCCAACAACTCCAGGCAATGTGTTCTCTCAATTCCTATATGTCATGCAAATCTCCCTCATTGCCCTAGGCTGAGCAGCACTGAGAAACCAAAACTGCAACGCATTCCTTCTTTAAAGTCAAACCTTAAGACCCCATCCTTACAGGAGAAAGTCGGCTTGCTTTCCTGCTGTAACCAAAGCACAGTTCTTCCTCTTACACTCCAGGGTTTTAGAAGAAGCAGAGCCCGATAGCCTACCCAGAGCGCTCCCGAGGGGAGGCGGTTGGCTACACGCAGAATTCCGTGCCAAATAAACTTTATTCAAGGAAGGGACCAGTGTGTAGCTAGAGTGTATATTTACTTGGTAGAAATCACAAGGAGGTAGGCTGCATGTTCGCTGGAAACGGGGAACTTATGGCACAAGCCTTGCTTACCACTTTTGAATGCTCCATTCAAGCTGCCTTGAAGCTACCTAAATTACAATTTTAGGACGGGTCTCTAGTGTCTGTAGGCAGGGCTCTGGGAAGGGAACGAGTGTTCTCTACATCAACAGGGTGCTTTCATAGACTGGGTAGGAGCCTCGCCTGAGACACTCTAGAGCTAAAAGGAAACTTGACGTGAGTCCTCTCCTCAAGGTAAAGCCTAGAATAGCCCTGCCGAAGTGGAAGCTTGGAGCGGAGTTCTTGAGGCATTAGTTTCAGGTCTGTTTTCTTTTAAGGTTAGTAAGCTTTTCAAGGCCCTGAGGACCTCGCCTGGGCACCCTATTCCCTGCAAGAACACCCAGTACCGGCAGGCTCCACTGGGCTACTAAGAAACATCCAGGCCCGGAAACTTTTCGCATTCGCTCTTTGTATTTTGTGGGTAGGCCAACACACTACACTCTTCCTTGGAAGAGCTAGATTTCCTCAGCTCTCCAACAGCTCCAGGAAATGTGTTCTCTCACGTCCTACATATCATGCAAATCTGCCTCATTGCCCTAGGCTGACCGGCACTGAGAAACCAAAACTGCTTCGCATTCCTTCTACAAAGTCATACCTTAACACCCCATCCTCACAGTCGAAAGTCGGCTTGCGTTTCTGCTGTAACCACAGCACAGTTCTTCCTCTTACACTCCAGGGTTTTAGAAGAAGCCGAGCCCGATAGCCTACCCAGAGTGATCCCTGGGGGAGGCGGTTGGCTACACGCAGAATTACGTGCCCAATAAACTTTATTTAAGGAAGGGACCAGTGTGTAGCTAGAGTGTATATTTCCTTGGTAGAAATCACAAGGAGGTAGGCTGCATGTTCGCTGGAAACGGGGAACGTATGGCACAAGCCTTGCTTACCCATTTTGAATGCTCCATTCAAGCTGCCTTGAAGCTGCCTAAATAACAATTTTAGGACGGGTCTCTAGTCTCTGTAGGCAAGGCTCTGGGAAGGGAACGAGTGTTCTCTCCATCAACAGGGTGCTTTCATAGCCTGGGTGGGAGCCTCTCCTCAGACGCTCTACAGCTAAAAGGAAACTTGACGTGAGTCCTTTCCTCAAGGTAAAGCCTAGAATAGCCCTGCCGAAGTGGAAGCTTGGAGCGGAGTCCTTGAGGCATTAGTTTCAGGTCTGTTTCCTTTTAAGGTTAGTAAGCTTTTCAGGACACCGAGGACCTCGCCTGGGCACCTTATTCCCTGGAAGACCACCGAGTACCGGCAGTCTCCACTGGGCTACTAAGAAACATCCAGGCCCGGACACCTTTCCCAGTCACTCTGTGTATTTTGTGTGTAGGCCAACACACTGCACTCTTCCTTGGAAGAGCTAGATTTCCTCAGCTCTCCAACAGCCCCAGGAAATGTGTTCTCTCACGTCCTGCATATCATGCAAATCTGCCTAATTGCCCTAGGCTGAGCAGCTCTGAGAAACCAAAACTGCTTCGCATTCCTTCTACAAAGTCATACCTTAAGACCCCATCCTTACAGGAGAAAGTCAGCTTGCGTTTCTGCTGTAACCAAAGCACAGATCTTCCTCTTACACTGCAGGGTTTTAGAAGAAGCTAAGCCAGATAGCCTACCTATAGCGCTCCTTGGGGGAGGCTGTTGGCTACACGCAGAACTCCGTGCCAAATAAACTTTATTCAAGGAAGGGACCAGTGTGTAGCTAGAGTGTATATTTACTTGGTAGAAATCCCAAGTAGGTAGGCCGCGTGTTCGCTGGAAACGGTGACCTTATGGCACAAGCCTTGCTTTCCCATTTTGAATGCTCCATGCATGCTGCCTTGAAGTTACCTAAATAACAGTTTTAGGACGAGTCTTTAGTCATTGTAGGCAGGGCTCTGGGAAGGGAACGAGTGTTCTCTGCATCAACAGGGTGCTTTCATAGCCTGGGTGGGAGCCTCTCCTCAGACGCCCTAGAGATAAAGGAAACTTGACGTGAGTTCTTTCCTCCAGGTAAAGCCTTGAATAGCCCTGCCGAAGCTAAGCTTGAAGCAGTTTCCTTGTGGCATTTGTTTTAGGTCTGTTTTCTTTTAAGGTTAGTAAGCTTGTCAAGACACCGAGGACCTCTCGTGGGCACCCTATTCCCTGCAAGAGCACCGAGTACCAGCAGGCTCCACTGGGCTACTAAGAAACATCCAGGCCCGGAAACGTTTCCCAGTCACTGTGTATTTTGTGTGTAGGGCAACACACTGCACTCTTCCTTGGAAGAGCTAGATTTCCTCAGCTCTCCAACAACTCCAGGCAATGTGTTCTCTCAATTCCTATATGTCATGCAAATCTCCCTCATTGCCCTAGGCTGAGCAGCACTGAGAAACCAAAACTGCAACGCATTCCTTCTTTAAAGTCAAACCTTAAGACCCCATCCTTACAGGAGAAAGTCGGCTTGCTTTCCTGCTGTAACCAAAGCACAGTTCTTCCTCTTACACTCCAGGGTTTTAGAAGAAGCAGAGCCCGATAGCCTACCCAGAGCGCTCCCGAGGGGAGGCGGTTGGCTACACGCAGAATTCCGTGCCAAATAAACTTTATTCAAGGAAGGGACCAGTGTGTAGCTAGAGTGTATATTTACTTGGTAGAAATCACAAGGAGGTAGGCTGCATGTTCGCTGGAAACGGGGAACTTATGGCACAAGCCTTGCTTACCACTTTTGAATGCTCCATTCAAGCTGCCTTGAAGCTACCTAAATTACAATTTTAGGACGGGTCTCTAGTGTCTGTAGGCAGGGCTCTGGGAAGGGAACGAGTGTTCTCTACATCAACAGGGTGCTTTCATAGACTGGGTAGGAGCCTCGCCTGAGACACTCTAGAGCTAAAAGGAAACTTGACGTGAGTCCTCTCCTCAAGGTAAAGCCTAGAATAGCCCTGCCGAAGTGGAAGCTTGGAGCGGAGTTCTTGAGGCATTAGTTTCAGGTCTGTTTCCTTTTAAGGTTAGTAAGCTTTTCAGGACACCGAGGACCTCGCCTGGGCACCTTATTCCCTGGAAGACCACCGAGTACCGGCAGTCTCCACTGGGCTACTAAGAAACATCCAGGCCCGGAAACTTTTCGCATTCGCTCTTTGTATTTTGTGTGTAGGCCAACACACTACACTCTTCCTTGGAAGAGCTAGATTTCCTCAGCTCTCCAACAGCTCCAGGAAATGTGTTCTCTCACGTCCTACATATCATGCAAATCTGCCTCATTGCCCTAGGCTGACCGGCACTGAGAAACCAAAACTGCTTCGCATTCCTTCTACAAAGTCATACCTTAACACCCCATCCTCACAGTCGAAAGTCGGCTTGCGTTTCTGCTGTAACCACAGCACAGTTCTTCCTCTTACACTCCAGGGTTTTAGAAGAAGCCGAGCCCGATAGCCTACCCAGCGCGATCCCTGGGGGAGGCGGTTGGCTACACGCAGAATTCCGTGCCCAATAAACTTTATTTAAGGAAGGGACCAGTGTGTAGCTAGAGTGTATATTTCCTTGGTAGAAATCACAAGGAGGTAGGCTGCATGTTCGCTGGAAACGGGGAACGTATGGCACAAGCCTTGCTTACCCATTTTGAATGCTCCATTCAAGCTGCCTTGAAGCTGCCTAAATAACAATTTTAGGACGGGTCTCTAGTCTCTGTAGGCAAGGCTCTGGGAAGGGAACGAGTGTTCTCTCCATCAACAGGGTGCTTTCATAGCCTGGGTGGGAGCCTCTCCTCAGATGCTCTACAGCTAAAAGGAAACTTGACGTGAGTCCTTTCCTCAAGGTAAAGCCTAGAATAGCCCTGCCGAAGTGGAAGCTTGGAGCGGAGTCCTTGAGGCATTAGTTTCAGGTCTGTTTCCTTTTAAGGTTAGTAAGCTTTTCAGGACACCGAGGACCTCGCCTGGGCACCTTATTCCCTGGAAGACCACCGAGTACCGGCAGTCTCCACTGGGCTACTAAGAAACATCCAGGCCCGGACACCTTTCCCAGTCACTCTGTGTATTTTGTGTGTAGGCCAACACACTGCACTCTTCCTTGGAAGAGCTAGATTTCCTCAGCTCTCCAACAGCCCCAGGAAATGTGTTCTCTCACGTCCTGCATATCATGCAAATCTGCCTCATTGCCCTAGGCTGAGCAGCTCTGAGAAACCAAAACTGCTTCGCATTCCTTCTACAAAGTCATACCTTAAGACCCCATCCTTACAGGAGAAAGTCAGCTTGCGTTTCTGCTGTAACCAAAGCACAGATCTTCCTCTTACACTGCAGGGTTTTAGAAGAAGCTAAGCCAGATAGCCTACCTAGAGCGCTCCTTGGGGGAGGCTGTTGGCTACACGCAGAACTCCGTGCCAAATAAACTTTATTCAAGGAAGGGACCAGTGTGTAGCTAGAGTGTATATTTACTTGGTAGAAATCCCAAGTAGGTAGGCCGCGTGTTCGCTGGAAACGGTGACCTTATGGCACAAGCCTTGCTTTCCCATTTTGAATGCTCCATGCATGCTGCCTTGAAGTTACCTAAATAACAGTTTTAGGACGAGTCTTTAGTCATTGTAGGCAGGGCTCTGGGAAGGGAACGAGTGTTCTCTGCATCAACAGGGTGCTTTCATAGCCTGGGTGGGAGCCTCTCCTCAGACGCCCTAGAGATAAAGGAAACTTGACGTGAGTTCTTTCCTCCAGGTAAAGCCTTGAATAGCCCTGCCGAAGCTAAGCTTGAAGCAGTTTCCTTGTGGCATTTGTTTTAGGTCTGTTTTCTTTTAAGGTTAGTAAGCTTGTCAAGACACCGAGGACCTCTCGTGGGCACCCTATTCCCTGCAAGAGCACCGAGTACCAGCAGGCTCCACTGGGCTACTAAGAAACATCCAGGCCCGGAAACGTTTCCCAGTCACTGTGTATTTTGTGTGTAGGGCAACACACTGCACTCTTCCTTGGAAGAGCTAGATTTCCTCAGCTCTCCAACAACTCCAGGCAATGTGTTCTCTCAATTCCTATATGTCATGCAAATCTCCCTCATTGCCCTAGGCTGAGCAGCACTGAGAAACCAAAACTGCAACGCATTCCTTCTTTAAAGTCAAACCTTAAGACCCCATCCTTACAGGAGAAAGTCGGCTTGCTTTCCTGCTGTAACCAAAGCACAGTTCTTCCTCTTACACTCCAGGGTTTTAGAAGAAGCAGAGCCCGATAGCCTACCCAGAGCGCTCCCGAGGGGAGGCGGTTGGCTACACGCAGAATTCCGTGCCAAATAAACTTTATTCAAGGAAGGGACCAGTGTGTAGCTAGAGTGTATATTTACTTGGTAGAAATCACAAGGAGGTAGGCTGCATGTTCGCTGGAAACGGGGAACTTATGGCACAAGCCTTGCTTACCACTTTTGAATGCTCCATTCAAGCTGCCTTGAAGCTACCTAAATTACAATTTTAGGACGGGTCTCTAGTGTCTGTAGGCAGGGCTCTGGGAAGAGAACGAGTGTTCTCTACATCAACAGGGTGCTTTCATAGACTGGGTAGGAGCCTCGCCTGAGACACTCTAGAGCTAAAAGGAAACTTGACGTGAGTCCTCTCCTCAAGGTAAAGCCTAGAATAGCCCTGCCGAAGTGGAAGCTTGGAGCGGAGTTCTTGAGGCATTAGTTTCAGGTCTGTTTCCTTTTAAGGTTAGTAAGCTTTTCAGGACACCGAGGACCTCGCCTGGGCACCTTATTCCCTGGAAGACCACCGAGTACCGGCAGTCTCCACTGGGCTACTAAGAAACATCCAGGCCCGGAAACTTTTCGCATTCGCTCTTTGTATTTTGTGTGTAGGCCAACACACTACACTCTTCCTTGGAAGAGCTAGATTTCCTCAGCTCTCCAACAGCTCCAGGAAATGTGTTCTCTCACGTCCTACATATCATGCAAATCTGCCTCATTGCCCTAGGCTGACCGGCACTGAGAAACCAAAACTGCTTCGCATTCCTTCTACAAAGTCATACCTTAACACCTCATCCTCACAGTCGAAAGTCGGCTTGCGTTTCTGCTGTAACCACAGCACAGTTCTTCCTCTTACACTCCAGGGTTTTAGAAGAAGCCGAGCCCGATAGCCTACCCAGCGCGATCCCTGGGGGAGGCGGTTGGCTACACGCAGAATTCCGTGCCCAATAAACTTTATTTAAGGAAGGGACCAGTGTGTAGCTAGAGTGTATATTTCCTTGGTAGAAATCACAAGGAGGTAGGCTGCATGTTCGCTGGAAACGGGGAACGTATGGCACAAGCCTTGCTTACCCATTTTGAATGCTCCATTCAAGCTGCCTTGAAGCTGCCTAAATAACAATTTTAGGACGGGTCTCTAGTCTCTGTAGGCAAGGCTCTGGGAAGGGAACGAGTGTTCTCTCCATCAACAGGGTGCTTTCATAGCCTGGGTGGGAGCCTCTCCTCAGATGCTCTACAGCTAAAAGGAAACTTGACGTGAGTCCTTTCCTCAAGGTAAAGCCTAGAATAGCCCTGCCGAAGTGGAAGCTTGGAGCGGAGTCCTTGAGGCATTAGTTTCAGGTCTGTTTCCTTTTAAGGTTAGTAAGCTTTTCAGGACACCGAGGACCTCGCCTGGGCACCTTATTCCCTGGAAGACCACCGAGTACCGGCAGTCTCCACTGGGCTACTAAGAAACATCCAGGCCCGGACACCTTTCCCAGTCACTCTGTGTATTTTGTGTGTAGGCCAACACACTGCACTCTTCCTTGGAAGAGCTAGATTTCCTCAGCTCTCCAACAGCCCCAGGAAATGTGTTCTCTCACGTCCTGCATATCATGCAAATCTGCCTCATTGCCCTAGGCTGAGCAGCTCTGAGAAACCAAAACTGCTTCGCATTCCTTCTACAAAGTCATACCTTAAGACCCCATCCTTACAGGAGAAAGTCAGCTTGCGTTTCTGCTGTAACCAAAGCACAGATCTTCCTCTTACACTGCAGGGTTTTAGAAGAAGCTAAGCCAGATAGCCTACCTAGAGCGCTCCTTGGGGGAGGCTGTTGGCTACACGCAGAACTCCGTGCCAAATAAACTTTATTCAAGGAAGGGACCAGTGTGTAGCTAGAGTGTATATTTACTTGGTAGAAATCCCAAGTAGGTAGGCCGCGTGTTCGCTGGAAACGGTGACCTTATGGCACAAGCCTTGCTTTCCCATTTTGAATGCTCCATGCATGCTGCCTTGAAGTTACCTAAATAACAGTTTTAGGACGAGTCTTTAGTCATTGTAGGCAGGGCTCTGGGAAGGGAACGAGTGTTCTCTGCATCAACAGGGTGCTTTCATAGCCTGGGTGGGAGCCTCTCCTCAGACGCCCTAGAGATAAAGGAAACTTGACGTGAGTTCTTTCCTCCAGGTAAAGCCTTGAATAGCCCTGCCGAAGCTAAGCTTGAAGCAGTTTCCTTGTGGCATTTGTTTTAGGTCTGTTTTCTTTTAAGGTTAGTAAGCTTGTCAAGACACCGAGGACCTCTCGTGGGCACCCTATTCCCTGCAAGAGCACCGAGTACCAGCAGGCTCCACTGGGCTACTAAGAAACATCCAGGCCCGGAAACGTTTCCCAGTCACTGTGTATTTTGTGTGTAGGGCAACACACTGCACTCTTCCTTGGAAGAGCTAGATTTCCTCAACTCTCCAACAACTCCAGGCAATGTGTTCTCTCAATTCCTATATGTCATGCAAATCTCCCTCATTGCCCTAGGCTGAGCAGCACTGAGAAACCAAAACTGCAACGCATTCCTTCTTTAAAGTCAAACCTTAAGACCCCATCCTTACAGGAGAAAGTCGGCTTGCTTTCCTGCTGTAACCCCAGCACAGTTCTTCCTCTTACACTCCAGGGTTTTAGAAGAAGCCGAGCCCGATAGCCTACCCAGCGCGATCCCTGGGGGAGGCGGTTGGCTACACGCAGAATTACGTGCCAAATAAACTTTATTTAAGGAAGGGACCAGTGTGTAGCTAGAGTGTATATTTCCTTGGTAGAAATCACAAGGAGGTAGGCTGCATGTTCGCTGGAAAAGGGGAACGTATGGCACAAGCCTTGCTTACCCATTTTGAATGCTCCATTCAAGCTGCCTTGAAGCTGCCTAAATAACAATTTTAGGACGGGTCTCTAGTCTCTGTAGGCAAGGCTCTGGGAAGGGAACGAGTGTTCTCTCCATCAACAGGGTGCTTTCATAGCCTGGGTGGGAGCCTCTCCTCAGACGCTCTACAGCTAAAAGGAAACTTGACGTGAGTCCTTTCCTCAAGGTAAAGCCTAGAATAGCCCTGCCGAAGTGGAAGCTTGGAGCGGAGTCCTTGAGGCATTAGTTTCAGGTCTGTTTCCTTTTAAGGTTAGTAAGCTTTTCAGGACACCGAGGACCTCGCCTGGGCACCTTATTCCCTGGAAGACCACCGAGTACCGGCAGTCTCCACTGGGCTACTAAGAAACATCCAGGCCCGGACACCTTTCCCAGTCACTCTGTGTATTTTGTGTGTAGGCCAACACACTGCACTCTTCTTTGGAAGAGCTAGATTTCCTCAGCTCTCCAACAGCCCCAGGAAATGTGTTCTCTCACGTCCTGCATATCATGCAAATCTGCCTCATTGCCCTAGGCTGAGCAGCTCTGAGAAACCAAAACTGCTTCGCATTCCTTCTAGAAAGTCATACCTTAAGACCCCATCCTTACAGGAGAAAGTCAGCTTGCGTTTCTGCTGTAACCAAAGCACAGATCTTCCTCTTACACTGCAGGGTTTTAGAAGAAGCTAAGCCAGATAGCCTACCTAGAGCGCTCCTTGGGGGAGGCTGTTGGCTACACGCAGAACTCCGTGCCAAATAAACTTTATTCAAGGAAGGGACCAGTGTGTAGCTAGAGTGTATATTTACTTGGTAGAAATCCTAAGTAGGTAGGCCGCGTGTTCGCTGGAAACGGTGACCTTATGGCACAAGCCTTGCTTTCCCATTTTGAATGCTCCATGCATGCTGCCTTGAAGTTACCTAAATAACAGTTTTAGGACGAGTCTTTAGTCATTGTAGGCAGGGCTCTGGGAAGGGAACGAGTGTTCTCTGCATCAACAGGGTGCTTTCATAGCCTGGGTGGGAGCCTCTCCTCAGACGCCCTAGAGATAAAGGAAACTTGACGTGAGTTCTTTCCTCCAGGTAAAGCCTTGAATAGCCCTGCCGAAGCTAAGCTTGAAGCAGTTTCCTTGTGGCATTTGTTTTGGGTCTGTTTTCTTTTAAGGTTAGTAAGCTTGTCAAGACACCGAGGACCTCTCGTGGGCACCCTATTCCCTGCAAGAGCACCGAGTACCAGCAGGCTCCACTGGGCTACTAAGAAACATCCAGGCCCGGAAACGTTTCCCAGTCACTGTGTATTTTGTGTGTAGGGCAACACACTGCACTCTTCCTTGGAAGAGCTAGATTTCCTCAGCTCTCCAACAACTCCAGGCAATGTGTTCTCTCAATTCCTATATGTCATGCAAATCTCCCTCATTGCCCTAGGCTGAGCAGCACTGAGAAACCAAAACTGCAACGCATTCCTTCTTTAAAGTCAAACCTTAAGACCCCATCCTTACAGGAGAAAGTCGGCTTGCTTTCCTGCTGTAACCAAAGCACAGTTCTTCGTCTTACACTCCAGGGTTTTAGAAGAAGCAGAGCCCGATAGCCTACCCAGAGCGCTCCCGATGGGAGGCGGTTGGCTACACGCAGAATTCCGTGCCAAATAAACTTTATTCAAGGAAGGGACCAGTGTGTAGCTAGAGTGTATATTTACTTGGTAGAAATCACAAGGAGGTAGGCTGCATGTTCGCTGGAAACGGGGAACTTATGGCACAAGCCTTGCTTACCACTTTTGAATGCTCCATTCAAGCTGCCTTGAAGCTACCTAAATTACAATTTTAGGACGGGTCTCTAGTGTCTGTAGGCAGGGCTCTGGGAAGGGAACGAGTGTTCTCTACATCAACAGGGTGCTTTCATAGACTGGGTAGGAGCCTCGCCTGAGACACTCTAGAGCTAAAAGGAAACTTGACGTGAGTCCTCTCCTCAAGGTAAAGCCTAGAATAGCCCTGCCGAAGTGGAAGCTTGGAGCGGAGTTCTTGAGGCATTAGTTTCAGGTCTGTTTTCTTTTAAGGTTAGTAAGCTCTTCAAGGCCCTGAGGACCTCGCCTGGGCACCCTATTCCCTGCAAGAACACCCAGTACCGGCAGGCTCCACTGGGCTACTAAGAAACATCCAGGCCCGGAAACTTTTCGCATTCGCTCTTTGTATTTTGTGTGTAGGCCAACACACTACACTCTTCCTTGGAAGAGCTAGATTTCCTCAGCTCTCCAACAGCTCCAGGAAATGTGTTCTCTCACGTCCTACATATCATGCAAATCTGCCTCATTGCCCTAGGCAGACCGGCACTGAGACACCAAAACTGCTTCGCATTCCTTCTACAAAGTCATACCTTAACACCCCATCCTCACAGTCGAAAGTCGGCTTGCGTTTCTGCTGTAACCCCAGCACAGTTCTTCCTCTTACACTCCAGGGTTTTAGAAGAAGCCGAGCCCGATAGCCTACCCAGCGCGATCCCTGGGGGAGGCGGTTGGCTACACGCAGAATTCCGTGCCCAATAAACTTTATTTAAGGAAGGGACCAGTGTGTAGCTAGAGTGTATATTTCCTTGGTAGAAATCACAAGGAGGTAGGCTGCATGTTCGCTGGAAACGGGGAACGTATGGCACAAGCCTTGCTTACCCATTTTGAATGCTCCATTCAAGCTGCCTTGAAGCTGCCTAAATAACAATTTTAGGACGGGTCTCTAGTCTCTGTAGGCAAGGCTCTGGGAAGAGAACGAGTGTTCTCTCCATCAACAAGGTGCTTTCATAGCCTGGGTGGGAGCCTCTCCTCAGACGCTCTACAGCTAAAAGGAAACTTGACGTGAGTCCTTTCCTCAAGGTAAAGCCTAGAATAGCCCTGCCGAAGTGGAAGCTTGGAGCGGAGTCCTTGAGGCATTAGTTTCAGGTCTGTTTCCTTTTAAGGTTAGTAAGCTTTTCAGGACACCGAGGACCTCGCCTGGGCACCTTATTCCCTGGAAGACCACCGAGTACCGGCAGTCTCCACTGGGCTACTAAGAAACATCCAGGCCCGGACACCTTTCCCAGTCACTCTGTGTATTTTGTGTGTAGGCCAACACACTGCACTCTTCCTTGGAAGAGCTAGATTTCCTCAGCTCTCCAACAGCCCCAGGAAATGTGTTCTCTCACGTCCTGCATATCATGCAAATCTGCCTCATTGCCCTAGGCTGAGCAGCTCTGAGAAACCAAAACTGCTTCGCATTCCTTCTACAAAGTCATACCTTAAGACCCCATCCTTACAGGAGAAAGTCAGCTTGCGTTTCTGCTGTAACCAAAGCACAGATCTTCCTCTTACACTGCAGGGTTTTAGAAGAAGCTAAGCCAGATAGCCTACCTAGAGCGCTCCTTGGGGGAGGCTGTTGGCTACACGCAGAACTCCGTGCCAAATAAACTTTATTCAAGGAAGGGACCAGTGTGTAGCTAGAGTGTATATTTACTTGGTAGAAATCCTAAGTAGGTAGGCCGCGTGTTCGCTGGAAACGGTGACCTTATGGCACAAGCCTTGCTTTCCCATTTTGAATGCTCCATGCATGCTGCCTTGAAGTTACCTAAATAACAGTTTTAGGACGAGTCTTTAGTCATTGTAGGCAGGGCTCTGGGAAGGGAACGAGTGTTCTCTGCATCAACAGGGTGCTTTCATAGCCTGGGTGGGAGCCTCTCCTCAGACGCCCTAGAGATAAAGGAAACTTGACGTGAGTTCTTTCCTCCAGGTAAAGCCTTGAATAGCCCTGCCGAAGCTAAGCTTGAAGCAGTTTCCTTGTGGCATTTGTTTTGGGTCTGTTTTCTTTTAAGGTTAGTAAGCTTGTCAAGACACCGAGGACCTCTCGTGGGCACCCTATTCCCTGCAAGAGCACCGAGTACCAGCAGGCTCCACTGGGCTACTAAGAAACATCCAGGCCCGGAAACGTTTCCCAGTCACTGTGTATTTTGTGTGTAGGGCAACACACTGCACTCTTCCTTGGAAGAGCTAGATTTCCTCAGCTCTCCAACAACTCCAGGCAATGTGTTCTCTCAATTCCTATATGTCATGCAAATCTCCCTCATTGCCCTAGGCTGAGCAGCACTGAGAAACCAAAACTGCAACGCATTCCTTCTTTAAAGTCAAACCTTAAGACCCCATCCTTACAGGAGAAAGTCGGCTTGCTTTCCTGCTGTAACCAAAGCACAGTTCTTCGTCTTACACTCCAGGGTTTTAGAAGAAGCAGAGCCCGATAGCCTACCCAGAGCGCTCCCGATGGGAGGCGGTTGGCTACACGCAGAATTCCGTGCCAAATAAACTTTATTCAAGGAAGGGACCAGTGTGTAGCTAGAGTGTATATTTACTTGGTAGAAATCACAAGGAGGTAGGCTGCATGTTCGCTGGAAACGGGGAACTTATGGCACAAGCCTTGCTTACCACTTTTGAATGCTCCATTCAAGCTGCCTTGAAGCTACCTAAATTACAATTTTAGGACGGGTCTCTAGTGTCTGTAGGCAGGGCTCTGGGAAGGGAACGAGTGTTCTCTACATCAACAGGGTGCTTTCATAGACTGGGTAGGAGCCTCGCCTGAGACACTCTAGAGCTAAAAGGAAACTTGACGTGAGTCCTCTCCTCAAGGTAAAGCCTAGAATAGCCCTGCCGAAGTGGAAGCTTGGAGCGGAGTTCTTGAGGCATTAGTTTCAGGTCTGTTTTCTTTTAAGGTTAGTAAGCTCTTCAAGGCCCTGAGGACCTCGCCTGGGCACCCTATTCCCTGCAAGAACACCCAGTACCGGCAGGCTCCACTGGGCTACTAAGAAACATCCAGGCCCGGAAACTTTTCCCATTCGCTCTTTGTATTTTGTGTGTAGGCCAACACACTACACTCTTCCTTGGAAGAGCTAGATTTCCTCAGCTCTCCAACAGCTCCAGGAAATGTGTTCTCTCACGTCCTACATATCATGCAAATCTGCCTCATTGCCCTAGGCAGACCGGCACTGAGAAACCAAAACTGCTTCGCATTCCTTCTACAAAGTCATACCTTAACACCCCATCCTCACAGTCGAAAGTCGGCTTGCGTTTCTGCTGTAACCCCAGCACAGTTCTTCCTCTTACACTCCAGGGTTTTAGAAGAAGCCGAGCCCGATAGCCTACCCAGCGCGATCCCTGGGGAAGGCGGTTGGCTACACGCAGAATTCCGTGCCCAATAAACTTTATTTAAGGAAGGGACCAGTGTGTAGCTAGAGTGTATATTTCCTTGGTAGAAATCACAAGGAGGTAGGCTGCATGTTCGCTGGAAACGGGGAACGTATGGCACAAGCCTTGCTTACCCATTTTGAATGCTCCATTCAAGCTGCCTTGAAGCTGCCTAAATAACAATTTTAGGACGGGTCTCTAGTCTCTGTAGGCAAGGCTCTGGGAAGGGAACGAGTGTTCTCTCCATCAACAAGGTGCTTTCATAGCCTGGGTGGGAGCCTCTCCTCAGACGCTCTACAGCTAAAAGGAAACTTGACGTGAGTCCTTTCCTCAAGGTAAAGCCTAGAATAGCCCTGCCGAAGTGGAAGCTTGGAGCGGAGTCCTTGAGGCATTAGTTTCAGGTCTGTTTCCTTTTAAGGTTAGTAAGCTTTTCAGGACACCGAGGACCTCGCCTGGGCACCTTATTCCCTGGAAGACCACCGAGTACCGGCAGTCTCCACTGGGCTACTAAGAAACATCCAGGCCCGGACACCTTTCCCAGTCACTCTGTGTATTTTGTGTGTAGGCCAACACACTGCACTCTTCCTTGGAAGAGCTAGATTTCCTCAGCTCTCCAACAGCCCCAGGAAATGTGTTCTCTCACGTCCTGCATATCATGCAAATCTGCCTCATTGCCCTAGGCTGAGCAGCTCTGAGAAACCAAAACTGCTTCGCATTCCTTCTACAAAGTCATACCTTAAGACCCCATCCTTACAGGAGAAAGTCAGCTTGCGTTTCTGCTGTAACCAAAGCACAGATCTTCCTCTTACACTGCAGGGTTTTAGAAGAAGCTAAGCCAGATAGCCTACCTAGAGCGCTCCTTGGGGGAGGCTGTTGGCTACACGCAGAACTCCGTGCCAAATAAACTTTATTCAAGGAAGGGACCAGTGTGTAGCTAGAGTGTATATTTACTTGGTAGAAATCCCAAGTAGGTAGGCCGCGTGTTCGCTGGAAACGGTGACCTTATGGCACAAGCCTTGCTTTCCCATTTTGAATGCTCCATGCATGCTGCCTTGAAGTTACCTAAATAACAGTTTTAGGACGAGTCTTTAGTCATTGTAGGCAGGGCTCTGGGAAGGGAACGAGTGTTCTCTGCATCAACAGGGTGCTTTCATAGCCTGGGTGGGAGCCTCTCCTCAGACGCCCTAGAGATAAAGGAAACTTGACGTGAGTTCTTTCCTCCAGGTAAAGCCTTGAATAGCCCTGCCGAAGCTAAGCTTGAAGCAGTTTCCTTGTGGCATTTGTTTTAGGTCTGTTTTCTTTTAAGGTTAGTAAGCTTGTCAAGACACCGAGGACCTCTCGTGGGCACCCTATTCCCTGCAAGAGCACCGAGTACCAGCAGGCTCCACTGGGCTACTAAGAAACATCCAGGCCCGGAAACGTTTCCCAGTCACTGTGTATTTTGTGTGTAGGGCAACACACTGCACTCTTCCTTGGAAGAGCTAGATTTCCTCAGCTCTCCAACAACTCCAGGCAATGTGTTCTCTCAATTCCTATATGTCATGCAAATCTCCCTCATTGCCCTAGGCTGAGCAGCACTGAGAAACCAAAACTGCAACGCATTCCTTCTTTAAAGTCAAACCTTAAGACCCCATCCTTACAGGAGAAAGTCGGCTTGCTTTCCTGCTGTAACCAAAGCACAGTTCTTCCTCTTACACTCCAGGGTTTTAGAAGAAGCAGAGCCCGATAGCCTACCCAGAGCGCTCCCGAGGGGAGGCGGTTGGCTACACGCAGAATTCCGTGCCAAATAAACTTTATTCAAGGAAGGGACCAGTGTGTAGCTAGAGTGTATATTTACTTGGTAGAAATCACAAGGAGGTAGGCTGCATGTTCGCTGGAAACGGGGAACTTATGGCACAAGCCTTGCTTACCACTTTTGAATGCTCCATTCAAGCTGCCTTGAAGCTACCTAAATTACAATTTTAGGACGGGTCTCTAGTGTCTGTAGGCAGGGCTCTGGGAAGGGAACGAGTGTTCTCTACATCAACAGGGTGCTTTCATAGACTGGGTAGGAGCCTCGCCTGAGACACTCTAGAGCTAAAAGGAAACTTGACGTGAGTCCTCTCCTCAAGGTAAAGCCTAGAATAGCCCTGCCGAAGTGGAAGCTTGGAGCGGAGTTCTTGAGGCATTAGTTTCAGGTCTGTTTTCTTTTAAGGTTAGTAAGCTTTTCAAGGCCCTGAGGACCTCGCCTGGGCACCCTATTCCCTGCAAGAACACCCAGTACCGGCAGGCTCCACTGGGCTACTAAGAAACATCCAGGCCCGGAAACTTTTCGCATTCGCTCTTTGTATTTTGTGTGTAGGCCAACACACTACACTCTTCCTTGGAAGAGCTAGATTTCCTCAGCTCTCCAACAGCTCCAGGAAATGTGTTCTCTCACGTCCTACATATCATGCAAATCTGCCTCATTGCCCTAGGCTGACCGGCACTGAGAAACCAAAACTGCTTCGCATTCCTTCTACAAAGTCATACCTTAACACCCCATCCTCACAGTCGAAAGTCGGCTTGCGTTTCTGCTGTAACCACAGCACAGTTCTTCCTCTTACACTCCAGGGTTTTAGAAGAAGCCGAGCCCGATAGCCTACCCAGCGCGATCCCTGGGGGAGGCGGTTGGCTACACGCAGAATTCCGTGCCCAATAAACTTTATTTAAGGAAGGGACCAGTGTGTAGCTAGAGTGTATATTTCCTTGGTAGAAATCACAAGGAGGTAGGCTGCATGTTCGCTGGAAACGGGGAACGTATGGCACAAGCCTTGCTTACCCATTTTGAATGCTCCATTCAAGCTGCCTTGAAGCTGCCTAAATAACAATTTTAGGACGGGTCTCTAGTCTCTGTAGGCAAGGCTCTGGGAAGGGAACGAGTGTTCTCTCCATCAACAGGGTGCTTTCATAGCCTGGGTGGGAGCCTCTCCTCAGACGCTCTACAGCTAAAAGGAAACTTGACGTGAGTCCTTTCCTCAAGGTAAAGCCTAGAATAGCCCTGCCGAAGTGGAAGCTTGGAGCGGAGTCCTTGAGGCATTAGTTTCAGGTCTGTTTCCTTTTAAGGTTAGTAAGCTTTTCAGGACACCGAGGACCTCGCCTGGGCACCTTATTCCCTGGAAGACCACCGAGTACCGGCAGTCTCCACTGGGCTACTAAGAAACATACAGGCCCGGACACCTTTCCCAGTCACTCTGTGTATTTTGTGTGTAGGCCAACACACTGCACTCTTCCTTGGAAGAGCTAGATTTCCTCAGCTCTCCAACAGCCCCAGGAAATGTGTTCTCTCACGTCCTGCATATCATGCAAATCTGCCTCATTGCCCTAGGCTGAGCAGCTCTGAGAAACCAAAACTGCTTCGCATTCCTTCTACAAAGTCATACCTTAAGACCCCATCCTTACAGGAGAAAGTCAGCTTGCGTTTCTGCTGTAACCAAAGCACAGATCTTCCTCTTACACTGCAGGGTTTTAGAAGAAGCTAAGCCAGATAGCCTACCTAGAGCGCTCCTTGGGGGAGGCTGTTGGCTACACGCAGAACTCCGTGCCAAATAAACTTTATTCAAGGAAGGGACCAGTGTGTAGCTAGAGTGTATATTTACTTGGTAGAAATCCCAAGTAGGTAGGCCGCGTGTTCGCTGGAAACGGTGACCTTATGGCACAAGCCTTGCTTTCCCATTTTGAATGCTCCATGCATGCTGCCTTGAAGTTACCTAAATAACAGTTTTAGGACGAGTCTTTAGTCATTGTAGGCAGGGCTCTGGGAAGGGAACGAGTGTTCTCTGCATCAACAGGGTGCTTTCATAGCCTGGGTGGGAGCCTCTCCTCAGACGCCCTAGAGATAAAGGAAACTTGACGTGAGTTCTTTCCTCCAGGTAAAGCCTTGAATAGCCCTGCC
Organism: Balaenoptera physalus; assembly: GCF_965194825.1. NCBI lineage: Eukaryota > Metazoa > Chordata > Mammalia > Artiodactyla > Balaenopteridae > Balaenoptera > Balaenoptera physalus. The sequence continues at coordinate 39,328,898 of NC_138895.1, read as the reverse complement.
GAAGCTAAGCTTGAAGCAGTTTCCTTGTGGCATTTGTTTTAGGTCTGTTTTCTTTTAAGGTTAGTAAGCTTGTCAAGACACCGAGGACCTCTCGTGGGCACCCTATTCCCTGCAAGAGCACCGAGTACCAGCAGGCTCCACTGGGCTACTAAGAAACATCCAGGCCCGGAAACGTTTCCCAGTCACTGTGTATTTTGTGTGTAGGGCAACACACTGCACTCTTCCTTGGAAGAGCTAGATTTCCTCAGCTCTCCAACAACTCCAGGCAATGTGTTCTCTCAATTCCTATATGTCATGCAAATCTCCCTCATTGCCCTAGGCTGAGCAGCACTGAGAAACCAAAACTGCAACGCATTCCTTCTTTAAAGTCAAACCTTAAGACCCCATCCTTACAGGAGAAAGTCGGCTTGCTTTCCTGCTGTAACCAAAGCACAGTTCTTCCTCTTACACTCCAGGGTTTTAGAAGAAGCAGAGCCCGATAGCCTACCCAGAGCGCTCCCGAGGGGAGGCGGTTGGCTACACGCAGAATTCCGTGCCAAATAAACTTTATTCAAGGAAGGGACCAGTGTGTAGCTAGAGTGTATATTTACTTGGTAGAAATCACAAGGAGGTAGGCTGCATGTTCGCTGGAAACGGGGAACTTATGGCACAAGCCTTGCTTACCACTTTTGAATGCTCCATTCAAGCTGCCTTGAAGCTACCTAAATTACAATTTTAGGACGGGTCTCTAGTGTCTGTAGGCAGGGCTCTGGGAAGGGAACGAGTGTTCTCTACATCAACAGGGTGCTTTCATAGACTGGGTAGGAGCCTCGCCTGAGACACTCTAGAGCTAAAAGGAAACTTGACGTGAGTCCTCTCCTCAAGGTAAAGCCTAGAATAGCCCTGCCGAAGTGGAAGCTTGGAGCGGAGTTCTTGAGGCATTAGTTTCAGGTCTGTTTTCTTTTAAGGTTAGTAAGCTTTTCAAGGCCCTGAGGACCTCGCCTGGGCACCCTATTCCCTGCAAGAACACCCAGTACCGGCAGGCTCCACTGGGCTACTAAGAAACATCCAGGCCCGGAAACTTTTCGCATTCGCTCTTTGTATTTTGTGTGTAGGCCAACACACTACACTCTTCCTTGGAAGAGCTAGATTTCCTCAGCTCTCCAACAGCTCCAGGAAATGTGTTCTCTCACGTCCTACATATCATGCAAATCTGCCTCATTGCCCTAGGCTGACCGGCACTGAGAAACCAAAACTGCTTCGCATTCCTTCTACAAAGTCATACCTTAACACCCCATCCTCACAGTCGAAAGTCGGCTTGCGTTTCTGCTGTAACCACAGCACAGTTCTTCCTCTTACACTCCAGGGTTTTAGAAGAAGCCGAGCCCGATAGCCTACCCAGCGCGATCCCTGGGGGAGGCGGTTGGCTACACGCAGAATTCCGTGCCCAATAAACTTTATTTAAGGAAGGGACCAGTGTGTAGCTAGAGTGTATATTTCCTTGGTAGAAATCACAAGGAGGTAGGCTGCATGTTCGCTGGAAACGGGGAACGTATGGCACAAGCCTTGCTTACCCATTTTGAATGCTCCATTCAAGCTGCCTTGAAGCTGCCTAAATAACAATTTTAGGACGGGTCTCTAGTCTCTGTAGGCAAGGCTCTGGGAAGGGAACGAGTGTTCTCTCCATCAACAGGGTGCTTTCATAGCCTGGGTGGGAGCCTCTCCTCAGACGCTCTACAGCTAAAAGGAAACTTGACGTGAGTCCTTTCCTCAAGGTAAAGCCTAGAATAGCCCTGCCGAAGTGGAAGCTTGGAGCGGAGTCCTTGAGGCATTAGTTTCAGGTCTGTTTCCTTTTAAGGTTAGCAAGCTTTTCAGGACACCGAGGACCTCGCCTGGGCACCTTATTCCCTGGAAGACCACCGAGTACCGGCAGTCTCCACTGGGCTACTAAGAAACATCCAGGCCCGGACACCTTTCCCAGTCACTCTGTGTATTTTGTGTGTAGGCCAACACACTGCACTCTTCCTTGGAAGAGCTAGATTTCCTCAGCTCTCCAACAGCCCCAGGAAATGTGTTCTCTCACGTCCTGCATATCATGCAAATCTGCCTCATTGCCCTAGGCTGAGCAGCTCTGAGAAACCAAAACTGCTTCGCATTCCTTCTACAAAGTCATACCTTAAGACCCCATCCTTACAGGAGAAAGTCAGCTTGCGTTTCTGCTGTAACCAAAGCACAGATCTTCCTCTTACACTGCAGGGTTTTAGAAGAAGCTAAGCCAGATAGCCTACCTAGAGCGCTCCTTGGGGGAGGCTGTTGGCTACACGCAGAACTCCGTGCCAAATAAACTTTATTCAAGGAAGGGACCAGTGTGTAGCTAGAGTGTATATTTACTTGGTAGAAATCCCAAGTAGGTAGGCCGCGTGTTCGCTGGAAACGGTGACCTTATGGCACAAGCCTTGCTTTCCCATTTTGAATGCTCCATGCATGCTGCCTTGAAGTTACCTAAATAACAGTTTTAGGACGAGTCTTTAGTCATTGTAGGCAGGGCTCTGGGAAGGGAACGAGTGTTCTCTGCATCAACAGGGTGCTTTCATAGCCTGGGTGGGAGCCTCTCCTCAGACGCCCTAGAGATAAAGGAAACTTGACGTGAGTTCTTTCCTCCAGGTAAAGCCTTGAATAGCCCTGCCGAAGCTAAGCTTGAAGCAGTTTCCTTGTGGCATTTGTTTTAGGTCTGTTTTCTTTTAAGGTTAGTAAGCTTGTCAAGACACCGAGGACCTCTCGTGGGCACCCTATTCCCTGCAAGAGCACCGAGTACCAGCAGGCTCCACTGGGCTACTAAGAAACATCCAGGCCCGGAAACGTTTCCCAGTCACTGTGTATTTTGTGTGTAGGGCAACACACTGCACTCTTCCTTGGAAGAGCTAGATTTCCTCAGCTCTCCAACAACTCCAGGCAATGTGTTCTCTCAATTCCTATATGTCATGCAAATCTCCCTCATTGCCCTAGGCTGAGCAGCACTGAGAAACCAAAACTGCAACGCATTCCTTCTTTAAAGTCAAACCTTAAGACCCCATCCTTACAGGAGAAAGTCGGCTTGCTTTCCTGCTGTAACCAAAGCACAGTTCTTCCTCTTACACTCCAGGGTTTTAGAAGAAGCAGAGCCCGATAGCCTACCCAGAGCGCTCCCGAGGGGAGGCGGTTGGCTACACGCAGAATTCCGTGCCAAATAAACTTTATTCAAGGAAGGGACCAGTGTGTAGCTAGAGTGTATATTTACTTGGTAGAAATCACAAGGAGGTAGGCTGCATGTTCGCTGGAAACGGGGAACTTATGGCACAAGCCTTGCTTACCACTTTTGAATGCTCCATTCAAGCTGCCTTGAAGCTACCTAAATTACAATTTTAGGACGGGTCTCTAGTGTCTGTAGGCAGGGCTCTGGGAAGGGAACGAGTGTTCTCTACATCAACAGGGTGCTTTCATAGACTGGGTAGGAGCCTCGCCTGAGACACTCTAGAGCTAAAAGGAAACTTGACGTGAGTCCTCTCCTCAAGGTAAAGCCTAGAATAGCCCTGCCGAAGTGGAAGCTTGGAGCGGAGTTCTTGAGGCATTAGTTTCAGGTCTGTTTTCTTTTAAGGTTAGTAAGCTTTTCAAGGCCCTGAGGACCTCGCCTGGGCACCCTATTCCCTGCAAGAACACCCAGTACCGGCAGGCTCCACTGGGCTACTAAGAAACATCCAGGCCCGGAAACTTTTCGCATTCGCTCTTTGTATTTTGTGTGTAGGCCAACACACTACACTCTTCCTTGGAAGAGCTAGATTTCCTCAGCTCTCCAACAGCTCCAGGAAATGTGTTCTCTCACGTCCTACATATCATGCAAATCTGCCTCATTGCCCTAGGCTGACCGGCACTGAGAAACCAAAACTGCTTCGCATTCCTTCTACAAAGTCATACCTTAACACCCCATCCTCACAGTCGAAAGTCGGCTTGCGTTTCTGCTGTAACCACAGCACAGTTCTTCCTCTTACACTCCAGGGTTTTAGAAGAAGCCGAGCCCGATAGCCTACCCAGCGCGATCCCTGGGGGAGGCGGTTGGCTACACGCAGAATTCCGTGCCCAATAAACTTTATTTAAGGAAGGGACCAGTGTGTAGCTAGAGTGTATATTTCCTTGGTAGAAATCACAAGGAGGTAGGCTGCATGTTCGCTGGAAACGGGGAACGTATGGCACAAGCCTTGCTTACCCATTTTGAATGCTCCATTCAAGCTGCCTTGAAGCTGCCTAAATAACAATTTTAGGACGGGTCTCTAGTCTCTGTAGGCAAGGCTCTGGGAAGGGAACGAGTGTTCTCTCCATCAACAGGGTGCTTTCATAGCCTGGGTGGGAGCCTCTCCTCAGACGCTCTACAGCTAAAAGGAAACTTGACGTGAGTCCTTTCCTCAAGGTAAAGCCTAGAATAGCCCTGCCGAAGTGGAAGCTTGGAGCGGAGTCCTTGAGGCATTAGTTTCAGGTCTGTTTCCTTTTAAGGTTAGCAAGCTTTTCAGGACACCGAGGACCTCGCCTGGGCACCTTATTCCCTGGAAGACCACCGAGTACCGGCAGTCTCCACTGGGCTACTAAGAAACATCCAGGCCCGGACACCTTTCCCAGTCACTCTGTGTATTTTGTGTGTAGGCCAACACACTGCACTCTTCCTTGGAAGAGCTAGATTTCCTCAGCTCTCCAACAGCCCCAGGAAATGTGTTCTCTCACGTCCTGCATATCATGCAAATCTGCCTCATTGCCCTAGGCTGAGCAGCTCTGAGAAACCAAAACTGCTTCGCATTCCTTCTACAAAGTCATACCTTAAGACCCCATCCTTACAGGAGAAAGTCAGCTTGCGTTTCTGCTGTAACCAAAGCACAGATCTTCCTCTTACACTGCAGGGTTTTAGAAGAAGCTAAGCCAGATAGCCTACCTAGAGCGCTCCTTGGGGGAGGCTGTTGGCTACACGCAGAACTCCGTGCCAAATAAACTTTATTCAAGGAAGGGACCAGTGTGTAGCTAGAGTGTATATTTACTTGGTAGAAATCCCAAGTAGGTAGGCCGCGTGTTCGCTGGAAACGGTGACCTTATGGCACAAGCCTTGCTTTCCCATTTTGAATGCTCCATGCATGCTGCCTTGAAGTTACCTAAATAACAGTTTTAGGACGAGTCTTTAGTCATTGTAGGCAGGGCTCTGGGAAGGGAACGAGTGTTCTCTGCATCAACAGGGTGCTTTCATAGCCTGGGTGGGAGCCTCTCCTCAGACGCCCTAGAGATAAAGGAAACTTGACGTGAGTTCTTTCCTCCAGGTAAAGCCTTGAATAGCCCTGCCGAAGCTAAGCTTGAAGCAGTTTCCTTGTGGCATTTGTTTTAGGTCTGTTTTCTTTTAAGGTTAGTAAGCTTGTCAAGACACCGAGGACCTCTCGTGGGCACCCTATTCCCTGCAAGAGCACCGAGTACCAGCAGGCTCCACTGGGCTACTAAGAAACATCCAGGCCCGGAAACGTTTCCCAGTCACTGTGTATTTTGTGTGTAGGGCAACACACTGCACTCTTCCTTGGAAGAGCTAGATTTCCTCAACTCTCCAACAACTCCAGGCAATGTGTTCTCTCAATTCCTATATGTCATGCAAATCTCCCTCATTGCCCTAGGCTGAGCAGCACTGAGAAACCAAAACTGCAACGCATTCCTTCTTTAAAGTCAAACCTTAAGACCCCATCCTTACAGGAGAAAGTCGGCTTGCTTTCCTGCTGTAACCAAAGAACAGTTCTTCCTCTTACACTCCAGGGTTTTAGAAGAAGCAGAGCCCGATAGCCTACCCAGAGCGCTCCCGAGGGGAGGCGGTTGGCTACACGCAGAATTCCGTGCCAAATAAACTTTATTCAAGGAAGGGACCAGTGTGTAGCTAGAGTGTATATTTACTTGGTAGAAATCACAAGGAGGTAGGCTGCACGTTCGCTGGAAACGGGGAACTTATGGCACAAGCCTTGCTTACCACTTTTGAATGCTCCATTCAAGCTGCCTTGAAGCTACCTAAATGACAATTTTAGGACGGGTCTCTAGTGTCTGTAGGCAGGGCTCTGGGAAGGGAACGAGTGTTCTCTACATCAACAGGGTGCTTTCATAGACTGGGTAGGAGCCTCGCCTGAGACACTCTAGAGCTAAAAGGAAACTTGACGTGAGTCCTCTCCTCAAGGTAAAGCCTAGAATAGCCCTGCCGAAGTGGAAGCTTGGAGCGGAGTTCTTGAGGCATTAGTTTCAGGTCTGTTTTCTTTTAAGGTTAGTAAGCTTTTCAAGGCCCTGAGGACCTCGCCTGGGCACCCTATTCCCTGCAAGAACACCCAGTACCGGCAGGCTCCACTGGGCTACTAAGAAACATCCAGGCCCGGAAACTTTTCCCATTCGCTCTTTGTATTTTGTGTGTAGGCCAACACACTACACTCTTCCTTGGAAGAGCTAGATTTCCTCAGCTCTCCAACAGCTCCAGGAAATGTGTTCTCTCACGTCCTACATATCATGCAAATCTGCCTCATTGCCCTAGGCTGACCGGCACTGAGACACCAAAACTGCTTCGCATTCCTTCTACAAAGTCATACCTTAACACCCCATCCTCACAGTCGAAAGTCGGCTTGCGTTTCTGCTGTAACCACAGCACAGTTCTTCCTCTTACACTCCAGGGTTTTAGAAGAAGCCGAGCCCGATAGCCTACGCAGCGCGATCCCTGGGGGAGGCGGTTGGCTACACGCAGAATTCCGTGCCCAATAAACTTTATTTAAGGAAGGGACCAGTGTGTAGCTAGAGTGTATATTTCCTTGGTAGAAATCACAAGGAGGTAGGCTGCATGTTCGCTGGAAACGGAGAACGTATGGCACAAGCCTTGCTTACCCATTTTGAATGCTCCATTCAAGCTGCCTTGAAGCTGCCTAAATAACAATTTTAGGACGGGTCTCTAGTCTCTGTAGGCAAGGCTCTGGGAAGGGAACGAGTGTTCTCTCCATCAACAGGGTGCTTTCATAGCCTGGGTGGGAGCCTCTCCTCAGACGCTCTACAGCTAAAAGGAAACTTGACGTGAGTCCTTTCCTCAAGGTAAAGCCTAGAATAGCCCTGCCGAAGTGGAAGCTTGGAGCGGAGTCCTTGAGGCATTAGTTTCAGGTCTGTTTCCTTTTAAGGTTAGTAAGCTTTTCAGGACACCGAGGACCTCGCCTGGGCACCTTATTCCCTGGAAGACCACCGAGTACCGGCAGTCTCCACTGGGCTACTAAGAAACATCCAGGCCCGGACACCTTTCCCAGTCACTCTGTGTATTTTGTGTGTAGGCCAACACACTGCACTCTTCCTTGGAAGAGCTAGATTTCCTCAGCTCTCCAACAGCCCCAGGAAATGTGTTCTCTCACGTCCTGCATATCATGCAAATCTGCCTCATTGCCCTAGGCTGAGCAGCTCTGAGAAACCAAAACTGCTTCGCATTCCTTCTACAAAGTCATACCTTAAGACCCCATCCTTACAGGAGAAAGTCAGCTTGCGTTTCTGCTGTAACCAAAGCACAGATCTTCCTCTTACACTGCAGGGTTTTAGAAGAAGCTAAGCCAGATAGCCTACCTAGAGCGCTCCTTGGGGGAGGCTGTTGGCTACACGCAGAACTCCGTGCCAAATAAACTTTATTCAAGGAAGGGACCAGTGTGTAGCTAGAGTGTATATTTACTTGGTATAAATCCCAAGTAGGTAGGCCGCATGTTCGCTGGAAATGGTGACCTTATGGCACAAGCCTTGCTTTCCCATTTTGAATGCTCCATGCATGCTGCCTTGAAGTTACCTAAATAACAGTTTTAGGACGAGTCTTTAGTCATTGTAGGCAGGGCTCTGGGAAGGGAACGAGTGTTCTCTGCATCAACAGGGTGCTTTCATAGCCTGGGTGGGAGCCTCTCCTCAGACGCCCTAGAGATAAAGGAAACTTGACGTGAGTTCTTTCCTCCAGGTAAAGCCTTGAATAGCCCTGCCGAAGCTAAGCTTGAAGCAGTTTCCTTGTGGCATTTGTTTTAGGTCTGTTTTCTTTTAAGGTTAGTAAGCTTGTCAAGACACCGAGGACCTCTCGTGGGCACCCTATTCCCTGCAAGAGCACCGAGTACCAGCAGGCTCCACTGGGCTACTAAGAAACATCCAGGCCCGGAAACGTTTCCCAGTCACTGTGTATTTTGTGTGTAGGGCAACACACTGCACTCTTCCTTGGAAGAGCTAGATTTCCTCAGCTCTCCAACAACTCCAGGAAATGTGTTCTCTCAATTCCTATATGTCATGCAAATCTCCCTCATTGCCCTAGGCTGAGCAGCACTGAGAAACCAAAACTGCAACGCATTCCTTCTTTAAAGTCAAACCTTAAGACCCCATCCTTACAGGAGAAAGACGGCTTGCTTTCCTGCTGTAACCAAAGCACAGTTCTTCCTCTTACACTCCAGGGTTTTAGAAGAAGCAGAGCCCGATAGCCTACCCAGAGCGCTCCCGAGGGGAGGCGGTTGGCTACACGCAGAATTCCGTGCCAAATAAACTTTATTCAAGGAAGGGACCAGTGTGTAGCTAGAGTGTATATTTACTTGGTAGAAATCACAAGGAGGTAGGCTGCATGTTCGCTGGAAACGGGGAACTTATGGCACAAGCCTTGCTTACCACTTTTGAATGCTCCATTCAAGCTGCCTTGAAGCTACCTAAATTACAATTTTAGGACGGGTCTCTAGTGTCTGTAGGCAGTGCTCTGGGAAGGGAACGAGTGTTCTCTACATCAACAGGGTGCTTTCATAGACTGGGTAGGAGCCTCGCCTGAGACACTCTAGAGCTAAAAGGAAACTTGACGTGAGTCCTCTCCTCAAGGTAAAGCCTAGAATAGCCCTGCCGAAGTGGAAGCTTGGAGCGGAGTTCTTGAGGCATTAGTTTCAGGTCTGTTTTCTTTTAAGGTTAGTAAGCTCTTCAAGGCCCTGAGGACCTCGCCTGGGCACCCTATTCCCTGCAAGAACACCCAGTACCGGCAGGCTCCACTGGGCTACTAAGAAACATCCAGGCCCGGAAACTTTTCCCATTCGCTCTTTGTATTTTGTGTGTAGGCCAACACACTACACTCTTCCTTGGAAGAGCTAGATTTCCTCAGCTCTCCAACAGCTCCAGGAAATGTGTTCTCTCACGTCCTACATATCATGCAAATCTGCCTCATTGCCCTAGGCAGACCGGCACTGAGAAACCAAAACTGCTTCGCATTCCTTCTACAAAGTCATACCTTAACACCCCATCCTCACAGTCGAAAGTCGGCTTGCGTTTCTGCTGTAACCCCAGCACAGTTCTTCCTCTTACACTCCAGGGTTTTAGAAGAAGCCGAGCCCGATAGCCTACCCAGCGCGATCCCTGGGGGAGGCGGTTGGCTACACGCAGAATTCCGTGCCCAATAAACTTTATTTAAGGAAGGGACCAGTGTGTAGCTAGAGTGTATATTTCCTTGGTAGAAATCACAAGGAGGTAGGCTGCATGTTCGCTGGAAACGGGGAACGTATGGCACAAGCCTTGCTTACCCATTTTGAATGCTCCATTCAAGCTGCCTTGAAGCTGCCTAAATAACAATTTTAGGACGGGTCTCTAGTCTCTGTAGGCAAGGCTCTGGGAAGGGAACGAGTGTTCTCTCCATCAACAAGGTGCTTTCATAGCCTGGGTGGGAGCCTCTCCTCAGACGCTCTACAGCTAAAAGGAAACTTGACGTGAGTCCTTTCCTCAAGGTAAAGCCTAGAATAGCCCTGCCGAAGTGGAAGCTTGGAGCGGAGTCCTTGAGGCATTAGTTTCAGGTCTGTTTCCTTTTAAGGTTAGTAAGCTTTTCAGGACACCGAGGACCTCGCCTGGGCACCTTATTCCCTGGAAGACCACCGAGTACCGGCAGTCTCCACTGGGCTACTAAGAAACATCCAGGCCCGGACACCTTTCCCAGTCACTCTGTGTATTTTGTGTGTAGGCCAACACACTGCACTCTTCCTTGGAAGAGCTAGATTTCCTCAGCTCTCCAACAGCCCCAGGAAATGTGTTCTCTCACGTCCTGCATATCATGCAAATCTGCCTCATTGCCCTAGGCTGAGCAGCTCTGAGAAACCAAAACTGCTTCGCATTCCTTCTACAAAGTCATACCTTAAGACCCCATCCTTACAGGAGAAAGTCAGCTTGCGTTTCTGCTGTAACCAAAGCACAGATCTTCCTCTTACACTGCAGGGTTTTAGAAGAAGCTAAGCCAGATAGCCTACCTAGAGCGCTCCTTGGGGGAGGCTGTTGGCTACACGCAGAACTCCGTGCCAAATAAACTTTATTCAAGGAAGGGACCAGTGTGTAGCTAGAGTGTATATTTACTTGGTAGAAATCACAAGGAGGTAGGCTGCATGTTCGCTGGAAACGGGGAACTTATGGCACAAGCCTTGCTTACCCATTTTGAATGCTCCATTCAAGCTGCCTTGAAGCTGCCTAAATAACAATTTTAGGACGGGTCTCTAGTCTCTGTAGGCAAGGCTCTGGGAAGGGAACGAGTGTTCTCTACATCAACAGGGTGCTTTCATAGCCTGGGTGGGAGCCTCTCCTCAGACGCTCTACAGCTAAAAGGAAACTTGACGTGAGTCCTTTCCTCAAGGTAAAGCCCAGAATAGCCCTGCCGAAGTGGAAGCTTGGAGCGGAGTCCTTGAGGCATTAGTTTCAGGTCTGTTTCCTTTTAAGGTTAGTAAGCTTTTCAGGACACCGAGGACCTCGCCTGGGCACCTTATTCCCTGGAAGACCACCGAGTACCGGCAGTCTCCACTGGGCTACTAAGAAACATCCAGGCCCGGACACCTTTCCCAGTCACTCTGTGTATTTTGTGTGTAGGCCAACACACTGCACTCTTCCTTGGAAGAGCTAGATTTCCTCAGCTCTCCAACAGCCCCAGGAAATTTGTTCTCTCACGTCCTACATATCATGCAAATCTGCCTCATTGCCCTAGGCTGAGCAGCTCTGAGAAACCAAAACTGCTTCGCATTCCTTCTACAAAGTCATACCTTAAGACCCCATCCTTACAGGAGAAAGTCAGCTTGCGTTTCTGCTGTAACCAAAGCACAGATCTTCCTCTTACACTGCAGGGTTTTAGAAGAAGCTAAGCCAGATAGCCTACCTAGAGCGCTCCTTGGGGGAGGCTGTTGGCTACACGCAGAACTCCGTGCCAAATAAACTTTATTCAAGGAAGGGACCAGTGTGTAGCTAGAGTGTATATTTACTTGGTAGAAATCACAAGTAGGTAGGCCGCGTGTTCGCTGGAAACGGTGACCTTATGGCACAAGCCTTGCTTTCCCATTTTGAATGCTCCATGCATGCTGCCTTGAAGTTACCTAAATAACAGTTTTAGGACGAGTCTTTAGTCATTGTAGGCAGGGCTCTGGGAAGGGAACGAGTGTTCTCTGCATCAACAGGGTGCTTTCATAGCCTGGGTGGGAGCCTCTCCTCAGACGCCCTAGAGATAAAGGAAACTTGACGTGAGTTCTTTCCTCCAGGTAAAGCCTTGAATAGCCCTGCCGAAGCTAAGCTTGAAGCAGTTTCCTTGTGGCATTTGTTTTAGGTCTGTTTTCTTTTAAGGTTAGTAAGCTTGTCAAGACACCGAGGACCTCTCGTGGGCACCCTATTCCCTGCAAGAGCACCGAGTACCAGCAGGCTCCACTGGGCTACTAAGAAACATCCAGGCCCGGAAACGTTTCCCAGTCACTGTGTATTTTGTGTGTAGGGCAACACACTGCACTCTTCCTTGGAAGAGCTAGATTTCCTCAGCTCTCCAACAACTCCAGGCAATGTGTTCTCTCAATTCCTATATGTCATGCAAATCTCCCTCATTGCCCTAGGCTGAGCAGCACTGAGAAACCAAAACTGCAACGCATTCCTTCTTTAAAGTCAAACCTTAAGACCCCATCCTTACAGGAGAAAGTCGGCTTGCTTTCCTGCTGTAACCAAAGCACAGTTCTTCCTCTTACACTCCAGGGTTTTAGAAGAAGCAGAGCCCGATAGCCTACCCAGAGCGCTCCCGAGGGGAGGCGGTTGGCTACACGCAGAATTCCGTGCCAAATAAACTTTATTCAAGGAAGGGACCAGTGTGTAGCTAGAGTGTATATTTACTTGGTAGAAATCACAAGGAGGTAGGCTGCATGTTCGCTGGAAACGGGGAACTTATGGCACAAGCCTTGCTTACCACTTTTGAATGCTCCATTCAAGCTGCCTTGAAGCTACCTAAATTACAATTTTAGGACGGGTCTCTAGTGTCTGTAGGCAGGGCTCTGGGAAGGGAACGAGTGTTCTCTACATCAACAGGGTGCTTTCATACACTGGGTAGGAGCCTCGCCTGAGACACTCTAGAGCTAAAAGGAAACTTGACGTGAGTCCTCTCCTCAAGGTAAAGCCTAGAATAGCCCTGCCGAAGTGGAAGCTTGGAGCGGAGTTCTTGAGGCATTAGTTTCAGGTCTGTTTTCTTTTAAGGTTAGTAAGCTTTTCAAGGCCCTGAGGACCTCGCCTGGGCACCCTATTCCCTGCAAGAACACCCAGTACCGGCAGGCTCCACTGGGCTACTAAGAAACATCCAGGCCCGGAAACTTTTCGCATTCGCTCTTTGTATTTTGTGTGTAGGCCAACACACTACACTCTTCCTTGGAAGAGCTAGATTTCCTCAGCTCTCCAACAGCTCCAGGAAATGTGTTCTCTCACGTCCTACATATCATGCAAATCTGCCTCATTGCCCTAGGCTGACCGGCACTGAGAAACCAAAACTGCTTCGCATTCCTTCTACAAAGTCATACCTTAACACCCCATCCTCACAGTCGAAAGTCGGCTTGCGTTTCTGCTGTAACCACAGCACAGTTCTTCCTCTTACACTCCAGGGTTTTAGAAGAAGCCGAGCCCGATAGCCTACCTAGAGTGATCCCTGGGGGAGGCGGTTGGCTACACGCAGAATTACGTGCCCAATAAACTTTATTTAAGGAAGGGACCAGTGTGTAGCTAGAGTGTATATTTCCTTGGTAGAAATCACAAGGAGGTAGGCTGCATGTTCGCTGGAAACGGGGAACGTATGGCACAAGCCTTGCTTACCCATTTTGAATGCTCCATTCAAGCTGCCTTGAAGCTGCCTAAATAACAATTTTAGGACGGGTCTCTAGTCTCTGTAGGCAAGGCTCTGGGAAGGGAACGAGTGTTCTCTCCATCAACAGGGTGCTTTCATAGCCTGGGTGGGAGCCTCTCCTCAGACGCTCTACAGCTAAAAGGAAACTTGACGTGAGTCCTTTCCTCAAGGTAAAGCCTAGAATAGCCCTGCCGAAGTGGAAGCTTGGAGCGGAGTCCTTGAGGCATTAGTTTCAGGTCTGTTTCCTTTTAAGGTTAGTAAGCTTTTCAGGACACCGAGGACCTCGCCTGGGCACCTTATTCCCTGGAAGACCACCGAGTACCGGCAGTCTCCACTGGGCTACTAAGAAACATCCAGGCCCGGACACCTTTCCCAGTCACTCTGTGTATTTTGTGTGTAGGCCAACACACTGCACTCTTCCTTGGAAGAGCTAGATTTCCTCAGCTCTCCAACAGCCCCAGGAAATGTGTTCTCTCACGTCCTGCATATCATGCAAATCTGCCTCATTGCCCTAGGCTGAGCAGCTCTGAGAAACCAAAACTGCTTCGCATTCCTTCTACAAAGTCATACCTTAAGACCCCATCCTTACAGGAGAAAGTCAGCTTGCGTTTCTGCTGTAACCAAAGCACAGATCTTCCTCTTACACTGCAGGGTTTTAGAAGAAGCTAAGCCAGATAGCCTACCTATAGCGCTCCTTGGGGGAGGCTGTTGGCTACACGCAGAACTCCGTGCCAAATAAACTTTATTCAAGGAAGGGACCAGTGTGTAGCTAGAGTGTATATTTACTTGGTAGAAATCCCAAGTAGGTAGGCCGCGTGTTCGCTGGAAACGGTGACCTTATGGCACAAGCCTTGCTTTCCCATTTTGAATGCTCCATGCATGCTGCCTTGAAGTTACCTAAATAACAGTTTTAGGACGAGTCTTTAGTCATTGTAGGCAGGGCTCTGGGAAGGGAACGAGTGTTCTCTGCATCAACAGGGTGCTTTCATAGCCTGGGTGGGAGCCTCTCCTCAGACGCCCTAGAGATAAAGGAAACTTGACGTGAGTTCTTTCCTCCAGGTAAAGCCTTGAATAGCCCTGCCGAAGCTAAGCTTGAAGCAGTTTCCTTGTGGCATTTGTTTTAGGTCTGTTTTCTTTTAAGGTTAGTAAGCTTGTCAAGACACCGAGGACCTCTCGTGGGCACCCTATTCCCTGCAAGAGCACCGAGTACCAGCAGGCTCCACTGGGCTACTAAGAAACATCCAGGCCCGGAAACGTTTCCCAGTCACTGTGTATTTTGTGTGTAGGGCAACACACTGCACTCTTCCTTGGAAGAGCTAGATTTCCTCAGCTCTCCAACAACTCCAGGCAATGTGTTCTCTCAATTCCTATATGTCATGCAAATCTCCCTCATTGCCCTAGGCTGAGCAGCACTGAGAAACCAAAACTGCAACGCATTCCTTCTTTAAAGTCAAACCTTAAGACCCCATCCTTACAGGAGAAAGTCGGCTTGCTTTCCTGCTGTAACCAAAGCACAGTTCTTCCTCTTACACTCCAGGGTTTTAGAAGAAGCAGAGCCCGATAGCCTACCCAGAGCGCTCCCGAGGGGAGGCGGTTGGCTACACGCAGAATTCCGTGCCAAATAAACTTTATTCAAGGAAGGGACCAGTGTGTAGCTAGAGTGTATATTTACTTGGTAGAAATCACAAGGAGGTAGGCTGCATGTTCGCTGGAAACGGGGAACTTATGGCACAAGCCTTGCTTACCACTTTTGAATGCTCCATTCAAGCTGCCTTGAAGCTACCTAAATTACAATTTTAGGACGGGTCTCTAGTGTCTGTAGGCAGGGCTCTGGGAAGGGAACGAGTGTTCTCTACATCAACAGGGTGCTTTCATAGACTGGGTAGGAGCCTCGCCTGAGACACTCTAGAGCTAAAAGGAAACTTGACGTGAGTCCTCTCCTCAAGGTAAAGCCTAGAATAGCCCTGCCGAAGTGGAAGCTTGGAGCGGAGTTCTTGAGGCATTAGTTTCAGGTCTGTTTCCTTTTAAGGTTAGTAAGCTTTTCAGGACACCGAGGACCACGCCTGGGCACCTTATTCCCTGGAAGACCACCGAGTACCGGCAGTCTCCACTGGGCTACTAAGAAACATCCAGGCCCGGAAACTTTTCGCATTCGCTCTTTGTATTTTGTGTGTAGGCCAACACACTACACTCTTCCTTGGAAGAGCTAGATTTCCTCAGCTCTCCAACAGCTCCAGGAAATGTGTTCTCTCACGTCCTACATATCATGCAAATCTGCCTCATTGCCCTAGGCTGACCGGCACTGAGAAACCAAAACTGCTTCGCATTCCTTCTACAAAGTCATACCTTAACACCCCATCCTCACAGTCGAAAGTCGGCTTGCGTTTCTGCTGTAACCACAGCACAGTTCTTCCTCTTACACTCCAGGGTTTTAGAAGAAGCCGAGCCCGATAGCCTACCCAGCGCGATCCCTGGGGGAGGCGGTTGGCTACACGCAGAATTCCGTGCCCAATAAACTTTATTTAAGGAAGGGACCAGTGTGTAGCTAGAGTGTATATTTCCTTGGTAGAAATCACAAGGAGGTAGGCTGAATGTTCGCTGGAAACGGGGAACGTATGGCACAAGCCTTGCTTACCCATTTTGAATGCTCCATTCAAGCTGCCTTGAAGCTGCCTAAATAACAATTTTAGGACGGGTCTCTAGTCTCTGTAGGCAAGGCTCTGGGAAGGGAACGAGTGTTCTCTCCATCAACAGGGTGCTTTCATAGCCTGGGTGGGAGCCTCTCCTCAGACGCTCTACAGCTAAAAGGAAACTTGACGTGAGTCCTTTCCTCAAGGTAAAGCCTAGAATAGCCCTGCCGAAGTGGAAGCTTGGAGCGGAGTCCTTGAGGCATTAGATTCAGGTCTGTTTCCTTTTAAGGTTAGTAAGCTTTTCAGGACACCGAGGACCTCGCCTGGGCACCTTATTCCCTGGAAGACCACCGAGTACCGGCAGTCTCCACTGGGCTACTAAGAAACATCCAGGCCCGGACACCTTTCCCAGTCACTCTGTGTATTTTGTGTGTAGGCCAACACACTGCACTCTTCCTTGGAAGAGCTAGATTTCCTCAGCTCTCCAACAGCCCCAGGAAATGTGTTCTCTCACGTCCTGCATATCATGCAAATCTGCCTCATTGCCCTAGGCTGAGCAGCTCTGAGAAACCAAAACTGCTTCGCATTCCTTCTACAAAGTCATACCTTAAGACCCCATCCTTACAGGAGAAAGTCAGCTTGCGTTTCTGCTGTAACCAAAGCACAGATCTTCCTCTTACACTGCAGGGTTTTAGAAGAAGCTAAGCCAGATAGCCTACCTAGAGCGCTCCTTGGGGGAGGCTGTTGGCTACACGCAGAACTCCGTGCCAAATAAACTTTATTCAAGGAAGGGACCAGTGTGTAGCTAGAGTGTATATTTACTTGGTAGAAATCCCAAGTAGGTAGGCCGCGTGTTCGCTGGAAACGGTGACCTTATGGCACAAGCCTTGCTTTCCCATTTTGAATGCTCCATGCATGCTGCCTTGAAGTTACCTAAATAACAGTTTTAGGACGAGTCTTTAGTCATTGTAGGCAGGGCTCTGGGAAGGGAACGAGTGTTCTCTGCATCAACAGGGTGCTTTCATAGCCTGGGTGGGAGCCTCTCCTCAGACGCCCTAGAGATAAAGGAAACTTGACGTGAGTTCTTTCCTCCAGGTAAAGCCTTGAATAGCCCTGCCGAAGCTAAGCTTGAAGCAGTTTCCTTGTGGCATTTGTTTTAGGTCTGTTTTCTTTTAAGGTTAGTAAGCTTGTCAAGACACCGAGGACCTCTCGTGGGCACCCTATTCCCTGCAAGAGCACCGAGTACCAGCAGGCTCCACTGGGCTACTAAGAAACATCCAGGCCCGGAAACGTTTCCCAGTCACTGTGTATTTTGTGTGTAGGGCAACACACTGCACTCTTCCTTGGAAGAGCTAGATTTCCTCAACTCTCCAACAACTCCAGGCAATGTGTTCTCTCAATTCCTATATGTCATGCAAATCTCCCTCATTGCCCTAGGCTGAGCAGCACTGAGAAACCAAAACTGCAACGCATTCCTTCTTTAAAGTCAAACCTTAAGACCCCATCCTTACAGGAGAAAGTCGGCTTGCTTTCCTGCTGTAACCAAAGAACAGTTCTTCCTCTTACACTCCAGGGTTTTAGAAGAAGCAGAGCCCGATAGCCTACCCAGAGCGCTCCCGAGGGGAGGCGGTTGGCTACACGCAGAATTCCGTGCCAAATAAACTTTATTCAAGGAAGGGACCAGTGTGTAGCTAGAGTGTATATTTACTTGGTAGAAATCACAAGGAGGTAGGCTGCACGTTCGCTGGAAACGGGGAACTTATGGCACAAGCCTTGCTTACCACTTTTGAATGCTCCATTCAAGCTGCCTTGAAGCTACCTAAATGACAATTTTAGGACGGGTCTCTAGTGTCTGTAGGCAGGGCTCTGGGAAGGGAACGAGTGTTCTCTACATCAACAGGGTGCTTTCATAGACTGGGTAGGAGCCTCGCCTGAGACACTCTAGAGCTAAAAGGAAACTTGACGTGAGTCCTCTCCTCAAGGTAAAGCCTAGAATAGCCCTGCCGAAGTGGAAGCTTGGAGCGGAGTTCTTGAGGCATTAGTTTCAGGTCTGTTTTCTTTTAAGGTTAGTAAGCTTTTCAAGGCCCTGAGGACCTCGCCTGGGCACCCTATTCCCTGCAAGAACACCCAGTACCGGCAGTCTCCACTGGGCTACTAAGAAACATCCAGGCCCGGAAACTTTTCGCATTCGCTCTTTGTATTTTGTGTGTAGGCCAACACACTACACTCTTCCTTGGAAGAGCTAGATTTCCTCAGCTCTCCAACAGCTCCAGGAAATGTGTTCTCTCACGTCCTACATATCATGCAAATCTGCCTCATTGCCCTAGGCTGACCGGCACTGAGAAACCAAAACTGCTTCGCATTCCTTCTACAAAGTCATACCTTAACACCCCATCCTCACAGTCGAAAGTCGGCTTGCGTTTCTGCTGTAACCACAGCACAGTTCTTCCTCTTACACTCCAGGGTTTTAGAAGAAGCCGAGCCCGATAGCCTACCCAGCGCGATCCCTGGGGGAGGCGGTTGGCTACACGCAGAATTCCGTGCCCAATAAACTTTATTTAAGGAAGGGACCAGTGTGTAGCTAGAGTGTATATTTCCTTGGTAGAAATCACAAGGAGGTAGGCTGCATGTTCGCTGGAAACGGGGAACGTATGGCACAAGCCTTGCTTACCCATTTTGAATGCTCCATTCAAGCTGCCTTGAAGCTGCCTAAATAACAATTTTAGGACGGGTCTCTAGTCTCTGTAGGCAAGGCTCTGGGAAGGGAACGAGTGTTCTCTCCATCAACAGGGTGCTTTCATAGCCTGGGTGGGAGCCTCTCCTCAGACGCTCTACAGCTAAAAGGAAACTTGACGTGAGTCCTTTCCTCAAGGTAAAGCCTAGAATAGCCCTGCCGAAGTGGAAGCTTGGAGCGGAGTCCTTGAGGCATTAGTTTCAGGTCTGTTTCCTTTTAAGGTTAGTAAGCTTTTCAGGACACCGAGGACCTCGCCTGGGCACCTTATTCCCTGGAAGACCACCGAGTACCGGCAGTCTCCACTGGGCTACTAAGAAACATCCAGGCCCGGACACCTTTCCCAGTCACTCTGTGTATTTTGTGTGTAGGCCAACACACTGCACTCTTCCTTGGAAGAGCTAGATTTCCTCAGCTCTCCAACAGCCCCAGGAAATGTGTTCTCTCACGTCCTGCATATCATGCAAATCTGCCTCATTGCCCTAGGCTGAGCAGCTCTGAGAAACCAAAACTGCTTCGCATTCCTTCTACAAAGTCATACCTTAAGACCCCATCCTTACAGGAGAAAGTCAGCTTGCGTTTCTGCTGTAACCAAAGCACAGATCTTCCTCTTACACTGCAGGGTTTTAGAAGAAGCTAAGCCAGATAGCCTACCTAGAGCGCTCCTTGGGGGAGGCTGTTGGCTACACGCAGAACTCCGTGCCAAATAAACTTTATTCAAGGAAGGGACCAGTGTGTAGCTAGAGTGTATATTTACTTGGTAGAAATCCCAAGTAGGTAGGCCGCGTGTTCGCTGGAAACGGTGACCTTATGGCACAAGCCTTGCTTTCCCATTTTGAATGCTCCATGCATGCTGCCTTGAAGTTACCTAAATAACAGTTTTAGGACGAGTCTTTAGTCATTGTAGGCAGGGCTCTGGGAAGGGAACGAGTGTTCTCTGCATCAACAGGGTGCTTTCATAGCCTGGGTGGGAGCCTCTCCTCAGACGCCCTAGAGATAAAGGAAACTTGACGTGAGTTCTTTCCTCCAGGTAAAGCCTTGAATAGCCCTGCCGAAGCTAAGCTTGAAGCAGTTTCCTTGTGGCATTTGTTTTAGGTCTGTTTTCTTTTAAGGTTAGTAAGCTTGTCAAGACACCGAGGACCTCTCGTGGGCACCCTATTCCCTGCAAGAGCACCGAGTACCAGCAGGCTCCACTGGGCTACTAAGAAACATCCAGGCCCGGAAACGTTTCCCAGTCACTGTGTATTTTGTGTGTAGGGCAACACACTGCACTCTTCCTTGGAAGAGCTAGATTTCCTCAGCTCTCCAACAACTCCAGGCAATGTGTTCTCTCAATTCCTATATGTCATGCAAATCTCCCTCATTGCCCTAGGCTGAGCAGCACTGAGAAACCAAAACTGCAACGCATTCCTTCTTTAAAGTCAAACCTTAAGACCCCATCCTTACAGGAGAAAGTCGGCTTGCTTTCCTGCTGTAAGCAAAGCACAGTTCTTCCTCTTACACTCCAGGGTTTTAGAAGAAGCAGAGCCCGATAGCCTACCCAGAGCGCTCCCGAGGGGAGGCGGTTGGCTACACGCAGAATTCCGTGCCAAATAAACTTTATTCAAGGAAGGGACCAGTGTGTAGCTAGAGTGTATATTTACTTGGTAGAAATCACAAGGAGGTAGGCTGCATGTTCGCTGGAAACGGGGAACTTATGGCACAAGCCTTGCTTACCACTTTTGAATGCTCCATTCAAGCTGCCTTGAAGCTACCTAAATTACAATTTTAGGACGGGTCTCTAGTGTCTGTAGGCAGGGCTCTGGGAAGGGAACGAGTGTTCTCTACATCAACAGGGTGCTTTCATAGACTGGGTAGGAGCCTCGCCTGAGACACTCTAGAGCTAAAAGGAAACTTGACGTGAGTCCTCTCCTCAAGGTAAAGCCTAGAATAGCCCTGCCGAAGTGGAAGCTTGGAGCGGAGTTCTTGAGGCATTAGTTTCAGGTCTGTTTTCTTTTAAGGTTAGTAAGCTTTTCAAGGCCCTGAGGACCTCGCCTGGGCACCCTATTCCCTGCAAGAACACCCAGTACCGGCAGGCTCCACTGGGCTACTAAGAAACATCCAGGCCCGGAAACTTTTCGCATTCGCTCTTTGTATTTTGTGTGTAGGCCAACACACTACACTCTTCCTTGGAAGAGCTAGATTTCCTCAGCTCTCCAACAGCTCCAGGAAATGTGTTCTCTCACGTCCTACATATCATGCAAATCTGCCTCATTGCCCTAGGCTGACCGGCACTGAGAAACCAAAACTGCTTCGCATTCCTTCTACAAAGTCATACCTTAACACCCCATCCTCACAGTCGAAAGTCGGCTTGCGTTTCTGCTGTAACCACAGCACAGTTCTTCCTCTTACACTCCAGGGTTTTAGAAGAAGCCGAGCCCGATAGCCTACCCAGAGTGATCCCTGGGGGAGGCGGTTGGCTACACGCAGAATTACGTGCCCAATAAACTTTATTTAAGGAAGGGACCAGTGTGTAGCTAGAGTGTATATTTCCTTGGTAGAAATCACAAGGAGGTAGGCTGCATGTTCGCTGGAAACGGGGAACGTATGGCACAAGCCTTGCTTACCCATTTTGAATGCTCCATTCAAGCTGCCTTGAAGCTGCCTAAATAACAATTTTAGGACGGGTCTCTAGTCTCTGTAGGCAAGGCTCTGGGAAGGGAACGAGTGTTCTCTCCATCAACAGGGTGCTTTCATAGCCTGGGTGGGAGCCTCTCCTCAGACGCTCTACAGCTAAAAGGAAACTTGACGTGAGTCCTTTCCTCAAGGTAAAGCCTAGAATAGCCCTGCCGAAGTGGAAGCTTGGAGCGGAGTCCTTGAGGCATTAGTTTCAGGTCTGTTTCCTTTTAAGGTTAGTAAGCTTTTCAGGACACCGAGGACCTCGCCTGGGCACCTTATTCCCTGGAAGACCACCGAGTACCGGCAGTCTCCACTGGGCTACTAAGAAACATCCAGGCCCGGACACCTTTCCCAGTCACTCTGTGTATTTTGTGTGTAGGCCAACACACTGCACTCTTCCTTGGAAGAGCTAGATTTCCTCAGCTCTCCAACAGCCCCAGGAAATGTGTTCTCTCACGTCCTGCATATCATGCAAATCTGCCTCATTGCCCTAGGCTGAGCAGCTCTGAGAAACCAAAACTGCTTCGCATTCCTTCTACAAAGTCATACCTTAAGACCCCATCCTTACAGGAGAAAGTCAGCTTGCGTTTCTGCTGTAACCAAAGCACAGATCTTCCTCTTACACTGCAGGGTTTTAGAAGAAGCTAAGCCAGATAGCCTACCTATAGCGCTCCTTGGGGGAGGCTGTTGGCTACACGCAGAACTCCGTGCCAAATAAACTTTATTCAAGGAAGGGACCAGTGTGTAGCTAGAGTGTATATTTACTTGGTAGAAATCCCAAGTAGGTAGGCCGCGTGTTCGCTGGAAACGGTGACCTTATGGCACAAGCCTTGCTTTCCCATTTTGAATGCTCCATGCATGCTGCCTTGAAGTTACCTAAATAACAGTTTTAGGACGAGTCTTTAGTCATTGTAGGCAGGGCTCTGGGAAGGGAACGAGTGTTCTCTGCATCAACAGGGTGCTTTCATAGCCTGGGTGGGAGCCTCTCCTCAGACGCCCTAGAGATAAAGGAAACTTGACGTGAGTTCTTTCCTCCAGGTAAAGCCTTGAATAGCCCTGCCGAAGCTAAGCTTGAAGCAGTTTCCTTGTGGCATTTGTTTTAGGTCTGTTTTCTTTTAAGGTTAGTAAGCTTGTCAAGACACCGAGGACCTCTCGTGGGCACCCTATTCCCTGCA
This sequence comes from Balaenoptera physalus, assembly GCF_965194825.1. Classification (NCBI taxonomy): domain Eukaryota; kingdom Metazoa; phylum Chordata; class Mammalia; order Artiodactyla; family Balaenopteridae; genus Balaenoptera; species Balaenoptera physalus. The sequence goes on along the minus strand of NC_138895.1, from coordinate 39,306,566 downwards.
AGAGCACCGAGTACCAGCAGGCTCGACTGGGCTACTAAGAAACATCCAGGCCCGGAAACGTTTCCCAGTCACTGTGTATTTTGTGTGTAGGGCAACACACTGCACTCTTCCTTGGAAGAGCTAGATTTCCTCAGCTCTCCAACAACTCCAGGCAATGTGTTCTCTCAATTCCTATATGTCATGCAAATCTCCCTCATTGCCCTAGGCTGAGCAGCACTGAGAAACCAAAACTGCAACGCATTCCTTCTTTAAAGTCAAACCTTAAGACCCCATCCTTACAGGAGAAAGTCGGCTTGCTTTCCTGCTGTAAGCAAAGCACAGTTCTTCCTCTTACACTCCAGGGTTTTAGAAGAAGCAGAGCCCGATAGCCTACCCAGAGCGCTCCCGAGGGGAGGCGGTTGGCTACACGCAGAATTCCGTGCCAAATAAACTTTATTCAAGGAAGGGACCAGTGTGTAGCTAGAGTGTATATTTACTTGGTAGAAATCACAAGGAGGTAGGCTGCATGTTCGCTGGAAACGGGGAACTTATGGCACAAGCCTTGCTTACCACTTTTGAATGCTCCATTCAAGCTGCCTTGAAGCTACCTAAATTACAATTTTAGGACGGGTCTCTAGTGTCTGTAGGCAGGGCTCTGGGAAGGGAACGAGTGTTCTCTACATCAACAGGGTGCTTTCATAGACTGGGTAGGAGCCTCGCCTGAGACACTCTAGAGCTAAAAGGAAACTTGACGTGAGTCCTCTCCTCAAGGTAAAGCCTAGAATAGCCCTGCCGAAGTGGAAGCTTGGAGCGGAGTTCTTGAGGCATTAGTTTCAGGTCTGTTTCCTTTTAAGGTTAGTAAGCTTTTCAGGACACCGAGGACCTCGCCTGGGCACCTTATTCCCTGGAAGACCACCGAGTACCGGCAGTCTCCACTGGGCTACTAAGAAACATCCAGGCCCGGAAACTTTTCGCATTCGCTCTTTGTATTTTGTGTGTAGGCCAACACACTACACTCTTCCTTGGAAGAGCTAGATTTCCTCAGCTCTCCAACAGCTCCAGGAAATGTGTTCTCTCACGTCCTACATATCATGCAAATCTGCCTCATTGCCCTAGGCTGACCGGCACTGAGAAACCAAAACTGCTTCGCATTCCTTCTACAAAGTCATACCTTAACACCCCATCCTCACAGTCGAAAGTCGGCTTGCGTTTCTGCTGTAACCACAGCACAGTTCTTCCTCTTACACTCCAGGGTTTTAGAAGAAGCCGAGCCCGATAGCCTACCCAGCGCGATCCCTGGGGGAGGCGGTTGGCTACACGCAGAATTCCGTGCCCAATAAACTTTATTTAAGGAAGGGACCAGTGTGTAGCTAGAGTGTATATTTCCTTGGTAGAAATCACAAGGAGGTAGGCTGCATGTTCGCTGGAAACGGGGAACGTATGGCACAAGCCTTGCTTACCCATTTTGAATGCTCCATTCAAGCTGCCTTGAAGCTGCCTAAATAACAATTTTAGGACGGGTCTCTAGTCTCTGTAGGCAACGCTCTGGGAAGGGAACGAGTGTTCTCTCCATCAACAGGGTGCTTTCATAGCCTGGGTGGGAGCCTCTCCTCAGACGCTCTACAGCTAAAAGGAAACTTGACGTGAGTCCTTTCCTCAAGGTAAAGCCTAGAATAGCCCTGCCGAAGTGGAAGCTTGGAGCGGAGTCCTTGAGGCATTAGTTTCAGGTCTGTTTCCTTTTAAGGTTAGTAAGCTTTTCAGGACACCGAGGACCTCGCCTGGGCACCTTATTCCCTGGAAGACCACCGAGTACCGGCAGTCTCCACTGGGCTACTAAGAAACATCCAGGCCCGGACACCTTTCCCAGTCACTCTGTGTATTTTGTGTGTAGGCCAACACACTGCACTCTTCCTTGGAAGAGCTAGATTTCCTCAGCTCTCCAACAGCCCCAGGAAATGTGTTCTCTCACGTCCTGCATATCATGCAAATCTGCCTCATTGCCCTAGGCTGAGCAGCTCTGAGAAACCAAAACTGCTTCGCATTCCTTCTACAAAGTCATACCTTAAGACCCCATCCTTACAGGAGAAAGTCAGCTTGCGTTTCTGCTGTAACCAAAGCACAGATCTTCCTCTTACACTGCAGGGTTTTAGAAGAAGCTAAGCCAGATAGCCTACCTAGAGCGCTCCTTGGGGGAGGCTGTTGGCTACACGCAGAACTCCGTGCCAAATAAACTTTATTCAAGGAAGGGACCAGTGTGTAGCTAGAGTGTATATTTACTTGGTAGAAATCCCAAGTAGGTAGGCCGCGTGTTCGCTGGAAACGGTGACCTTATGGCACAAGCCTTGCTTTCCCATTTTGAATGCTCCATGCATGCTGCCTTGAAGTTACCTAAATAACAGTTTTAGGACGAGTCTTTAGTCATTGTAGGCAGGGCTCTGGGAAGGGAACGAGTGTTCTCTGCATCAACAGGGTGCTTTCATAGCCTGGGTGGGAGCCTCTCCTCAGACGCCCTAGAGATAAAGGAAACTTGACGTGAGTTCTTTCCTCCAGGTAAAGCCTTGAATAGCCCTGCCGAAGCTAAGCTTGAAGCAGTTTCCTTGTGGCATTTGTTTTAGGTCTGTTTTCTTTTAAGGTTAGTAAGCTTGTCAAGACACCGAGGACCTCTCGTGGGCACCCTATTCCCTGCAAGAGCACCGAGTACCAGCAGGCTCCACTGGGCTACTAAGAAACATCCAGGCCCGGAAACGTTTCCCAGTCACTGTGTATTTTGTGTGTAGGGCAACACACTGCACTCTTCCTTGGAAGAGCTAGATTTCCTCAACTCTCCAACAACTCCAGGCAATGTGTTCTCTCAATTCCTATATGTCATGCAAATCTCCCTCATTGCCCTAGGCTGAGCAGCACTGAGAAACCAAAACTGCAACGCATTCCTTCTTTAAAGTCAAACCTTAAGACCCCATCCTTACAGGAGAAAGTCGGCTTGCTTTCCTGCTGTAACCAAAGAACAGTTCTTCCTCTTACACTCCAGGGTTTTAGAAGAAGCAGAGCCCGATAGCCTACCCAGAGCGCTCCCGAGGGGAGGCGGTTGGCTACACGCAGAATTCCGTGCCAAATAAACTTTATTCAAGGAAGGGACCAGTGTGTAGCTAGAGTGTATATTTACTTGGTAGAAATCACAAGGAGGTAGGCTGCACGTTCGCTGGAAACGGGGAACTTATGGCACAAGCCTTGCTTACCACTTTTGAATGCTCCATTCAAGCTGCCTTGAAGCTACCTAAATGACAATTTTAGGACGGGTCTCTAGTGTCTGTAGGCAGGGCTCTGGGAAGGGAACGAGTGTTCTCTACATCAACAGGGTGCTTTCATAGACTGGGTAGGAGCCTCGCCTGAGACACTCTAGAGCTAAAAGGAAACTTGACGTGAGTCCTCTCCTCAAGGTAAAGCCTAGAATAGCCCTGCCGAAGTGGAAGCTTGGAGCGGAGTTCTTGAGGCATTAGTTTCAGGTCTGTTTTCTTTTAAGGTTAGTAAGCTTTTCAAGGCCCTGAGGACCTCGCCTGGGCACCCTATTCCCTGCAAGAACACCCAGTACCGGCAGGCTCCACTGGGCTACTAAGAAACATCCAGGCCCGGAAACTTTTCCCATTCGCTCTTTGTATTTTGTGTGTAGGCCAACACACTACACTCTTCCTTGGAAGAGCTAGATTTCCTCAGCTCTCCAACAGCTCCAGGAAATGTGTTCTCTCACGTCCTACATATCATGCAAATCTGCCTCATTGCCCTAGGCTGACCGGCACTGAGAAACCAAAACTGCTTCGCATTCCTTCTACAAAGTCATACCTTAACACCCCATCCTCACAGTCGAAAGTCGGCTTGCGTTTCTGCTGTAACCACAGCACAGTTCTTCCTCTTACACTCCAGGGTTTTAGAAGAAGCCGAGCCCGATAGCCTACGCAGCGCGATCCCTGGGGGAGGCGGTTGGCTACACGCAGAATTCCGTGCCCAATAAACTTTATTTAAGGAAGGGACCAGTGTGTAGCTAGAGTGTATATTTCCTTGGTAGAAATCACAAGGAGGTAGGCTGCATGTTCGCTGGAAACGGAGAACGTATGGCACAAGCCTTGCTTACCCATTTTGAATGCTCCATTCAAGCTGCCTTGAAGCTGCCTAAATAACAATTTTAGGACGGGTCTCTAGTCTCTGTAGGCAAGGCTCTGGGAAGGGAACGAGTGTTCTCTCCATCAACAGGGTGCTTTCATAGCCTGGGTGGGAGCCTCTCCTCAGACGCTCTACAGCTAAAAGGAAACTTGACGTGAGTCCTTTCCTCAAGGTAAAGCCTAGAATAGCCCTGCCGAAGTGGAAGCTTGGAGCGGAGTCCTTGAGGCATTAGTTTCAGGTCTGTTTCCTTTTAAGGTTAGTAAGCTTTTCAGGACACCGAGGACCTCGCCTGGGCACCTTATTCCCTGGAAGACCACCGAGTACCGGCAGTCTCCACTGGGCTACTAAGAAACATCCAGGCCCGGACACCTTTCCCAGTCACTCTGTGTATTTTGTGTGTAGGCCAACACACTGCACTCTTCCTTGGAAGAGCTAGATTTCCTCAGCTCTCCAACAGCCCCAGGAAATGTGTTCTCTCACGTCCTGCATATCATGCAAATCTGCCTCATTGCCCTAGGCTGAGCAGCTCTGAGAAACCAAAACTGCTTCGCATTCCTTCTACAAAGTCATACCTTAAGACCCCATCCTTACAGGAGAAAGTCAGCTTGCGTTTCTGCTGTAACCAAAGCACAGATCTTCCTCTTACACTGCAGGGTTTTAGAAGAAGCTAAGCCAGATAGCCTACCTAGAGCGCTCCTTGGGGGAGGCTGTTGGCTACACGCAGAACTCCGTGCCAAATAAACTTTATTCAAGGAAGGGACCAGTGTGTAGCTAGAGTGTATATTTACTTGGTAGAAATCCCAAGTAGGTAGGCCGCATGTTCGCTGGAAACGGTGACCTTATGGCACAAGCCTTGCTTTCCCATTTTGAATGCTCCATGCATGCTGCCTTGAAGTTACCTAAATAACAGTTTTAGGACGAGTCTTTAGTCATTGTAGGCAGGGCTCTGGGAAGGGAACGAGTGTTCTCTGCATCAACAGGGTGCTTTCATAGCCTGGGTGGGAGCCTCTCCTCAGACGCCCTAGAGATAAAGGAAACTTGACGTGAGTTCTTTCCTCCAGGTAAAGCCTTGAATAGCCCTGCCGAAGCTAAGCTTGAAGCAGTTTCCTTGTGGCATTTGTTTTAGGTCTGTTTTCTTTTAAGGTTAGTAAGCTTGTCAAGACACCGAGGACCTCTCGTGGGCACCCTATTCCCTGCAAGAGCACCGAGTACCAGCAGGCTCCACTGGGCTACTAAGAAACATCCAGGCCCGGAAACGTTTCCCAGTCACTGTGTATTTTGTGTGTAGGGCAACACACTGCACTCTTCCTTGGAAGAGCTAGATTTCCTCAGCTCTCCAACAACTCCAGGCAATGTGTTCTCTCAATTCCTATATGTCATGCAAATCTCCCTCATTGCCCTAGGCTGAGCAGCACTGAGAAACCAAAACTGCAACGCATTCCTTCTTTAAAGTCAAACCTTAAGACCCCATCCTTACAGGAGAAAGACGGCTTGCTTTCCTGCTGTAACCAAAGCACAGTTCTTCCTCTTACACTCCAGGGTTTTAGAAGAAGCAGAGCCCGATAGCCTACCCAGAGCGCTCCCGAGGGGAGGCGGTTGGCTACACGCAGAATTCCGTGCCAAATAAACTTTATTCAAGGAAGGGACCAGTGTGTAGCTAGAGTGTATATTTACTTGGTAGAAATCACAAGGAGGTAGGCTGCATGTTCGCTGGAAACGGGGAACTTATGGCACAAGCCTTGCTTACCACTTTTGAATGCTCCATTCAAGCTGCCTTGAAGCTACCTAAATTACAATTTTAGGACGGGTCTCTAGTGTCTGTAGGCAGGGCTCTGGGAAGGGAACGAGTGTTCTCTACATCAACAGGGTGCTTTCATAGACTGGGTAGGAGCCTCGCCTGAGACACTCTAGAGCTAAAAGGAAACTTGACGTGAGTCCTCTCCTCAAGGTAAAGCCTAGAATAGCCCTGCCGAAGTGGAAGCTTGCAGTGGAGTTCTTGAGGCATTAGTTTCAGGTCTGTTTTCTTTTAAGGTTAGTAAGCTTTTCAAGGCCCTGAGGACCTCGCCTGGGCACCCTATTCCCTGCAAGAACACCCAGTACCGGCAGGCTCCACTGGGCTACTAAGAAACATCCAGGCCCGGAAACTTTTCGCATTCGCTCTTTGTATTTTGTGTGTAGGCCAACACACTACACTCTTCCTTGGAAGAGCTAGATTTCCTCAGCTCTCCAACAGCTCCAGGAAATGTGTTCTCTCACGTCCTACATATCATGCAAATCTGCCTCATTGCCCTAGGCTGACCGGCACTGAGAAACCAAAACTGCTTCGCATTCCTTCTACAAAGTCATACCTTAACACCCCATCCTCACAGTCGAAAGTCGGCTTGCGTTTCTGCTGTAACCACAGCACAGTTCTTCCTCTTACACTCCAGGGTTTTAGAAGAAGCCGAGCCCGATAGCCTACCCAGAGCGATCCCTGGGGGAGGCGGTTGGCTACACGCAGAATTACGTGCCCAATAAACTTTATTTAAGGAAGGGACCAGTGTGTAGCTAGAGTGTATATTTCCTTGGTAGAAATCACAAGGAGGTAGGCTGCATGTTCGCTGGAAACGGGGAACGTATGGCACAAGCCTTGCTTACCCATTTTGAATGCTCCATTCAAGCTGCCTTGAAGCTGCCTAAATAACAATTTTAGGACGGGTCTCTAGTCTCTGTAGGCAAGGCTCTGGGAAGGGAACGAGTGTTCTCTCCATCAAAAGGGTGCTTTCATAGCCTGGGTGGGAGCCTCTCCTCAGACGCTCTACAGCTAAAAGGAAACTTGACGTGAGTCCTTTCCTCAAGGTAAAGCCTAGAATAGCCCTGCCGAAGTGGAAGCTTGGAGCGGAGTCCTTGAGGCATTAGTTTCAGGTCTGTTTCCTTTTAAGGTTAGTAAGCTTTTCAGGACACCGAGGACCTCGCCTGGGCACCTTATTCCCTGGAAGACCACCGAGTACCGGCAGTCTCCACTGGGCTACTAAGAAACATCCAGGCCCGGACACCTTTCCCAGTCACTCTGTGTATTTTGTGTGTAGGCCAACACACTGCACTCTTCTTTGGAAGAGCTAGATTTCCTCAGCTCTCCAACAGCCCCAGGAAATGTGTTCTCTCACGTCCTGCATATCATGCAAATCTGCCTCATTGCCCTAGGCTGAGCAGCTCTGAGAAACCAAAACTGCTTCGCATTCCTTCTACAAAGTCATACCTTAAGACCCCATCCTTACAGGAGAAAGTCAGCTTGCGTTTCTGCTGTAACCAAAGCACAGATCTTCCTCTTACACTGCAGGGTTTTAGAAGAAGCTAAGCCAGATAGCCTACCTAGAGCGCTCCTTGGGGGAGGCTGTTGGCTACACGCAGAACTCCGTGCCAAATAAACTTTATTCAAGGAAGGGACCAGTGTGTAGCTAGAGTGTATATTTACTTGGTAGAAATCCCAAGTAGGTAGGCCGCGTGTTCGCTGGAAACGGTGACCTTATGGCACAAGCCTTGCTTTCCCATTTTGAATGCTCCATGCATGCTGCCTTGAAGTTACCTAAATAACAGTTTTAGGACGAGTCTTTAGTCATTGTAGGCAGGGCTCTGGGAAGGGAACGAGTGTTCTCTGCATCAACAGGGTGCTTTCATAGCCTGGGTGGGAGCCTCTCCTCAGACGCCCTAGAGATAAAGGAAACTTGACGTGAGTTCTTTCCTCCAGGTAAAGCCTTGAATAGCCCTGCCGAAGCTAAGCTTGAAGCAGTTTCCTTGTGGCATTTGTTTTAGGTCTGTTTTCTTTTAAGGTTAGTAAGCTTGTCAAGACACCGAGGACCTCTCGTGGGCACCCTATTCCCTGCAAGAGCACCGAGTACCAGCAGGCTCCACTGGGCTACTAAGAAACATCCAGGCCCGGAAACGTTTCCCAGTCACTGTGTATTTTGTGTGTAGGGCAACACACTGCACTCTTCCTTGGAAGAGCTAGATTTCCTCAGCTCTCCAACAACTCCAAGCAATGTGTTCTCTCAATTCCTATATGTCATGCAAATCTCCCTCATTGCCCTAGGCTGAGCAGCACTGAGAAACCAAAACTGCAACGCATTCCTTCTTTAAAGTCAAACCTTAAGACCCCATCCTTACAGGAGAAAGTCGGCTTGCTTTCCTGCTGTAACCAAAGCACAGTTCTTCCTCTTACACTCCAGGGTTTTAGAAGAAGCAGAGCCCGATAGCCTACCCAGAGTGCTCCCGAGGGGAGGCGGTTGGCTACACGCAGAATTCCGTGCCAAATAAACTTTATTCAAGGAAGGGACCAGTGTGTAGCTAGAGTGTATATTTACTTGGTAGAAATCACAAGGAGGTAGGCTGCATGTTCGCTGGAAACGGGGAACTTATGGCACAAGCCTTGCTTACCACTTTTGAATGCTCCATTCAAGCTGCCTTGAAGCTACCTAAATTACAATTTTAGGACGGGTCTCTAGTGTCTGTAGGCAGGGCTCTGGGAAGGGAACGAGTGTTCTCTACATCAACAGGGTGCTTTCATACACTGGGTAGGAGCCTCGCCTGAGACACTCTAGAGCTAAAAGGAAACTTGACGTGAGTCCTCTCCTCAAGGTAAAGCCTAGAATAGCCCTGCCGAAGTGGAAGCTTGGAGCGGAGTTCTTGAGGCATTAGTTTCAGGTCTGTTTTCTTTTAAGGTTAGTAAGCTTTTCAAGGCCCTGAGGACCTCGCCTGGGCACCCTATTCCCTGCAAGAACACCCAGTACCGGCAGGCTCCACTGGGCTACTAAGAAACATCCAGGCCCGGAAACTTTTCCCATTCGCTCTTTGTATTTTGTGTGTAGGCCAACACACTACACTCTTCCTTGGAAGAGCTAGATTTCCTCAGCTCTCCAACAGCTCCAGGAAATGTGTTCTCTCACGTCCTACATATCATGCAAATCTGCCTCATTGCCCTAGGCTGACCGGCACTGAGAAACCAAAACTGCTTCGCATTCCTTCTACAAAGTCATACCTTAACACCCCATCCTCACAGTCGAAAGTCGGCTTGCGTTTCTGCTGTAACCACAGCACAGTTCTTCCTCTTACACTCCAGGGTTTTAGAAGAAGCCGAGCCCGATAGCCTACCCAGAGTGATCCCTGGGGGAGGCGGTTGGCTACACGCAGAATTACGTGCCCAATAAACTTTATTTAAGGAAGGGACCAGTGTGTAGCTAGAGTGTATATTTCCTTGCTAGAAATCACAAGGAGGTAGGCTGCATGTTCGCTGGAAACGGGGAACGTATGGCACAAGCCTTGCTTACCCATTTTGAATGCTCCATTCAAGCTGCCTTGAAGCTGCCTAAATAACAATTTTAGGACGGGTCTCTAGTCTCTGTAGGCAAGGCTCTGGGAAGGGAACGAGTGTTCTCTCCATCAACAGGGTGCTTTCATAGCCTGGGTGGGAGCCTCTCCTCAGACGCTCTACACCTAAAAGGAAACTTGACGTGAGTCCTTTCCTCAAGGTAAAGCCTAGAATAGCCCTGCCGAAGTGGAAGCTTGGAGCGGAGTCCTTGAGGCATTAGTTTCAGGTCTGTTTCCTTTTAAGGTTAGTAAGCTTTTCAGGACACCGAGGACCTCGCCTGGGCACCTTATTCCCTGGAAGACCACCGAGTACCGGCAGTCTCCACTGGGCTACTAAGAAACATCCAGGCCCGGACACCTTTCCCAGTCACTCTGTGTATTTTGTGTGTAGGCCAACACACTGCACTCTTCCTTGGAAGAGCTAGATTTCCTCAGCTCTCCAACAGCCCCAGGAAATGTGTTCTCTCACGTCCTGCATATCATGCAAATCTGCCTCATTGCCCTAGGCTGAGCAGCTCTGAGAAACCAAAACTGCTTCGCATTCCTTCTACAAAGTCATACCTTAAGACCCCATCCTTACAGGAGAAAGTCAGCTTGCGTTTCTGCTGTAACCAAAGCACAGATCTTCCTCTTACACTGCAGGGTTTTAGAAGAAGCTAAGCCAGATAGCCTACCTAGAGCGCTCCTTGGGGGAGGCTGTTGGCTACACGCAGAACTCCGTGCCAAATAAACTTTATTCAAGGAAGGGACCAGTGTGTAGCTAGAGTGTATATTTACTTGGTTGAAATCACAAGTAGGTAGGCCGCGTGTTCGCTGGAAACGGTGACCTTATGGCACAAGCCTTGCTTTCCCATTTTGAATGCTCCATGCATGCTGCCTTGAAGTTACCTAAATAACAGTTTTAGGACGAGTCTTTAGTCATTGTAGGCAGGGCTCTGGGAAGGGAACGAGTGTTCTCTGCATCAACAGGGTGCTTTCATAGCCTGGGTGGGAGCCTCTCCTCAGACGCCCTAGAGATAAAGGAAACTTGACGTGAGTTCTTTCCTCCAGGTAAAGCCTTGAATAGCCCTGCCGAAGCTAAGCTTGAAGCAGTTTCCTTGTGGCATTTGTTTTAGGTCTGTTTTCTTTTAAGGTTAGTAAGCTTGTCAAGACACCGAGGACCTCTCGTGGGCACCCTATTCCCTGCAAGAGCACCGAGTACCAGCAGGCTCCACTGGGCTACTAAGAAACATCCAGGCCCGGAAACGTTTCCCAGTCACTGTGTATTTTGTGTGTAGGGCAACACACTGCACTCTTCCTTGGAAGAGCTAGATTTCCTCAGCTCTCCAACAACTCCAGGCAATGTGTTCTCTCAATTCCTATATGTCATGCAAATCTCCCTCATTGCCCTAGGCTGAGCAGCACTGAGAAACCAAAACTGCAACGCATTCCTTCTTTAAAGTCAAACCTTAAGACCCCATCCTTACAGGAGAAAGTCGGCTTGCTTTCCTGCTGTAAGCAAAGCACAGTTCTTCCTGTTACACTCCAGGGTTTTAGAAGAAGCAGAGCCCGATAGCCTACCCAGAGCGCTCCCGAGGGGAGGCGGTTGGCTACACGCAGAATTCCGTGCCAAATAAACTTTATTCAAGGAAGGGACCAGTGTGTAGCTAGAGTGTATATTTACTTGGTAGAAATCACAAGGAGGTAGGCTGCACGTTCGCTGGAAACGGGGAACTTATGGCACAAGCCTTGCTTACCACTTTTGAATGCTCCATTCAAGCTGCCTTGAAGCTACCTAAATTACAATTTTAGGACGGGTCTCTAGTGTCTGTAGGCAGGGCTCTGGGAAGGGAACGAGTGTTCTCTACATCAACAGGGTGCTTTCATAGACTGGGTAGGAGCCTCGCCTGAGACACTCTAGAGCTAAAAGGAAACTTGACGTGAGTCCTCTCCTCAAGGTAAAGCCTAGAATAGCCCTGCCGAAGTGGAAGCTTGGAGCGGAGTTCTTGAGGCATTAGTTTCAGGTCTGTTTTCTTTTAAGGTTAGTAAGCTTTTCAAGGCCCTGAGGACCTCGCCTGGGCACCCTATTCCCTGCAAGAACACCCAGTACCGGCAGGCTCCACTGGGCTACTAAGAAACATCCAGGCCCGGAAACTTTTCCCATTCGCTCTTTGTATTTTGTGTGTAGGCCAACACACTACACTCTTCCTTGGAAGAGCTAGATTTCCTCAGCTCTCCAACAGCTCCAGGAAATGTGTTCTCTCACGTCCTACATATCATGCAAATCTGCCTCATTGCCCTAGGCTGACCGGCACTGAGAAACCAAAACTGCTTCGCATTCCTTCTACAAAGTCATATCTTAACACCCCATCCTCACAGTCGAAAGTCGGCTTGCGTTTCTGCTGTAACCACAGCACAGTTCTTCCTCTTACACTCCAGGGTTTTAGAAGAAGCCGAGCCCGATAGCCTACCCAGAGCGATCCCTGGGGGAGGCGGTTGGCTACACGCAGAATTACGTGCCCAATAAACTTTATTTAAGGAAGGGACCAGTGTGTAGCTAGAGTGTATATTTCCTTGGTAGAAATCACAAGGAGGTAGGCTGCATGTTCGCTGGAAACGGGGAACGTATGGCACAAGCCTTGCTTACCCATTTTGAATGCTCCATTCAAGCTGCCTTGAAGCTGCCTAAATAACAATTTTAGGACGGGTCTCTAGTCTCTGTAGGCAAGGCTCTGGGAAGGGAACGAGTGTTCTCTCCATCAACAGGGTGCTTTCATAGCCTGGGTGGGAGCCTCTCCTCAGACGCTCTACAGCTAAAAGGAAACTTGACGTGAGTCCTTTCCTCAAGGTAAAGCCTAGAATAGCCCTGCCGAAGTGGAAGCTTGGAGCGGAGTCCTTGAGGCATTAGTTTCAGGTCTGTTTCCTTTTAAGGTTAGTAAGCTTTTCAGGACACCGAGGACCTCGCCTGGGCACCTTATTCCCTGGAAGACCACCGAGTACCGGCAGTCTCCACTGGGCTACTAAGAAACATCCAGGCCCGGACACCTTTCCCAGTCACTCTGTGTATTTTGTGTGTAGGCCAACACACTGCACTCTTCTTTGGAAGAGCTAGATTTCCTCAGCTCTCCAACAGCCCCAGGAAATGTGTTCTCTCACGTCCTGCATATCATGCAAATCTGCCTCATTGCCCTAGGCTGAGCAGCTCTGAGAAACCAAAACTGCTTCGCATTCCTTCTACAAAGTCATACCTTAAGACCCCATCCTTACAGGAGAAAGTCAGCTTGCGTTTCTGCTGTAACCAAAGCACAGATCTTCCTCTTACACTGCAGGGTTTTAGAAGAAGCTAAGCCAGATAGCCTACCTAGAGCGCTCCTTGGGGGAGGCTGTTGGCTACACGCAGAACTCCGTGCCAAATAAACTTTATTCAAGGAAGGGACCAGTGTGTAGCTAGAGTGTATATTTACTTGGTAGAAATCCCAAGTAGGTAGGCCGCGTGTTCGCTGGAAACGGTGACCTTATGGCACAAGCCTTGCTTTCCCATTTTGAATGCTCCATGCATGCTGCCTTGAAGTTACCTAAATAACAGTTTTAGGACGAGTCTTTAGTCATTGTAGGCAGGGCTCTGGGAAGGGAACGAGTGTTCTCTGCATCAACAGGGTGCTTTCATAGCCTGGGTGGGAGCCTCTCCTCAGACGCCCTAGAGATAAAGGAAACTTGACGTGAGTTCTTTCCTCCAGGTAAAGCCTTGAATAGCCCTGCCGAAGCTAAGCTTGAAGCAGTTTCCTTGTGGCATTTGTTTTAGGTCTGTTTTCTTTTAAGGTTAGTAAGCTTGTCAAGACACCGAGGACCTCTCGTGGGCACCCTATTCCCTGCAAGAGCACCGAGTACCAGCAGGCTCCACTGGGCTACTAAGAAACATCCAGGCCCGGAAACGTTTCCCAGTCACTGTGTATTTTGTGTGTAGGGCAACACACTGCACTCTTCCTTGGAAGAGCTAGATTTCCTCAGCTCTCCAACAACTCCAGGCAATGTGTTCTCTCAATTCCTATATGTCATGCAAATCTCCCTCATTGCCCTAGGCTGAGCAGCACTGAGAAACCAAAACTGCAACGCATTCCTTCTTTAAAGTCAAACCTTAAGACCCCATCCTTACAGGAGAAAGTCGGCTTGCTTTCCTGCTGTAACCAAAGAACAGTTCTTCCTCTTACACTCCAGGGTTTTAGAAGAAGCAGAGCCCGATAGCCTACCCAGAGCGCTCCCGAGGGGAGGCGGTTGGCTACACGCAGAATTCCGTGCCAAATAAACTTTATTCAAGGAAGGGACCAGTGTGTAGCTAGAGTGTATATTTACTTGGTAGAAATCACAAGGAGGTAGGCTGCATGTTCGCTGGAAACGGGGAACTTATGGCACAAGCCTTGCTTACCACTTTTGAATGCTCCATTCAAGCTGCCTTGAAGCTACCTAAATTACAATTTTAGGACGGGTCTCTAGTGTCTGTAGGCAGGGCTCTGGGAAGGGAACGAGTGTTCTCTACATCAACAGGGTGCTTTCATAGACTGGGTAGGAGCCTCGCCTGAGACACTCTAGAGCTAAAAGGAAACTTGACGTGAGTCCTCTCCTCAAGGTAAAGCCTAGAATAGCCCTGCCGAAGTGGAAGCTTGGAGCGGAGTTCTTGAGGCATTAGTTTCAGGTCTGTTTTCTTTTAAGGTTAGTAAGCTTTTCAAGGCCCTGAGGACCTCGCCTGGGCACCCTATTCCCTGCAAGAACACCCAGTACCGGCAGGCTCCACTGGGCTACTAAGAAACATCCAGGCCCGGAAACTTTTCGCATTCGCTCTTTGTATTTTGTGTGTAGGCCAACACACTACACTCTTCCTTGGAAGAGCTAGATTTCCTCAGCTCTCCAACAGCTCCAGGAAATGTGTTCTCTCACGTCCTACATATCATGCAAATCTGTCTCATTGCCCTAGGCTGACCGGCACTGAGAAACCAAAACTGCTTCGCATTCCTTCTACAAAGTCATACCTTAACACCCCATCCTCACAGTCGAAAGTCGGCTTGCGTTTCTGCTGTAACCACAGCACAGTTCTTCCTCTTACACTCCAGGGTTTTAGAAGAAGCCGAGCCCGATAGCCTACCCAGCGCGATCCCTGGGGGAGGCGGTTGGCTACACGCAGAATTCCGTGCCCAATAAACTTTATTTAAGGAAGGGACCAGTGTGTAGCTAGAGTGTATATTTCCTTGGTAGAAATCACAAGGAGGTAGGCTGCATGTTCGCTGGAAACGGGGAACGTATGGCACAAGCCTTGCTTACCCATTTTGAATGCTCCATTCAAGCTGCCTTGAAGCTGCCTAAATAACAATTTTAGGACGGGTCTCTAGTCTCTGTAGGCAAGGCTCTGGGAAGGGAACGAGTGTTCTCTCCATCAACAGGGTGCTTTCATAGCCTGGGTGGGAGCCTCTCCTCAGACGCTCTACAGCTAAAAGGAAACTTGACGTGAGTCCTTTCCTCAAGGTAAAGCCTAGAATAGCCCTGCCGAAGTGGAAGCTTGGAGCGGAGTCCTTGAGGCATTAGTTTCAGGTCTGTTTCCTTTTAAGGTTAGTAAGCTTTTCAGGACACCGAGGACCTCGCCTGGGCACCTTATTCCCTGGAAGACCACCGAGTACCGGCAGTCTCCACTGGGCTACTAAGAAACATCCAGGCCCGGACACCTTTCCCAGTCACTCTGTGTATTTTGTGTGTAGGCCAACACACTGCACTCTTCCTTGGAAGAGCTAGATTTCCTCAGCTCTCCAACAGCCCCAGGAAATGTGTTCTCTCACGTCCTGCATATCATGCAAATCTGCCTCATTGCCCTAGGCTGAGCAGCTCTGAGAAACCAAAACTGCTTCGCATTCCTTCTACAAAGTCATACCTTAAGACTCCATCCTTACAGGAGAAAGTCAGCTTGCGTTTCTGCTGTAACCAAAGCACAGATCTTCCTCTTACACTGCAGGGTTTTAGAAGAAGCTAAGCCACATAGACTACCTAGAGCGCTCCTTGGGGGAGGCTGTTGGCTACACGCAGAACTCCGTGCCAAATAAACTTTATTCAAGGAAGGGACCAGTGTGTAGCTAGAGTGTATATTTACTTGGTAGAAATCACAAGTAGGTAGGCCGCGTGTTCGCTGGAAACGGTGACCTTATGGCACAAGCCTTGCTTTCCCATTTTGAATGCTCCATGCATGCTGCCTTGAAGTTACCTAAATAACAGTTTTAGGACGAGTCTTTAGTCATTGTAGGCAGGGCTCTGGGAAGGGAACGAGTGTTCTCTGCATCAACAGGGTGCTTTCATAGCCTGGGTGGGAGCCTCTCCTCAGACGCCCTAGAGATAAAGGAAACTTGACGTGAGTTCTTTCCTCCAGGTAAAGCCTTGAATAGCCCTGCCGAAGCTAAGCTTGAAGCAGTTTCCTTGTGGCATTTGTTTTAGGTCTGATTTCTTTTAAGGTTAGTAAGCTTGTCAAGACACCGAGGACCTCTCGTGGGCACCCTATTCCCTGCAAGAGCACCGAGTACCAGCAGGCTCCACTGGGCTACTAAGAAACATCCAGGCCCGGAAACGTTTCCCAGTCACTGTGTATTTTGTGTGTAGGGCAACACACTGCACTCTTCCTTGGAAGAGCTAGATTTCCTCAGCTCTCCAACAACTCCAGGAAATGTGTTCTCTCAATTCCTATATGTCATGCAAATCTCCCTCATTGCCCTAGGCTGAGCAGCACTGAGAAACCAAAACTGCAACGCATTCCTTCTTTAAAGTCAAACCTTAAGACCCCATCCTTACAGGAGAAAGTCGGCTTGCTTTCCTGCTGTAACCAAAGAACAGTTCTTCCTCTTACACTCCAGGGTTTTAGAAGAAGCAGAGCCCGATAGCCTACCCAGAGCGCTCCCGAGGGGAGGCGGTTGGCTACACGCAGAATTCCGTGCCAAATAAACTTTATTCAAGGAAGGGACCAGTGTGTAGCTAGAGTGTATATTTACTTGGTAGAAATCACAAGGAGGTAGGCTGCATGTTCGCTGGAAACGGGGAACTTATGGCACAAGCCTTGCTTACCACTTTTGAATGCTCCATTCAAGCTGCCTTGAAGCTACCTAAATTACAATTTTAGGACGGGTCTCTAGTGTCTGTAGGCAGGGCTCTGGGAAGGGAACGAGTGTTCTCTACATCAACAGGGTGCTTTCATAGACTGGGTAGGAGCCTCGCCTGAGACACTCTAGAGCTAAAAGGAAACTTGACGTGAGTCCTCTCCTCAAGGTAAAGCCTAGAATAGCCCTGCCGAAGTGGAAGCTTGGAGCGGAGTTCTTGAGGCATTAGTTTCAGGTCTGTTTTCTTTTAAGGTTAGTAAGCTTTTCAAGGCCCTGAGGACCTCGCCTGGGCACCCTATTCCCTGCAAGAACACCCAGTACCGGCAGGCTCCACTGGGCTACTAAGAAACATCCAGGCCCGGAAACTTTTGGCATTCGCTCTTTGTATTTTGTGTGTAGGCCAACACACTACACTCTTCTTTGGAAGAGCTAGATTTCCTCAGCTCTCCAACAGCTCCAGGAAATGTGTTCTCTCACGTCCTACATATCATGCAAATCTGTCTCATTGCCCTAGGCTGACCGGCACTGAGAAACCAAAACTGCTTCGCATTCCTTCTACAAAGTCATACCTTAACACCCCATCCTCACAGTCGAAAGTCGGCTTGCGTTTCTGCTGTAACCACAGCACAGTTCTTCCTCTTACACTCCAGGGTTTTAGAAGAAGCCGAGCCCGATAGCCTACCCAGCGCGATCCCTGGGGGAGGCGGTTGGCTACACGCAGAATTCCGTGCCCAATAAACTTTATTTAAGGAAGGGACCAGTGTGTAGCTAGAGTGTATATTTCCTTGGTAGAAATCACAAGGAGGTAGGCTGCATGTTCGCTGGAAACGGGGAACGTATGGCACAAGCCTTGCTTACCCATTTTGAATGCTCCATTCAAGCTGCCTTGAAGCTGCCTAAATAACAATTTTAGGACGGGTCTCTAGTCTCTGTAGGCAAGGCTCTGGGAAGGGAACGAGTGTTCTCTCCATCAACAGGGTGCTTTCATAGCCTGGGTGGGAGCCTCTCCTCAGACGCTCTACAGCTAAAAGGAAACTTGACGTGAGTCCTTTCCTCAAGGTAAAGCCTAGAATAGCCCTGCCGAAGTGGAAGCTTGGAGCGGAGTCCTTGAGGCATTAGTTTCAGGTCTGTTTCCTTTTAAGGTTAGTAAGCTTTTCAGGACACCGAGGACCTCGCCTGGGCACCTTATTCCCTGGAAGACCACCGAGTACCGGCAGTCTCCACTGGGCTACTAAGAAACATCCAGGCCCGGACACCTTTCCCAGTCACTCTGTGTATTTTGTGTGTAGGCCAACACACTGCACTCTTCCTTGGAAGAGCTAGATTTCCTCAGCTCTCCAACAGCCCCAGGAAATGTGTTCTCTCACGTCCTGCATATCATGCAAATCTGCCTCATTGCCCTAGGCTGAGCAGCTCTGAGAAACCAAAACTGCTTCGCATTCCTTCTACAAAGTCATACCTTAAGACTCCATCCTTACAGGAGAAAGTCAGCTTGCGTTTCTGCTGTAACCAAAGCACAGATCTTCCTCTTACACTGCAGGGTTTTAGAAGAAGCTAAGCCACATAGACTACCTAGAGCGCTCCTTGGGGGAGGCTGTTGGCTACACGCAGAACTCCGTGCCAAATAAACTTTATTCAAGGAAGGGACCAGTGTGTAGCTAGAGTGTATATTTACTTGGTAGAAATCACAAGTAGGTAGGCCGCGTGTTCGCTGGAAACGGTGACCTTATGGCACAAGCCTTGCTTTCCCATTTTGAATGCTCCATGCATGCTGCCTTGAAGTTACCTAAATAACAGTTTTAGGACGAGTCTTTAGTCATTGTAGGCAGGGCTCTGGGAAGGGAACGAGTGTTCTCTGCATCAACAGGGTGCTTTCATAGCCTGGGTGGGAGCCTCTCCTCAGACGCCCTAGAGATAAAGGAAACTTGACGTGAGTTCTTTCCTCCAGGTAAAGCCTTGAATAGCCCTGCCGAAGCTAAGCTTGAAGCAGTTTCCTTGTGGCATTTGTTTTAGGTCTGATTTCTTTTAAGGTTAGTAAGCTTGTCAAGACACCGAGGACCTCTCGTGGGCACCCTATTCCCTGCAAGAGCACCGAGTACCAGCAGGCTCCACTGGGCTACTAAGAAACATCCAGGCCCGGAAACGTTTCCCAGTCACTGTGTATTTTGTGTGTAGGGCAACACACTGCACTCTTCCTTGGAAGAGCTAGATTTCCTCAGCTCTCCAACAACTCCAGGAAATGTGTTCTCTCAATTCCTATATGTCATGCAAATCTCCCTCATTGCCCTAGGCTGAGCAGCACTGAGAAACCAAAACTGCAACGCATTCCTTCTTTAAAGTCAAACCTTAAGACCCCATCCTTACAGGAGAAAGTCGGCTTGCTTTCCTGCTGTAACCAAAGAACAGTTCTTCCTCTTACACTCCAGGGTTTTAGAAGAAGCAGAGCCCGATAGCCTACCCAGAGCGCTCCCGAGGGGAGGCGGTTGGCTACACGCAGAATTCCGTGCCAAATAAACTTTATTCAAGGAAGGGACCAGTGTGTAGCTAGAGTGTATATTTACTTGGTAGAAATCACAAGGAGGTAGGCTGCATGTTCGCTGGAAACGGGGAACTTATGGCACAAGCCTTGCTTACCACTTTTGAATGCTCCATTCAAGCTGCCTTGAAGCTACCTAAATTACAATTTTAGGACGGGTCTCTAGTGTCTGTAGGCAGGGCTCTGGGAAGGGAACAAGTGTTCTCTACATCAACAGGGTGCTTTCATAGACTGGGTAGGAGCCTCGCCTGAGACACTCTAGAGCTAAAAGGAAACTTGACGTGAGTCCTCTCCTCAAGGTAAAGCCTAGAATAGCCCTGCCGAAGTGGAAGCTTGGAGCGGAGTTCTTGAGGCATTAGTTTCAGGTCTGTTTTCTTTTAAGGTTAGTAAGCTTTTCAAGGCCCTGAGGACCTCGCCTGGGCACCCTATTCCCTGCAAGAACACCCAGTACCGGCAGGCTCCACTGGGCTACTAAGAAACATCCAGGCCCGGAAACTTTTGGCATTCGCTCTTTGTATTTTGTGTGTAGGCCAACACACTACACTCTTCCTTGGAAGAGCTAGATTTCCTCAGCTCTCCAACAGCTCCAGGAAATGTGTTCTCTCACGTCCTACATATCATGCAAATCTGTCTCATTGCCCTAGGCTGACCGGCACTGAGAAACCAAAACTGCTTCGCATTCCTTCTACAAAGTCATACCTTAACACCCCATCCTCACAGTCGAAAGTCGGCTTGCGTTTCTGCTGTAACCACAGCACAGTTCTTCCTCTTACACTCCAGGGTTTTAGAAGAAGCCGAGCCCGATAGCCTACCCAGCGCGATCCCTGGGGGAGGCGGTTGGCTACACGCAGAATTCCGTGCCCAATAAACTTTATTTAAGGAAGGGACCAGTGTGTAGCTAGAGTGTATATTTCCTTGGTAGAAATCACAAGGAGGTAGGCTGCATGTTCGCTGGAAACGGGGAACGTATGGCACAAGCCTTGCTTACCCATTTTGAATGCTCCATTCAAGCTGCCTTGAAGCTGCCTAAATAACAATTTTAGGACGGGTCTCTAGTCTCTGTAGGCAAGGCTCTGGGAAGGGAACGAGTGTTCTCTCCATCAACAGGGTGCTTTCATAGCCTGGGTGGGAGCCTCTCCTCAGACGCTCTACAGCTAAAAGGAAACTTGACGTGAGTCCTTTCCTCAAGGTAAAGCCTAGAATAGCCCTGCCGAAGTGGAAGCTTGGAGCGGAGTCCTTGAGGCATTAGTTTCAGGTCTGTTTCCTTTTAAGGTTAGTAAGCTTTTCAGGACACCGAGGACCTCGCCTGGGCACCTTATTCCCTGGAAGACCACCGAGTACCGGCAGTCTCCACTGGGCTACTAAGAAACATCCAGGCCCGGACACCTTTCCCAGTCACTCTGTGTATTTTGTGTGTAGGCCAACACACTGCACTCTTCCTTGGAAGAGCTAGATTTCCTCAGCTCTCCAACAGCCCCAGGAAATGTGTTCTCTCACGTCCTGCATATCATGCAAATCTGCCTCATTGCCCTAGGCTGAGCAGCTCTGAGAAACCAAAACTGCTTCGCATTCCTTCTACAAAGTCATACCTTAAGACTCCATCCTTAAAGGAGAAAGTCAGCTTGCGTTTCTGCTGTAACCAAAGCACAGATCTTCCTCTTACACTGCAGGGTTTTAGAAGAAGCTAAGCCACATAGACTACCTAGAGCGCTCCTTGGGGGAGGCTGTTGGCTACACGCAGAATTCCGTGCCAAATAAACTTTATTCAAGGAAGGGACCAGTGTGTAGCTAGAGTGTATATTTACTTGGTAGAAATCACAAGGAGGTAGGCTGCATGTTCGCTGGAAACGGGGAACTTATGGCACAAGCCTTGCTTACCACTTTTGAATGCTCCATTCAAGCTGCCTTGAAGCTACCTAAATTACAATTTTAGGACGGGTCTCTAGTGTCTGTAGGCAGGGCTCTGGGAAGGGAACGAGTGTTCTCTACATCAACAGGGTGATTTCATAGACTGGGTAGGAGCCTCGCCTGAGACACTCTAGAGCTAAAAGGAAACTTGACGTGAGTCCTCTCCTCAAGGTAAAGCCTAGAATAGCCCTGCCGAAGTGGAAGCTTGGAGCGGAGTTCTTGAGGCATTAGTTTCAGGTCTGTTTTCTTTTAAGGTTAGTAAGCTTTTCAAGGCCCTGAGGACCTCGCCTGGGCACCCTATTCCCTGCAAGAACACCCAGTACCGGCAGGCTCCACTGGGCTACTAAGAAACATCCAGGCCCGGAAACTTCTGGCATTTGCTCTTTGTATTTTGTGTGTAGGCCAACACACTACACTCTTCCTTGGAAGAGCTAGATTTCCTCAGCTCTCCAACAGCTCCAGGAAATGTGTTCTCTCACGTCCTACATATCATGCAAATCTGTCTCATTGCCCTAGGCTGACCGGCACTGAGAAACCAAAACTGCTTCGCATTCCTTCTACAAAGTCATACCTTAACACCCCATCCTCACAGTCGAAAGTCGGCTTGCGTTTCTGCTGTAACCACAGCACAGTTCTTCCTCTTACACTCCAGGGTTTTAGAAGAAGCCGAGCCCGATAGCCTACCCAGCGCGATCCCTGGGGGAGGCGGTTGGCTACACGCAGAATTCCGTGCCCAATAAACTTTATTTAAGGAAGGGACCAGTGTGTAGCTAGAGTGTATATTTCCTTGGTAGAAATCACAAGGAGGTAGGCTGCATGTTCGCTGGAAACGGGGAACGTATGGCACAAGCCTTGCTTACCCATTTTGAATGCTCCATTCAAGCTGCCTTGAAGCTGCCTAAATAACAATTTTAGGACGGGTCTCTAGTCTCTGTAGGCAAGGCTCTGGGAAGGGAACGAGTGTTCTCTCCATCAACAGGGTGCTTTCATAGCCTGGGTGGGAGCCTCTCCTCAGACGCTCTACAGCTAAAAGGAAACTTGACGTGAGTCCTTTCCTCAAGGTAAAGCCTAGAATAGCCCTGCCGAAGTGGAAGCTTGGAGCGGAGTCCTTGAGGCATTAGTTTCAGGTCTGTTTCCTTTTAAGGTTAGTAAGCTTTTCAGGACACCGAGGACCTCGCCTGGGCACCTTATTCCCTGGAAGACCACCGAGTACCGGCAGTCTCCACTGGGCTACTAAGAAACATCCAGGCCCGGACACCTTTCCCAGTCACTCTGTGTATTTTGTGTGTAGGCCAACACACTGCACTCTTCCTTGGAAGAGCTAGATTTCCTCAGCTCTCCAACAGCCCCAGGAAATGTGTTCTCTCACGTCCTGCATATCATGCAAATCTGCCTCATTGCCCTAGGCTGAGCAGCTCTGAGAAACCAAAACTGCTTCGCATTCCTTCTACAAAGTCATACCTTAAGACCCCATCCTTACAGGAGAAAGTCAGCTTGCGTTTCTGCTGTAACCAAAGCACAGATCTTCCTCTTACACTGCAGGGTTTTAGAAGAAGCTAAGCCACATAGACTACCTAGAGCGCTCCTTGGGGGAGGCTGTTGGCTACACGCAGAACTCCGTGCCAAATAAACTTTATTCAAGGAAGGGACCAGTGTGTAGCTAGAGTGTATATTTACTTGGTAGAAATCACAAGTAGGTAGGCCGCGTGTTCGCTGGAAACGGTGACCTTATGGCACAAGCCTTGCTTTCCCATTTTGAATGCTCCATGCATGCTGCCTTGAAGTTACCTAAATAACAGTTTTAGGACGAGTCTTTAGTCATTGTAGGCAGGGCTCTGGGAAGGGAACGAGTGTTCTCTGCATCAACAGGGTGCTTTCATAGCCTGGGTGGGAGCCTCTCCTCAGACGCCCTAGAGATAAAGGAAACTTGACGTGAGTTCTTTCCTCCAGGTAAAGCCTTGAATAGCCCTGCCGAAGCTAAGCTTGAAGCAGTTTCCTTGTGGCATTTGTTTTAGGTCTGATTTCTTTTAAGGTTAGTAAGCTTGTCAAGACACCGAGGACCTCTCGTGGGCACCCTATTCCCTGCAAGAGCACCGAGTACCAGCAGGCTCCACTGGGCTACTAAGAAACATCCAGGCCCGGAAACGTTTCCCAGTCACTGTGTATTTTGTGTGTAGGGCAACACACTGCACTCTTCCTTGGAAGAGCTAGATTTCCTCAGCTCTCCAACAACTCCAGGAAATGTGTTCTCTCAATTCCTATATGTCATGCAAATCTCCCTCATTGCCCTAGGCTGAGCAGCACTGAGAAACCAAAACTGCAACGCATTCCTTCTTTAAAGTCAAACCTTAAGACCCCATCCTTACAGGAGAAAGTCGGCTTGCTTTCCTGCTGTAACCAAAGAACAGTTCTTCCTCTTACACTCCAGGGTTTTAGAAGAAGCAGAGCCCGATAGCCTACCCAGAGCGCTCCCGAGGGGAGGCGGTTGGCTACACGCAGAATTCCGTGCCAAATAAACTTTATTCAAGGAAGGGACCAGTGTGTAGCTAGAGTGTATATTTACTTGGTAGAAATCACAAGGAGGTAGGCTGCATGTTCGCTGGAAACGGGGAACTTATGGCACAAGCCTTGCTTACCACTTTTGAATGCTCCATTCAAGCTGCCTTGAAGCTACCTAAATTACAATTTTAGGACGGGTCTCTAGTGTCTGTAGGCAGGGCTCTGGGAAGGGAACGAGTGTTCTCTACATCAACAGGGTGCTTTCATAGACTGGGTAGGAGCCTCGCCTGAGACACTCTAGAGCTAAAAGGAAACTTGACGTGAGTCCTCTCCTCAAGGTAAAGCCTAGAATAGCCCTGCCGAAGTGGAAGCTTGGAGCGGAGTTCTTGAGGCATTAGTTTCAGGTCTGTTTTCTTTTAAGGTTAGTAAGCTTTTCAAGGCCCTGAGGACCTCGCCTGGGCACCCTATTCCCTGCAAGAACACCCAGTACCGGCAGGCTCCACTGGGCTACTAAGAAACATCCAGGCCCGGAAACTTTTCGCATTCGCTCTTTGTATTTTGTGTGTAGGCCAACACACTACACTCTTCCTTGGAAGAGCTAGATTTCCTCAGCTCTCCAACAGCTCCAGGAAATGTGTTCTCTCACGTCCTACATATCATGCAAATCTGCCTCATTGCCCTAGGCTGACCGGCACTGAGAAACCAAAACTGCTTCGCATTCCTTCTACAAAGTCATACCTTAACACCCCATCCTCACAGTCGAAAGTCGGCTTGCGTTTCTGCTGTAACCCCAGCACAGTTCTTCCTCTTACACTCCAGGGTTTTAGAAGAAGCCGAGCCCGATAGCCTACCCAGAGCGATCCCTGGGGGAGGCGGTTGGCTACACGCAGAATTACGTGCCCAATAAACTTTATTTAAGGAAGGGACCAGTGTGTAGCTAGAGTGTATATTTCCTTGCTAGAAATCACAAGGAGGTAGGCTGCATGTTCGCTGGAAACGGGGAACGTATGGCACAAGCCTTGCTTACCCATTTTGAATGCTCCATTCAAGCTGCCTTGAAGCTGCCTAAATAACAATTTTAGGACGGGTCTCTAGTCTCTGTAGGCAAGGCTCTGGGAAGGGAACGAGTGTTCTCTCCATCAACAGGGTGCTTTCATAGCCTGGGTGGGAGCCTCTCCTCAGACGCTCTACAGCTAAAAGGAAACTTGACGTGAGCCCTTTCCTCAAGGTAAAGTCTAGAATAGCCCTGCCGAAGTGGAAGCTTGGAGCGGAGTCCTTGAGGCATTAGTTTCAGGTCTGTTTCCTTTTAAGGTTAGTAAGCTTTTCAGGACACCGAGGACCTCGCCTGGGCACCTTATTCCCTGGAAGACCACCGAGTACCGGCAGTCTCCACTGGGCTACTAAGAAACATCCAGGCCCGGACACCTTTCCCAGTCACTCTGTGTATTTTGTGTGTAGGCCAACACACTGCACTCTTCCTTGGAAGAGCTAGATTTCCTCAGCTCTCCAACAGCCCCAGGAAATGTGTTCTCTCACGTCCTACATATCATGCAAATCTGCCTCATTGCCCTAGGCTGAGCAGCTCTGAGAAACCAAAACTGCTTCGCATTCCTTCTACAAAGTCATACCTTAAGACCCCATCCTTACAGGAGAAAGTCAGCTTGCGTTTCTGCTGTAACCAAAGCACAGATCTTCCTCTTACACTGCAGGGTTTTAGAAGAAGCTAAGCCAGATAGCCTACCTAGAGCGCTCCTTGGGGGAGGCTGTTGGCTACACGCAGTACTCCGTGCCAAATAAACTTTATTCAAGGAAGGGACCAGTGTTTAGCTAGAGTGTATATTTACTTGGTAGAAATCACAAGTAGGTAGGCCGCGTGTTCGCTGGAAACGGTGACCTTATGGCACAAGCCTTGCTTTCCCATTTTGAATGCTCCATGCATGCTGCCTTGAAGTAACCTAAATAACAGTTTTAGGACCAGTCTTTAGTCATTGTAGGCAGGGCTCTGGGAAGGGAACGAGTGTTCTCTGCATCAACAGGGTGCTTTCATAGCCTGGGTGGGAGCCTCTCCTCAGACGCCCTAGAGATAAAGGAAACTTGACGTGAGTTCTTTCCTCCAGGTAAAGCCTTGACTAGCCCTGCCGAAGCTGAGCTTGAAGCAGTTTCCTTGTGGCATTTGTTTTAGGTCTGTTTTCTTTTAAGGTTAGTAAGCTTGTCAAGACACCGAGGACCTCTCGTGGGCACCCTATTCCCTGCAAGAGCACCGAGTACCAGCAGGCTCGACTGGGCTACTAAGAAACATCCAGGCCCGGAAACGTTTCCCAGTCACTGTGTATTTTGTGTGTAGGGCAACACACTGCACTCTTCCTTGGAAGAGCTAGATTTCCTCAGCTCTCCAACAACTCCAGGCAATGTGTTCTCTCAATTCCTATATGTCATGCAAATCTCCCTCATTGCCCTAGGCTGAGCAGCACTGAGAAACCAAAACTGCAACGCATTCCTTCTTTAAAGTCAAACCTTAAGACCCCATCCTTACAGGAGAAAGTCGGCTTGCTTTCCTGCTGTAAGCAAAGCACAGTTCTTCCTCTTACACTCCAGGGTTTTAGAAGAAGCTAAGCCAGATAGCCTACCTAGAGCGCTCCTTGGGGGAGGCTGTTGGCTACACGCAGAACTCCGTGCCAAATAAACTTTATTCAAGGAAGGGACCAGTGTGTAGCTAGAGTGTATATTTACTTGGTAGAAATCACAAGTAGGTAGGCCGCGTGTTCGCTGGAAACGGTGACCTTATGGCACAAGCCTTGCTTTCCCATTTTGAATGCTCCATGCATGCTGCCTTGAAGTTACCTAAATAACAGTTTTAGGACGAGTCTTTAGTCATTGTAGGCAGGGCTCTGGGAAGGGAACGAGTGTTCTCTGCATCAACAGGGTGCTTTCATAGCCTGGGTGGGAGCCTCTCCTCAGACGCCCTAGAGATAAAGGAAACTTGACGTGAGTTCTTTCCTCCAGGTAAAGCCTTGAATAGCCCTGCCGAAGCTAAGCTTGAAGCAGTTTCCTTGTGGCATTTGTTTTAGGTCTGTTTTCTTTTAAGGTTAGTAAGCTTGTCAAGACACCGAGGACCTCTCGTGGGCACCCTATTCCCTGCAAGAGCACCGAGTACCAGCAGGCTCGACTGGGCTACTAAGAAACATCCAGGCCCGGAAACGTTTCCCAGTCACTGTGTATTTTGTGTGTAGGGCAACACACTGCACTCTTCCTTGGAAGAGCTAGATTTCCTCAGCTCTCCAACAACTCCAGGCAATGTGTTCTCTCAATTCCTATATGTCATGCAAATCTCCCTCATTGCCCTAGGCTGAGCAGCACTGAGAAACCAAAACTGCAACGCATTCCTTCTTTAAAGTCAAACCTTAAGACCCCATCCTTACAGGAGAAAGTCGGCTTGCTTTCCTGCTGTAAGCAAAGCACAGTTCTTCCTCTTACACTCCAGGGTTTTAGAAGAAGCAGAGCCCGATAGCCTACCCAGAGCGCTCCCGAGGGGAGGCGGTTGGCTACACGCAGAATTCCGTGCCAAATAAACTTTATTCAAGGAAGGGACCAGTGTGTAGCTAGAGTGTATATTTACTTGGTAGAAATCACAAGGAGGTAGGCTGCATGTTCGCTGGAAACGGGGAACTTATGGCACAAGCCTTGCTTACCACTTTTGAATGCTCCATTCAAGCTGCCTTGAAGCTACCTAAATTACAATTTTAGGACGGGTCTCTAGTGTCTGTAGGCAGGGCTCTGGGAAGGGAACGAGTGTTCTCTACATCAACAGGGTGCTTTCATAGACTGGGTAGGAGCCTCGCCTGAGACACTCTAGAGCTAAAAGGAAACTTGACGTGAGTCCTCTCCTCAAGGTAAAGCCTAGAATAGCCCTGCCGAAGTGGAAGCTTGGAGCGGAGTTCTTGAGGCATTAGTTTCAGGTCTGTTTTCTTTTAAGGTTAGTAAGCTTTTCAAGGCCCTGAGGACCTCGCCTGGGCACCCTATTCCCTGCAAGAACACCCAGTACCGGCAGGCTCCACTGGGCTACTAAGAAACATCCAGGCCCGGAAACTTTTCCCATTCGCTCTTTGTATTTTGTGTGTAGGCCAACACACTACACTCTTCCTTGGAAGAGCTAGATTTCCTCAGCTCTCCAACAGCTCCAGGAAATGTGTTCTCTCACGTCCTACATATCATGCAAATCTGCCTCATTGCCCTAGGCTGACCGGCACTGAGAAACCAAAACTGCTTCGCATTCCTTCTACAAAGTCATACCTTAACACCCCATCCTCACAGTCGAAAGTCGGCTTGCGTTTCTGCTGTAACCACAGCACAGTTCTTCCTCGTACACTCCAGGGTTTTAGAAGAAGCCGAGCCCGATAGCCTACCCAGAGCGATCCCTGGGGGAGGCGGTTGGCTACACGCAGAATTACGTGCCCAATAAACTTTATTTAAGGAAGGGACCAGTGTGTAGCTAGAGTGTATATTTCCTTGCTAGAAATCACAAGGAGGTAGGCTGCATGTTCGCTGGAAACGGGGAACGTATGGCACAAGCCTTGCTTACCCATTTTGAATGCTCCATTCAAGCTGCCTTGAAGCTGCCTAAATAACAATTTTAGGACGGGTCTCTAGTCTCTGTAGGCAAGGCTCTGGGAAGGGAACGAGTGTTCTCTCCATCAACAGGGTGCTTTCATAGCCTGGGTGGGAGCCTCTCCTCAGACGCTCTACAGCTAAAAGGAAACTTGACGTGAGTCCTTTCCTCAAGGTAAAGCCTAGAATAGCCCTGCCGAAGTGGAAGCTTGGAGCGGAGTTCTTGAGGCATTAGTTTCAGGTCTGTTTTCTTTTAAGGTTAGTAAGCTTTTCAAGGCCCTGAGGACCTCGCCTGGGCACCCTATTCCCTGCAAGAACACCCAGTACCGGCAGGCTCCACTGGGCTACTAAGAAACATCCAGGCCCGGACACCTTTCCCAGTCACTCTGTGTATTTTGTGTATAGGCCAACACACTGCACTCTTCCTTGGAAGAGCTAGATTTCCTCAGCTCTCCAACAGCCCCAGGAAATGTGTTCTCTCACGTCCTACATATCATGCAAATCTGCCTCATTGCCCTAGGCTGAGCAGCTCTGAGAAACCAAAACTGCTTCGCATTCCTTCTACAAAGTCATACCTTAAGACCCCATCCTTACAGGAGAAAGTCAGCTTGCGTTTCTGCTGTAACCAAAGCACAGATCTTCCTCTTACACTGCAGGGTTTTAGAAGAAGCTAAGCCAGATAGCCTACCTAGAGCGCTCCTTGGGGGAGGCTGTTGGCTACATGCAGAACTCCGTGCCAAATAAACTTTATTCAAGGAAGGGACCAGTGTGTAGCTAGAGTGTATATTTACTTGGTAGAAATCACAAGTAGGTAGGCCGCGTGTTCGCTGGAAACGGTGACCTTATGGCACAAGCCTTGCTTTCCCATTTTGAATGCTCCATGCATGCTGCCTTGAAGTTACCTAAATAACAGTTTTAGGACGAGTCTTTAGTCATTGTAGGCAGGGCTCTGGGAAGGGAACGAGTGTTCTCTGCATCAACAGGGTGCTTTCATAGCCTGGGTGGGAGCCTCTCCTCAGACGCCCTAGAGATAAAGGAAACTTGACGT
The DNA here is from genome assembly GCF_965194825.1 of Balaenoptera physalus. Lineage (NCBI taxonomy): Eukaryota > Metazoa > Chordata > Mammalia > Artiodactyla > Balaenopteridae > Balaenoptera > Balaenoptera physalus. The sequence continues at coordinate 39,277,393 of NC_138895.1, read as the reverse complement.
GAGTTCTTTCCTCCAGGTAAAGCCTTGAATAGCCCTGCCGAAGCTAAGCTTGAAGCAGTTTCCTTGTGGCATTTGTTTTAGGTCTGTTTTCTTTTAAGGTTAGTAAGCTTGTCAAGACACCGAGGACCTCTCGTGGGCACCCTATTCCCTGCAAGAGCACCGAGTACCAGCAGGCTCCACTGGGCTACTAAGAAACATCCAGGACCGGAAACGTTTCCCAGTCACTGTGTATTTTGTGTGTAGGGCAACACACTGCACTCTTCCTTGGAAGAGCTAGATTTCCTCAGCTCTCCAACAACTCCAGGAAATGTGTTCTCTCAATTCCTATATGTCATGCAAATCTCCCTCATTGCCCTAGGCTGAGCAGAACTGAGAAACCAAATCTGCAACGCATTCCTTCTTTAAAGTCAAACCTTAAGACCCCATCCTTGCAGGAGAAAGTCGGCTTGCTATCCTGCTGTAACCAAAGCACAGTTCTTCCTCTTACACTCCAGGGTTTTAGAAGAAGCAGAGCCCGATAGCCTACCCAGAGCGCTCCCGAGGGGAGGCGGTTGGCTACACGCAGAATTCCGTGCCAAATAAACTTTATTCAAGGAAGGGACCAGTGTGTAGCTAGAGTGTATATTTACTTGGTAGAAATCACAAGGAGGTAGGCTGCATGTTCGCTGGAAACGGGGAACTTATGGCACAAGCCTTGCTTACCACTTTTGAATGCTCCATTCAAGCTGCCTTGAAGCTACCTAAATTACAATTTTAGGACGGGTATCTAGTGTCTGTAGGCAGGGCTCTGGGAAGGGAACGAGTGTTCTCTACATCAACAGGGTGCTTTCATAGACTGGGTAGGAGCCTCGCCTGAGACACTCTAGAGCTAAAAGGAAACTTGACGTGAGTCCTCTCCTCAAGGTAAAGCCTAGAATAGCCCTGCCGAAGTGGAAGCTTGGAGCGGAGTTCTTGAGGCATTAGTTTCAGGTCTGTTTTCTTTTAAGGTTAGTAAGCTTTTCAAGGCCCTGAGGACCTCGCCTGGGCACCCTATTCCCTGCAAGAACACCCAGTACCGGCAGGCTCCACTGGGCTACTAAGAAACATCCAGGCCCGGAAAATTTTCCCATTCGCTCTTTGTATTTTGTGTGTAGGCCAACACACTACACTCTCCTTGGAAGAGCTAGATTTCCTCAGCTCCCCAACAGCTCCAGGAAATGTGTTCTCTCACGTCCTACATATCATGCAAATCTGCCTCATTGCCCTAGGCTGACCGGCACTGAGAAACCAAAACTGCTTCGCATTCCTTCTACAAAGTCATACCTTAACACCCCATCCTCACAGTCGAAAGTCGGCTTGCGTTTCTGCTGTAACCCCAGCACAGTTCTTCCTCTTACACTCCAGGGTTTTAGAAGAAGCCGAGCCCGATAGCCTACCCAGAGCGATCCCTGGGGGAGGCGGTTGGCTACACGCAGAATTACGTGCCCAATAAACTTTATTTAAGGAAGGGACCAGTGTGTAGCTAGAGTGTATATTTCCTTGCTAGAAATCACAAGGAGGTAGGCTGCATGTTCGCTGGAAACGGGGAACGTATGGCACAAGCCTTGCTTACCCATTTTGAATGCTCCATTCAAGCTGCCTTGAAGCTGCCTAAATAACAATTTTAGGACGGGTCTCTAGTCTCTGTAGGCAAGGCTCTGGGAAGGGAACGAGTGTTCTCTCCATCAACAGGGTGCTTTCATAGCCTGGGTGGGAGCCTCTCCTCAGACGCTCTACAGCTAAAAGGAAACTTGACGTGAGTCCTTTCCTCAAGGTAAAGTCTAGAATAGCCCTGCCGAAGTGGAAGCTTGGAGCGGAGTCCTTGAGGCATTAGTTTCAGGTCTGTTTCCTTTTAAGGTTAGTAAGCTTTTCAGGACACCGAGGACCTCTCGTGGGCACCCTATTCCCTGCAAGAGCACCGAGTACCAGCAGGCTCGACTGGGCTACTAAGAAACATCCAGGCCCGGAAACGTTTCCCAGTCACTGTGTATTTTGTGTGTAGGGCAACACACTGCACTCTTCCTTGGAAGAGCTAGATTTCCTCAGCTCTCCAACAACTCCAGGCAATGTGTTCTCTCAATTCCTATATGTCATGCAAATCTCCCTCATTGCCCTAGGCTGAGCAGCACTGAGAAACCAAAACTGCAACGCATTCCTTCTTTAAAGTCAAACCTTAAGACCCCATCCTTACAGGAGAAAGTCGGCTTGCTTTCCTGCTGTAAGCAAAGCACAATTCTTCCTCTTACACTCCAGGGTTTTAGAAGAAGCTAAGCCAGATAGCCTACCTAGAGCGCTCCTTGGGGGAGGCTGTTGGCTACACGCAGAACTCCGTGCCAAATAAACTTTATTCAAGGAAGGGACCAGTGTGTAGCTAGAGTGTATATTTACTTGGTAGAAATCACAAGTAGGTAGGCCGCGTGTTCGCTGGAAACGGTGACCTTATGGCACAAGCCTTGCTTTCCCATTTTGAATGCTCCATGCATGCTGCCTTGAAGTTACCTAAATAACAGTTTTAGGACGAGTCTTTAGTCATTGTAGGCAGGGCTCTGGGAAGGGAACGAGTGTTCTCTGCATCAACAGGGTGCTTTCATAGCCTGGGTGGGAGCCTCTCCTCAGACGCCCTAGAGATAAAGGAAACTTGACGTGAGTTCTTTCCTCCAGGTAAAGCCTTGAATAGCCCTGCCGAAGCTAAGCTTGAAGCAGTTTCCTTGTGGCATTTGTTTTAGGTCTGTTTTCTTTTAAGGTTAGTAAGCTTGTCAAGACACCGAGGACCTCTCGTGGGCACCCTATTCCCTGCAAGAGCACCGAGTACCAGCAGGCTCCACTGGGCTACTAAGAAACATCCAGGACCGGAAACGTTTCCCAGTCACTGTGTATTTTGTGTGTAGGGCAACACACTGCACTCTTCCTTGGAAGAGCTAGATTTCCTCAGCTCTCCAACAACTCCAGGAAATGTGTTCTCTCAATTCCTATATGTCATGCAAATCTCCCTCATTGCCCTAGGCTGAGCAGAACTGAGAAACCAAAACTGCAACGCATTCCTTCTTTAAAGTCAAACCTTAAGACCCCATCCTTGCAGGAGAAAGTCGGCTTGCTATCCTGCTGTAACCAAAGCACAGTTCTTCCTCTTACACTCCAGGGTTTTAGAAGAAGCAGAGCCCGATAGCCTACCCAGAGCGCTCCCGAGGGGAGGCGGTTGGCTACACGCAGAATTCCGTGCCAAATAAACTTTATTCAAGGAAGGGACCAGTGTGTAGCTAGAGTGTATATTTACTTGGTAGAAATCACAAGGAGGTAGGCTGCATGTTCGCTGGAAACGGGGAACTTATGGCACAAGCCTTGCTTACCACTTTTGAATGCTCCATTCAAGCTGCCTTGAAGCTACCTAAATTACAATTTTAGGACGGGTATCTAGTGTCTGTAGGCAGGGCTCTGGGAAGGGAACGAGTGTTCTCTACATCAACAGGGTGCTTTCATAGACTGGGTAGGAGCCTCGCCTGAGACACTCTAGAGCTAAAAGGAAACTTGACGTGAGTCCTCTCCTCAAGGTAAAGCCTAGAATAGCCCTGCCGAAGTGGAAGCTTGGAGCGGAGTTCTTGAGGCATTAGTTTCAGGTCTGTTTTCTTTTAAGGTTAGTAAGCTTTTCAAGGCCCTGAGGACCTCGCCTGGGCACCCTATTCCCTGCAAGAACACCCAGTACCGGCAGGCTCCACTGGGCTACTAAGAAACATCCAGTCCCGGAAACTTTTCCCATTCGCTCTTTGTATTTTGTGTGTAGGCCAACACACTACACTCTTCCTTGGAAGAGCTAGATTTCCTCAGCTCTCCAACAGCTCCAGGAAATGTGTTCTCTCACGTCCTACATATCATGCAAATCTGCCTCATTGCCCTAGGCTGACCGGCACTGAGAAACCAAAACTGCTTCGCATTCCTTCTACAAAGTCATACCTTAACACCCCATCCTCACAGTCGAAAGTCGGCTTGCGTTTCTGCTGTAACCACAGCACAGTTCTTCCTCGTACACTCCAGGGTTTTAGAAGAAGCCGAGCCCGATAGCCTACCCAGAGCGATCCCTGGGGGAGGCGGTTGGCTACACGCAGAATTACGTGCCCAATAAACTTTATTTAAGGAAGGGACCAGTGTGTAGCTAGAGTGTATATTTCCTTGCTAGAAATCACAAGGAGGTAGGCTGCATGTTCGCTGGAAACGGGGAACGTATGGCACAAGCCTTGCTTACCCATTTTGAATGCTCCATTCAAGCTGCCTTGAAGCTGCCTAAATAACAATTTTAGGACGGGTCTCTAGTCTCTGTAGGCAAGGCTCTGGGAAGGGAACGAGTGTTCTCTCCATCAACAGGGTGCTTTCATAGCCTGGGTGGGAGCCTCTCCTCAGACGCTCTACAGCTAAAAGGAAACTTGACGTGAGTCCTTTCCTCAAGGTAAAGCCTAGAATAGCCCTGCCGAAGTGGAAGCTTGGAGCGGAGTTCTTGAGGCATTAGTTTCAGGTCTGTTTTCTTTTAAGGTTAGTAAGCTTTTCAAGGCCCTGAGGACCTCGCCTGGGCACCCTATTCCCTGCAAGAACACCCAGTACCGGCAGGCTCCACTGGGCTACTAAGAAACATCCAGGCCCGGACACCTTTCCCAGTCACTCTGTGTATTTTGTGTATAGGCCAACACACTGCACTCTTCCTTGGAAGAGCTAGATTTCCTCAGCTCTCCAACAGCCCCAGGAAATGTGTTCTCTCACGTCCTACATATCATGCAAATCTGCCTCATTGCCCTAGGCTGAGCAGCTCTGAGAAACCAAAACTGCTTCGCATTCCTTCTACAAAGTCATACCTTAAGACCCCATCCTTACAGGAGAAAGTCAGCTTGCGTTTCTGCTGTAACCAAAGCACAGATCTTCCTCTTACACTGCAGGGTTTTAGAAGAAGCTAAGCCAGATAGCCTACCTAGAGCGCTCCTTGGGGGAGGCTGTTGGCTACATGCAGAACTCCGTGCCAAATAAACTTTATTCAAGGAAGGGACCAGTGTGTAGCTAGAGTGTATATTTACTTGGTAGAAATCACAAGTAGGTAGGCCGCGTGTTCGCTGGAAACGGTGACCTTATGGCACAAGCCTTGCTTTCCCATTTTGAATGCTCCATGCATGCTGCCTTGAAGTTACCTAAATAACAGTTTTAGGACGAGTCTTTAGTCATTGTAGGCAGGGCTCTGGGAAGGGAACGAGTGTTCTCTGCATCAACAGGGTGCTTTCATAGCCTGGGTGGGAGCCTCTCCTCAGACGCCCTAGAGATAAAGGAAACTTGACGTGAGTTCTTTCCTCCAGGTAAAGCCTTGAATAGCCCTGCCGAAGCTAAGCTTGAAGCAGTTTCCTTGTGGCATTTGTTTTAGGTCTGTTTTCTTTTAAGGTTAGTAAGCTTGTCAAGACACCGAGGACCTCTCGTGGGCACCCTATTCCCTGCAAGAGCACCGAGTACCAGCAGGCTCCACTGGGCTACTAAGAAACATCCAGGACCGGAAACGTTTCCCAGTCACTGTGTATTTTGTGTGTAGGGCAACACACTGCACTCTTCCTTGGAAGAGCTAGATTTCCTCAGCTCTCCAACAACTCCAGGAAATGTGTTCTCTCAATTCCTATATGTCATGCAAATCTCCCTCATTGCCCTAGGCTGAGCAGAACTGAGAAACCAAAACTGCAACGCATTCCTTCTTTAAAGTCAAACCTTAAGACCCCATCCTTGCAGGAGAAAGTCGGCTTGCTATCCTGCTGTAACCAAAGCACAGTTCTTCCTCTTACACTCCAGGGTTTTAGAAGAAGCAGAGCCCGATAGCCTACCCAGAGCGATCCCTGGGGGAGGCGGTTGGCTACACGCAGAATTACGTGCCCAATAAACTTTATTTAAGGAAGGGACCAGTGTGTAGCTAGAGTGTATATTTCCTTGCTAGAAATCACAAGGAGGTAGGCTGCATGTTCGCTGGAAACGGGGAACGTATGGCACAAGCCTTGCTTACCCATTTTGAATGCTCCATTCAAGCTGCCTTGAAGCTGCCTAAATAACAATTTTAGGACGGGTCTCTAGTCTCTGTAGGCAAGGCTCTGGGAAGGGAACGAGTGTTCTCTCCATCAACAGGGTGCTTTCATAGCCTGGGTGGGAGCCTCTCCTCAGACGCTCTACAGCTAAAAGGAAACTTGACGTGAGTCCTTTCCTCAAGGTAAAGCCTAGAATAGCCCTGCCAAAGTGGAAGCTTGGAGCGGAGTTCTTGAGGCATTAGTTTCAGGTCTGTTTTCTTTTAAGGTTAGTAAGCTTTTCAAGGCCCTGAGGACCTCGCCTGGGCACCCTATTCCCTGCAAGAACACCCAGTACCGGCAGGCTCCACTGGGCTACTAAGAAACATCCAGGCCCGGAAACTTTTCCTATTCGCTCTTTGTATTTTGTGTGTAGGCCAACACACTACACTCTTCCTTGGAAGAGCTAGATTTCCTCAGCTCTCCAACAACTCCAGGAAATGTGTTCTCTCAATTCCTATATGTCATGCAAATCTCCCTCATTGCCCTAGGCTGAGCAGCACTGAGAAACCAAAACTGCAACGCATTCCTTCTTTAAAGTCAAACCTTAAGACCCCATCCTTACAGGAGAAAGTCGGCTTGCTTTCCTGCTGTAACCAAAGAACAGTTCTTCCTCTTACACTCCAGGGTTTTAGAAGAAGCAGAGCCCGATAGCCTACCCAGAGCGCTCCCGAGGGGAGGCGGTTGGCTACACGCAGAATTCCGTGCCAAATAAACTTTATTCAAGGAAGGGACCAGTGTGTAGCTAGAGTGTATATTTACTTGTTAGAAATCACAAGGAGGTAGGCTGCATGTTCGCTGGAAACGGGGAACTTATGGCACAAGCCTTGCTTACCACTTTTGAATGCTCCATTCAAGCTGCCTTGAAGCTACCTAAATTACAATTTTAGGACGGGTCTCTAGTGTCTGTAGGCAGGGCTCTGGGAAGGGAACGAGTGTTCTCTACATCAACAGGGTGCTTTCATAGACTGGGTAGGAGCCTCGCCTGAGACACTCTAGAGCTAAAAGGAAACTTGACGTGAGTCCTCTCCTCAAGGTAAAGCCTAGAATAGCCCTGCCGAAGTGGAAGCTTGGAGCGGAGTTCTTGAGGCATTAGTTTCAGGTCTGTTTTCTTTTAAGGTTAGTAAGCTTTTCAAGGCCCTGAGGACCTCGCCTGGGCACCCTGTTCCCTGCAAGAACACCCAGTACCGGCAGGCTCCACTGGGCTACTAAGAAACATCCAGGCCCGGAAACTTTTGGCATTCGCTCTTTGTATTTTGTGTGTAGGCCAACACACTACACTCTTCCTTGGAAGAGCTAGATTTCCTCAGCTCTCCAACAGCTCCAGGAAATGTGTTCTCTCACGTCCTACATATCATGCAAATCTGTCTCATTGCCCTAGGCTGACCGGCACTGAGAAACCAAAACTGCTTCGCATTCCTTCTACAAAGTCATACCTTAACACCCCATCCTCACAGTCGAAAGTCGGCTTGCGTTTCTGCTGTAACCACAGCACAGTTCTTCCTCTTACACTCCAGGGTTTTAGAAGAAGCCGAGCCCGATAGCCTACCCAGCGCGATCCCTGGGGGAGGCGGTTGGCTACACGCAGAATTCCGTGCCCAATAAACTTTATTTAAGGAAGGGACCAGTGTGTAGCTAGAGTGTATATTTCCTTGGTAGAAATCACAAGGAGGTAGGCTGCATGTTCGCTGGAAACGGGGAACGTATGGCACAAGCCTTGCTTACCCATTTTGAATGCTCCATTCAAGCTGCCTTGAAGCTGCCTAAATAACAATTTTAGGACGGGTCTCTAGTCTCTGTAGGCAAGGCTCTGGGAAGGGAACGAGTGTTCTCTCCATCAACAGGGTGCTTTCATAGCCTGGGTGGGAGCCTCTCCTCAGACGCTCTACAGCTAAAAGGAAACTTGACGTGAGTCCTTTCCTCAAGGTAAAGCCTAGAATAGCCCTGCCGAAGTGGAAGCTTGGAGCGGAGTCCTTGAGGCATTAGTTTCAGGTCTGTTTCCTTTTAAGGTTAGTAAGCTTTTCAGGACACCGAGGACCTCGCCTGGGCACCTTATTCCCTGGAAGACCACCGAGTACCGGCAGTCTCCACTGGGCTACTAAGAAACATCCAGGCCCGGACACCTTTCCCAGTCACTCTGTGTATTTTGTGTGTAGGCCAACACACTGCACTCTTCCTTGGAAGAGCTAGATTTCCTCAGCTCTCCAACAGCCCCAGGAAATGTGTTCTCTCACGTCCTGCATATCATGCAAATCTGCCTCATTGCCCTAGGCTGAGCAGCTCTGAGAAACCAAAACTGCTTCGCATTCCTTCTACAAAGTCATACCTTAAGACTCCATCCTTACAGGAGAAAGTCAGCTTGCGTTTCTGCTGTAACCAAAGCACAGATCTTCCTCTTACACTGCAGGGTTTTAGAAGAAGCTAAGCCACATAGACTACCTAGAGCGCTCCTTGGGGGAGGCTGTTGGCTACACGCAGAACTCCGTGCCAAATAAACTTTATTCAAGGAAGGGACCAGTGTGTAGCTAGAGTGTATATTTACTTGGTAGAAATCACAAGTAGGTAGGCCGCGTGTTCGCTGGAAACGGTGACCTTATGGCACAAGCCTTGCTTTCCCATTTTGAATGCTCCATGCATGCTGCCTTGAAGTTACCTAAATAACAGTTTTAGGACGAGTCTTTAGTCATTGTAGGCAGGGCTCTGGGAAGGGAACGAGTGTTCTCTGCATCAACAGGGTGCTTTCATAGCCTGGGTGGGAGCCTCTCCTCAGACGCCCTAGAGATAAAGGAAACTTGACGTGAGTTCTTTCCTCCAGGTAAAGCCTTGAATAGCCCTGCCGAAGCTAAGCTTGAAGCAGTTTCCTTGTGGCATTTGTTTTAGGTCTGATTTCTTTTAAGGTTAGTAAGCTTGTCAAGACACCGAGGACCTCTCGTGGGCACCCTATTCCCTGCAAGAGCACCGAGTACCAGCAGGCTCCACTGGGCTACTAAGAAACATCCAGGCCCGGAAACGTTTCCCAGTCACTGTGTATTTTGTGTGTAGGGCAACACACTGCACTCTTCCTTGGAAGAGCTAGATTTCCTCAGCTCTCCAACAACTCCAGGAAATGTGTTCTCTCAATTCCTATATGTCATGCAAATCTCCCTCATTGCCCTAGGCTGAGCAGCACTGAGAAACCAAAACTGCAACGCATTCCTTCTTTAAAGTCAAACCTTAAGACCCCATCCTTACAGGAGAAAGTCGGCTTGCTTTCCTGCTGTAACCAAAGAACAGTTCTTCCTCTTACACTCCAGGGTTTTAGAAGAAGCAGAGCCCGATAGCCTACCCAGAGCGCTCCCGAGGGGAGGCGGTTGGCTACACGCAGAATTCCGTGCCAAATAAACTTTATTCAAGGAAGGGACCAGTGTGTAGCTAGAGTGTATATTTACTTGGTAGAAATCACAAGGAGGTAGGCTGCATGTTCGCTGGAAACGGGGAACTTATGGCACAAGCCTTGCTTACCACTTTTGAATGCTCCATTCAAGCTGCCTTGAAGCTACCTAAATTACAATTTTAGGACGGGTCTCTAGTGTCTGTAGGCAGGGCTCTGGGAAGGGAACGAGTGTTCTCTACATCAACAGGGTGCTTTCATAGACTGGGTAGGAGCCTCGCCTGAGACACTCTAGAGCTAAAAGGAAACTTGACGTGAGTCCTCTCCTCAAGGTAAAGCCTAGAATAGCCCTGCCGAAGTGGAAGCTTGGAGCGGAGTTCTTGAGGCATTAGTTTCAGGTCTGTTTTCTTTTAAGGTTAGTAAGCTTTTCAAGGCCCTGAGGACCTCGCCTGGGCACCCTATTCCCTGCAAGAACACCCAGTACCGGCAGGCTCCACTGGGCTACTAAGAAACATCCAGGCCCGGAAACTTTTGGCATTCGCTCTTTGTATTTTGTGTGTAGGCCAACACACTACACTCTTCCTTGGAAGAGCTAGATTTCCTCAGCTCTCCAACAGCTCCAGGAAATGTGTTCTCTCACGTCCTACATATCATGCAAATCTGTCTCATTGCCCTAGGCTGACCGGCACTGAGAAACCAAAACTGCTTCGCATTCCTTCTACAAAGTCATACCTTAACACCCCATCCTCACAGTCGAAAGTCGGCTTGCGTTTCTGCTGTAACCACAGCACAGTTCTTCCTCTTACACTCCAGGGTTTTAGAAGAAGCCGAGCCCGATAGCCTACCCAGCGCGATCCCTGGGGGAGGCGGTTGGCTACACGCAGAATTACGTGCCCAATAAACTTTATTTAAGGAAGGGACCAGTGTGTAGCTAGAGTGTATATTTCCTTGGTAGAAATCACAAGGAGATAGGCTGCATGTTCGCTGGAAACGGGGAACGTATGGCACAAGCCTTGCTTACCCATTTTGAATGCTCCATTCAAGCTGCCTTGAAGCTGCCTAAATAACAATTTTAGGACGGGTCTCTAGTCTCTGTAGGCAAGGCTCTGGGAAGGGAACGAGTGTTCTCTCCATCAACAGGGTGCTTTCATAGCCTGGGTGGGAGCCTCTCCTCAGACGCTCTACAGCTAAAAGGAAACTTGACGTGAGTCCTTTCCTCAAGGTAAAGCCTAGAATAGCCCTGCCGAAGTGGAAGCTTGGAGCGGAGTCCTTGAGGCATTAGTTTCAGGTCTGTTTCCTTTTAAGGTTAGTAAGCTTTTCAGGACACCGAGGACCTCGCCTGGGCACCTTATTCCCTGGAAGACCACCGAGTACCGGCAGTCTCCACTGGGCTACTAAGAAACATCCAGGTCCGGACACCTTTCCCAGTCACTCTGTGTATTTTGTGTGTAGGCCAACACACTGCACTCTTCCTTGGAAGAGCTAGATTTCCTCAGCTCTCCAACAGCCCCAGGAAATGTGTTCTCTCACGTCCTGCATATCATGCAAATCTGCCTCATTGCCCTAGGCTGAGCAGCACTGAGAAACCAAAACTGCTTCGCAATCCTTCTACAAAGTCATACCTTAAGACTCCATCCTTACAGGAGAAAGTCAGCTTGCGTTTCTGCTGTAACCAAAGCACAGATCTTCCTCTTACACTGCAGGGTTTTAGAAGAAGCTAAGCCACATAGACTACCTAGAGCGCTCCTTGGGGGAGGCTGTTGGCTACACGCAGAATTCCGTGCCAAATAAACTTTATTCAAGGAAGGGACCAGTGTGTAGCTAGAGTGTATATTTACTTGGTAGAAATCACAAGGAGGTAGGCTGCATGTTCGCTGGAAACGGGGAACTTATGGCACAAGCCTTGCTTACCACTTTTGAATGCTCCATTCAAGCTGCCTTGAAGCTACCTAAATTACAATTTTAGGACGGGTCTCTAGTGTCTGTAGGCAGGGCTCTGGGAAGGGAACGAGTGTTCTCTACATCAACAGGGTGATTTCATAGACTGGGTAGGAGCCTCGCCTGAGACACTCTAGAGCTAAAAGGAAACGACGTGAGTCCTCTCCTCAAGGTAAAGCCTAGAATAGCCCTGCCGAAGTGGAAGCTTGGAGCGGAGTTCTTGAGGCATTAGTTTCAGGTCTGTTTTCTTTTAAGGTTAGTAAGCTTTTCAAGGCCCTGAGGACCTCGCCTGGGCACCCTATTCCCTGCAAGAACACCCAGTACCGGCAGGCTCCACTGGGCTACTAAGAAACATCCAGGCCCGGAAACTTCTGGCATTCGCTCTTTGTATTTTGTGTGTAGGCCAACACACTACACTCTTCCTTGGAAGAGCTAGATTTCCTCAGCTCTCCAACAGCTCCAGGAAATGTGTTCTCTCACGTCCTACATATCATGCAAATCTGTCTCATTGCCCTAGGCTGACCGGCACTGAGAAACCAAAACTGCTTCGCATTCCTTCTACAAAGTCATACCTTAACACCCCATCCTCACAGTCGAAAGTCGGCTTGCGTTTCTGCTGTAACCACAGCACAGTTCTTCCTCTTACACTCCAGGGTTTTAGAAGAAGCCGAGCCCGATAGCCTACCCAGCGCGATCCCTGGGGGAGGCGGTTGGCTACACGCAGAATTCCGTGCCCAATAAACTTTATTTAAGGAAGGGACCAGTGTGTAGCTAGAGTGTATATTTCCTTGGTAGAAATCACAAGGAGGTAGGCTGCATGTTCGCTGGAAACGGGGAACGTATGGCACAAGCCTTGCTTACCCATTTTGAATGCTCCATTCAAGCTGCCTTGAAGCTGCCTAAATAACAATTTTAGGACGGGTCTCTAGTCTCTGTAGGCAAGGCTCTGGGAAGGGAACGAGTGTTCTCTCCATCAACAGGGTGCTTTCATAGCCTGGGTGGGAGCCTCTCCTCAGACGCTCTACAGCTAAAAGGAAACTTGACGTGAGTCCTTTCCTCAAGGTAAAGCCTAGAATAGCCCTGCCGAAGTGGAAGCTTGGAGCGGAGTCCTTGAGGCATTAGTTTCAGGTCTGTTTCCTTTTAAGGTTAGTAAGCTTTTCAGGACACCGAGGACCTCGCCTGGGCACCTTATTCCCTGGAAGACCACCGAGTACCGGCAGTCTCCACTGGGCTACTAAGAAACATCCAGGCCCGGACACCTTTCCCAGTCACTCTGTGTATTTTGTGTGTAGGCCAACACACTGCACTCTTCCTTGGAAGAGCTAGATTTCCTCAGCTCTCCAACAGCCCCAGGAAATGTGTTCTCTCACGTCCTGCATATCATGCAAATCTGCCTCATTGCCCTAGGCTGAGCAGCTCTGAGAAACCAAAACTGCTTCGCATTCCTTCTACAAAGTCATACCTTAAGACTCCATCCTTACAGGAGAAAGTCAGCTTGCGTTTCTGCTGTAACCAAAGCACAGATCTTCCTCTTACACTGCAGGGTTTTAGAAGAAGCTAAGCCACATAGACTACCTAGAGCGCTCCTTGGGGGAGGCTGTTGGCTACACGCAGAACTCCGTGCCAAATAAACTTTATTCAAGGAAGGGACCAGTGTGTAGCTAGAGTGTATATTTACTTGGTAGAAATCACAAGTAGGTAGGCCGCGTGTTCGCTGGAAACGGGGACCTTATGGCACAAGCCTTGCTTTCCCATTTTGAATGCTCCATGCATGCTGCCTTGACGTTACCTAAATAACAGTTTTAGGACGAGTCTTTAGTCATTGTAGGCAGGGCTCTGGGAAGGGAACGAGTGTTCTCTGCATCAACAGGGTGCTTTCATAGCCTGGGTGGGAGCCTCTCCTCAGACGCCCTAGAGATAAAGGAAACTTGACGTGAGTTCTTTCCTCCAGGTAAAGCCTTGAATAGCCCTGCCGAAGCTAAGCTTGAAGCAGTTTCCTTGTGGCATTTGTTTTAGGTCTGTTTTCTTTTAAGGTTAGTAAGCTTGTCAAGACACCGAGGACCTCTCGTGGGCACCCTATTCCCTGCAAGAGCACCGAGTACCAGCAGGCTCCACTGGGCTACTAAGAAACATCCAGGCCCGGAAACGTTTCCCAGTCACTGTGTATTTTGTGTGTAGGGCAACACACTGCACTCTTCCTTGGAAGAGCTAGATTTCCTCAGCTCTCCAACAACTCCAGGAAATGTGTTCTCTCAATTCCTATATGTCATGCAAATCTCCCTCATTGCCCTAGGCTGAGCAGCACTGAGAAACCAAAACTGCAACGCATTCCTTCTTTAAAGTCAAACCTTAAGACCCCATCCTTGCAGGAGAAAGTCGGCTTGCTATCCTGCTGTAACCAAAGCACAGTTCTTCCTCTTACACTCCAGGGTTTTAGAAGAAGCAGAGCCCGATAGCCGACCCAGAGCGCTCCCGAGGGGAGGCGGTTGGCTACACGCAGAATTCCGTGCCAAATAAACTTTATTCAAGGAAGGGACCAGTGTGTAGCTAGAGTGTATATTTACTTGGTAGAAATCACAAGGAGGTAGGCTGCATGTTCGCTGGAAACGGGGAACTTATGGCACAAGCCTTGCTTACCACTTTTGAATGCTCCATTCAAGCTGCCTTGAAGCTACCTAAATTACAATTTTAGGACGGGTCTCTAGTGTCTGTAGGCAGGGCTCTGGGAAGGGAACGAGTGTTCTCTACATCAACAGGGTGCTTTCATAGACTGGGTAGGAGCCTCGCCTGAGACACTCTAGAGCTAAAAGGAAACTTGACGTGAGTCCTCTCCTCAAGGTAAAGCCTAGAATAGCCCTGCCGAAGTGGAAGCTTGGAGCGGAGTTCTTGAGGCATTAGTTTCAGGTCTGTTTTCTTTTAAGTTTAGTAAGCTTTTCAAGGCCCTGAGGACCTCGCCTGGGCACCCTATTCCCTGCAAGAACACCTAGTACCGGCAGGCTCCACTGGGCTACTAAGAAACATCCAGGCCCGGAAACTTTTGGCATTCGCTCTTTGTATTTTGTGTGTAGGCCAACACACTACACTCTTCCTTGGAAGAGCTAGATTTCCTCAGCTCTCCAACAACTCCAGGAAATGTGTTCTCTCACGTCCTACATATCATGCAAATCTGCCTCATTGCCCTAGGCTGACCGGCACTGAGAAACCAAAACTGCTTCGCATTCCTTCTACAAAGTCATACCTTAACACCGCATCCTCACAGTCGAAAGTCGGCTTGCGTTTCTGCTGTAACCCCAGCACAGTTCTTCCTCTTACACTCCAGGGTTTTAGAAGAAGCCGAGCCCGATAGCCTACCCAGAGCGATCCCTGGGGGAGGCGGTTGGCTACACGCAGAATTACGTGCCCAATAAACTTTATTTAAGGAAGGGACCAGTGTGTAGCTAGAGTGTATATTTCCTTGCTAGAAATCACAAGGAGGTAGGCTGCATGTTCCCTGGAAACGGGGAACGTATGGCACAAGCCTTGCTTACCCATTTTGAATGCTCCATTCAAGCTGCCTTGAAGCTGCCTAAATAACAATTTTAGGACGGGTCTCTAGTCTCTGTAGGCAAGGCTCTGGGAAGGGAACGAGTGTTCTCTCCATCAACAGGGTGCTTTCATAGCCTGGGTGGGAGCCTCTCCTCAGTCGCTCTACAGCTAAAAGGAAACTTGACGTGAGTCCTTTCCTCAAGGTAAAGCCTAGAATAACCCTGCCGAAGTGGAAGCTTGGAGCGGAGTCCTTGAGGCATTAGTTTCAGGTCTGTTTCCTTTTAAGGTTAGTAAGCTTTTGAGGACACCGAGGACCTCGCCTGGGCACCTTATTCCCTGGAAGACCACCGAGTACCGGCAGTCTCCACTGGGCTACTAAGAAACATCCAGGCCCGGAAACCTTTCCCAGTCACTCTGTGTATTTTGTGTGTAGGCCAACACACTGCACTCTTCCTTGGAAGAGCTAGATTTCCTCAGCTCTCCAACAGCCCCAGGAAATGTGTTCTCTCACGTCCTACATATCATGCAAATCTGCCTCATTGCCCTAGGCTGAGCAGCTCTGAGAAACCAAAACTGCTTCGCATTCCTTCTACAAAGTCATACCTTAAGACCCCATCCTTACAGGAGAAAGTCAGCTTGCGTTTCTGCTGTAACCAAAGCACAGATCTTCCTCTTACACTGCAGGGTTTTAGAAGAAGCTAAGCCAGATAGCCTACCTAGAGCGCTCCTTGGGGGAGGCTGTTGGCTACACGCAGAACTCCGTGCCAAATAAACTTTATTCAAGGAAGGGACCAGTGTGTAGCTAGAGTGTATATTTACTTGGTAGAAATCACAAGTAGGTAGGCCGCGTGTTCGCTGGAAACGGTGACCTTATGGCACAAGCCTTGCTTTCCCATTTTGAATGCTCCATGCATGCTGCCTTGAAGTTACCTAAATAACAGTTTTAGGACGAGTCTTTAGTCATTGTAGGCAGGGCTCTGGGAAGGGAACGAGTGTTCTCTGCATCAACAGGGTGCTTTCATAGCCTGGGTGGGAGCCTCTCCTCAGACGCCCTAGAGATAAAGGAAACTTGACGTGAGTTCTTTCCTCCAGGTAAAGCCTTGAATAGCCCTGCCGAAGCTAAGCTTGAAGCAGTTTCCTTGTGGCATTTGTTTTAGGTCTGTTTTCTTTTAAGGTTAGTAAGCTTGTCAAGACACCGAGGACCTCTCGTGGGCACCCTATTCCCTGCAAGAGCACCGAGTACCAGCAGGCTCCACTGGGCTACTAAGAAACATCCAGGCCCGGAAACGTTTCCCAGTCACTGTGTATTTTGTGTGTAGGGCAACACACTGCACTCTTCCTTGGAAGAGCTAGATTTCCTCAGCTCTCCAACAACTCCAGGCAATGTGTTCTCTCAATTCCTATATGTCATGCAAATCTCCCTCATTGCCCTAGGCTGAGCAGCACTGAGAAACCAAAACTGCAACGCATTCCTTCTTTAAAGTCAAACCTTAAGACCCCATCCTTACAGGAGAAAGTCGGCTTGCTTTCCTGCTGTAAGCAAAGCACAGTTCTTCCTCTTACACTCCAGGGTTTTAGAAGAAGCAGAGCCCGATAGCCTACCCAGAGCGCTCCCGAGGGGAGGCGGTTGGCTACACGCAGAATTCCGTGCCAAATAAACTTTATTCAAGGAAGGGACCAGTGTGTAGCTAGAGTGTATATTTACTTGGTAGAAATCACAAGGAGGTAGGCTGCATGTTCGCTGGAAACGGGGAACTTATGGCACAAGCCTTGCTTACCACTTTTGAATGCTCCATTCAAGCTGCCTTGAAGCTACCTAAATTACAATTTTAGGACGGGTCTCTAGTGTCTGTAGGCAGGGCTCTGGGAAGGGAACGAGTGTTCTCTACATCGACAGTGTGCTTTCATAGACTGGGTAGGAGCCTCGCCTGAGACACTCTAGAGCTAAAAGGAAACTTGACGTGAGTCCTCTCCTCAAGGTAAAGCCTAGAATAGCCCTGCCGAAGTGGAAGCTTGGAGCGGAGTTCTTGAGGCATTAGTTTCAGGTCTGTTTTCTTTTAAGGTTAGTAAGCTTTTCAAGGCCCTGAGGACCTCGCCTGGGCACCCTATTCCCTGCAAGAACACCCAGTACCGGCAGGCTCCACTGGGCTACTAAGAAACATCCAGGCCCGGAAACTTTTCCCATTCGCTCTTTGTATTTTGTGTGTAGGCCAACACACTACACTCTTCCTTGGAAGAGCTAGATTTCCTCAGCTCTCCAACAGCTCCAGGAAATGTGTTCTCTCACGTCCTACATATCATGCAAATCTGCCTCATTGCCCTAGGCTGACCGGCACTGAGAAACCAAAACTGCTTCGCATTCCTTCTACAAAGTCATACCTTAACACCCCATCCTCACAGTCGAAAGTCGGCTTGCGTTTCTGCTGTAACCCCAGCACAGTTCTTCCTCTTACACTCCAGGGTTTTAGAAGAAGCCGAGCCCGATAGCCTACCCAGAGCGATCCCTGGGGGAGGCGGTTGGCTACACGCAGAATTACGTGCCCAATAAACTTTATTTAAGGAAGGGACCAGTGTGTAGCTAGAGTGTATATTTCCTTGCTAGAAATCACAAGGAGGTAGGCTGCATGTTCGCTGGAAACGGGGAACGTATGGCACAAGCCTTGCTTACCCATTTTGAATGCTCCATTCAAGCTGCCTTGAAGCTGCCTAAATAACAATTTTAGGACGGGTCTCTAGTCTCTGTAGGCAAGGCTCTGGGAAGGGAACGAGTGTTCTCTCCATCAACAGGGTGCTTTCATAGCCTGGGTGGGAGCCTCTCCTCAGACGCTCTACAGCTAAAAGGAAACTTGACGTGAGTCCTTTCCTCAAGGTAAAGCCTAGAATAGCCCTGCCGAAGTGGAAGCTTGGAGCGGAGTCCTTGAGGCATTAGTTTCAGGTCTGTTTCCTTTTAAGGTTAGTAAGCTTTTCAGGACACCGAGGACCTCGCCTGGGCACCTTATTCCCTGGAAGACCACCGAGTACCGGCAGTCTCCACTGGGCTACTAAGAAACATCCAGGCCCGGAAACCTTTCCCAGTCACTCTGTGTATTTTGTGTGTAGGCCAACACACTGCACTCTTCCTTGGAAGAGCTAGATTTCCTCAGCTCTCCAACAGCCCCAGGAAATGTGTTCTCTCACGTCCTACATATCATGCAAATCTGCCTCATTGCCCTAGGCTGAGCAGCTCTGAGAAACCAAAACTGCTTCGCATTCCTTCTACAAAGTCATACCTTAAGACCCCATCCTTACAGGAGAAAGTCAGCTTGCGTTTCTGCTGTAACCAAAGCACAGATCTTCCTCTTACACTGCAGGGTTTTAGAAGAAGCTAAGCCAGATAGCCTACCTAGAGCGCTCCTTGGGGGAGGCTGTTGGCTACACGCAGAACTCCGTGCCAAATAAACTTTATTCAAGGAAGGGACCAGTGTGTAGCTAGAGTGTATATTTACTTGGTAGAAATCACAAGTAGGTAGGCCGCGTGTTCGCTGGAAACGGTGACCTTATGGCACAAGCCTTGCTTTCCCATTTTGAATGCTCCATGCATGCTGCCTTGAAGTTACCTAAATAACAGTTTTAGGACGAGTCTTTAGTCATTGTAGGCAGGGCTCTGGGAAGGGAACGAGTGTTCTCTGCATCAACAGGGTGCTTTCATAGCCTGGGTGGGAGCCTCTCCTCAGACGCCCTAGAGATAAAGGAAACTTGACGTGAGTTCTTTCCTCCAGGTAAAGCCTTGAATAGCCCTGCCGAAGCTAAGCTTGAAGCAGTTTCCTTGTGGCATTTGTTTTAGGTCTGTTTTCTTTTAAGGTTAGTAAGCTTGTCAAGACACCGAGGACCTCTCGTGGGCACCCTATTCCCTGCAAGAGCACCGAGTACCAGCAGGCTCCACTGGGCTACTAAGAAACATCCAGGACCGGAAACGTTTCCCAGTCACTGTGTATTTTGTGTGTAGGGCAACACACTGCACTCTTCCTTGGAAGAGCTAGATTTCCTCAGCTCTCCAACAACTCCAGGAAATGTGTTCTCTCAATTCCTATATGTCATGCAAATCTCCCTCATTGCCCTAGGCTGAGCAGAACTGAGAAACCAAAACTGCAACGCATTCCTTCTTTAAAGTCAAACCTTAAGACCCCATCCTTGCAGGAGAAAGTCGGCTTGCTATCCTGCTGTAACCAAAGCACAGTTCTTCCTCTTACACTCCAGGGTTTTAGAAGAAGCAGAGCCCGATAGCCTACCCAGAGCGCTCCCGAGGGGAGGCGGTTGGCTACACGCAGAATTCCGTGCCAAATAAACTTTATTCAAGGAAGGGACCAGTGTGTAGCTAGAGTGTATATTTACTTGGTAGAAATCACAAGGAGGTAGGCTGCATGTTCGCTGGAAACGGGGAACTTATGGCACAAGCCTTGCTTACCACTTTTGAATGCTCCATTCAAGCTGCCTTGAAGCTACCTAAATTACAATTTTAGGACGGGTATCTAGTGTCTGTAGGCAGGGCTCTGGGAAGGGAACGAGTGTTCTCTACATCAACAGGGTGCTTTCATAGACTGGGTAGGAGCCTCGCCTGAGACACTCTAGAGCTAAAAGGAAACTTGACGTGAGTCCTCTCCTCAAGGTAAAGCCTAGAATAGCCCTGCCGAAGTGGAAGCTTGGAGCGGAGTTCTTGAGGCATTAGTTTCAGGTCTGTTTTCTTTTAAGGTTAGTAAGCTTTTCAAGGCCCTGAGGACCTCGCCTGGGCACCCTATTCCCTGCAAGAACACCCAGTACCGGCAGGCTCCACTGGGCTACTAAGAAACATCCAGGCCCGGAAACTTTTCCCATTCGCTCTTTGTATTTTGTGTGTAGGCCAACACACTACACTCTCCTTGGAAGAGCTAGATTTCCTCAGCTCCCCAACAGCTCCAGGAAATGTGTTCTCTCACGTCCTACATATCATGCAAATCTGCCTCATTGCCCTAGGCTGACCGGCACTGAGAAACCAAAACTGCTTCGCATTCCTTCTACAAAGTCATACCTTAACACCCCATCCTCACAGTCGAAAGTCGGCTTGCGTTTCTGCTGTAACCCCAGCACAGTTCTTCCTCTTACACTCCAGGGTTTTAGAAGAAGCCGAGCCCGATAGCCTACCCAGAGCGATCCCTGGGGGAGGCGGTTGGCTACACGCAGAATTACGTGCCCAATAAACTTTATTTAAGGAAGGGACCAGTGTGTAGCTAGAGTGTATATTTCCTTGCTAGAAATCACAAGGAAGTAGGCTGCATGTTCGCTGGAAACGGGGAACGTATGGCACAAGCCTTGCTTACCCATTTTGAATGCTCCATTCAAGCTGCCTTGAAGCTGCCTAAATAACAATTTTAGGACGGGTCTCTAGTCTCTGTAGGCAAGGCTCTGGGAAGGGAACGAGTGTTCTCTCCATCAACAGGGTGCTTTCATAGCCTGGGTGGGAGCCTCTCCTCAGACGCTCTACAGCTAAAAGGAAACTTGACGTGAGTCCTTTCCTCAAGGTAAAGTCTAGAATAGCCCTGCCGAAGTGGAAGCTTGGAGCGGAGTCCTTGAGGCATTAGTTTCAGGTCTGTTTCCTTTTAAGGTTAGTAAGCTTTTCAGGACACCGAGGACCTCGCCTGGGCACCTTATTCCCTGGAAGACCACCGAGTACCGGCAGTCTCCACTGGGCTACTAAGAAACATCCAGGCCCGGACACCTTTCCCAGTCACTCTGTGTATTTTGTGTGTAGGCCAACACACTGCACTCTTCCTTGGAAGAGCTAGATTTCCTCAGCTCTCCAACAGCCCCAGGAAATGTGTTCTCTCACGTCCTACATATCATGCAAATCTGCCTCATTGCCCTAGGCTGAGCAGCTCTGAGAAACCAAAACTGCTTCGCATTCCTTCTACAAAGTCATACCTTAAGACCCCATCCTTACAGGAGAAAGTCAGCTTGCGTTTCTGCTGTAACCAAAGCACAGATCTTCCTCTTACACTGCAGGGTTTTAGAAGAAGCTAAGCCAGATAGCCTACCTAGAGCGCTCCTTGGGGGAGGCTGTTGGCTACACGCAGTACTCCGTGCCAAATAAACTTTATTCAAGGAAGGGACCAGTGTTTAGCTAGAGTGTATATTTACTTGGTAGAAATCACAAGTAGGTAGGCCGCGTGTTCGCTGGAAACGGTGACCTTATGGCACAAGCCTTGCTTTCCCATTTTGAATGCTCCATGCATGCTGCCTTGAAGTAACCTAAATAACAGTTTTAGGACCAGTCTTTAGTCATTGTAGGCAGGGCTCTGGGAAGGGAACGAGTGTTCTCTGCATCAACAGGGTGCTTTCATAGCCTGGGTGGGAGCCTCTCCTCAGACGCCCTAGAGATAAAGGAAACTTGACGTGAGTTCTTTCCTCCAGGTAAAGCCTTGACTAGCCCTGCCGAAGCTGAGCTTGAAGCAGTTTCCTTGTGGCATTTGTTTTAGGTCTGTTTTCTTTTAAGGTTAGTAAGCTTGTCAAGACACCGAGGACCTCTCGTGGGCACCCTATTCCCTGCAAGAGCACCGAGTACCAGCAGGCTCGACTGGGCTACTAAGAAACATCCAGGCCCGGAAACGTTTCCCAGTCACTGTGTATTTTGTGTGTAGGGCAACACACTGCACTCTTCCTTGGAAGAGCTAGATTTCCTCAGCTCTCCAACAACTCCAGGCAATGTGTTCTCTCAATTCCTATATGTCATGCAAATCTCCCTCATTGCCCTAGGCTGAGCAGCACTGAGAAACCAAAACTGCAACGCATTCCTTCTTTAAAGTCAAACCTTAAGACCCCATCCTTACAGGAGAAAGTCGGCTTGCTTTCCTGCTGTAAGCAAAGCACAGTTCTTCCTCTTACACTCCAGGGTTTTAGAAGAAGCTAAGCCAGATAGCCTACCTAGAGCGCTCCTTGGGGGAGGCTGTTGGCTACACGCAGAACTCCGTGCCAAATAAACTTTATTCAAGGAAGGGACCAGTGTGTAGCTAGAGTGTATATTTACTTGGTAGAAATCACAAGTAGGTAGGCCGCGTGTTCGCTGGAAACGGTGACCTTATGGCACAAGCCTTGCTTTCCCATTTTGAATGCTCCATGCATGCTGCCTTGAAGTTACCTAAATAACAGTTTTAGGACGAGTCTTTAGTCATTGTAGGCAGGGCTCTGGGAAGGGAACGAGTGTTCTCTGCATCAACAGGGTGCTTTCATAGCCTGGGTGGGAGCCTCTCCTCAGACGCCCTAGAGATAAAGGAAACTTGACGTGAGTTCTTTCCTCCAGGTAAAGCCTTGAATAGCCCTGCCGAAGCTAAGCTTGAAGCAGTTTCCTTGTGGCATTTGTTTTAGGTCTGTTTTCTTTTAAGGTTAGTAAGCTTGTCAAGACACCGAGGACCTCTCGTGGGCACCCTATTCCCTGCAAGAGCACCGAGTACCAGCAGGCTCGACTGGGCTACTAAGAAACATCCAGGCCCGGAAACGTTTCCCAGTCACTGTGTATTTTGTGTGTAGGGCAACACACTGCACTCTTCCTTGGAAGAGCTAGATTTCCTCAGCTCTCCAACAACTCCAGGCAATGTGTTCTCTCAATTCCTATATGTCATGCAAATCTCCCTCATTGCCCTAGGCTGAGCAGCACTGAGAAACCAAAACTGCAACGCATTCCTTCTTTAAAGTCAAACCTTAAGACCCCATCCTTACAGGAGAAAGTCGGCTTGCTTTCCTGCTGTAAGCAAAGCACAGTTCTTCCTCTTACACTCCAGGGTTTTAGAAGAAGCAGAGCCCGATAGCCTACCCAGAGCGCTCCCGAGGGGAGGCGGTTGGCTACACGCAGAATTCCGTGCCAAATAAACTTTATTCAAGGAAGGGACCAGTGTGTAGCTAGAGTGTATATTTACTTGGTAGAAATCACAAGGAGGTAGGCTGCATGTTCGCTGGAAACGGGGAACTTATGGCACAAGCCTTGCTTACCACTTTTGAATGCTCCATTCAAGCTGCCTTGAAGCTACCTAAATTACAATTTTAGGACGGGTCTCTAGTGTCTGTAGGCAGGGCTCTGGGAAGGGAACGAGTGTTGTCTACATCAACAGGGTGCTTTCATAGACTGGGTAGGAGCCTCGCCTGAGACACTCTAGAGCTAAAAGGAAACTTGACGTGAGTCCTCTCCTCAAGGTAAAGCCTAGAATAGCCCTGCCGAAGTGGAAGCTTGGAGCGGAGTTCTTGAGGCATTAGTTTCAGGTCTGTTTTCTTTTAAGGTTAGTAAGCTTTTCAAGGCCCTGAGGACCTCGCCTGGGCACCCTATTCCCTGCAAGAACACCCAGTACCGGCAGGCTCCACTGGGCTACTAAGAAACATCCAGGCCCGGAAACTTTTCCCATTCGCTCTTTGTATTTTGTGTGTAGGCCAACACACTACACTCTTCCTTGGAAGAGCTAGATTTCCTCAGCTCTCCAACAGCTCCAGGAAATGTGTTCTCTCACGTCCTACATATCATGCAAATCTGCCTCATTGCCCTAGGCTGACCGGCACTGAGAAACCAAAACTGCTTCGCATTCCTTCTACAAAGTCATACCTTAACACCCCATCCTCACAGTCGAAAGTCGGCTTGCGTTTCTGCTGTAACCACAGCACAGTTCTTCCTCGTACACTCCAGGGTTTTAGAAGAAGCCGAGCCCGATAGCCTACCCAGAGCGATCCCTGGGGGAGGCGGTTGGCTACACGCAGAATTACGTGCCCAATAAACTTTATTTAAGGAAGGGACCAGTGTGTAGCTAGAGTGTATATTTCCTTGGTAGAAATCACAAGGAGGTAGGCTGCATGTTCGCTGGAAACGGGGAACGTATGGCACAAGCCTTGCTTACCCATTTTGAATGCTCCATTCAAGCTGCCTTGAAGCTGCCTAAATAACAATTTTAGGACGGGTCTCTAGTCTCTGTAGGCAAGGCTCTGGGAAGGGAACGAGTGTTCTCTCCATCAACAGGGTGCTTTCATAGCCTGGGTGGGAGCCTCTCCTCAGACGCTCTACAGCTAAAAGGAAACTTGACGTGAGTCCTTTCCTCAAGGTAAAGCCTAGAATAGCCCTGCCGAAGTGGAAGCTTGGAGCGGAGTTCTTGAGGCATTAGTTTCAGGTCTGTTTTCTTTTAAGGTTAGTAAGCTTTTCAAGGCCCTGAGGACCTCGCCTGGGCACCCTATTCCCTGCAAGAACACCCAGTACCGGCAGGCTCCACTGGGCTACTAAGAAACATCCAGGCCCGGACACCTTTCCCAGTCACTCTGTGTATTTTGTGTATAGGCCAACACACTGCACTCTTCCTTGGAAGAGCTAGATTTCCTCAGCTCTCCAACAGCCCCAGGAAATGTGTTCTCTCACGTCCTACATATCATGCAAATCTGCCTCATTGCCCTAGGCTGAGCAGCTCTGAGAAACCAAAACTGCTTCGCATTCCTTCTACAAAGTCATACCTTAAGACCCCATCCTTACAGGAGAAAGTCAGCTTGCGTTTCTGCTGTAACCAAAGCACAGATCTTCCTCTTACACTGCAGGGTTTTAGAAGAAGCTAAGCCAGATAGCCTACCTAGAGCGCTCCTTGGGGGAGGCTGTTGGCTACATGCAGAACTCCGTGCCAAATAAACTTTATTCAAGGAAGGGACCAGTGTGTAGCTAGAGTGTATATTTACTTGGTAGAAATCACAAGTAGGTAGGCCGCGTGTTCGCTGGAAACGGTGACCTTATGGCACAAGCCTTGCTTTCCCATTTTGAATGCTCCATGCATGCTGCCTTGAAGTTACCTAAATAACAGTTTTAGGACGAGTCTTTAGTCATTGTAGGCAGGGCTCTGGGAAGGGAACGAGTGTTCTCTGCATCAACAGGGTGCTTTCATAGCCTGGGTGGGAGCCTCTCCTCAGACGCCCTAGAGATAAAGGAAACTTGACGTGAGTTCTTTCCTCCAGGTAAAGCCTTGAATAGCCCTGCCGAAGCTAAGCTTGAAGCAGTTTCCTTGTGGCATTTGTTTTAGGTCTGTTTTCTTTTAAGGTTAGTAAGCTTGTCAAGACACCGAGGACCTCTCGTGGGCACCCTATTCCCTGCAAGAGCACCGAGTACCAGCAGGCTCCACTGGGCTACTAAGAAACATCCAGGACCGGAAACGTTTCCCAGTCACTGTGTATTTTGTGTGTAGGGCAACACACTGCACTCTTCCTTGGAAGAGCTAGATTTCCTCAGCTCTCCAACAACTCCAGGAAATGTGTTCTCTCAATTCCTATATGTCATGCAAATCTCCCTCATTGCCCTAGGCTGAGCAGAACTGAGAAACCAAAACTGCAACGCATTCCTTCTTTAAAGTCAAACCTTAAGACCCCATCCTTGCAGGAGAAAGTCGGCTTGCTATCCTGCTGTAACCAAAGCACAGTTCTTCCTCTTACACTCCAGGGTTTTAGAAGAAGCAGAGCCCGATAGCCTACCCAGAGCGCTCCCGAGGGGAGGCGGTTGGCTACACGCAGAATTCCGTGCCAAATAAACTTTATTCAAGGAAGGGACCAGTGTGTAGCTAGAGTGTATATTTACTTGGTAGAAATCACAAGGAGGTAGGCTGCATGTTCGCTGGAAACGGGGAACTTATGGCACAAGCCTTGCTTACCACTTTTGAATGCTCCATTCAAGCTGCCTTGAAGCTACCTAAATTACAATTTTAGGACGGGTATCTAGTGTCTGTAGGCAGGGCTCTGGGAAGGGAACGAGTGTTCTCTACATCAACAGGGTGCTTTCATAGACTGGGTAGGAGCCTCGCCTGAGACACTCTAGAGCTAAAAGGAAACTTGACGTGAGTCCTCTCCTCAAGGTAAAGCCTAGAATAGCCCTGCCGAAGTGGAAGCTTGGAGCGGAGTTCTTGAGGCATTAGTTTCAGGTCTGTTTTCTTTTAAGGTTAGTAAGCTTTTCAAGGCCCTGAGGACCTCGCCTGGGCACCCTATTCCCTGCAAGAACACCCAGTACCGGCAGGCTCCACTGGGCTACTAAGAAACATCCAGGCCCGGAAACTTTTCCCATTCGCTCTTTGTATTTTGTGTGTAGGCCAACACACTACACTCTCCTTGGAAGAGCTAGATTTCCTCAGCTCCCCAACAGCTACAGGAAATGTGTTCTCTCACGTCCTACATATCATGCAAATCTGCCTCATTGCCCTAGGCTGACCGGCACTGAGAAACCAAAACTGCTTCGCATTCCTTCTACAAAGTCATACCTTAACACCCCATCCTCACAGTCGAAAGTCGGCTTGCGTTTCTGCTGTAACCCCAGCACAGTTCTTCCTCTTACACTCCAGGGTTTTAGAAGAAGCCGAGCCCGATAGCCTACCCAGAGCGATCCCTGGGGGAGGCGGTTGGCTACACGCAGAATTACGTGCCCAATAAACTTTATTTAAGGAAGGGACCAGTGTGTAGCTAGAGTGTATATTTCCTTGCTAGAAATCACAAGGAGGTAGGCTGCATGTTCGCTGGAAACGGGGAACGTATGGCACAAGCCTTGCTTACCCATTTTGAATGCTCCATTCAAGCTGCCTTGAAGCTGCCTAAATAACAATTTTAGGACGGGTCTCTAGTCTCTGTAGGCAAGGCTCTGGGAAGGGAACGAGTGTTCTCTCCATCAACAGGGTGCTTTCATAGCCTGGGTGGGAGCCTCTCCTCAGACGCTCTACAGCTAAAAGGAAACTTGACGTGAGTCCTTTCCTCAAGGTAAAGTCTAGAATAGCCCTGCCGAAGTGGAAGCTTGGAGCGGAGTCCTTGAGGCATTAGGTTCAGGTCTGTTTCCTTTTAAGGTTAGTAAGCTTTTCAGGACACCGAGGACCTCTCGTGGGCACCCTATTCCCTGCAAGAGCACCGAGTACCAGCAGGCTCGACTGGGCTACTAAGAAACATCCAGGCCCGGAAACGTTTCCCAGTCACTGTGTATTTTGTGTGTAGGGCAACACACTGCACTCTTCCTTGGAAGAGCTAGATTTCCTCAGCTCTCCAACAACTCCAGGCAATGTGTTCTCTCAATTCCTATAT
Source organism: Balaenoptera physalus (assembly GCF_965194825.1). Lineage (NCBI taxonomy): Eukaryota > Metazoa > Chordata > Mammalia > Artiodactyla > Balaenopteridae > Balaenoptera > Balaenoptera physalus. The sequence continues at coordinate 39,250,408 of NC_138895.1, read as the reverse complement.
GTCATGCAAATCTCCCTCATTGCCCTAGGCTGAGCAGCACTGAGAAACCAAAACTGCAACGCATTCCTTCTTTAAAGTCAAACCTTAAGACCCCATCCTTACAGGAGAAAGTCGGCTTGCTTTCCTGCTGTAAGCAAAGCACAGTTCTTCCTCTTACACTCCAGGGTTTTAGAAGAAGCTAAGCCAGATAGCCTACCTAGAGCGCTCCTTGGGGGAGGCTGTTGGCTACACGCAGAACTCCGTGCCAAATAAACTTTATTCAAGGAAGGGACCAGTGTGTAGCTAGAGTGTATATTTACTTGGTAGAAATCACAAGTAGGTAGGCCGCGTGTTCGCTGGAAACGGTGACCTTATGGCACAAGCCTTGCTTTCCCATTTTGAATGCTCCATGCATGCTGCCTTGAAGTTACCTAAATAACAGTTTTAGGACGAGTCTTTAGTCATTGTAGGCAGGGCTCTGGGAAGGGAACGAGTGTTCTCTGCATCAACAGGGTGCTTTCATAGCCTGGGTGGGAGCCTCTCCTCAGACGCCCTAGAGATAAAGGAAACTTGACGTGAGTTCTTTCCTCCAGGTAAAGCCTTGAATAGCCCTGCCGAAGCTAAGCTTGAAGCAGTTTCCTTGTGGCATTTGTTTTAGGTCTGTTTTCTTTTAAGGTTAGTAAGCTTGTCAAGACACCGAGGACCTCTCGTGGGCACCCTATTCCCTGCAAGAGCACCGAGTACCAGCAGGCTCGACTGGGCTACTAAGAAACATCCAGGCCCGGAAACGTTTCCCAGTCACTGTGTATTTTGTGTGTAGGGCAACACACTGCACTCTTCCTTGGAAGAGCTAGATTTCCTCAGCTCTCCAACAACTCCAGGCAATGTGTTCTCTCAATTCCTATATGTCATGCAAATCTCCCTCATTGCCCTAGGCTGAGCAGCACTGAGAAACCAAAACTGCAACGCATTCCTTCTTTAAAGTCAAACCTTAAGACCCCATCCTTACAGGAGAAAGTCGGCTTGCTTTCCTGCTGTAAGCAAAGCACAGTTCTTCCTCTTACACTCCAGGGTTTTAGAAGAAGCAGAGCCCGATAGCCTACCCAGAGCGCTCCCGAGGGGAGGCGGTTGGCTACACGCAGAATTCCGTGCCAAATAAACTTTATTCAAGGAAGGGACCAGTGTGTAGCTAGAGTGTATATTTACTTGGTAGAAATCACAAGGAGGTAGGCTGCATGTTCGCTGGAAACGGGGAACTTATGGCACAAGCCTTGCTTACCACTTTTGAATGCTCCATTCAAGCTGCCTTGAAGCTACCTAAATTACAATTTTAGGACGGCTCTCTAGTGTCTGTAGGCAGGGCTCTGGGAAGGGAACGAGTGTTCTCTACATCAACAGGGTGCTTTCATAGACTGGGTAGGAGCCTCGCCTGAGACACTCTAGAGCTAAAAGGAAACTTGACGTGAGTCCTCTCCTCAAGGTAAAGCCTAGAATAGCCCTGCCGAAGTGGAAGCTTGGAGCGGAGTTCTTGAGGCATTAGTTTCAGGTCTGTTTTCTTTTAAGGTTAGTAAGCTTTTCAAGGCCCTGAGGACCTCGCCTGGGCACCCTATTCCCTGCAAGAACACCCAGTACCGGCAGGCTCCACTGGGCTACTAAGAAACATCCAGGCCCGGAAACTTTTCCCATTCGCTCTTTGTATTTTGTGTGTAGGCCAACACACTACACTCTTCCTTGGAAGAGCTAGATTTCCTCAGCTCTCCAACAGCTCCAGGAAATGTGTTCTCTCACGTCCTACATATCATGCAAATCTGCCTCATTGCCCTAGGCTGACCGGCACTGAGAAACCAAAACTGCTTCGCATTCCTTCTACAAAGTCATACCTTAACACCCCATCCTCACAGTCGAAAGTCGGCTTGCGTTTCTGCTGTAACCACAGCACAGTTCTTCCTCGTACACTCCAGGGTTTTAGAAGAAGCCGAGCCCGATAGCCTACCCAGAGCGATCCCTGGGGGAGGCGGTTGGCTACACGCAGAATTACGTGCCCAATAAACTTTATTTAAGGAAGGGACCAGTGTGTAGCTAGAGTGTATATTTCCTTGCTAGAAATCACAAGGAGGTAGGCTGCATGTTCGCTGGAAACGGGGAACGTATGGCACAAGCCTTGCTTACCCATTTTGAATGCTCCATTCAAGCTGCCTTGAAGCTGCCTAAATAACAATTTTAGGACGGGTCTCTAGTCTCTGTAGGCAAGGCTCTGGGAAGGGAACGAGTGTTCTCTCCATCAACAGGGTGCTTTCATAGCCTGGGTGGGAGCCTCTCCTCAGACGCTCTACAGCTAAAAGGAAACTTGACGTGAGTCCTTTCCTCAAGGTAAAGCCTAGAATAGCCCTGCCGAAGTGGAAGCTTGGAGCGGAGTTCTTGAGGCATTAGTTTCAGGTCTGTTTTCTTTTAAGGTTAGTAAGCTTTTCAAGGCCCTGAGGACCTCGCCTGGGCACCCTATTCCCTGCAAGAACACCCAGTACCGGCAGGCTCCACTGGGCTACTAAGAAACATCCAGGCCCGGACACCTTTCCCAGTCACTCTGTGTATTTTGTGTATAGGCCAACACACTGCACTCTTCCTTGGAAGAGCTAGATTTCCTCAGCTCTCCAACAGCCCCAGGAAATGTGTTCTCTCACGTCCTACATATCATGCAAATCTGCCTCATTGCCCTAGGCTGAGCAGCTCTGAGAAACCAAAACTGCTTCGCATTCCTTCTACAAAGTCATACCTTAAGACCCCATCCTTACAGGAGAAAGTCAGCTTGCGTTTCTGCTGTAACCAAAGCACAGATCTTCCTCTTACACTGCAGGGTTTTAGAAGAAGCTAAGCCAGATAGCCTACCTAGAGCGCTCCTTGGGGGAGGCTGTTGGCTACATGCAGAACTCCGTGCCAAATAAACTTTATTCAAGGAAGGGACCAGTGTGTAGCTAGAGTGTATATTTACTTGGTAGAAATCACAAGTAGGTAGGCCGCGTGTTCGCTGGAAACGGTGACCTTATGGCACAAGCCTTGCTTTCCCATTTTGAATGCTCCATGCATGCTGCCTTGAAGTTACCTAAATAACAGTTTTAGGACGAGTCTTTAGTCATTGTAGGCAGGGCTCTGGGAAGGGAACGAGTGTTCTCTGCATCAACAGGGTGCTTTCATAGCCTGGGTGGGAGCCTCTCCTCAGACGCCCTAGAGATAAAGGAAACTTGACGTGAGTTCTTTCCTCCAGGTAAAGCCTTGAATAGCCCTGCCGAAGCTAAGCTTGAAGCAGTTTCCTTGTGGCATTTGTTTTAGGTCTGTTTTCTTTTAAGGTTAGTAAGCTTGTCAAGACACCGAGGACCTCTCGTGGGCACCCTATTCCCTGCAAGAGCACCGAGTACCAGCAGGCTCCACTGGGCTACTAAGAAACATCCAGGACCGGAAACGTTTCCCAGTCACTGTGTATTTTGTGTGTAGGGCAACACACTGCACTCTTCCTTGGAAGAGCTAGATTTCCTCAGCTCTCCAACAACTCCAGGAAATGTGTTCTCTCAATTCCTATATGTCATGCAAATCTCCCTCATTGCCCTAGGCTGAGCAGAACTGAGAAACCAAAACTGCAACGCATTCCTTCTTTAAAGTCAAACCTTAAGACCCCATCCTTGCAGGAGAAAGTCGGCTTGCTATCCTGCTGTAACCAAAGCACAGTTCTTCCTCTTACACTCCAGGGTTTTAGAAGAAGCAGAGCCCGATAGCCTACCCAGAGCGATCCCTGGGGGAGGCGGTTGGCTACACGCAGAATTACGTGCCCAATAAACTTTATTTAAGGAAGGGACCAGTGTGTAGCTAGAGTGTATATTTCCTTGCTAGAAATCACAAGGAGGTAGGCTGCATGTTCGCTGGAAACGGGGAACGTATGGCACAAGCCTTGCTTACCCATTTTGAATGCTCCATTCAAGCTGCCTTGAAGCTGCCTAAATAACAATTTTAGGACGGGTCTCTAGTCTCTGTAGGCAAGGCTCTGGGAAGGGAACGAGTGTTCTCTCCATCAACAGGGTGCTTTCATAGCCTGGGTGGGAGCCTCTCCTCAGACGCTCTACAGCTAAAAGGAAACTTGACGTGAGTCCTTTCCTCAAGGTAAAGCCTAGAATAGCCCTGCCGAAGTGGAAGCTTGGAGCGGAGTTCTTGAGGCATTAGTTTCAGGTCTGTTTTCTTTTAAGGTTAGTAAGCTTTTCAAGGCCCTGAGGACCTCGCCTGGGCACCCTATTCCCTGCAAGAACACCCAGTACCGGCAGGCTCCACTGGGCTACTAAGAAACATCCAGGCCCGGACACCTTTCCCAGTCACTCTGTGTATTTTGTGTATAGGCCAACACACTGCACTCTTCCTTGGAAGAGCTAGATTTCCTCAGCTCTCCAACAGCCCCAGGAAATGTGTTCTCTCACGTCCTACATATCATGCAAATCTGCCTCATTGCCCTAGGCTGAGCAGCTCTGAGAAACCAAAACTGCTTCGCATTCCTTCTACAAAGTCATACCTTAAGACCCCATCCTTACAGGAGAAAGTCAGCTTGCGTTTCTGCTGTAACCAAAGCACAGATCTTCCTCTTACACTGCAGGGTTTTAGAAGAAGCTAAGCCAGATAGCCTACCTAGAGCGCTCCTTGGGGGAGGCTGTTGGCTACATGCAGAACTCCGTGCCAAATAAACTTTATTCAAGGAAGGGACCAGTGTGTAGCTAGAGTGTATATTTACTTGGTAGAAATCACAAGTAGGTAGGCCGCGTGTTCGCTGGAAACGGTGACCTTATGGCACAAGCCTTGCTTTCCCATTTTGAATGCTCCATGCATGCTGCCTTGAAGTTACCTAAATAACAGTTTTAGGACGAGTCTTTAGTCATTGTAGGCAGGGCTCTGGGAAGGGAACGAGTGTTCTCTGCATCAACAGGGTGCTTTCATAGCCTGGGTGGGAGCCTCTCCTCAGACGCCCTAGAGATAAAGGAAACTTGACGTGAGTTCTTTCCTCCAGGTAAAGCCTTGAATAGCCCTGCCGAAGCTAAGCTTGAAGCAGTTTCCTTGTGGCATTTGTTTTAGGTCTGTTTTCTTTTAAGGTTAGTAAGCTTGTCAAGACACCGAGGACCTCTCGTGGGCACCCTATTCCCTGCAAGAGCACCGAGTACCAGCAGGCTCCACTGGGCTACTAAGAAACATCCAGGACCGGAAACGTTTCCCAGTCACTGTGTATTTTGTGTGTAGGGCAACACACTGCACTCTTCCTTGGAAGAGCTAGATTTCCTCAGCTCTCCAACAACTCCAGGAAATGTGTTCTCTCAATTCCTATATGTCATGCAAATCTCCCTCATTGCCCTAGGCTGAGCAGAACTGAGAAACCAAAACTGCAACGCATTCCTTCTTTAAAGTCAAACCTTAAGACCCCATCCTTGCAGGAGAAAGTCGGCTTGCTATCCTGCTGTAACCAAAGCACAGTTCTTCCTCTTACACTCCAGGGTTTTAGAAGAAGCAGAGCCCGATAGCCTACCCAGAGCGCTCCCGAGGGGAGGCGGTTGGCTACACGCAGAATTCCGTGCCAAATAAACTTTATTCAAGGAAGGGACCAGTGTGTAGCTAGAGTGTATATTTACTTGGTAGAAATCACAAGGAGGTAGGCTGCATGTTCGCTGGAAACGGGGAACTTATGGCACAAGCCTTGCTTACCACTTTTGAATGCTCCATTCAAGCTGCCTTGAAGCTACCTAAATTACAATTTTAGGACGGGTATCTAGTGTCTGTAGGCAGGGCTCTGGGAAGGGAACGAGTGTTCTCTACATCAACAGGGTGCTTTCATAGACTGGGTAGGAGCCTCGCCTGAGACACTCTAGAGCTAAAAGGAAACTTGACGTGAGTCCTCTCCTCAAGGTAAAGCCTAGAATAGCCCTGCCGAAGTGGAAGCTTGGAGCGGAGTTCTTGAGGCATTAGTTTCAGGTCTGTTTTCTTTTAAGGTTAGTAAGCTTTTCAAGGCCCTGAGGACCTCGCCTGGGCACCCTATTCCCTGCAAGAACACCCAGTACCGGCAGGCTCCACTGGGCTACTAAGAAACATCCAGGCCCGGAAACTTTTCCCATTCGCTCTTTGTATTTTGTGTGTAGGCCAACACACTACACTCTCCTTGGAAGAGCTAGATTTCCTCAGCTCCCCAACAGCTCCAGGAAATGTGTTCTCTCACGTCCTACATATCATGCAAATCTGCCTCATTGCCCTAGGCTGACCGGCACTGAGAAACCAAAACTGCTTCGCATTCCTTCTACAAAGTCATACCTTAACACCCCATCCTCACAGTCGAAAGTCGGCTTGCGTTTCTGCTGTAACCCCAGCACAGTTCTTCCTCTTACACTCCAGGGTTTTAGAAGAAGCCGAGCCCGATAGCCTACCCAGAGCGATCCCTGGGGGAGGCGGTTGGCTACACGCAGAATTACGTGCCCAATAAACTTTATTTAAGGAAGGGACCAGTGTGTAGCTAGAGTGTATATTTCCTTGCTAGAAATCACAAGGAGGTAGGCTGCATGTTCGCTGGAAACGGGGAACGTATGGCACAAGCCTTGCTTACCCATTTTGAATGCTCCATTCAAGCTGCCTTGAAGCTGCCTAAATAACAATTTTAGGACGGGTCTCTAGTCTCTGTAGGCAAGGCTCTGGGAAGGGAACGAGTGTTCTCTCCATCAACAGGGTGCTTTCATAGCCTGGGTGGGAGCCTCTCCTCAGACGCTCTACAGCTAAAAGGAAACTTGACGTGAGTCCTTTCCTCAAGGTAAAGTCTAGAATAGCCCTGCCGAAGTGGAAGCTTGGAGCGGAGTCCTTGAGGCATTAGTTTCAGGTTTGTTTCCTTTTAAGGTTAGTAAGCTTTTCAGGACACCGAGGACCTCTCGTGGGCACCCTATTCCCTGCAAGAGCACCGAGTACCAGCAGGCTCGACTGGGCTACTAAGAAACATCCAGGCCCGGAAACGTTTCCCAGTCACTGTGTATTTTGTGTGTAGGGCAACACACTGCACTCTTCCTTGGAAGAGCTAGATTTCCTCAGCTCTCCAACAACTCCAGGCAATGTGTTCTCTCAATTCCTATATGTCATGCAAATCTCCCTCATTGCCCTAGGCTGAGCAGCACTGAGAAACCAAAACTGCAACGCATTCCTTCTTTAAAGTCAAACCTTAAGACCCCATCCTTACAGGAGAAAGTCGGCTTGCTTTCCTGCTGTAAGCAAAGCACAGTTCTTCCTCTTACACTCCAGGGTTTTAGAAGAAGCTAAGCCAGATAGCCTACCTAGAGCGCTCCTTGGGGGAGGCTGTTGGCTACACGCAGAACTCCGTGCCAAATAAACTTTATTCAAGGAAGGGACCAGTGTGTAGCTAGAGTGTATATTTACTTGGTAGAAATCACAAGTAGGTAGGCCGCGTGTTCGCTGGAAACGGTGACCTTATGGCACAAGCCTTGCTTTCCCATTTTGAATGCTCCATGCATGCTGCCTTGAAGTTACCTAAATAACAGTTTTAGGACGAGTCTTTAGTCATTGTAGGCAGGGCTCTGGGAAGGGAACGAGTGTTCTCTGCATCAACAGGGTGCTTTCATAGCCTGGGTGGGAGCCTCTCCTCAGACGCCCTAGAGATAAAGGAAACTTGACGTGAGTTCTTTCCTCCAGGTAAAGCCTTGAATAGCCCTGCCGAAGCTAAGCTTGAAGCAGTTTCCTTGTGGCATTTGTTTTAGGTCTGTTTTCTTTTAAGGTTAGTAAGCTTGTCAAGACACCGAGGACCTCTCGTGGGCACCCTATTCCCTGCAAGAGCACCGAGTACCAGCAGGCTCGACTGGGCTACTAAGAAACATCCAGGCCCGGAAACGTTTCCCAGTCACTGTGTATTTTGTGTGTAGGGCAACACACTGCACTCTTCCTTGGAAGAGCTAGATTTCCTCAGCTCTCCAACAACTCCAGGCAATGTGTTCTCTCAATTCCTATATGTCATGCAAATCTCCCTCATTGCCCTAGGCTGAGCAGCACTGAGAAACCAAAACTGCAACGCATTCCTTCTTTAAAGTCAAACCTTAAGACCCCATCCTTACAGGAGAAAGTCGGCTTGCTTTCCTGCTGTAAGCAAAGCACAGTTCTTCCTCTTACACTCCAGGGTTTTAGAAGAAGCAGAGCCCGATAGCCTACCCAGAGCGCTCCCGAGGGGAGGCGGTTGGCTACACGCAGAATTCCGTGCCAAATAAACTTTATTCAAGGAAGGGACCAGTGTGTAGCTAGAGTGTATATTTACTTGGTAGAAATCACAAGGAGGTAGGCTGCATGTTCGCTGGAAACGGGGAACTTATGGCACAAGCCTTGCTTACCACTTTTGAATGCTCCATTCAAGCTGCCTTGAAGCTACCTAAATTACAATTTTAGGACGGGTCTCTAGTGTCTGTAGGCAGGGCTCTGGGAAGGGAACGAGTGTTCTCTACATCAACAGGGTGCTTTCATAGACTGGGTAGGAGCCTCGCCTGAGACACTCTAGAGCTAAAAGGAAACTTGACGTGAGTCCTCTCCTCAAGGTAAAGCCTAGAATAGCCCTGCCGAAGTGGAAGCTTGGAGCGGAGTTCTTGAGGCATTAGTTTCAGGTCTGTTTTCTTTTAAGGTTAGTAAGCTTTTCAAGGCCCTGAGGACCTCGCCTGGGCACCCTATTCCCTGCAAGAACACCCAGTACCGGCAGGCTCCACTGGGCTACTAAGAAACATCCAGGCCCGGAAACTTTTCCCATTCGCTCTTTGTATTTTGTGTGTAGGCCAACACACTACACTCTTCCTTGGAAGAGCTAGATTTCCTCAGCTCTCCAACAGCTCCAGGAAATGTGTTCTCTCACGTCCTACATATCATGCAAATCTGCCTCATTGCCCTAGGCTGACCGGCACTGAGAAACCAAAACTGCTTCGCATTCCTTCTACAAAGTCATACCTTAACACCCCATCCTCACAGTCGAAAGTCGGCTTGCGTTTCTGCTGTAACCACAGCACAGTTCTTCCTCGTACACTCCAGGGTTTTAGAAGAAGCCGAGCCCGATAGCCTACCCAGAGCGATCCCTGGGGGAGGCGGTTGGCTACACGCAGAATTACGTGCCCAATAAACTTTATTTAAGGAAGGGACCAGTGTGTAGCTAGAGTGTATATTTCCTTGCTAGAAATCACAAGGAGGTAGGCTGCATGTTCGCTGGAAACGGGGAACGTATGGCACAAGCCTTGCTTACCCATTTTGAATGCTCCATTCAAGCTGCCTTGAAGCTGCCTAAATAACAATTTTAGGACGGGTCTCTAGTCTCTGTAGGCAAGGCTCTGGGAAGGGAACGAGTGTTCTCTCCATCAACAGGGTGCTTTCATAGCCTGGGTGGGAGCCTCTCCTCAGACGCTCTACAGCTAAAAGGAAACTTGACGTGAGTCCTTTCCTCAAGGTAAAGCCTAGAATAGCCCTGCCGAAGTGGAAGCTTGGAGCGGAGTTCTTGAGGCATTAGTTTCAGGTCTGTTTTCTTTTAAGGTTAGTAAGCTTTTCAAGGCCCTGAGGACCTCGCCTGGGCACCCTATTCCCTGCAAGAACACCCAGTACCGGCAGGCTCCACTGGGCTACTAAGAAACATCCAGGCCCGGACACCTTTCCCAGTCACTCTGTGTATTTTGTGTATAGGCCAACACACTGCACTCTTCCTTGGAAGAGCTAGATTTCCTCAGCTCTCCAACAGCCCCAGGAAATGTGTTCTCTCACGTCCTACATATCATGCAAATCTGCCTCATTGCCCTAGGCTGAGCAGCTCTGAGAAACCAAAACTGCTTCGCATTCCTTCTACAAAGTCATACCTTAAGACCCCATCCTTACAGGAGAAAGTCAGCTTGCGTTTCTGCTGTAACCAAAGCACAGATCTTCCTCTTACACTGCAGGGTTTTAGAAGAAGCTAAGCCAGATAGCCTACCTAGAGCGCTCCTTGGGGGAGGCTGTTGGCTACATGCAGAACTCCGTGCCAAATAAACTTTATTCAAGGAAGGGACCAGTGTGTAGCTAGAGTGTATATTTACTTGGTAGAAATCACAAGTAGGTAGGCCGCGTGTTCGCTGGAAACGGTGACCTTATGGCACAAGCCTTGCTTTCCCATTTTGAATGCTCCATGCATGCTGCCTTGAAGTTACCTAAATAACAGTTTTAGGACGAGTCTTTAGTCATTGTAGGCAGGGCTCTGGGAAGGGAACGAGTGTTCTCTGCATCAACAGGGTGCTTTCATAGCCTGGGTGGGAGCCTCTCCTCAGACGCCCTAGAGATAAAGGAAACTTGACGTGAGTTCTTTCCTCCAGGTAAAGCCTTGAATAGCCCTGCCGAAGCTAAGCTTGAAGCAGTTTCCTTGTGGCATTTGTTTTAGGTCTGTTTTCTTTTAAGGTTAGTAAGCTTGTCAAGACACCGAGGACCTCTCGTGGGCACCCTATTCCCTGCAAGAGCACCGAGTACCAGCAGGCTCCACTGGGCTACTAAGAAACATCCAGGACCGGAAACGTTTCCCAGTCACTGTGTATTTTGTGTGTAGGGCAACACACTGCACTCTTCCTTGGAAGAGCTAGATTTCCTCAGCTCTCCAACAACTCCAGGAAATGTGTTCTCTCAATTCCTATATGTCATGCAAATCTCCCTCATTGCCCTAGGCTGAGCAGAACTGAGAAACCAAAACTGCAACGCATTCCTTCTTTAAAGTCAAACCTTAAGACCCCATCCTTGCAGGAGAAAGTCGGCTTGCTATCCTGCTGTAACCAAAGCACAGTTCTTCCTCTTACACTCCAGGGTTTTAGAAGAAGCCGAGCCCGATAGCCTACCCAGAGCGATCCCTGGGGGAGGCGGTTGGCTACACGCAGAATTACGTGCCCAATAAACTTTATTTAAGGAAGGGACCAGTGTGTAGCTAGAGTGTATATTTCCTTGCTAGAAATCACAAGGAGGTAGGCTGCATGTTCGCTGGAAACGGGGAACGTATGGCACAAGCCTTGCTTACCCATTTTGAATGCTCCATTCAAGCTGCCTTGAAGCTGCCTAAATAACAATTTTAGGACGTGTCTCTAGTCTCTGTAGGCAAGGCTCTGGGAAGGGAACGAGTGTTCTCTCCATCAACAGGGTGCTTTCATAGCCTGGGTGGGAGCCTCTCCTCAGACGCTCTACAGCTAAAAGGAAACTTGACGTGAGTCCTTTCCTCAAGGTAAAGCCTAGAATAGCCCTGCCGAAGTGGAAGCTTGGAGCGGAGTTCTTGAGGCATTAGTTTCAGGTCTGTTTTCTTTTAAGGTTAGTAAGCTTTTCAAGGCCCTGAGGACCTCGCCTGGGCACCCTATTCCCTGCAAGAACACCCAGTACCGGCAGGCTCCACTGGGCTACTAAGAAACATCCAGGCCCGGACACCTTTCCCAGTCACTCTGTGTATTTTTTGTATAGGCCAACACACTGCACTCTTCCTTGGAAGAGCTAGATTTCCTCAGCTCTCCAACAGCCCCAGGAAATGTGTTCTCTCACGTCCTACATATCATGCAAATCTGCCTCATTGCCCTAGGCTGAGCAGCTCTGAGAAACCAAAACTGCTTCGCATTCCTTCTACAAAGTCATACCTTAAGACCCCATCCTTACAGGAGAAAGTCAGCTTGCGTTTCTGCTGTAACCAAAGCACAGATCTTCCTCTTACACTGCAGGGTTTTAGAAGAAGCTAAGCCAGATAGCCTACCTAGAGCGCTCCTTGGGGGAGGCTGTTGGCTACACGCAGAACTCCGTGCCAAATAAACTTTATTCAAGGAAGGGACCAGTGTGTAGCTAGAGTGTATATTTACTTGGTAGAAATCACAAGTAGGTAGGCCGCGTGTTCGCTGGAAACGGTGACCTTATGGCACAAGCCTTGCTTTCCCATTTTGAATGCTCCATGCATGCTGCCTTGAAGTTACCTAAATAACAGTTTTAGGACGAGTCTTTAGTCATTGTAGGCAGGGCTCTGGGAAGGGAACGAGTGTTCTCTGCATCAACAGGGTGCTTTCATAGCCTGGGTGGGAGCCTCTCCTCAGACGCCCTAGAGATAAAGGAAACTTGACGTGAGTTCTTTCCTCCAGGTAAAGCCTTGAATAGCCCTGCCGAAGCTAAGCTTGAAGCAGTTTCCTTGTGGCATTTGTTTTAGGTCTGTTTTCTTTTAAGGTTAGTAAGCTTGTCAAGACACCGAGGACCTCTCGTGGGCACCCTATTCCCTGCAAGAGCACCGAGTACCAGCAGGCTCCACTGGGCTACTAAGAAACATCCAGGACCGGAAACGTTTCCCAGTCACTGTGTATTTTGTGTGTAGGGCAACACACTGCACTCTTCCTTGGAAGAGCTAGATTTCCTCAGCTCTCCAACAACTCCAGGAAATGTGTTCTCTCAATTCCTATATGTCATGCAAATCTCCCTCATTGCCCTAGGCTGAGCAGAACTGAGAAACCAAAACTGCAACGCATTCCTTCTTTAAAGTCAAACCTTAAGACCCCATCCTTGCAGGAGAAAGTCGGCTTGCTATCCTGCTGTAACCAAAGCACAGTTCTTCCTCTTACACTCCAGGGTTTTAGAAGAAGCAGAGCCCGATAGCCTACCCAGAGCGCTCCCGAGGGGAGGCGGTTGGCTACACGCAGAATTCCGTGCCAAATAAACTTTATTCAAGGAAGGGACCAGTGTGTAGCTAGAGTGTATATTTACTTGGTAGAAATCACAAGGAGGTAGGCTGCATGTTCGCTGGAAACGGGGAACTTATGGCACAAGCCTTGCTTACCACTTTTGAATGCTCCATTCAAGCTGCCTTGAAGCTACCTAAATTACAATTTTAGGACGGGTATCTAGTGTCTGTAGGCAGGGCTCTGGGAAGGGAACGAGTGTTCTCTACATCAACAGGGTGCTTTCATAGACTGGGTAGGAGCCTCGCCTGAGACACTCTAGAGCTAAAAGGAAACTTGACGTGAGTCCTCTCCTCAAGGTAAAGCCTAGAATAGCCCTGCCGAAGTGGAAGCTTGGAGCGGAGTTCTTGAGGCATTAGTTTCAGGTCTGTTTTCTTTTAAGGTTAGTAAGCTTTTCAAGGCCCTGAGGACCTCGCCTGGGCACCCTATTCCCTGCAAGAACACCCAGTACCGGCAGGCTCCACTGGGCTACTAAGAAACATCCAGGCCCGGAAACTTTTCCCATTCGCTCTTTGTATTTTGTGTGTAGGCCAACACACTACACTCTCCTTGGAAGAGCTAGATTTCCTCAGCTCCCCAACAGCTCCAGGAAATGTGTTCTCTCACGTCCTACATATCATGCAAATCTGCCTCATTGCCCTAGGCTGACCGGCACTGAGAAACCAAAACTGCTTCGCATTCCTTCTACAAAGTCATACCTTAACACCCCATCCTCACAGTCGAAAGTCGGCTTGCGTTTCTGCTGTAACCCCAGCACAGTTCTTCCTCTTACACTCCAGGGTTTTAGAAGAAGCCGAGCCCGATAGCCTACCCAGAGCGATCCCTGGGGGAGGCGGTTGGCTACACGCAGAATTCCGTGCCCAATAAACTTTATTTAAGGAAGGGACCAGTGTGTAGCTAGAGTGTATATTTCCTTGCTAGAAATCACAAGGAGGTAGGCTGCATGTTCGCTGGAAACGGGGAACGTATGGCACAAGCCTTGCTTACCCATTTTGAATGCTCCATTCAAGCTGCCTTGAAGCTGCCTAAATAACAATTTTAGGACGGGTCTCTAGTCTCTGTAGGCAAGGCTCTGGGAAGGGAACGAGTGTTCTCTCCATCAACAGGGTGCTTTCATAGCCTGGGTGGGAGCCTCTCCTCAGACGCTCTACAGCTAAAAGGAAACTTGACGTGAGTCCTTTCCTCAAGGTAAAGCCTAGAATAGCCCTGCCGAAGTGGAAGCTTGGAGCGGAGTCCTTGAGGCATTAGTTTCAGGTCTGTTTCCTTTTAAGGTTAGTAAGCTTTTCAGGACACCGAGGACCTCTCGTGGGCACCCTATTCCCTGCAAGAGCACCGAGTACCAGCAGGCTCGACTGGGCTACTAAGAAACATCCAGGCCCGGAAACGTTTCCCAGTCACTGTGTATTTTGTGTGTAGGGCAACACACTGCACTCTTCCTTGGAAGAGCTAGATTTCCTCAGCTCTCCAACAACTCCAGGCAATGTGTTCTCTCAATTCCTATATGTCATGCAAATCTCCCTCATTGCCCTAGGCTGAGCAGCACTGAGAAACCAAAACTGCAACGCATTCCTTCTTTAAAGTCAAACCTTAAGACCCCATCCTTACAGGAGAAAGTCGGCTTGCTTTCCTGCTGTAAGCAAAGCACAGTTCTTCCTCTTACACTCCAGGGTTTTAGAAGAAGCTAAGCCAGATAGCCTACCTAGAGCGCTCCTTGGGGGAGGCTGTTGGCTACACGCAGAACTCCGTGCCAAATAAACTTTATTCAAGGAAGGGACCAGTGTGTAGCTAGAGTGTATATTTACTTGGTAGAAATCACAAGTAGGTAGGCCGCGTGTTCGCTGGAAACGGTGACCTTATGGCACAAGCCTTGCTTTCCCATTTTGAATGCTCCATGCATGCTGCCTTGAAGTTACCTAAATAACAGTTTTAGGACGAGTCTTTAGTCATTGTAGGCAGGGCTCTGGGAAGGGAACGAGTGTTCTCTGCATCAACAGGGTGCTTTCATAGCCTGGGTGGGAGCCTCTCCTCAGACGCCCTAGAGATAAAGGAAACTTGACGTGAGTTCTTTCCTCCAGGTAAAGCCTTGAATAGCCCTGCCGAAGCTAAGCTTGAAGCAGTTTCCTTGTGGCATTTGTTTTAGGTCTGTTTTCTTTTAAGGTTAGTAAGCTTGTCAAGACACCGAGGACCTCTCGTGGGCACCCTATTCCCTGCAAGAGCACCGAGTACCAGCAGGCTCGACTGGGCTACTAAGAAACATCCAGGCCCGGAAACGTTTCCCAGTCACTGTGTATTTTGTGTGTAGGGCAACACACTGCACTCTTCCTTGGAAGAGCTAGATTTCCTCAGCTCTCCAACAACTCCAGGCAATGTGTTCTCTCAATTCCTATATGTCATGCAAATCTCCCTCATTGCCCTAGGCTGAGCAGCACTGAGAAACCAAAACTGCAACGCATTCCTTCTTTAAAGTCAAACCTTAAGACCCCATCCTTACAGGAGAAAGTCGGCTTGCTTTCCTGCTGTAAGCAAAGCACAGTTCTTCCTCTTACACTCCAGGGTTTTAGAAGAAGCAGAGCCCGATAGCCTACCCAGAGCGCTCCCGAGGGGAGGCGGTTGGCTACACGCAGAATTCCGTGCCAAATAAACTTTATTCAAGGAAGGGACCAGTGTGTAGCTAGAGTGTATATTTACTTGGTAGAAATCACAAGGAGGTAGGCTGCATGTTCGCTGGAAACGGGGAACTTATGGCACAAGCCTTGCTTACCACTTTTGAATGCTCCATTCAAGCTGCCTTGAAGCTACCTAAATTACAATTTTAGGACGGGTCTCTAGTGTCTGTAGGCAGGGCTCTGGGAAGGGAACGAGTGTTCTCTACATCAACAGGGTGCTTTCATAGACTGGGTAGGAGCCTCGCCTGAGACACTCTAGAGCTAAAAGGAAACTTGACGTGAGTCCTCTCCTCAAGGTAAAGCCTAGAATAGCCCTGCCGAAGTGGAAGCTTGGAGCGGAGTTCTTGAGGCATTAGTTTCAGGTCTGTTTTCTTTTAAGGTTAGTAAGCTTTTCAAGGCCCTGAGGACCTCGCCTGGGCACCCTATTCCCTGCAAGAACACCCAGTACCGGCAGGCTCCACTGGGCTACTAAGAAACATCCAGGCCCGGAAACTTTTCCCATTCGCTCTTTGTATTTTGTGTGTAGGCCAACACACTACACTCTTCCTTGGAAGAGCTAAATTTCCTCAGCTCTCCAACAGCTCCAGGAAATGTGTTCTCTCACGTCCTACATATCATGCAAATCTGCCTCATTGCCCTAGGCTGACCGGCACTGAGAAACCAAAACTGCTTCGCATTCCTTCTACAAAGTCATACCTTAACACCCCATCCTCACAGTCGAAAGTCGGCTTGCGTTTCTGCTGTAACCCCAGCACAGTTCTTCCTCTTACACTCCAGGGTTTTAGAAGAAGCCGAGCCCGATAGCCTACCCAGAGCCATCCCTGGGGGAGGCGGTTGGCTACACGCAGAATTACGTGCCCAATAAACTTTATTTAAGTAAGGGACCAGTGTGTAGCTAGAGTGTATATTTCCTTGCTAGAAATCACAAGGAGGTAGGCTGCATGTTCGCTGGAAACGGGGAACGTATGGCACAAGCCTTGCTTACCCATTTTGAATGCTCCATTCAAGCTGCCTTGAAGCTGCCTAAATAACAATTTTAGGACGGGTCTCTAGTCTCTGTAGGCAAGGCTCTGGGAAGGGAACGAGTGTTCTCTCCATCAACAGGGTGCTTTCATAGCCTGGGTGGGAGCCTCTCCTCAGACGCTCTACAGCTAAAAGGAAACTTGACGTGAGTCCTTTCCTCAAGGTAAAGCCTAGAATAGCCCTGCCGAAGTGGAAGCTTGGAGCGGAGTCCTTGAGGCATTAGTTTCAGGTCTGTTTCCTTTTAAGGTTAGTAAGCTTTTCAGGACACCGAGGACCTCGCCTGGGCACCTTATTCCCTGGAAGACCACCGAGTACCGGCAGTCTCCACTGGGCTACTAAGAAACATCCAGGCCCGGAAACCTTTCCCAGTCACTCTGTGTATTTTGTGTGTAGGCCAACACACTGCACTCTTCCTTGGAAGAGCTAGATTTCCTCAGCTCTCCAACAGCCCCAGGAAATGTGTTCTCTCACGTCCTACATATCATGCAAATCTGCCTCATTGCCCTAGGCTGAGCAGCTCTGAGAAACCAAAACTGCTTCGCATTCCTTCTACAAAGTCATACCTTAAGACCCCATCCTTACAGGAGAAAGTCAGCTTGCGTTTCTGCTGTAACCAAAGCACAGATCTTCCTCTTACACTGCAGGGTTTTAGAAGAAGCTAAGCCAGATAGCCTACCTAGAGCGCTCCTTGGGGGAGGCTGTTGGCTACACGCAGAACTCCGTGCCAAATAAACTTTATTCAAGGAAGGGACCAGTGTGTAGCTAGAGTGTATATTTACTTGGTAGAAATCCCAAGTAGGTAGGCCGCGTGTTCGCTGGAAACGGTGACCTTATGGCACAAGCCTTGCTTTCCCATTTTGAATGCTCCATGCATGCTGCCTTGAAGTTACCTAAATAACAGTTTTAGGACGAGTCTTTAGTCATTGTAGGCAGGGCTCTGGGAAGGGAACGAGTGTTCTCTGCATCAACAGGGTGCTTTCATAGCCTGGGTGGGAGCCTCTCCTCAGACGCCCTAGAGATAAAGGAAACTTGACGTGAGTTCTTTCCTCCAGGTAAAGCCTTGACTAGCCCTGCCGAAGCTAAGCTTGAAGCAGGTTCCTTGTGGCATTTGTTTTAGGTCTGTTTTCTTTTAAGGTTAGTAAGCTTGTCAAGACACCGAGGACCTCTCGTGGGCACCCTATTCCCTGCAAGAGCACCGAGTACCAGCAGGCTCGACTGGGCTACTAAGAAACATCCAGGCCCGGAAACGTTTCCCAGTCACTGTGTATTTTGTGTGTAGGGCAACACACTGCACTCTTCCTTGGAAGAGCTAGATTTCCTCAGCTCTCCAACAACTCCAGGCAATGTGTTCTCTCAATTCCTATATGTCATGCAAATCTCCCTCATTGCCCTAGGCTGAGCAGCACTGAGAAACCAAAACTGCAACGCATTCCTTCTTTAAAGTCAAACCTTAAGACCCCATCCTTACAGGAGAAAGTCGGCTTGCTTTCCTGCTGTAAGCAAAGCACAGTTCTTCCTCTTACACTCCAGGGTTTTAGAAGAAGCAGAGCCCGATAGCCTACCCAGAGCGCTCCCGAGGGGAGGCGGTTGGCTACACGCAGAATTCCGTGCCAAATAAACTTTATTCAAGGAAGGGACCAGTGTGTAGCTAGAGTGTATATTTACTTGGTAGAAATCACAAGGAGGTAGGCTGCATGTTCGCTGGAAACGGGGAACTTATGGCACAAGCCTTGCTTACCACTTTTGAATGCTCCATTCAAGCTGCCTTGAAGCTACCTAAATTACAATTTTAGGACGGGTCTCTAGTGTCTGTAGGCAGGGCTCTGGGAAGGGAACGAGTGTTGTCTACATCAACAGGGTGCTTTCATAGACTGGGTAGGAGCCTCGCCTGAGACACTCTAGAGCTAAAAGGAAACTTGACGTGAGTCCTCTCCTCAAGGTAAAGCCTAGAATAGCCCTGCCGAAGTGGAAGCTTGGAGCGGAGTTCTTGAGGCATTAGTTTCAGGTCTGTTTTCTTTTAAGGTTAGTAAGCTTTTCAAGGCCCTGAGGACCTCGCCTGGGCACCCTATTCCCTGCAAGAACACCCAGTACCGGCAGGCTCCACTGGGCTACTAAGAAACATCCAGGCCCGGAAACTTTTCCCATTCGCTCTTTGTATTTTGTGTGTAGGCCAACACACTACACTCTTCCTTGGAAGAGCTAGATTTCCTCAGCTCTCCAACAGCTCCAGGAAATGTGTTCTCTCACGTCCTACATATCATGCAAATCTGCCTCATTGCCCTAGGCTGACCGGCACTGAGAAACCAAAACTGCTTCGCATTCCTTCTACAAAGTCATACCTTAACACCCCATCCTCACAGTCGAAAGTCGGCTTGCGTTTCTGCTGTAACCACAGCACAGTTCTTCCTCGTACACTCCAGGGTTTTAGAAGAAGCCGAGCCCGATAGCCTACCCAGAGCGATCCCTGGGGGAGGCGGTTGGCTACACGCAGAATTACGTGCCCAATAAACTTTATTTAAGGAAGGGACCAGTGTGTAGCTAGAGTGTATATTTCCTTGCTAGAAATCACAAGGAGGTAGGCTGCATGTTCGCTGGAAACGGGGAACGTATGGCACAAGCCTTGCTTACCCATTTTGAATGCTCCATTCAAGCTGCCTTGAAGCTGCCTAAATAACAATTTTAGGACGGGTCTCTAGTCTCTGTAGGCAAGGCTCTGGGAAGGGAACGAGTGTTCTCTCCATCAACAGGGTGCTTTCATAGCCTGGGTGGGAGCCTCTCCTCAGACGCTCTACAGCTAAAAGGAAACTTGACGTGAGTCCTTTCCTCAAGGTAAAGCCTAGAATAGCCCTGCCGAAGTGGAAGCTTGGAGCGGAGTTCTTGAGGCATTAGTTTCAGGTCTGTTTTCTTTTAAGGTTAGTAAGCTTTTCAAGGCCCTGAGGACCTCGCCTGGGCACCCTATTCCCTGCAAGAACACCCAGTACCGGCAGGCTCCACTGGGCTACTAAGAAACATCCAGGCCCGGACACCTTTCCCAGTCACTCTGTGTATTTTGTGTATAGGCCAACACACTGCACTCTTCCTTGGAAGAGCTAGATTTCCTCAGCTCTCCAACAGCCCCAGGAAATGTGTTCTCTCACGTCCTACATATCATGCAAATCTGCCTCATTGCCCTAGGCTGAGCAGCTCTGAGAAACCAAAACTGCTTCGCATTCCTTCTACAAAGTCATACCTTAAGACCCCATCCTTACAGGAGAAAGTCAGCTTGCGTTTCTGCTGTAACCAAAGCACAGATCTTCCTCTTACACTGCAGGGTTTTAGAAGAAGCTAAGCCAGATAGCCTACCTAGAGCGCTCCTTGGGGGAGGCTGTTGGCTACACGCAGAACTCCGTGCCAAATAAACTTTATTCAAGGAAGGGACCAGTGTGTAGCTAGAGTGTATATTTACTTGGTAGAAATCACAAGTAGGTAGGCCGCGTGTTCGCTGGAAACGGTGACCTTATGGCACAAGCCTTGCTTTCCCATTTTGAATGCTCCATGCATGCTGCCTTGAAGTTACCTAAATAACAGTTTTAGGACGAGTCTTTAGTCATTGTAGGCAGGGCTCTGGGAAGGGAACGAGTGTTCTCTGCATCAACAGGGTGCTTTCATAGCCTGGGTGGGAGCCTCTCCTCAGACGCCCTAGAGATAAAGGAAACTTGACGTGAGTTCTTTCCTCCAGGTAAAGCCTTGAATAGCCCTGCCGAAGCTAAGCTTGAAGCAGTTTCCTTGTGGCATTTGTTTTAGGTCTGTTTTCTTTTAAGGTTAGTAAGCTTGTCAAGACACCGAGGACCTCTCGTGGGCACCCTATTCCCTGCAAGAGCACCGAGTACCAGCAGGCTCCACTGGGCTACTAAGAAACATCCAGGACCGGAAACGTTTCCCAGTCACTGTGTATTTTGTGTGTAGGGCAACACACTGCACTCTTCCTTGGAAGAGCTAGATTTCCTCAGCTCTCCAACAACTCCAGGAAATGTGTTCTCTCAATTCCTATATGTCATGCAAATCTCCCTCATTGCCCTAGGCTGAGCAGAACTGAGAAACCAAAACTGCAACGCATTCCTTCTTTAAAGTCAAACCTTAAGACCCCATCCTTGCAGGAGAAAGTCGGCTTGCTATCCTGCTGTAACCAAAGCACAGTTCTTCCTCTTACACTCCAGGGTTTTAGAAGAAGCAGAGCCCGATAGCCTACCCAGAGCGCTCCCGAGGGGAGGCGGTTGGCTACACGCAGAATTCCGTGCCAAATAAACTTTATTCAAGGAAGGGACCAGTGTGTAGCTAGAGTGTATATTTACTTGGTAGAAATCACAAGGAGGTAGGCTGCATGTTCGCTGGAAACGGGGAACTTATGGCACAAGCCTTGCTTACCACTTTTGAATGCTCCATTCAAGCTGCCTTGAAGCTACCTAAATTACAATTTTAGGACGGGTATCTAGTGTCTGTAGGCAGGGCTCTGGGAAGGGAACGAGTGTTCTCTACATCAACAGGGTGCTTTCATAGACTGGGTAGGAGCCTCGCCTGAGACACTCTAGAGCTAAAAGGAAACTTGACGTGAGTCCTCTCCTCAAGGTAAAGCCTAGAATAGCCCTGCCGAAGTGGAAGCTTGGAGCGGAGTTCTTGAGGCATTAGTTTCAGGTCTGTTTTCTTTTAAGGTTAGTAAGCTTTTCAAGGCCCTGAGGACCTCGCCTGGGCACCCTATTCCCTGCAAGAACACCCAGTACCGGCAGGCTCCACTGGGCTACTAAGAAACATCCAGGCCCGGAAACTTTTCCCATTCGCTCTTTGTATTTTGTGTGTAGGCCAACACACTACACTCTCCTTGGAAGAGCTAGATTTCCTCAGCTCCCCAACAGCTCCAGGAAATGTGTTCTCTCACGTCCTACATATCATGCAAATCTGCCTCATTGCCCTAGGCTGACCGGCACTGAGAAACCAAAACTGCTTCGCATTCCTTCTACAAAGTCATACCTTAACACCCCATCCTCACAGTCGAAAGTCGGCTTGCGTTTCTGCTGTAACCCCAGCACAGTTCTTCCTCTTACACTCCAGGGTTTTAGAAGAAGCCGAGCCCGATAGCCTACCCAGAGCGATCCCTGGGGGAGGCGGTTGGCTACACGCAGAATTACGTGCCCAATAAACTTTATTTAAGGAAGGGACCAGTGTGTAGCTAGAGTGTATATTTCCTTGCTAGAAATCACAAGGAGGTAGGCTGCATGTTCGCTGGAAACGGGGAACGTATGGCACAAGCCTTGCTTACCCATTTTGAATGCTCCATTCAAGCTGCCTTGAAGCTGCCTAAATAACAATTTTAGGACGGGTCTCTAGTCTCTGTAGGCAAGGCTCTGGGAAGGGAACGAGTGTTCTCTCCATCAACAGGGTGCTTTCATAGCCTGGGTGGGAGCCTCTCCTCAGACGCTCTACAGCTAAAAGGAAACTTGACGTGAGTCCTTTCCTCAAGGTAAAGCCTAGAATAGCCCTGCCGAAGTGGAAGCTTGGAGCGGAGTCCTTGAGGCATTAGTTTCAGGTCTGTTTCCTTTTAAGGTTAGTAAGCTTTTCAGGACACCGAGGACCTCTCGTGGGCACCCTATTCCCTGCAAGAGCACCGAGTACCAGCAGGCTCGACTGGGCTACTAAG
The DNA here is from genome assembly GCF_965194825.1 of Balaenoptera physalus. Classification (NCBI taxonomy): domain Eukaryota; kingdom Metazoa; phylum Chordata; class Mammalia; order Artiodactyla; family Balaenopteridae; genus Balaenoptera; species Balaenoptera physalus. The sequence continues at coordinate 39,228,341 of NC_138895.1, read as the reverse complement.
AAACATCCAGGCCCGGAAACGTTTCCCAGTCACTGTGTATTTTGTGTGTAGGGCAACACACTGCACTCTTCCTTGGAAGAGCTAGATTTCCTCAGCTCTCCAACAACTCCAGGCAATGTGTTCTCTCAATTCCTATATGTCATGCAAATCTCCCTCATTGCCCTAGGCTGAGCAGCACTGAGAAACCAAAACTGCAACGCATTCCTTCTTTAAAGTCAAACCTTAAGACCCCATCCTTACAGGAGAAAGTCGGCTTGCTTTCCTGCTGTAAGCAAAGCACAGTTCTTCCTCTTACACTCCAGGGTTTTAGAAGAAGCTAAGCCAGATAGCCTACCTAGAGCGCTCCTTGGGGGAGGCTGTTGGCTACACGCAGAACTCCGTGCCAAATAAACTTTATTCAAGGAAGGGACCAGTGTGTAGCTAGAGTGTATATTTACTTGGTAGAAATCACAAGTAGGTAGGCCGCGTGTTCGCTGGAAACGGTGACCTTATGGCACAAGCCTTGCTTTCCCATTTTGAATGCTCCATGCATGCTGCCTTGAAGTTACCTAAATAACAGTTTTAGGACGAGTCTTTAGTCATTGTAGGCAGGGCTCTGGGAAGGGAACGAGTGTTCTCTGCATCAACAGGGTGCTTTCATAGCCTGGGTGGGAGCCTCTCCTCAGACGCCCTAGAGATAAAGGAAACTTGACGTGAGTTCTTTCCTCCAGGTAAAGCCTTGAATAGCCCTGCCGAAGCTAAGCTTGAAGCAGTTTCCTTGTGGCATTTGTTTTAGGTCTGTTTTCTTTTAAGGTTAGTAAGCTTGTCAAGACACCGAGGACCTCTCGTGGGCACCCTATTCCCTGCAAGAGCACCGAGTACCAGCAGGCTCGACTGGGCTACTAAGAAACATCCAGGCCCGGAAACGTTTCCCAGTCACTGTGTATTTTGTGTGTAGGGCAACACACTGCACTCTTCCTTGGAAGAGCTAGATTTCCTCAGCTCTCCAACAACTCCAGGCAATGTGTTCTCTCAATTCCTATATGTCATGCAAATCTCCCTCATTGCCCTAGGCTGAGCAGCACTGAGAAACCAAAACTGCAACGCATTCCTTCTTTAAAGTCAAACCTTAAGACCCCATCCTTACAGGAGAAAGTCGGCTTGCTTTCCTGCTGTAAGCAAAGCACAGTTCTTCCTCTTACACTCCAGGGTTTTAGAAGAAGCAGAGCCCGATAGCCTACCCAGAGCGCTCCCGAGGGGAGGCGGTTGGCTACACGCAGAATTCCGTGCCAAATAAACTTTATTCAAGGAAGGGACCAGTGTGTAGCTAGAGTGTATATTTACTTGGTAGAAATCACAAGGAGGTAGGCTGCATGTTCGCTGGAAACGGGGAACTTATGGCACAAGCCTTGCTTACCACTTTTGAATGCTCCATTCAAGCTGCCTTGAAGCTACCTAAATTACAATTTTAGGACGGGTCTCTAGTGTCTGTAGGCAGGGCTCTGGGAAGGGAACGAGTGTTCTCTACATCAACAGGGTGCTTTCATAGACTGGGTAGGAGCCTCGCCTGAGACACTCTAGAGCTAAAAGGAAACTTGACGTGAGTCCTCTCCTCAAGGTAAAGCCTAGAATAGCCCTGCCGAAGTGGAAGCTTGGAGCGGAGTTCTTGAGGCATTAGTTTCAGGTCTGTTTTCTTTTAAGGTTAGTAAGCTTTTCAAGGCCCTGAGGACCTCGCCTGGGCACCCTATTCCCTGCAAGAACACCCAGTACCGGCAGGCTCCACTGGGCTACTAAGAAACATCCAGGCCCGGAAACTTTTCCCATTCGCTCTTTGTATTTTGTGTGTAGGCCAACACACTACACTCTTCCTTGGAAGAGCTAGATTTCCTCAGCTCTCCAACAGCTCCAGGAAATGTGTTCTCTCACGTCCTACATATCATGCAAATCTGCCTCATTGCCCTAGGCTGACCGGCACTGAGAAACCAAAACTGCTTCGCATTCCTTCTACAAAGTCATACCTTAACACCCCATCCTCACAGTCGAAAGTCGGCTTGCGTTTCTGCTGTAACCACAGCACAGTTCTTCCTCGTACACTCCAGGGTTTTAGAAGAAGCCGAGCCCGATAGCCTACCCAGAGCGATCCCTGGGGGAGGCGGTTGGCTACACGCAGAATTACGTGCCCAATAAACTTTATTTAAGGAAGGGACCAGTGTGTAGCTAGAGTGTATATTTCCTTGCTAGAAATCACAAGGAGGTAGGCTGCATGTTCGCTGGAAACGGGGAACGTATGGCACAAGCCTTGCTTACCCATTTTGAATGCTCCATTCAAGCTGCCTTGAAGCTGCCTAAATAACAATTTTAGGACGGGTCTCTAGTCTCTGTAGGCAAGGCTCTGGGAAGGGAACGAGTGTTCTCTCCATCAACAGGGTGCTTTCATAGCCTGGGTGGGAGCCTCTCCTCAGACGCTCTACAGCTAAAAGGAAACTTGACGTGAGTCCTTTCCTCAAGGTAAAGCCTAGAATAGCCCTGCCGAAGTGGAAGCTTGGAGCGGAGTTCTTGAGGCATTAGTTTCAGGTCTGTTTTCTTTTAAGGTTAGTAAGCTTTTCAAGGCCCTGAGGACCTCGCCTGGGCACCCTATTCCCTGCAAGAACACCCAGTACCGGCAGGCTCCACTGGGCTACTAAGAAACATCCAGGCCCGGACACCTTTCCCAGTCACTCTGTGTATTTTGTGTATAGGCCAACACACTGCACTCTTCCTTGGAAGAGCTAGATTTCCTCAGCTCTCCAACAGCCCCAGGAAATGTGTTCTCTCACGTCCTACATATCATGCAAATCTGCCTCATTGCCCTAGGCTGAGCAGCTCTGAGAAACCAAAACTGCTTCGCATTCCTTCTACAAAGTCATACCTTAAGACCCCATCCTTACAGGAGAAAGTCAGCTTGCGTTTCTGCTGTAACCAAAGCACAGATCTTCCTCTTACACTGCAGGGTTTTAGAAGAAGCTAAGCCAGATAGCCTACCTAGAGCGCTCCTTGGGGGAGGCTGTTGGCTACACGCAGAACTCCGTGCCAAATAAACTTTATTCAAGGAAGGGACCAGTGTGTAGCTAGAGTGTATATTTACTTGGTAGAAATCCCAAGTAGGTAGGCCGCGTGTTCGCTGGAAACGGTGACCTTATGGCACAAGCCTTGCTTTCCCATTTTGAATGCTCCATGCATGCTGCCTTGAAGTTACCTAAATAACAGTTTTAGGACGAGTCTTTAGTCATTGTAGGCAGGGCTCTGGGAAGGGAACGAGTGTTCTCTGCATCAACAGGGTGCTTTCATAGCCTGGGTGGGAGCCTCTCCTCAGACGCCCTAGAGATAAAGGAAACTTGACGTGAGTTCTTTCCTCCAGGTAAAGCCTTGAATAGCCCTGCCGAAGCTAAGCTTGAAGCAGTTTCCTTGTGGCATTTGTTTTAGGTCTGTTTTCTTTTAAGGTTAGTAAGCTTGTCAAGACACCGAGGACCTCTCGTGGGCACCCTATTCCCTGCAAGAGCACCGAGTACCAGCAGGCTCCACTGGGCTACTAAGAAACATCCAGGACCGGAAACGTTTCCCAGTCACTGTGTATTTTGTGTGTAGGGCAACACACTGCACTCTTCCTTGGAAGAGCTAGATTTCCTCAGCTCTCCAACAACTCCAGGAAATGTGTTCTCTCAATTCCTATATGTCATGCAAATCTCCCTCATTGCCCTAGGCTGAGCAGAACTGAGAAACCAAAACTGCAACGCATTCCTTCTTTAAAGTCAAACCTTAAGACCCCATCCTTGCAGGAGAAAGTCGGCTTGCTATCCTGCTGTAACCAAAGCACAGTTCTTCCTCTTACACTCCAGGGTTTTAGAAGAAGCAGAGCCCGATAGCCTACCCAGAGCGCTCCCGAGGGGAGGCGGTTGGCTACACGCAGAATTCCGTGCCAAATAAACTTTATTCAAGGAAGGGACCAGTGTGTAGCTAGAGTGTATATTTACTTGGTAGAAATCACAAGGAGGTAGGCTGCATGTTCGCTGGAAAAGGGGAACTTATGGCACAAGCCTTGCTTACCACTTTTGAATGCTCCATTCAAGCTGCCTTGAAGCTACCTAAATTACAATTTTAGGACGGGTATCTAGTGTCTGTAGGCAGGGCTCTGGGAAGGGAACGAGTGTTCTCTACATCAACAGGGTGCTTTCATAGACTGGGTAGGAGCCTCGCCTGAGACACTCTAGAGCTAAAAGGAAACTTGACGTGAGTCCTCTCCTCAAGGTAAAGCCTAGAATAGCCCTGCCGAAGTGGAAGCTTGGAGCGGAGTTCTTGAGGCATTAGTTTCAGGTCTGTTTTCTTTTAAGGTTAGTAAGCTTTTCAAGGCCCTGAGGACCTCGCCTGGGCACCCTATTCCCTGCAAGAACACCCAGTACCGGCAGGCTCCACTGGGCTACTAAGAAACATCCAGGCCCGGAAACTTTTCCCATTCGCTCTTTGTATTTTGTGTGTAGGCCAACACACTACACTCTCCTTGGAAGAGCTAGATTTCCTCAGCTCCCCAACAGCTCCAGGAAATGTGTTCTCTCACGTCCTACATATCATGCAAATCTGCCTCATTGCCCTAGGCTGACCGGCACTGAGAAACCAAAACTGCTTCGCATTCCTTCTACAAAGTCATACCTTAACACCCCATCCTCACAGTCGAAAGTCGGCTTGCGTTTCTGCTGTAACCCCAGCACAGTTCTTCCTCTTACACTCCAGGGTTTTAGAAGAAGCCGAGCCCGATAGCCTACCCAGAGCGATCCCTGGGGGAGGCGGTTGGCTACACGCAGAATTACGTGCCCAATAAACTTTATTTAAGGAAGGGACCAGTGTGTAGCTAGAGTGTATATTTCCTTGCTAGAAATCACAAGGAGGTAGGCTGCATGTTCGCTGGAAACGGGGAACGTATGGCACAAGCCTTGCTTACCCATTTTGAATGCTCCATTCAAGCTGCCTTGAAGCTGCCTAAATAACAATTTTAGGACGGGTCTCTAGTCTCTGTAGGCAAGGCTCTGGGAAGGGAACGAGTGTTCTCTCCATCAACAGGGTGCTTTCATAGCCTGGGTGGGAGCCTCTCCTCAGACGCTCTACAGCTAAAAGGAAACTTGACGTGAGTCCTTTCCTCAAGGTAAAGCCTAGAATAGCCCTGCCGAAGCGGAAGCTTGGAGCGGAGTCCTTGAGGCATTAGTTTCAGGTCTGTTTCCTTTTAAGGTTAGTAAGCTTTTCAGGACACCGAGGACCTCGCCTGGGCACCTTATTCCCTGGAAGACCACCGAGTACCGGCAGTCTCCACTGGGCTACTAAGAAACATCCAGGCCCGGAAACCTTTCCCAGTCACTCTGTGTATTTTGTGTGTAGGCCAACACACTGCACTCTTCCTTGGAAGAGCTAGATTTCCTCAGCTCTCCAACAGCCCCAGGAAATGTGTTCTCTCACGTCCTACATATCATGCAAATCTGCCTCATTGCCCTAGGCTGAGCAGCTCTGAGAAACCAAAACTGCTTCGCATTCCTTCTACAAAGTCATACCTTAAGACCCCATCCTTACAGGAGAAAGTCAGCTTGCGTTTCTGCTGTAACCAAAGCACAGATCTTCCTCTTACACTGCAGGGTTTTAGAAGAAGCTAAGCCAGATAGCCTACCTAGAGCGCTCCTTGGGGGAGGCTGTTGGCTACACGCAGAACTCCGTGCCAAATAAACTTTATTCAAGGAAGGGACCAGTGTGTAGCTAGAGTGTATATTTACTTGGTAGAAATCACAAGTAGGTAGGCCGCGTGTTCGCTGGAAACGGTGACCTTATGGCACAAGCCTTGCTTTCCCATTTTGAATGCTCCATGCATGCTGCCTTGAAGTTACCTAAATAACAGTTTTAGGACGAGTCTTTAGTCATTGTAGGCAGGGCTCTGGGAAGGGAACGAGTGTTCTCTGCATCAACAGGGTGCTTTCATAGCCTGGGTGGGAGCCTCTCCTCAGACGCCCTAGAGATAAAGGAAACTTGACGTGAGTTCTTTCCTCCAGGTAAAGCCTTGAATAGCCCTGCCGAAGCTAAGCTTGAAGCAGTTTCCTTGTGGCATTTGTTTTAGGTCTGTTTTCTTTTAAGGTTAGTAAGCTTGTCAAGACACCGAGGACCTCTCGTGGGCACCCTATTCCCTGCAAGAGCACCGAGTACCAGCAGGCTCGACTGGGCTACTAAGAAACATCCAGGCCCGGAAACGTTTCCCAGTCACTGTGTATTTTGTGTGTAGGGCAACACACTGCACTCTTCCTTGGAAGAGCTAGATTTCCTCAGCTCTCCAACAACTCCAGGCAATGTGTTCTCTCAATTCCTATATGTCATGCAAATCTCCCTCATTGCCCTAGGCTGAGCAGCACTGAGAAACCAAAACTGCAACGCATTCCTTCTTTAAAGTCAAACCTTAAGACCCCATCCTTACAGGAGAAAGTCGGCTTGCTTTCCTGCTGTAAGCAAAGCACAGTTCTTCCTCTTACACTCCAGGGTTTTAGAAGAAGCAGAGCCCGATAGCCTACCCAGAGCGCTCCCGAGGGGAGGCGGTTGGCTACACGCAGAATTCCGTGCCAAATAAACTTTATTCAAGGAAGGGACCAGTGTGTAGCTAGAGTGTATATTTACTTGGTAGAAATCACAAGGAGGTAGGCTGCATGTTCGCTGGAAACGGGGAACTTATGGCACAAGCCTTGCTTACCACTTTTGAATGCTCCATTCAAGCTGCCTTGAAGCTACCTAAATTACAATTTTAGGACGGGTCTCTAGTGTCTGTAGGCAGGGCTCTGGGAAGGGAACGAGTGTTCTCTACATCAACAGGGTGCTTTCATAGACTGGGTAGGAGCCTCGCCTGAGACACTCTAGAGCTAAAAGGAAACTTGACGTGAGTCCTCTCCTCAAGGTAAAGCCTAGAATAGCCCTGCCGAAGTGGAAGCTTGGAGCGGAGTTCTTGAGGCATTAGTTTCAGGTCTGTTTTCTTTTAAGGTTAGTAAGCTTTTCAAGGCCCTGAGGACCTCGCCTGGGCACCCTATTCCCTGCAAGAACACCCAGTACCGGCAGGCTCCACTGGGCTACTAAGAAACATCCAGGCCCGGAAACTTTTCCCATTCGCTCTTTGTATTTTGTGTGTAGGACAACACACTACACTCTTCCTTGGAAGAGCTAGATTTCCTCAGCTCTCCAACAGCTCCAGGAAATGTGTTCTCTCACGTCCTACATATCATGCAAATCTGCCTCATTGCCCTAGGCTGACCGGCACTGAGAAACCAAAACTGCTTCGCATTCCTTCTACAAAGTCATACCTTAACACCCCATCCTCACAGTCGAAAGTCGGCTTGCGTTTCTGCTGTAACCACAGCACAGTTCTTCCTCGTACACTCCAGGGTTTTAGAAGAAGCCGAGCCCGATAGCCTACCCAGAGCGATCCCTGGGGGAGGCGGTTGGCTACACGCAGAATTACGTGCCCAATAAACTTTATTTAAGGAAGGGACCAGTGTGTAGCTAGAGTGTATATTTCCTTGCTAGAAATCACAAGGAGGTAGGCTGCATGTTCGCTGGAAACGGGGAACGTATGGCACAAGCCTTGCTTACCCATTTTGAATGCTCCATTCAAGCTGCCTTGAAGCTGCCTAAATAACAATTTTAGGACGGGTCTCTAGTCTCTGTAGGCAAGGCTCTGGGAAGGGAACGAGTGTTCTCTCCATCAACAGGGTGCTTTCATAGCCTGGGTGGGAGCCTCTCCTCAGACGCTCTACAGCTAAAAGGAAACTTGACGTGAGTCCTTTCCTCAAGGTAAAGCCTAGAATAGCCCTGCCGAAGTGGAAGCTTGGAGCGGAGTTCTTGAGGCATTAGTTTCAGGTCTGTTTTCTTTTAAGGTTAGTAAGCTTTTCAAGGCCCTGAGGACCTCGCCTGGGCACCCTATTCCCTGCAAGAACACCCAGTACCGGCAGGCTCCACTGGGCTACTAAGAAACATCCAGGCCCGGACACCTTTCCCAGTCACTCTGTGTATTTTGTGTATAGGCCAACACACTGCACTCTTCCTTGGAAGAGCTAGATTTCCTCAGCTCTCCAACAGCCCCAGGAAATGTGTTCTCTCACGTCCTACATATCATGCAAATCTGCCTCATTGCCCTAGGCTGAGCAGCTCTGAGAAACCAAAACTGCTTCGCATTCCTTCTACAAAGTCATACCTTAAGACCCCATCCTTACAGGAGAAAGTCAGCTTGCGTTTCTGCTGTAACCAAAGCACAGATCTTCCTCTTACACTGCAGGGTTTTAGAAGAAGCTAAGCCAGATAGCCTACCTAGAGCGCTCCTTGGGGGAGGCTGTTGGCTACACGCAGAACTCCGTGCCAAATAAACTTTATTCAAGGAAGGGACCAGTGTGTAGCTAGAGTGTATATTTACTTGGTAGAAATCACAAGTAGGTAGGCCGCGTGTTCGCTGGAAACGGTGACCTTATGGCACAAGCCTTGCTTTCCCATTTTGAATGCTCCATGCATGCTGCCTTGAAGTTACCTAAATAACAGTTTTAGGACGAGTCTTTAGTCATTGTAGGCAGGGCTCTGGGAAGGGAACGAGTGTTCTCTGCATCAACAGGGTGCTTTCATAGCCTGGGTGGGAGCCTCTCCTCAGACGCCCTAGAGATAAAGGAAACTTGACGTGAGTTCTTTCCTCCAGGTAAAGCCTTGAATAGCCCTGCCGAAGCTAAGCTTGAAGCAGTTTCCTTGTGGCATTTGTTTTAGGTCTGTTTTCTTTTAAGGTTAGTAAGCTTGTCAAGACACCGAGGACCTCTCGTGGGCACCCTATTCCCTGCAAGAGCACCGAGTACCAGCAGGCTCCACTGGGCTACTAAGAAACATCCAGGACCGGAAACGTTTCCCAGTCACTGTGTATTTTGTGTGTAGGGCAACACACTGCACTCTTCCTTGGAAGAGCTAGATTTCCTCAGCTCTCCAACAACTCCAGGAAATGTGTTCTCTCAATTCCTATATGTCATGCAAATCTCCCTCATTGCCCTAGGCTGAGCAGAACTGAGAAACCAAAACTGCAACGCATTCCTTCTTTAAAGTCAAACCTTAAGACCCCATCCTTGCAGGAGAAAGTCGGCTTGCTATCCTGCTGTAACCAAAGCACAGTTCTTCCTCTTACACTCCAGGGTTTTAGAAGAAGCAGAGCCCGATAGCCTACCCAGAGCGCTCCCGAGGGGAGGCGGTTGGCTACACGCAGAATTCCGTGCCAAATAAACTTTATTCAAGGAAGGGACCAGTGTGTAGCTAGAGTGTATATTTACTTGGTAGAAATCACAAGGAGGTAGGCTGCATGTTCGCTGGAAACGGGGAACTTATGGCACAAGCCTTGCTTACCACTTTTGAATGCTCCATTCAAGCTGCCTTGAAGCTACCTAAATTACAATTTTAGGACGGGTATCTAGTGTCTGTAGGCAGGGCTCTGGGAAGGGAACGAGTGTTCTCTACATCAACAGGGTGCTTTCATAGACTGGGTAGGAGCCTCGCCTGAGACACTCTAGAGCTAAAAGGAAACTTGACGTGAGTCCTCTCCTCAAGGTAAAGCCTAGAATAGCCCTGCCGAAGTGGAAGCTTGGAGCGGAGTTCTTGAGGCATTAGTTTCAGGTCTGTTTTCTTTTAAGGTTAGTAAGCTTTTCAAGGCCCTGAGGACCTCGCCTGGGCACCCTATTCCCTGCAAGAACACCCAGTACCGGCAGGCTCCACTGGGCTACTAAGAAACATCCAGGCCCGGAAACTTTTCCCATTCGCTCTTTGTATTTTGTGTGTAGGCCAACACACTACACTCTTCCTTGGAAGAGCTAGATTTCCTCAGCTCCCCAACAGCTCCAGGAAATGTGTTCTCTCACGTCCTACATATCATGCAAATCTGCCTCATTGCCCTAGGCTGACCGGCACTGAGAAACCAAAACTGCTTCGCATTCCTTCTACAAAGTCATACCTTAACACCCCATCCTCACAGTCGAAAGTCGGCTTGCGTTTCTGCTGTAACCCCAGCACAGTTCTTCCTCTTACACTCCAGGGTTTTAGAAGAAGCCGAGCCCGATAGCCTACCCAGAGCGATCCCTGGGGGAGGCGGTTGGCTACACGCAGAATTACGTGCCCAATAAACTTTATTTAAGGAAGGGACCAGTGTGTAGCTAGAGTGTATATTTCCTTGCTAGAAATCACAAGGAGGTAGGCTGCATGTTCGCTGGAAACGGGGAACGTATGGCACAAGCCTTGCTTACCCATTTTGAATGCTCCATTCAAGCTGCCTTGAAGCTGCCTAAATAACAATTTTAGGACGGGTCTCTAGTCTCTGTAGGCAAGGCTCTGGGAAGGGAACGTGTGTTCTCTCCATCAACAGGGTGCTTTCATAGCCTGGGTGGGAGCCTCTCCTCAGACGCTCTACAGCTAAAAGGAAACTTGACGTGAGTCCTTTCCTCAAGGTAAAGCCTAGAATAGCCCTGCCGAAGTGGAAGCTTGGAGCGGAGTCCTTGAGGCATTAGTTTCAGGTCTGTTTCCTTTTAAGGTTAGTAAGCTTTTCAGGACACCGAGGACCTCTCGTGGGCACCCTATTCCCTGCAAGAGCACCGAGTACCAGCAGGCTCGACTGGGCTACTAAGAAACATCCAGGCCCGGAAACGTTTCCCAGTCACTGTGTATTTTGTGTGTAGGGCAACACACTGCACTCTTCCTTGGAAGAGCTAGATTTCCTCAGCTCTCCAACAACTCCAGGCAATGTGTTCTCTCAATTCCTATATGTCATGCAAATCTCCCTCATTGCCCTAGGCTGAGCAGCACTGAGAAACCAAAACTGCAACGCATTCCTTCTTTAAAGTCAAACCTTAAGACCCCATCCTTACAGGAGAAAGTCGGCTTGCTTTCCTGCTGTAAGCAAAGCACAGTTCTTCCTCTTACACTCCAGGGTTTTAGAAGAAGCTAAGCCAGATAGCCTACCTAGAGCGCTCCTTGGGGGAGGCTGTTGGCTACACGCAGAACTCCGTGCCAAATAAACTTTATTCAAGGAAGGGACCAGTGTTTAGCTAGAGTGTATATTTACTTGGTAGAAATCACAAGTAGGTAGGCCGCGTGTTCGCTGGAAACGGTGACCTTATGGCACAAGCCTTGCTTTCCCATTTTGAATGCTCCATGCATGCTGCCTTGAAGTTACCTAAATAACAGTTTTAGGACGAGTCTTTAGTCATTGTAGGCAGGGCTCTGGGAAGGGAACGAGTGTTCTCTGCATCAACAGGGTGCTTTCATAGCCTGGGTGGGAGCCTCTCCTCAGACGCCCTAGAGATAAAGGAAACTTGACGTGAGTTCTTTCCTCCAGGTAAAGCCTTGACTAGCCCTGCCGAAGCTAAGCTTGAAGCAGTTTCCTTGTGGCATTTGTTTTAGGTCTGTTTTCTTTTAAGGTTAGTAAGCTTGTCAAGACACCGAGGACCTCTCGTGGGCACCCTATTCCCTGCAAGAGCACCGAGTACCAGCAGGCTCGACTGGGCTACTAAGAAACATCCAGGCCCGGAAACGTTTCCCAGTCACTGTGTATTTTGTGTGTAGGGCAACACACTGCACTCTTCCTTGGAAGAGCTAGATTTCCTCAGCTCTCCAACAACTCCAGGCAATGTGTTCTCTCAATTCCTATATGTCATGCAAATCTCCCTCATTGCCCTAGGCTGAGCAGCACTGAGAAACCAAAACTGCAACGCATTCCTTCTTTAAAGTCAAACCTTAAGACCCCATCCTTACAGGAGAAAGTCGGCTTGCTTTCCTGCTGTAAGCAAAGCACAGTTCTTCCTCTTACACTCCAGGGTTTTAGAAGAAGCAGAGCCCGATAGCCTACCCAGAGCGCTTCCGAGGGGAGGCGGTTGGCTACACGCAGAATTCCGTGCCAAATAAACTTTATTCAAGGAAGGGACCAGTGTGTAGCTAGAGTGTATATTTACTTGGTAGAAATCACAAGGAGGTAGGCTGCATGTTCGCTGGAAACGGGGAACTTATGGCACAAGCCTTGCTTACCACTTTTGAATGCTCCATTCAAGCTGCCTTGAAGCTACCTAAATTACAATTTTAGGACGGGTCTCTAGTGTCTGTAGGCAGGGCTCTGGGAAGGGAACGAGTGTTCTCTACATCAACAGGGTGCTTTCATAGACTGGGTAGGAGCCTCGCCTGAGACACTCTAGAGCTAAAAGGAAACTTGACGTGAGTCCTCTCCTCAAGGTAAAGCCTAGAATAGCCCTGCCGAAGTGGAAGCTTGGAGCGGAGTTCTTGAGGCATTAGTTTCAGGTCTGTTTTCTTTTAAGGTTAGTAAGCTTTTCAAGGCCCTGAGGACCTCGCCTGGGCACCCTATTCCCTGCAAGAACACCCAGTACCGGCAGGCTCCACTGGGCTACTAAGAAACATCCAGGCCCGGAAACTTTTCCCATTCGCTCTTTGTATTTTGTGTGTAGGCCAACACACTACACTCTTCCTTGGAAGAGCTAGATTTCCTCAGCTCTCCAACAGCTCCAGGAAATGTGTTCTCTCACGTCCTACATATCATGCAAATCTGCCTCATTGCCCTAGGCTGACCGGCACTGAGAAACCAAAACTGCTTCGCATTCCTTCTACAAAGTCATACCTTAACACCCCATCCTCACAGTCGAAAGTCGGCTTGCGTTTCTGCTGTAACCACAGCACAGTTCTTCCTCGTACACTCCAGGGTTTTAGAAGAAGCCGAGCCCGATAGCCTACCCAGAGCGATCCCTGGGGGAGGCGGTTGGCTACACGCAGAATTACGTGCCCAATAAACTTTATTTAAGGAAGGGACCAGTGTGTAGCTAGAGTGTATATTTCCTTGCTAGAAATCACAAGGAGGTAGGCTGCATGTTCGCTGGAAACGGGGAACGTATGGCACAAGCCTTGCTTACCCATTTTGAATGCTCCATTCAAGCTGCCTTGAAGCTGCCTAAAGAACAATTTTAGGACGGGTCTCTAGTCTCTGTAGGCAAGGCTCTGGGAAGGGAACGAGTGTTCTCTCCATCAACAGGGTGCTTTCATAGCCTGGGTGGGAGCCTCTCCTCAGACGCTCTACAGCTAAAAGGAAACTTGACGTGAGTCCTTTCCTCAAGGTAAAGCCTAGAATAGCCCTGCCGAAGTGGAAGCTTGGAGCGGAGTTCTTGAGGCATTAGTTTCAGGTCTGTTTTCTTTTAAGGTTAGTAAGCTTTTCAAGGCCCTGAGGACCTCGCCTGGGCACCCTATTCCCTGCAAGAACACCCAGTACCGGCAGGCTCCACTGGGCTACTAAGAAACATCCAGGCCCGGACACCTTTCCCAGTCACTCTGTGTATTTTGTGTATAGGCCAACACACTGCACTCTTCCTTGGAAGAGCTAGATTTCCTCAGCTCTCCAACAGCCCCAGGAAATGTGTTCTCTCACGTCCTACATATCATGCAAATCTGCCTCATTGCCCTAGGCTGAGCAGCTCTGAGAAACCAAAACTGCTTCGCATTCCTTCTACAAAGTCATACCTTAAGACCCCATCCTTACAGGAGAAAGTCAGCTTGCGTTTCTGCTGTAACCAAAGCACAGATCTTCCTCTTACACTGCAGGGTTTTAGAAGAAGCTAAGCCAGATAGCCTACCTAGAGCGCTCCTTGGGGGAGGCTGTTGGCTACACGCAGAACTCCGTGCCAAATAAACTTTATTCAAGGAAGGGACCAGTGTGTAGCTAGAGTGTATATTTACTTGGTAGAAATCACAAGTAGGTAGGCCGCGTGTTCGCTGGAAACGGTGACCTTATGGCACAAGCCTTGCTTTCCCATTTTGAATGCTCCATGCATGCTGCCTTGAAGTTACCTAAATAACAGTTTTAGGACGAGTCTTTAGTCATTGTAGGCAGGGCTCTGGGAAGGGAACGAGTGTTCTCTGCATCAACAGGGTGCTTTCATAGCCTGGGTGGGAGCCTCTCCTCAGACGCCCTAGAGATAAAGGAAACTTGACGTGAGTTCTTTCCTCCAGGTAAAGCCTTGACTAGCCCTGCCGAAGCTAAGCTTGAAGCAGTTTCCTTGTGGCATTTGTTTTAGGTCTGTTTTCTTTTAAGGTTAGTAAGCTTGTCAAGACACCGAGGACCTCTCGTGGGCACCCTATTCCCTGCAAGAGCACCGAGTACCAGCAGGCTCGACTGGGCTACTAAGAAACATCCAGGCCCGGAAACGTTTCCCAGTCACTGTGTATTTTGTGTGTAGGGCAACACACTGCACTCTTCCTTGGAAGAGCTAGATTTCCTCAGCTCTCCAACAACTCCAGGAAATGTGTTCTCTCAATTCCTATATGTCATGCAAATCTCCCTCATTGCCCTAGGCTGAGCAGAACTGAGAAACCAAAACTGCAACGCATTCCTTCTTTAAAGTCAAACCTTAAGACCCCATCCTTGCAGGAGAAAGTCGGCTTGCTATCCTGCTGTAACCAAAGCACAGTTCTTCCTCTTACACTCCAGGGTTTTAGAAGAAGCAGAGCCCGATAGCCTACCCAGAGCGCTCCCGAGGGGAGGCGGTTGGCTACACGCAGAATTCCGTGCCAAATAAACTTTATTCAAGGAAGGGACCAGTGTGTAGCTAGAGTGTATATTTACTTGGTAGAAATCACAAGGAGGTAGGCTGCATGTTCGCTGGAAACGGGGAACTTATGGCACAAGCCTTGCTTACCACTTTTGAATGCTCCATTCAAGCTGCCTTGAAGCTACCTAAATTACAATTTTAGGACGGGTCTCTAGTGTCTGTAGGCAGGGCTCTGGGAAGGGAACGAGTGTTCTCTACATCAACAGGGTGCTTTCATAGACTGGGTAGGAGCCTCGCCTGAGACACTCTAGAGCTAAAAGGAAACTTGACGTGAGTCCTCTCCTCAAGGTAAAGCCTAGAATAGCCCTGCCGAAGTGGAAGCTTGGAGCGGAGTTCTTGAGGCATTAGTTTCAGGTCTGTTTTCTTTTAAGGTTAGTAAGCTTTTCAAGGCCCTGAGGACCTCGCCTGGGCACCCTATTCCCTGCAAGAACACCCAGTACCGGCAGGCTCCACTGGGCTACTAAGAAACATCCAGGCCCGGAAACTTTTCCCATTCGCTCTTTGTATTTTGTGTGTAGGCCAACACACTACACTCTCCTTGGAAGAGCTAGATTTCCTCAGCTCCCCAACAGCTCCAGGAAATGTGTTCTCTCACGTCCTACATATCATGCAAATCTGCCTCATTGCCCTAGGCTGACCGGCACTGAGAAACCAAAACTGCTTCGCATTCCTTCTACAAAGTCATACCTTAACACCCCATCCTCACAGTCGAAAGTCGGCTTGCGTTTCTGCTGTAACCCCAGCACAGTTCTTCCTCTTACACTCCAGGGTTTTAGAAGAAGCCGAGCCCGATAGCCTACCCAGAGCGATCCCTGGGGGAGGCGGTTGGCTACACGCAGAATTACGTGCCCAATAAACTTTATTTAAGGAAGGGACCAGTGTGTAGCTAGAGTGTATATTTCCTTGCTAGAAATCACAAGGAGGTAGGCTGCATGTTCGCTGGAAACGGGGAACGTATGGCACAAGCCTTGCTTACCCATTTTGAATGCTCCATTCAAGCTGCCTTGAAGCTGCCTAAATAACAATTTTAGGACTGGTCTCTAGTCTCTGTAGGCAAGGCTCTGGGAAGGGAACGAGTGTTCTCTCCATCAACAGGGTGCTTTCATAGCCTGGGTGGGAGCCTCTCCTCAGACGCTCTACAGCTAAAAGGAAACTTGACGTGAGTCCTTTCCTCAAGGTAAAGCCTAGAATAGCCCTGCCGAAGTGGAAGCTTGGAGCGGAGTCCTTGAGGCATTAGTTTCAGGTCTGTTTCCTTTTAAGGTTAGTAAGCTTTTCAGGACACCGAGGACCTCGCCTGGGCACCTTATTCCCTGGAAGACCACCGAGTACCGGCAGTCTCCACTGGGCTACTAAGAAACATCCAGGCCCGGAAACCTTTCCCAGTCACTCTGGGTATTTTGTGTGTAGGCCAACACACTGCACTCTTCCTTGGAAGAGCTAGATTTCCTCAGCTCTCCAACAGCCCCAGGAAATGTGTTCTCTCACGTCCTACATATCATGCAAATCTGCCTCATTGCCCTAGGCTGAGCAGCTCTGAGAAACCAAAACTGCTTCGCATTCCTTCTACAAAGTCATACCTTAAGACCCCATCCTTACAGGAGAAAGTCAGCTTGCGTTTCTGCTGTAACCAAAGCACAGATCTTCCTCTTACACTGCAGGGTTTTAGAAGAAGCTAAGCCAGATAGCCTACCTAGAGCGCTCCTTGGGGGAGGCTGTTGGCTACACGCAGAACTCCGTGCCAAATAAACTTTATTCAAGGAAGGGACCAGTGTGTAGCTAGAGTGTATATTTACTTGGTAGAAATCACAAGTAGGTAGGCCGCGTGTTCGCTGGAAACGGTGACCTTATGGCACAAGCCTTGCTTTCCCATTTTGAATGCTCCATGCATGCTGCCTTGAAGTTACCTAAATAACAGTTTTAGGACGAGTCTTTAGTCATTGTAGGCAGGGCTCTGGGAAGGGAACGAGTGTTCTCTGCATCAACAGGGTGCTTTCATAGCCTGGGTGGGAGCCTCTCCTCAGACGCCCTAGAGATAAAGGAAACTTGACGTGAGTTCTTTCCTCCAGGTAAAGCCTTGAATAGCCCTGCCGAAGCTAAGCTTGAAGCAGTTTCCTTGTGGCATTTGTTTTAGGTCTGTTTTCTTTTAAGGTTAGTAAGCTTGTCAAGACACCGAGGACCTCTCGTGGGCACCCTATTCCCTGCAAGAGCACCGAGTACCAGCAGGCTCGACTGGGCTACTAAGAAACATCCAGGCCCGGAAACTTTTCCCATTCGCTCTTTGTATTTTGTGTGTAGGCCAACACACTACACTCTTCCTTGGAAGAGCTAGATTTCCTCAGCTCTCCAACAGCTCCAGGAAATGTGTTCTCTCACGTCCTACATATCATGCAAATCTGCCTCATTGCCCTAGGCTGACCGGCACTGAGAAACCAAAACTGCTTCGCATTCCTTCTACAAAGTCATACCTTAACACCCCATCCTCACAGTCGAAAGTCGGCTTGCGTTTCTGCTGTAACCACAGCACAGTTCTTCCTCGTACACTCCAGGGTTTTAGAAGAAGCCGAGCCCGATAGCCTACCCAGAGCGATCCCTGGGGGAGGCGGTTGGCTACACGCAGAATTACGTGCCCAATAAACTTTATTTAAGGAAGGGACCAGTGTGTAGCTAGAGTGTATATTTCCTTGCTAGAAATCACAAGGAGGTAGGCTGCATGTTCGCTGGAAACGGGGAACGTATGGCACAAGCCTTGCTTACCCATTTTGAATGCTCCATTCAAGCTGCCTTGAAGCTGCCTAAAGAACAATTTTAGGACGGGTCTCTAGTCTCTGTAGGCAAGGCTCTGGGAAGGGAACGAGTGTTCTCTCCATCAACAGGGTGCTTTCATAGCCTGGGTGGGAGCCTCTCCTCAGACGCTCTACAGCTAAAAGGAAACTTGACGTGAGTCCTTTCCTCAAGGTAAAGCCTAGAATAGCCCTGCCGAAGTGGAAGCTTGGAGCGGAGTCCTTGAGGCATTAGTTTCAGGTCTGTTTCCTTTTAAGGTTAGTAAGCTTTTCAGGACACCGAGGACCTCGCCTGGGCACCTTATTCCCTGGAAGACCACCGAGTACCGGCAGTCTCCACTGGGCTACTAAGAAACATCCAGGCCCGGAAACCTTTCCCAGTCACTCTGTGTATTTTGTGTGTAGGCCAACACACTGCACTCTTCCTTGGAAGAGCTAGATTTCCTCAGCTCTCCAACAGCCCCAGGAAATGTGTTCTCTCACGTCCTACATATCATGCAAATCTGCCTCATTGCCCTAGGCTGAGCAGCTCTGAGAAACCAAAACTGCTTCGCATTCCTTCTACAAAGTCATACCTTAAGACCCCATCCTTACAGGAGAAAGTCAGCTTGCGTTTCTGCTGTAACCAAAGCACAGATCTTCCTCTTACACTGCAGGGTTTTAGAAGAAGCTAAGCCAGATAGCCTACCTAGAGCGCTCCTTGGGGGAGGCTGTTGGCTACACGCAGAACTCCGTGCCAAATAAACTTTATTCAAGGAAGGGACCAGTGTGTAGCTAGAGTGTATATTTACTTGGTAGAAATCACAAGTAGGTAGGCCGCGTGTTCGCTGGAAACGGTGACCTTATGGCACAAGCCTTGCTTTCCCATTTTGAATGCTCCATGCATGCTGCCTTGAAGTTACCTAAATAACAGTTTTAGGACGAGTCTTTAGTCATTGTAGGCAGGGCTCTGGGAAGGGAACGAGTGTTCTCTGCATCAACAGGGTGCTTTCATAGCCTGGGTGGGAGCCTCTCCTCAGACGCCCTAGAGATAAAGGAAACTTGACGTGAGTTCTTTCCTCCAGGTAAAGCCTTGACTAGCCCTGCCGAAGCTAAGCTTGAAGCAGTTTCCTTGTGGCATTTGTTTTAGGTCTGTTTTCTTTTAAGGTTAGTAAGCTTGTCAAGACACCGAGGACCTCTCGTGGGCACCCTATTCCCTGCAAGAGCACCGAGTACCAGCAGGCTCGACTGGGCTACTAAGAAACATCCAGGCCCGGAAACGTTTCCCAGTCACTGTGTATTTTGTGTGTAGGGCAACACACTGCACTCTTCCTTGGAAGAGCTAGATTTCCTCAGCTCTCCAACAACTCCAGGCAATGTGTTCTCTCAATTCCTATATGTCATGCAAATCTCCCTCATTGCCCTAGGCTGAGCAGCACTGAGAAACCAAAACTGCAACGCATTCCTTCTTTAAAGTCAAACCTTAAGACCCCATCCTTACAGGAGAAAGTCGGCTTGCTTTCCTGCTGTAAGCAAAGCACAGTTCTTCCTCTTACACTCCAGGGTTTTAGAAGAAGCAGAGCCCGATAGCCTACCCAGAGCGCTCCCGAGGGGAGGCGGTTGGCTACACGCAGAATTCCGTGCCAAATAAACTTTATTCAAGGAAGGGACCAGTGTGTAGCTAGAGTGTATATTTACTTGGTAGAAATCACAAGGAGGTAGGCTGCATGTTCGCTGGAAACGGGGAACTTATGGCACAAGCCTTGCTTACCACTTTTGAATGCTCCATTCAAGCTGCCTTGAAGCTACCTAAATTACAATTTTAGGACGGCTCTCTAGTGTCTGTAGGCAGGGCTCTGGGAAGGGAACGAGTGTTCTCTACATCAACAGGGTGCTTTCATAGACTGGGTAGGAGCCTCGCCTGAGACACTCTAGAGCTAAAAGGAAACTTGACGTGAGTCCTCTCCTCAAGGTAAAGCCTAGAATAGCCCTGCCGAAGTGGAAGCTTGGAGCGGAGTTCTTGAGGCATTAGTTTCAGGTCTGTTTTCTTTTAAGGTTAGTAAGCTTTTCAAGGCCCTGAGGACCTCGCCTGGGCACCCTATTCCCTGCAAGAACACCCAGTACCGGCAGGCTCCACTGGGCTACTAAGAAACATCCAGGCCCGGAAACTTTTCCTATTCGCTCTTTGTATTTTGTGTGTAGGCCAACACACTACACTCTTCCTTGGAAGAGCTAGATTTCCTCAGCTCTCCAACAGCTCCAGGAAATGTGTTCTCTCACGTCCTACATATCATGCAAATCTGCCTCATTGCCCTAGGCTGACCGGCACTGAGAAACCAAAACTGCTTCGCATTCCTTCTACAAAGTCATACCTTAACAACCCATCCTCACAGTCGAAAGTCGGCTTGCGTTTCTGCTGTAACCACAGCACAGTTCTTCCTCGTACACTCCAGGGTTTTAGAAGAAGCCGAGCCCGATAGCCTACCCAGAGCGATCCCTGGGGGAGGCGGTGGGCTACACGCAGAATTACGTGCCCAATAAACTTTATTTAAGGAAGGGACCAGTGTGTAGCTAGAGTGTATATTTCCTTGCTAGAAATCACAAGGAGGTAGGCTGCATGTTCGCTGGAAACGGGGAACGTATGGCACAAGCCTTGATTACCCATTTTGAATGCTCCATTCAAGCTGCCTTGAAGCTGCCTAAATAACAATTTTAGGACGGGTCTCTAGTCTCTGTAGGCAAGGCTCTGGGAAGGGAACGAGTGTTCTCTCCATCAACAGGGTGCTTTCATAGCCTGGGTGGGAGCCTCTCCTCAGACGCTCTACAGCTAAAAGGAAACTTGACGTGAGTCCTTTCCTCAAGGTAAAGCCTAGAATAGCCCTGCCGAAGTGGAAGCTTGGAGCGGAGTCCTTGAGGCATTAGTTTCAGGTCTGTTTCCTTTTAAGGTTAGTAAGCTTTTCAGGACACCGAGGACCTCGCCTGGGCACCTTATTCCCTGGAAGACCACCGAGTACCGGCAGTCTCCACTGGGCTACTAAGAAACATCCAGGCCCGGAAACCTTTCCCAGTCACTCTGTGTATTTTGTGTGTAGGCCAACACACTGCACTCTTCCTTGGAAGAGCTAGATTTCCTCAGCTCTCCAACAGCCCCAGGAAATGTGTTCTCTCACGTCCTACATATCATGCAAATCTGCCTCATTGCCCTAGGCTGAGCAGCTCTGAGAAACCAAAACTGCTTCGCATTCCTTCTACAAAGTCATACCTTAAGACCCCATCCTTACAGGAGAAAGTCAGCTTGCGTTTCTGCTGTAACCAAAGCACAGATCTTCCTCTTACACTGCAGGGTTTTAGAAGAAGCTAAGCCAGATAGCCTACCTAGAGCGCTCCTTGGGGGAGGCTGTTGGCTACACGCAGAACTCCGTGCCAAATAAACTTTATTCAAGGAAGGGACCAGTGTGTAGCTAGAGTGTATATTTACTTGGTAGAAATCACAAGTAGGTAGGCCGCGTGTTCGCTGGAAACGGTGACCTTATGGCACAAGCCTTGCTTTCCCATTTTGAATGCTCCATGCATGCTGCCTTGAAGTTACCTAAATAACAGTTTTAGGACGAGTCTTTAGTCATTGTAGGCAGGGCTCTGGGAAGGGAACGAGTGTTCTCTGCATCAACAGGGTGCTTTCATAGCCTGGGTGGGAGCCTCTCCTCAGACGCCCTAGAGATAAAGGAAACTTGACGTGAGTTCTTTCCTCCAGGTAAAGCCTTGACTAGCCCTGCCGAAGCTAAGCTTGAAGCAGTTTCCTTGTGGCATTTGTTTTAGGTCTGTTTTCTTTTAAGGTTAGTAAGCTTGTCAAGACACCGAGGACCTCTCGTGGGCACCCTATTCCCTGCAAGAGCACCGAGTACCAGCAGGCTCGACTGGGCTACTAAGAAACATCCAGGCCCGGAAACGTTTCCCAGTCACTGTGTATTTTGTGTGTAGGGCAACACACTGCACTCTTCCTTGGAAGAGCTAGATTTCCTCAGCTCTCCAACAACTCCAGGCAATGTGTTCTCTCAATTCCTATATGTCATGCAAATCTCCCTCATTGCCCTAGGCTGAGCAGCACTGAGAAACCAAAACTGCAACGCATTCCTTCTTTAAAGTCAAACCTTAAGACCCCATCCTTACAGGAGAAAGTCGGCTTGCTTTCCTGCTGTAAGCAAAGCACAGTTCTTCCTCTTACACTCCAGGGTTTTAGAAGAAGCAGAGCCCGATAGCCTACCCAGAGCGCTCCCGAGGGGAGGCGGTTGGCTACACGCAGAATTCCGTGCCAAATAAACTTTATTCAAGGAAGGGACCAGTGTGTAGCTAGAGTGTATATTTACTTGGTAGAAATCACAAGGAGGTAGGCTGCATGTTCGCTGGAAACGGGGAACTTATGGCACAAGCCTTGCTTACCACTTTTGAATGCTCCATTCAAGCTGCCTTGAAGCTACCTAAATTACAATTTTAGGACGGGTCTCTAGTGTCTGTAGGCAGGGCTCTGGGAAGGGAACGAGTGTTCTCTACATCAACAGGGTGCTTTCATAGACTGGGTAGGAGCCTGGCCTGAGACACTCTAGAGCTAAAAGGAAACTTGACGTGAGTCCTCTCCTCAAGGTAAAGCCTAGAATAGCCCTGCCGAAGTGGAAGCTTGGAGCGGAGTTCTTGAGGCATTAGTTTCAGGTCTGTTTTCTTTTAAGGTTAGTAAGCTTTTCAAGGCCCTGAGGACCTCGCCTGGGCACCCTATTCCCTGCAAGAACACCCAGTACCGGCAGGCTCCACTGGGCTACTAAGAAACATCCAGGCCCGGAAACTTTTCCCATTCGCTCTTTGTATTTTGTGTGTAGGCCAACACACTACACTCTTCCTTGGAAGAGCTAGATTTCCTCAGCTCTCCAACAGCTCCAGGAAATGTGTTCTCTCACGTCCTACATATCATGCAAATCTGCCTCATTGCCCTAGGCTGACCGGCACTGAGAAACCAAAACTGCTTCGCATTCCTTCTACAAAGTCATACCTTAACACCCCATCCTCACAGTCGAAAGTCGGCTTGCGTTTCTGCTGTAACCCCAGCACAGTTCTTCCTCGTACACTCCAGGGTTTTAGAAGAAGCCGAGCCCGATAGCCTACCCAGAGCGATCCCTGGGGGAGGCGGTTGGCTACACGCAGAATTACGTGCCCAATAAACTTTATTTAAGGAAGGGACCAGTGTGTAGCTAGAGTGTATATTTCCTTGCTAGAAATCACAAGGAGGTAGGCTGCATGTTCGCTGGAAACGGGGAACGTATGGCACAAGCCTTGCTTACCCATTTTGAATGCTCCATTCAAGCTGCCTTGAAGCTGCCTAAATAACAATTTTAGGACGGGTCTCTAGTCTCTGTAGGCAAGGCTCTGGGAAGGGAACGAGTGTTCTCTCCATCAACAGGGTGCTTTCATAGCCTGGGTGGGAGCCTCTCCTCAGACGCTCTACAGCTAAAAGGAAACTTGACGTGAGTCCTTTCCTCAAGGTAAAGCCTAGAATAGCCCTGCCGAAGTGGAAGCTTGGAGCGGAGTCCTTGAGGCATTAGTTTCAGGTCTGTTTCCTTTTAAGGTTAGTAAGCTTTTCAGGACACCGAGGACCTCGCCTGGGCACCTTATTCCCTGGAAGACCACCGAGTACCGGCAGTCTCCACTGGGCTACTAAGAAACATCCAGGCCCGGAAACCTTTCCCAGTCACTCTGTGTATTTTGTGTGTAGGCCAACACACTGCACTCTTCCTTGGAAGAGCTAGATTTCCTCAGCTCTCCAACAGCCCCAGGAAATGTGTTCTCTCACGTCCTACATATCATGCAAATCTGCCTCATTGCCCTAGGCTGAGCAGCTCTGAGAAACCAAAACTGCTTCGCATTCCTTCTACAAAGTCATACCTTAAGACCCCATCCTTACAGGAGAAAGTCAGCTTGCGTTTCTGCTGTAACCAAAGCACAGATCTTCCTCTTACACTGCAGGGTTTTAGAAGAAGCTAAGCCAGATAGCCTACCTAGAGCGCTCCTTGGGGGAGGCTGTTGGCTACACGCAGAACTCCGTGCCAAATAAACTTTATTCAAGGAAGGGACCAGTGTGTAGCTAGAGTGTATATTTACTTGGTAGAAATCCCAAGTAGGTAGGCCGCGTGTTCGCTGGAAACGGTGACCTTATGGCACAAGCCTTGCTTTCCCATTTTGAATGCTCCATGCATGCTGCCTTGAAGTTACCTAAATAACAGTTTTAGGACGAGTCTTTAGTCATTGTAGGCAGGGCTCTGGGAAGGGAACGAGTGTTCTCTGCATCAACAGGGTGCTTTCATAGCCTGGGTGGGAGCCTCTCCTCAGACGCCCTAGAGATAAAGGAAACTTGACGTGAGTTCTTTCCTCCAGGTAAAGCCTTGACTAGCCCTGCCGAAGCTAAGCTTGAAGCAGTTTCCTTGTGGCATTTGTTTTAGGTCTGTTTTCTTTTAAGGTTAGTAAGCTTGTCAAGACACCGAGGACCTCTCGTGGGCACCCTATTCCCTGCAAGAGCACCGAGTACCAGCAGGCTCGACTGGGCTACTAAGAAACATCCAGGCCCGGAAACGTTTCCCAGTCACTGTGTATTTTGTGTGTAGGGCAACACACTGCACTCTTCCTTGGAAGAGCTAGATTTCCTCAGCTCTCCAACAACTCCAGGCAATGTGTTCTCTCAATTCCTATATGTCATGCAAATCTCCCTCATTGCCCTAGGCTGAGCAGCACTGAGAAACCAAAACTGCAACGCATTCCTTCTTTAAAGTCAAACCTTAAGACCCCATCCTTACAGGAGAAAGTCGGCTTGCTTTCCTGCTGTAAGCAAAGCACAGTTCTTCCTCTTACACTCCAGGGTTTTAGAAGAAGCAGAGCCCGATAGCCTACCCAGAGCGCTCCCGAGGGGAGGCGGTTGCCTACACGCAGAATTCCGTGCCAAATAAACTTTATTCAAGGAAGGGACCAGTGTGTAGCTAGAGTGTATATTTACTTGGTAGAAATCACAAGGAGGTAGGCTGCATGTTCGCTGGAAACGGGGAACTTATGGCACAAGCCTTGCTTACCACTTTTGAATGCTCCATTCAAGCTGCCTTGAAGCTACCTAAATTACAATTTTAGGACGGGTCTCTAGTGTCTGTAGGCAGGGCTCTGGGAAGGGAACGAGTGTTCTCTACATCAACAGGGTGCTTTCATAGACTGGGTAGGAGCCTCGCCTGAGACACTCTAGAGCTAAAAGGAAACTTGACGTGAGTCCTCTCCTCAAGGTAAAGCCTAGAATAGCCCTGCCGAAGTGGAAGCTTGGAGCGGAGTTCTTGAGGCATTAGTTTCAGGTCTGTTTTCTTTTAAGGTTAGTAAGCTTTTCAAGGCCCTGAGGACCTCGCCTGGGCACCCTATTCCCTGCAAGAACACCCAGTACCGGCAGGCTCCACTGGGCTACTAAGAAACATCCAGGCCCGGAAACTTTTCCCATTCGCTCTTTGTATTTTGTGTGTAGGCCAACACACTACACTCTTCCTTGGAAGAGCTAGATTTCCTCAGCTCTCCAACAGCTCCAGGAAATGTGTTCTCTCACGTCCTACATATCATGCAAATCTGCCTCATTGCCCTAGGCTGACCGGCACTGAGAAACCAAAACTGCTTCGCATTCCTTCTACAAAGTCATACCTTAACACCCCATCCTCACAGTCGAAAGTCGGCTTGCGTTTCTGCTGTAACCACAGCACAGTTCTTCCTCGTACACTCCAGGGTTTTAGAAGAAGCCGAGCCCGATAGCCTACCCAGAGCGATCCCTGGGGGAGGCGGTTGGCTACACGCAGAATTACGTGCCCAATAAACTTTATTTAAGGAAGGGACCAGTGTGTAGCTAGAGTGTATATTTCCTTGCTAGAAATCACAAGGAGGTAGGCTGCATGTTCGCTGGAAACGGGGAACGTATGGCACAAGCCTTGCTTACCCATTTTGAATGCTCCATTCAAGCTGCCTTGAAGCTGCCTAAATAACAATTTTAGGACGGGTCTCTAGTCTCTGTAGGCAAGGCTCTGGGAAGGGAACGAGTGTTCTCTCCATCAACAGGGTGCTTTCATAGCCTGGGTGGGAGCCTCTCCTCAGACGCTCTACAGCTAAAAGGAAACTTGACGTGAGTCCTTTCCTCAAGGTAAAGCCTAGAATAGCCCTGCCGAAGTGGAAGCTTGGAGCGGAGTCCTTGAGGCATTAGTTTCAGGTCTGTTTCCTTTTAAGGTTAGTAAGCTTTTCAGGACACCGAGGACCTCGCCTGGGCACCTTATTCCCTGGAAGACCACCGAGTACCGGCAGTCTCCACTGGGCTACTAAGAAACATCCAGGCCCGGAAACCTTTCCCAGTCACTCTGTGTATTTTGTGTGTAGGCCAACACACTGCACTCTTCCTTGGAAGAGCTAGATTTCCTCAGCTCTCCAACAGCCCCAGGAAATGTGTTCTCTCACGTCCTACATATCATGCAAATCTGCCTCATTGCCCTAGGCTGAGCAGCTCTGAGAAACCAAAACTGCTTCGCATTCCTTCTACAAAGTCATACCTTAAGACCCCATCCTTACAGGAGAAAGTCAGCTTGCGTTTCTGCTGTAACCAAAGCACAGATCTTCCTCTTACACTGCAGGGTTTTAGAAGAAGCTAAGCCAGATAGCCTACCTAGAGCGCTCCTTGGGGGAGGCTGTTGGCTACACGCAGAACTCCGTGCCAAATAAACTTTATTCAAGGAAGGGACCAGTGTGTAGCTAGAGTGTATATTTACTTGGTAGAAATCACAAGTAGGTAGGCCGCGTGTTCGCTGGAAACGGTGACCTTATGGCACAAGCCTTGCTTTCCCATTTTGAATGCTCCATGCATGCTGCCTTGAAGTTACCTAAATAACAGTTTTAGGACGAGTCTTTAGTCATTGTAGGCAGGGCTCTGGGAAGGGAACGAGTGTTCTCTGCATCAACAGGGTGCTTTCATAGCCTGGGTGGGAGCCTCTCCTCAGACGCCCTAGAGATAAAGGAAACTTGACGTGAGTTCTTTCCTCCAGGTAAAGCCTTGACTAGCCCTGCCGAAGCTAAGCTTGAAGCAGTTTCCTTGTGGCATTTGTTTTAGGTCTGTTTTCTTTTAAGGTTAGTAAGCTTGTCAAGACACCGAGGACCTCTCGTGGGCACCCTATTCCCTGCAAGAGCACCGAGTACCAGCAGGCTCGACTGGGCTACTAAGAAACATCCAGGCCCGGAAACGTTTCCCAGTCACTGTGTATTTTGTGTGTAGGGCAACACACTGCACTCTTCCTTGGAAGAGCTAGATTTCCTCAGCTCTCCAACAACTCCAGGCAATGTGTTCTCTCAATTCCTATATGTCATGCAAATCTCCCTCATTGCCCTAGGCTGAGCAGCACTGAGAAACCAAAACTGCAACGCATTCCTTCTTTAAAGTCAAACCTTAAGACCCCATCCTTACAGGAGAAAGTCGGCTTGCTTTCCTGCTGTAAGCAAAGCACAGTTCTTCCTCTTACACTCCAGGGTTTTAGAAGAAGCAGAGCCCGATAGCCTACCCAGAGCGCTCCCGAGGGGAGGCGGTTGGCTACACGCAGAATTCCGTGCCAAATAAACTTTATTCAAGGAAGGGACCAGTGTGTAGCTAGAGTGTATATTTACTTGGTAGAAATCACAAGGAGGTAGGCTGCATGTTCGCTGGAAACGGGGAACTTATGGCACAAGCCTTGCTTACCACTTTTGAATGCTCCATTCAAGCTGCCTTGAAGCTACCTAAATTACAATTTTAGGACGGGTCTCTAGTGTCTGTAGGCAGGGCTCTGGGAAGGGAACGAGTGTTCTCTACATCAACAGGGTGCTTTCATAGACTGGGTAGGAGCCTGGCCTGAGACACTCTAGAGCTAAAAGGAAACTTGACGTGAGTCCTCTCCTCAAGGTAAAGCCTAGAATAGCCCTGCCGAAGTGGAAGCTTGGAGCGGAGTTCTTGAGGCATTAGTTTCAGGTCTGTTTTCTTTTAAGGTTAGTAAGCTTTTCAAGGCCCTGAGGACCTCGCCTGGGCACCCTATTCCCTGCAAGAACACCCAGTACCGGCAGGCTCCACTGGGCTACTAAGAAACATCCAGGCCCGGAAACTTTTCCCATTCGCTCTTTGTATTTTGTGTGTAGGCCAACACACTACACTCTTCCTTGGAAGAGCTAGATTTCCTCAGCTCTCCAACAGCTCCAGGAAATGTGTTCTCTCACGTCCTACATATCATGCAAATCTGCCTCATTGCCCTAGGCTGACCGGCACTGAGAAACCAAAACTGCTTCGCATTCCTTCTACAAAGTCATACCTTAACACCCCATCCTCACAGTCGAAAGTCGGCTTGCGTTTCTGCTGTAACCCCAGCACAGTTCTTCCTCGTACACTCCAGGGTTTTAGAAGAAGCCGAGCCCGATAGCCTACCCAGAGCGATCCCTGGGGGAGGCGGTTGGCTACACGCAGAATTACGTGCCCAATAAACTTTATTTAAGGAAGGGACCAGTGTGTAGCTAGAGTGTATATTTCCTTGCTAGAAATCACAAGGAGGTAGGCTGCATGTTCGCTGGAAACGGGGAACGTATGGCACAAGCCTTGCTTACCCATTTTGAATGCTCCATTCAAGCTGCCTTGAAGCTGCCTAAATAACAATTTTAGGACGGGTCTCTAGTCTCTGTAGGCAAGGCTCTGGGAAGGGAACGAGTGTTCTCTCCATCAACAGGGTGCTTTCATAGCCTGGGTGGGAGCCTCTCCTCAGACGCTCTACAGCTAAAAGGAAACTTGACGTGAGTCCTTTCCTCAAGGTAAAGCCTAGAATAGCCCTGCCGAAGTGGAAGCTTGGAGCGGAGTCCTTGAGGCATTAGTTTCAGGTCTGTTTCCTTTTAAGGTTAGTAAGCTTTTCAGGACACCGAGGACCTCGCCTGGGCACCTTATTCCCTGGAAGACCACCGAGTACCGGCAGTCTCCACTGGGCTACTAAGAAACATCCAGGCCCGGAAACCTTTCCCAGTCACTCTGTGTATTTTGTGTGTAGGCCAACACACTGCACTCTTCCTTGGAAGAGCTAGATTTCCTCAGCTCTCCAACAGCCCCAGGAAATGTGTTCTCTCACGTCCTACATATCATGCAAATCTGCCTCATTGCCCTAGGCTGAGCAGCTCTGAGAAACCAAAACTGCTTCGCATTCCTTCTACAAAGTCATACCTTAAGACCCCATCCTTACAGGAGAAAGTCAGCTTGCGTTTCTGCTGTAACCAAAGCACAGATCTTCCTCTTACACTGCAGGGTTTTAGAAGAAGCTAAGCCAGATAGCCTACCTAGAGCGCTCCTTGGGGGAGGCTGTTGGCTACACGCAGAACTCCGTGCCAAATAAACTTTATTCAAGGAAGGGACCAGTGTGTAGCTAGAGTGTATATTTACTTGGTAGAAATCACAAGTAGGTAGGCCGCGTGTTCGCTGGAAACGGTGACCTTATGGCACAAGCCTTGCTTTCCCATTTTGAATGCTCCATGCATGCTGCCTTGAAGTTACCTAAATAACAGTTTTAGGACGAGTCTTTAGTCATTGTAGGCAGGGCTCTGGGAAGGGAACGAGTGTTCTCTGCATCAACAGGGTGCTTTCATAGCCTGGGTGGGAGCCTCTCCTCAGACGCCCTAGAGATAAAGGAAACTTGACGTGAGTTCTTTCCTCCAGGTAAAGCCTTGAATAGCCCTGCCGAAGCTAAGCTTGAAGCAGTTTCCTTGTGGCATTTGTTTTAGGTCTGTTTTCTTTTAAGGTTAGTAAGCTTGTCAAGACACCGAGGACCTCTCGTGGGCACCCTATTCCCTGCAAGAGCACCGAGTACCAGCAGGCTCGACTGGGCTACTAAGAAACATCCAGGCCCGGAAACGTTTCCCAGTCACTGTGTATTTTGTGTGTAGGGCAACACACTGCACTCTTCCTTGGAAGAGCTAGATTTCCTCAGCTCTCCAACAACTCCAGGCAATGTGTTCTCTCAATTCCTATATGTCATGCAAATCTCCCTCATTGCCCTAGGCTGAGCAGCACTGAGAAACCAAAACTGCAACGCATTCCTTCTTTAAAGTCCAACCTTAAGACCCCATCCTTACAGGAGAAAGTCGGCTTGCTTTCCTGCTGTAAGCAAAGCACAGTTCTTCCTCTTACACTCCAGGGTTTTAGAAGAAGCAGAGCCCGATAGCCTACCCAGAGCGCTCCCGAGGGGAGGCGGTTGGCTACACGCAGAATTCCGTGCCAAATAAACTTTATTCAAGGAAGGGACCAGTGTGTAGCTAGAGTGTATATTTACTTGGTAGAAATCACAAGGAGGTAGGCTGCATGTTCGCTGGAAACGGGGAACTTATGGCACAAGCCTTGCTTACCACTTTTGAATGCTCCATTCAAGCTGCCTTGAAGCTACCTAAATTACAATTTTAGGACGGGTCTCTAGTGTCTGTAGGCAGGGCTCTGGGAAGGGAACGAGTGTTCTCTACATCAACAGGGTGCTTTCATAGACTGGGTAGGAGCCTGGCCTGAGACACTCTAGAGCTAAAAGGAAACTTGACGTGAGTCCTCTCCTCAAGGTAAAGCCTAGAATAGCCCTGCCGAAGTGGAAGCTTGGAGCGGAGTTCTTGAGGCATTAGTTTCAGGTCTGTTTTCTTTTAAGGTTAGTAAGCTTTTCAAGGCCCTGAGGACCTCGCCTGGGCACCCTATTCCCTGCAAGAACACCCAGTACCGGCAGGCTCCACTGGGCTACTAAGAAACATCCAGGCCCGGAAACTTTTCCCATTCGCTCTTTGTATTTTGTGTGTAGGCCAACACACTACACTCTTCCTTGGAAGAGCTAGATTTCCTCAGCTCTCCAACAGCTCCAGGAAATGTGTTCTCTCACGTCCTACATATCATGCAAATCTGCCTCATTGCCCTAGGCTGACCGGCACTGAGAAACCAAAACTGCTTCGCATTCCTTCTACAAAGTCATACCTTAACACCCCATCCTCACAGTCGAAAGTCGGCTTGCGTTTCTGCTGTAACCACAGCACAGTTCTTCCTCGTACACTCCAGGGTTTTAGAAGAAGCCGAGCCCGATAGCCTACCCAGAGCGATCCCTGGGGGAGGCGGTTGGCTACACGCAGAATTACGTGCCCAATAAACTTTATTTAAGGAAGGGACCAGTGTGTAGCTAGAGTGTATATTTCCTTGCTAGAAATCACAAGGAGGTAGGCTGCATGTTCGCTGGAAACGGGGAACGTATGGCACAAGCCTTGCTTACCCATTTTGAATGCTCCATTCAAGCTGCCTTGAAGCTGCCTAAATAACAATTTTAGGACGGGTCTCTAGTCTCTGTAGGCAAGGCTCTGGGAAGGGAACGAGTGTTCTCTCCATCAACAGGGTGCTTTCATAGCCTGGGTGGGAGCCTCTCCTCAGACGCTCTACAGCTAAAAGGAAACTTGACGTGAGTCCTTTCCTCAAGGTAAAGCCTAGAATAGCCCTGCCGAAGTGGAAGCTTGGAGCGGAGTCCTTGAGGCATTAGTTTCAGGTCTGTTTCCTTTTAAGGTTAGTAAGCTTTTCAGGACACCGAGGACCTCGCCTGGGCACCTTATTCCCTGGAAGACCACCGAGTACCGGCAGTCTCCACTGGGCTACTAAGAAACATCCAGGCCCGGAAACCTTTCCCAGTCACTCTGTGTATTTTGTGTGTAGGCCAACACACTGCACTCTTCCTTGGAAGAGCTAGATTTCCTCAGCTCTCCAACAGCCCCAGGAAATGTGTTCTCTCACGTCCTACATATCATGCAAATCTGCCTCATTGCCCTAGGCTGAGCAGCTCTGAGAAACCAAAACTGCTTCGCATTCCTTCTACAAAGTCATACCTTAAGACCCCATCCTTACAGGAGAAAGTCAGCTTGCGTTTCTGCTGTAACCAAAGCACAGATCTTCCTCTTACACTGCAGGGTTTTAGAAGAAGCTAAGCCAGATAGCCTACCTAGAGCGCTCCTTGGGGGAGGCTGTTGGCTACACGCAGAACTCCGTGCCAAATAAACTTTATTCAAGGAAGGGACCAGTGTGTAGCTAGAGTGTATATTTACTTGGTAGAAATCACAAGTAGGTAGGCCGCGTGTTCGCTGGAAACGGTGACCTTATGGCACAAGCCTTGCTTTCCCATTTTGAATGCTCCATGCATGCTGCCTTGAAGTTACCTAAATAACAGTTTTAGGACGAGTCTTTAGTCATTGTAGGCAGGGCTCTGGGAAGGGAACGAGTGTTCTCTGCATCAACAGGGTGCTTTCATAGCCTGGGTGGGAGCCTCTCCTCAGACGCCCTAGAGATAAAGGAAACTTGACGTGAGTTCTTTCCTCCAGGTAAAGCCTTGACTAGCCCTGCCGAAGCTAAGCTTGAAGCAGTTTCCTTGTGGCATTTGTTTTAGGTCTGTTTTCTTTTAAGGTTAGTAAGCTTGTCAAGACACCGAGGACCTCTCGTGGGCACCCTATTCCCTGCAAGAGCACCGAGTACCAGCAGGCTCGACTGGGCTACTAAGAAACATCCAGGCCCGGAAACGTTTCCCAGTCACTGTGTATTTTGTGTGTAGGGCAACACACTGCACTCTTCCTTGGAAGAGCTAGATTTCCTCAGCTCTCCAACAACTCCAGGCAATGTGTTCTCTCAATTCCTATATGTCATGCAAATCTCCCTCATTGCCCTAGGCTGAGCAGCACTGAGAAACCAAAACTGCAACGCATTCCTTCTTTAAAGTCAAACCTTAAGACCCCATCCTTACAGGAGAAAGTCGGCTTGCTTTCCTGCTGTAAGCAAAGCACAGTTCTTCCTCTTACACTCCAGGGTTTTAGAAGAAGCAGAGCCCGATAGCCTACCCAGAGCGCTCCCGAGGGGAGGCGGTTGGCTACACGCAGAATTCCGTGCCAAATAAACTTTATTCAAGGAAGGGACCAGTGTGTAGCTAGAGTGTATATTTACTTGGTAGAAATCACAAGGAGGTAGGCTGCATGTTCGCTGGAAACGGGGAACTTATGGCACAAGCCTTGCTTACCACTTTTGAATGCTCCATTCAAGCTGCCTTGAAGCTACCTAAATTACAATTTTAGGACGGGTCTCTAGTGTCTGTAGGCAGGGCTCTGGGAAGGGAACGAGTGTTCTCTACATCAACAGGGTGCTTTCATAGACTGGGTAGGAGCCTGGCCTGAGACACTCTAGAGCTAAAAGGAAACTTGACGTGAGTCCTCTCCTCAAGGTAAAGCCTAGAATAGCCCTGCCGAAGTGGAAGCTTGGAGCGGAGTTCTTGAGGCATTAGTTTCAGGTCTGTTTTCTTTTAAGGTTAGTAAGCTTTTCAAGGCCCTGAGGACCTCGCCTGGGCACCCTATTCCCTGCAAGAACACCCAGTACCGGCAGGCTCCACTGGGCTACTAAGAAACATCCAGGCCCGGAAACTTTTCCCATTCGCTCTTTGTATTTTGTGTGTAGGCCAACACACTACACTCTTCCTTGGAAGAGCTAGATTTCCTCAGCTCTCCAACAGCTCCAGGAAATGTGTTCTCTCACGTCCTACATATCATGCAAATCTGCCTCATTGCCCTAGGCTGACCGGCACTGAGAAACCAAAACTGCTTCGCATTCCTTCTACAAAGTCATACCTTAACACCCCATCCTCACAGTCGAAAGTCGGCTTGCGTTTCTGCTGTAACCCCAGCACAGTTCTTCCTCGTACACTCCAGGGTTTTAGAAGAAGCCGAGCCCGATAGCCTACCCAGAGCGATCCCTGGGGGAGGCGGTTGGCTACACGCAGAATTACGTGCCCAATAAACTTTATTTAAGGAAGGGACCAGTGTGTAGCTAGAGTGTATATTTCCTTGCTAGAAATCACAAGGAGGTAGGCTGCATGTTCGCTGGAAACGGGGAACGTATGGCACAAGCCTTGCTTACCCATTTTGAATGCTCCATTCAAGCTGCCTTGAAGCTGCCTAAATAACAATTTTAGGACGGGTCTCTAGTCTCTGTAGGCAAGGCTCTGGGAAGGGAACGAGTGTTCTCTCCATCAACAGGGTGCTTTCATAGCCTGGGTGGGAGCCTCTCCTCAGACGCTCTACAGCTAAAAGGAAACTTGACGTGAGTCCTTTCCTCAAGGTAAAGCCTAGAATAGCCCTGCCGAAGTGGAAGCTTGGAGCGGAGTCCTTGAGGCATTAGTTTCAGGTCTGTTTCCTTTTAAGGTTAGTAAGCTTTTCAGGACACCGAGGACCTCGCCTGGGCACCTTATTCCCTGGAAGACCACCGAGTACCGGCAGTCTCCACTGGGCTACTAAGAAACATCCAGGCCCGGAAACCTTTCCCAGTCACTCTGTGTATTTTGTGTGTAGGCCAACACACTGCACTCTTCCTTGGAAGAGCTAGATTTCCTCAGCTCTCCAACAGCCCCAGGAAATGTGTTCTCTCACGTCCTACATATCATGCAAATCTGCCTCATTGCCCTAGGCTGAGCAGCTCTGAGAAACCAAAACTGCTTCGCATTCCTTCTACAAAGTCATACCTTAAGACCCCATCCTTACAGGAGAAAGTCAGCTTGCGTTTCTGCTGTAACCAAAGCACAGATCTTCCTCTTACACTGCAGGGTTTTAGAAGAAGCTAAGCCAGATAGCCTACCTAGAGCGCTCCTTGGGGGAGGCTGTTGGCTACACGCAGAACTCCGTGCCAAATAAACTTTATTCAAGGAAGGGACCAGTGTGTAGCTAGAGTGTATATTTACTTGGTAGAAATCACAAGTAGGTAGGCCGCGTGTTCGCTGGAAACGGTGACCTTATGGCACAAGCCTTGCTTTCCCATTTTGAATGCTCCATGCATGCTGCCTTGAAGTTACCTAAATAACAGTTTTAGGACGAGTCTTTAGTCATTGTAGGCAGGGCTCTGGGAAGGGAACGAGTGTTCTCTGCATCAACAGGGTGCTTTCATAGCCTGGGTGGGAGCCTCTCCTCAGACGCCCTAGAGATAAAGGAAACTTGACGTGAGTTCTTTCCTCCAGGTAAAGCCTTGACTAGCCCTGCCGAAGCTAAGCTTGAAGCAGTTTCCTTGTGGCATTTGTTTTAGGTCTGTTTTCTTTTAAGGTTAGTAAGCTTGTCAAGACACCGAGGACCTCTCGTGGGCACCCTATTCCCTGCAAGAGCACCGAGTACCAGCAGGCTCGACTGGGCTACTAAGAAACATCCAGGCCCGGAAACGTTTCCCAGTCACTGTGTATTTTGTGTGTAGGGCAACACACTGCACTCTTCCTTGGAAGAGCTAGATTTCCTCAGCTCTCCAACAACTCCAGGCAATGTGTTCTCTCAATTCCTATATGTCATGCAAATCTCCCTCATTGCCCTAGGCTGAGCAGCACTGAGAAACCAAAACTGCAACGCATTCCTTCTTTAAAGTCCAACCTTAAGACCCCATCCTTACAGGAGAAAGTCGGCTTGCTTTCCTGCTGTAAGCAAAGCACAGTTCTTCCTCTTACACTCCAGGGTTTTAGAAGAAGCAGAGCCCGATAGCCTACCCAGAGCGCTCCCGAGGGGAGGCGGTTGGCTACACGCAGAATTCCGTGCCAAATAAACTTTATTCAAGGAAGGGACCAGTGTGTAGCTAGAGTGTATATTTACTTGGTAGAAATCACAAGGAGGTAGGCTGCATGTTCGCTGGAAACGGGGAACTTATGGCACAAGCCTTGCTTACCACTTTTGAATGCTCCATTCAAGCTGCCTTGAAGCTACCTAAATTACAATTTTAGGACGGGTCTCTAGTGTCTGTAGGCAGGGCTCTGGGAAGGGAACGAGTGTTCTCTACATCAACAGGGTGCTTTCATAGACTGGGTAGGAGCCTCGCCTGAGACACTCTAGAGCTAAAAGGAAACTTGACGTGAGTCCTCTCCTCAAGGTAAAGCCTAGAATAGCCCTGCCGAAGTGGAAGCTTGGAGCGGAGTTCTTGAGGCATTAGTTTCAGGTCTGTTTTCTTTTAAGGTTAGTAAGCTTTTCAAGGCCCTGAGGACCTCGCCTGGGCACCCTATTCCCTGCAAGAACACCCAGTACCGGCAGGCTCCACTGGGCTACTAAGAAACATCCAGGCCCGGAAACTTTTCCCATTCGCTCTTTGTATTTTGTGTGTAGGCCAACACACTACACTCTTCCTTGGAAGAGCTAGATTTCCTCAGCTCTCCAACAGCTCCAGGAAATGTGTTCTCTCACGTCCTACATATCATGCAAATCTGCCTCATTGCCCTAGGCTGACCGGCACTGAGAAACCAAAACTGCTTCGCATTCCTTCTACAAAGTCATACCTTAACACCCCATCCTCACAGTCGAAAGTCGGCTTGCGTTTCTGCTGTAACCACAGCACAGTTCTTCCTCGTACACTCCAGGGTTTTAGAAGAAGCCGAGCCCGATAGCCTACCCAGAGCGATCCCTGGGGGAGGCGGTTGGCTACACGCAGAATTACGTGCCCAATAAACTTTATTTAAGGAAGGGACCAGTGTGTAGCTAGAGTGTATATTTCCTTGCTAGAAATCACAAGGAGGTAGGCTGCATGTTCGCTGGAAACGGGGAACGTATGGCACAAGCCTTGCTTACCCATTTTGAATGCTCCATTCAAGCTGCCTTGAAGCTGCCTAAAGAACAATTTTAGGACGGGTCTCTAGTCTCTGTAGGCAAGGCTCTGGGAAGGGAACGAGTGTTCTCTCCATCAACAGGGTGCTTTCATAGCCTGGGTGGGAGCCTCTCCTCAGACGCTCTACAGCTAAAAGGAAACTTGACGTGAGTCCTTTCCTCAAGGTAAAGCCTAGAATAGCCCTGCCGAAGTGGAAGCTTGGAGCGGAGTCCTTGAGGCATTAGTTTCAGGTCTGTTTCCTTTTAAGGTTAGTAAGCTTTTCAGGACACCGAGGACCTCGCCTGGGCACCTTATTCCCTGGAAGACCACCGAGTACCGGCAGTCTCCACTGGGCTACTAAGAAACATCCAGGCCCGGAAACCTTTCCCAGTCACTCTGTGTATTTTGTGTGTAGGCCAACACACTGCACTCTTCCTTGGAAGAGCTAGATTTCCTCAGCTCTCCAACAGCCCCAGGAAATGTGTTCTCTCACGTCCTACATATCATGCAAATCTGCCTCATTGCCCTAGGCTGAGCAGCTCTGAGAAACCAAAACTGCTTCGCATTCCTTCTACAAAGTCATACCTTAAGACCCCATCCTTACAGGAGAAAGTCAGCTTGCGTTTCTGCTGTAACCAAAGCACAGATCTTCCTCTTACACTGCAGGGTTTTAGAAGAAGCTAAGCCAGATAGCCTACCTAGAGCGCTCCTTGGGGGAGGCTGTTGGCTACACGCAGAACTCCGTGCCAAATAAACTTTATTCAAGGAAGGGACCAGTGTGTAGCTAGAGTGTATATTTACTTGGTAGAAATCACAAGTAGGTAGGCCGCGTGTTCGCTGGAAACGGTGACCTTATGGCACAAGCCTTGCTTTCCCATTTTGAATGCTCCATGCATGCTGCCTTGAAGTTACCTAAATAACAGTTTTAGGACGAGTCTTTAGTCATTGTAGGCAGGGCTCTGGGAAGGGAACGAGTGTTCTCTGCATCAACAGGGTGCTTTCATAGCCTGGGTGGGAGCCTCTCCTCAGACGCCCTAGAGATAAAGGAAACTTGACGTGAGTTCTTTCCTCCAGGTAAAGCCTTGAATAGCCCTGCCGAAGCTAAGCTTGAAGCAGTTTCCTTGTGGCATTTGTTTTAGGTCTGTTTTCTTTTAAGGTTAGTAAGCTTGTCAAGACACCGAGGACCTCTCGTGGGCACCCTATTCCCTGCAAGAGCACCGAGTACCAGCAGGCTCGACTGGGCTACTAAGAAACATCCAGGCCCGGAAACGTTTCCCAGTCACTGTGTATTTTGTGTGTAGGGCAACACACTGCACTCTTCCTTGGAAGAGCTAGATTTCCTCAGCTCTCCAACAACTCCAGGCAATGTGTTCTCTCAATTCCTATATGTCATGCAAATCTCCCTCATTGCCCTAGGCTGAGCAGCACTGAGAAACCAAAACTGCAACGCATTCCTTCTTTAAAGTCCAACCTTAAGACCCCATCCTTACAGGAGAAAGTCGGCTTGCTTTCCTGCTGTAAGCAAAGCACAGTTCTTCCTCTTACACTCCAGGGTTTTAGAAGAAGCAGAGCCCGATAGCCTACCCAGAGCGCTCCCGAGGGGAGGCGGTTGGCTACACGCAGAATTCCGTGCCAAATAAACTTTATTCAAGGAAGGGACCAGTGTGTAGCTAGAGTGTATATTTACTTGGTAGAAATCACAAGGAGGTAGGCTGCATGTTCGCTGGAAACGGGGAACTTATGGCACAAGCCTTGCTTACCACTTTTGAATGCTCCATTCAAGCTGCCTTGAAGCTACCTAAATTACAATTTTAGGACGGCTCTCTAGTGTCTGTAGGCAGGGCTCTGGGAAGGGAACGAGTGTTCTCTACATCAACAGGGTGCTTTCATAGACTGGGTAGGAGCCTCGCCTGAGACACTCTAGAGCTAAAAGGAAACTTGACGTGAGTCCTCTCCTCAAGGTAAAGCCTAGAATAGCCCTGCCGAAGTGGAAGCTTGGAGCGGAGTTCTTGAGGCATTAGTTTCAGGTCTGTTTTCTTTTAAGGTTAGTAAGCTTTTCAAGGCCCTGAGGACCTCGCCTGGGCACCCTATTCCCTGCAAGAACACCCAGTACCGGCAGGCTCCACTGGGCTACTAAGAAACATCCAGGCCCGGAAACTTTTCCTATTCGCTCTTTGTATTTTGTGTGTAGGCCAACACACTACACTCTTCCTTGGAAGAGCTAGATTTCCTCAGCTCTCCAACAACTCCAGGAAATGTGTTCTCTCACGTCCTACATATCATGCAAATCTGCCTCATTGCCCTAGGCTGACCGGCACTGAGAAACCAAAACTGCTTCGCATTCCTTCTACAAAGTCATACCTTAACACCCCATCCTCACAGTCGAAAGTCGGCTTGCGTTTCTGCTGTAACCACAGCACAGTTCTTCCTCGTACACTCCAGGGTTTTAGAAGAAGCCGAGCCCGATAGCCTACCCAGAGCGATCCCTGGGGGAGGCGGTTGGCTACACGCAGAATTACGTGCCCAATAAACTTTATTTAAGGAAGGGACCAGTGTGTAGCTAGAGTGTATATTTCCTTGCTAGAAATCACAAGGAGGTAGGCTGCATGTTCGCTGGAAACGGGGAACGTATGGCACAAGCCTTGCTTACCCATTTTGAATGCTCCATTCAAGCTGCCTTGAAGCTGCCTAAATAACAATTTTAGGACGGGTCTCTAGTCTCTGTAGGCAAGGCTCTGGGAAGGGAACGAGTGTTCTCTCCATCAACAGGGTGCTTTCATAGCCTGGGTGGGAGCCTCTCCTCAGACGCTCTACAGCTAAAAGGAAACTTGACGTGAGTCCTTTCCTCAAGGTAAAGCCTAGAATAGCCCTGCCGAAGTGGAAGCTTGGAGCGGAGTCCTTGAGGCATTAGTTTCAGGTCTGTTTCCTTTTAAGGTTAGTAAGCTTTTCAGGACACCGAGGACCTCGCCTGGGCACCTTATTCCCTGGAAGACCACCGAGTACCGGCAGTCTCCACTGGGCTACTAAGAAACATCCAGGCCCGGAAACCTTTCCCAGTCACTCTGTGTATTTTGTGTGTAGGCCAACACACTGCACTCTTCCTTGGAAGAGCTAGATTTCCTCAGCTCTCCAACAGCCCCAGGAAATGTGTTCTCTCACGTCCTACATATCATGCAAATCTGCCTCATTGCCCTAGGCTGAGCAGCTCTGAGAAACCAAAACTGCTTCGCATTCCTTCTACAAAGTCATACCTTAAGACCCCATCCTTACAGGAGAAAGTCAGCTTGCGTTTCTGCTGTAACCAAAGCACAGATCTTCCTCTTACACTGCAGGGTTTTAGAAGAAGCTAAGCCAGATAGCCTACCTAGAGCGCTCCTTGGGGGAGGCTGTTGGCTACACGCAGAACTCCGTGCCAAATAAACTTTATTCAAGGAAGGGACCAGTGTGTAGCTAGAGTGTATATTTACTTGGTAGAAATCACAAGTAGGTAGGCCGCGTGTTCGCTGGAAACGGTGACCTTATGGCACAAGCCTTGCTTTCCCATTTTGAATGCTCCATGCATGCTGCCTTGAAGTTACCTAAATAACAGTTTTAGGACGAGTCTTTAGTCATTGTAGGCAGGGCTCTGGGAAGGGAACGAGTGTTCTCTGCATCAACAGGGTGCTTTCATAGCCTGGGTGGGAGCCTCTCCTCAGACGCCCTAGAGATAAAGGAAACTTGACGTGAGTTCTTTCCTCCAGGTAAAGCCTTGAATAGCCCTGCCGAAGCTAAGCTTGAAGCAGTTTCCTTGTGGCATTTGTTTTAGGTCTGTTTTCTTTTAAGGTTAGTAAGCTTGTCAAGACACCGAGGACCTCTCGTGGGCACCCTATTCCCTGCAAGAGCACCGAGTACCAGCAGGCTCGACTGGGCTAC
Organism: Balaenoptera physalus; assembly: GCF_965194825.1. Classification (NCBI taxonomy): domain Eukaryota; kingdom Metazoa; phylum Chordata; class Mammalia; order Artiodactyla; family Balaenopteridae; genus Balaenoptera; species Balaenoptera physalus. The sequence continues at coordinate 39,188,361 of NC_138895.1, read as the reverse complement.
TAAGAAACATCCAGGCCCGGAAACGTTTCCCAGTCACTGTGTATTTTGTGTGTAGGGCAACACACTGCACTCTTCCTTGGAAGAGCTAGATTTCCTCAGCTCTCCAACAACTCCAGGCAATGTGTTCTCTCAATTCCTATATGTCATGCAAATCTCCCTCATTGCCCTAGGCTGAGCAGCACTGAGAAACCAAAACTGCAACGCATTCCTTCTTTAAAGTCCAACCTTAAGACCCCATCCTTACAGGAGAAAGTCGGCTTGCTTTCCTGCTGTAAGCAAAGCACAGTTCTTCCTCTTACACTCCAGGGTTTTAGAAGAAGCAGAGCCCGATAGCCTACCCAGAGCGCTCCCGAGGGGAGGCGGTTGGCTACACGCAGAATTCCGTGCCAAATAAACTTTATTCAAGGAAGGGACCAGTGTGTAGCTAGAGTGTATATTTACTTGGTAGAAATCACAAGGAGGTAGGCTGCATGTTCGCTGGAAACGGGGAACTTATGGCACAAGCCTTGCTTACCACTTTTGAATGCTCCATTCAAGCTGCCTTGAAGCTACCTAAATTACAATTTTAGGACGGGTCTCTAGTGTCTGTAGGCAGGGCTCTGGGAAGGGAACGAGTGTTCTCTACATCAACAGGGTGCTTTCATAGACTGGGTAGGAGCCTCGCCTGAGACACTCTAGAGCTAAAAGGAAACTTGACGTGAGTCCTCTCCTCAAGGTAAAGCCTAGAATAGCCCTGCCGAAGTGGAAGCTTGGAGCGGAGTTCTTGAGGCATTAGTTTCAGGTCTGTTTTCTTTTAAGGTTAGTAAGCTTTTCAAGGCCCTGAGGACCTCGCCTGGGCACCCTATTCCCTGCAAGAACACCCAGTACCGGCAGGCTCCACTGGGCTACTAAGAAACATCCAGGCCCGGAAACTTTTCCTATTCGCTCTTTGTATTTTGTGTGTAGGCCAACACACTACACTCTTCCTTGGAAGAGCTAGATTTCCTCAGCTCTCCAACAGCTCCAGGAAATGTGTTCTCTCACGTCCTACATATCATGCAAATCTGCCTCATTGCCCTAGGCTGACCGGCACTGAGAAACCAAAACTGCTTCGCATTCCTTCTACAAAGTCATACCTTAACACCCCATCCTCACAGTCGAAAGTCGGCTTGCGTTTCTGCTGTAACCACAGCACAGTTCTTCCTCGTACACTCCAGGGTTTTAGAAGAAGCCGAGCCCGATAGCCTACCCAGAGCGATCCCTGGGGGAGGCGGTTGGCTACACGCAGAATTACGTGCCCAATAAACTTTATTTAAGGAAGGGACCAGTGTGTAGCTAGAGTGTATATTTCCTTGCTAGAAATCACAAGGAGGTAGGCTGCATGTTCGCTGGAAACGGGGAACGTATGGCACAAGCCTTGCTTACCCATTTTGAATGCTCCATTCAAGCTGCCTTGAAGCTGCCTAAATAACAATTTTAGGACGGGTCTCTAGTCTCTGTAGGCAAGGCTCTGGGAAGGGAACGAGTGTTCTCTCCATCAACAGGGTGCTTTCATAGCCTGGGTGGGAGCCTCTCCTCAGACGCTCTACAGCTAAAAGGAAACTTGACGTGAGTCCTTTCCTCAAGGTAAAGCCTAGAATAGCCCTGCCGAAGTGGAAGCTTGGAGCGGAGTCCTTGAGGCATTAGTTTCAGGTCTGTTTCCTTTTAAGGTTAGTAAGGTTTTCAGGACACCGAGGACCTCGCCTGGGCACCTTATTCCCTGGAAGACCACCGAGTACCGGCAGTCTCCACTGGGCTACTAAGAAACATCCAGGCCCGGAAACCTTTCCCAGTCACTCTGTGTATTTTGTGTGTAGGCCAACACACTGCACTCTTCCTTGGAAGAGCTAGATTTCCTCAGCTCTCCAACAGCCCCAGGAAATGTGTTCTCTCACGTCCTACATATCATGCAAATCTGCCTCATTGCCCTAGGCTGAGCAGCTCTGAGAAACCAAAACTGCTTCGCATTCCTTCTACAAAGTCATACCTTAAGACCCCATCCTTACAGGAGAAAGTCAGCTTGCGTTTCTGCTGTAACCAAAGCACAGATCTTCCTCTTACACTGCAGGGTTTTAGAAGAAGCTAAGCCAGATAGCCTACCTAGAGCGCTCCTTGGGGGAGGCTGTTGGCTACACGCAGAACTCCGTGCCAAATAAACTTTATTCAAGGAAGGGACCAGTGTGTAGCTAGAGTGTATATTTACTTGGTAGAAATCACAAGTAGGTAGGCCGCGTGTTCGCTGGAAACGGTGACCTTATGGCACAAGCCTTGCTTTCCCATTTTGAATGCTCCATGCATGCTGCCTTGAAGTTACCTAAATAACAGTTTTAGGACGAGTCTTTAGTCATTGTAGGCAGGGCTCTGGGAAGGGAACGAGTGTTCTCTGCATCAACAGGGTGCTTTCATAGCCTGGGTGGGAGCCTCTCCTCAGACGCCCTAGAGATAAAGGAAACTTGACGTGAGTTCTTTCCTCCAGGTAAAGCCTTGAATAGCCCTGCCGAAGCTAAGCTTGAAGCAGTTTCCTTGTGGCATTTGTTTTAGGTCTGTTTTCTTTTAAGGTTAGTAAGCTTGTCAAGACACCGAGGACCTCTCGTGGGCACCCTATTCCCTGCAAGAGCACCGAGTACCAGCAGGCTCGACTGGGCTACTAAGAAACATCCAGGCCCGGAAACGTTTCCCAGTCACTGTGTATTTTGTGTGTAGGGCAACACACTGCACTCTTCCTTGGAAGAGCTAGATTTCCTCAGCTCTCCAACAACTCCAGGCAATGTGTTCTCTCAATTCCTATATGTCATGCAAATCTCCCTCATTGCCCTAGGCTGAGCAGCACTGAGAAACCAAAACTGCAACGCATTCCTTCTTTAAAGTCAAACCTTAAGACCCCATCCTTACAGGAGAAAGTCGGCTTGCTTTCCTGCTGTAAGCAAAGCAAAGTTCTTCCTCTTACACTCCAGGGTTTTAGAAGAAGCAGAGCCCGATAGCCTACCCAGAGCGCTCCCGAGGGGAGGCGGTTGGCTACACGCAGAATTCCGTGCCAAATAAACTTTATTCAAGGAAGGGACCAGTGTGTAGCTAGAGTGTATATTTACTTGGTAGAAATCACAAGGAGGTAGGCTGCATGTTCGCTGGAAACGGGGAACTTATGGCACAAGCCTTGCTTACCACTTTTGAATGCTCCATTCAAGCTGCCTTGAAGCTACCTAAATTACAATTTTAGGACGGCTCTCTAGTGTCTGTAGGCAGGGCTCTGGGAAGGGAACGAGTGTTCTCTACATCAACAGGGTGCTTTCATAGACTGGGTAGGAGCCTCGCCTGAGACACTCTAGAGCTAAAAGGAAACTTGACGTGAGTCCTCTCCTCAAGGTAAAGCCTAGAATAGCCCTGCCGAAGTGGAAGCTTGGAGCGGAGTTCTTGAGGCATTAGTTTCAGGTCTGTTTTCTTTTAAGGTTAGTAAGCTTTTCAAGGCCCTGAGGACCTCGCCTGGGCACCCTATTCCCTGCAAGAACACCCAGTACCGGCAGGCTCCACTGGGCTACTAAGAAACATCCAGGCCCGGAAACTTTTCCCATTCGCTCTTTGTGTTTTGTGTGTAGGCCAACACACTACACTCTTCCTTGGAAGAGCTAGATTTCCTCAGCTCTCCAACAGCTCCAGGAAATGTGTTCTCTCACGTCCTACATATCATGCAAATCTGCCTCATTGCCCTAGGCTGACCGGCACTGAGAAACCAAAACTGCTTCGCATTCCTTCTACAAAGTCATACCTTAACACCCCATCCTCACAGTCGAAAGTCGGCTTGCGTTTCTGCTGTAACCACAGCACAGTTCTTCCTCGTACACTCCAGGGTTTTAGAAGAAGCCGAGCCCGATAGCCTACCCAGAGCGATCCCTGGGGGAGGCGGTTGGCTACACGCAGAATTACGTGCCCAATAAACTTTATTTAAGGAAGGGACCAGTGTGTAGCTAGAGTGTATATTTCCTTGCTAGAAATCACAAGGAGGTAGGCTGCATGTTCGCTGGAAACGGGGAACGTATGGCACAAGCCTTGCTTACCCATTTTGAATGCTCCATTCAAGCTGCCTTGAAGCTGCCTAAATAACAATTTTAGGACGGGTCTCTAGTCTCTGTAGGCAAGGCTCTGGGAAGGGAACGAGTGTTCTCTCCATCAACAGGGTGCTTTCATAGCCTGGGTGGGAGCCTCTCCTCAGACGCTCTACAGCTAAAAGGAAACTTGACGTGAGTCCTTTCCTCAAGGTAAAGCCTAGAATAGCCCTGCCGAAGTGGAAGCTTGGAGCGGAGTCCTTGAGGCATTAGTTTCAGGTCTGTTTCCTTTTAAGGTTAGTAAGCTTTTCAGGACACCGAGGACCTCGCCTGGGCACCTTATTCCCTGGACGACCACCGAGTACCGGCAGTCTCCACTGGGCTACTAAGAAACATCCAGGCCCGGAAACCTTTCCCAGTCACTCTGTGTATTTTGTGTGTAGGCCAACACACTGCACTCTTCCTTGGAAGAGCTAGATTTCCTCAGCTCTCCAACAGCCCCAGGAAATGTGTTCTCTCACGTCCTACATATCATGCAAATCTGCCTCATTGCCCTAGGCTGAGCAGCTCTGAGAAACCAAAACTGCTTCGCATTCCTTCTACAAAGTCATACCTTAAGACCCCATCCTTACAGGAGAAAGTCAGCTTGCGTTTCTGCTGTAACCAAAGCACAGATCTTCCTCTTACACTGCAGGGTTTTAGAAGAAGCTAAGCCAGATAGCCTACCTAGAGCGCTCCTTGGGGGAGGCTGTTGGCTACACGCAGAACTCCGTGCCAAATAAACTTTATTCAAGGAAGGGACCAGTGTGTAGCTAGAGTGTATATTTACTTGGTAGAAATCCCAAGTAGGTAGGCCGCGTGTTCGCTGGAAACGGTGACCTTATGGCACAAGCCTTGCTTTCCCATTTTGAATGCTCCATGCATGCTGCCTTGAAGTTACCTAAATAACAGTTTTAGGACGAGTCTTTAGTCATTGTAGGCAGGGCTCTGGGAAGGGAACGAGTGTTCTCTGCATCAACAGGGTGCTTTCATAGCCTGGGTGGGAGCCTCTCCTCAGACGCCCTAGAGATAAAGGAAACTTGACGTGAGTTCTTTCCTCCAGGTAAAGCCTTGAATAGCCCTGCCGAAGCTAAGCTTGAAGCAGTTTCCTTGTGGCATTTGTTTTAGGTCTGTTTTCTTTTAAGGTTAGTAAGCTTGTCAAGACACCGAGGACCTCTCGTGGGCACCCTATTCCCTGCAAGAGCACCGAGTACCAGCAGGCTCGACTGGGCTACTAAGAAACATCCAGGCCCGGAAACGTTTCCCAGTCACTGTGTATTTTGTGTGTAGGGCAACACACTGCACTCTTCCTTGGAAGAGCTAGATTTCCTCAGCTCTCCAACAACTCCAGGCAATGTGTTCTCTCAATTCCTATATGTCATGCAAATCTCCCTCATTGCCCTAGGCTGAGCAGCACTGAGAAACCAAAACTGCAACGCATTCCTTCTTTAAAGTCAAACCTTAAGACCCCATCCTTACAGGAGAAAGTCGGCTTGCTTTCCTGCTGTAAGCAAAGCACAGTTCTTCCTCTTACACTCCAGGGTTTTAGAAGAAGCAGAGCCCGATAGCCTACCCAGAGCGCTCCCGAGGGGAGGCGGTTGGCTACACGCAGAATTCCGTGCCAAATAAACTTTATTCAAGGAAGGGACCAGTGTGTAGCTAGAGTGTATATTTACTTGGTAGAAATCACAAGGAGGTAGGCTGCATGTTCGCTGGAAACGGGGAACTTATGGCACAAGCCTTGCTTACCACTTTTGAATGCTCCATTCAAGCTGCCTTGAAGCTACCTAAATTACAATTTTAGGACGGCTCTCTAGTGTCTGTAGGCAGGGCTCTGGGAAGGGAACGAGTGTTCTCTACATCAACAGGGTGCTTTCATAGACTGGGTAGGAGCCTCGCCTGAGACACTCTAGAGCTAAAAGGAAACTTGACGTGAGTCCTCTCCTCAAGGTAAAGCCTAGAATAGCCCTGCCGAAGTGGAAGCTTGGAGCGGAGTTCTTGAGGCATTAGTTTCAGGTCTGTTTTCTTTTAAGGTTAGTAAGCTTTTCAAGGCCCTGAGGACCTCGCCTGGGCACCCTATTCCCTGCAAGAACACCCAGTACCGGCAGGCTCCACTGGGCTACTAAGAAACATCCAGGCCCGGAAACTTTTCCCATTCGCTCTTTGTATTTTGTGTGTAGGCCAACACACTACACTCTTCCTTGGAAGAGCTAGATTTCCTCAGCTCTCCAACAGCTCCAGGAAATGTGTTCTCTCACGTCCTACATATCATGCAAATCTGCCTCATTGCCCTAGGCTGACCGGCACTGAGAAACCAAAACTGCTTCGCATTCCTTCTACAAAGTCATACCTTAACACCCCATCCTCACAGTCGAAAGTCGGCTTGCGTTTCTGCTGTAACCACAGCACAGTTCTTCCTCGTACACTCCAGGGTTTTAGAAGAAGCCGAGCCCGATAGCCTACCCAGAGCGATCCCTGGGGGAGGCGGTTGGCTACACGCAGAATTACGTGCCCAATAAACTTTATTTAAGGAAGGGACCAGTGTGTAGCTAGAGTGTATATTTCCTTGCTAGAAATCACAAGGAGGTAGGCTGCATGTTCGCTGGAAACGGGGAACGTATGGCACAAGCCTTGCTTACCCATTTTGAATGCTCCATTCAAGCTGCCTTGAAGCTGCCTAAATAACAATTTTAGGACGGGTCTCTAGTCTCTGTAGGCAAGGCTCTGGGAAGGGAACGAGTGTTCTCTCCATCAACAGGGTGCTTTCATAGCCTGGGTGGGAGCCTCTCCTCAGACGCTCTACAGCTAAAAGGAAACTTGACGTGAGTCCTTTCCTCAAGGTAAAGCCTAGAATAGCCCTGCCGAAGTGGAAGCTTGGAGCGGAGTCCTTGAGGCATTAGTTTCAGGTCTGTTTCCTTTTAAGGTTAGTAAGCTTTTCAGGACACCGAGGACCTCGCCTGGGCACCTTATTCCCTGGAAGACCACCGAGTACCGGCAGTCTCCACTGGGCTACTAAGAAACATCCAGGCCCGGAAACCTTTCCCAGTCACTCTGTGTATTTTGTGTGTAGGCCAACACACTGCACTCTTCCTTGGAAGAGCTAGATTTCCTCAGCTCTCCAACAGCCCCAGGAAATGTGTTCTCTCACGTCCTACATATCATGCAAATCTGCCTCATTGCCCTAGGCTGAGCAGCTCTGAGAAACCAAAACTGCTTCGCATTCCTTCTACAAAGTCATACCTTAAGACCCCATCCTTACAGGAGAAAGTCAGCTTGCGTTTCTGCTGTAACCAAAGCACAGATCTTCCTCTTACACTGCAGGGTTTTAGAAGAAGCTAAGCCAGATAGCCTACCTAGAGCGCTCCTTGGGGGAGGCTGTTGGCTACACGCAGAACTCCGTGCCAAATAAACTTTATTCAAGGAAGGGACCAGTGTGTAGCTAGAGTGTATATTTACTTGGTAGAAATCACAAGTAGGTAGGCCGCGTGTTCGATGGAAACGGTGACCTTATGGCACAAGCCTTGCTTTCCCATTTTGAATGCTCCATGCATGCTGCCTTGAAGTTACCTAAATAACAGTTTTAGGACGAGTCTTTCGTCATTGTAGGCAGGGCTCTGGGAAGGGAACGAGTGTTCTCTGCATCAACAGGGTGCTTTCATAGCCTGGGTGGGAGCCTCTCCTCAGACGCCCTAGAGATAAAGGAAACTTGACGTGAGTTCTTTCCTCCAGGTAAAGCCTTGACTAGCCCTGCCGAAGCTGAGCTTGAAGCAGTTTCCTTGTGGCATTTGTTTTAGGTCTGTTTTCTTTTAAGGTTAGTAAGCTTGTCAAGACACCGAGGACCTCTCGTGGGCACCCTATTCCCTGCAAGAGCACCGAGTACCAGCAGGCTCCACTGGGCTACTAAGAAACATCCAGGCCCGGAAACGTTTCCCAGTCACTGTTTATTTTGTGTGTAGGGCAACACACTGCACTCTTCCTTGGAAGAGCTAGATTTCCTCAGCTCTCCAACAACTCCAGGCAATGTGTTCTCTCAATTCCTATATGTCATGCAAATCTCCCTCATTGCCCTAGGCTGAGCAGCACTGAGAAACCAAAACTGCAACGCATTCCTTCTTTAAAGTCAAACCTTAAGACCCCATCCTTACAGGAGAAAGTCGGCTTGCTTTCCTGCTGTAAGCAAAGCACAGTTCTTCCTCTTACACTCCAGGGTTTTAGAAGAAGCAGATCCCGATAGCCTACCCAGAGCGCTCCCAAGGGGAGGCGGTTGGCTACACGCAGAATTCCGTGCCAAATAAACTTTATTCAAGGAAGGGACCAGTGTGTAGCTAGAGTGTATATTTACTTGGTAGAAATCACAAGGAGGTAGGCTGCATGTTCGCTGGAACCGGGGAACTTATGGCACAAGCCTTGCTTACCACTTTTGAATGCTCCATTCAAGCTGCCTTGAAGCTACCTAAATTACAATTTTAGGACGGGTCTCTAGTGTCTGTAGGCAGGGCTCTGGGAAGGGAACGAGTGTTCTCTACATCAACAGGGTGCTTTCATAGACTGGGTAGGAGCCTCGCCTGCGACACTCTAGAGCTAAAAGGAAACTTGACGTGAGTCCTCTCCTCAAGGTAAAGCCTAGAATAGCCCTGCCGAAGTGGAAGCTTGGAGAGGAGTTCTTGAGGCATTAGTTTCAGGTCTCTTTTCTTTTAAGGTTAGTAAGCTTTTCAAGGCCCTGAGGACCTCGCCTGGGCACCCTATCCCCTGAAAGAACACCCAGTACCGGCAGGCTCCACTGGGCTACTAAGAAACATCCAGGCCCGGAAACTTTTCCCATTCACTCTTTGTATTTTGTGTGTAGGCCAACACACTACACTCTTCCTTGGAAGAGCTAGATTTCCTCAGCTCTCCAACAGCTCCAGGAAATGTGTTCTCTCACGTCCTACATATCATGCAAATCTGCCTCATTGCCCTAGGCTGACCGGCACTGAGAAACCAAAACTGCTTAACATTCCTTCTACAAAGTCATACCTTGACACCCCATCCTCACAGTAGAAAGTCGGCTTGCGTTTCTGCTGTAACCACAGCACAGTTCTTCCTCTTACACTCCAGGGTTTTAGAAGAAGCTAAGCCCGATAGCCTACCCAGAGCGATCCCTGGGGGAGGCGGTTGGCTACACGCAGAATTACGTGCCAAATAAACTTTATTTAAGGAAGGGACCAGTGTGTAGCTAGAGTGTATATTTACTTGGTAGAAATCACAAGGAGGTAGGCTGCATGTTCGCTGGAAACGGGGAACGTATGGCACAAGCCTTGCTTACCCATTTTGAATGCTCCATTCAAGCTGCCTTGAAGCTGCCTAAATAACAATTTTAGGACGGGTCTGTAGTCTCTGTAGGCAAGGCTCTGGGAAGGGAACGATTGTTCTCTCCATCAACAGGGTGGTTTCATAGCCTGGGTGGGAGCCTCTCCTCAGACGCTCTACAGCTAAAAGGAAACTTGACGTGAGTCCTTTCCTCAAGGTAAAGCCTAGAATAGCCCTGCCGAAGTGGAAGCTTGGAACGGAGTCCTTGAGGCATTAGTTTCAGGTCTGTTTCCTTTTAAGGTTAGTAAGCTTTTCAGGACACCGAGGACCTCGCCTGGGCACCTTATTCCCTGGAAGACCACCGAGTACCGGCAGTCTCCACTGGGCTACTAAGAAACATCCAGGCCCGGAAACCTTTCCCAGTCACTCTGTGTATTTTGTGTGTAGGCCAGCACACTGCACTCTTCCTTGGAAGAGCTAGATTTCCTCAGCTCTCCAACAGCCCCAGGAAATGTGTTCTCTCACGTCCTACATATCATGCAAATCTGCCTCATTGCCCTAGGCTGAGCAGCTCTGAGAAACCAAAACTGCTTCGCATTCCTTCTACAAAGTCATACCTTAAGACCCCATCCTTACAGGAGAAAGTCAGCTTGCGTTTCTGCTGTAACCAAAGCACAGATCTTCCTCTTACACTGCAGGGTTTTAGAAGAAGCTAAGCCAGATAGCCTACCTAGAGCGCTCCTTGGGGGAGGCTGTTGGCTACACGCAGAACTCCGTGCCAAATAAACTTTATTCAAGGAAGGGACCAGTGTGTAGCTAGAGTGTATATTTACTTGGTAGAAATCACAAGTAGGTAGGCCGCGTGTTCGCTGGAAACGGTGACCTTATGGCACAAGCCTTGCTTTCCCATTTTGAATGCTCCATGCATGCTGCCTTGAAGTTACCTAAATAACAGTTTTAGGACGAGTCTTTCGTCATTGTAGGCAGGGCTCTGGGAAGGGAACGAGTGTTCTCTGCATCAACAGGGTGCTTTCATAGCCTGGGTGGGAGCCTCTCCTCAGACGCCCTAGAGATAAAGGAAACTTGACGTGAGTTCTTTCCTCCAGGTAAAGCCTTGACTAGCCCTGCCGAAGCTGAGCTTGAAGCAGTTTCCTTGTGGCATTTGTTTTAGGTCTGTTTTGTTTTAAGGTTAGTAAGCTTGTCAAGACACCGAGGACCTCTCGTGGGCACCCTATTCCCTGCAAGAGCACCGAGTACCAGCAGGCTCGACTGGGCTACTAAGAAACATCCAGGCCCGGAAACGTTTCCCAGTCACTGTGTATTTTGTGTGTAGGGCAACACACTGCACTCTTCCTTGGAAGAGCTAGATTTCCTCAGCTCTCCAACAACTCCAGGCAATGTGTTCTCTCAATTCCTATATGTCATGCAAATCTCCCTCATTGCCCTAGGCTGAGCAGCACTGAGAAACCAAAACTTCAACGCATTCCTTCTTTAAAGTCAAACCTTAAGACCCCATCCTTACAGGAGAAAGTCGGCTTGCTTTCCTGCTGTAACCAAAGCACAGTTCTTTCTCTTACACTCCAGGGTTTTAGAAGAAGCAGAGCCCGATAGCCTACCCAGAGCGCTCCCAAGGGGAGGCGGTTGGCTACACGCAGAATTCCGTGCCAAATAAACTTTATTCAAGGAAGGGACCAGTGTGTAGCTAGAGTGTATATTTACTTGGTAGAAATCACAAGGAGGTAGGCTGCATGTTCGCTGGAACCGGGGAACTTATGGCACAAGCCTTGCTTACCACTTTTGAATGCTCCATTCAAGCTGCCTTGAAGCTACCTAAATTACAATTTTAGGACGGGTCTCTAGTGTCTGTAGGCAGGGCTCTGGGAAGGGAACGAGTGTTCTCTACATCAACAGGGTGCTTTCATAGACTGGGTAGGAGCCTCGCCTGCGACACTCTAGAGCTAAAAGGAAACTTGACGTGAGTCCTCTCCTCAAGGTAAAGCCTAGAATAGCCCTGCCGAAGTGGAAGCTTGGAGAGGAGTTCTTGAGGCATTAGTTTCAGGTCTGTTTTCTTTTAAGGTTAGTAAGCTTTTCAAGGCCCTGAGGACCTCGCCTGGGCACCCTATTCCCTGCAAGAACACCCAGTACCGGCAGGCTCCACTGGGCTACTAAGAAACATCCAGGCCCGGAAACTTTTCCCATTCGCTCTTTGTATTTTGTGTGTAGGCCAACACACTACACTCTTCCTTGGAAGAGCTAGATTTCCTCAGCTCTCCAACAGCTCCAGGAAATGTGTTCTCTCACGTCCTACATATCATGCAAATCTGCCTCATTGCCCTAGGCTGACCGGCACTGAGAAACCAAAACTGCTTCACATTCCTTCTACAAAGTCATACCTTAACACCCCATCCTTACAGTAGAAAGTCGGCTTGCGTTTCTGCTGTAACCACAGCACAGTTCTTCCTCTTACACTCCAGGGTTTTAGAAGAAGCTAAGCCCGATAGCCTACCCTGAGCGATCCCTGGGGGAGGCGGTTGGCTACACGCAGAATTACGTGCCAAATAAACTTTATTCAAGGAAGGGACCAGTGTGTAGCTAGAGTGTATATTTACTTGGTAGAAATCACAAGGAGGTAGGCTGCATGTTCGCTGGAAACGGGGAACTTATGGCACAAGCCTTACTTACCCATTTTGAATGCTCCATTCAAGCTGCCTTGAAGCTGCCTAAAGAACAATTTTAGGATGGGTCTCTAGTCTCTGTAGGCAAAGCTCTGGGAAGGGAACGAGTGTTCTCTACATCAACAGGGTGCTTTCATAGCCTGGGTGGGAGCCTCTCCTCAGACGCTCTACAGCTAAAAGGAAACTTGACGTGAGTCCTTTCCTCAAGGTAAAGCCTAGAATAGCCCTGCCGAAGTGGAAGCTTGGAGCGGAGTCCTTGAGGCATTAGTTTCAGGTCTGTCTCCTTTTAAGGTTAGTAAGCTTTTCAGGGCACCGAGGACCTCGCCTGGGCACCTTATTCCCTGGAAGACCACCGAGTACCGGCAGTCTCCACTGGGCTACTAAGAAACATCCAGGCCCGGAAACCTTTCCCAGTCACTCTGTGTATTTTGTGTGTAGGCCATCACACTGCACTCTTCCTTGGAAGAGCTAGATTTCCTCAGCTCTCCAACAGCCCCAGGAAATGTGTTCTCTCACGTCCTACATATCATGCAAATCTGCCTCATTGCCCTAGGCTGAGCAGCTCTGAGAAACCAAAACTGCTTCGCATTCCTTCTACAAAGTCATACCTTAAGACCCCATCCTTACAGGAGAAAGTCAGCTTGCGTTTCTGCTGTAACCAAAGCACAGATCTTCCTCTTACACTGCAGGGTTTTAGAAGAAGCTAAGCCAGATAGCCTACCTAGAGCGCTCCTTGGGGGAGGCTGTTGGCTACACGCAGAACTCCGTGCCAAATAAACTTTATTCAAGGAAGGGACCAGTGTGTAGCTAGAGTGTATATTTACTTGGTAGAAATCACAAGTAGGTAGGCCGCGTGTTCGCTGGAAACGGGGAACGTATGGCACAAGCCTTGCTTTCCCATTTTGAATGCTCCATGCATGCTGCCTTGAAGTTACCTAAATAACAGTTTTAGGACGAGTCTTTAGTCATTGTAGGCAGGGCTCTGGGAAGGGAACGAGTGTTCTCTGCATCAACAGGGTGCTTTCATAGCCTGGGTGGGAGCCTCTCCTCAGACGCCCTAGAGATAAAGGAAACTTGACGTGAGTTCTTTCCTCCAGGTAAAGCCTTGAATAGCCCTGCCGAAGCTAAGCTTGAAGCAGTTTCCTTGTGGCATTTGTTTTAGGTCTGTTTTCTTTTAAGGTTAGTAAGCTTGTCAAGACACCGAGGACCTCTCGTGGGCACCCTATTCCCTGCAAGAGCACCGAGTACCAGCAGGCTCGACTGGGCTACTAAGAAACATCCAGGCCCGGAAACGTTTCCCAGTCACTGTGTATTTTGTGTGTAGGGCAACACACTGCACTCTTCCTTGGAAGAGCTAGATTTCCTCAGCTCTCCAACAACTCCAGGCAATGTGTTCTCTCAATTCCTATATGTCATGCAAATCTCCCTCATTGCCCTAGGCTGAGCAGCACTGAGAAACCAAAACTGCAACGCATTCCTTCTTTAAAGTCAAACCTTAAGACCCCATCCTTACAGGAGAAAGTCGGCTTGCTTTCCTGCTGTAAGCAAAGCACAGTTCTTCCTCTTACACTCCAGGGTTTTAGAAGAAGCAGAGCCCGATAGCCTACCCAGAGCGCTCCCGAGGGGAGGCGGTTGGCTACACGCAGAATTCCGTGCCAAATAAACTTTATTCAAGGAAGGGACCAGTGTGTAGCTAGAGTGTATATTTACTTGGTAGAAATCACAAGGAGGTAGGCTGCATGTTCGCTGGAAACGGGGAACTTATGGCACAAGCCTTGCTTACCACTTTTGAATGCTCCATTCAAGCTGCCTTGAAGCTACCTAAATTACAATTTTAGGACGGCTCTCTAGTGTCTGTAGGCAGGGCTCTGGGAAGGGAACGAGTGTTCTCTACATCAACAGGGTGCTTTCATAGACTGGGTAGGAGCCTCGCCTGCGACACTCTAGAGCTAAAAGGAAACTTGACGTGAGTCCTCTCCTCAAGGTAAAGCCTAGAATAGCCCTGCCGAAGTGGAAGCTTGGAGCGGAGTTCTTGAGGCATTAGTTTCAGGTCTGTTTTCTTTTAAGGTTAGTAAGCTTTTCAAGGCCCTGAGGACCTCGCCTGGGCACCCTATTCCCTGCAAGAACACCCAGTACCGGCAGGCTCCACTGGGCTACTAAGAAACATCCAGGCCCGGAAACATTTCCTATTCGCTCTTTGTATTTTGTGTGTAGGCCAACACACTACACTCTTCCTTGGAAGAGCTAGATTTCCTCAGCTCTCCAACAGCTCCAGGAAATGTGTTCTCTCACGTCCTACATATCATGCAAATCTGCCTCATTGCCCTAGGCTGACCGGCACTGAGAAACCAAAACTGCTTCGCATTCCTTCTACAAAGTCATACCTTAACAACCCATCCTCACAGTCGAAAGTCGGCTTGCGTTTCTGCTGTAACCACAGCACAGTTCTTCCTCGTACACTCCAGGGTTTTAGAAGAAGCCGAGCCCGATAGCCTACCCAGAGCGATCCCTGGGGGAGGCGGTTGGCTACACGCAGAATTACGTGCCCAATAAACTTTATTTAAGGAAGGGACCAGTGTGTAGCTAGAGTGTATATTTCCTTGCTAGAAATCACAAGGAGGTAGGCTGCATGTTCGCTGGAAACGGGGAACGTATGGCACAAGCCTTGATTACCCATTTTGAATGCTCCATTCAAGCTGCCTTGAAGCTGCCTAAATAACAATTTTAGGACGGGTCTCTAGTCTCTGTAGGCAAGGCTCTGGGAAGGGAACGAGTGTTCTCTCCATCAACAGGGTGCTTTCATAGCCTGGGTGGGAGCCTCTCCTCAGACGCTCTACAGCTAAAAGGAAACTTGACGTGAGTCCTTTCCTCAAGGTAAAGCCTAGAATAGCCCTGCCGAAGTGGAAGCTTGGAGCGGAGTCCTTGAGGCATTAGTTTCAGGTCTGTTTCCTTTTAAGGTTAGTAAGCTTTTCAGGACACCGAGGACCTCGCCTGGGCACCTTATTCCCTGGAAGACCACCGAGTACCGGCAGTCTCCACTGGGCTACTAAGAAACATCCAGGCCCGGAAACCTTTCCCAGTCACTCTGTGTATTTTGTGTGTAGGCCAACACACTGCACTCTTCCTTGGAAGAGCTAGATTTCCTCAGCTCTCCAACAGCCCCAGGAAATGTGTTCTCTCACGTCCTACATATCATGCAAATCTGCCTCATTGCCCTAGGCTGAGCAGCTCTGAGAAACCAAAAAAGCTTCGCATTCCTTCTACAAAGTCATACCTTAAGACCCCATCCTTACAGGAGAAAGTCAGCTTGCGTTTCTGCTGTAACCAAAGCACAGATCTTCCTCTTACACTGCAGGGTTTTAGAAGAAGCTAAGCCAGATAGCCTACCTAGAGCGCTCCTTGGGGGAGGCTGTTGGCTACACGCAGAACTCCGTGCCAAATAAACTTTATTCAAGGAAGGGACCAGTGTGTAGCTAGAGTGTATATTTACTTGGTAGAAATCACAAGTAGGTAGGCCGCGTGTTCGCTGGAAACGGTGACCTTATGGCACAAGCCTTGCTTTCCCATTTTGAATGCTCCATGCATGCTGCCTTGAAGTTACCTAAATAACAGTTTTAGGACGAGTCTTTCGTCATTGTAGGCAGGGCTCTGGGAAGGGAACGAGTGTTCTCTGCATCAACAGGGTGCTTTCATAGCCTGGGTGGGAGCCTCTCCTCAGACGCCCTAGAGATAAAGGAAACTTGACGTGAGTTCTTTCCTCCAGGTAAAGCCTTGAATAGCCCTGCCGAAGCTAAGCTTGAAGCAGTTTCCTTGTGGCATTTGTTTTAGGTCTGTTTTCTTTTAAGGTTAGTAAGCTTGTCAAGACACCGAGGACCTCTCGTGGGCACCCTATTCCCTGCAAGAGCACCGAGTACCAGCAGGCTCCACTGGGCTACTAAGAAACATCCAGGCCCGGAAACGTTTCCCAGTCACTGTGTATTTTGTGTGTAGGGCAACACACTGCACTCTTCCTTGGAAGAGCTAGATTTCCTCAGCTCTCCAACAACTCCAGGCAATGTGTTCTCTCAATTCCTATATGTCATGCAAATCTCCCTCATTGCCCTAGGCTGAGCAGCACTGAGAAACCAAAACTGCAACGCATTCCTTCTTTAAAGTCAAACCTTAAGACCCCATCCTTACAGGAGAAAGTCGGCTTGCTTTCCTGCTGTAACCAAAGCACAGTTCTTCCTCTTACACTCCAGGGTTTTAGAAGAAGCAGATCCCGATAGCCTACCCAGAGCGCTCCCAAGGGGAGGCGGTTGGCTACACGCAGAATTCCGTGCCAAATAAACTTTATTCAAGGAAGGGACCAGTGTGTAGCTAGAGTGTATATTTACTTGGTAGAAATCACAAGGAGGTAGGCTGCATGTTCGCTGGAACCGGGGAACTTATGGCACAAGCCTTGCTTACCACTTTTGAATGCTCCATTCAAGCTGCCTTGAAGCTACCTAAATTACAATTTTAGGACGGGTCTCTAGTGTCTGTAGGCAGGGCTCTGGGAAGGGAACGAGTGTTCTCTACATCAACAGGGTGCTTTCATAGACTGGGTAGGAGCCTCGCCTGCGACACTCTAGAGCTAAAAGGAAACTTGACGTGAGTCCTCTCCTCAAGGTAAAGCCTAGAATAGCCCTGCCGAAGTGGAAGCTTGGAGAGGAGTTCTTGAGGCATTAGTTTCAGGTCTCTTTTCTTTTAAGGTTAGTAAGCTTTTCAAGGCCCTGAGGACCTCGCCTGGGCACCCTATCCCCTGAAAGAACACCCAGTACCGGCAGGCTCCACTGGGCTACTAAGAAACATCCAGGCCCGGAAACTTTTCCCATTCACTCTTTGTATTTTGTGTGTAGGCCAACACACTACACTCTTCCTTGGAAGAGCTAGATTTCCTCAGCTCTCCAACAGCTCCAGGAAATGTGTTCTCTCACGTCCTACATATCATGCAAATCTGCCTCATTGCCCTAGGCTGACCGGCACTGAGAAACCAAAACTGCTTAACATTCCTTCTACAAAGTCATACCTTGACACCCCATCCTCACAGTAGAAAGTCGGCTTGCGTTTCTGCTGTAACCACAGCACAGTTCTTCCTCTTACACTCCAGGGTTTTAGAAGAAGCTAAGCCCGATAGCCTACCCAGAGCGATCCCTGGGGGAGGCGGTTGGCTACACGCAGAATTACGTGCCAAATAAACTTTATTTAAGGAAGGGACCAGTGTGTAGCTAGAGTGTATATTTACTTGGTAGAAATCACAAGGAGGTAGGCTGCATGTTCGCTGGAAACGGGGAACGTATGGCACAAGCCTTGCTTACCCATTTTGAATGCTCCATTCAAGCTGCCTTGAAGCTGCCTAAATAACAATTTTAGGACGGGTCTCTAGTCTCTGTAGGCAAGGCTCTGGGAAGGGAACGATTGTTCTCTCCATCAACAGGGTGGTTTCATAGCCTGGGTGGGAGCCTCTCCTCAGACGCTCTACAGCTAAAAGGAAACTTGACGTGAGTCCTTTCCTCAAGGTAAAGCCTAGAATAGCCCTGCCGAAGTGGAAGCTTGGAACGGAGTCCTTGAGGCATTAGTTTCAGGTCTGTTTCCTTTTAAGGTTAGTAAGCTTTTCAGGACACCGAGGACCTCGCCTGGGCACCTTATTCCCTGGAAGACCACCGAGTACCGGCAGTCTCCACTGGGCTACTAAGAAACATCCAGGCCCGGAAACCTTTCCCAGTCACTCTGTGTATTTTGTGTGTAGGCCAGCACACTGCACTCTTCCTTGGAAGAGCTAGATTTCCTCAGCTCTCCAACAGCCCCAGGAAATGTGTTCTCTCACGTCCTACATATCATGCAAATCTGCCTCATTGCCCTAGGCTGAGCAGCTCTGAGAAACCAAAACTGCTTCGCATTCCTTCTACAAAGTCATACCTTAAGACCCCATCCTTACAGGAGAAAGTCAGCTTGCGTTTCTGCTGTAACCAAAGCACAGATCTTCCTCTTACACTGCAGGGTTTTAGAAGAAGCTAAGCCAGATAGCCTACCTAGAGCGCTCCTTGGGGGAGGCTGTTGGCTACACGCAGAACTCCGTGCCAAATAAACTTTATTCAAGGAAGGGACCAGTGTGTAGCTAGAGTGTATATTTACTTGGTAGAAATCACAAGTAGGTAGGCCGCGTGTTCGCTGGAAACGGTGACCTTATGGCACAAGCCTTGCTTTCCCATTTTGAATGCTCCATGCATGCTGCCTTGAAGTTACCTAAATAACAGTTTTAGGACGAGTCTTTCGTCATTGTAGGCAGGGCTCTGGGAAGGGAACGAGTGTTCTCTGCATCAACAGGGTGCTTTCATAGCCTGGGTGGGAGCCTCTCCTCAGACGCCCTAGAGATAAAGGAAACTTGACGTGAGTTCTTTCCTCCAGGTAAAGCCTTGACTAGCCCTGCCGAAGCTGAGCTTGAAGCAGTTTCCTTGTGGCATTTGTTTTAGGTCTGTTTTGTTTTAAGGTTAGTAAGCTTGTCAAGACACCGAGGACCTCTCGTGGGCACCCTATTCCCTGCAAGAGCACCGAGTACCAGCAGGCTCCACTGGGCTACTAAGAAACATCCAGGCCCGGAAACGTTTCCCAGTCACTGTGTATTTTGTGTGTAGGGCAACACACTGCACTCTTCCTTGGAAGAGCTAGATTTCCTCAGCTCTCCAACAACTCCAGGCAATGTGTTCTCTCAATTCCTATATGTCATGCAAATCTCCCTCATTGCCCTAGGCTGAGCAGCACTGAGAAACCAAAACTGCAACGCATTCCTTCTTTAAAGTCAAACCTTAAGACCCCATCCTTACAGGAGAAAGTCGGCTTGCTTTCCTGCTGTAACCAAAGCACAGTTCTTTCTCTTACACTCCAGGGTTTTAGAAGAAGCAGAGCCCGATAGCCTACCCAGAGCGCTCCCAAGGGGAGGCGGTTGGCTACACGCAGAATTCCGTGCCAAATAAACTTTATTCAAGGAAGGGACCAGTGTGTAGCTAGAGTGTATATTTACTTGGTAGAAATCACAAGGAGGTAGGCTGCATGTTCGCTGGAACCGGGGAACTTATGGCACAAGCCTTGCTTACCACTTTTGAATGCTCCATTCAAGCTGCCTTGAAGCTACCTAAATTACAATTTTAGGACGGGTCTCTAGTGTCTGTAGGCAGGGCTCTGGGAAGGGAACGAGTGTTCTCTACATCAACAGGGTGCTTTCATAGACTGGGTAGGAGCCTCGCCTGCGACACTCTAGAGCTAAAAGGAAACTTGACGTGAGTCCTCTCCTCAAGGTAAAGCCTAGAATAGCCCTGCCGAAGTGGAAGCTTGGAGAGGAGTTCTTGAGGCATTAGTTTCAGGTCTGTTTTCTTTTAAGGTTAGTAAGCTTTTCAAGGCCCTGAGGACCTCGCCTGGGCACCCTATTCCCTGCAAGAACACCCAGTACCGGCAGGCTCCACTGGGCTACTAAGAAACATCCAGGCCCGGAAACTTTTCCCATTCACTCTTTGTATTTTGTGTGTAGGCCAACACACTACACTCTTCCTTGGAAGAGCTAGATTTCCTCAGCTCTCCAACAGCTCCAGGAAATGTGTTCTCTCACGTCCTACATATCATGCAAATCTGCCTCATTGCCCTAGGCTGACCGGCACTGAGAAACCAAAACTGCTTCACATTCCTTCTACAAAGTCATACCTTAACACCCCATCCTTACAGTAGAAAGTCGGCTTGCGTTTCTGCTGTAACCACAGCACAGTTCTTCCTCTTACACTCCAGGGTTTTAGAAGAAGCTAAGCCCGATAGCCTACCCTGAGCGATCCCTGGGGGAGGCGGTTGGCTACACGCAGAATTACGTGCCAAATAAACTTTATTCAAGGAAGGGACCAGTGTGTAGCTAGAGTGTATATTTACTTGGTAGAAATCACAAGGAGGTAGGCTGCATGTTCGCTGGAAACGGGGAACTTATGGCACAAGCCTTACTTACCCATTTTGAATGCTCCATTCAAGCTGCCTTGAAGCTGCCTAAAGAACAATTTTAGGATGGGTCTCTAGTCTCTGTAGGCAAAGCTCTGGGAAGGGAACGAGTGTTCTCTACATCAACAGGGTGCTTTCATAGCCTGGGTGGGAGCCTCTCCTCAGACGCTCTACAGCTAAAAGGAAACTTGACGTGAGTCCTTTCCTCAAGGTAAAGCCTAGAATAGCCCTGCCGAAGTGGAAGCTTGGAGCGGAGTCCTTGAGGCATTAGTTTCAGGTCTGTCTCCTTTTAAGGTTAGTAAGCTTTTCAGGGCACCGAGGACCTCGCCTGGGCACCTTATTCCCTGGAAGACCACCGAGTACCGGCAGTCTCCACTGGGCTACTAAGAAACATCCAGGCCCGGAAACCTTTCCCAGTCACTCTGTGTATTTTGTGTGTAGGCCATCACACTGCACTCTTCCTTGGAAGAGCTAGATTTCCTCAGCTCTCCAACAGCCCCAGGAAATGTGTTCTCTCACGTCCTACATATCATGCAAATCTGCCTCATTGCCCTAGGCTGAGCAGCTCTGAGAAACCAAAACTGCTTCGCATTCCTTCTACAAAGTCATACCTTAAGACCCCATCCTTACAGGAGAAAGTCAGCTTGCGTTTCTGCTGTAACCAAAGCACAGATCTTCCTCTTACACTGCAGGGTTTTAGAAGAAGCTAAGCCAGATAGCCTACCTAGAGCGCTCCTTGGGGGAGGCTGTTGGCTACACGCAGAACTCCGTGCCAAATAAACTTTATTCAAGGAAGGGACCAGTGTGTAGCTAGAGTGTATATTTACTTGGTAGAAATCACAAGTAGGTAGGCCGCGTGTTCGCTGGAAACGGGGAACGTATGGCACAAGCCTTGCTTTCCCATTTTGAATGCTCCATGCATGCTGCCTTGAAGTTACCTAAATAACAGTTTTAGGACGAGTCTTTAGTCATTGTAGGCAGGGCTCTGGGAAGGGAACGAGTGTTCTCTGCATCAACAGGGTGCTTTCATAGCCTGGGTGGGAGCCTCTCCTCAGACGCCCTAGAGATAAAGGAAACTTGACGTGAGTTCTTTCCTCCAGGTAAAGCCTTGAATAGCCCTGCCGAAGCTAAGCTTGAAGCAGTTTCCTTGTGGCATTTGTTTTAGGTCTGTTTTCTTTTAAGGTTAGTAAGCTTGTCAAGACACCGAGGACCTCTCGTGGGCACCCTATTCCCTGCAAGAGCACCGAGTACCAGCAGGCTCGACTGGGCTACTAAGAAACATCCAGGCCCGGAAACGTTTCCCAGTCACTGTGTATTTTGTGTGTAGGGCAACACACTGCACTCTTCCTTGGAAGAGCTAGATTTCCTCAGCTCTCCAACAACTCCAGGCAATGTGTTCTCTCAATTCCTATATGTCATGCAAATCTCCCTCATTGCCCTAGGCTGAGCAGCACTGAGAAACCAAAACTGCAACGCATTCCTTCTTTAAAGTCAAACCTTAAGACCCCATCCTTACAGGAGAAAGTCGGCTTGCTTTCCTGCTGTAAGCAAAGCACAGTTCTTCCTCTTACACTCCAGGGTTTTAGAAGAAGCAGAGCCCGATAGCCTACCCAGAGCGCTCCCGAGGGGAGGCGGTTGGCTACACGCAGAATTCCGTGCCAAATAAACTTTATTCAAGGAAGGGACCAGTGTGTAGCTAGAGTGTATATTTACTTGGTAGAAATCACAAGGAGGTAGGCTGCATGTTCGCTGGAAACGGGGAACTTATGGCACAAGCCTTGCTTACCACTTTTGAATGCTCCATTCAAGCTGCCTTGAAGCTACCTAAATTACAATTTTAGGACGGCTCTCTAGTGTCTGTAGGCAGGGCTCTGGGAAGGGAACGAGTGTTCTCTACATCAACAGGGTGCTTTCATAGACTGGGTAGGAGCCTCGCCTGCGACACTCTAGAGCTAAAAGGAAACTTGACGTGAGTCCTCTCCTCAAGGTAAAGCCTAGAATAGCCCTGCCGAAGTGGAAGCTTGGAGCGGAGTTCTTGAGGCATTAGTTTCAGGTCTGTTTTCTTTTAAGGTTAGTAAGCTTTTCAAGGCCCTGAGGACCTCGCCTGGGCACCCTATTCCCTGCAAGAACACCCAGTACCGGCAGGCTCCACTGGGCTACTAAGAAACATCCAGGCCCGGAAACATTTCCTATTCGCTCTTTGTATTTTGTGTGTAGGCCAACACACTACACTCTTCCTTGGAAGAGCTAGATTTCCTCAGCTCTCCAACAGCTCCAGGAAATGTGTTCTCTCACGTCCTACATATCATGCAAATCTGCCTCATTGCCCTAGGCTGACCGGCACTGAGAAACCAAAACTGCTTCGCATTCCTTCTACAAAGTCATACCTTAACAACCCATCCTCACAGTCGAAAGTCGGCTTGCGTTTCTGCTGTAACCACAGCACAGTTCTTCCTCGTACACTCCAGGGTTTTAGAAGAAGCCGAGCCCGATAGCCTACCCAGAGCGATCCCTGGGGGAGGCGGTTGGCTACACGCAGAATTACGTGCCCAATAAACTTTATTTAAGGAAGGGACCAGTGTGTAGCTAGAGTGTATATTTCCTTGCTAGAAATCACAAGGAGGTAGGCTGCATGTTCGGCTGGAAACGGGGAACGTATGGCACAAGCCTTGCTTACCCATTTTGAATGCTCCATTCAAGCTGCCTTGAAGCTGCCTAAATAACAATTTTAGGACGGGTCTCTAGTCTCTGTAGGCAAGGCTCTGGGAAGGGAACGAGTGTTCTCTCCATCAACAGGGTGCTTTCATAGCCTGGGTGGGAGCCTCTCCTCAGACGCTCTACAGCTAAAAGGAAACTTGACGTGAGTCCTTTCCTCAAGGTAAAGCCTAGAATAGCCTGCCGAAGTGGAAGCTTGGAGCGGAGTCCTTGAGGCATTAGTTTCAGGTCTGTTTCCTTTTAAGGTTAGTAAGCTTTTCAGGACACCGAGGACCTCGCCTGGGCACCTTATTCCCTGGAAGACCACCGAGTACCGGCAGTCTCCACTGGGCTACTAAGAAACATCCAGGCCCGGAAACCTTTCCCAGTCACTCTGTGTATTTTGTGTGTAGGCCAACACACTGCACTCTTCCTTGGAAGAGCTAGATTTCCTCAGCTCTCCAACAGCCCCAGGAAATGTGTTCTCTCACGTCCTACATATCATGCAAATCTGCCTCATTGCCCTAGGCTGAGCAGCTCTGAGAAACCAAAACTGCTTCGCATTCCTTCTACAAAGTCATACCTTAAGACCCCATCCTTACAGGAGAAAGTCAGCTTGCGTTTCTGCTGTAACCAAAGAACAGATCTTCCTCTTACACTGCAGGGTTTTAGAAGAAGCTAAGCCAGATAGCCTACCTAGAGCGCTCCTTGGGGGAGGCTGTTGGCTACACGCAGAACTCCGTGCCAAATAAACTTTATTCAAGGAAGGGACCAGTGTGTAGCTAGAGTGTATATTTACTTGGTAGAAATCACAAGTAGGTAGGCCGCGTGTTCGCTGGAAACGGTGACCTTATGGCACAAGCCTTGCTTTCCCATTTTGAATGCTCCATGCATGCTGCCTTGAAGTTACCTAAATAACAGTTTTAGGACGAGTCTTTAGTCATTGTAGGCAGGGCTCTGGGAAGGGAACGAGTGTTCTCTGCATCAACAGGGTGCTTTCATAGCCTGGGTGGGAGCCTCTCCTCAGACGCCCTAGAGATAAAGGAAACTTGACGTGAGTTCTTTCCTCCAGGTAAAGCCTTGAATAGCCCTGCCGAAGCTAAGCTTGAAGCAGTTTCCTTGTGGCATTTGTTTTAGGTCTGTTTTCTTTTAAGGTTAGTAAGCTTGTCAAGACACCGAGGACCTCTCGTGGGCACCCTATTCCCTGCAAGAGCACCGAGTACCAGCAGGCTCCACTGGGCTACTAAGAAACATCCAGGCCCGGAAACGTTTCCCAGTCACTGTGTATTTTGTGTGTAGGGCAACACACTGCACTCTTCCTTGGAAGAGCTAGATTTCCTCAGCTCTCCAACAACTCCAGGCAATGTGTTCTCTCAATTCCTATATGTCATGCAAATCTCCCTCATTGCCCTAGGCTGAGCAGCACTGAGAAACCAAAACTGCAACGCATTCCTTCTTTAAAGTCAAACCTTAAGACCCCATCCTTACAGGAGAAAGTCGGCTTGCTTTCCTGCTGTAACCAAAGCACAGTTCTTCCTCTTACACTCCAGGGTTTTAGAAGAAGCAGATCCCGATAGCCTACCCAGAGCGCTCCCAAGGGGAGGCGGTTGGCTACACGCAGAATTCCGTGCCAAATAAACTTTATTCAAGGAAGGGACCAGTGTGTAGCTAGAGTGTATATTTACTTGGTAGAAATCACAAGGAGGTAGGCTGCATGTTCGCTGGAACCGGGGAACTTATGGCACAAGCCTTGCTTACCACTTTTGAATGCTCCATTCAAGCTGCCTTGAAGCTACCTAAATTACAATTTTAGGACGGGTCTCTAGTGTCTGTAGGCAGGGCTCTGGGAAGGGAACGAGTGTTCTCTACATCAACAGGGTGCTTTCATAGACTGGGTAGGAGCCTCGCCTGCGACACTCTAGAGCTAAAAGGAAACTTGACGTGAGTCCTCTCCTCAAGGTAAAGCCTAGAATAGCCCTGCCGAAGTGGAAGCTTGGAGAGGAGTTCTTGAGGCATTAGTTTCAGGTCTCTTTTCTTTTAAGGTTAGTAAGCTTTTCAAGGCCCTGAGGACCTCGCCTGGGCACCCTATCCCCTGAAAGAACACCCAGTACCGGCAGGCTCCACTGGGCTACTAAGAAACATCCAGGCCCGGAAACTTTTCCCATTCACTCTTTGTATTTTGTGTGTAGGCCAACACACTACACTCTTCCTTGGAAGAGCTAGATTTCCTCAGCTCTCCAACAGCTCCAGGAAATGTGTTCTCTCACGTCCTACATATCATGCAAATCTGCCTCATTGCCCTAGGCTGACCGGCACTGAGAAACCAAAACTGCTTAACATTCCTTCTACAAAGTCATACCTTGACACCCCATCCTCACAGTAGAAAGTCGGCTTGCGTTTCTGCTGTAACCACAGCACAGTTCTTCCTCTTACACTCCAGGGTTTTAGAAGAAGCTAAGCCCGATAGCCTACCCAGAGCGATCCCTGGGGGAGGCGGTTGGCTACACGCAGAATTACGTGCCAAATAAACTTTATTTAAGGAAGGGACCAGTGTGTAGCTAGAGTGTATATTTACTTGGTAGAAATCACAAGGAGGTAGGCTGCATGTTCGCTGGAAACGGGGAACGTATGGCACAAGCCTTGCTTACCCATTTTGAATGCTCCATTCAAGCTGCCTTGAAGCTGCCTAAATAACAATTTTAGGACGGGTCTCTAGTCTCTGTAGGCAAGGCTCTGGGAAGGGAACGATTGTTCTCTCCATCAACAGGGTGGTTTCATAGCCTGGGTGGGAGCCTCTCCTCAGATGCTCTACAGCTAAAAGGAAACTTGACGTGAGTCCTTTCCTCAAGGTAAAGCCTAGAATAGCCCTGCCGAAGTGGAAGCTTGGAACGGAGTCCTTGAGGCATTAGTTTCAGGTCTGTTTCCTTTTAAGGTTAGTAAGCTTTTCAGGACACCGAGGACCTCGCCTGGGCACCTTATTCCCTGGAAGACCACCGAGTACCGGCAGTCTCCACTGGGCTACTAAGAAACATCCAGGCCCGGAAACCTTTCCCAGTCACTCTGT
Organism: Balaenoptera physalus; assembly: GCF_965194825.1. Classification (NCBI taxonomy): domain Eukaryota; kingdom Metazoa; phylum Chordata; class Mammalia; order Artiodactyla; family Balaenopteridae; genus Balaenoptera; species Balaenoptera physalus. The sequence goes on along the minus strand of NC_138895.1, from coordinate 39,162,547 downwards.
GTATTTTGTGTGTAGGCCAGCACACTGCACTCTTCCTTGGAAGAGCTAGATTTCCTCAGCTCTCCAACAGCCCCAGGAAATGTGTTCTCTCACGTCCTACATATCATGCAAATCTGCCTCATTGCCCTAGGCTGAGCAGCTCTGAGAAACCAAAACTGCTTCGCATTCCTTCTACAAAGTCATACCTTAAGACCCCATCCTTACAGGAGAAAGTCAGCTTGCGTTTCTGCTGTAACCAAAGCACAGATCTTCCTCTTACACTGCAGGGTTTTAGAAGAAGCTAAGCCAGATAGCCTACCTAGAGCGCTCCTTGGGGGAGGCTGTTGGCTACACGCAGAACTCCGTGCCAAATAAACTTTATTCAAGGAAGGGACCAGTGTGTAGCTAGAGTGTATATTTACTTGGTAGAAATCACAAGTAGGTAGGCCGCGTGTTCGCTGGAAACGGTGACCTTATGGCACAAGCCTTGCTTTCCCATTTTGAATGCTCCATGCATGCTGCCTTGAAGTTACCTAAATAACAGTTTTAGGACGAGTCTTTCGTCATTGTAGGCAGGGCTCTGGGAAGGGAACGAGTGTTCTCTGCATCAACAGGGTGCTTTCATAGCCTGGGTGGGAGCCTCTCCTCAGACGCCCTAGAGATAAAGGAAACTTGACGTGAGTTCTTTCCTCCAGGTAAAGCCTTGACTAGCCCTGCCGAAGCTGAGCTTGAAGCAGTTTCCTTGTGGCATTTGTTTTAGGTCTGTTTTCTTTTAAGGTTAGTAAGCTTGTCAAGACACCGAGGACCTCTCGTGGGCACCCTATTCCCTGCAAGAGCACCGAGTACCAGCAGGCTCCACTGGGCTACTAAGAAACATCCAGGCCCGGAAACGTTTCCCAGTCACTGTGTATTTTGTGTGTAGGGCAACACACTGCACTCTTCCTTGGAAGAGCTAGATTTCCTCAGCTCTCCAACAACTCCAGGCAATGTGTTCTCTCAATTCCTATATGTCATGCAAATCTCCCTCATTGCCCTAGGCTGAGCAGCACTGAGAAACCAAAACTGCAACGCATTCCTTCTTTAAAGTCAAACCTTAAGACCCCATCCTTACAGGAGAAAGTCGGCTTGCTTTCCTGCTGTAACCAAAGCACAGTTCTTTCTCTTACACTCCAGGGTTTTAGAAGAAGCAGAGCCCGATAGCCTACCCAGAGCGCTCCCAAGGGGAGGCGGTTGGCTACACGCAGAATTCCGTGCCAAATAAACTTTATTCAAGGAAGGGACCAGTGTGTAGCTAGAGTGTATATTTACTTGGTAGAAATCACAAGGAGGTAGGCTGCATGTTCGCTGGAACCGGGGAACTTATGGCACAAGCCTTGCTTACCACTTTTGAATGCTCCATTCAAGCTGCCTTGAAGCTACCTAAATTACAATTTTAGGACGGGTCTCTAGTGTCTGTAGGCAGGGCTCTGGGAAGGGAACGAGTGTTCTCTACATCAACAGGGTGCTTTCATAGACTGGGTAGGAGCCTCGCCTGCGACACTCTAGAGCTAAAAGGAAACTTGACGTGAGTCCTCTCCTCAAGGTAAAGCCTAGAATAGCCCTGCCGAAGTGGAAGCTTGGAGAGGAGTTCTTGAGGCATTAGTTTCAGGTCTGTTTTCTTTTAAGGTTAGTAAGCTTTTCAAGGCCCTGAGGACCTCGCCTGGGCACCCTATTCCCTGCAAGAACACCCAGTACCGGCAGGCTCCACTGGGCTACTAAGAAACATCCAGGCCCGGAAACTTTTCCCATTCGCTCTTTGTATTTTGTGTGTAGGCCAACACACTACACTCTTCCTTGGAAGAGCTAGATTTCCTCAGCTCTCCAACAGCTCCAGGAAATGTGTTCTCTCACGTCCTACATATCATGCAAATCTGCCTCATTGCCCTAGGCTGACCGGCACTGAGAAACCAAAACTGCTTCACATTCCTTCTACAAAGTCATAACTTAACACCCCATCCTTACAGTAGAAAGTCGGCTTGCGTTTCTGCTGTAACCACAGCACAGTTCTTCCTCTTACACTCCAGGGTTTTAGAAGAAGCTAAGCCCGATAGCCTACCCTGAGCGATCCCTGGGGGAGGCGGTTGGCTACACGCAGAATTACGTGCCAAATAAACTTTATTCAAGGAAGGGACCAGTGTGTAGCTAGAGTGTATATTTACTTGGTAGAAATCACAAGGAGGTAGGCTGCATGTTCGCTGGAAACGGGGAACTTATGGCACAAGCCTTACTTACCCATTTTGAATGCTCCATTCAAGCTGCCTTGAAGCTGCCTAAAGAACAATTTTAGGATGGGTCTCTAGTCTCTGTAGGCAAAGCTCTGGGAAGGGAACGAGTGTTCTCTACATCAACAGGGTGCTTTCATAGCCTGGGTGGGAGCCTCTCCTCAGACGCTCTACAGCTAAAAGGAAACTTGACGTGAGTCCTTTCCTCAAGGTAAAGCCTAGAATAGCCCTGCCGAAGTGGAAGCTTGGAGCGGAGTCCTTGAGGCATTAGTTTCAGGTCTGTCTCCTTTTAAGGTTAGTAAGCTTTTCAGGGCACCGAGGACCTCGCCTGGGCACCTTATTCCCTGGAAGACCACCGAGTACCGGCAGTCTCCACTGGGCTACTAAGAAACATCCAGGCCCGGAAACCTTTCCCAGTCACTCTGTGTATTTTGTGTGTAGGCCATCACACTGCACTCTTCCTTGGAAGAGCTAGATTTCCTCAGCTCTCCAACAGCCCCAGGAAATGTGTTCTCTCACGTCCTACATATCATGCAAATCTGCCTCATTGCCCTAGGCTGAGCAGCTCTGAGAAACCAAAACTGCTTCGCATTCCTTCTACAAAGTCATACCTTAAGACCCCATCCTTACAGGAGAAAGTCAGCTTGCGTTTCTGCTGTAACCAAAGCACAGATCTTCCTCTTACACTGCAGGGTTTTAGAAGAAGCTAAGCCAGATAGCCTACCTAGAGCGCTCCTTGGGGGAGGCTGTTGGCTACACGCAGAACTCCGTGCCAAATAAACTTTATTCAAGGAAGGGACCAGTGTGTAGCTAGAGTGTATATTTACTTGGTAGAAATCACAAGTAGGTAGGCCGCGTGTTCGCTGGAAACGGGGAACGTATGGCACAAGCCTTGCTTTCCCATTTTGAATGCTCCATGCATGCTGCCTTGAAGTTACCTAAATAACAGTTTTAGGACGAGTCTTTAGTCATTGTAGGCAGGGCTCTGGGAAGGGAACGAGTGTTCTCTGCATCAACAGGGTGCTTTCATAGCCTGGGTGGGAGCCTCTCCTCAGACGCCCTAGAGATAAAGGAAACTTGACGTGAGTTCTTTCCTCCAGGTAAAGCCTTGAATAGCCCTGCCGAAGCTAAGCTTGAAGCAGTTTCCTTGTGGCATTTGTTTTAGGTCTGTTTTCTTTTAAGGTTAGTAAGCTTGTCAAGACACCGAGGACCTCTCGTGGGCACCCTATTCCCTGCAAGAGCACCGAGTACCAGCAGGCTCGACTGGGCTACTAAGAAACATCCAGGCCCGGAAACGTTTCCCAGTCACTGTGTATTTTGTGTGTAGGGCAACACACTGCACTCTTCCTTGGAAGAGCTAGATTTCCTCAGCTCTCCAACAACTCCAGGCAATGTGTTCTCTCAATTCCTATATGTCATGCAAATCTCCCTCATTGCCCTAGGCTGAGCAGCACTGAGAAACCAAAACTGCAACGCATTCCTTCTTTAAAGTCAAACCTTAAGACCCCATCCTTACAGGAGAAAGTCGGCTTGCTTTCCTGCTGTAAGCAAAGCACAGTTCTTCCTCTTACACTCCAGGGTTTTAGAAGAAGCAGAGCCCGATAGCCTACCCAGAGCGCTCCCGAGGGGAGGCGGTTGGCTACACGCAGAATTCCGTGCCAAATAAACTTTATTCAAGGAAGGGACCAGTGTGTAGCTAGAGTGTATATTTACTTGGTAGAAATCACAAGGAGGTAGGCTGCATGTTCGCTGGAAACGGGGAACTTATGGCACAAGCCTTGCTTACCACTTTTGAATGCTCCATTCAAGCTGCCTTGAAGCTACCTAAATTACAATTTTAGGACGGCTCTCTAGTGTCTGTAGGCAGGGCTCTGGGAAGGGAACGAGTGTTCTCTACATCAACAGGGTGCTTTCATAGACTGGGTAGGAGCCTCGCCTGCGACACTCTAGAGCTAAAAGGAAACTTGACGTGAGTCCTCTCCTCAAGGTAAAGCCTAGAATAGCCCTGCCGAAGTGGAAGCTTGGAGCGGAGTTCTTGAGGCATTAGTTTCAGGTCTGTTTTCTTTTAAGGTTAGTAAGCTTTTCAAGGCCCTGAGGACCTCGCCTGGGCACCCTATTCCCTGCAAGAACACCCAGTACCGGCAGGCTCCACTGGGCTACTAAGAAACATCCAGGCCCGGAAACATTTCCTATTCGCTCTTTGTATTTTGTGTGTAGGCCAACACACTACACTCTTCCTTGGAAGAGCTAGATTTCCTCAGCTCTCCAACAGCTCCAGGAAATGTGTTCTCTCACGTCCTACATATCATGCAAATCTGCCTCATTGCCCTAGGCTGACCGGCACTGAGAAACCAAAACTGCTTCGCATTCCTTCTACAAAGTCATACCTTAACAACCCATCCTCACAGTCGAAAGTCGGCTTGCGTTTCTGCTGTAACCACAGCACAGTTCTTCCTCTTACACTCCAGGGTTTTAGAAGAAGCCGAGCCCGATAGCCTACCCAGAGCGATCCCTGGGGGAGGCGGTTGGCTACACGCAGAATTACGTGCCCAATAAACTTTATTTAAGGAAGGGACCAGTGTGTAGCTAGAGTGTATATTTCCTTGCTAGAAATCACAAGGAGGTAGGCTGCATGTTCGCTGGAAACGGGGAACGTATGGCACAAGCCTTGATTACCCATTTTGAATGCTCCATTCAAGCTGCCTTGAAGCTGCCTAAATAACAATTTTAGGACGGGTCTCTAGTCTCTGTAGGCAAGGCTCTGGGAAGGGAACGAGTGTTCTCTCCATCAACAGGGTGCTTTCATAGCCTGGGTGGGAGCCTCTCCTCAGACGCTCTACAGCTAAAAGGAAACTTGACGTGAGTCCTTTCCTCAAGGTAAAGCCTAGAATAGCCCTGCCGAAGTGGAAGCTTGGAGCGGAGTCCTTGAGGCATTAGTTTCAGGTCTGTTTCCTTTTAAGGTTAGTAAGCTTTTCAGGACACCGAGGACCTCGCCTGGGCACCTTATTCCCTGGAAGACCACCGAGTACCGGCAGTCTCCACTGGGCTACTAAGAAACATCCAGGCCCGGAAACCTTTCCCAGTCACTCTGTGTATTTTGTGTGTAGGCCAACACACTGCACTCTTCCTTGGAAGAGCTAGATTTCCTCAGCTCTCCAACAGCCCCAGGAAATGTGTTCTCTCACGTCCTACATATCATGCAAATCTGCCTCATTGCCCTAGGCTGAGCAGCTCTGAGAAACCAAAACTGCTTCGCATTCCTTCTACAAAGTCATACCTTAAGACCCCATCCTTACAGGAGAAAGTCAGCTTGCGTTTCTGCTGTAACCAAAGAACAGATCTTCCTCTTACACTGCAGGGTTTTAGAAGAAGCTAAGCCAGATAGCCTACCTAGAGCGCTCCTTGGGGGAGGCTGTTGGCTACACGCAGAACTCCGTGCCAAATAAACTTTATTCAAGGAAGGGACCAGTGTGTAGCTAGAGTGTATATTTACTTGGTAGAAATCACAAGTAGGTAGGCCGCGTGTTCGCTGGAAACGGTGACCTTATGGCACAAGCCTTGCTTTCCCATTTTGAATGCTCCATGCATGCTGCCTTGAAGTTACCTAAATAACAGTTTTAGGACGAGTCTTTAGTCATTGTAGGCAGGGCTCTGGGAAGGGAACGAGTGTTCTCTGCATCAACAGGGTGCTTTCATAGCCTGGGTGGGAGCCTCTCCTCAGACGCCCTAGAGATAAAGGAAACTTGACGTGAGTTCTTTCCTCCAGGTAAAGCCTTGAATAGCCCTGCCGAAGCTAAGCTTGAAGCAGTTTCCTTGTGGCATTTGTTTTAGGTCTGTTTTCTTTTAAGGTTAGTAAGCTTGTCAAGACACCGAGGACCTCTCGTGGGCACCCTATTCCCTGCAAGAGCACCGAGTACCAGCAGGCTCCACTGGGCTACTAAGAAACATCCAGGCCCGGAAACGTTTCCCAGTCACTGTGTATTTTGTGTGTAGGGCAACACACTGCACTCTTCCTTGGAAGAGCTAGATTTCCTCAGCTCTCCAACAACTCCAGGCAATGTGTTCTCTCAATTCCTATATGTCATGCAAATCTCCCTCATTGCCCTAGGCTGAGCAGCACTGAGAAACCAAAACTGCAACGCATTCCTTCTTTAAAGTCAAACCTTAAGACCCCATCCTTACAGGAGAAAGTCGACTTGCTTTCCTGCTGTAACCAAAGCACAGTTCTTCCTCTTACACTCCAGGGTTTTAGAAGAAGCAGAGCCCGATAGCCTACCCAGAGCGCTCCCGAGGGGAGGCGGTTGGCTACACGCAGAATTCCGTGCCAAATAAACTTTATTCAAGGAAGGGACCAGTGTGTAGCTAGAGTGTATATTTACTTGGTAGAAATCACAAGGAGGTAGGCTGCATGTTCGCTGGAAACGGGGAACTTATGGCACAAGCCTTGCTTACCACTTTTGAATGCTCCATTCAAGCTGCCTTGAAGCTACCTAAATTACAATTTTAGGACGGGTCTCTAGTGTCTGTAGGCAGGGCTCTGGGAAGGGAACGAGTGTTCTCTACATCAACAGGGTGCTTTCATAGACTGGGTAGGAGCCTCGCCTGAGACACTCTAGAGCTAAAAGGAAACTTGACGTGAGTCCTCTCCTCAAGGTAAAGCCTAGAATAGCCCTGCCGAAGTGGAAGCTTGGAGCGGAGTTCTTGAGGCATTAGTTTCAGGTCTCTTTTCTTTTAAGGTTAGTAAGCTTTTCAAGGCCCTGAGGACCTCGCCTGGGCACCCTATTCCCTGCAAGAACACCCAGTACCGGCAGGCTCCACTGGGCTACTAAGAAACATCCAGGCCCGGAAACTTTTCCTATTCGCTCTTTGTATTTTGTGTGTAGGCCAACACACTACACTCTTCCTTGGAAGAGCTAGATTTCCTCAGCTCTCCCACAGCTCCAGGAAATGTGTTCTCTCACGTCCTACATATCATGCAAATCTGCCTCATTGCCCTAGGCTGACCGGCACTGAGAAACCAAAACTGCTTCGCATTCCTTCTACAAAGTCATACCTTAACACCCCATCCTCACAGTCGAAAGTCGGCTTGCGTTTCTGCTGTAACCACAGCACAGTTCTTCCTCGTACACTCCAGGGTTTTAGAAGAAGCCGAGCCCGATAGCCTACCCAGAGCGATCCCTGGGGGAGGCGGTTGGCTACACGCAGAATTACGTGCCCAATAAACTTTATTTAAGGAAGGGACCAGTGTGTAGCTAGAGTGTATATTTCCTTGCTAGAAATCACAAGGAGGTAGGCTGCATGTTCGCTGGAAACGGGGAACGTATGGCACAAGCCTTGCTTACCCATTTTGAATGCTCCATTCAAGCTGCCTTGAAGCTGCCTAAAGAACAATTTTAGGACGGGTCTCTAGTCTCTGTAGGCAAGGCTCTGGGAAGGGAACGAGTGTTCTCTACATCAACAGGGTGCTTTCATAGCCTGGGTGGGAGCCTCTCCTCAGACGCTCTACAGCTAAAAGGAAACTTGACGTGAGTCCTTTCCTCAAGGTAAAGCCTAGAATAGCCCTGCCGAAGTGGAAGCTTGGAGCGGAGTCCTTGAGGCATTAGTTTCAGGTCTGTCTCCTTTTAAGGTTAGTAAGCTTTTCAGGACACCGAGGACCTCGCCTGGGCACCTTATTCCCTGGAAGACCACCGAGTACCGGCAGTCTCCACTGGGCTACTAAGAAACATCCAGGCCCGGACACCTTTCCCAGTCACTCTGTGTATTTTGTGTGTAGGCCAACACACTGCACTCTTCCTTGGAAGAGCTAGATTTCCTCAGCTCTCCAACAGCCCCAGGAAATGTGTTCTCTCACGTCCTACATATCATGCAAATCTGCCTCATTGCCCTAGGCTGAGCAGCTCTGAGAAACCAAAACTGCTTCGCATTCCTTCTACAAAGTCATACCTTAAGACCCCATCCTTACAGGAGAAAGTCAGCTTGCGTTTCTGCTGTAACCAAAGCACAGATCTTCCTCTTACACTGCAGGGTTTAAAAGAAGCTAAGCCAGATAGCCTACCTAGAGCGCTCCTTGGGGGAGGCTGTTGGCTACACGCAGAACTCCGTGCCAAATAAACTTTATTCAAGGAAGGGACCAGTGTTTAGCTAGAGTGTATATTTACTTGGTAGAAATCACAAGTAGGTAGGCCGCGTGTTCGCTGGAAACGGTGACCTTATGGCACAAGCCTTGCTTTCCCATTTTGAATGCTCCATGCATGCTGCCTTGAAGTTACCTAAATAACAGTTTTAGGACGAGTCTTTCGTCATTGTAGGCAGGGCTCTGGGAAGGGAACGAGTGTTCTCTGCATCAACAGGGTGCTTTCATAGCCTGGGTGGGAGCCTCTCCTCAGACGCCCTAGAGATAAAGGAAACTTGACGTGAGTTCTTTCCTCCAGGTAAAGCCTTGACTAGCCCTGCCGAAGCTGAGCTTGAAGCAGTTTCCTTGTGGCATTTGTTTTAGGTCTGTTTTGTTTTAAGGTTAGTAAGCTTGTCAAGACACCGAGGACCTCTCGTGGGCACCCTATTCCCTGCAAGAGCACCGAGTACCAGCAGGCTCCACTGGGCTACTAAGAAACATCCAGGCCCGGAAACGTTTCCCAGTCACTGTTTATTTTGTGTGTAGGGCAACACACTGCACTCTTCCTTGGAAGAGCTAGATTTCCTCAGCTCTCCAACAACTCCAGGCAATGTGTTCTCTCAATTCCTATATGTCATGCAAATCTCCCTCATTGCCCTAGGCTGAGCAGCACTGAGAAACCAAAACTGCAACGCATTCCTTCTTTAAAGTCAAACCTTAAGACCCCATCCTTACAGGAGAAAGTCGGCTTGCTTTCCTGCTGTAACCAAAGCACAGTTCTTCCTCTTACACTCCAGGGTTTTAGAAGAAGCAGAGCCCGATAGCCTACCCAGAGCGCTCCCAAGGGGAGGCGGTTGGCTACACGCAGAATTCCGTGCCAAATAAACTTTATTCAAGGAAGGGACCAGTGTGTAGCTAGAGTGTATATTTACTTGGTAGAAATCACAAGGAGGTAGGCTGCATGTTCGCTGGAACCGGGGAACTTATGGCACAAGCCTTGCTTACCACTTTTGAATGCTCCATTCAAGCTGCCTTGAAGCTACCTAAATTACAATTTTAGGACGGGTCTCTAGTGTCTGTAGGCAGGGCTCTGGGAAGGGAACGAGTGTTCTCTACATCAACAGGGTGCTTTCATAGACTGGGTAGGAGCCTCGCCTGCGACACTCTAGAGCTAAAAGGAAACTTGACGTGAGTCCTCTCCTCAAGGTAAAGCCTAGAATAGCCCTGCCGAAGTGGAAGCTTGGAGAGGAGTTCTTGAGGCATTAGTTTCAGGTCTCTTTTCTTTTAAGGTTAGTAAGCTTTTCAAGGCCCTGAGGACCTCGCCTGGGCACCCTATCCCCTGCAAGAACACCCAGTACCGGCAGGCTCCACTGGGCTACTAAGAAACATCCAGGCCCGGAAACTTTTCCCATTCACTCTTTGTATTTTGTGTGTAGGCCAACACACTACACTCTTCCTTGGAAGAGCTAGATTTCCTCAGCTCTCCAACAGCTCCAGGAAATGTGTTCTCTCACGTCCTACATATCATGCAAATCTGCCTCATTGCCCTAGGCTGATCGGCACTGAGAAGCCAAAACTGCTTAACATTCCTTCTACAAAGTCATACCTTGACACCCCATCCTTACAGTAGAAAGTCGGCTTGCGTTTCTGCTGTAACCACAGCACAGTTCTTCCTCTTACACTCCAGGGTTTTAGAAGAAGCTAAGCCCGATAGCCTACCCAGAGCGATCCCTGGGGGAGGCGGTTGGCTACACGCAGAATTACGTGCCAAATAAACTTTATTTAAGGAAGGGACCAGTGTGTAGCTAGAGTGTATATTTACTTGGTAGAAATCACAAGGAGGTAGGCTGCATGTTCGCTGGAACCGGGGAACTTATGGCACAAGCCTTGCTTACCACTTTTGAATGCTCCATTCAAGCTGCCTTGAAGCTACCTAAATTACAATTTTAGGACGGGTCTCTAGTGTCTGTAGGCAGGGCTCTGGGAAGGGAACGAGTGTTCTCTACATCAACAGGGTGCTTTCATAGACTGGGTAGGAGCCTCGCCTGCGACACTCTAGAGCTAAAAGGAAACTTGACGTGAGTCCTCTCCTCAAGGTAAAGCCTAGAATAGCCCTGCCGAAGTGGAAGCTTGGAGAGGAGTTCTTGAGGCATTAGTTTCAGGTCTGTTTTCTTTTAAGGTTAGTAAGCTTTTCAAGGCCCTGAGGACCTCGCCTGGGCACCCTATCCCCTGCAAGAACACCCAGTACCGGCAGGCTCCACTGGGCTACTAAGAAACATCCAGGCCCGGAAACTTTTCCCATTCACTCTTTGTATTTTGTGTGTAGGCCAACACACTACACTCTTCCTTGGAAGAGCTAGATTTCCTCAGCTCTCCAACAGCTCCAGGAAATGTGTTCTCTCACGTCCTACATATCATGCAAATCTGCCTCATTGCCCTAGGCAGACCGGCACTGAGAAACCAAAACTGCTTCACATTCCTTCTACAAAGTCATACCTTAACACCCCATCCTTACAGTAGAAAGTCGGCTTGCGTTTCTGCTGTAACCACAGCACAGTTCTTCCTCTTACACTCCAGGGTTTTAGAAGAAGCTAAGCCCGATAGCCTACCCTGAGCGATCCCTGGGGGAGGCGGTTGGCTACACGCAGAATTACGTGCCAAATAAACTTTATTCAAGGAAGGGACCAGTGTGTAGCTAGAGTGTATATTTACTTGGTAGAAATCACAAGGAGGTAGGCTGCATGTTCGCTGGAAACGGGGAACTTATGGCACAAGCCTTACTTACCCATTTTGAATGCTCCATTCAAGCTGCCTTGAAGCTGCCTAAATAACAATTTTAGGATGGGTCTCTAGTCTCTGTAGGCAAAGCTCTGGGAAGGGAACGAGTGTTCTCTACATCAACAGGGTGCTTTCATAGCCTGGGTGGGAGCCTCTCCTCAGACGCTCTACAGCTAAAAGGAAACTTGACGTGAGTCCTTTCCTCAAGGTAAAGCCTAGAATAGCCCTGCCGAAGTGGAAGCTTGGAGCGGAGTCCTTGAGGCATTAGTTTCAGGTCTGTCTCCTTTTAAGGTTAGTAAGCTTTTCAGGACACCGAGGACCTCGCCTGGGCACCTTATTCCCTGGAAGACCACCGAGTACCGGCAGTCTCCACTGGGCTACTAAGAAACATCCAGGCCCGGACACCTTTCCCAGTCACTCTGTGTATTTTGTGTGTAGGCCAACACACTGCACTCTTCCTTGGAAGAGCTAGATTTCCTCAGCTCTCCAACAGCCCCAGGAAATGTGTTCTCTCACGTCCTACATATCATGCAAATCTGCCTCATTGCCCTAGGCTGAGCAGCTCTGAGAAACCAAAACTGCTTCGCATTCCTTCTACAAAGTCATACCTTAAGACCCCATCCTTACAGGAGAAAGTCAGCTTGCGTTTCTGCTGTAACCAAAGCACAGATCTTCCTCTTACACTGCAGGGTTTTAGAAGAAGCTAAGCCAGATAGCCTACCTAGAGCGCTCCTTGGGGGAGGCTGTTGGCTACACGCAGAACTCCGTGCCAAATAAACTTTATTCAAGGAAGGGACCAGTGTTTAGCTAGAGTGTATATTTACTTGGTAGAAATCACAAGTAGGTAGGCCGCGTGTTCGCTGGAAACGGTGACCTTATGGCACAAGCCTTGCTTTCCCATTTTGAATGCTCCATGCATGCTGCCTTGAAGTTACCTAAATAACAGTTTTAGGACGAGTCTTTCGTCATTGTAGGCAGGGCTCTGGGAAGGGAACGAGTGTTCTCTGCATCAACAGGGTGCTTTCATAGCCTGGGTGGGAGCCTCTCCTCAGACGCCCTAGAGATAAAGGAAACTTGACGTGAGTTCTTTCCTCCAGGTAAAGCCTTGACTAGCCCTGCCGAAGCTGAGCTTGAAGCAGTTTCCTTGTGGCATTTGTTTTAGGTCTGTTTTCTTTTAAGGTTAGTAAGCTTGTCAAGACACCGAGGACCTCTCGTGGGCACCCTATTCCCTGCAAGAGCACCGAGTACCAGCAGGCTCCACTGGGCTACTAAGAAACATCCAGGCCCGGAAACGTTTCCCAGTCACTGTGTATTTTGTGTGTAGGGCAACACACTGCACTCTTCCTTGGAAGAGCTAGATTTCCTCAGCTCTCCAACAACTCCAGGCAATGTGTTCTCTCAATTCCTATATGTCATGCAAATCTCCCTCATTGCCCTAGGCTGAGCAGCACTGAGAAACCAAAACTGCAACGCATTCCTTCTTTAAAGTCAAACCTTAAGACCCCATCCTTACAGGAGAAAGTCGGCTTGCTTTCCTGCTGTAACCAAAGCACAGTTCTTCCTCTTACACTCCAGGGTTTTAGAAGAAGCAGAGCCCGATAGCCTACCCAGAGCGCTCCCAAGGGGAGGCGGTTGGCTACACGCAGAATTCCGTGCCAAATAAACTTTATTCAAGGAAGGGACCAGTGTGTAGCTAGAGTGTATATTTACTTGGTAGAAATCACAAGGAGGTAGGCTGCATGTTCGCTGGAACCGGGGAACTTATGGCACAAGCCTTGCTTACCACTTTTGAATGCTCCATTCAAGCTGCCTTGAAGCTACCTAAATTACAATTTTAGGACGGGTCTCTAGTGTCTGTAGGCAGGGCTCTGGGAAGGGAACGAGTGTTCTCTACATCAACAGGGTGCTTTCATAGACTGGGTAGGAGCCTCGCCTGCGACACTCTAGAGCTAAAAGGAAACTTGACGTGAGTCCTCTCCTCAAGGTAAAGCCTAGAATAGCCCTGCCGAAGTGGAAGCTTGGAGAGGAGTTCTTGAGGCATTAGTTTCAGGTCTGTTTTCTTTTAAGGTTAGTAAGCTTTTCAAGGCCCTGAGGACCTCGCCTGGGCACCCTATCCCCTGCAAGAACACCCAGTACCGGCAGGCTCCACTGGGCTACTAAGAAACATCCAGGCCCGGAAACTTTTCCCATTCACTCTTTGTATTTTGTGTGTAGGCCAACACACTACACTCTTCCTTGGAAGAGCTAGATTTCCTCAGCTCTCCAACAGCTCCAGGAAATGTGTTCTCTCACGTCCTACATATCATGCAAATCTGCCTCATTGCCCTAGGCAGACCGGCACTGAGAAACCAAAACTGCTTCACATTCCTTCTACAAAGTCATACCTTAACACCCCATCCTTACAGTAGAAAGTCGGCTTGCGTTTCTGCTGTAACCACAGCACAGTTCTTCCTCTTACACTCCAGGGTTTTAGAAGAAGCTAAGCCCGATAGCCTACCCTGAGCGATCCCTGGGGGAGGCGGTTGGCTACACGCAGAATTACGTGCCAAATAAACTTTATTTAAGGAAGGGACCAGTGTGTAGCTAGAGTGTATATTTACTTGGTAGAAATCACAAGGAGGTAGGCTGCATGTTCGCTGGAAACGGGGAACGTATGGCACAAGCCTTGCTTACCCATTTTGAATGCTCCATTCAAGCTGCCTTGAAGCTGCCTAAATAACAATTTTAGGACGGGTCTCTAGTCTCTGTAGGCAAGGCTCTGGGAAGGGAACGAGTGTTCTCTACATCAACAGGGTGCTTTCATAGCCTGGGTGGGAGCCTCTCCTCAGACGCCCTACAGCTAAAAGGAAACTTGACGTGAGTCCTTTCCTCAAGGTAAAGCCTAGAATAGCCCTGCCGAAGTGGAAGCTTGGAGCGGAGTCCTTGAGGCATTAGTTTCAGGTCTGTTTCCTTTTAAGGTTAGTAAGCTTTTCAGGACACCGAGGACCTCGCCTGGGCACCTTATTCCCTGGAAGACCACCGAGTACCGGCAGTCTCCACTGGGCTACTAAGAAACATCCAGGCCCGGAAACCTTTCCCAGTCACTCTGTGTATTTTGTGTGTAGGCCAACACACTGCACTCTTCCTTGGAAGAGCTAGATTTCCTCAGCTCTCCAACAGCCCCAGGAAATGTGTTCTCTCACGTCCTACATATCATGCAAATCTGCCTCATTGCCCTAGGCTGAGCAGCTCTGAGAAACCAAAACTGCTTCGCATTCCTTCTACAAAGTCATACCTTAAGACCCCATCCTTACAGGAGAAAGTCAGCTTGCGTTTCTGCTGTAACCAAAGCACAGATCTTCCTCTTACACTGCAGGGTTTTAGAAGAAGCTAAGCCAGATAGCCTACCTAGAGCGCTCCTTGGGGGAGGCTGTTGGCTACACGCAGAACTCCGTGCCAAATAAACTTTATTCAAGGAAGGGACCAGTGTGTAGCTAGAGTGTATATTTACTTGGTAGAAATCACAAGTAGGTAGGCCGCGTGTTCGCTGGAAACGGGGAACGTATGGCACAAGCCTTGCTTTCCCATTTTGAATGCTCCATGCATGCTGCCTTGAAGTTAACTAAATAACAGTTTTAGGACGAGTCTTTAGTCATTGTAGGCAGGGCTCTGGGAAGGGAACGAGTGTTCTCTGCATCAACAGGGTGCTTTCATAGCCTGGGTGGGAGCCTCGCCTCAGACGCCCTAGAGATAAAGGAAACTTGACGTGAGTTCTTTCCTCCAGGTAAAGCCTTGAATAGCCCTGCCGAAGCTAAGCTTGAAGCAGTTTCCTTGTGGCATTTGTTTTAGGTCTGTTTTCTTTTAAGGTTAGTAAGCTTGTCAAGACACCGAGGACCTCTCGTGGGCACCCTATTCCCTGCAAGAGCACCGAGTACCAGCAGGCTCGACTGGGCTACTAAGAAACATCCAGGCCCGGAAACGTTTCCCAGTCACTGTGTATTTTGTGTGTAGGGCAACACACTGCACTCTTCCTTGGAAGAGCTAGATTTCCTCAGCTCTGCAACAACTCCAGGCAATGTGTTCTCTCAATTCCTATATGTCATGCAAATCTCCCTCATTGCCCTAGGCTGAGCAGCACTGAGAAACCAAAACTGCAACGCATTCCTTCTTTAAAGTCAAACCTTAAGACCCCATCCTTACAGGAGAAAGTCGGCTTGCTTTCCTGCTGTAAGCAAAGCACAGTTCTTCCTCTTACACTCCAGGGTTTTAGAAGAAGCAGAGCCCGATAGCCTACCCAGAGCGCTCCCGAGGGGAGGCGGTTGGCTACACGCAGAATTCCGTGCCAAATAAACTTTATTCAAGGAAGGGACCAGTGTGTAGCTAGAGTGTATATTTACTTGGTAGAAATCACAAGGAGGTAGGCTGCATGTTCGCTGGAAACGGGGAACTTATGGCACAAGCCTTGCTTACCACTTTTGAATGCTCCATTCAAGCTGCCTTGAAGCTACCTAAATTACAATTTTAGGACGGCTCTCTAGTGTCTGTAGGCAGGGCTCTGGGAAGGGAACGAGTGTTCTCTACATCAACAGGGTGCTTTCATAGACTGGGTAGGAGCCTCGCCTGAGACACTCTAGAGCTAAAAGGAAACTTGACGTGAGTCCTCTCCTCAAGGTAAAGCCTAGAATAGCCCTGCCGAAGTGGAAGCTTGGAGCGGAGTTCTTGAGGCATTAGTTTCAGGTCTGTTTTCTTTTAAGGTTAGTAAGCTTTTCAAGGCCCTGAGGACCTCGCCTGGGCACCCTATTCCCTGCAAGAACACCCAGTACCGGCAGGCTCCACTGGGCTACTAAGAAACATCCAGGCCCGGAAACTTTTCCTATTCGCTCTTTGTATTTTGTGTGTAGGCCAACACACTACACTCTTCCTTGGAAGAGCTAGATTTCCTCAGCTCTCCAACAGCTCCAGGAAATGTGTTCTCTCACGTCCTACATATCATGCAAATCTGCCTCATTGCCCTAGGCTGACCGGCACTGAGAAACCAAAACTGCTTCGCATTCCTTCTACAAAGTCATACCTTAACAACCCATCCTCACAGTCGAAAGTCGGCTTGCGTTTCTGCTGTAACCACAGCACAGTTCTTCCTCGTACACTCCAGGGTTTTAGAAGAAGCCGAGCCCGATAGCCTACCCAGAGCGATCCCTGGGGGAGGCGGTTGGCTACACGCAGAATTACGTGCCCAATAAACTTTATTTAAGGAAGGGACCAGTGTGTAGCTAGAGTGTATATTTCCTTGCTAGAAATCACAAGGAGGTAGGCTGCATGTTCGCTGGAAACGGGGAACGTATGGCACAAGCCTTGATTACCCATTTTGAATGCTCCATTCAAGCTGCCTTGAAGCTGCCTAAATAACAATTTTAGGACGGGTCTCTAGTCTCTGTAGGCAAGGCTCTGGGAAGGGAACGAGTGTTCTCTCCATCAACAGGGTGCTTTCATAGCCTGGGTGGGAGCCTCTCCTCAGACGCTCTACAGCTAAAAGGAAACTTGACGTGAGTCCTTTCCTCAAGGTAAAGCCTAGAATAGCCCTGCCGAAGTGGAAGCTTGGAGCGGAGTCCTTGAGGCATTAGTTTCAGGTCTGTTTCCTTTTAAGGTTAGTAAGCTTTTCAGGACACCGAGGACCTCGCCTGGGCACCTTATTCCCTGGAAGACCACCGAGTACCGGCAGTCTCCACTGGGCTACTAAGAAACATCCAGGCCCGGAAACCTTTCCCAGTCACTCTGTGTATTTTGTGTGTAGGCCAACACACTGCACTCTTCCTTGGAAGAGCTAGATTTCCTCAGCTCTCCAACAGCCCCAGGAAATGTGTTCTCTCACGTCCTACATATCATGCAAATCTGCCTCATTGCCCTAGGCTGAGCAGCTCTGAGAAACCAAAACTGCTTCGCATTCCTTCTACAAAGTCATACCTTAAGACCCCATCCTTACAGGAGAAAGTCAGCTTGCGTTTCTGCTGTAACCAAAGAACAGATCTTCCTCTTACACTGCAGGGTTTTAGAAGAAGCTAAGCCAGATAGCCTACCTAGAGCGCTCCTTGGGGGAGGCTGTTGGCTACACGCAGAACTCCGTGCCAAATAAACTTTATTCAAGGAAGGGACCAGTGTGTAGCTAGAGTGTATATTTACTTGGTAGAAATCACAAGTAGGTAGGCCGCGTGTTCGCTGGAAACGGTGACCTTATGGCACAAGCCTTGCTTTCCCATTTTGAATGCTCCATGCATGCTGCCTTGAAGTTACCTAAATAACAGTTTTAGGACGAGTCTTTAGTCATTGTAGGCAGGGCTCTGGGAAGGGAACGAGTGTTCTCTGCATCAACAGGGTGCTTTCATAGCCTGGGTGGGAGCCTCTCCTCAGACGCCCTAGAGATAAAGGAAACTTGACGTGAGTTCTTTCCTCCAGGTAAAGCCTTGAATAGCCCTGCCGAAGCTAAGCTTGAAGCAGTTTCCTTGTGGCATTTGTTTTAGGTCTGTTTTCTTTTAAGGTTAGTAAGCTTGTCAAGACACCGAGGACCTCTCGTGGGCACCCTATTCCCTGCAAGAGCACCGAGTACCAGCAGGCTCCACTGGGCTACTAAGAAACATCCAGGCCCGGAAACGTTTCCCAGTCACTGTGTATTTTGTGTGTAGGGCAACACACTGCACTCTTCCTTGGAAGAGCTAGATTTCCTCAGCTCTCCAACAACTCCAGGCAATGTGTTCTCTCAATTCCTATATGTCATGCAAATCTCCCTCATTGCCCTAGGCTGAGCAGCACTGAGAAACCAAAACTGCAACGCATTCCTTCTTTAAAGTCAAACCTTAAGACCCCATCCTTACAGGAGAAAGTCGGCTTGCTTTCCTGCTGTAAGCAAAGCACAGTTCTTCCTCTTACACTCCAGGGTTTTAGAAGAAGCAGAGCCCGATAGCCTACCCAGAGCGCTCCCGAGGGGAGGCGGTTGGCTACACGCAGAATTCCGTGCCAAATAAACTTTATTCAAGGAAGGGACCAGTGTGTAGCTAGAGTGTATATTTACTTGGTAGAAATCACAAGGAGGTAGGCTGCATGTTCGCTGGAAACGGGGAACTTATGGCACAAGCCTTGCTTACCACTTTTGAATGCTCCATTCAAGCTGCCTTGAAGCTACCTAAATTACAATTTTAGGACGGGTCTCTAGTGTCTGTAGGCAGGGCTCTGGGAAGGGAACGAGTGTTCTCTACATCAACAGGGTGCTTTCATAGACTGGGTAGGAGCCTCGCCTGAGACACTCTAGAGCTAAAAGGAAACTTGACGTGAGTCCTCTCCTCAAGGTAAAGCCTAGAATAGCCCTGCCGAAGTGGAAGCTTGGAGCGGAGTTCTTGAGGCATTAGTTTCAGGTCTGTTTTCTTTTAAGGTTAGTAAGCTTTTCAAGGCCCTGAGGACCTCGCCTGGGCACCCTATTCCCTGCAAGAACACCCAGTACCGGCAGGCTCCACTGGGCTACTAAGAAACATCCAGGCCCGGAAACTTTTCCTATTCGCTCTTTGTATTTTGTGTGTAGGCCAACACACTACACTCTTCCTTGGAAGAGCTAGATTTCCTCAGCTCTCCCACAGCTCCAGGAAATGTGTTCTCTCACGTCCTACATATCATGCAAATCTGCCTCATTGCCCTAGGCTGACCGGCACTGAGAAACCAAAACTGCTTCGCATTCCTTCTACAAAGTCATACCTTAACACCCCATCCTCACAGTCGAAAGTCGGCTTGCGTTTCTGCTGTAACCACAGCACAGTTCTTCCTCGTACACTCCAGGGTTTTAGAAGAAGCCGAGCCCGATAGCCTACCCAGAGCGATCCCTGGGGGAGGCGGTTGGCTACACGCAGAATTACGTGCCCAATAAACTTTATTTAAGGAAGGGACCAGTGTGTAGCTAGAGTGTATATTTCCTTGCTAGAAATCACAAGGAGGTAGGCTGCATGTTCGCTGGAAACGGGGAACGTATGGCACAAGCCTTGCTTACCCATTTTGAATGCTCCATTCAAGCTGCCTTGAAGCTGCCTAAAGAACAATTTTAGGACGGGTCTCTAGTCTCTGTAGGCAAGGCTCTGGGAAGGGAACGAGTGTTCTCTACATCAACAGGGTGCTTTCATAGCCTGGGTGGGAGCCTCTCCTCAGACGCTCTACAGCTAAAAGGAAACTTGACGTGAGTCCTTTCCTCAAGGTAAAGCCTAGAATAGCCCTGCCGAAGTGGAAGCTTGGAGCGGAGTCCTTGAGGCATTAGTTTCAGGTCTGTCTCCTTTTAAGGTTAGTAAGCTTTTCAGGACACCGAGGACCTCGCCTGGGCACCTTATTCCCTGGAAGACCACCGAGTACCGGCAGTCTCCACTGGGCTACTAAGAAACATCCAGGCCCGGACACCTTTCCCAGTCACTCTGTGTATTTTGTGTGTAGGCCAACACACTGCACTCTTCCTTGGAAGAGCTAGATTTCCTCAGCTCTCCAACAGCCCCAGGAAATGTGTTCTCTCACGTCCTACATATCATGCAAATCTGCCTCATTGCCCTAGGCTGAGCAGCTCTGAGAAACCAAAACTGCTTCGCATTCCTTCTACAAAGTCATACCTTAAGACCCCATCCTTACAGGAGAAAGTCAGCTTGCGTTTCTGCTGTAACCAAAGCACAGATCTTCCTCTTACACTGCAGGGTTTTAGAAGAAGCTAAGCCAGATAGCCTACCTAGAGCGCTCCTTGGGGGAGGCTGTTGGCTACACGCAGAACTCCGTGCCAAATAAACTTTATTCAAGGAAGGGACCAGTGTTTAGCTAGAGTGTATATTTACTTGGTAGAAATCACAAGTAGGTAGGCCGCGTGTTCGCTGGAAACGGTGACCTTATGGCACAAGCCTTGCTTTCCCATTTTGAATGCTCCATGCATGCTGCCTTGAAGTTACCTAAATAACAGTTTTAGGACGAGTCTTTCGTCATTGTAGGCAGGGCTCTGGGAAGGGAACGAGTGTTCTCTGCATCAACAGGGTGCTTTCATAGCCTGGGTGGGAGCCTCTCCTCAGACGCCCTAGAGATAAAGCAAACTTGACGTGAGTTCTTTCCTCCAGGTAAAGCCTTCACTAGCCCTGCCGAAGCTGAGCTTGAAGCAGTTTCCTTGTGGCATTTGTTTTAGGTCTGTTTTGTTTTAAGGTTAGTAAGCTTGTCAAGACACCGAGGACCTCTCGTGGGCACCCTATTCCCTGCAAGAGCACCGAGTACCAGCAGGCTCCACTGGGCTACTAAGAAACATCCAGGCCCGGAAACGTTTCCCAGTCACTGTTTATTTTGTGTGTAGGGCAACACACTGCACTCTTCCTTGGAAGAGCTAGATTTCCTCAGCTCTCCAACAACTCCAGGCAATGTGTTCTCTCAATTCCTATATGTCATGCAAATCTCCCTCATTGCCCTAGGCTGAGCAGCACTGAGAAACCAAAACTGCAACGCATTCCTTCTTTAAAGTCAAACCTTAAGACCCCATCCTTACAGGAGAAAGTCGGCTTGCTTTCCTGCTGTAACCAAAGCACAGTTCTTCCTCTTACACTCCAGGGTTTTAGAAGAAGCAGAGCCCGATAGCCTACCCAGAGCGCTCCCAAGGGGAGGCGGTTGGCTACACGCAGAATTCCGTGCCAAATAAACTTTATTCAAGGAAGGGACCAGTGTGTAGCTAGAGTGTATATTTACTTGGTAGAAATCACAAGGAGGTAGGCTGCATGTTCGCTGGAACCGGGGAACTTATGGCACAAGCCTTGCTTACCACTTTTGAATGCTCCATTCAAGCTGCCTTGAAGCTACCTAAATTACAATTTTAGGACGGGTCTCTAGTGTCTGTAGGCAGGGCTCTGGGAAGGGAACGAGTGTTCTCTACATCAACAGGGTGCTTTCATAGACTGGGTAGGAGCCTCGCCTGCGACACTCTAGAGCTAAAAGGAAACTTGACGTGAGTCCTCTCCTCAAGGTAAAGCCTAGAATAGCCCTGCCGAAGTGGAAGCTTGGAGAGGAGTTCTTGAGGCATTAGTTTCAGGTCTCTTTTCTTTTAAGGTTAGTAAGCTTTTCAAGGCCCTGAGGACCTCGCCTGGGCACCCTATCCCCTGCAAGAACACCCAGTACCGGCAGGCTCCACTGGGCTACTAAGAAACATCCAGGCCCGGAAACTTTTCCCATTCACTCTTTGTATTTTGTGTGTAGGCCAACACACTACACTCTTCCTTGGAAGAGCTAGATTTCCTCAGCTCTCCAACAGCTCCAGGAAATGTGTTCTCTCACGTCCTACATATCATGCAAATCTGCCTCATTGCCCTAGGCTGATCGGCACTGAGAAGCCAAAACTGCTTAACATTCCTTCTACAAAGTCATACCTTGACACCCCATCCTTACAGTAGAAAGTCGGCTTGCGTTTCTGCTGTAACCACAGCACAGTTCTTCCTCGTACACTCCAGGGTTTTAGAAGAAGCCGAGCCCGATAGCCTACCCAGAGCGATCCCTGGGGGAGGCGGTTGGCTACACGCTGAATTACGTGCCCAATAAACTTTATTTAAGGAAGGGACCAGTGTGTAGCTAGAGTGTATATTTCCTTGCTAGAAATCACAAGGAGGTAGGCTGCATGTTCGCTGGAAACGGGGAACGTATGGCACAAGCCTTGCTTACCCATTTTGAATGCTCCATTCAAGCTGCCTTGAAGCTGCCTAAAGAACAATTTTAGGACGGGTCTCTAGTCTCTGTAGGCAAGGCTCTGGGAAGGGAACGAGTGTTCTCTACATCAACAGGGTGCTTTCATAGCCTGGGTGGGAGCCTCTCCTCAGACGCTCTACAGCTAAAAGGAAACTTGACGTGAGTCCTTTCCTCAAGGTAAAGCCTAGAATAGCCCTGCCGAAGTGGAAGCTTGGAGCGGAGTCCTTGAGGCATTAGTTTCAGGTCTGTCTCCTTTTAAGGTTAGTAAGCTTTTCAGGACACCGAGGACCTCGCCTGGGCACCTTATTCCCTGGAAGACCACCGAGTACCGGCAGTCTCCACTGGGCTACTAAGAAACATCCAGGCCCGGACACCTTTCCCAGTCACTCTGTGTATTTTGTGTGTAGGCCAACACACTGCACTCTTCCTTGGAAGAGCTAGATTTCCTCAGCTCTCCAACAGCCCCAGGAAATGTGTTCTCTCACGTCCTACATATCATGCAAATCTGCCTCATTGCCCTAGGCTGAGCAGCTCTGAGAAACCAAAACTGCTTCGCATTCCTTCTACAAAGTCATACCTTAAGACCCCATCCTTACAGGAGAAAGTCAGCTTGCGTTTCTGCTGTAACCAAAGCACAGATCTTCCTCTTACACTGCAGGGTTTTAGAAGAAGCTAAGCCAGATAGCCTACCTAGAGCGCTCCTTGGGGGAGGCTGTTGGCTACACGCAGAACTCCGTGCCAAATAAACTTTATTCAAGGAAGGGACCAGTGTTTAGCTAGAGTGTATATTTACTTGGTAGAAATCACAAGTAGGTAGGCCGCGTGTTCGCTGGAAACGGTGACTTTATGGCACAAGCCTTGCTTTCCCATTTTGAATGCTCCATGCATGCTGCCTTGAAGTTACCTAAATAACAGTTTTAGGACGAGTCTTTCGTCATTGTAGGCAGGGCTCTGGGAAGGGAACGAGTGTTCTCTGCATCAACAGGGTGCTTTCATAGCCTGGGTGGGAGCCTCTCCTCAGACGCCCTAGAGATAAAGGAAACTTGACGTGAGTTCTTTCCTCCAGGTAAAGCCTTGACTAGCCCTGCCGAAGCTGAGCTTGAAGCAGTTTCCTTGTGGCATTTGTTTTAGGTCTGTTTTCTTTTAAGGTTAGTAAGCTTGTCAAGACACCGAGGACCTCTCGTGGGCACCCTATTCCCTGCAAGAGCACCGAGTACCAGCAGGCTCCACTGGGCTACTAAGAAACATCCAGGCCCGGAAACGTTTCCCAGTCACTGTGTATTTTGTGTGTAGGGCAACACACTGCACTCTTCCTTGGAAGAGCTAGATTTCCTCAGCTCTCCAACAACTCCAGGCAATGTGTTCTCTCAATTCCTATATGTCATGCAAATCTCCCTCATTGCCCTAGGCTGAGCAGCACTGAGAAACCAAAACTGCAACGCATTCCTTCTTTAAAGTCAAACCTTAAGACCCCATCCTTACAGGAGAAAGTCGGCTTGCTTTCCTGCTGTAACCAAAGCACAGTTCTTCCTCTTACACTCCAGGGTTTTAGAAGAAGCAGAGCCCGATAGCCTACCCAGAGCGCTCCCAAGGGGAGGCGGTTGGCTACACGCAGAATTCCGTGCCAAATAAACTTTATTCAAGGAAGGGACCAGTGTGTAGCTAGAGTGTATATTTACTTGGTAGAAATCACAAGGAGGTAGGCTGCATGTTCGCTGGAACCGGGGAACTTATGGCACAAGCCTTGCTTACCACTTTTGAATGCTCCATTCAAGCTGCCTTGAAGCTACCTAAATTACAATTTTAGGACGGGTCTCTAGTGTCTGTAGGCAGGGCTCTGGGAAGGGAACGAGTGTTCTCTACATCAACAGGGTGCTTTCATAGACTGGGTAGGAGCCTCGCCTGCGACACTCTAGAGCTAAAAGGAAACTTGACGTGAGTCCTCTCCTCAAGGTAAAGCCTAGAATAGCCCTGCCGAAGTGGAAGCTTGGAGAGGAGTTCTTGAGGCATTAGTTTCAGGTCTGTTTTCTTTTAAGGTTAGTAAGCTTTTCAAGGCCCTGAGGACCTCGCCTGGGCACCCTATTCCCTGCAAGAACACCCAGTACCGGCAGGCTCCACTGGGCTACTAAGAAACATCCAGGCCCGGAAACTTTTCCCATTCGCTCTTTGTATTTTGTGTGTAGGCCAACACACTACACTCTTCCTTGGAAGAGCTAGATTTCCTCAGCTCTCCAACAGCTCCAGGAAATGTGTTCTCTCACGTCCTACATATCATGCAAATCTGCCTCATTGCCCTAGGCTGACCGGCACTGAGAAACCAAAACTGCTTCGCATTCCTTCTACAAAGTCATACCTTAACACCCCATCCTCACAGTCGAAAGTCGGCTTGCGTTTCTGCTGTAACCACAGCACAGTTCTTCCTCGTACACTCCAGGGTTTTAGAAGAAGCCGAGCCCGATAGCCTACCCAGAGCGATCCCTGGGGGAGGCGGTTGGCTACACGCAGAATTACGTGCCCAATAATCTTTATTTAAGGAAGGGACCAGTGTGTAGCTAGAGTGTATATTTCCTTGCTAGAAATCACAAGGAGGTAGGCTGCATGTTCGCTGGAAACGGGGAACGTATGGCACAAGCCTTGCTTACCCATTTTGAATGCTCCATTCAAGCTGCCTTGAAGCTGCCTAAATAACAATTTTAGGACGGGTCTCTAGTCTCTGTAGGCAAGGCTCTGGGAAGGGAACGAGTGTTCTCTCCATCAACAGGGTGCTTTCATAGCCTGGGTGGGAGCCTCTCCTCAGACGCTCTACAGCTAAAAGGAAACTTGACGTGAGTCCTTTCCTCAAGGTAAAGCCTAGAATAGCCCTGCCGAAGTGGAAGCTTGGAGCGGAGTCCTTGAGGCATTAGTTTCAGGTCTGTTTCCTTTTAAGGTTAGTAAGCTTTTCAGGACACCGAGGACCTCGCCTGGGCACCTTATTCCCTGGAAGACCACCGAGTACCGGCAGTCTCCACTGGGCTACTAAGAAACATCCAGGCCCGGAAACCTTTCCCAGTCACTCTGTGTATTTTGTGTGTAGGCCAACACACTGCACTCTTCCTTGGAAGAGCTAGATTTCCTCAGCTCTCCAACAGCCCCAGGAAATGTGTTCTCTCACGTCCTACATATCATGCAAATCTGCCTCATTGCCCTAGGCTGAGCAGCTCTGAGAAACCAAAACTGCTTCGCATTCCTTCTACAAAGTCATACCTTAAGACCCCATCCTTACAGGAGAAAGTCAGCTTGCGTTTCTGCTGTAACCAAAGCACAGATCTTCCTCTTACACTGCAGGGTTTTAGAAGAAGCTAAGCCAGATAGCCTACCTAGAGCGCTCCTTGGGGGAGGCTGTTGGCTACACGCAGAACTCCGTGCCAAATAAACTTTATTCAAGGAAGGGACCAGTGTGTAGCTAGAGTGTATATTTACTTGGTAGAAATCACAAGTAGGTAGGCCGCGTGTTCGCTGGAAACGGGGAACGTATGGCACAAGCCTTGCTTTCCCATTTTGAATGCTCCATGCATGCTGCCTTGAAGTTACCTAAATAACAGTTTTAGGACGAGTCTTTAGTCATTGTAGGCAGGGCTCTGGGAAGGGAACGAGTGTTCTCTGCATCAACAGGGTGCTTTCATAGCCTGGGTGGGAGCCTCGC
The DNA here is from genome assembly GCF_965194825.1 of Balaenoptera physalus. Lineage (NCBI taxonomy): Eukaryota > Metazoa > Chordata > Mammalia > Artiodactyla > Balaenopteridae > Balaenoptera > Balaenoptera physalus. Next base: position 39,137,040 of record NC_138895.1, on the reverse strand, counting down.
CTCAGACGCCCTAGAGATAAAGGAAACTTGACGTGAGTTCTTTCCTCCAGGTAAAGCCTTGAATAGCCCTGCCGAAGCTAAGCTTGAAGCAGTTTCCTTGTGGCATTTGTTTTAGGTCTGTTTTCTTTTAAGGTTAGTAAGCTTGTCAAGACACCGAGGACCTCTCGTGGGCACCCTATTCCCTGCAAGAGCACCGAGTACCAGCAGGCTCGACTGGGCTACTAAGAAACATCCAGGCCCGGAAACGTTTCCCAGTCACTGTGTATTTTGTGTGTAGGGCAACACACTGCACTCTTCCTTGGAAGAGCTAGATTTCCTCAGCTCTCCAACAACTCCAGGCAATGTGTTCTCTCAATTCCTATATGTCATGCAAATCTCCCTCATTGCCCTAGGCTGAGCAGCACTGAGAAACCAAAACTGCAACGCATTCCTTCTTTAAAGTCAAACCTTAAGACCCCATCCTTACAGGAGAAAGTCGGCTTGCTTTCCTGCTGTAAGCAAAGCACAGTTCTTCCTCTTACACTCCAGGGTTTTAGAAGAAGCAGAGCCCGATAGCCTACCCAGAGCGCTCCCGAGGGGAGGCGGTTGGCTACACGCAGAATTCCGTGCCAAATAAACTTTATTCAAGGAAGGGACCAGTGTGTAGCTAGAGTGTATATTTACTTGGTAGAAATCACAAGGAGGTAGGCTGCATGTTCGCTGGAAACGGGGAACTTATGGCACAAGCCTTGCTTACCACTTTTGAATGCTCCATTCAAGCTGCCTTGAAGCTACCTAAATTACAATTTTAGGACGGCTCTCTAGTGTCTGTAGGCAGGGCTCTGGGAAGGGAACGAGTGTTCTCTACATCAACAGGGTGCTTTCATAGACTGGGTAGGAGCCTCGCCTGAGACACTCTAGAGCTAAAAGGAAACTTGACGTGAGTCCTCTCCTCAAGGTAAAGCCTAGAATAGCCCTGCCGAAGTGGAAGCTTGGAGCGGAGTTCTTGAGGCATTAGTTTCAGGTCTGTTTTCTTTTAAGGTTAGTAAGCTTTTCAAGGCCCTGAGGACCTCGCCTGGGCACCCTATTCCCTGCAAGAACACCCAGTACCGGCAGGCTCCACTGGGCTACTAAGAAACATCCAGGCCCGGAAACTTTTCCTATTCGCTCTTTGTATTTTGTGTGTAGGCCAACACACTACACTCTTCCTTGGAAGAGCTAGATTTCCTCAGCTCTCCAACAGCTCCAGGAAATGTGTTCTCTCACGTCCTACATATCATGCAAATCTGCCTCATTGCCCTAGGCTGACCGGCACTGAGAAACCAAAACTGCTTCGCATTCCTTCTACAAAGTCATACCTTAACAACCCATCCTCACAGTCGAAAGTCGGCTTGCGTTTCTGCTGTAACCACAGCACAGTTCTTCCTCGTACACTCCAGGGTTTTAGAAGAAGCCGAGCCCGATAGCCTACCCAGAGCGATCCCTGGGGGAGGCGGTTGGCTACACGCAGAATTACGTGCCCAATAAACTTTATTTAAGGAAGGGACCAGTGTGTAGCTAGAGTGTATATTTCCTTGCTAGAAATCACAAGGAGGTAGGCTGCATGTTCGCTGGAAACGGGGAACGTATGGCACAAGCCTTGATTACCCATTTTGAATGCTCCATTCAAGCTGCCTTGAAGCTGCCTAAATAACAATTTTAGGACGGGTCTCTAGTCTCTGTAGGCAAGGCTCTGGGAAGGGAACGAGTGTTCTCTCCATCAACAGGGTGCTTTCATAGCCTGGGTGGGAGCCTCTCCTCAGACGCTCTACAGCTAAAAGGAAACTTGACGTGAGTCCTTTCCTCAAGGTAAAGCCTAGAATAGCCCTGCCGAAGTGGAAGCTTGGAGCGGAGTCCTTGAGGCATTAGTTTCAGGTCTGTTTCCTTTTAAGGTTAGTAAGCTTTTCAGGACACCGAGGACCTCGCCTGGGCACCTTATTCCCTGGAAGACCACCGAGTACCGGCAGTCTCCACTGGGCTACTAAGAAACATCCAGGCCCGGAAACCTTTCCCAGTCACTCTGTGTATTTTGTGTGTAGGCCAACACACTGCACTCTTCCTTGGAAGAGCTAGATTTCCTCAGCTCTCCAACAGCCCCAGGAAATGTGTTCTCTCACGTCCTACATATCATGCAAATCTGCCTCATTGCCCTAGGCTGAGCAGCTCTGAGAAACCAAAACTGCTTCGCATTCCTTCTACAAAGTCATACCTTAAGACCCCATCCTTACAGGAGAAAGTCAGCTTGCGTTTCTGCTGTAACCAAAGCACAGATCTTCCTCTTACACTGCAGGGTTTTAGAAGAAGCTAAGCCAGATAGCCTACCTAGAGCGCTCCTTGGGGGAGGCTGTTGGCTACACGCAGAACTCCGTGCCAAATAAACTTTATTCAAGGAAGGGACCAGTGTGTAGCTAGAGTGTATATTTACTTGGTAGAAATCACAAGTAGGTAGGCCGCGTGTTCGCTGGAAACGGGGAACGTATGGCACAAGCCTTGCTTTCCCATTTTGAATGCTCCATGCATGCTGCCTTGAAGTTACCTAAATAACAGTTTTAGGACGAGTCTTTAGTCATTGTAGGCAGGGCTCTGGGAAGGGAACGAGTGTTCTCTGCATCAACAGGGTGCTTTCATAGCCTGGGTGGGAGCCTCGCCTCAGACGCCCTAGAGATAAAGGAAACTTGACGTGAGTTCTTTCCTCCAGGTAAAGCCTTGAATAGCCCTGCCGAAGCTAAGCTTGAAGCAGTTTCCTTGTGGCATTTGTTTTAGGTCTGTTTTCTTTTAAGGTTAGTAAGCTTGTCAAGACACCGAGGACCTCTCGTGGGCACCCTATTCCCTGCAAGAGCACCGAGTACCAGCAGGCTCGACTGGGCTACTAAGAAACATCCAGGCCCGGAAACGTTTCCCAGTCACTGTGTATTTTGTGTGTAGGGCAACACACTGCACTCTTCCTTGGAAGAGCTAGATTTCCTCAGCTCTCCAACAACTCCAGGCAATGTGTTCTCTCAATTCCTATATGTCATGCAAATCTCCCTCATTGCCCTAGGCTGAGCAGCACTGAGAAACCAAAACTGCAACGCATTCCTTCTTTAAAGTCAAACCTTAAGACCCCATCCTTACAGGAGAAAGTCGGCTTGCTTTCCTGCTGTAAGCAAAGCACAGTTCTTCCTCTTACACTCCAGGGTTTTAGAAGAAGCAGAGCCCGATAGCCTACCCAGAGCGCTCCCGAGGGGAGGCGGTTGGCTACACGCAGAATTCCGTGCCAAATAAACTTTATTCAAGGAAGGGACCAGTGTGTAGCTAGAGTGTATATTTACTTGGTAGAAATCACAAGGAGGTAGGCTGCATGTTCGCTGGAAACGGGGAACTTATGGCACAAGCCTTGCTTACCACTTTTGAATGCTCCATTCAAGCTGCCTTGAAGCTACCTAAATTACAATTTTAGGACGGCTCTCTAGTGTCTGTAGGCAGGGCTCTGGGAAGGGAACGAGTGTTCTCTACATCAACAGGGTGCTTTCATAGACTGGGTAGGAGCCTCGCCTGAGACACTCTAGAGCTAAAAGGAAACTTGACGTGAGTCCTCTCCTCAAGGTAAAGCCTAGAATAGCCCTGCCGAAGTGGAAGCTTGGAGCGGAGTTCTTGAGGCATTAGTTTCAGGTCTGTTTTCTTTTAAGGTTAGTAAGCTTTTCAAGGCCCTGAGGACCTCGCCTGGGCACCCTATTCCCTGCAAGAACACCCAGTACCGGCAGGCTCCACTGGGCTACTAAGAAACATCCAGGCCCGGAAACTTTTCCTATTCGCTCTTTGTATTTTGTGTGTAGGCCAACACACTACACTCTTCCTTGGAAGAGCTAGATTTCCTCAGCTCTCCAACAGCTCCAGGAAATGTGTTCTCTCACGTCCTACATATCATGCAAATCTGCCTCATTGCCCTAGGCTGACCGGCACTGAGAAACCAAAACTGCTTCGCATTCCTTCTACAAAGTCATACCTTAACAACCCATCCTCACAGTCGAAAGTCGGCTTGCGTTTCTGCTGTAACCACAGCACAGTTCTTCCTCGTACACTCCAGGGTTTTAGAAGAAGCCGAGCCCGATAGCCTACCCAGAGCGATCCCTGGGGGAGGCGGTTGGCTACACGCAGAATTACGTGCCCAATAAACTTTATTTAAGGAAGGGACCAGTGTGTAGCTAGAGTGTATATTTCCTTGCTAGAAATCACAAGGAGGTAGGCTGCATGTTCGCTGGAAACGGGGAACGTATGGCACAAGCCTTGATTACCCATTTTGAATGCTCCATTCAAGCTGCCTTGAAGCTGCCTAAATAACAATTTTAGGACGGGTCTCTAGTCTCTGTAGGCAAGGCTCTGGGAAGGGAACGAGTGTTCTCTCCATCAACAGGGTGCTTTCATAGCCTGGGTGGGAGCCTCTCCTCAGACGCTCTACAGCTAAAAGGAAACTTGACGTGAGTCCTTTCCTCAAGGTAAAGCCTAGAATAGCCCTGCCGAAGTGGAAGCTTGGAGCGGAGTCCTTGAGGCATTAGTTTCAGGTCTGTTTCCTTTTAAGGTTAGTAAGCTTTTCAGGACACCGAGGACCTCGCCTGGGCACCTTATTCCCTGGAAGACCACCGAGTACCGGCAGTCTCCACTGGGCTACTAAGAAACATCCAGGCCCGGAAACCTTTCCCAGTCACTCTGTGTATTTTGTGTGTAGGCCAACACACTGCACTCTTCCTTGGAAGAGCTAGATTTCCTCAGCTCTCCAACAGCCCCAGGAAATGTGTTCTCTCACGTCCTACATATCATGCAAATCTGCCTCATTGCCCTAGGCTGAGCAGCTCTGAGAAACCAAAACTGCTTCGCATTCCTTCTACAAAGTCATACCTTAAGACCCCATCCTTACAGGAGAAAGTCAGCTTGCGTTTCTGCTGTAACCAAAGAACAGATCTTCCTCTTACACTGCAGGGTTTTAGAAGAAGCTAAGCCAGATAGCCTACCTAGAGCGCTCCTTGGGGGAGGCTGTTGGCTACACGCAGAACTCCGTGCCAAATAAACTTTATTCAAGGAAGGGACCAGTGTGTAGCTAGAGTGTATATTTACTTGGTAGAAATCACAAGTAGGTAGGCCGCGTGTTCGCTGGAAACGGTGACCTTATGGCACAAGCCTTGCTTTCCCATTTTGAATGCTCCATGCATGCTGCCTTGAAGTTACCTAAATAACAGTTTTAGGACGAGTCTTTAGTCATTGTAGGCAGGGCTCTGGGAAGGGAACGAGTGTTCTCTGCATCAACAGGGTGCTTTCATAGCCTGGGTGGGAGCCTCTCCTCAGACGCCCTAGAGATAAAGGAAACTTGACGTGAGTTCTTTCCTCCAGGTAAAGCCTTGAATAGCCCTGCCGAAGCTAAGCTTGAAGCAGTTTCCTTGTGGCATTTGTTTTAGGTCTGTTTTCTTTTAAGGTTAGTAAGCTTGTCAAGACACCGAGGACCTCTCGTGGGCACCCTATTCCCTGCAAGAGCACCGAGTACCAGCAGGCTCCACTGGGCTACTAAGAAACATCCAGGCCCGGAAACGTTTCCCAGTCACTGTGTATTTTGTGTGTAGGGCAACACACTGCACTCTTCCTTGGAAGAGCTAGATTTCCTCAGCTCTCCAACAACTCCAGGCAATGTGTTCTCTCAATTCCTATATGTCATGCAAATCTCCCTCATTGCCCTAGGCTGAGCAGCACTGAGAAACCAAAACTGCAACGCATTCCTTCTTTAAAGTCAAACCTTAAGACCCCATCCTTACAGGAGAAAGTCGGCTTGCTTTCCTGCTGTAAGCAAAGCACAGTTCTTCCTCTTACACTCCAGGGTTTTAGAAGAAGCAGAGCCCGATAGCCTACCCAGAGCGCTCCCGAGGGGAGGCGGTTGGCTACACGCAGAATTCCGTGCCAAATAAACTTTATTCAAGGAAGGGACCAGTGTGTAGCTAGAGTGTATATTTACTTGGTAGAAATCACAAGGAGGTAGGCTGCATGTTCGCTGGAAACGGGGAACTTATGGCACAAGCCTTGCTTACCACTTTTGAATGCTCCATTCAAGCTGCCTTGAAGCTACCTAAATTACAATTTTAGGACGGGTCTCTAGTGTCTGTAGGCAGGGCTCTGGGAAGGGAACGAGTGTTCTCTACATCAACAGGGTGCTTTCATAGACTGGGTAGGAGCCTCGCCTGAGACACTCTAGAGCTAAAAGGAAACTTGACGTGAGTCCTCTCCTCAAGGTAAAGCCTAGAATAGCCCTGCCGAAGTGGAAGCTTGGAGCGGAGTTCTTGAGGCATTAGTTTCAGGTCTCTTTTCTTTTAAGGTTAGTAAGCTTTTCAAGGCCCTGAGGACCTCGCCTGGGCACCCTATTCCCTGCAAGAACACCCAGTACCGGCAGGCTCCACTGGGCTACTAAGAAACATCCAGGCCCGGAAACTTTTCCTATTCGCTCTTTGTATTTTGTGTGTAGGCCAACACACTACACTCTTCCTTGGAAGAGCTAGATTTCCTCAGCTCTCCCACAGCTCCAGGAAATGTGTTCTCTCACGTCCTACATATCATGCAAATCTGCCTCATTGCCCTAGGCTGACCGGCACTGAGAAACCAAAACTGCTTCGCATTCCTTCTACAAAGTCATACCTTAACACCCCATCCTCACAGTCGAAAGTCGGCTTGCGTTTCTGCTGTAACCACAGCACAGTTCTTCCTCGTACACTCCAGGGTTTTAGAAGAAGCCGAGCCCGATAGCCTACCCAGAGCGATCCCTGGGGGAGGCGGTTGGCTACACGCAGAATTACGTGCCCAATAAACTTTATTTAAGGAAGGGACCAGTGTGTAGCTAGAGTGTATATTTCCTTGCTAGAAATCACAAGGAGGTAGGCTGCATGTTCGCTGGAAACGGGGAACGTATGGCACAAGCCTTGCTTACCCATTTTGAATGCTCCATTCAAGCTGCCTTGAAGCTGCCTAAAGAACAATTTTAGGACGGGTCTCTAGTCTCTGTAGGCAAGGCTCTGGGAAGGGAACGAGTGTTCTCTACATCAACAGGGTGCTTTCATAGCCTGGGTGGGAGCCTCTCCTCAGACGCTCTACAGCTAAAAGGAAACTTGACGTGAGTCCTTTCCTCAAGGTAAAGCCTAGAATAGCCCTGCCGAAGTGGAAGCTTGGAGCGGAGTCCTTGAGGCATTAGTTTCAGGTCTGTCTCCTTTTAAGGTTAGTAAGCTTTTCAGGACACCGAGGACCTCGCCTGGGCACCTTATTCCCTGGAAGACCACCGAGTACCGGCAGTCTCCACTGGGCTACTAAGAAACATCCAGGCCCGGACACCTTTCCCAGTCACTCTGTGTATTTTGTGTGTAGGCCAACACACTGCACTCTTCCTTGGAAGAGCTAGATTTCCTCGGCTCTCCAACAGCCCCAGGAAATGTGTTCTCTCACGTCCTACATATCATGCAAATCTGCCTCATTGCCCTAGGCTGAGCAGCTCTGAGAAACCAAAACTGCTTCGCATTCCTTCTACAAAGTCATACCTTAAGACCCCATCCTTACAGGAGAAAGTCAGCTTGCGTTTCTGCTGTAACCAAAGCACAGATCTTCCTCTTACACTGCAGGGTTTTAGAAGAAGCTAAGCCAGATAGCCTACCTAGAGCGCTCCTTGGGGGAGGCTGTTGGCTACACGCAGAACTCCGTGCCAAATAAACTTTATTCAAGGAAGGGACCAGTGTTTAGCTAGAGTGTATATTTACTTGGTAGAAATCACAAGTAGGTAGGCCGCGTGTTCGCTGGAAACGGTGACTTTATGGCACAAGCCTTGCTTTCCCATTTTGAATGCTCCATGCATGCTGCCTTGAAGTTACCTAAATAACAGTTTTAGGACGAGTCTTTCGTCATTGTAGGCAGGGCTCTGGGAAGGGAACGAGTGTTCTCTGCATCAACAGGGTGCTTTCATAGCCTGGGTGGGAGCCTCTCCTCAGACGCCCTAGAGATAAAGGAAACTTGACGTGAGTTCTTTCCTCCAGGTAAAGCCTTGACTAGCCCTGCCGAAGCTGAGCTTGAAGCAGTTTCCTTGTGGCATTTGTTTTAGGTCTGTTTTCTTTTAAGGTTAGTAAGCTTGTCAAGACACCGAGGACCTCTCGTGGGCACCCTATTCCCTGCAAGAGCACCGAGTACCAGCAGGCTCCACTGGGCTACTAAGAAACATCCAGGCCCGGAAACGTTTCCCAGTCACTGTGTATTTTGTGTGTAGGGCAACACACTGCACTCTTCCTTGGAAGAGCTAGATTTCCTCAGCTCTCCAACAACTCCAGGCAATGTGTTCTCTCAATTCCTATATGTCATGCAAATCTCCCTCATTGCCCTAGGCTGAGCAGCACTGAGAAACCAAAACTGCAACGCATTCCTTCTTTAAAGTCAAACCTTAAGACCCCATCCTTACAGGAGAAAGTCGGCTTGCTTTCCTGCTGTAACCAAAGCACAGTTCTTCCTCTTACACTCCAGGGTTTTAGAAGAAGCAGAGCCCGATAGCCTACCCAGAGCGCTCCCAAGGGGAGGCGGTTGGCTACACGCAGAATTCCGTGCCAAATAAACTTTATTCAAGGAAGGGACCAGTGTGTAGCTAGAGTGTATATTTACTTGGTAGAAATCACAAGGAGGTAGGCTGCATGTTCGCTGGAACCGGGGAACTTATGGCACAAGCCTTGCTTACCACTTTTGAATGCTCCATTCAAGCTGCCTTGAAGCTACCTAAATTACAATTTTAGGACGGGTCTCTAGTGTCTGTAGGCAGGGCTCTGGGAAGGGAACGAGTGTTCTCTACATCAACAGGGTGCTTTCATAGACTGGGTAGGAGCCTCGCCTGCGACACTCTAGAGCTAAAAGGAAACTTGACGTGAGTCCTCTCCTCAAGGTAAAGCCTAGAATAGCCCTGCCGAAGTGGAAGCTTGGAGAGGAGTTCTTGAGGCATTAGTTTCAGGTCTGTTTTCTTTTAAGGTTAGTAAGCTTTTCAAGGCCCTGAGGACCTCGCCTGGGCACCCTATCCCCTGCAAGAACACCCAGTACCGGCAGGCTCCACTGGGCTACTAAGAAACATCCAGGCCCGGAAACTTTTCCCATTCACTCTTTGTATTTTGTGTGTAGGCCAACACACTACACTCTTCCTTGGAAGAGCTAGATTTCCTCAGCTCTCCAACAGCTCCAGGAAATGTGTTCTCTCACGTCCTACATATCATGCAAATCTGCCTCATTGCCCTAGGCAGACCGGCACTGAGAAACCAAAACTGCTTCACATTCCTTCTACAAAGTCATACCTTAACACCCCATCCTTACAGTAGAAAGTCGGCTTGCGTTTCTGCTGTAACCACAGCACAGTTCTTCCTCTTACACTCCAGGGTTTTAGAAGAAGCTAAGCCCGATAGCCTACCCTGAGCGATCCCTGGGGGAGGCGGTTGGCTACACGCAGAATTACGTGCCAAATAAACTTTATTTAAGGAAGGGACCAGTGTGTAGCTAGAGTGTATATTTACTTGGTAGAAATCACAAGGAGGTAGGCTGCATGTTCGCTGGAAACGGGGAACGTATGGCACAAGCCTTGCTTACCCATTTTGAATGCTCCATTCAAGCTGCCTTGAAGCTGCCTAAATAACAATTTTAGGACGGGTCTCTAGTCTCTGTAGGCAAGGCTCTGGGAAGGGAACGAGTGTTCTCTACATCAACAGGGTGCTTTCATAGCCTGGGTGGGAGCCTCTCCTCAGACGCCCTACAGCTAAAAGGAAACTAGACGTGAGTCCTTTCCTCAAGGTAAAGCCTAGAATAGCCCTGCCGAAGTGGAAGCTTGGAGCGGAGTCCTTGAGGCATTAGTTTCAGGTCTGTTTCCTTTTAAGGTTAGTAAGCTTTTCAGGACACCGAGGACCTCGCCTGGGCACCTTATTCCCTGGAAGACCACCGAGTACCGGCAGTCTCCACTGTGCTACTAAGAAACATCCAGGCCCGGAAACCTTTCCCAGTCACTCTGTGTATTTTGTGTGTAGGCCAGCACACTGCACTCTTCCTTGGAAGAGCTAGATTTCCTCAGCTCTCCAACAGCCCCAGGAAATGTGTTCTCTCACGTCCTACATATCATGCAAATCTGCCTCATTGCCCTAGGCTGAGCAGCTCTGAGAAACCAAAACTGCTTCGCATTCCTTCTACAAAGTCATACCTTAAGACCCCATCCTTACAGGAGAAAGTCAGCTTGCGTTTCTGCTGTAACCAAAGCACAGATCTTCCTCTTACACTGCAGGGTTTTAGAAGAAGCTAAGCCAGATAGCCTACCTAGAGCGCTCCTTGGGGGAGGCTGTTGGCTACACGCAGAACTCCGTGCCAAATAAACTTTATTCAAGGAAGGGACCAGTGTGTAGCTAGAGTGTATATTTACTTGGTAGAAATCACAAGTAGGTAGGCCGCGTGTTCGCTGGAAACGGTGACCTTATGGCACAAGCCTTGCTTTCCCATTTTGAATGCTCCATGCATGCTGCCTTGAAGTTACCTAAATAACAGTTTTAGGACGAGTCTTTAGTCATTGTAGGCAGGGCTCTGGGAAGGGAACGAGTGTTCTCTGCATCAACAGGGTGCTTTCATAGCCTGGGTGGGAGCCTCTCCTCAGACGCCCTAGAGATAAAGGAAACTTGACGTGAGTTCTTTCCTCCAGGTAAAGCCTTGACTAGCCCTGCCGAAGCTGAGCTTGAAGCAGTTTCCTTGTGGCATTTGTTTTAGGTCTGTTTTCTTTTAAGGTTAGTAAGCTTGTCAAGACACCGAGGACCTCTCGTGGGCACCCTATTCCCTGCAAGAGCACCGAGTACCAGCAGGCTCCACTGGGCTACTAAGAAACATCCAGGCCCGGAAACGTTTCCCAGTCACTGTGTATTTTGTGTGTAGGGCAACACACTGCACTCTTCCTTGGAAGAGCTAGATTTCCTCAGCTCTCCAACAACTCCAGGAAATGTGTTCTCTCAATTCCTATATGTCATGCAAATCTCCCTCATTGCCCTAGGCTGAGCAGCACTGAGAAACCAAAACTGCAACGCATTCCTTCTTTAAAGTCAAACCTTAAGACCCCATCCTTACAGGAGAAAGTCGACTTGCTTTCCTGCTGTAACCAAAGCACAGTTCTTCCTCTTACACTCCAGGGTTTTAGAAGAAGCAGAGCCCGAGAGCCTACCCAGAGCGCTCCCAAGGGGAGGCGGTTGGCTACACGCAGAATTCCGTGCCAAATAAACTTTATTCAAGGAAGGGACCAGTGTGTAGCTAGAGTGTATATTTACTTGGTAGAAATCACAAGGAGGTAGGCTGCATGTTCGCTGGAAACGGGGAACTTATGGCACAAGCCGTGCTTACCACTTTTGAATGCTCCCTTCAAGCTGCCTTGAAGCTACCTAAATTACAATTTTAGGACGGGTCTCTAGTGTCTGTAGGCAGGGCTCTGGGAAGGGAACGAGTGTTCTCTACATCAACAGGGTGCTTTCATAGACTGGGTAGGAGCCTCGCCTGCGACACTCTAGAGCTAAAAGGAAACGACGTGAGTCCTCTCCTCAAGGTAAAGCCTAGAATAGCCCTGCCGAAGTGGAAGCTTGGAGAGGAGTTCTTGAGGCATTAGTTTCAGGTCTGTTTTCTTTTAAGGTTAGTAAGCTTTTCAAGGCCCTGAGGACCTCGCCTGGGCACCCTATTCCCTGCAAGAACACCCAGTACCGGCAGGCTCCACTGGGCTACTAAGAAACATCCAGGCCCGGAAACTTTTCCCATTCGCTCTTTGTATTTTGTGTGTAGGCCAACACACTACACTCTTCCTTGGAAGAGCTAGATTTCCTCAGCTCTCCAACAGCTCCAGGAAATGTGTTCTCTCACGTCCTACATATCATGCAAATCTGCCTCATTGCCCTAGGCTGACCGGCACTGAGAAACCAAAACTGCTTCGCATTCCTTCTACAAAGTCATACCTTAACACCCCATCCTCACAGTCGAAAGTCGGCTTGCGTTTCTGCTGTAACCACAGCACAGTTCTTCCTCGTACACTCCAGGGTTTTAGAAGAAGCCGAGCCCGATAGCCTACCCAGAGCGATTCCTGGGGGAGGCGGTTGGCTACACGCAGAATTACGTGCCCAATAATCTTTATTTAAGGAAGGGACCAGTGTGTAGCTAGAGTGTATATTTCCTTGCTAGAAATCACAAGGAGGTAGGCTGCATGTTCGCTGGAAACGGGGAACGTATGGCACAAGCCTTGCTTACCCATTTTGAATGCTCCATTCAAGCTGCCTTGAAGCTGCCTAAATAACAATTTTAGGACGGGTCTCTAGTCTCTGTAGGCAAGGCTCTGGGAAGGGAACGAGTGTTCTCTCCATCAACAGGGTGCTTTCATAGCCTGGGTGGGAGCCTCTCCTCAGACGCCCTACAGCTAAAAGGAAACTAGACGTGAGTCCTTTCCTCAAGGTAAAGCCTAGAATAGCCCTGCCGAAGTGGAAGCTTGGAGCGGAGTCCTTGAGGCATTAGTTTCAGGTCTGTTTCCTTTTAAGGTTAGTAAGCTTTTCAGGACACCGAGGACCTCGCCTGGGCACCTTATTCCCTGGAAGACCACCGAGTACCGGCAGTCTCCACTGTGCTACTAAGAAACATCCAGGCCCGGAAACCTTTCCCAGTCACTCTGTGTATTTTGTGTGTAGGCCAGCACACTGCACTCTTCCTTGGAAGAGCTAGATTTCCTCAGCTCTCCAACAGCCCCAGGAAATGTGTTCTCTCACGTCCTACATATCATGCAAATCTGCCTCATTGCCCTAGGCTGAGCAGCTCTGAGAAACCAAAACTGCTTCGCATTCCTTCTACAAAGTCATACCTTAAGACCCCATCCTTACAGGAGAAAGTCAGCTTGCGTTTCTGCTGTAACCAAAGCACAGATCTTCCTCTTACACTGCAGGGTTTTAGAAGAAGCTAAGCCAGATAGCCTACCTAGAGCGCTCCTTGGGGGAGGCTGTTGGCTACACGCAGAACTCCGTGCCAAATAAACTTTATTCAAGGAAGGGACCAGTGTGTAGCTAGAGTGTATATTTACTTGGTAGAAATCACAAGTAGGTAGGCCGCGTGTTCGCTGGAAACGGTGACCTTATGGCACAAGCCTTGCTTTCCCATTTTGAATGCTCCATGCATGCTGCCTTGAAGTTACCTAAATAACAGTTTTAGGACGAGTCTTTAGTCATTGTAGGCAGGGCTCTGGGAAGGGAACGAGTGTTCTCTGCATCAACAGGGTGCTTTCATAGCCTGGGTGGGAGCCTCTCCTCAGACGCCCTAGAGATAAAGGAAACTTGACGTGAGTTCTTTCCTCCAGGTAAAGCCTTGACTAGCCCTGCCGAAGCTGAGCTTGAAGCAGTTTCCTTGTGGCATTTGTTTTAGGTCTGTTTTCTTTTAAGGTTAGTAAGCTTGTCAAGACACCGAGGACCTCTCGTGGGCACCCTATTCCCTGCAAGAGCACCGAGTACCAGCAGGCTCCACTGGGCTACTAAGAAACATCCAGGCCCGGAAACGTTTCCCAGTCACTGTGTATTTTGTGTGTAGGGCAACACACTGCACTCTTCCTTGGAAGAGCTAGATTTCCTCAGCTCTCCAACAACTCCAGGAAATGTGTTCTCTCAATTCCTATATGTCATGCAAATCTCCCTCATTGCCCTAGGCTGAGCAGCACTGAGAAACCAAAACTGCAACGCATTCCTTCTTTAAAGTCAAACCTTAAGACCCCATCCTTACAGGAGAAAGTCGACTTGCTTTCCTGCTGTAACCAAAGCACAGTTCTTCCTCTTACACTCCAGGGTTTTAGAAGAAGCAGAGCCCGATAGCCTACCCAGAGCGCTCCCAAGGGGAGGCGGTTGGCTACACGCAGAATTCCGTGCCAAATAAACTTTATTCAAGGAAGGGACCAGTGTGTAGCTAGAGTGTATATTTACTTGGTAGAAATCACAAGGAGGTAGGCTGCATGTTCGCTGGAAACGGGGAACTTATGGCACAAGCCGTGCTTACCACTTTTGAATGCTCCCTTCAAGCTGCCTTGAAGCTACCTAAATTACAATTTTAGGACGGGTCTCTAGTGTCTGTAGGCAGGGCTCTGGGAAGGGAACGAGTGTTCTCTACATCAACAGGGTGCTTTCATAGACTGGGTAGGAGCCTCGCCTGCGACACTCTAGAGCTAAAAGGAAACGACGTGAGTCCTCTCCTCAAGGTAAAGCCTAGAATAGCCCTGCCGAAGTGGAAGCTTGGAGAGGAGTTCTTGAGGCATTAGTTTCAGGTCTGTTTTCTTTTAAGGTTAGTAAGCTTTTCAAGGCCCTGAGGACCTCGCCTGGGCACCCTATTCCCTGCAAGAACACCCAGTACCGGCAGGCTCCACTGGGCTACTAAGAAACATCCAGGCCCGGAAACTTTTCCCATTCGCTCTTTGTATTTTGTGTGTAGGCCAACACACTACACTCTTCCTTGGAAGAGCTAGATTTCCTCAGCTCTCCAACAGCTCCAGGAAATGTGTTCTCTCACGTCCTACATATCATGCAAATCTGCCTCATTGCCCTAGGCTGACCGGCACTGAGAAACCAAAACTGCTTCGCATTCCTTCTACAAAGTCATACCTTAACACCCCATCCTCACAGTCGAAAGTCGGCTTGCGTTTCTGCTGTAACCACAGCACAGTTCTTCCTCGTACACTCCAGGGTTTTAGAAGAAGCCGAGCCCGATAGCCTACCCAGAGCGATCCCTGGGGGAGGCGGTTGGCTACACGCAGAATTACGTGCCCAATAATCTTTATTTAAGGAAGGGACCAGTGTGTAGCTAGAGTGTATATTTCCTTGCTAGAAATCACAAGGAGGTAGGCTGCATGTTCGCTGGAAACGGGGAACGTATGGCACAAGCCTTGCTTACCCATTTTGAATGCTCCATTCAAGCTGCCTTGAAGCTGCCTAAATAACAATTTTAGGACGGGTCTCTAGTCTCTGTAGGCAAGGCTCTGGGAAGGGAACGAGTGTTCTCTCCATCAACAGGGTGCTTTCATAGCCTGGGTGGGAGCCTCTCCTCAGACGCCCTACAGCTAAAAGGAAACTAGACGTGAGTCCTTTCCTCAAGGTAAAGCCTAGAATAGCCCTGCCGAAGTGGAAGCTTGGAGCGGAGTCCTTGAGGCATTAGTTTCAGGTCTGTTTCCTTTTAAGGTTAGTAAGCTTTTCAGGACACCGAGGACCTCGCCTGGGCACCTTATTCCCTGGAAGACCACCGAGTACCGGCAGTCTCCACTGTGCTACTAAGAAACATCCAGGCCCGGAAACCTTTCCCAGTCACTCTGTGTATTTTGTGTGTAGGCCAGCACACTGCACTCTTCCTTGGAAGAGCTAGATTTCCTCAGCTCTCCAACAGCCCCAGGAAATGTGTTCTCTCACGTCCTACATATCATGCAAATCTGCCTCATTGCCCTAGGCTGAGCAGCTCTGAGAAACCAAAACTGCTTCGCATTCCTTCTACAAAGTCATACCTTAAGACCCCATCCTTACAGGAGAAAGTCAGCTTGCGTTTCTGCTGTAACCAAAGCACAGATCTTCCTCTTACACTGCAGGGTTTTAGAAGAAGCTAAGCCAGATAGCCTACCTAGAGCGCTCCTTGGGGGAGGCTGTTGGCTACACGCAGAACTCCGTGCCAAATAAACTTTATTCAAGGAAGGGACCAGTGTGTAGCTAGAGTGTATATTTACTTGGTAGAAATCACAAGTAGGTAGGCCGCGTGTTCGCTGGAAACGGTGACCTTATGGCACAAGCCTTGCTTTCCCATTTTGAATGCTCCATGCATGCTGCCTTGAAGTTACCTAAATAACAGTTTTAGGACGAGTCTTTAGTCATTGTAGGCAGGGCTCTGGGAAGGGAACGAGTGTTCTCTGCATCAACAGGGTGCTTTCATAGCCTGGGTGGGAGCCTCTCCTCAGACGCCCTAGAGATAAAGGAAACTTGACGTGAGTTCTTTCCTCCAGGTAAAGCCTTGACTAGCCCTGCCGAAGCTGAGCTTGAAGCAGTTTCCTTGTGGCATTTGTTTTAGGTCTGTTTTCTTTTAAGGTTAGTAAGCTTGTAAAGACACCGAGGACCTCTCGTGGGCACCCTATTCCCTGCAAGAGCACCGAGTACCAGCAGGCTCCACTGGGCTACTAAGAAACATCCAGGCCCGGAAACGTTTCCCAGTCACTGTGTATTTTGTGTGTAGGGCAACACACTGCACTCTTCCTTGGAAGAGCTAGATTTCCTCAGCTCTCCAACAACTCCAGGAAATGTGTTCTCTCAATTCCTATATGTCATGCAAATCTCCCTCATTGCCCTAGGCTGAGCAGCACTGAGAAACCAAAACTGCAACGCATTCCTTCTTTAAAGTCAAACCTTAAGACCCCATCCTTACAGGAGAAAGTCGACTTGCTTTCCTGCTGTAACCAAAGCACAGTTCTTCCTCTTACACTCCAGGGTTTTAGAAGAAGCAGAGCCCGAGAGCCTACCCAGAGCGCTCCCAAGGGGAGGCGGTTGGCTACACGCAGAATTCCGTGCCAAATAAACTTTATTCAAGGAAGGGACCAGTGTGTAGCTAGAGTGTATATTTACTTGGTAGAAATCACAAGGAGGTAGGCTGCATGTTCGCTGGAAACGGGGAACTTATGGCACAAGCCGTGCTTACCACTTTTGAATGCTCCCTTCAAGCTGCCTTGAAGCTACCTAAATTACAATTTTAGGACGGGTCTCTAGTGTCTGTAGGCAGGGCTCTGGGAAGGGAACGAGTGTTCTCTACATCAACAGGGTGCTTTCATAGACTGGGTAGGAGCCTCGCCTGCGACACTCTAGAGCTAAAAGGAAACGACGTGAGTCCTCTCCTCAAGGTAAAGCCTAGAATAGCCCTGCCGAAGTGGAAGCTTGGAGAGGAGTTCTTGAGGCATTAGTTTCAGGTCTGTTTTCTTTTAAGGTTAGTAAGCTTTTCAAGGCCCTGAGGACCTCGCCTGGGCACCCTATTCCCTGCAAGAACACCCAGTACCGGCAGGCTCCACTGGGCTACTAAGAAACATCCAGGCCCGGAAACTTTTCCCATTCGCTCTTTGTATTTTGTGTGTAGGCCAACACACTACACTCCTCCTTGGAAGAGCTAGATTTCCTCAGCTCTCCAACAGCTCCAGGAAATGTGTTCTCTCACGTCCTACATATCATGCAAATCTGCCTCATTGCCCTAGGCTGACCGGCACTGAGAAACCAAAACTGCTTCGCATTCCTTCTACAAAGTCATACCTTAACACCCCATCCTCACAGTCGAAAGTCGGCTTGCGTTTCTGCTGTAACCACAGCACAGTTCTTCCTCGTACACTCCAGGGTTTTAGAAGAAGCCGAGCCCGATAGCCTACCCAGAGCGATCCCTGGGGGAGGCGGTTGGCTACACGCAGAATTACGTGCCCAATAATCTTTATTTAAGGAAGGGACCAGTGTGTAGCTAGAGTGTATATTTCCTTGCTAGAAATCACAAGGAGGTAGGCTGCATGTTCGCTGGAAACGGGGAACGTATGGCACAAGCCTTGCTTACCCATTTTGAATGCTCCATTCAAGCTGCCTTGAAGCTGCCTAAATAACAATTTTAGGACGGGTCTCTAGTCTCTGTAGGCAAGGCTCTGGGAAGGGAACGAGTGTTCTCTCCATCAACAGGGTGCTTTCATAGCCTGGGTGGGAGCCTCTCCTCAGACGCCCTACAGCTAAAAGGAAACTAGACGTGAGTCCTTTCCTCAAGGTAAAGCCTAGAATAGCCCTGCCGAAGTGGAAGCTTGGAGCGGAGTCCTTGAGGCATTAGTTTCAGGTCTGTTTCCTTTTAAGGTTAGTAAGCTTTTCAGGACACCGAGGACCTCGCCTGGGCACCTTATTCCCTGGAAGACCACCGAGTACCGGCAGTCTCCACTGTGCTACTAAGAAACATCCAGGCCCGGAAACCTTTCCCAGTCACTCTGTGTATTTTGTGTGTAGGCCAGCACACTGCACTCTTCCTTGGAAGAGCTAGATTTCCTCAGCTCTCCAACAGCCCCAGGAAATGTGTTCTCTCACGTCCTACATATCATGCAAATCTGCCTCATTGCCCTAGGCTGAGCAGCTCTGAGAAACCAAAACTGCTTCGCATTCCTTCTACAAAGTCATACCTTAAGACCCCATCCTTACAGGAGAAAGTCAGCTTGCGTTTCTGCTGTAACCAAAGCACAGATCTTCCTCTTACACTGCAGGGTTTTAGAAGAAGCTAAGCCAGATAGCCTACCTAGAGCGCTCCTTGGGGGAGGCTGTTGGCTACACGCAGAACTCCGTGCCAAATAAACTTTATTCAAGGAAGGGACCAGTGTGTAGCTAGAGTGTATATTTACTTGGTAGAAATCACAAGTAGGTAGGCCGCGTGTTCGCTGGAAACGGTGACCTTATGGCACAAGCCTTGCTTTCCCATTTTGAATGCTCCATGCATGCTGCCTTGAAGTTACCTAAATAACAGTTTTAGGACGAGTCTTTAGTCATTGTAGGCAGGGCTCTGGGAAGGGAACGAGTGTTCTCTGCATCAACAGGGTGCTTTCATAGCCTGGGTGGGAGCCTCTCCTCAGACGCCCTAGAGATAAAGGAAACTTGACGTGAGTTCTTTCCTCCAGGTAAAGCCTTGACTAGCCCTGCCGAAGCTGAGCTTGAAGCAGTTTCCTTGTGGCATTTGTTTTAGGTCTGTTTTCTTTTAAGGTTAGTAAGCTTGTCAAGACACCGAGGACCTCTCGTGGGCACCCTATTCCCTGCAAGAGCACCGAGTACCAGCAGGCTCCACTGGGCTACTAAGAAACATCCAGGCCCGGAAACGTTTCCCAGTCACTGTGTATTTTGTGTGTAGGGCAACACACTGCACTCTTCCTTGGAAGAGCTAGATTTCCTCAGCTCTCCAACAACTCCAGGAAATGTGTTCTCTCAATTCCTATATGTCATGCAAATCTCCCTCATTGCCCTAGGCTGAGCAGCACTGAGAAACCAAAACTGCAACGCATTCCTTCTTTAAAGTCAAACCTTAAGACCCCATCCTTACAGGAGAAAGTCGACTTGCTTTCCTGCTGTAACCAAAGCACAGTTCTTCCTCTTACACTCCAGGGTTTTAGAAGAAGCAGAGCCCGAGAGCCTACCCAGAGCGCTCCCAAGGGGAGGCGGTTGGCTACACGCAGAATTCCGTGCCAAATAAACTTTATTCAAGGAAGGGACCAGTGTGTAGCTAGAGTGTATATTTACTTGGTAGAAATCACAAGGAGGTAGGCTGCATGTTCGCTGGAAACGGGGAACTTATGGCACAAGCCGTGCTTACCACTTTTGAATGCTCCCTTCAAGCTGCCTTGAAGCTACCTAAATTACAATTTTAGGACGGGTCTCTAGTGTCTGTAGGCAGGGCTCTGGGAAGGGAACGAGTGTTCTCTACATCAACAGGGTGCTTTCATAGACTGGGTAGGAGCCTCGCCTGCGACACTCTAGAGCTAAAAGGAAACGACGTGAGTCCTCTCCTCAAGGTAAAGCCTAGAATAGCCCTGCCGAAGTGGAAGCTTGGAGAGGAGTTCTTGAGGCATTAGTTTCAGGTCTGTTTTCTTTTAAGGTTAGTAAGCTTTTCAAGGCCCTGAGGACCTCGCCTGGGCACCCTATTCCCTGCAAGAACACCCAGTACCGGCAGGCTCCACTGGGCTACTAAGAAACATCCAGGCCCGGAAACTTTTCCCATTCGCTCTTTGTATTTTGTGTGTAGGCCAACACACTACACTCTTCCTTGGAAGAGCTAGATTTCCTCAGCTCTCCAACAGCTCCAGGAAATGTGTTCTCTCACGTCCTACATATCATGCAAATCTGCCTCATTGCCCTAGGCTGACCGGCACTGAGAAACCAAAACTGCTTCGCATTCCTTCTACAAAGTCATACCTTAACACCCCATCCTCACAGTCGAAAGTCGGCTTGCGTTTCTGCTGTAACCACAGCACAGTTCTTCCTCGTACACTCCAGGGTTTTAGAAGAAGCCGAGCCCGATAGCCTACCCAGAGCGATCCCTGGGGGAGGCGGTTGGCTACACGCAGAATTACGTGCCCAATAATCTTTATTTAAGGAAGGGACCAGTGTGTAGCTAGAGTGTATATTTCCTTGCTAGAAATCACAAGGAGGTAGGCTGCATGTTCGCTGGAAACGGGGAACGTATGGCACAAGCCTTGCTTACCCATTTTGAATGCTCCATTCAAGCTGCCTTGAAGCTGCCTAAATAACAATTTTAGGACGGGTCTCTAGTCTCTGTAGGCAAGGCTCTGGGAAGGGAACGAGTGTTCTCTCCATCAACAGGGTGCTTTCATAGCCTGGGTGGGAGCCTCTCCTCAGACGCTCTACAGCTAAAAGGAAACTTGACGTGAGTCCTTTCCTCAAGGTAAAGCCTAGAATAGCCCTGCCGAAGTGGAAGCTTGGAGCGGAGTCCTTGAGGCATTAGTTTCAGGTCTGTTTCCTTTTAAGGTTAGTAAGCTTTTCAGGACACCGAGGACCTCGCCTGGGCACCTTATTCCCTGGAAGACCACCGAGTACCGGCAGTCTCCACTGGGCTACTAAGAAACATCCAGGCCCGGAAACCTTTCCCAGTCACTCTGTGTATTTTGTGTGTAGGCCAACACACTGCACTCTTCCTTGGAAGAGCTAGATTTCCTCAGCTCTCCAACAGCCCCAGGAAATGTGTTCTCTCACGTCCTACATATCATGCAAATCTGCCTCATTGCCCTAGGCTGAGCAGCTCTGAGAAACCAAAACTGCTTCGCATTCCTTCTACAAAGTCATACCTTAAGACCCCATCCTTACAGGAGAAAGTCAGCTTGCGTTTCTGCTGTAACCAAAGCACAGATCTTCCTCTTACACTGCAGGGTTTTAGAAGAAGCTAAGCCAGATAGCCTACCTAGAGCGCTCCTTGGGGGAGGCTGTTGGCTACACGCAGAACTCCGTGCCAAATAAACTTTATTCAAGGAAGGGACCAGTGTGTAGCTAGAGTGTATATTTACTTGGTAGAAATCACAAGTAGGTAGGCCGCGTGTTCGCTGGAAACGGGGAACGTATGGCACAAGCCTTGCTTTCCCATTTTGAATGCTCCATGCATGCTGCCTTGAAGTTACCTAAATAACAGTTTTAGGACGAGTCTTTAGTCATTGTAGGCAGGGCTCTGGGAAGGGAACGAGTGTTCTCTGCATCAACAGGGTGCTTTCATAGCCTGGGTGGGAGCCTCTCCTCAGACGCCCTAGAGATAAAGGAAACTTGACGTGAGTTCTTTCCTCCAGGTAAAGCCTTGAATAGCCCTGCCGAAGCTAAGCTTGAAGCAGTTTCCTTGTGGCATTTGTTTTAGGTCTGTTTTCTTTTAAGGTTAGTAAGCTTGTCAAGACACCGAGGACCTCTCGTGGGCACCCTATTCCCTGCAAGAGCACCGAGTACCAGCAGGCTCGACTGGGCTACTAAGAAACATCCAGGCCCGGAAACGTTTCCCAGTCACTGTGTATTTTGTGTGTAGGGCAACACACTGCACTCTTCCTTGGAAGAGCTAGATTTCCTCAGCTCTCCAACAACTCCAGGCAATGTGTTCTCTCAATTCCTATATGTCATGCAAATCTCCCTCATTGCCCTAGGCTGAGCAGCACTGAGAAACCAAAACTGCAACGCATTCCTTCTTTAAAGTCAAACCTTAAGACCCCATCCTTACAGGAGAAAGTCGGCTTGCTTTCCTGCTGTAAGTAAAGCACAGTTCTTCCTCTTACACTCCAGGGTTTTAGAAGAAGCAGAGCCCGATAGCCTACCCAGAGCGCTCCCGAGGGGAGGCGGTTGGCTACACGCAGAATTCCGTGCCAAATAAACTTTATTCAAGGAAGGGACCAGTGTGTAGCTAGAGTGTATATTTACTTGGTAGAAATCACAAGGAGGTAGGCTGCATGTTCGCTGGAAACGGGGAACTTATGGCACAAGCCTTGCTTACCACTTTTGAATGCTCCATTCAAGCTGCCTTGAAGCTACCTAAATTACAATTTTAGGACGGCTCTCTAGTGTCTGTAGGCAGGGCTCTGGGAAGGGAACGAGTGTTCTCTACATCAACAGGGTGCTTTCATAGACTGGGTAGGAGCCTCGCCTGAGACACTCTAGAGCTAAAAGGAAACTTGACGTGAGTCCTCTCCTCAAGGTAAAGCCTAGAATAGCCCTGCCGAAGTGGAAGCTTGGAGCGGAGTTCTTGAGGCATTAGTTTCAGGTCTGTTTTCTTTTAAGGTTAGTAAGCTTTTCAAGGCCCTGAGGACCTCGCCTGGGCACCCTATTCCCTGCAAGAACACCCAGTACCGGCAGGCTCCACTGGGCTACTAAGAAACATCCAGGCCCAGAAACTTTTCCCATTCGCTCTTTGTATTTTGTGTGTAGGCCAACACACTACACTCTTCCTTGGAAGAGCTAGATTTCCTCAGCTCTCCAACAGCTCCAGGAAATGTGTTCTCTCACGTCCTACATATCATGCAAATCTGCCTCATTGCCCTAGGCTGACCGGCACTGAGAAACCAAAACTGCTTCGCATTCCTTCTACAAAGTCATACCTTAACACCCCATCCTCACAGTCGAAAGTCGGCTTGCGTTTCTGCTGTAACCACAGCACAGTTCTTCCTCGTACACTCCAGGGTTTTAGAAGAAGCCGAGCCCGATAGCCTACCCAGAGCGATCCCTGGGGGAGGCGGTTGGCTACACGCAGAATTACGTGCCCAATAAACTTTATTTAAGGAAGGGACCAGTGTGTAGCTAGAGTGTATATTTCCTTGCTAGAAATCACAAGGAGGTAGGCTGCATGTTCGCTGGAAACGGGGAACGTATGGCACAAGCCTTGCTTACCCATTTTGAATGCTCCATTCAAGCTGCCTTGAAGCTGCCTAAAGAACAATTTTAGGACGGGTCTCTAGTCTCTGTAGGCAAGGCTCTGGGAAGGGAACGAGTGTTCTCTACATCAACAGGGTGCTTTCATAGCCTGGGTGGGAGCCTCTCCTCAGACGCTCTACAGCTAAAAGGAAACTTGACGTGAGTCCTTTCCTCAAGGTAAAGCCTAGAATAGCCCTGCCGAAGTGGAAGCTTGGAGCGGAGTCCTTGAGGCATTAGTTTCAGGTCTGTCTCCTTTTAAGGTTAGTAAGCTTTTCAGGACACCGAGGACCTCGCCTGGGCACCTTATTCCCTGGAAGACCACCGAGTACCGGCAGTCTCCACTGGGCTACTAAGAAACATCCAGGCCCGGACACCTTTCCCAGTCACTCTGTGTATTTTGTGTGTAGGCCAACACACTGCACTCTTCCTTGGAAGAGCTAGATTTCCTCAGCTCTCCAACAGCCCCAGGAAATGTGTTCTCTCACGTCCTACATATCATGCAAATCTGCCTCATTGCCCTAGGCTGAGCAGCTCTGAGAAACCAAAACTGCTTCGCATTCCTTCTACAAAGTCATACCTTAAGACCCCATCCTTACAGGAGAAAGTCAGCTTGCGTTTCTGCTGTAACCAAAGCACAGATCTTCCTCTTACACTGCAGGGTTTTAGAAGAAGCTAAGCCAGATAGCCTACCTAGAGCGCTCCTTGGGGGAGGCTGTTGGCTACACGCAGAACTCCGTGCCAAATAAACTTTATTCAAGGAAGGGACCAGTGTTTAGCTAGAGTGTATATTTACTTGGTAGAAATCACAAGTAGGTAGGCCGCGTGTTCGCTGGAAACGGTGACCTTATGGCACAAGCCTTGCTTTCCCATTTTGAATGCTCCATGCATGCTGCCTTGAAGTTACCTAAATAACAGTTTTAGGACGAGTCTTTCGTCATTGTAGGCAGGGCTCTGGGAAGGGAACGAGTGTTCTCTGCATCAACAGGGTGCTTTCATAGCCTGGGTGGGAGCCTCTCCTCAGACGCCCTAGAGATAAAGGAAACTTGACGTGAGTTTTTTCCTCCAGGTAAAGCCTTGACTAGCCCTGCCGAAGCTGAGCTTGAAGCAGTTTCCTTGTGGCATTTGTTTTAGGTCTGTTTTGTTTTAAGGTTAGTAAGCTTGTCAAGACACCGAGGACCTCTCGTGGGCACCCTATTCCCTGCAAGAGCACCGAGTACCAGCAGGCTCCACTGGGCTACTAAGAAACATCCAGGCCCGGAAACGTTTCCCAGTCACTGTTTATTTTGTGTGTAGGGCAACACACTGCACTCTTCCTTGGAAGAGCTAGATTTCCTCAGCTCTCCAACAACTCCAGGCAATGTGTTCTCTCAATTCCTATATGTCATGCAAATCTCCCTCATTGCCCTAGGCTGAGCAGCACTGAGAAACCAAAACTGCAACGCATTCCTTCTTTAAAGTCAAACCTTAAGACCCCATCCTTACAGGAGAAAGTCGGCTTGCTTTCCTGCTGTAAGCAAAGCACAGTTCTTCCTCTTACACTCCAGGGTTTTAGAAGAAGCAGAGCCCGATAGCCTACCCAGAGCGCTCCCGCGGGGAGGCGGTTGGCTACACGCAGAATTCCGTGCCAAATAAACTTTATTCAAGGAAGGGACCAGTGTGTAGCTAGAGTGTATATTTACTTGGTAGAAATCACAAGGAGGTAGGCTACATGTTCGCTGGAAACGGGGAACTTATGGCACAAGCCTTGCTTACCACTTTTGAATGCTCCATTCAAGCTGCCTTGAAACTACCTAAATTACAATTTTAGGACGGGTCTCTAGTGTCTGTAGGCAGGGCTCTGGGAAGGGAACGAGTGTTCTCTACATCAACAGGGTGCTTTCATAGACTGGGTAGGAGCCTCGCCTGAGACACTCTAGAGCTAAAAGGAAACTTGACGTGAGTCCTCTCCTCAAGGTAAAGCCTAGAATAGCCCTGCCGAAGTGGAAGCTTGGAGCGGAGTTCTTGAGGCATTAGTTTCAGGTCTGTTTTCTTTTAAGGTTAGTAAGCTTTTCAAGGCCCTGAGGACCTCGCCTGGGCACCCTATTCCCTGCAAGAACACCCAGTACCGGCAGACTCCACTGGGCTACTAAGAAACATCCAGGCCCGGAAACTTTTCCCATTCGCTCTTTGTATTTTGTGTGTAGGCCAACACACTACACTCTTCCTTGGAAGAGCTAGATTTCCTCAGCTCTCCAACAGCTCCAGGAAATGTGTTCTCTCACGTCCTACATATCATGCAAATCTGCCTCATTGCCCTAGGCTGACCGGCACTGAGAAACCAAAACTGCTTCGCATTCCTTCTACAAAGTCATACCTTAACACCCCATCCTCACAGTCGAAAGTCGGCTTGCGTTTCTGCTGTAACCACAGCACAGTTCTTCCTCGTACACTCCAGGGTTTTAGAAGAAGCCGAGCCCGATAGCCTACCCAGAGCGATCCCTGGGGGAGGCGGTTGGCTACACGCAGAATTACGTGCCCAATAAACTTTATTTAAGGAAGGGACCAGTGTGTAGCTAGAGTGTATATTTCCTTGCTAGAAATCACAAGGAGGTAGGCTGCATGTTCGCTGGAAACGGGGAACGTATGGCACAAGCCTTGCTTACCCATTTTGAATGCTCCATTCAAGCTGCCTTGAAGCTGCCTAAAGAACAATTTTAGGACGGGTCTCTAGTCTCTGTAGGCAAGGCTCTGGGAAGGGAACGAGTGTTCTCTACATCAACAGGGTGCTTTCATAGCCTGGGTGGGAGCCTCTCCTCAGACGCTCTACAGCTAAAAGGAAACTTGACGTGAGTCCTTTCCTCAAGGTAAAGCCTAGAATAGCCCTGCCGAAGTGGAAGCTTGGAGCGGAGTCCTTGAGGCATTAGTTTCAGGTCTGTCTCCTTTTAAGGTTAGTAAGCTTTTCAGGACACCGAGGACCTCGCCTGGGCACCTTATTCCCTGGAAGACCACCGAGTACCGGCAGTCTCCACTGGGCTACTAAGAAACATCCAGGCCCGGACACCTTTCCCAGTCACTCTGTGTATTTTGTGTGTAGGCCAACACACTGCACTCTTCCTTGGAAGAGCTAGATTTCCTCAGCTCTCCAACAGCCCCAGGAAATGTGTTCTCTCACGTCCTACATATCATGCAAATCTGCCTCATTGCCCTAGGCTGAGCAGCTCTGAGAAACCAAAACTGCTTCGCATTCCTTCTACAAAGTCATACCTTAAGACCCCATCCTTACAGGAGAAAGTCAGCTTGCGTTTCTGCTGTAACCAAAGCACAGATCTTCCTCTTACACTGCAGGGTTTTAGAAGAAGCTAAGCCAGATAGCCTACCTAGAGCGCTCCTTGGGGGAGGCTGTTGGCTACACGCAGAACTCCGTGCCAAATAAACTTTATTCAAGGAAGGGACCAGTGTTTAGCTAGAGTGTATATTTACTTGGTAGAAATCACAAGTAGGTAGGCCGCGTGTTCGCTGGAAACGGTGACCTTATGGCACAAGCCTTGCTTTCCCATTTTGAATGCTCCATGCATGCTGCCTTGAAGTTACCTAAATAACAGTTTTAGGACGAGTCTTTCGTCATTGTAGGCAGGGCTCTGGGAAGGGAACGAGTGTTCTCTGCATCAACAGGGTGCTTTCATAGCCTGGGTGGGAGCCTCTCCTCAGACGCCCTAGAGATAAAGGAAACTTGACGTGAGTTCTTTCCTCCAGGTAAAGCCATGACTAGCCCTGCCGAAGCTGAGCTTGAAGCAGTTTCCTTGTGGCATTTGTTTTAGGTCTGTTTTCTTTTAAGGTTAGTAAGCTTGTCAAGACACCGAGGACCTCTCGTGGGCACCCTATTCCCTGCAAGAGCACCGAGTACCAGCAGGCTCCACTGGGCTACTAAGAAACATCCAGGCCCGGAAACGTTTCCCAGTCACTGTGTATTTTGTGTGTAGGGCAACACACTGCACTCTTCCTTGGAAGAGCTAGATTTCCTCAGCTCTCCAACAACTCCAGGCAATGTGTTCTCTCAATTCCTATATGTCATGCAAATCTCCCTCATTGCCCTAGGCTGAGCAGCACTGAGAAACCAAAACTGCAACGCATTCCTTCTTTAAAGTCAAACCTTAAGACCCCATCCTTACAGGAGAAAGTCGGCTTGCTTTCCTGCTGTAACCAAAGCACAGTTCTTCCTCTTACACTCCAGGGTTTTAGAAGAAGCAGAGCCCGATAGCCTACCCAGAGCGCTCCCAAGGGGAGGCGGTTGGCTACACGCAGAATTCCGTGCCAAATAAACTTTATTCAAGGAAGGGACCAGTGTGTAGCTAGAGTGTATATTTACTTGGTAGAAATCACAAGGAGGTAGGCTGCATGTTCGCTGGAACCGGGGAACTTATGGCACAAGCCTTGCTTACCACTTTTGAATGCTCCATTCAAGCTGCCTTGAAGCTACCTAAATTACAATTTTAGGACGGGTCTCTAGTGTCTGTAGGCAGGGCTCTGGGAAGGGAACGAGTGTTCTCTACATCAACAGGGTGCTTTCATAGACTGGGTAGGAGCCTCGCCTGCGACACTCTAGAGCTAAAAGGAAACTTGACGTGAGTCCTCTCCTCAAGGTAAAGCCTAGAATAGCCCTGCCGAAGTGGAAGCTTGGAGAGGAGTTCTTGAGGCATTAGTTTCAGGTCTCTTTTCTTTTAAGGTTAGTAAGCTTTTCAAGGCCCTGAGGACCTCGCCTGGGCACCCTATCCCCTGCAAGAACACCCAGTACCGGCAGGCTCCACTGGGCTACTAAGAAACATCCAGGCCCGGAAACTTTTCCCATTCACTCTTTGTATTTTGTGTGTAGGCCAACACACTACACTCTTCCTTGGAAGAGCTAGATTTCCTCAGCTCTCCAACAGCTCCAGGAAATGTGTTCTCTCACGTCCTACATATCATGCAAATCTGCCTCATTGCCCTAGGCTGACCGGCACTGAGAAACCAAAACTGCTTAACATTCCTTCTACAAAGTCATACCTTGACACCCCATCCTTACAGTAGAAAGTCGGCTTGCGTTTCTGCTGTAACCACAGCACAGTTCTTCCTCTTACACTCCAGGGTTTTAGAAGAAGCTAAGCCCGATAGCCTACCCAGAGCGATCCCTGGGGGAGGCGGTTGGCTACACGCAGAATTACGTGCCAAATAAACTTTATTTAAGGAAGGGACCAGTGTGTAGCTAGAGTGTATATTTACTTGGTAGAAATCACAAGGAGGTAGGCTGCATGTTCGCTGGAAACGGGGAACGTATGGCACAAGCCTTGCTTACCCATTTTGAATGCTCCATTCAAGCTGCCTTGAAGCTGCCTAAATAACAATTTTAGGACGGGTCTCTAGTCTCTGTAGGCAAGGCTCTGGGAAGGGAACGAGTGTTCTCTCCATCAACAGGGTGCTTTCATAGCCTGGGTGGGAGCCTCTCCTCAGACGCTCTACAGCTAAAAGGAAACTTGACGTGAGTCCATTCCTCAAGGTAAAGCCTAGAATAGCCCTGCCGAAGTGGAAGCTTGGAGCGGAGTCCTTGAGGCATTAGTTTCAGGTCTCTTTCCTTTTAAGGTTAGTAAGCTTTTCAGGACACCGAGGACCTCGCCTGGGCACCTTATTCCCTGGAAGACCACCGAGTACCGGCAGTCTCCACTGGGCTACTAAGAAACATCCAGGCCCGGAAACATTTCCCAGTCACTCTGTGTATTTTGTGTGTAGGCCAACACACTGCACTCTTCCTTGGAAGAGCTAGATTTCCTCAGCTCTCCAACAGCCCCAGGAAATGTGTTCTCTCACGTCCTACATATCATGCAAATCTGCCTCATTGCCCTAGGCTGAGCAGCTCTGAGAAACCAAAACTGCTTCGCATTCCTTCTACAAAGTCATACCTTAAGACCCCATCCTTACAGGAGAAAGTCAGCTTGCGTTTCTGCTGTAACCAAAGCACAGATCTTCCTCTTACACTGCAGGGTTTTAGAAGAAGCTAAGCCAGATAGCCTACCTAGAGCGCTCCTTGGGGGAGGCTGTTGGCTACACGCAGAACTCCGTGCCAAATAAACTTTATTCAAGGAAGGGACCAGTGTGTAGCTAGAGTGTATATTTACTTGGTAGAAATCACAAGTAGGTAGGCCGCGTGTTCGCTGGAAACGGTGACCTTATGGCACAAGCCTTGCTTTCCCATTTTGAATGCTCCATGCATGCTGCCTTGAAGTTACCTAAATAACAGTTTTAGGACGAGTCTTTAGTCATTGTAGGCAGGGCTCTGGGAAGGGAACGAGTGTTCTCTGCATCAACAGGGTGCTTTCATAGCCAGGGTGGGAGCCTCTCCTCAGACGCCCTAGAGATAAAGGAAACTTGACGTGAGTTCTTTCCTCCAGGTAAAGCCTTGAATAGCCCTGCCGAAGCTAAGCTTGAAGCAGTTTCCTTGTGGCATTTGTTTTAGGTCTGTTTTCTTTTAAGGTTAGTAAGCTTGTCAAGACACCGAGGACCTCTCGTGGGCACCCTATTCCCTGCAAGAGCACCGAGTACCAGCAGGCTCCACTGGGCTACTAAGAAACATCCAGGCCCGGAAACGTTTCCCAGTCACTGTGTATTTTGTGTGTAGGGCAACACACTGCACTCTTCCTTGGAAGAGCTAGATTTCCTCAGCTCTCCAACAACTCCAGGAAATGTGTTCTCTCAATTCCTATATGTCATGCAAATCTCCCTCATTGCCCTAGGCTGAGCAGCACTGAGAAACCAAAACTGCAACGCATTCCTTCTTTAAAGTCAAACCTTAAGACCCCATCCTTACAGGAGAAAGTCGGCTTGCTTTCCTGCTGTAAGCAAAGCACAGTTCTTCCTCTTACACTCCAGGGTTTTAGAAGAAGCAGAGCCCGATAGCCTACCCAGAGCGCTCCCGCGGGGAGGCGGTTGGCTACACGCAGAATTCCGTGCCAAATAAACTTTATTCAAGGAAGGGACCAGTGTGTAGCTAGAGTGTATATTTACTTGGTAGAAATCACAAGGAGGTAGGCTACATGTTCGCTGGAAACGGGGAACTTATGGCACAAGCCTTGCTTACCACTTTTGAATGCTCCATTCAAGCTGCCTTGAAACTACCTAAATTACAATTTTAGGACGGGTCTCTAGTGTCTGTAGGCAGGGCTCTGGGAAGGGAACGAGTGTTCTCTACATCAACAGGGTGCTTTCATAGACTGGGTAGGAGCCTCGCCTGAGACACTCTAGAGCTAAAAGGAAACTTGACGTGAGTCCTCTCCTCAAGGTAAAGCCTAGAATAGCCCTGCCGAAGTGGAAGCTTGGAGCGGAGTTCTTGAGGCATTAGTTTCAGGTCTGTTTTCTTTTAAGGTTAGTAAGCTTTTCAAGGCCCTGAGGACCTCGCCTGGGCACCCTATTCCCTGCAAGAACACCCAGTACCGGCAGACTCCACTGGGCTACTAAGAAACATCCAGGCCCGGAAACTTTTCCCATTCGCTCTTTGTATTTTGTGTGTAGGCCAACACACTACACTCTTCCTTGGAAGAGCTAGATTTCCTCAGCTCTCCAACAGCTCCAGGAAATGTGTTCTCTCACGTCCTACATATCATGCAAATCTGCCTCATTGCCCTAGGCTGACCGGCACTGAGAAACCAAAACTGCTTCGCATTCCTTCTACAAAGTCATACCTTAACACCCCATCCTCACAGTCGAAAGTCGGCTTGCGTTTCTGCTGTAACCACAGCACAGTTCTTCCTCGTACACTCCAGGGTTTTAGAAGAAGCCGAGCCCGATAGCCTACCCAGAGCGATCCCTGGGGGAGGCGGTTGGCTACACGCAGAATTACGTGCCCAATAAACTTTATTTAAGGAAGGGACCAGTGTGTAGCTAGAGTGTATATTTCCTTGCTAGAAATCACAAGGAGGTAGGCTGCATGTTCGCTGGAAACGGGGAACGTATGGCACAAGCCTTGCTTACCCATTTTGAATGCTCCATTCAAGCTGCCTTGAAGCTGCCTAAAGAACAATTTTAGGACGGGTCTCTAGTCTCTGTAGGCAAGGCTCTGGGAAGGGAACGAGTGTTCTCTACATCAACAGGGTGCTTTCATAGCCTGGGTGGGAGCCTCTCCTCAGACGCTCTACAGCTAAAAGGAAACTTGACGTGAGTCCTTTCCTCAAGGTAAAGCCTAGAATAGCCCTGCCGAAGTGGAAGCTTGGAGCGGAGTCCTTGAGGCATTAGTTTCAGGTCTGTCTCCTTTTAAGGTTAGTAAGCTTTTCAGGACACCGAGGACCTCGCCTGGGCACCTTATTCCCTGGAAGACCACCGAGTACCGGCAGTCTCCACTGGGCTACTAAGAAACATCCAGGCCCGGACACCTTTCCCAGTCACTCTGTGTATTTTGTGTGTAGGCCAACACACTGCACTCTTCCTTGGAAGAGCTAGATTTCCTCAGCTCTCCAACAGCCCCAGGAAATGTGTTCTCTCACGTCCTACATATCATGCAAATCTGCCTCATTGCCCTAGGCTGAGCAGCTCTGAGAAACCAAAACTGCTTCGCATTCCTTCTACAAAGTCATACCTTAAGACCCCATCCTTACAGGAGAAAGTCAGCTTGCGTTTCTGCTGTAACCAAAGCACAGATCTTCCTCTTACACTGCAGGGTTTTAGAAGAAGCTAAGCCAGATAGCCTACCTAGAGCGCTCCTTGGGGGAGGCTGTTGGCTACACGCAGAACTCCGTGCCAAATAAACTTTATTCAAGGAAGGGACCAGTGTTTAGCTAGAGTGTATATTTACTTGGTAGAAATCACAAGTAGGTAGGCCGCGTGTTCGCTGGAAACGGTGACCTTATGGCACAAGCCTTGCTTTCCCATTTTGAATGCTCCATGCATGCTGCCTTGAAGTTACCTAAATAACAGTTTTAGGACGAGTCTTTCGTCATTGTAGGCAGGGCTCTGGGAAGGGAACGAGTGTTCTCTGCATCAACAGGGTGCTTTCATAGCCTGGGTGGGAGCCTCTCCTCAGACGCCCTAGAGATAAAGGAAACTTGACGTGAGTTCTTTCCTCCAGGTAAAGCCATGACTAGCCCTGCCGAAGCTGAGCTTGAAGCAGTTTCCTTGTGGCATTTGTTTTAGGTCTGTTTTCTTTTAAGGTTAGTAAGCTTGTCAAGACACCGAGGACCTCTCGTGGGCACCCTATTCCCTGCAAGAGCACCGAGTACCAGCAGGCTCCACTGGGCTACTAAGAAACATCCAGGCCCGGAAACGTTTCCCAGTCACTGTGTATTTTGTGTGTAGGGCAACACACTGCACTCTTCCTTGGAAGAGCTAGATTTCCTCAGCTCTCCAACAACTCCAGGCAATGTGTTCTCTCAATTCCTATATGTCATGCAAATCTCCCTCATTGCCCTAGGCTGAGCAGCACTGAGAAACCAAAACTGCAACGCATTCCTTCTTTAAAGTCAAACCTTAAGACCCCATCCTTACAGGAGAAAGTCGGCTTGCTTTCCTGCTGTAACCAAAGCACAGTTCTTCCTCTTACACTCCAGGGTTTTAGAAGAAGCAGAGCCCGATAGCCTACCCAGAGCGCTCCCAAGGGGAGGCGGTTGGCTACACGCAGAATTCCGTGCCAAATAAACTTTATTCAAGGAAGGGACCAGTGTGTAGCTAGAGTGTATATTTACTTGGTAGAAATCACAAGGAGGTAGGCTGCATGTTCGCTGGAACCGGGGAACTTATGGCACAAGCCTTGCTTACCACTTTTGAATGCTCCATTCAAGCTGCCTTGAAGCTACCTAAATTACAATTTTAGGACGGGTCTCTAGTGTCTGTAGGCAGGGCTCTGGGAAGGGAACGAGTGTTCTCTACATCAACAGGGTGCTTTCATAGACTGGGTAGGAGCCTCGCCTGCGACACTCTAGAGCTAAAAGGAAACTTGACGTGAGTCCTCTCCTCAAGGTAAAGCCTAGAATAGCCCTGCCGAAGTGGAAGCTTGGAGAGGAGTTCTTGAGGCATTAGTTTCAGGTCTCTTTTCTTTTAAGGTTAGTAAGCTTTTCAAGGCCCTGAGGACCTCGCCTGGGCACCCTATCCCCTGCAAGAACACCCAGTACCGGCAGGCTCCACTGGGCTACTAAGAAACATCCAGGCCCGGAAACTTTTCCCATTCACTCTTTGTATTTTGTGTGTAGGCCAACACACTACACTCTTCCTTGGAAGAGCTAGATTTCCTCAGCTCTCCAACAGCTCCAGGAAATGTGTTCTCTCACGTCCTACATATCATGCAAATCTGCCTCATTGCCCTAGGCTGACCGGCACTGAGAAACCAAAACTGCTTAACATTCCTTCTACAAAGTCATACCTTGACACCCCATCCTTACAGTAGAAAGTCGGCTTGCGTTTCTGCTGTAACCACAGCACAGTTCTTCCTCTTACACTCCAGGGTTTTAGAAGAAGCTAAGCCCGATAGCCTACCCAGAGCGATCCCTGGGGGAGGCGGTTGGCTACACGCAGAATTACGTGCCAAATAAACTTTATTTAAGGAAGGGACCAGTGTGTAGCTAGAGTGTATATTTACTTGGTAGAAATCACAAGGAGGTAGGCTGCATGTTCGCTGGAAACGGGGAACGTATGGCACAAGCCTTGCTTACCCATTTTGAATGCTCCATTCAAGCTGCCTTGAAGCTGCCTAAATAACAATTTTAGGACGGGTCTCTAGTCTCTGTAGGCAAGGCTCTGGG
The DNA here is from genome assembly GCF_965194825.1 of Balaenoptera physalus. Lineage (NCBI taxonomy): Eukaryota > Metazoa > Chordata > Mammalia > Artiodactyla > Balaenopteridae > Balaenoptera > Balaenoptera physalus. The sequence goes on along the minus strand of NC_138895.1, from coordinate 39,103,340 downwards.
AAGGGAACGAGTGTTCTCTCCATCAACAGGGTGCTTTCATAGCCTGGGTGGGAGCCTCTCCTCAGACGCTCTACAGCTAAAAGGAAACTTGACGTGAGTCCATTCCTCAAGGTAAAGCCTAGAATAGCCCTGCCGAAGTGGAAGCTTGGAGCGGAGTCCTTGAGGCATTAGTTTCAGGTCTCTTTCCTTTTAAGGTTAGTAAGCTTTTCAGGACACCGAGGACCTCGCCTGGGCACCTTATTCCCTGGAAGACCACCGAGTACCGGCAGTCTCCACTGGGCTACTAAGAAACATCCAGGCCCGGAAACATTTCCCAGTCACTCTGTGTATTTTGTGTGTAGGCCAACACACTGCACTCTTCCTTGGAAGAGCTAGATTTCCTCAGCTCTCCAACAGCCCCAGGAAATGTGTTCTCTCACGTCCTACATATCATGCAAATCTGCCTCATTGCCCTAGGCTGAGCAGCTCTGAGAAACCAAAACTGCTTCGCATTCCTTCTACAAAGTCATACCTTAAGACCCCATCCTTACAGGAGAAAGTCAGCTTGCGTTTCTGCTGTAACCAAAGCACAGATCTTCCTCTTACACTGCAGGGTTTTAGAAGAAGCTAAGCCAGATAGCCTACCTAGAGCGCTCCTTGGGGGAGGCTGTTGGCTACACGCAGAACTCCGTGCCAAATAAACTTTATTCAAGGAAGGGACCAGTGTGTAGCTAGAGTGTATATTTACTTGGTAGAAATCACAAGTAGGTAGGCCGCGTGTTCGCTGGAAACGGTGACCTTATGGCACAAGCCTTGCTTTCCCATTTTGAATGCTCCATGCATGCTGCCTTGAAGTTACCTAAATAACAGTTTTAGGACGAGTCTTTAGTCATTGTAGGCAGGGCTCTGGGAAGGGAACGAGTGTTCTCTGCATCAACAGGGTGCTTTCATAGCCAGGGTGGGAGCCTCTCCTCAGACGCCCTAGAGATAAAGGAAACTTGACGTGAGTTCTTTCCTCCAGGTAAAGCCTTGAATAGCCCTGCCGAAGCTAAGCTTGAAGCAGTTTCCTTGTGGCATTTGTTTTAGGTCTGTTTTCTTTTAAGGTTAGTAAGCTTGTCAAGACACCGAGGACCTCTCGTGGGCACCCTATTCCCTGCAAGAGCACCGAGTACCAGCAGGCTCCACTGGGCTACTAAGAAACATCCAGGCCCGGAAACGTTTCCCAGTCACTGTGTATTTTGTGTGTAGGGCAACACACTGCACTCTTCCTTGGAAGAGCTAGATTTCCTCAGCTCTCCAACAACTCCAGGAAATGTGTTCTCTCAATTCCTATATGTCATGCAAATCTCCCTCATTGCCCTAGGCTGAGCAGCACTGAGAAACCAAAACTGCAACGCATTCCTTCTTTAAAGTCAAACCTTAAGACCCCATCCTTACAGGAGAAAGTCGGCTTGCTTTCCTGCTGTAACCAAAGCACAGTTCTTCCTCTTACACTCCAGGGTTTTAGAAGAAGCAGAGCCCGATAGCCTACCCAGAGCGCTCCCAAGGGGAGGCGGTTGGCTACACGCAGAATTCCGTGCCAAATAAACTTTATTCAAGGAAGGGACCAGTGTGTAGCTAGAGTGTATATTTACTTGGTAGAAATCACAAGGAGGTAGGCTGCATGTTCGCTGGAAACGGGGAACTTATGGCACAAGCCTTGCTTACCACTTTTGAATGCTCCATTCAAGCTGCCTTGAAGCTACCTAAATTACAATTTTAGGACGGGTCTCTAGTGTCTGTAGGCAGGGCTCTGTGAAGGGAACGAGTGTTCTCTACATCAACAGGGTGCTTTCATAGACTGGGTAGGAGCCTCGCCTGAGACACTCTAGAGCTAAAAGGAAACTTGACGTGAGTCCTCTCCTCAAGGTAAAGCCTAGAATATCCCTGCCGAAGTGGAGCTTGGAGCGGAGTTCTTGAGGCATTAGTTTCAGGTCTGTTTTCTTTTAAGGTTAGTAAGCTTTTCAAGGCCCTGAGGACCTCGCCTGGGCACCCTATTCCCTGCAAGAACACCCAGTACCGGCAGGCTCCACGGGGCTACTAAGAAACATCCAGGCCCGGAAACTTTTCCCATTCACTCTTTGTATTTTGTGTGTAGGCCAACACACTACACTCTTCCTTGGAAGAGCTAGATTTCCTCAGCTTTCCAACAGCTCCAGGAAATGTGTTCTCTCACGTCCTACATATCATGCAAATCTGCCTCATTGCCCTAGGCTGACCGGCACTGAGAAACCAAAACTGCTTCACATTCCTTCTACAAAGTCATACCTTAACACCCCATCCTCACAGTCGAAAGTCGGCTTGCGTTTCTGCTGTAACCACAGCACAGTTCTTCCTCTTACACTCCAGGGTTTTAGAAGAAGCCAAGCCCGATAGCCTACCCAGAGCGATCCCTGGGGGAGGCGGTTGGCTACACGCAGAATTACGTGCCAAATAAACTTTATTCAAGGAAGGGACCAGTGTGTAGGTAGAGTGTATATTTACTTGGTAGAAATCACAAGGAGGTAGGCTGCATGTTCGCTGGAAACGGGGAACGTATGGCACAAGCCTTGCTTACCCATTTTGAATGCTCCATTCAAGCTGCCTTGAAGCTGCCTAAATAACAATTTTATGACGGGTCTCTAGTCTCTGTAGGCAAGGCTCTGGGAAGGGAACGAGTGTTCTCTACATCAACAGGGTGCTTTCATAGCCTGGGTGGGAGCCTCTCCTCAGACGCCCTACAGCTAAAAGGAAACGTGACGTGAGTCCTTTCCTCAAGGTAAAGCCTAGAATAGCCCTGCCGAAGTGGAAGCTTGGAGCGGAGTCCTTGAGGCATTAGTTTCAGGTCTGTTTCCTTTTAAGGTTAGTAAGCTTTTCAGGGCACCGAGGACCTCGCCTGGGCACCTTATTCCCTGGAAGACCACCGAGTACCGGCAGTCTCCACTGGGCTACTAAGAAACATCCAGGCCCGGAAACCTTTCCCAGTCACTCTGTGTATTTTGTGTGTAGGCCAGCACACTGCACTCTTCCTTGGAAGAGCTAGATTTCCTCAGCTCTCCAACAGCCCCAGGAAATGTGTTCTCTCACGTCCTACATATCATGCAAATCTGCCTCATTGCCCTAGGCTGAGCAGCTCTGAGAAACCAAAACTGCTTCGCATTCCTTCTACAAAGTCATACCTTAAGACCCCATCCTTACAGGAGAAAGTCAGCTTGCGTTTCTGCTGTAACCAAAGCACAGATCTTCCTCTTACACTGCAGGGTTTTAGAAGAAGCTAAGCCAGATAGCCTACCTAGAGCGCTCCTTGGGGGAGGCTGTTGGCTACACGCAGAACTCCGTGCCAAATAAACTTTATTCAAGGAAGGGACCAGTGTGTAGCTAGAGTGTATATTTACTTGGTAGAAATCACAAGTAGGTAGGCCGCGTGTTCGCTGGAAACGGTGACCTTATGGCACAAGCCTTGCTTTCCCATTTTGAATGCTCCATGCATGCTGCCTTGAAGTTACCTAAATAACAGTTTTAGGACGAGTCTTTAGTCATTGTAGGCAGGGCTCTGGGAAGGGAACGAGTGTTCTCTGCATCAACAGGGTGCTTTCATAGCCTGGGTGGGAGCCTCTCCTCAGACGCCCTAGAGATAAAGGAAACTTGACGTGAGTTCTTTCCTCCAGGTAAAGCCTTGACTAGCCCTGCCGGAGCTGAGCTTGAAGCAGTTTCCTTGTGGCATTTGTTTTAGGTCTGTTTTCTTTTAAGGTTAGTAAGCTTGTCAAGACACCGAGGACCTCTCGTGGGCACCCTATTCCCTGCAAGAGCACCGAGTACCAGCAGGCTCCACTGGGCTACTAAGAAACATCCAGGCCCGGAAACGTTTCCCAGTCACTGTGTATTTTGTGTGTAGGGCAACACACTGCACTCTTCCTTGGAAGAGCTAGATTTCCTCAGCTCTCCAACAACTCCAGGAAATGTGTTCTCTCAATTCCTATATGTCATGCAAATCTCCCTCATTGCCCTAGGCTGAGCAGCACTGAGAAACCAAAACTGCAACGCATTCCTTCTTTAAAGTCAAACCTTAAGACCCCATCCTTACAGGAGAAAGTCGGCTTGCTTTCCTGCTGTAACCAAAGCACAGTTCTTCCTCTTACACTCCAGGGTTTTAGAAGAAGCAGAGCCCGATAGCCTACCCAGAGCGCTCCCAAGGGGAGGCGGTTGGCTACACGCAGAATTCCGTGCCAAATAAACTTTATTCAAGGAAGGGACCAGTGTGTAGCTAGAGTGTATATTTACTTGGTAGAAATCACAAGGAGGTAGGCTGCATGTTCGCTGGAAACGGGGAACTTATGGCACAAGCCTTGCTTACCACTTTTGAATGCTCCATTCAAGCTGCCTTGAAGCTACCTAAATTACAATTTTAGGACGGGTCTCTAGTGTCTGTAGGCAGGGCTCTGGGAAGGGAACGAGTGTTCTCTACATCAACAGGGTGCTTTCATAGACTGGGTAGGAGCCTCGCCTGCCACACTCTAGAGCTAAAAGGAAACGACGTGAGTCCTCTCCTCAAGGTAAAGCCTAGAATAGCCCTGCCGAAGTGGAAGCTTGGAGAGGAGTTCTTGAGGCATTAGTTTCAGGTCTGTTTTCTTTTAAGGTTAGTAAGCTTTTCAAGGCCCTGAGGACCTCGCCTGGGCACCCTATTCCCTGCAAGAACACCCAGTACCGGCAGGCTCCACTGGGCTACTAAGAAACATCCAGGCCCGGAAACTTTTCCCATTCGCTCTTTGTATTTTGTGTGTAGGCCAACACACTACACTCTTCCTTGGAAGAGCTAGATTTCCTCAGCTCTCCAACAGCTCCAGGAAATGTGTTCTCTCACGTCCTACATATCATGCAAATCTGCCTCATTGCCCTAGGCTGACCGGCACTGAGAAACCAAAACTGCTTCACATTCCTTCTACAAAGTCATACCTTAACACCTCATCCTTACAGTAGAAAGTCGGCTTGCGTTTCTGCTGTAACCACAGCACAGTTCTTCCTCTTACACTCCAGGGTTTTAGAAGAAGCTAAGCCCGATAGCCTACCCAGAGCGATCCCTGGGGGAGGCGGTTGGCTACACGCAGAATTACGTGCCAAATAAACTTTATTCAAGGAAGGGACCAGTGTGTAGCTAGAGTGTATATTTACTTGGTAGAAATCACAAGGAGGTAGGCTGCATGTTCGCTGGAAACGGGGAACTTATGGCACAAGCCTTGCTTACCCATTTTGAATGCTCCATTCAAGCTGCCTTGAAGCTGCCTAAATAACAATTTTAGGACGGGTCTCTAGTCTCTGTAGGCAAGGCTCTGGGAAGGGAACGAGTGTTCTCTACATCAACAGGGTGCTTTCATAGCCTGGGTGGGAGCCTCTCCTCAGACGCTCTACAGCTAAAAGGAAACTTGACGTGAGTCCTTTCCTCAAGGTAAAGCCTAGAATAGCCCTGCCGAAGTGGAAGCTTGGAGCGGAGTCCTTGAGGCATTAGTTTCAGGTCTGTTTCCTTTTAAGGTTAGTAAGCTTTTCAGGACACCGAGGACCTCGCCTGGGCACCTTATTCCCTGGAAGACCACCGAGTACCGGCAGTCTCCACTGGGCTACTAAGAAACATCCAGGCCCGGACACCTTTCCCAGTCACTCTGTGTATTTTGTGTGTAGGCCAACACACTGCACTCTTCCTTGGAAGAGCTAGATTTCCTCAGCTCTCCAACAGCCCCAGGAAATGTGTTCTCTCACGTCCTACATATCATGCAAATCTGCCTCATTGCCCTAGGCTGAGCAGCTCTGAGAAACCAAAACTGCTTCGCATTCCTTCTACAAAGTCATACCTTAAGACCCCATCCTTACAGGAGAAAGTCAGCTTGCGTTTCTGCTGTAACCAAAGCACAGATCTTCCTCTTACACTGCAGGGTTTTAGAAGAAGCTAAGCCAGATAGCCTACCTAGAGCGCTCCTTGGGGGAGGCTGTTGGCTACACGCAGAACTCCGTGCCAAATAAACTTTATTCAAGGAAGGGACCAGTGTTTAGCTAGAGTGTATATTTACTTGGTAGAAATCACAAGTAGGTAGGCCGCGTGTTCGCTGGAAACGGTGACCTTATGGCACAAGCCTTGCTTTCCCATTTTGAATGCTCCATGCATGCTGCCTTGAAGTTACCTAAATAACAGTTTTAGGACGAGTCTTTCGTCATTGTAGGCAGGGCTCTGGGAAGGGAACGAGTGTTCTCTGCATCAACAGGGTGCTTTCATAGCCTGGGTGGGAGCCTCTCCTCAGACGCCCTAGAGATAAAGGAAACTTGACGTGAGTTCTTTCCTCCAGGTAAAGCCTTGACTAGCCCTGCCGAAGCTGAGCTTGAAGCAGTTTCCTTGTGGCATTTGTTTTAGGTCTGTTTTCTTTTAAGGTTAGTAAGCTTGTCAAGACACCGAGGACCTCTCGTGGGCACCCTATTCCCTGCAAGAACACCGAGTACCAGCAGGCTCCACTGGGCTACTAAGAAACATCCAGGCCCGGAAACGTTTCCCAGTCACTGTGTATTTTGTGTGTAGGGCAACACACTGCACTCTTCCTTGGAAGAGCTAGATTTCCTCAGCTCTCCAACAACTCCAGGCAATGTGTTCTCTCAATTCCTATATGTCATGCAAATCTCCCTCATTGCCCTAGGCTGAGCAGCACTGAGAAACCAAAACTGCAACGCATTCCTTCTTTAAAGTCAAACCTTAAGACCCCATCCTTACAGGAGAAAGTCGGCTTGCTTTCCTGCTGTAACCAAAGCACAGTTCTTCCTCTTACACTCCAGGGTTTTAGAAGAAGCAGAGCCCGATAGCCTACCCAGAGCGCTCCCAAGGGGAGGCGGTTGGCTACACGCAGAATTCCGTGCCAAATAAACTTTATTCAAGGAAGGGACCAGTGTGTAGCTAGAGTGTATATTTACTTGGTAGAAATCACAAGGAGGTAGGCTGCATGTTCGCTGGAACCGGGGAACTTATGGCACAAGCCTTGCTTACCACTTTTGAATGCTCCATTCAAGCTGCCTTGAAGCTACCTAAATTACAATTTTAGGACGGGTCTCTAGTGTCTGTAGGCAGGGCTCTGGGAAGGGAACGAGTGTTCTCTACATCAACAGGGTGCTTTCATAGACTGGGTAGGAGCCTCGCCTGCGACACTCTAGAGCTAAAAGGAAACTTGACGTGAGTCCTCTCCTCAAGGTAAAGCCTAGAATAGCCCTGCCGAAGTGGAAGCTTGGAGAGGAGTTCTTGAGGCATTAGTTTCAGGTCTGTTTTCTTTTAAGGTTAGTAAGCTTTTCAAGGCCCTGAGGACCTCGCCTGGGCAACCTATCCCCTGCAAGAACACCCAGTACCGGCAGGCTCCACTGGGCTACTAAGAAACATCCAGGCCCGGAAACTTTTCCCATTCACTCTTTGTATTTTGTGTGTAGGCCAACACACTACACTCTTCCTTGGAAGAGCTAGATTTCCTCAGCTCTCCAACAGCTCCAGGAAATGTGTTCTCTCACGTCCTACATATCATGCAAATCTGCCTCATTGCCCTAGGCTGACCGGCACTGAGAAACCAAAACTGCTTAACATTCCTTCTACAAAGACATACCTTGACACCCCATCCTTACAGTAGAAAGTCGGCTTGCGTTTCTGCTGTAACCACAGCACAGTTCTTCCTCTTACACTCCAGGGTTTTAGAAGAAGCTAAGCCCGATAGCCTACCCAGAGCGATCCCTGGGGGAGGCGGTTGGCTACACGCAGAATTACGTGCCAAATAAACTTTATTTAAGGAAGGGACCAGTGTGTAGCTAGAGTGTATATTTACTTGGTAGAAATCACAAGGACGTAGGCTGCATGTGCGCTGGAAACGGGGAACGTATGGCACAAGCCTTGCTTAACCATTTTGAATGCTCCATTCAAGCTGCCTTGAAGCTGCCTAAATAACAATTTTAGGACGGGTCTCTAGTCTCTGTAGGCAAGGCTCTGGGAAGGGAACGAGTGTTCTCTACATCAACAGGGTGCTTTCATAGCCTGGGTGGGAGCCTCTCCTCAGACGCTCTACAGCTAAAAGGAAACTTGACGTGAGTCCTTTCCTCAAGGTAAAGCCTAGAATAGCCCTGCCGAAGTGGAAGCTTGGAGCGGAGTCCTTGAGGCATTAGTTTCAGGTCTGTTTCCTTTTAAGGTTAGTAAGCTTTTCAGGACACCGAGGACCTCGCCTGGGCACCTTATTCCCTGGAAGACCACCGAGTACCGGCAGTCTCCACTGGGCTACTAAGAAACATCCAGGCGCGGACACCTTTCCCAGTCACTCTGTGTATTTTGTGTGTAGGCCAACACACTGCACTCTTCCTTGGAAGAGCTAGATTTCCTCAGCTCTCCAACAGCCCCAGGAAATGTGTTCTCTCACGTCCTACATATCATGCAAATCTGCCTCATTGCCCTAGGCTGAGCAGCTCTGAGAAACCAAAACTGCTTCGCATTCCTTCTACAAAGTCATACCTTAAGACCCCATCCTTACAGGAGAAAGTCAGCTTGCGTTTCTGCTGTAACCAAAGCACAGATCTTCCTCTTACACTGCAGGGTTTTAGAAGAAGCTAAGCCAGATAGCCTACCTAGAGCGCTCCTTGGGGGAGGCTGTTGGCTACACGCAGAACTCCGTGCCAAATAAACTTTATTCAAGGAAGGGAACAGTATGTAGCTAGAGTGTATATTTACTTGGTTGAAATCACAAGTAGGTAGGCCGCGTGTTCGCTGGAAACGGTGACCTTATGGCACAAGCCTTGCTTTCCCATTTTGAATGCTCCATGCATGCTGCCTTGAAGTTACCTAAATAACAGTTTTAGGACGAGTCTTTAGTCATTGTAGGCAGGGCTCTGGGAAGGGAACGAGTGTTCTCTGCATCAACAGGGTGCTTTCATAGCCTGGGTGGGAGCCTCTCCTCAGACGCCCGAGAGATAAAGGAAACTTGACGTGAGTTCTTTCCTCCAGGTAAAGCCTTGACTAGCCCTGCCGAAGCTGAGCTTGAAGCAGTTTCCTTGTGGCATTTGTTTTAGGTCTGTTTTCTTTTAAGGTTAGTAAGCTTGTCAAGACACCGAGGACCTCTCGTGGGCACCCTATTCCCTGCAAGAGCACCGAGTACCAGCAGGCTCCACTGGGCTACTAAGAAACATCCAGGCCCGGAAACGTTTCCCAGTCACTGTGTATTTTGTGTGTAGGGCAACACACTGCACTCTTCCTTGGAAGAGCTAGATTTCCTCAGCTCTCCAACAACTCCAGGCAATGTGTTCTCTCAATTCCTATATGTCATGCAAATCTCCCTCATTGCCCTAGGCTGAGCAGCACTGAGAAACCAAAACTGCAACGCATTCCTTCTTTAAAGTCAAACCTTAAGACCCCATCCTTACAGGAGAAAGTCGGCTTGCTTTCCTGCTGTAACCAAAGCACAGTTCTTCCTCTTACACTCCAGGGTTTTAGAAGAAGCAGAGCCCGATAGCCTACCCAGAGCGCTCCCAAGGGGAGGCGGTTGGCTACACGCAGAATTCCGTGCCAAATAAACTTTATTCAAGGAAGGGACCAGTGTGTAGCTAGAGTGTATATTTACTTGGTAGAAATCACAAGGAGGTAGGCTGCATGTTCGCTGGAACCGGGGAACTTATGGCACAAGCCGTGCTTACCACTTTTGAATGCTCCCTTCAAGCTGCCTTGAAGCTACCTAAATTACAATTTTAGGACGGGTCTCTAGTGTCTGTAGGCAGGGCTCTGGGAAGGGAACGAGTGTTCTCTACATCAACAGGGTGCTTTCATAGACTGGGTAGGAGCCTCGCCTGCGACACTCTAGAGCTAAAAGGAAACTTGACGTGAGTCCTCTCCTCAAGGTAAAGCCTAGAATAGCCCTGCCGAAGTGGAAGCTTGGAGAGGAGTTCTTGAGGCATTAGTTTCAGGTCTGTTTTCTTTTAAGGTTAGTAAGCTTTTCAAGGCCCTGAGGACCTCGCCTGGGCACCCTATTCCCTGCAAGAACACCCAGTACCGGCAGGCTCCACTGGGCTACTAAGAAACATCCAGGCCCGGAAACTTTTCCCATTCGCTCTTTGTATTTTGTGTGTAGGCCAACACACTACACTCTTCCTTGGAAGAGCTAGATTTCCTCAGCTCTCCAACAGCTCCAGGAAATGTGTTCTCTCACGTCCTACATATCATGCAAATCTGCCTCATTGCCCTAGGCTGACCGGCACTGAGAAACCAAAACTGCTTCACATTCCTTCTACAAAGTCATACCTTAACACCCCATCCTTACAGTAGAAAGTCGGCTTGCGTTTCTGCTGTAACCACAGCACAGTTCTTCCTCTTACACTCCAGGGTTTTAGAAGAAGCTAAGCCCGATAGCCTACCCTGAGCGATCCCTGGGGGAGGCGGTTGGCTACACGCAGAATTACGTGCCAAATAAACTTTATTCAAGGAAGGGACCAGTGTGTAGCTAGAGTGTATATTTACTTGGTAGAAATCACAAGGAGGTAGGCTGCATGTTCGCTGGAAACGGGGAACTTATGGCACAAGCCTTACTTACCCATTTTGAATGCTCCATTCAAGCTGCCTTGAAGCTGCCTAAAGAACAATTTTAGGACGGGTCTCTAGTCTCTGTAGGCAAGGCTCTGGGAAGGGAACGAGTGTTCTCTACATCAACAGGGTGCTTTCATAGCCTGGGTGGGAGCCTCTCCTCAGACGCTCTACAGCTAAAAGGAAACTTGACGTGAGTCCTTTCCTCAAGGTAAAGCCTAGAATAGCCCTGCCGAAGTGGAAGCTTGGAGCGGAGTCCTTGAGGCATTAGTTTCAGGTCTGTCTCCTTTTAAGGTTAGTAAGCTTTTCAGGGCACCGAGGACCTCGCCTGGGCACCTTATTCCCTGGAAGACCACCGAGTACCGGCAGTCTCCACTGGGCTACTAAGAAACATCCAGGCCCGGAAACCTTTCCCAGTCACTCTGTGTATTTTGTGTGTAGGCCAGCACACTGCACTCTTCCTTGGAAGAGCTAGATTTCCTCAGCTCTCCAACAGCCCCAGGAAATGTGTTCTCTCACGTCCTACATATCATGCAAATCTGCCTCATTGCCCTAGGCTGAGCAGCTCTGAGAAACCAAAACTGCTTCGCATTCCTTCTACAAAGTCATACCTTAAGACCCCATCCTTACAGGAGAAAGTCAGCTTGCGTTTCTGCTGTAACCAAAGCACAGATCTTCCTCTTACACTGCAGGGTTTTAGAAGAAGCTAAGCCAGATAGCCTACCTAGAGCGCTCCTTGGGGGAGGCTGTTGGCTACACGCAGAACTCCGTGCCAAATAAACTTTATTCAAGGAAGGGACCAGTGTGTAGCTAGAGTGTATATTTACTTGGTAGAAATCACAAGTAGGTAGGCCGCGTGTTCGCTGGAAACGGTGACCTTATGGCACAAGCCTTGCTTTCCCATTTTGAATGCTCCATGCATGCTGCCTTGAAGTTACCTAAATAACAGTTTTAGGACGAGTCTTTCGTCATTGTAGGCAGGGCTCTGGGAAGGGAACGAGTGTTCTCTGCATCAACAGGGTGCTTTCATAGCCTGGGTGGGAGCCTCTCCTCAGACGCCCTAGAGATAAAGGAAACTTGACGTGAGTTCTTTCCTCCAGGTAAAGCCTTGACTAGCCCTGCCGAAGCTGAGCTTGAAGCAGTTTCCTTGTGGCATTTGTTTTAGGTCTGTTTTCTTTTAAGGTTAGTAAGCTTGTCAAGACACCGAGGACCTCTCGTGGGCACCCTATTCCCTGCAAGAGCACCGAGTACCAGCAGGCTCCACTGGGCTACTAAGAAACATCCAGGCCCGGAAACGTTTCCCAGTCACTGTGTATTTTGTGTGTAGGGCAACACACTGCACTCTTCCTTGGAAGAGCTAGATTTCCTCAGCTCTCCGACAACTCCAGGAAATGTGTTCTCTCAATTCCTATATGTCATGCAAATCTCCCTCATTGCCCTAGGCTGAGCAGCACTGAGAAACCAAAACTGCAACGCATTCCTTCTTTAAAGTCAAACCTTAAGACCCCATCCTTACAGGAGAAAGTCGGCTTGCTTTCCTGCTGTAACCAAAGCACAGTTCTTCCTCTTACACTCCAGGGTTTTAGAAGAAGCAGAGCCCGATAGCCTACCCAGAGCGCTCCCAAGGGGAGGCGGTTGGCTACACGCAGAATTCCGTGCCAAATAAACTTTATTCAAGGAAGGGACCAGTGTGTAGCTAGAGTGTATATTTACTTGGTAGAAATCACAAGGAGGTAGGCTGCATGTTCGCTGGAACCGGGGAACTTATGGCACAAGCCGTGCTTACCACTTTTGAATGCTCCCTTCAAGCTGCCTTGAAGCTACCTAAATTACAATTTTAGGACGGGTCTCTAGTGTCTGTAGGCAGGGCTCTGGGAAGGGAACGAGTGTTCTCTACATCAACAGGGTGCTTTCATAGACTGGGTAGGAGCCTCGCCTGCGACACTCTAGAGCTAAAAGGAAACTTGACGTGAGTCCTCTCCTCAAGGTAAAGCCTAGAATAGCCCTGCCGAAGTGGAAGCTTGGAGAGGAGTTCTTGAGGCATTAGTTTCAGGTCTGTTTTCTTTTAAGGTTAGTAAGCTTTTCAAGGCCCTGAGGACCTCGCCTGGGCACCCTATTCCCTGCAAGAACACCCAGTACCGGCAGGCTCCACTGGGCTACTAAGAAACATCCAGGCCCGGAAACTTTTCCCATTCGCTCTTTGTATTTTGTGTGTAGGCCAACACACTACACTCTTCCTTGGAAGAGCTAGATTTCCTCAGCTCTCCAACAGCTCCAGGAAATGTGTTCTCTCACGTCCTACATATCATGCAAATCTGCCTCATTGCCCTAGGCTGACCGGCACTGAGAAACCAAAACTGCTTCACATTCCTTCTACAAAGTCATACCTTAACACCCCATCCTTACAGTAGAAAGTCGGCTTGCGTTTCTGCTGTAACCACAGCACAGTTCTTCCTCTTACACTCCAGGGTTTTAGAAGAATCTAAGCCCGATAGCCTACCCTGAGCGATCCCTGGGGGAGGCGGTTGGCTACACGCAGAATTACGTGCCAAATAAACTTTATTCAAGGAAGGGACCAGTGTGTAGCTAGAGTGTATATTTACTTGGTAGAAATCACAAGGAGGTAGGCTGCATGTTCGCTGGAAACGGGGAACTTATGGCACAAGCCTTACTTACCCATTTTGAATGCTCCATTCAAGCTGCCTTGAAGCTGCCTAAAGAACAATTTTAGGACGGGTCTCTAGTCTCTGTAGGCAAGGCTCTGGGAAGGGAACGAGTGTTCTCTACATCAACAGGGTGCTTTCATAGCCTGGGTGGGAGCCTCTCCTCAGACGCTCTACAGCTAAAAGGAAACTTGACGTGAGTCCTTTCCTCAAGGTAAAGCCTAGAATAGCCCTGCCGAAGTGGAAGCTTGGAGCGGAGTCCTTGAGGCATTAGTTTCAGGTCTGTCTCCTTTTAAGGTTAGTAAGCTTTTCAGGGCACCGAGGACCTCGCCTGGGCACCTTATTCCCTGGAAGACCACCGAGTACCGGCAGTCTCCACTGGGCTACTAAGAAACATCCAGGCCCGGAAACCTTTCCCAGTCACTCTGTGTATTTTGTGTGTAGGCCAGCACACTGCACTCTTCCTTGGAAGAGCTAGATTTCCTCAGCTCTCCAACAGCCCCAGGAAATGTGTTCTCTCACGTCCTACATATCATGCAAATCTGCCTCATTGCCCTAGGCTGAGCAGCTCTGAGAAACCAAAACTGCTTCGCATTCCTTCTACAAAGTCATACCTTAAGACCCCATCCTTACAGGAGAAAGTCAGCTTGCGTTTCTGCTGTAACCAAAGCACAGATCTTCCTCTTACACTGCAGGGTTTTAGAAGAAGCTAAGCCAGATAGCCTACCTAGAGCGCTCCTTGGGGGAGGCTGTTGGCTACACGCAGAACTCCGTGCCAAATAAACTTTATTCAAGGAAGGGACCAGTGTGTAGCTAGAGTGTATATTTACTTGGTAGAAATCACAAGTAGGTAGGCCGCGTGTTCGCTGGAAACGGTGACCTTATGGCACAAGCCTTGCTTTCCCATTTTGAATGCTCCATGCATGCTGCCTTGAAGTTACCTAAATAACAGTTTTAGGACGAGTCTTTCGTCATTGTAGGCAGGGCTCTGGGAAGGGAACGAGTGTTCTCTGCATCAACAGGGTGCTTTCATAGCCTGGGTGGGAGCCTCTCCTCAGACGCCCTAGAGATAAAGGAAACTTGACGTGAGTTCTTTCCTCCAGGTAAAGCCTTGACTAGCCCTGCCGAAGCTGAGCTTGAAGCAGTTTCCTTGTGGCATTTGTTTTAGGTCTGTTTTCTTTTAAGGTTAGTAAGCTTGTCAAGACACCGAGGACCTCTCGTGGGCACCCTATTCCCTGCAAGAGCACCGAGTACCAGCAGGCTCCACTGGGCTACTAAGAAACATCCAGGCCCGGAAACGTTTCCCAGTCACTGTGTATTTTGTGTGTAGGGCAACACACTGCACTCTTCCTTGGAAGAGCTAGATTTCCTCAGCTCTCCGACAACTCCAGGAAATGTGTTCTCTCAATTCCTATATGTCATGCAAATCTCCCTCATTGCCCTAGGCTGAGCAGCACTGAGAAACCAAAACTGCAACGCATTCCTTCTTTAAAGTCAAACCTTAAGACCCCATCCTTACAGGAGAAAGTCGACTTGCTTTCCTGCTGTAACCAAAGCACAGTTCTTCCTCTTACACTCCAGGGTTTTAGAAGAAGCAGAGCCCGATAGCCTACCCAGAGCGCTCCCAAGGGGAGGCGGTTGGCTACACGCAGAATTACGTGCCAAATAAACTTTATTCAAGGAAGGGACCAGTGTGTAGCTAGAGTGTATATTTACTTGGTAGAAATCACAAGGAGGTAGGCTGCATGTTCGCTGGAAACGGGGAACTTATGGCACAAGCCGTGCTTACCACTTTTGAATGCTCCCTTCAAGCTGCCTTGAAGCTACCTAAATTACAATTTTAGGACGGGTCTCTAGTGTCTGTAGGCAGGGCTCTGGGAAGGGAACGAGTGTTCTCTACATCAACAGGGTGCTTTCATAGACTGGGTAGGAGCCTCGCCTGCGACACTCTAGAGCTAAAAGGAAACGACGTGAGTCCTCTCCTCAAGGTAAAGCCTAGAATAGCCCTGCCGAAGTGGAAGCTTGGAGAGGAGTTCTTGAGGCATTAGTTTCAGGTCTGTTTTCTTTTAAGGTTAGTAAGCTTTTCAAGGCCCTGAGGACCTCGCCTGGGCACCCTATTCCCTGCAAGAACACCCAGTACCGGCAGGCTCCACTGGGCTACTAAGAAACATCCAGGCCCGGAAACTTTTCCCATTCGCTCTTTGTATTTTGTGTGTAGGCCAACACACTACACTCTTCCTTGGAAGAGCTAGATTTCCTCAGCTCTCCAACAGCTCCAGGAAATGTGTTCTCTCACGTCCTACATATCATGCAAATCTGCCTCATTGCCCTAGGCTGACCGGCACTGAGAAACCAAAACTGCTTCACATTCCTTCTACAAAGTCATACCTTAACACCTCATCCTTACAGTAGAAAGTCGGCTTGCGTTTCTGCTGTAACCACAGCACAGTTCTTCCTCTTACACTCCAGGGTTTTAGAAACAGCTAAGCCCGATAGCCTACCCAGAGCGATCCCTGGGGGAGGCGGTTGGCTACACGCAGAATTACGTGCCAAATAAACTTTATTCAAGGAAGGGACCAGTGTGTAGCTAGAGTGTATATTTACTTGGTAGAAATCACAAGGAGGTAGGCTGCATGTTCGCTGGAAACGGGGAACTTATGGCACAAGCCTTGCTTACCCATTTTGAATGCTCCATTCAAGCTGCCTTGAAGCTGCCTAAATAACAATTTTAGGACGGGTCTCTAGTCTCTGTAGGCAAGGCTCTGGGAAGGGAACGAGTGTTCTCTACATCAACAGGGTGCTTTCATAGCCTGGGTGGGAGCCTCTCCTCAGACGCTCTACAGCTAAAAGGAAACTTGACGTGAGTCCTTTCCTCAAGGTAAAGCCTAGAATAGCCCTGCCGAAGTGGAAGCTTGGAGCGGAGTCCTTGAGGCATTAGTTTCAGGTCTGTCTCCTTTTAAGGTTAGTAAGCTTTTCAGGACACCGAGGACCTCGCCTGGGCACCTTATTCCCTGGAAGACCACCGAGTACCGGCAGTCTCCACTGGGCTACTAAGAAACATCCAGGCGCGGACACCTTTCCCAGTCACTCTGTGTATTTTGTGTGTAGGCCAACACACTGCACTCTTCCTTGGAAGAGCTAGATTTCCTCAGCTCTCCAACAGCCCCAGGAAATGTGTTCTCTCACGTCCTACATATCATGCAAATCTGCCTCATTGCCCTAGGCTGAGCAGCTCTGAGAAACCAAAACTGCTTCGCATTCCTTCTACAAAGTCATACCTTAAGACCCCATCCTTACAGGAGAAAGTCAGCTTGCGTTTCTGCTGTAACCAAAGCACAGATCTTCCTCTTACACTGCAGGGTTTTAGAAGAAGCTAAGCCAGATAGCCTACCTAGAGCGCTCCTTGGGGGAGGCTGTTGGCTACACGCAGAACTCCGTGCCAAATAAACTTTATTCAAGGAAGGGACCAGTGTGTAGCTAGAGTGTATATTTACTTGGTAGAAATCACAAGTAGGTAGGCCGCGTGTTCGCTGGAAACGGTGACCTTATGGCACAAGCCTTGCTTTCCCATTTTGAATGCTCCATGCATGCTGCCTTGAAGTTACCTAAATAACAGTTTTAGGACGAGTCTTTAGTCATTGTAGGCAGGGCTCTGGGAAGGGAACGAGTGTTCTCTGCATCAACAGGGTGCTTTCATAGCCTGGGTGGGAGCCTCTCCTCAGACGCCCTAGAGATAAAGGAAACTTGACGTGAGTTCTTTCCTCCAGGTAAAGCCTTGACTAGCCCTGCCGAAGCTGAGCTTGAAGCAGTTTCCTTGTGGCATTTGTTTTAGGTCTGTTTTCTTTTAAGGTTAGTAAGCTTGTCAAGACACCGAGGACCTCTCGTGGGCACCCTATTCCCTGCAAGAGCACCGAGTACCAGCAGGCTCCACTGGGCTACTAAGAAACATCCAGGCCCGGAAACGTTTCCCAGTCACTGTGTATTTTGTGTGTAGGGCAACACACTGCACTCTTCCTTGGAAGAGCTAGATTTCCTCAGCTCTCCAACAACTCCAGGAAATGTGTTCTCTCAATTCCTATATGTCATGCAAATCTCCCTCATTGCCCTAGGCTGAGCAGCACTGAGAAACCAAAACTGCAACGCATTCCTTCTTTAAAGTCAAACCTTAAGACCCCATCCTTACAGGAGAAAGTCGACTTGCTTTCCTGCTGTAACCAAAGCACAGTTCTTCCTCTTACACTCCAGGGTTTTAGAAGAAGCAGAGCCCGATAGCCTACCCAGAGCGCTCCCAAGGGGAGGCGGTTGGCTACACGCAGAATTCCGTGCCAAATAAACTTTATTCAAGGAAGGGACCAGTGTGTAGCTAGAGTGTATATTTACTTGGTAGAAATCACAAGGAGGTAGGCTGCATGTTCGCTGGAAACGGGGAACTTATGGCACAAGCCTTGCTTACCACTTTTGAATGCTCCCTTCAAGCTGCCTTGAAGCTACCTAAATTACAATTTTAGGACGGGTCTCT
This sequence comes from Balaenoptera physalus, assembly GCF_965194825.1. NCBI lineage: Eukaryota > Metazoa > Chordata > Mammalia > Artiodactyla > Balaenopteridae > Balaenoptera > Balaenoptera physalus. The sequence continues at coordinate 39,085,597 of NC_138895.1, read as the reverse complement.
AGTGTCTGTAGGCAGGGCTCTGGGAAGGGAACGAGTGTTCTCTACATCAACAGGGTGCTTTCATAGACTGGGTAGGAGCCTCGCCTGAGACACTCTAGAGCTAAAAGGAAACTTGACGTGAGTCCTCTCCTCAAGGTAAAGCCTAGAATAGCCCTGCCGAAGTGGAAGCTTGGAGCGGAGTTCTTGAGGCATTAGTTTCAGGTCTGTTTTCTTTTAAGGTTAGTAAGCTTTTCAAGGCCCTGAGGACCTCGCCTGGGCACCCTATTCCCTGCAAGAACACCCAGTACCGGCAGGCTCCACTGGGCTACTAAGAAACATCCAGGCCCGGAAACTTTTCCCATTCACTCTTTGTATTTTGTGTGTAGGCCAACACACTACACTCTTCCTTGGAAGAGCTAGATTTCCTCAGCTCTCCAACAGCTCCAGGAAATGTGTTCTCTCACGTCCTACATATCATGCAAATCTGCCTCATTGCCCTAGGCTGACCGGCACTGAGAAACCAAAACTGCTTCACATTCCTTCTACAAAGTCATACCTTAACACCTCATCCTTACAGTAGACAGTCGGCTTGCGTTTCTGCTGTAACCACAGCACAGTTCTTCCTCTTACACTCCAGGGTTTTAGAAGAAGCTAAGCCCGATAGCCTACCCAGAGCGATCCCTGGGGGAGGCGGTTGGCTACACGCAGAATTACGTGCCAAATAAACTTTATTCAAGGAAGGGACCAGTGTGTAGCTCGAGTGTATATTTACTTGGAAGAAATCACAAGGAGGTAGGCTGCATGTTCGCTGGAAACGGGGAACGTATGGCACAAGCCTTGCTTACCCATTTTGAATGCTCCATTCAAGCTGCCTTGAAGCTGCCTAAATAACAATTTTAGGACGGGTCTCTAGTCTCTGTAGGCAAGGCTCTGGGAAGGGAACGAGTGTTCTCTACATCAACAGGGTGCTTTCATAGCCTGGGTGGGAGCCTCTCCTCAGACGCTCTACAGCTAAAAGGAAACTTGACGTGAGTCCTTTCCTCAAGGTAAAGCCTAGAATAGCCCTGCCGAAGTGTTAGCTTGGAGCGGAGTCCTTGAGGCATTAGTTTCAGGTCTGTTTCCTTTTAAGGTTAGTAAGCTTTTCAGGACACCGAGGACCTCGCCTGGGCACCTTATTCCCTGGAAGACCACCGAGTACCGGCAGTCTCCACTGGGCTACTAAGAAACATCCAGGCCCGGACACCTTTCCCAGTCACTCTGTGTATTTTGTGTGTAGGCCAACACACTGCACTCTTCCTTGGAAGAGCTAGATTTCCTCAGCTCTCCAACAGCCCCAGGAAATGTGTTCTCTCACGTCCTACATATCATGCAAATCTGCCTCATTGCCCTAGGCTGAGCAGCTCTGAGAAACCAAAACTGCTTCGCATTCCTTCTACAAAGTCATACCTTAAGACCCCATCCTTACAGGAGAAAGTCAGCTTGCGTTTCTGCTGTAACCAAAGCACAGATCTTCCTCTTACACTGCAGGGTTTTAGAAGAAGCTAAGCCAGATAGCCTACCTAGAGCGCTCCTTGGGGGAGGCTGTTGGCTACACGCAGAACTCCGTGCCAAATAAACTTTATTCAAGGAAGGGACCAGTGTTTAGCTAGAGTGTATATTTACTTGGTAGAAATCACAAGTAGGTAGGCCGCGTGTTCGCTGGAAACGGTGACCTTATGGCACAAGCCTTGCTTTCCCATTTTGAATGCTCCATGCATGCTGCCTTGAAGTTACCTAAATAACAGTTTTAGGACGAGTCTTTAGTCATTGTAGGCAGGGCTCTGGGAAGGGAACGAGTGTTCTTTGCATCAACAGGGTGCTTTCATAGCCTGGGTGGGAGCCTCTCCTCAGACGCCCTAGAGATAAAGGAAACTTGACGTGAGTTCTTTCCTCCAGGTAAAGCCTTGACTAGCCCTGCCGAAGCTGAGCTTGAAGCAGTTTCCTTGTGGCATTTGTTTTAGGTCTGTTTTCTTTTAAGGTTAGTAAGCTTGTCAAGACACCGAGGACCTCTCGTGGGCACCCTATTCCCTGCAAGAGCACCGAGTACCAGCAGGCTCCACTGGGCTACTAAGAAACATCCAGGCCCGGAAACGTTTCCCAGTCACTGTGTATTTTGTGTGTAGGGCAACACACTGCACTCTTCCTTGGAAGAGCTAGATTTCCTCAGCTCTCCAACAACTCCAGGCAATGTGTTCTCTCAATTCCTATATGTCATGCAAATCTCCCTCATTGCCCTAGGCTGAGCAGCACTGAGAAACCAAAACTGCAACGCATTCCTTCTTTAAAGTCAAACCTTAAGACCCCATCCTTACAGGAGAAAGTCGGCTTGCTTTCCTGCTGTAACCAAAGCACAGTTCTTCCTCTTACACTCCAGGGTTTTAGAAGAAGCAGAGCCCGATAGCCTACCCAGAGCGCTCCCAAGGGGAGGCGGTTGGCTACACGCAGAATTCCGTGCCAAATAAACTTTATTCAAGGAAGGGACCAGTGTGTAGCTAGAGTGTATATTTACTTGGTAGAAATCACAAGGAGGTAGGCTGCATGTTCGCTGGAACCGGGGAACTTATGGCACAAGCCTTGCTTACCACTTTTGAATGCTCCCTTCAAGCTGCCTTGAAGCTACCTAAATTACAATTTTAGGACGGGTCTCTAGTGTCTGTAGGCAGGGCTCTGGGAAGGGAACGAGTGTTCTCTACATCAACAGGGTGCTTTCATAGACTGGGTAGGAGCCTCGCCTGCGACACTCTAGAGCTAAAAGGAAACTTGACGTGAGTCCTCTCCTCAAGGTAAAGCCTAGAATAGCCCTGCCGAAGTGGAAGCTTGGAGAGGAGTTCTTGAGGCATTAGTTTCAGGTCTGTTTTCTTTTAAGGTTAGTAAGCTTTTCAAGGCCCTGAGGACCTCACCTGGGCAACCTATTCCCTGCAAGAACACCCAGTACCGGCAGGCTCCACTGGGCTACTAAGAAACATCCAGGCCCGGAAACTTTTCCCATTCACTCTTTGTATTTTGTGTGTAGGCCAACACACTACACTCTTCCTTGGAAGAGCTAGATTTCCTCAGCTCTCCAACAGCTCCAGGAAATGTGTTCTCTCACGTCCTACAAGTCATGCAAATCTGCCTCATTGCCCTAGGCTGACCGGCACTGAGAAACCAAAACTGCTTCACATTCCTTCTACAAAGGCATACCTTAACACCTCATCCTTACAGTAGAAAGTCGGCTTGCGTTTCTGCTGTAACCACAGCACAGTTCTTCCTCTTACACTCCAGGGTTTTAGAAGAAGCTAACCCCGATAGCCTACCCAGAGCGATCCCTGGGGGAGGCGGTTGGCTACACGCAGAATTATGTGCCAAATAAACTTTATTCAAGGAAGGGACCGGTGTGTAGCTAGAGTGTATATTTACTTGGTAGAAATCACAAGGACGTAGGCTGCATGTTCGCTGGAAACGGGGAACTTATGGCACAAGCCTTGCTTACCCATTTTGAATGCTCCATTCAAGCTGCCTTGAAGCTGCCTAAATAACAATTTTAGGACGGGTCTCTAGTCTCTGTAGGCAAGGCTCTGGGAAGGGAACGAGTGTTCTCTACATCAACAGGGTGCTTTCATAGCCTGGGTGGGAGCCTCTCCTCAGACGCTCTACAGCTAAAAGGAAACTTGACGTGAGTCCTTTCCTCAAGGTAAAGCCTAGAATAGCCCTGCCGAAGTGGAAGCTTGGAGCGGAGTCCTTGAGGCATCAGTTTCAGGTCTGTTTCCTTTTAAGGTTAGTAAGCTTTTCAGGACACCGAGGACCTCGCCTGGGCACCTTATTCCCTGGAAGACCACCGAGTACCGGCAGTCTCCACTGGGCTACTAAGAAACATCCAGGCCCGGACACCTTTCCCAGTCACTCTGTGTATTTTGTGTGTAGGCCAACACACTGCACTCTTCCTTGGAAGAGCTAGATTTCCTCAGCTCTCCAACAGCCCCAGGAAATGTGTTCTCTCACGTCCTACATATCATGCAAATCTGCCTCATTGCCCTAGGCTGAGCAGCTCTGAGAAACCAAAACTGCTTCGCATTCCTTCTACAAAGTCATACCTTAAGACCCCATCCTTACAGGAGAAAGTCAGCTTGCGTTTCTGCTGTAACCAAAGCACAGATCTTCCTCTTACACTGCAGGGTTTTAGAAGAAGCTAAGCCAGATAGCCTACCTAGAGCGCTCCTTGGGGGAGGCTGTTGGCTACACGCAGAACTCCGTGCCAAATAAACTTTATTCAAGGAAGGGACCAGTGTTTAGCTAGAGTGTATATTTACTTGGTAGAAATCACAAGTAGGTAGGCCGCGTGTTCGCTGGAAACGGTGACCTTATGGCACAAGCCTTGCTTTCCCATTTTGAATGCTCCATGCATGCTGCCTTGAAGTTACCTAAATAACAGTTTTAGGACGAGTCTTTAGTCATTGTAGGCAGGGCTCTGGGAAGGGAACGAGTGTTCTCTGCATCAACAGGGTGCTTTCATAGCCTGGGTGGGAGCCTCTCCTCAGACGCCCTAGAGATAAAGGAAACTTGACGTGAGTTCTTTCCTCCAGGTAAAGCCTTGACTAGCCCTGCCGAAGCTGAGCTTGAAGCAGTTTCCTTGTGGCATTTGTTTTAGGTCTGTTTTCTTTTAAGGTTAGTAAGCTTGTCAAGACACCGAGGACCTCTCGTGGGCACCCTATTCCCTGCAAGAGCACCGAGTACCAGCAGGCTCCACTGGGCTACTAAGAAACATCCAGGCCCGGAAACGTTTCCCAGTCACTGTGTATTTTGTGTGTAGGGCAACACACTGCACTCTTCCTTGGAAGAGCTAGATTTCCTCAGCTCTCCAACAACTCCAGGCAATGTGTTCTCTCAATTCCTATATGTCATGCAAATCTCCCTCATTGCCCTAGGCTGAGCAGCACTGAGAAACCAAAACTGCAACGCATTCCTTCTTTAAAGTCAAACCTTAAGACCCCATCCTTACAGGAGAAAGTCGGCTTGCTTTCCTGCTGTAACCAAAGCACAGTTCTTCCTCTTACACTGCAGGGTTTTAGAAGAAGCAGAGCCCGATAGCCTACCCAGAGCGCTCCCAAGGGGAGGCGGTTGGCTACACGCAGAATTCCGTGCCAAATAAACTTTATTCAAGGAAGGGACCAGTGTGTAGCTAGAGTGTATATTTACTTGGTAGAAATCACTAGGAGGTAGGCTGCATGTTCGCTGGAAACGGGGAACTTATGGCACAAGCCTGGCTTACCACTTTTGAATGCTCCCTTCAAGCTGCCTTGAAGCTACCTAAATTACAATTTTAGGACGGGTCTCTAGTGTCTGTAGGCAGGGCTCTGGGAAGGGAACGAGTGTTCTCTACATCAACAGGGTGCTTTCATAGACTGGGTAGGAGCCTCGCCTGAGACACTCTAGAGCTAAAAGGAAACTTGACGTGAGTCCTCTCCTCAAGGTAAAGCCTAGAATAGCCCTGCCGAAGTGGAAGCTTGGAGCGGAGTTCTTGAGGCATTAGTTTCAGGTCTGTTTTCTTTTAAGGTTAGTAAGCTTTTCAAGGCCCTGAGGACCTCGCCTGGGCACCCTATTCCCTGCAAGAACACCCAGTACCGGCAGGCTCCACTGGGCTACTAAGAAACATCCAGGCCCGGAAACTTTTCCCATTCACTCTTTGTATTTTGTGTGTAGGCCAACACACTACACTCTTCCTTGGAAGAGCTAGATTTCCTCAGCTCTCCAACAGCTCCAGGAAATGTGTTCTCTCACGTCCTACATATCATGCAAATCTGCCTCATTGCCCTAGGCTGACCGGCACTGAGAAACCAAAACTGCTTCACATTCCTTCTACAAAGTCATACCTTAACACCTCATCCTTACAGTAGAAAGTCGGCTTGCGTTTCTGCTGTAACCACAGCACAGTTCTTCCTCTTACACTCCAGGGTTTTAGAAGAAGCTAAGCCCGATAGCCTACCCAGAGCGATCCCTGGGGGAGGCGGTTGGCTACACGCAGAATTACGTGCCAAATAAACTTTATTCAAGGAAGGGACCAGTGTGTAGCTAGAGTGTATATTTACTTGGTAGAAATCACAAGGACGTAGGCTGCATGTTCGCTGGAAACGGGGAACTTATGGCACAAGCCTTGCTTACCACTTTTGAATGCTCCATTCAAGCTGCCTTGAAGCTGCCTAAATAACAATTTTAGGACGGGTCTCTAGTCTCTGTAGGCAAGGCTCTGGGAAGGGAACGAGTGTTCTCTACATCAACAGGGTGCTTTCATAGCCTGGGTGGGAGCCTCTCCTCAGACGCTCTACAGCTAAAAGGAAACTTGACGTGAGTCCTTTCCTCAAGGTAAAGCCTAGAATAGCCCTGCCGAAGTGGAAGCTTGGAGCGGAGTCCTTGAGGCATTAGTTTCAGGTCTGTTTCCTTTTAAGGTTAGTAAACTTTTCAGGACACCGAGGACCTCGCCTGGGCACCTTATTCCCTGGAAGACCACCGAGTACCGGCAGTCTCCACTGGGCTACTAAGAAACATCCAGGCCCGGACACCTTTCCCAGTCACTCTGTGTATTTTGTGTGTAGGCCAACACACTGCACTCTTCCTTGGAAGAGCTAGATTTCCTCAGCTCTCCAACAGCCCCAGGAAATGTGTTCTCTCACGTCCTACATATCATGCAAATCTGCCTCATTGCCCTAGGCTGAGCAGCTCTGAGAAACCAAAACTGCTTCGCATTCCTTCTACAAAGTCATACCTTAAGACCCCATCCTTACAGGAGAAAGTCAGCTTGCGTTTCTGCTGTAACCAAAGCACAGATCTTCCTCTTACACTGCAGGGTTTTAGAAGAAGCTAAGCCAGATAGCCTACCTAGAGCGCTCCTTGGGGGAGGCTGTTGGCTACACGCAGAACTCCGTGCCAAATAAACTTTATTCAAGGAAGGGACCAGTGTTTAGCTAGAGTGTATATTTACTTGGTAGAAATCACAAGTAGGTAGGCCGCGTGTTCGCTGGAAACGGTGACCTTATGGCACAAGCCTTGCTTTCCCATTTTGAATGCTCCATGCATGCTGCCTTGAAGTTACCTAAATAACAGTTTTAGGACGAGTCTTTAGTCATTGTAGGCAGGGCTCTGGGAAGGGAACGAGTGTTCTCTGCATCAACAGAGTGCTTTCATAGCCTGGGTGGGAGCCTCTCCTCAGACGCCCTAGAGATAAAGGAAACTTGACGTGAGTTCTTTCCTCCAGGTAAAGCGTTGACTAGCCCTGCCGAAGCTGAGCTTGAAGCAGTTTCCTTGTGGCATTTGTTTTAGGTCTGTTTTCTTTTAAGGTTAGTAAGCTTGTCAAGACACCGAGGACCTCTCGTGGGCACCCTATTCCCTGCAAGAGCACCGAGTACCAGCAGGCTCCACTGGGCTACTAAGAAACATCCAGGCCCGGAAACGTTTCCCAGTCACTGTGTATTTTGTGTGTAGGGCAACACACTGCACTCTTCCTTGGAAGAGCTAGATTTCCTCAGCTCTCCAACAACTCCAGGAAATGTGTTCTCTCAATTCCTATATGTCATGCAAATCTCCCTCATTGCCCTTAGGCTGAGCAGCACTGAGAAAACAAAACTGCAACGCATTCCTTCATTAAAGTCAAACCTTAAGACCCCATCCTTACAGGAGAAAGTCGGCTTGCTTTCCTGCTGTAACCAAAGCACAGTTCTTCCTCTTACACTCCAGGGTTTTAGAAGAAGCAGAGCCCGATAGCCTACCCAGAGCGCTCCCAAGGGGAGGCGGTTGGCTACACGCAGAATTCCGTGCCAAATAAACTTTATTCAAGGAAGGGACCAGTGTGTAGCTAGAGTGTATATTTACTTGGTAGAAATCACAAGGAGGTAGGCTGCATGTTCGCTGGAAACGGGGAACTTATGGCACAAGCCTTGCTTACCACTTTTCAATGCTCCCTTCAAGCTGCCTTGAAGCTACCTAAATTACAATTTTAGGACGGGTCTCTAGTGTCTGTAGGCAGGGCTCTGGGAAGGGAACGAGTGTTCTCTATATCAACAGGGTGCTTTCATAGACTGGGTAGGAGCCTCGCCTGAGACACTCTAGAGCTAAAAGGAAACTTGACGTGAGTCCTCTCCTCAAGGTAAAGCCTAGAATAGCCCTGCCGAAGTGGAAGCTTGGAGCGGAGTTCTTGAGGCATTAGTTTCAGGTCTGTTTTCTTTTAAGGTTAGTAAGCTTTTCAAGGCCCTGAGGACCTCGCCTGGGCACCCTATTCCCTGCAAGAACACCCAGTACCGGCAGGCTCCACTGGGCTACTAAGAAACATCCAGGCCCGGAAACTTTTCCCATTCACTCTTTGTATTTTGTGTGTAGGCCAACACACTACACTCTTCCTTGGAAGAGCTAGATTTCCTCAGCTCTCCAACAGCTCCAGGAAATGTGTTCTCTCACGTCCTACAAGTCATGCAAATCTGCCTCATTGCCCTAGGCTGACCGGCACTGAGAAACCAAAACTGCTTCACATTCCTTCTACAAAGGCATACCTTAACACCTCATCCTTACAGTAGAAAGTCGGCTTGCGTTTCTGCTGTAACCACAGCACAGTTCTTCCTCTTACACTCCAGGGTTTTAGAAGAAGCTAACCCCGATAGCCTACCCAGAGCGATCCCTGGGGGAGGCGGTTGGCTACACGCAGAATTATGTGCCAAATAAACTTTATTCAAGGAAGGGACCGGTGTGTAGCTAGAGTGTATATTTACTTGGTAGAAATCACAAGGACGTAGGCTGCATGTTCGCTGGAAACGGGGAACTTATGGCACAAGCCTTGCTTACCCATTTTGAATGCTCCATTCAAGCTGCCTTGAAGCTGCCTAAATAACAATTTTAGGACGGGTCTCTAGTCTCTGTAGGCAAGGCTCTGGGAAGGGAACGAGTGTTCTCTACATCAACAGGGTGCTTTCATAGCCTGGGTGGGAGCCTCTCCTCAGACGCTCTACAGCTAAAAGGAAACTTGACGTGAGTCCTTTCCTCAAGGTAAAGCCTAGAATAGCCCTGCCGAAGTGGAAGCTTGGAGCGGAGTCCTTGAGGCATCAGTTTCAGGTCTGTTTCCTTTTAAGGTTAGTAAGCTTTTCAGGACACCGAGGACCTCGCCTGGGCACCTTATTCCCTGGAAGACCACCGAGTACCGGCAGTCTCCACTGGGCTACTAAGAAACATCCAGGCCCGGACACCTTTCCCAGTCACTCTGTGTATTTTGTGTGTAGGCCAACACACTGCACTCTTCCTTGGAAGAGCTAGATTTCCTCAGCTCTCCAACAGCCCCAGGAAATGTGTTCTCTCACGTCCTACATATCATGCAAATCTGCCTCATTGCCCTAGGCTGAGCAGCTCTGAGAAACCAAAACTGCTTCGCATTCCTTCTACAAAGTCATACCTTAAGACCCCATCCTTACAGGAGAAAGTCAGCTTGCGTTTCTGCTGTAACCAAAGCACAGATCTTCCTCTTACACTGCAGGGTTTTAGAAGAAGCTAAGCCAGATAGCCTACCTAGAGCGCTCCTTGGGGGAGGCTGTTGGCTACACGCAGAACTCCGTGCCAAATAAACTTTATTCAAGGAAGGGACCAGTGTTTAGCTAGAGTGTATATTTACTTGGTAGAAATCACAAGTAGGTAGGCCGCGTGTTCGCTGGAAACGGTGACCTTATGGCACAAGCCTTGCTTTCCCATTTTGAATGCTCCATGCATGCTGCCTTGAAGTTACCTAAATAACAGTTTTAGGACGAGTCTTTAGTCATTGTAGGCAGGGCTCTGGGAAGGGAACGAGTGTTCTCTGCATCAACAGGGTGCTTTCATAGCCTGGGTGGGAGCCTCTCCTCAGACGCCCTAGAGATAAAGGAAACTTGACGTGAGTTCTTTCCTCCAGGTAAAGCCTTGACTAGCCCTGCCGAAGCTGAGCTTGAAGCAGTTTCCTTGTGGCATTTGTTTTAGGTCTGTTTTCTTTTAAGGTTAGTAAGCTTGTCAAGACACCGAGGACCTCTCGTGGGCACCCTATTCCCTGCAAGAGCACCGAGTACCAGCAGGCTCCACTGGGCTACTAAGAAACATCCAGGCCCGGAAACGTTTCCCAGTCACTGTGTATTTTGTGTGTAGGGCAACACACTGCACTCTTCCTTGGAAGAGCTAGATTTCCTCAGCTCTCCAACAACTCCAGGCAATGTGTTCTCTCAATTCCTATATGTCATGCAAATCTCCCTCATTGCCCTAGGCTGAGCAGCACTGAGAAACCAAAACTGCAACGCATTCCTTCTTTAAAGTCAAACCTTAAGACCCCATCCTTACAGGAGAAAGTCGGCTTGCTTTCCTGCTGTAACCAAAGCACAGTTCTTCCTCTTACACTGCAGGGTTTTAGAAGAAGCAGAGCCCGATAGCCTACCCAGAGCGCTCCCAAGGGGAGGCGGTTGGCTACACGCAGAATTCCGTGCCAAATAAACTTTATTCAAGGAAGGGACCAGTGTGTAGCTAGAGTGTATATTTACTTGGTAGAAATCACTAGGAGGTAGGCTGCATGTTCGCTGGAAACGGGGAACTTATGGCACAAGCCTGGCTTACCACTTTTGAATGCTCCCTTCAAGCTGCCTTGAAGCTACCTAAATTACAATTTTAGGACGGGTCTCTAGTGTCTGTAGGCAGGGCTCTGGGAAGGGAACGAGTGTTCTCTACATCAACAGGGTGCTTTCATAGACTGGGTAGGAGCCTCGCCTGAGACACTCTAGAGCGAAAAGGAAACTTGACGTGAGTCCTCTCCTCAAGGTAAAGCCTAGAATAGCCCTGCCGAAGTGGAAGCTTGGAGCGGAGTTCTTGAGGCATTAGTTTCAGGTCTGTTTTCTTTTAAGGTTAGTAAGCTTTTCAAGGCCCTGAGGACCTCGCCTGGGCACCCTATTCCCTGCAAGAACACCCAGTACCGGCAGGCTCCACTGGGCTACTAAGAAACATCCAGGCCCGGAAACTTTTCCCATTCACTCTTTGTATTTTGTGTGTAGGCCAACACACTACACTCTTCCTTGGAAGAGCTAGATTTCCTCAGCTCTCCAACAGCTCCAGGAAATGTGTTCTCTCACGTCCTACATATCATGCAAATCTGCCTCATTGCCCTAGGCTGACCGGCACTGAGAAACCAAAACTGCTTCACATTCCTTCTACAAAGTCATACCTTAACACCTCATCCTTACAGTAGAAAGTCGGCTTGCGTTTCTGCTGTAACCACAGCACAGTTCTTCCTCTTACACTCCAGGGTTTTAGAAGAAGCTAAGCCCGATAGCCTACCCAGAGCGATCCCTGGGGGAGGCGGTTGGCTACACGCAGAATTACGTGCCAAATAAACTTTATTCAAGGAAGGGACCAGTGTGTAGCTAGAGTGTATATTTACTTGGTAGAAATCACAAGGACGTAGGCTGCATGTTCGCTGGAAACGGGGAACTTATGGCACAAGCCTTGCTTACCACTTTTGAATGCTCCATTCAAGCTGCCTTGAAGCTGCCTAAATAACAATTTTAGGACGGGTCTCTAGTCTCTGTAGGCAAGGCTCTGGGAAGGGAACGAGTGTTCTCTACATCAACAGGGTGCTTTCATAGCCTGGGTGGGAGCCTCTCCTCAGACGCTCTACAGCTAAAAGGAAACTTGACGTGAGTCCTTTCCTCAAGGTAAAGCCTAGAATAGCCCTGCCGAAGTGGAAGCTTGGAGCGGAGTCCTTGAGGCATTAGTTTCAGGTCTGTTTCCTTTTAAGGTTAGTAAACTTTTCAGGACACCGAGGACCTCGCCTGGGCACCTTATTCCCTGGAAGACCACCGAGTACCGGCAGTCTCCACTGGGCTACTAAGAAACATCCAGGCCCGGACACCTTTCCCAGTCACTCTGTGTATTTTGTGTGTAGGCCAACACACTGCACTCTTCCTTGGAAGAGCTAGATTTCCTCAGCTCTCCAACAGCCCCAGGAAATGTGTTCTCTCACGTCCTACATATCATGCAAATCTGCCTCATTGCCCTAGGCTGAGCAGCTCTGAGAAACCAAAACTGCTTCGCATTCCTTCTACAAAGTCATACCTTAAGACCCCATCCTTACAGGAGAAAGTCAGCTTGCGTTTCTGCTGTAACCAAAGCACAGATCTTCCTCTTACACTGCAGGGTTTTAGAAGAAGCTAAGCCAGATAGCCTACCTAGAGCGCTCCTTGGGGGAGGCTGTTGGCTACACGCAGAACTCCGTGCCAAATAAACTTTATTCAAGGAAGGGACCAGTGTTTAGCTAGAGTGTATATTTACTTGGTAGAAATCACAAGTAGGTAGGCCGCGTGTTCGCTGGAAACGGTGACCTTATGGCACAAGCCTTGCTTTCCCATTTTGAATGCTCCATGCATGCTGCCTTGAAGTTACCTAAATAACAGTTTTAGGACGAGTCTTTAGTCATTGTAGGCAGGGCTCTGGGAAGGGAACGAGTGTTCTCTGCATCAACAGGGTGCTTTCATAGCCTGGGTGGGAGCCTCTCCTCAGACGCCCTAGAGATAAAGGAAACTTGACGTGAGTTCTTTCCTCCAGGTAAAGCCTTGACTAGCCCTGCCGAAGCTGAGCTTGAAGCAGTTTCCTTGTGGCATTTGTTTTAGGTCTGTTTTCTTTTAAGGTTAGTAAGCTTGTCAAGACACCGAGGACCTCTCGTGGGCACCCTATTCCCTGCAAGAGCACCGAGTACCAGCAGGCTCCACTGGGCTACTAAGAAACATCCAGGCCCGGAAACGTTTCCCAGTCACTGTGTATTTTGTGTGTAGGGCAACACACTGCACTCTTCCTTGGAAGAGCTAGATTTCCTCAGCTCTCCAACAACTCCAGGAAATGTGTTCTCTCAATTCCTATATGTCATGCAAATCTCCCTCATTGCCCTTAGGCTGAGCAGCACTGAGAAAACAAAACTGCAACGCATTCCTTCATTAAAGTCAAACCTTAAGACCCCATCCTTACAGGAGAAAGTCGGCTTGCTTTCCTGCTGTAACCAAAGCACAGTTCTTCCTCTTACACTCCAGGGTTTTAGAAGAAGCAGAGCCCGATAGCCTACCCAGAGCGCTCCCAAGGGGAGGCGGTTGGCTACACGCAGAATTCCGTGCCAAATAAACTTTATTCAAGGAAGGGACCAGTGTGTAGCTAGAGTGTATATTTACTTGGTAGAAATCACAAGGAGGTAGGCTGCATGTTCGCTGGAAACGGGGAACTTATGGCACAAGCCTTGCTTACCACTTTTCAATGCTCCCTTCAAGCTGCCTTGAAGCTACCTAAATTACAATTTTAGGACGGGTCTCTAGTGTCTGTAGGCAGGGCTCTGGGAAGGGAACGAGTGTTCTCTATATCAACAGGGTGCTTTCATAGACTGGGTAGGAGCCTCGCCTGAGACACTCTAGAGCTAAAAGGAAACTTGACGTGAGTCCTCTCCTCAAGGTAAAGCCTAGAATAGCCCTGCCGAAGTGGAAGCTTGGAGCGGAGTTCTTGAGGCATTAGTTTCAGGTCTGTTTTCTTTTAAGGTTAGTAAGCTTTTCAAGGCCCTGAGGACCTCGCCTGGGCACCCTATTCCCTGCAAGAACACCCAGTACCGGCAGGCTCCACTGGGCTACTAAGAAACATCCAGGCCCGGAAACTTTTCCCATTCACTCTTTGTATTTTGTGTGTAGGCCAACACACTACACTCTTCCTTGGAAGAGCTAGATTTCCTCAGCTCTCCAACAGCTCCAGGAAATGTGTTCTCTCACGTCCTACATATCATGCAAATCTGCCTCATTGCCCTAGGCTGACCGGCACTGAGAAACCAAAACTGCTTCACATTCCTTCTACAAAGTCATACCTTAACACCTCATCCTTACAGTAGACAGTCGGCTTGCGTTTCTGCTGTAACCACAGCACAGTTCTTCCTCTTACACTCCAGGGTTTTAGAAGAAGCTAAGCCCGATAGCCTACGCAGAGCGATCCCAAGGGGAGGCGGTTGGCTACACGCAGAATTACGTTCCAAATAAACTTTATTCAAGGAAGGGACCAGTGTGTAGCTAGAGTGTATATTTACTTGGTAGAAATCACAAGGAGGTAGGCTGCATGTTCGCTGGAAACGGGGAACTTATGGCACAAGCCTTGCTTACCCATTTTGAATGCTCCATTCAAGCTGCCTTGAAGCTGCCTAAATAACAATTTTAGGACGGGTCTCTAGTCTCTGTAGGCAAGGCTCTGGGAAGGGAACGAGTGTTCTCTACATCAACAGGGTGCTTTCATAGCCTGGGTGGGAGCCTCTCCTCAGACGCTCTACAGCTAAAAGGAAACTTGACGTGAGTCCTTTCCTCAAGGTAAAGCCTAGAATAGCCCTGCCGAAGTGTTAGCTTGGAGCGGAGTCCTTGAGGCATTAGTTTCAGGTCTGTTTCCTTTTAAGGTTAGTAAGCTTTTCAGGACACCGAGGACCTCGCCTGGGCACCTTATTCCCTGGAAGACCACCGAGTACCGGCAGTCTCCACTGGGCTACTAAGAAACATCCAGGCCCGGACACCTTTCCCAGTCACTCTGTGTATTTTGTGTGTAGGCCAACACACTGCACTCTTCCTTGGAAGAGCTAGATTTCCTCAGCTCTCCAACAGCCCCAGGAAATGTGTTCTCTCACGTCCTACATATCATGCAAATCTGCCTCATTGCCCTAGGCTGAGCAGCTCTGAGAAACCAAAACTGCTTCGCATTCCTTCTACAAAGTCATACCTTAAGACCCCATCCTTACAGGAGAAAGTCAGCTTGCGTTTCTGCTGTAACCAAAGCACAGATCTTCCTCTTACACTGCAGGGTTTTAGAAGAAGCTAAGCCAGATAGCCTACCTAGAGCGCTCCTTGGGGGAGGCTGTTGGCTACACGCAGAACTCCGTGCCAAATAAACTTTATTCAAGGAAGGGACCAGTGTTTAGCTAGAGTGTATATTTACTTGGTAGAAATCACAAGTAGGTAGGCCGCGTGTTCGCTGGAAACGGTGACCTTATGGCACAAGCCTTGCTTTCCCATTTTGAATGCTCCATGCATGCTGCCTTGAAGTTACCTAAATAACAGTTTTAGGACGAGTCTTTAGTCATTGTAGGCAGGGCTCTGGGAAGGGAACGAGTGTTCTCTGCATCAACAGGGTGCTTTCATAGCCTGGGTGGGAGCCTCTCCTCAGACGCCCTAGAGATAAAGGAAACTTGACGTGAGTTCTTTCCTCCAGGTAAAGCCTTGACTAGCCCTGCCGAAGCTGAGCTTGAAGCAGTTTCCTTGTGGCATTTGTTTTAGGTCTGTTTTCTTTTAAGGTTAGTAAGCTTGTCAAGACACCGAGGACCTCTCGTGGGCACCCTATTCCCTGCAAGAGCACCGAGTACCAGCAGGCTCCACTGGGCTACTAAGAAACATCCAGGCCCGGAAACGTTTCCCAGTCACTGTGTATTTTGTGTGTAGGGCAACACACTGCACTCTTCCTTGGAAGAGCTAGATTTCCTCAGCTCTCCAACAACTCCAGGCAATGTGTTCTCTCAATTCCTATATGTCATGCAAATCTCCCTCATTGCCCTAGGCTGAGCAGCACTGAGAAACCAAAACTGCAACGCATTCCTTCTTTAAAGTCAAACCTTAAGACCCCATCCTTACAGGAGAAAGTCGGCTTGCTTTCCTGCTGTAACCAAAGCACAGTTCTTCCTCTTACACTCCAGGGTTTTAGAAGAAGCAGAGCCCGATAGCCTACGAGAGCGCTCCCAAGGGGAGGCGGTTGGCTACACGCAGAATTCCGTGCCAAATAAACTTTATTCAAGGAAGGGACCAGTGTGTAGCTAGAGTGTATATTTACTTGGTAGAAATCACAAGGAGGTAGGCTGCATGTTCGCTGGAAACGGGGAACTTATGGCACAAGCCTTGCTTACCACTTTTGAATGCTCCCTTCAAGCTGCCTTGAAGCTACCTAAATTACAATTTTAGGACGGGTCTCTAGTGTCTGTAGGCAGGGCTCTGGGAAGGGAACGAGTGTTCTCTACATCAACAGGGTGCTTTCATAGACTGGGTAGGAGCCTCGCCTGCGACACTCTAGAGCTAAAAGGAAACTTGACGTGAGTCCTCTCCTCAAGGTAAAGCCTAGAATAGCCCTGCCGAAGTGGAAGCTTGGAGAGGAGTTCTTGAGGCATTAGTTTCAGGTCTGTTTTCTTTTAAGGTTAGTAAGCTTTTCAAGGCCCTGAGGACCTCGCCTGGGCACCCTATTCCCTGCAAGAACTCCCAGTACCGGCAGGCTCCACTGGGCTACTAAGAAACATCCAGGCCCGGAAACTTTTCCCATTCACTCTTTGTATTTTGTGTGTAGGCCAACACACTACACTCTTCCTTGGAAGAGCTAGATTTCCTCAGCTCTCCAACAGCTCCAGGAAATGTGTTCTCTCACGTCCTACAAGTCATGCAAATCTGCCTCATTGCCCTAGGCTGACCGGCACTGAGAAACCAAAACTGCTTCACATTCCTTCTACAAAGGCATACCTTAACACCTCATCCTTACAGTAGAAAGTCGGCTTGCGTTTCTGCTGTAACCACAGCACAGTTCTTCCTCTTACACTCCAGGGTTTTAGAAGAAGCTAAGCCCGATAGCCTACCCAGAGCGATCCCTGGGGGAGGCGGTTGGCTACACGCAGAATTACGTGCCAAATAAACTTTATTCAAGGAAGGGACCGGTGTGTAGCTAGAGTGTATATTTACTTTGTAGAAATCACAAGGAGGTAGGCTGCATGTTCGCTGGAAACGGGGAACTTATGGCACAAGCCTTGCATACCCATTTTGAATGCTCCATTCAAGCTGCCTTGAAGGTGCCTAAATAACAATTTTAGGACGGGTCTCTAGTCTCTGTAGGCAAGGCTCTGGGAAGGGAACGAGTGTTCTCTACATCAACAGGGTGCTTTCATAGCCTGGGTGGGAGCCTCTCCTCAGACGCTCTACAGCTAAAAGGAAACTTGACGTGAGTCCTTTCCTCAAGGTAAAGCCTAGAATAGCCCTGCCGAAGTGGAAGCTTGGAGCGGAGTCCTTGAGGCATTAGTTTCAGGTCTGTTTCCTTTTAAGGTTAGTAAGCTTTTCAGGACACCGAGGACCTCGCCTGGGCACCTTATTCCCTGGAAGACCACCGAGTACCGGCAGTCTCCACTGGGCTACTAAGAAACATCCAGGCCCGGACACCTTTCCCAGTCACTCTGTGTATTTTGTGTGTAGGCCAACACACTGCACTCTTCCTTGGAAGAGCTAGATTTCCTCAGCTCTCCAACAGCCCCAGGAAATGTGTTCTCTCACGTCCTACATATCATGCAAATCTGCCTCATTGCCCTAGGCTGAGCAGCTCTGAGAAACCAAAACTGCTTCGCATTCCTTCTACAAAGTCATACCTTAAGACCCCATCCTTACAGGAGAAAGTCAGCTTGCGTTTCTGCTGTAACCAAAGCACAGATCTTCCTCTTACACTGCAGGGTTTTAGAAGAAGCTAAGCCAGATAGCCTACCTAGAGCGCTCCTTGGGGGAGGCTGTTGGCTACACGCAGAACTCCGTGCCAAATAAACTTTATTCAAGGAAGGGACCAGTGTTTAGCTAGAGTGTATATTTACTTGGTAGAAATCACAAGTAGGTAGGCCGCGTGTTCGCTGGAAACGGTGACCTTATGGCACAAGCCTTGCTTTCCCATTTTGAATGCTCCATGCATGCTGCCTTGAAGTTACCTAAATAACAGTTTTAGGACGAGTCTTTAGTCATTGTAGGCAGGGCTCTGGGAAGGGAACGAGTGTTCTCTGCATCAACAGGGTGCTTTCATAGCCTGGGTGGGAGCCTCTCCTCAGACGCCCTAGAGATAAAGGAAACTTGACGTGAGTTCTTTCCTCCAGGTAAAGCCTTGACTAGCCCTGCCGAAGCTGAGCTTGAAGCAGTTTCCTTGTGGCATTTGTTTTAGGTCTGTTTTCTTTTAAGGTTAGTAAGCTTGTCAAGACACCGAGGACCTCTCGTGGGCACCCTATTCCCTGCAAGAGCACCGAGTACCAGCAGGCTCCACTGGGCTACTAAGAAACATCCAGGCCCGGAAACGTTTCCCAGTCACTGTGTATTTTGTGTGTAGGGCAACACACTGCACTCTTCCTTGGAAGAGCTAGATTTCCTCAGCTCTCCAACAACTCCAGGCAATGTGTTCTCTCAATTCCTATATGTCATGCAAATCTCCCTCATTGCCCTAGGCTGAGCAGCACTGAGAAACCAAAACTGCAACGCATTCCTTCTTTAAAGTCAAACCTTAAGACCCCATCCTTACAGGAGAAAGTCGGCTTACTTTCCTGCTGTAACCAAAGCACAGTTCTTCCTCTTACACTCCAGGGTTTTAGAAGAAGCAGAGCCCGATAGCCTACCCAGAGCGCTCCCAAGGGGAGGCGGTTGGCTACACGCAGAATTCCGTGCCAAATAAACTTTATTCAAGGAAGGGACCAGTGTGTAGCTAGAGTGTATATTTACTTGGTAGAAATCACAAGGAGGTAGGCTGCATGTTCGCTGGAAACGGGGAACTTATGGCACAAGCCTTGCTTACCACTTTTGAATGCTCCCTTCAAGCTGCCTTGAAGCTACCTAAATTACAATTTTAGGACGGGTCTCTAGTGTCTGTAGGCAGGGCTCTGGGAAGGGAACGAGTGTTCTCTACATCAACAGGGTGCTTTCATAGACTGGGTAGGAGCCTCGCCTGCGACACTCTAGAGCTAAAAGGAAACTTGACGTGAGTCCTCTCCTCAAGGTAAAGCCTAGAATAGCCCTGCCGAAGTGGAAGCTTGGAGAGGAGTTCTTGAGGCATTAGTTTCAGGTCTGTTTTCTTTTAAGGTTAGTAAGCTTTTCAAGGCCCTGAGGACCTCGCCTGGGCACCCTATTCCCTGCAAGAACACCCAGTACCGGCAGGCTCCACTGGGCTACTAAGAAACATCCAGGCCCGGAAACTTTTCCCATTCACTCTTTGTATTTTGTGTGTAGGCCAACACACTACACTCTTCCTTGGAAGAGCTAGATTTCCTCAGCTCTCCAACAGCTCCAGGAAATGTGTTCTCTCACGTCCTACAAGTCATGCAAATCTGCCTCATTGCCCTAGGCTGACCGGCACTGAGAAACCAAAACTGCTTCACATTCCTTCTACAAAGGCATACCTTAACACCTCATCCTTACAGTAGAAAGTCGGCTTGCGTTTCTGCTGTAACCACAGCACAGTTCTTCCTCTTACACTCCAGGGTTTTAGAAGAAGCTAAGCCCGATAGCCTACCCAGAGCGATCCCTGGGGGAGGCGGTTGGCTACACGCAGAATTACGTGCCAAATAAACTTTATTCAAGGAAGGGACCGGTGTGTAGCTAGAGTGTATATTTACTTGGTAGAAATCACAAGGACGTAGGCTGCATGTTCGCTGGAAACGGGGAACTTATGGCACAAGCCTTGCTTACCCATTTTGAATGCTCCATTCAAGCTGCCTTGAAGCTGCCTAAATAACAATTTTAGGACGGGTCTCTAGTCTCTGTAGGCAAGGCTCTGGGAAGGGAACGAGTGTTCTCTACATCAACAGGGTGCTTTCATAGCCTGGGTGGGAGCCTCTCCTCAGACGCTCTACAGCTAAAAGGAAACTTGACGTGAGTCCTTTCCTCAAGGTAAAGCCTAGAATAGCCCTGCCGAAGTGTTAGCTTGGAGCGGAGTCCTTGAGGCATTAGTTTCAGGTCTGTTTCCTTTTAAGGTTAGTAAGCTTTTCAGGACACCGAGGACCTCGCCTGGGCACCTTATTCCCTGGAAGACCACCGAGTACCGGCAGTCTCCACTGGGCTACTAAGAAACATCCAGGCCCGGACACCTTTCCCAGTCACTCTGTGTATTTTGTGTGTAGGCCAACACACTGCACTCTTCCTTGGAAGAGCTAGATTTCCTCAGCTCTCCAACAGCCCCAGGAAATGTGTTCTCTCACGTCCTACATATCATGCAAATCTGCCTCATTGCCCTAGGCTGAGCAGCTCTGAGAAACCAAAACTGCTTCGCATTCCTTCTACAAAGTCATACCTTAAGACCCCATCCTTACAGGAGAAAGTCAGCTTGCGTTTCTGCTGTAACCAAAGCACAGATCTTCCTCTTACACTGCAGGGTTTTAGAAGAAGCTAAGCCAGATAGCCTACCTAGAGCGCTCCTTGGGGGAGGCTGTTGGCTACACGCAGAACTCCGTGCCAAATAAACTTTATTCAAGGAAGGGACCAGTGTTTAGCTAGAGTGTATATTTACTTGGTAGAAATCACAAGTAGGTAGGCCGCGTGTTCGCTGGAAACGGTGACCTTATGGCACAAGCCTTGCTTTCCCATTTTGAATGCTCCATGCATGCTGCCTTGAAGTTACCTAAATAACAGTTTTAGGACGAGTCTTTAGTCATTGTAGGCAGGGCTCTGGGAAGGGAACGAGTGTTCTCTGCATCAACAGGGTGCTTTCATAGCCTGGGTGGGAGCCTCTCCTCAGACGCCCTAGAGATAAAGGAAACTTGACGTGAGTTCTTTCCTCCAGGTAAAGCCTTGACTAGCCCTGCCGAAGCTGAGCTTGAAGCAGTTTCCTTGTGGCATTTGTTTTAGGTCTGTTTTCTTTTAAGGTTAGTAAGCTTGTCAAGACACCGAGGACCTCTCGTGGGCACCCTATTCCCTGCAAGAGCACCGAGTACCAGCAGGCTCCACTGGGCTACTAAGAAACATCCAGGCCCGGAAACGTTTCCCAGTCACTGTGTATTTTGTGTGTAGGGCAACACACTGCACTCTTCCTTGGAAGAGCTAGATTTCCTCAGCTCTCCAACAACTCCAGGCAATGTGTTCTCTCAATTCCTATATGTCATGCAAATCTCCCTCATTGCCCTAGGCTGAGCAGCACTGAGAAACCAAAACTGCAACGCATTCCTTCTTTAAAGTCAAACCTTAAGACCCCATCCTTACAGGAGAAAGTCGGCTTGCTTTCCTGCTGTAACCAAAGCACAGTTCTTCCTCTTACACTCCAGGGTTTTAGAAGAAGCAGAGCCCGATAGCCTACCCAGAGCGCTCCCAAGGGGAGGCGGTTGGCTACACGCAGAATTCCGTGCCAAATAAACTTTATTCAAGGAAGGGACCAGTGTGTAGCTAGAGTGTATATTTACTTGGTAGAAATCACAAGGAGGTAGGGGGCATGTTCGCTGGAAACGGGGAACTTATGGCACAAGCCTTGCTTACCACTTTTGAATGCTCCCTTCAAGCTGCCTTGAAGCTACCTAAATTACAATTTTAGGACGGGTCTCTAGTGTCTGTAGGCAGGGCTCTGGGAAGGGAACGAGTGTTCTCTACATCAACAGGGTGCTTTCATAGACTGGGTAGGAGCCTCGCCTGCGACACTCTAGAGCTAAAAGGAAACTTGACGTGAGTCCTCTCCTCAAGGTAAAGCCTAGAATAGCCCTGCCGAAGTGGAAGCTTGGAGAGGAGTTCTTGAGGCATTAGTTTCAGATCTGTTTTCTTTTAAGGTTAGTAAGCTTTTCAAGGCCCTGAGGACCTCGCCTGGGCACCCTATTCCCTGCAAGAACACCCAGTACCGGCAGGCTCCACTGGACTACTAAGAAACATCCAGGCCCGGAAACTTTTCCCATTCACTCTTTGTATTTTGTGTGTAGGCCAACACACTACACTCTTCCTTGGAAGAGCTAGATTTCCTCAGCTCTCCAACAGCTCCAGGAAATGTGTTCTCTCACGTCCTACATATCATGCAAATCTGCCTCATTGCCCTAGGCTGACCGGCACTGAGAAACCAAAACTGCTTCACATTCCTTCTACACAGTCATACCTTAACACCTCATCCTTACAGTAGAAAGTCGGCTTGCGTTTCTGCTGTAACCACAGCACAGTTCTTCCTCTTACACTCCAGGGTTTTAGAAGAAGCTAAGCCCGATAGCCTACCCAGAGCGATCCCTGAGGGAGGCGGTTGGCTCCACGCAGAATTACGGGCCAAATAAACTTTATTCAAGGAAGGGACCAGTGTGTAGCTAGAGTGTATATTTACTTGGTAGAAATCACAAGGACGTAGGCTGCATGTTCGCTGGAAACGGGGAACTTATGGCACAAGCCTTGCTTACCACTTTTGAATGCTCCATTCAAGCTGCCTTGAAGCTGCCTAAATAACAATTTTAGGACGGGTCTCTAGTCTCTGTAGGCAAGGCTCTGGGAAGGGAACGAGTGTTCTCTACATCAACAGGGTGCTTTCATAGCCTGGGTGGGAGCCTCTCCTCAGACGCTCTACAGCTAAAAGGAAACTTGACGTGAGTCCTTTCCTCAAGGTAAAGCCTAGAATAGCCCTGCCGAAGTGGAAGCTTGGAGCGGAGTCCTTGAGGCATTAGTTTCAGGTCTGTTTCCTTTTAAGGTTAGTAAACTTTTCAGGACACCGAGGACCTCGCCTGGGCACCTTATTCCCTGGAAGACCACCGAGTACCGGCAGTCTCCACTGGGCTACTAAGAAACATCCAGGCCCGGACACCTTTCCCAGTCACTCTGTGTATTTTGTGTGTAGGCCAACACACTGCACTCTTCCTTGGAAGAGCTAGATTTCCTCAGCTCTCCAACAGCCCCAGGAAATGTGTTCTCTCACGTCCTACATATCATGCAAATCTGCCTCATTGCCCTAGGCTGAGCAGCTCTGAGAAACCAAAACTGCTTCGCATTCCTTCTACAAAGTCATACCTTAAGACCCCATCCTTACAGGAGAAAGTCAGCTTGCGTTTCTGCTGTAACCAAAGCACAGATCTTCCTCTTACACTGCAGGGTTTTAGAAGAAGCTAAGCCAGATAGCCTACCTAGAGCGCTCCTTGGGGGAGGCTGTTGGCTACACGCAGAACTCCGTGCCAAATAAACTTTATTCAAGGAAGGGACCAGTGTTTAGCTAGAGTGTATATTTACTTGGTAGAAATCACAAGTAGGTAGGCCGCGTGTTCGCTGGAAACGGTGACCTTATGGCACAAGCCTTGCTTTCCCATTTTGAATGCTCCATGCATGCTGCCTTGAAGTTACCTAAATAACAGTTTTAGGACGAGTCTTTAGTCATTGTAGGCAGGGCTCTGGGAAGGGAACGAGTGTTCTCTGCATCAACAGGGTGCTTTCATAGCCTGGGTGGGAGCCTCTCCTCAGACGCCCTAGAGATAAAGGAAACCTGACGTGAGTTCTTTCCTCCAGGTAAAGCGTTGACTAGCCCTGCCGAAGCTGAGCTTGAAGCAGTTTCCTTGTGGCATTTGTTTTAGGTCTGTTTTCTTTTAAGGTTAGTAAGCTTGTCAAGACACCGAGGACCTCTCGTGGGCACCCTATTCCCTGCAAGAGCACCGAGTACCAGCAGGCTCCACTGGGCTACTAAGAAACATCCAGGCCCGGAAACGTTTCCCAGTCACTGTGTATTTTGTGTGTAGGGCAACACACTGCACTCTTCCTTGGAAGAGCTAGATTTCCTCAGCTCTCCAACAACTCCAGGAAATGTGTTCTCTCAATTCCTATATGCCATGCAAATCTCCCTCATTGCCCTTAGGCTGAGCAGCACTGAGAAACCAAAACTGCAACGCATTCCTTCTTTAAAGTCAAACCTTAAGACCCCATCCTTACAGGAGAAAGTCGGCTTGCTTTCCTGCTGTAACCAAAGCACAGTTCTTCCTCTTACACTCCAGGGTTTTAGAAGAAGCAGAGCCCGATAGCCTACCCAGAGCGCTCCCAAGGGGAGGCGGTTGGCTACACGCAGAATTCCGTGCCAAATAAACTTTATTCAAGGAAGGGACCAGTGTGTAGCTAGAGTGCATATTTACTTGGTAGAAATCACAAGGAGGTAGGCTGCATGTTCGCTGGAAACGGGGAACTTATGGCACAAGCCTTGCTTACCACTTTTGAATGCTCCCTTCAAGCTGCCTTGAAGCTACCTAAATTACAATTTTAGGACGGGTCTCTAGTGTCTGTAGGCAGGGCTCTGGGAAGGGAACGAGTGTTCTCTACATCAACAGGGTGCTTTCATAGACTGGGTAGGAGCCTCGCCTGAGACACTCTAGAGCTAAAAGGAAACTTGACGTGAGTCCTCTCCTCAAGGTAAAGCCTAGAATAGCCCTGCCGAAGTGGAAGCTTGGAGCGGAGTTCTTGAGGCATTAGTTTCAGGTCTGTTTTCTTTTAAGGTTAGTAAGCTTTTCAAGGCCCTGAGGACCTCGCCTGGGCACCCTATTCCCTGCAAGAACACCCAGTACCGGCAGGCTCCACTGGGCTACTAAGAAACATCCAGGCCCGGAAACTTTTCCCATTCACTCTTTGTATTTTGTGTGTAGGCCAACACACTACACTCTTCCTTGGAAGAGCTAGATTTCCTCAGCTCTCCAACAGCTCCAGGAAATGTGTTCTCTCACGTCCTACAAGTCATGCAAATCTGCCTCATTGCCCTAGGCTGACCGGCACTGAGAAACCAAAACTGCTTCACATTCCTTCTACAAAGGCATACCTTAACACCTCATCCTTACAGTAGAAAGTCGGCTTGCGTTTCTGCTGTAACCACAGCACAGTGCTTCCTCTTACACTCCAGGGTTTTAGAAGAAGCTAAGCCCGATAGCCTACCCAGAGCGATCCCTGGGGGAGGCGGTTGGCTACACGCAGAATTACGTGCCAAATAAACTTTATTCAAGGAAGGGACCGGTGTGTAGCTAGAGTGTATATTTACTTGGTAGAAATCACAAGGAGGTAGGCTGCATGTTCGCTGGAAACGGGGAACTTATGGCACAAGCCTTGCTTACCCATTTTGAATGCTCCATTCAAGCCTCCTTGAAGCTGCCTAAATAACAATTTTAGGACGGGTCTCTAGTCTCTGTAGGCAAGGCTCTGGGAAGGGAACGAGTGTTCTCTACATCAACAGGGTGCTTTCATAGCCTGGGTGGGAGCCTCTCCTCAGACGCTCTACAGCTAAAAGGAAACTTGACGTGAGTCCTTTCCTCAAGGTAAAGCCTAGAATAGCCCTGCCGAAGTGGAAGCTTGGAGCGGAGTCCTTGAGGCATTAGTTTCAGGTCTGTTTCCTTTTAAGGTTAGTAAGCTTTTCAGGACACGGAGGACCTCGCCTGGGCACCTTATTCCCTGGAAGACCACCGAGTACCGGCAGTCTCCACTGGGCTACTAAGAAACATCCAGGCCCGGACACCTTTCCCAGTCACTCTGTGTATTTTGTGTGTAGGCCAACACACTGCACTCTTCCTTGGAAGAGCTAGATTTCCTCAGCTCTCCAACAGCCCCAGGAAATGTGTTCTCTCACGTCCTACATATCATGCAAATCTGCCTCATTGCCCTAGGCTGAGCAGCTCTGAGAAACCAAAACTGCTTCGCATTCCTTCTACAAAGTCATACCTTAAGACCCCATCCTTACAGGAGAAAGTCAGCTTGCGTTTCTGCTGTAACCAAAGCACAGATCTTCCTCTTACACTGCAGGGTTTTAGAAGAAGCTAAGCCAGATAGCCTACCTAGAGCGCTCCTTGGGGGAGGCTGTTGGCTACACGCAGAACTCCGTGCCAAATAAACTTTATTCAAGGAAGGGACCAGTGTTTAGCTAGAGTGTATATTTACTTGGTAGAAATCACAAGTAGGTAGGCCGCGTGTTCGCTGGAAACGGTGACCTTATGGCACAAGCCTTGCTTTCCCATTTTGAATGCTCCATGCATGCTGCCTTGAAGTTACCTAAATAACAGTTTTAGGACGAGTCTTTAGTCATTGTAGGCAGGGCTCTGGGAAGGGAACGAGTGTTCTCTGCATCAACAGGGTGCTTTCATAGCCTGGGTGGGAGCCTCTCCTCAGACGCCCTAGAGATAAAGGAAACTTGACGTGAGTTCTTTCCTCCAGGTAAAGCCTTGACTAGCCCTGCCGAAGCTGAGCTTGAAGCAGTTTCCTTGTGGCATTTGTTTTAGGTCTGTTTTCTTTTAAGGTTAGTAAGCTTGTCAAGACACCGAGGACCTCTCGTGGGCACCCTATTCCCTGCAAGAGCACCGAGTACCAGCAGGCTCCACTGGGCTACTAAGAAACATCCAGGCCCGGAAACGTTTCCCAGTCACTGTGTATTTTGTGTGTAGGGCAACACACTGCACTCTTCCTTGGAAGAGCTAGATTTCCTCAGCTCTCCAACAACTCCAGGAAATGTGTTCTCTCAATTCCTATATGTCATGCAAATCTCCCTCATTGCCCTTAGGCTGAGCAGCACTGAGAAAACAAAACTGCAACGCATTCCTTCTTTAAAGTCAAACCTTAAGACCCCATCCTTACAGGAGAAAGTCGGCTTGCTTTCCTGCTGTAACCAAGGCACAGTTCTTCCTCTTACACTCCAGGGTTTTAGAAGAAGCAGAGCCCGATAGCCTACCCAGAGCGCTCCCAAGGGGAGGCGGTTGGCTACACGCAGAATTCCGTGCCAAATAAACTTTATTCAAGTAAGGGACCAGTGTGTAGCTAGAGTGTATATTTACTTGGTAGAAATCACAAGGAGGTAGGCTGCATGTTCGCTGGAAACGGGGAACTTATGGCACAAGCCTTGCTTACCACTTTTGAATGCTCCCTTCAAGCTGCCTTGAAGCTACCTAAATTACAATTTTAGGACGGGTCTCTAGTGTCTGTAGGCAGAGCTCTGGGAAGGGAACGAGTGTTCTCTACATCAACAGGGTGCTTTCATAGACTGGGTAGGAGCCTCGCCTGAGACACTCTAGAGCTAAAAGGAAACTTGACGTGAGTCCTCTCCTCAAGGTAAAGCCTAGAATAGCCCTGCCGAAGTGGAAGCTTGGAGCGGAGTTCTTGAGGCATTAGTTTCAGGTCTGTTTTCTTTTAAGGTTAGTAAGCTTTTCAAGGCCCTGAGGACCTCGCCTGGGCACCCTATTCCCTGCAAGAACACCCAGTACCGGCAGGCTCCACTGGGCTACTAAGAAACATCCAGGCCCGGAAACTTTTCCCATTCACTCTTTGTATTTTGTGTGTAGGCCAACACACTACACTCTTCCTTGGAAGAGCTAGATTTCCTCAGCTCTCCAACAGCTCCAGGAAATGTGTTCTCTCACGTCCTACATATCATGCAAATCTGCCTCATTGCCCTAGGCTGACCGGCACTGAGAAACCAAAACTGCTTCACATTCCTTCTACAAAGTCATACCTTAACACCTCATCCTTACAGTAGAAAGTCGGCTTGCGTTTCTGCTGTAACCACAGCACAGTTCTTCCTCTTACACTCCAGGGTTTTAGAAGAAGCTAAGCCCGATAGCCTACCCAGAGCGATCCCTGGGGGAGGCGGTTGGCTACACGCAGAATTACGTGCCAAATAAACTTTATTCAAGGAAGGGACCAGTGTGTAGCTAGAGTGTATATTTACTTGGTAGAAATCACAAGGACGTAGGCTGCATGTTCGCTGGAAACGGGGAACTTATGGCACAAGCCTTGCTTACCCATTTTGAATGCTCCATTCAAGCTGCCTTGAAGCTGCCTAAATAACAATTTTAGGACGGGTCTCTAGTCTCTGTAGGCAAGGCTCTGGGAAGGGAACGAGTGTTCTCTACATCAACAGGGTGCTTTCATAGCCTGGGTGGGAGCCTCTCCTCAGACGCTCTACAGCTAAAAGGAAAGTTGACGTGAGTCCTTTCCTCAAGGTAAAGCCTAGAATAGCCCTGCCGAAGTGGAAGCTTGGAGCGGAGTCCTTGAGGCATTAGTTTCAGGTCTGTTTCCTTTTAAGGTTAGTAAACTTTTCAGGACACCGAGGACCTCGCCTGGGCACCTTATTCCCTGGAAGACCACCGAGTACCGGCAGTCTCCACTGGGCTACTAAGAAACATCCAGGCCCGGACACCTTTCCCAGTCACTCTGTGTATTTTGTGTGTAGGCCAACACACTGCACTCTTCCTTGGAAGAGCTAGATTTCCTCAGCTCTCCAACAGCCCCAGGAAATGTGTTCTCTCACGTCCTACATATCATGCAAATCTGCCTCATTGCCCTAGGCTGAGCAGCTCTGAGAAACCAAAACTGCTTCGCATTCCTTCTACAAAGTCATACCTTAAGACCCCATCCTTACAGGAGAAAGTCAGCTTGCGTTTCTGCTGTAACCAAAGCACAGATCTTCCTCTTACACTGCAGGGTTTTAGAAGAAGCTAAGCCAGATAGCCTACCTAGAGCGCTCCTTGGGGGAGGCTGTTGGCTACACGCAGAACTCCGTGCCAAATAAACTTTATTCAAGGAAGGGACCAGTGTGTAGCTAGAGTGTATATTTACTTGGTAGAAATCACAAGTAGGTAGGCCGCGTGTTCGCTGGAAACGGTGACCTTATGGCACAAGCCTTGCTTTCCCATTTTGAATGCTCCATGCATGCTGCCTTGAAGTTACCTAAATAACAGTTTTAGGACGAGTCTTTAGTCATTGTAGGCAGGGCTCTGGGAAGGGAACGAGTGTTCTCTGCATCAACAGGGTGCTTTCATAGCCTGGGTGGGAGCCTCTCCTCAGACGCCCTAGAGATAAAGGAAACTTGACGTGAGTTCTTTCCTCCAGGTAAAGCCTTGACTAGCCCTGCCGAAGCTGAGCTTGAAGCAGTTTCCTTGTGGCATTTGTTTTAGGTCTGTTTTCTTTTAAGGTTAGTAAGCTTGTCAAGACACCGAGGACCTCTCGTGGGCACCCTATTCCCTGCAAGAGCACCGAGTACCAGCAGGCTCCACTGGGCTACTAAGAAACATCCAGGCCCGGAAACGTTTCCCAGTCACTGTGTATTTTGTGTGTAGGGCAACACACTGCACTCTTCCTTGGAAGAGCTAGATTTCCTCAGCTCTCCAACAACTCCAGGAAATGTGTTCTCTCAATTCCTATATGTCATGCAAATCTCCCTCATTGCCCTAGGCTGAGCAGCACTGAGAAACCAAAACTGCAACGCATTCCTTCTTTAAAGTCAAACCTTAAGACCCCATTCTTACAGGAGAAAGTCGGCTTGCTTTCCTGCTGTAACCAAAGCACAGTTCTTCCTCTTACACTCCAGGGTTTTAGAAGAAGCAGAGCCCGATAGCCTACCCAGAGCGCTCCCAAGGGGAGGCGGTTGGCTACACGCAGAATTCCGTGCCAAATAAACTTTATTCAAGGAAGGGACCAGTGTGTAGCTACAGTGTATATTTACTTGGTAGAAATCACAAGGAGGTAGGCTGCATGTTCGCTGGAAACGGGGAACTTATGGCACAAGCCTTGCTTACCACTTTTGAATGCTCCCTTCAAGCTGCCTTGAAGCTACCTAAATTACAATTTTAGGACGGGTCTCTAGTGTCTGTAGGCAGGGCTCTGGGAAGGGAACGAGTGTTCTCTACATCAACAGGGTGCTTTCATAGACTGGGTAGGAGCCTCGCCTGCGACACTCTAGAGCTAAAAGGAAACTTGACGTGAGTCCTCTCCTCAAGGTAAAGCCTAGAATAGCCCTGCCGAAGTGGAAGCTTGGAGAGGAGTTCTTGAGGCATTAGTTTCAGGTCTGTTTTCTTTTAAGGTTAGTAAGCTTTTCAAGGCCCTGAGGACCTCGCCTGGGCACCCTATTCCCTGCAAGAACACCCAGTACCGGCAGGCTCCGATGGGCTACTAAGAAACATCCAGGCCCGGAAACTTTTCCCATTCACTCTTTGTATTTTGTGTGTAGGCCAACACACTACACTCTTCCTTGGAAGAGATAGATTTCCTCAGCTCTCCAACAGCTCCAGGAAATGTGTTCTCTCACGTCCTACAAGTCATGCAAATCTGCCTCATTGCCCTAGGCTGACGGGCACTGAGAAACCAAAACTGCTTCACATTCCTTCTACAAAGGCATACCTTAACACCTCATCCTCACAGTAGAAAGTCGGCTTGCGTTTCTGCTGTAACCACAGCACAGTTCTTCCTCTTACACTCCAGGGTTTTAGAAGAAGCTAAGCCCGATAGCCTACCCAGAGCGATCCCTGGGGGAGGCGGTTGGCTACACGCAGAATTACGTGCCAAATAAACTTTATTCAAGGAAGGGACCAGTGTGTAGCTAGAGTGTATATTTACTTGGTAGAAATCACAAGGACGTAGGCTGCATGTTCGCTGGAAACGGGGAACTTATGGCACAAGCCTTGCTTACCACTTTTGAATGCTCCATTCAAGCTGCCTTGAAGCTGCCTAAATAACAATTTTAGGACGGGTCTCTAGTCTCTGTAGGCAAGGCTCTGGGAAGGGAACGAGTGTTCTCTACATCAACAGGGTGCTTTCATAGCCTGGGTGGGAGCCTCTCCTCAGACGCTCTACAGCTAAAAGGAAACTTGACGTGAGTCCTTTCCTCAAGGTAAAGCCTAGAATAGCCCTGCCGAAGTGTTAGCTTGGAGCGGAGTCCTTGAGGCATTAGTTTCAGGTCTGTTTCCTTTTAAGGTTAGTAAGCTTTTCAGGACACCGAGGACCTCGCCTGGGCACCTTATTCCCTGGAAGACCACCGAGTACCGGCAGTCTCCACTGGGCTACTAAGAAACATCCAGGCCCGGACACCTTTCCCAGTCACTCTGTGTATTTTGTGTGTAGGCCAACACACTGCACTCTTCCTTGGAAGAGCTAGATTTCCTCAGATCTCCAACAGCCCCAGGAAATGTGTTCTCTCACGTCCTACATATCATGCAAATCTGCCTCATTGCCCTAGGCTGAGCAGCTCTGAGAAACCAAAACTGCTTCGCATTCCTTCTACAAAGTCATACCTTAAGACCCCATCCTTACAGGAGAAAGTCAGCTTGCGTTTCTGCTGTAACCAAAGCACAGATCTTCCTCTTACACTGCAGGGTTTTAGAAGAAGCTAAGCCAGATAGCCTACCTAGAGCGCTCCTTGGGGGAGGCTGTTGGCTACACGCAGAACTCCGTGCCAAATAAACTTTATTCAAGGAAGGGACCAGTGTTTAGCTAGAGTGTATATTTACTTGGTAGAAATCACAAGGAGGTAGGCTGCATGTTCGCTGGAAACGGGGAACTTATGGCACAAGCCTTGCTTACCACTTTTGAATGCTCCATTCAAGCTGCCTTGAAGCTACCTAAATTACAATTTTAGGACGGGTCTCTAGTGTCTGTAGGCAGGGCTCTGGGAAGGGAACGAGTGTTCTCTACATCAACAGGGTGCTTTCATAGACTGGGTAGGAGCCTCGCCTGAGACACTCTAGAGCTAAAAGGAAACTTGACGTGAGTCCTCTCCTCAAGGTAAAGCCTAGAATAGCCCTGCCGAAGTGGAAGCTTGGAGCGGAGTTCTTGAGGCATTAGTTTCAGGTCTGTTTTCTTTTAAGGTTAGTAAGCTTTTCAAGGCCCTGAGGACCTCGCCTGGGCACCCTATTCCCTGCAAGAACACCCAGTACCGGCAGGCTCCACTGGGCTACTAAGAAACATCCAGGCCCGGAAACTTTTCCCATTCACTCTTTGTTTTTTGTGTGTAGGCCAACACACTACACTCTTCCTTGGAAGAGCTAGATTTCCTCAGCTCTCCAACAGCTCCAGGAAATGTGTTCTCTCACGTCCTACATATCATGCAAATCTGCCTCATTGCCCTAGGCTGACCGGCACTGAGAAACCAAAACTGCTTCACATTCCTTCTACAAAGTCATACCTTAATACCTCATCCTTACAGTAGAAAGTCGGCTTGCGTTTCTGCTGTAACCACAGCACAGTTCTTCCTCTTACACTCCAGGGTTTTAGAAGAAGCTAAGCCCGATAGCCTACCCAGAGCGATCCCTGGGGGAGGCGGTTGGCTACACGCAGAATTACGTGCCAAATAAACTTTATTTAAGGAAGGGACCAGTGTGTAGCTAGAGTGTATATTTACTTGGTAGAAATCACAAGGAGGTAGGCTGCATGTTCGCTGGAAACGGGGAACTTATGGCACAAGCCTTGCTTACCCATTTTGAATGCTCCATTCAAGCTGCCTTGAAGCTGCCTAAATAACAATTTTAGGACGGGTCTCTAGTCTCTGTAGGCAAGGCTCTGGGAAGGGAACGAGTGTTCTCTACATCAACAGGGTGCTTTCATAGCCTGGGTGGGAGCCTCTCCTCAGACGCTCTACAGCTAAAAGGAAACTTGACGTGAGTCCTTTCCTCAAGGTAAAGCCTAGAATAGCCCTGCCGAAGTGGAAGCTTGGAGCGGAGTCCTTGAGGCATTAGTTTCAGGTCTGTTTCCTTTTAAGGTTAGTAAGCTTTTCAGGACACCGAGGACCTCGCCTGGGCACCTTATTCCCTGGAAGACCACCGAGTACCGGCAGTCTCCACTGGGCTACTAAGAAACATCCAGGCCCGGACACCTTTCCCAGTCACTCTGTGTATTTTGTGTGTAGGCCAACACACTGCACTCTTCCTTGGAAGAGCTAGATTTCCTCAGCTCTCCAACAGCCCCAGGAAATGTGTTCTCTCACGTCCTACATATCATGCAAATCTGCCTCATTGCCCTAGGCTGAGCAGCTCTGAGAAACCAAAACTGCTTCGCATTCCTTCTACAAAGTCATACCTTAAGACCCCATCCTTACAGGAGAAAGTCAGCTTGCGTTTCTGCTGTAACCAAAGCACAGATCTTCCTCTTACACTGCAGGGTTTTAGAAGAAGCTAAGCCAGATAGCCTACCTAGAGCGCTCCTTGGGGGAGGCTGTTGGCTACACGCAGAACTCCGTGCCAAATAAACTTTATTCAAGGAAGGGACCAGTGTGTAGCTAGAGTGTATATTTACTTGGTAGAAATCACAAGTAGGTAGGCCGCGTGTTCGCTGGAAACGGTGACCTTATGGCACAAGCCTTGCTTTCCCATTTTGAATGCTCCATGCATGCTGCCTTGAAGTTACCTAAATAACAGTTTTAGGACGAGTCTTTAGTCATTGTAGGCAGGGCTCTGGGAAGGGAACGAGTGTTCTCTGCATCAACAGGGTGCTTTCATAGCCTGGGTGGGAGCCTCTCCTCAGACGCCCTAGAGATAAAGGAAACTTTACGTGAGTTCTTTCCTCCAGGTAAAGCCTTGACTAGCCCTGCCGAAGCTGAGCTTGAAGCAGTTTCCTTGTGGCATTTGTTTTAGGTCTGTTTTCTTTTAAGGTTAGTAAGCTTGTCAAGACACCGAGGACCTCTCGTGGGCACCCTATTCCCTGTAAGAGCACCGAGTACCAGCAGGCTCCACTGGGCTACTAAGAAACATCCAGGCCCGGAAACGTTTCCCAGTCACTGTGTATTTTGTGTGTAGGGCAACACACTGCACTCTTCCTTGGAAGAGCTAGATTTCCTCAGCTCTCCAACAACTCCAGGAAATGTGTTCTCTCAATTCCTATATGTCATGCAAATCTCCCTCATTGCCCTAGGCTGAGCAGCACTGAGAAACCAAAACTGCAACGCATTCCTTCTTTAAAGTCAAACCTTAAGACCCCATCCTTACAGGAGAAAGTCGGCTTGCTTTCCTGCTGTAACCAAAGCACAGTTCTTCCTCTTACACTCCAGGGTTTTAGAAGAAGCAGAGCCCGATAGCCTACCCAGAGCGCTCCCAAGGGGAGGCGGTTGGCTACACGCAGAATTCCGTGCCAAATAAACTTTATTCAAGGAAGGGACCAGTGTGTAGCTAGAGTGTATATTTACTTGGTAGAAATCACAAGGAGGTAGGCTGCATGTTCGCTGGAAACGGGGAACTTATGGCACAAGCCTTGCTTACCACTTTTGAATGCTCCCTTCAAGCTGCCTTGAAGCTACCTAAATTACAATTTTAGGACGGGTCTCTAGTGTCTGTAGGCAGGGCTCTGGGAAGGGAACGAGTGTTCTCTACATCAACAGGGTGCTTTCATAGACTGGGTAGGAGCCTCGCCTGCGACACTCTAGAGCTAAAAGGAAACTTGACGTGAGTCCTCTCCTCAAGGTAAAGCCTAGAATAGCCCTGCCGAAGTGGAAGCTTGGAGAGGAGTTCTTGAGGCATTAGTTTCAGGTCTGTTTTCTTTTAAGGTTAGTAAGCTTTTCAAGGCCCTGAGGACCTCGCCTGGGCACCCTATTCCCTGCAAGAACACCCAGTACCGGCAGGCTCCGATGGGCTACTAAGAAACATCCAGGCCCGGAAACTTTTCCCATTCACTCTTTGTATTTTGTGTGTAGGCCAACACACTACACTCTTCCTTGGAAGAGATAGATTTCCTCAGCTCTCCAACAGCTCCAGGAAATGTGTTCTCTCATGTCCTACAAGTCATGCAAATCTGCCTCATTGCCCTAGGCTGACGGGCACTGAGAAACCAAAACTGCTTCACATTCCTTCTACAAAGGCATACCTTAACACCTCATCCTCACAGTAGAAAGTCGGCTTGCGTTTCTGCTGTAACCACAGCACAGTTCTTCCTCTTACACTCCAGGGTTTTAGAAGAAGCTAAGCCCGATAGCCTACCCAGAGCGATCCCTGGGGGAGGCGGTTGGCTACACGCAGAATTACGTGCCAAATAAACTTTATTCAAGGAAGGGACCGGTGTGTAGCTAGAGTGTATATTTACTTGGTAGAAATCACAAGGACGTAGGCTGCATGTTCGCTGGAAACGGGGAACTTATGGCACAAGCCTTGCTTACCCATTTTGAATGCTCCATTCAAGCTGCCTTGAAGCTGCCTAAATAACAATTTTAGGACGGGTCTCTAGTCTCTGTAGGCAAGGCTCTGGGAAGGGAACGAGTGTTCTCTACATCAACAGGGTGCTTTCATAGCCTGGGTGGGAGCCTCTCCTCAGACGCTCTACAGCTAAAAGGAAACTTGACGTGAGTCCTTTCCTCAAGGTAAAGCCTAGAATAGCCCTGCCGAAGTGTTAGCTTGGAGCGGAGTCCTTGAGGCATTAGTTTCAGGTCTGTTTCCTTTTAAGGTTAGTAAGCTTTTCAGGACACCGAGGACCTCGCCTGGGCACCTTATTCCCTGGAAGACCACCGAGTACCGGCAGTCTCCACTGGGCTACTAAGAAACATCCAGGCCCGGACACCTTTCCCAGTCACTCTGTGTATTTTGTGTGTAGGCCAACACACTGCACTCTTCCTTGGAAGAGCTAGATTTCCTCAGCTCTCCAACAGCCCCAGGAAATGTGTTCTCTCACGTCCTACATATCATGCAAATCTGCCTCATTGCCCTAGGCTGAGCAGCTCTGAGAAACCAAAACTGCTTCGCATTCCTTCTACAAAGTCATACCTTAAGACCCCATCCTTACAGGAGAAAGTCAGCTTGCGTTTCTGCTGTAACCAAAGCACAGATCTTCCTCTTACACTGCAGGGTTTTAGAAGAAGCTAAGCCAGATAGCCTACCTAGAGCGCTCCTTGGGGGAGGCTGTTGGCTACACGCAGAACTCCGTGCCAAATAAACTTTATTCAAGGAAGGGACCAGTGTTTAGCTAGAGTGTATATTTACTTGGTAGAAATCACAAGTAGGTAGGCCGCGTGTTCGCTGGAAACGGTGACCTTATGGCACAAGCCTTGCTTTCCCATTTTGAATGCTCCATGCATGCTGCCTTGAAGTTACCTAAATAACAGTTTTAGGACGAGTCTTTAGTCATTGTAGGCAGGGCTCTGGGAAGGGAACGAGTGTTCTCTGCATCAACAGGGTGCTTTCATAGCCTGGGTGGGAGCCTCTCCTCAGACGCCCTAGAGATAAAGGAAACTTGACGTGAGTTCTTTCCTCCAGGTAAAGCCTTGACTAGCCCTGCCGAAGCTGAGCTTGAAGCAGTTTCCTTGTGGCATTTGTTTTAGGTCTGTTTTCTTTTAAGGTTAGTAAGCTTGTCAAGACACCGAGGACCTCTCGTGGGCACCCTATTCCCTGCAAGAGCACCGAGTACCAGCAGGCTCCACTGGGCTACTAAGAAACATCCAGGCCCGGAAACGTTTCCCAGTCACTGTGTATTTTGTGTGTAGGGCAACACACTGCACTCTTCCTTGGAAGAGCTAGATTTCCTCAGCTCTCCAACAACTCCAGGCAATGTGTTCTCTCAATTCCTATATGTCATGCAAATCTCCCTCATTGCCCTAGGCTGAGCAGCACTGAGAAACCAAAACTGCAACGCATTCCTTCTTTAAAGTCAAACCTTAAGACCCCATCCTTACAGGAGAAAGTCGGCTTGCTTTCCTGCTGTAACCAAAGCACAGTTCTTCCTCTTACACTCCAGGGTTTTAGAAGAAGCAGAGCCCGATAGCCTACCCAGAGCGCTCCCAAGGGGAGGCGGTTGGCTACACGCAGAATTCCGTGCCAAATAAACTTTATTCAAGGAAGGGACCAGTGTGTAGCTAGAGTGTATATTTACTTGGTAGAAATCACAAGGAGGTAGGGGGCATGTTCGCTGGAAACGGGGAACTTATGGCACAAGCCTTGCTTACCACTTTTGAATGCTCCATTCAAGCTGCCTTGAAGCTACCTAAATTACAATTTTAGGACGGGTCTCTAGTGTCTGTAGGCAGGGCTCTGGGAAGGGAACGAGTGTTCTCTACATCAACAGGGTGCTTTCATAGACTGGGTAGGAGCCTCGCCTGCGACACTCTAGAGCTAAAAGGAAACTTGACGTGAGTCCTCTCCTCAAGGTAAAGCCTAGAATAGCCCTGCCGAAGTGGAAGCTTGGAGAGGAGTTCTTGAGGCATTAGTTTCAGATCTGTTTTCTTTTAAGGTTAGTAAGCTTTTCAAGGCCCTGAGGACCTCGCCTGGGCACCCTATTCCCTGCAAGAACACCCAGTACCGGCAGGCTCCACTGGACTACTAAGAAACATCCAGGCCCGGAAACTTTTCCCATTCACTCTTTGTATTTTGTGTGTAGGCCAACACACTACACTCTTCCTTGGAAGAGCTAGATTTCCTCAGCTCTCCAACAGCTCCAGGAAATGTGTTCTCTCACGTCCTACATATCATGCAAATCTGCCTCATTGCCCTAGGCTGACCGGCACTGAGAAACCAAAACTGCTTCACATTCCTTCTACACAGTCATACCTTAACACCTCATCCTTACAGTAGAAAGTCGGCTTGCGTTTCTGCTGTAACCACAGCACAGTTCTTCCTCTTACACTCCAGGGTTTTAGAAGAAGCTAAGCCCGATAGCCTACCCAGAGCGATCCCTGAGGGAGGCGGTTGGCTCCACGCAGAATTACGGGCCAAATAAACTTTATTCAAGGAAGGGACCAGTGTGTAGCTAGAGTGTATATTTACTTGGTAGAAATCACAAGGACGTAGGCTGCATGTTCGCTGGAAACGGGGAACTTATGGCACAAGCCTTGCTTACCACTTTTGAATGCTCCATTCAAGCTGCCTTGAAGCTGCCTAAATAACAATTTTAGGACGGGTCTCTAGTCTCTGTAGGCAAGGCTCTGGGAAGGGAACGAGTGTTCTCTACATCAACAGGGTGCTTTCATAGCCTGGGTGGGAGCCTCTCCTCAGACGCTCTACAGCTAAAAGGAAACTTGACGTGAGTCCTTTCCTCAAGGTAAAGCCTAGAATAGCCCTGCCGAAGTGGAAGCTTGGAGCGGAGTCCTTGAGGCATTAGTTTCAGGTCTGTTTCCTTTTAAGGTTAGTAAACTTTTCAGGACACCGAGGACCTCGCCTGGGCACCTTATTCCCTGGAAGACCACCGAGTACCGGCAGTCTCCACTGGGCTACTAAGAAACATCCAGGCCCGGACACCTTTCCCAGTCACTCTGTGTATTTTGTGTGTAGGCCAACACACTGCACTCTTCCTTGGAAGAGCTAGATTTCCTCAGCTCTCCAACAGCCCCAGGAAATGTTTTCTCTCACGTCCTACATATCATGCAAATCTGCCTCATTGCCCTAGGCTGAGCAGCTCTGAGAAACCAAAACTGCTTCGCATTCCTTCTACAAAGTCATACCTTAAGACCCCATCCTTACAGGAGAAAGTCAGCTTGCGTTTCTGCTGTAACCAAAGCACAGATCTTCCTCTTACACTGCAGGGTTTTAGAAGAAGCTAAGCCAGATAGCCTACCTAGAGCGCTCCTTGGGGGAGGCTGTTGGCTACACGCAGAACTCCGTGCCAAATAAACTTTATTCAAGGAAGGGACCAGTGTTTAGCTAGAGTGTATATTTACTTGGTAGAAATCACAAGTAGGTAGGCCGCGTGTTCGCTGGAAACGGTGACCTTATGGCACAAGCCTTGCTTTCCCATTTTGAATGCTCCATGCATGCTGCCTTGAAGTTACCTAAATAACAGTTTTAGGACGAGTCTTTAGTCATTGTAGGCAGGGCTCTGGGAAGGGAACGAGTGTTCTCTGCATCAACAGGGTGCTTTCATAGCCTGGGTGGGAGCCTCTCCTCAGACGCCCTAGAGATAAAGGAAACCTGACGTGAGTTCTTTCCTCCAGGTAAAGCGTTGACTAGCCCTGCCGAAGCTGAGCTTGAAGCAGTTTCCTTGTGGCATTTGTTTTAGGTCTGTTTTCTTTTAAGGTTAGTAAGCTTGTCAAGACACCGAGGACCTCTCGTGGGCACCCTATTCCCTGCAAGAGCACCGAGTACCAGCAGGCTCCACTGGGCTACTAAGAAACATCCAGGCCCGGAAACGTTTCCCAGTCACTGTGTATTTTGTGTGTAGGGCAACACACTGCACTCTTCCTTGGAAGAGCTAGATTTCCTCAGCTCTCCAACAACTCCAGGAAATGTGTTCTCTCAATTCCTATATGCCATGCAAATCTCCCTCATTGCCCTTAGGCTGAGCAGCACTGAGAAAACAAAACTGCAACGCATTCCTTCTTTAAAGTCAAACCTTAAGACCCCATCCTTACAGGAGAAAGTCGGCTTGCTTTCCTGCTGTAACCAAAGCACAGTTCTTCCTCTTACACTCCAGGGTTTTAGAAGAAGCAGAGCCCGATAGCCTACCCAGAGCGCTCCCAAGGGGAGGCGGTTGGCTACACGCAGAATTCCGTGCCAAATAAACTTTATTCAAGGAAGGGACCAGTGTGTAGCTAGAGTGCATATTTACTTGGTAGAAATCACAAGGAGGTAGGCTGCATGTTCGCTGGAAACGGGGAACTTATGGCACAAGCCTTGCTTACCACTTTTGAATGCTCCCTTCAAGCTGCCTTGAAGCTACCTAAATTACAATTTTAGGACGGGTCTCTAGTGTCTGTAGGCAGGGCTCTGGGAAGGGAACGAGTGTTCTCTACATCAACAGGGTGCTTTCATAGACTGGGTAGGAGCCTCGCCTGAGACACTCTAGAGCTAAAAGGAAACTTGACGTGAGTCCTCTCCTCAAGGTAAAGCCTAGAATAGCCCTGCCGAAGTGGAAGCTTGGAGCGGAGTTCTTGAGGCATTAGTTTCAGGTCTGTTTTCTTTTAAGGTTAGTAAGCTTTTCAAGGCCCTGAGGACCTCGCCTGGGCACCCTATTCCCTGCAAGAACACCCAGTACCGGCAGGCTCCACTGGGCTACTAAGAAACATCCAGGCCCGGAAACTTTTCCCATTCACTCTTTGTATTTTGTGTGTAGGCCAACACACTACACTCTTCCTTGGAAGAGCTAGATTTCCTCAGCTCTCCAACAGCTCCAGGAAATGTGTTCTCTCACGTCCTACAAGTCATGCAAATCTGCCTCATTGCCCTAGGCTGACCGGCACTGAGAAACCAAAACTGCTTCACATTCCTTCTACAAAGGCATACCTTAACACCTCATCCTTACAGTAGAAAGTCGGCTTGCGTTTCTGCTGTAACCACAGCACAGTGCTTCCTCTTACACTCCAGGGTTTTAGAAGAAGCTAAGCCCGATAGCCTACCCAGAGCGATCCCTGGGGGAGGCGGTTGGCTACACGCAGAATTACGTGCCAAATAAACTTTATTCAAGGAAGGGACCGGTGTGTAGCTAGAGTGTATATTTACTTGGTAGAAATCACAAGTAGGTAGGCCGCGTGTTCGCTGGAAACGGTGACCTTATGGCACAAGCCTTGCTTTCCCATTTTGAATGCTCCATGCATGCTGCCTTGAAGTTACCTAAATAACAGTTTTAGGACGAGTCTTTAGTCATTGTAGGCAGGGCTCTGGGAAGGGAACGAGTGTTCTCTGCATCAACAGGGTGCTTTCATAGCCTGGGTGGGAGCCTCTCCTCAGACGCCATAGAGATAAAGGAAACTTGACGTGAGTTCTTTCCTCCAGGTAAAGCCTTGAATAGCCCTGCCGAAGCTGAGCTTGAAGCAGTTTCCTTGTGGCATTTGTTTTAGGTCTGTTTTCTTTTAAGGTTAGTAAGCTTGTCAAGACACCGAGGACCTCTCGTGGGCACCCTATTCCCTGCAAGAGCACCGAGTACCAGCAGGCTCCACTGGGCTACTAAGAAACATCCAGGCCCGGAAACGTTTCCCAGTCACTGTGTATTTTGTGTGTAGGCCAACACACTACACTCTTCCTTGGAAGAGATAGATTTCCTCAGCTCTCCAACAGCTCCAGGAAATGTGTTCTCTCATGTCCTACAAGTCATGCAAATCTGCCTCATTGCCCTAGGCTGACGGGCACTGAGAAACCAAAACTGCTTCACATTCCTTCTACAAAGGCATACCTTAACACCTCATCCTCACAGTAGAAAGTCGGCTTGCGTTTCTGCTGTAACCACAGCACAGTTCTTCCTCTTACACTCCAGGGTTTTAGAAGAAGCTAAGCCCGATAGCCTACCCAGAGCGATCCCTGGGGGAGGCGGTTGGCTACACGCAGAATTACGTGCCAAATAAACTTTATTCAAGGAAGGGACCGGTGTGTAGCTAGAGTGTATATTTACTTGGTAGAAATCACAAGGACGTAGGCTGCATGTTCGCTGGAAACGGGGAACTTATGGCACAAGCCTTGCTTACCCATTTTGAATGCTCCATTCAAGCTGCCTTGAAGCTGCCTAAATAACAATTTTAGGACGGGTCTCTAGTCTCTGTAGGCAAGGCTCTGGGAAGGGAACGAGTGTTCTCTACATCAACAGGGTGCTTTCATAGCCTGGGTGGGAGCCTCTCCTCAGACGCTCTACAGCTAAAAGGAAACTTGACGTGAGTCCTTTCCTCAAGGTAAAGCCTAGAATAGCCCTGCCGAAGTGTTAGCTTGGAGCGGAGTCCTTGAGGCATTAGTTTCAGGTCTGTTTCCTTTTAAGGTTAGTAAGCTTTTCAGGACACCGAGGACCTCGCCTGGGCACCTTATTCCCTGGAAGACCACCGAGTACCGGCAGTCTCCACTGGGCTACTAAGAAACATCCAGGCCCGGACACCTTTCCCAGTCACTCTGTGTATTTTGTGTGTAGGCCAACACACTGCACTCTTCCTTGGAAGAGCTAGATTTCCTCAGCTCTCCAACAGCCCCAGGAAATGTGTTCTCTCACGTCCTACATATCATGCAAATCTGCCTCATTGCCCTAGGCTGAGCAGCTCTGAGAAACCAAAACTGCTTCGCATTCCTTCTACAAAGTCATACCTTAAGACCCCATCCTTACAGGAGAAAGTCAGCTTGCGTTTCTGCTGTAACCAAAGCACAGATCTTCCTCTTACACTGCAGGGTTTTAGAAGAAGCTAAGCCAGATAGCCTACCTAGAGCGCTCCTTGGGGGAGGCTGTTGGCTACACGCAGAACTCCGTGCCAAATAAACTTTATTCAAGGAAGGGACCAGTGTTTAGCTAGAGTGTATATTTACTTGGTAGAAATCACAAGGAGGTAGGCTGCATGTTCGCTGGAAACGGGGAACTTATGGCACAAGCCTTGCTTACCACTTTTGAATGCTCCATTCAAGCTGCCTTGAAGCTACCTAAATTACAATTTTAGGACGGGTCTCTAGTGTCTGTAGGCAGGGCTCTGGGAAGGGAACGAGTGTTCTCTACATCAACAGGGTGCTTTCATAGACTGGGTAGGAGCCTCGCCTGAGACACTCTAGAGCTAAAAGGAAACTTGACGTGAGTCCTCTCCTCAAGGTAAAGCCTAGAATAGCCCTGCCGAAGTGGAAGCTTGGAGCGGAGTTCTTGAGGCATTAGTTTCAGGTCTGTTTTCTTTTAAGGTTAGTAAGCTTTTCAAGGCCCTGAGGACCTCGCCTGGGCACCCTATTCCCTGCAAGAACACCCAGTACCGGCAGGCTCCACTGGGCTACTAAGAAACATCCAGGCCCGGAAACTTTTCCCATTCACTCTTTGTTTTTTGTGTGTAGGCCAACACACTACACTCTTCCTTGGAAGAGCTAGATTTCCTCAGCTCTCCAACAGCTCCAGGAAATGTGTTCTCTCACGTCCTACATATCATGCAAATCTGCCTCATTGCCCTAGGCTGACCGGCACTGAGAAACCAAAACTGCTTCACATTCCTTCTACAAAGTCATACCTTAATACCTCATCCTTACAGTAGAAAGTCGGCTTGCGTTTCTGCTGTAACCACAGCACAGTTCTTCCTCTTACACTCCAGGGTTTTAGAAGAAGCTAAGCCCGATAGCCTACCCAGAGCGATCCCTGGGGGAGGCGGTTGGCTACACGCAGAATTACGTGCCAAATAAACTTTATTTAAGGAAGGGACCAGTGTGTAGCTAGAGTGTATATTTACTTGGTAGAAATCACAAGGAGGTAGGCTGCATGTTCGCTGGAAACGGGGAACTTATGGCACAAGCCTTGCTTACCCATTTTGAATGCTCCATTCAAGCTGCCTTGAAGCTGCCTAAATAACAATTTTAGGACGGGTCTCTAGTCTCTGTAGGCAAGGCTCTGGGAAGGGAACGAGTGTTCTCTACATCAACAGGGTGCTTTCATAGCCTGGGTGGGAGCCTCTCCTCAGACGCTCTACAGCTAAAAGGAAACTTGACGTGAGTCCTTTCCTCAAGGTAAAGCCTAGAATAGCCCTGCCGAAGTGGAAGCTTGGAGCGGAGTCCTTGAGGCATTAGTTTCAGGTCTGTTTCCTTTTAAGGTTAGTAAGCTTTTCAGGACACCGAGGACCTCGCCTGGGCACCTTATTCCCTGGAAGACCACCGAGTACCGGCAGTCTCCACTGGGCTACTAAGAAACATCCAGGCCCGGACACCTTTCCCAGTCACTCTGTGTATTTTGTGTGTAGGCCAACACACTGCACTCTTCCTTGGAAGAGCTAGATTTCCTCAGCTCTCCAACAGCCCCAGGAAATGTGTTCTCTCACGTCCTACATATCATGCAAATCTGCCTCATTGCCCTAGGCT
Source organism: Balaenoptera physalus (assembly GCF_965194825.1). Taxonomy (NCBI): domain Eukaryota; kingdom Metazoa; phylum Chordata; class Mammalia; order Artiodactyla; family Balaenopteridae; genus Balaenoptera; species Balaenoptera physalus. The sequence goes on along the minus strand of NC_138895.1, from coordinate 39,042,450 downwards.
GAGCAGCTCTGAGAAACCAAAACTGCTTCGCATTCCTTCTACAAAGTCATACCTTAAGACCCCATCCTTACAGGAGAAAGTCAGCTTGCGTTTCTGCTGTAACCAAAGCACAGATCTTCCTCTTACACTGCAGGGTTTTAGAAGAAGCTAAGCCAGATAGCCTACCTAGAGCGCTCCTTGGGGGAGGCTGTTGGCTACACGCAGAACTCCGTGCCAAATAAACTTTATTCAAGGAAGGGACCAGTGTGTAGCTAGAGTGTATATTTACTTGGTAGAAATCACAAGTAGGTAGGCCGCGTGTTCGCTGGAAACGGTGACCTTATGGCACAAGCCTTGCTTTCCCATTTTGAATGCTCCATGCATGCTGCCTTGAAGTTACCTAAATAACAGTTTTAGGACGAGTCTTTAGTCATTGTAGGCAGGGCTCTGGGAAGGGAACGAGTGTTCTCTGCATCAACAGGGTGCTTTCATAGCCTGGGTGGGAGCCTCTCCTCAGACGCCCTAGAGATAAAGGAAACTTTACGTGAGTTCTTTCCTCCAGGTAAAGCCTTGACTAGCCCTGCCGAAGCTGAGCTTGAAGCAGTTTCCTTGTGGCATTTGTTTTAGGTCTGTTTTCTTTTAAGGTTAGTAAGCTTGTCAAGACACCGAGGACCTCTCGTGGGCACCCTATTCCCTGTAAGAGCACCGAGTACCAGCAGGCTCCACTGGGCTACTAAGAAACATCCAGGCCCGGAAACGTTTCCCAGTCACTGTGTATTTTGTGTGTAGGGCAACACACTGCACTCTTCCTTGGAAGAGCTAGATTTCCTCAGCTCTCCAACAACTCCAGGAAATGTGTTCTCTCAATTCCTATATGTCATGCAAATCTCCCTCATTGCCCTAGGCTGAGCAGCACTGAGAAACCAAAACTGCAACGCATTCCTTCTTTAAAGTCAAACCTTAAGACCCCATCCTTACAGGAGAAAGTCGGCTTGCTTTCCTGCTGTAACCAAAGCACAGTTCTTCCTCTTACACTCCAGGGTTTTAGAAGAAGCAGAGCCCGATAGCCTACCCAGAGCGCTCCCAAGGGGAGGCGGTTGGCTACACGCAGAATTCCGTGCCAAATAAACTTTATTCAAGGAAGGGACCAGTGTGTAGCTAGAGTGTATATTTACTTGGTAGAAATCACAAGGAGGTAGGCTGCATGTTCGCTGGAAACGGGGAACTTATGGCACAAGCCTTGCTTACCACTTTTCAATGCTCCCTTCAAGCTGCCTTGAAGCTACCTAAATTACAATTTTAGGACGGGTCTCTAGTGTCTGTAGGCAGGGCTCTGGGAAGGGAACGAGTGTTCTCTACATCAACAGGGTGCTTTCATAGACTGGGTAGGAGCCTCGCCTGCGACACTCTAGAGCTAAAAGGAAACTTGACGTGAGTCCTCTCCTCAAGGTAAAGCCTAGAATAGCCCTGCCGAAGTGGAAGCTTGGAGAGGAGTTCTTGAGGCATTAGTTTCAGGTCTGTTTTCTTTTAAGGTTAGTAAGCTTTTCAAGGCCCTGAGGACCTCGCCTGGGCACCCTATTCCCTGCAAGAACACCCAGTACCGGCAGGCTCCGATGGGCTACTAAGAAACATCCAGGCCCGGAAACTTTTCCCATTCACTCTTTGTATTTTGTGTGTAGGCCAACACACTACACTCTTCCTTGGAAGAGATAGATTTCCTCAGCTCTCCAACAGCTCCAGGAAATGTGTTCTCTCATGTCCTACAAGTCATGCAAATCTGCCTCATTGCCCTAGGCTGACGGGCACTGAGAAACCAAAACTGCTTCACATTCCTTCTACAAAGGCATACCTTAACACCTCATCCTCACAGTAGAAAGTCGGCTTGCGTTTCTGCTGTAACCACAGCACAGTTCTTCCTCTTACACTCCAGGGTTTTAGAAGAAGCTAAGCCCGATAGCCTACCCAGAGCGATCCCTGGGGGAGGCGGTTGGCTACACGCAGAATTACGTGCCAAATAAACTTTATTCAAGGAAGGGACCGGTGTGTAGCTAGAGTGTATATTTACTTGGTAGAAATCACAAGGACGTAGGCTGCATGTTCGCTGGAAACGGGGAACTTATGGCACAAGCCTTGCTTACCCATTTTGAATGCTCCATTCAAGCTGCCTTGAAGCTGCCTAAATAACAATTTTAGGACGGGTCTCTAGTCTCTGTAGGCAAGGCTCTGGGAAGGGAACGAGTGTTCTCTACATCAACAGGGTGCTTTCATAGCCTGGGTGGGAGCCTCTCCTCAGACGCTCTACAGCTAAAAGGAAACTTGACGTGAGTCCTTTCCTCAACGTAAAGCCTAGAATAGCCCTGCCGAAGTGTTAGCTTGGAGCGGAGTCCTTGAGGCATTAGTTTCAGGTCTGTTTCCTTTTAAGGTTAGTAAGCTTTTCAGGACACCGAGGACCTCGCCTGGGCACCTTATTCCCTGGAAGACCACCGAGTACCGGCAGTCTCCACTGGGCTACTAAGAAACATCCAGGCCCGGACACCTTTCCCAGTCACTCTGTGTATTTTGTGTGTAGGCCAACACACTGCACTCTTCCTTGGAAGAGCTAGATTTCCTCAGCTCTCCAACAGCCCCAGGAAATGTGTTCTCTCACGTCCTACATATCATGCAAATCTGCCTCATTGCCCTAGGCTGAGCAGCTCTGAGAAACCAAAACTGCTTCGCATTCCTTCTACAAAGTCATACCTTAAGACCCCATCCTTACAGGAGAAAGTCAGCTTGCGTTTCTGCTGTAACCAAAGCACAGATCTTCCTCTTACACTGCAGGGTTTTAGAAGAAGCTAAGCCAGATAGCCTACCTAGAGCGCTCCTTGGGGGAGGCTGTTGGCTACACGCAGAACTCCGTGCCAAATAAACTTTATTCAAGGAAGGGACCAGTGTTTAGCTAGAGTGTATATTTACTTGGTAGAAATCACAAGGAGGTAGGCTGCATGTTCGCTGGAAACGGGGAACTTATGGCACAAGCCTTGCTTACCACTTTTGAATGCTCCATTCAAGCTGCCTTGAAGCTACCTAAATTACAATTTTAGGACGGGTCTCTAGTGTCTGTAGGCAGGGCTCTGGGAAGGGAACGAGTGTTCTCTACATCAACAGGGTGCTTTCATAGACTGGGTAGGAGCCTCGCCTGAGACACTCTAGAGCTAAAAGGAAACTTGACGTGAGTCCTCTCCTCAAGGTAAAGCCTAGAATAGCCCTGCCGAAGTGGAAGCTTGGAGCGGAGTTCTTGAGGCATTAGTTTCAGGTCTGTTTTCTTTTAAGGTTAGTAAGCTTTTCAAGGCCCTGAGGACCTCGCCTGGGCACCCTATTCCCTGCAAGAACACCCAGTACCGGCAGGCTCCACTGGGCTACTAAGAAACATCCAGGCCCGGAAACTTTTCCCATTCACTCTTTGTTTTTTGTGTGTAGGCCAACACACTACACTCTTCCTTGGAAGAGCTAGATTTCCTCAGCTCTCCAACAGCTCCAGGAAATGTGTTCTCTCACGTCCTACATATCATGCAAATCTGCCTCATTGCCCTAGGCTGACCGGCACTGAGAAACCAAAACTGCTTCACATTCCTTCTACAAAGTCATACCTTAATACCTCATCCTTACAGTAGAAAGTCGGCTTGCGTTTCTGCTGTAACCACAGCACAGTTCTTCCTCTTACACTCCAGGGTTTTAGAAGAAGCTAAGCCCGATAGCCTACCCAGAGCGATCCCTGGGGGAGGCGGTTGGCTACACGCAGAATTACGTGCCAAATAAACTTTATTTAAGGAAGGGACCAGTGTGTAGCTAGAGTGTATATTTACTTGGTAGAAATCACAAGGAGGTAGGCTGCATGTTCGCTGGAAACGGGGAACTTATGGCACAAGCCTTGCTTACCCATTTTGAATGCTCCATTCAAGCTGCCTTGAAGCTGCCTAAATAACAATTTTAGGACGGGTCTCTAGTCTCTGTAGGCAAGGCTCTGGGAAGGGAACGAGTGTTCTCTACATCAACAGGGTGCTTTCATAGCCTGGGTGGGAGCCTCTCCTCAGACGCTCTACAGCTAAAAGGAAACTTGACGTGAGTCCTTTCCTCAAGGTAAAGCCTAGAATAGCCCTGCCGAAGTGGAAGCTTGGAGCGGAGTCCTTGAGACATTAGTTTCAGGTCTCTTTCCTTTTAAGGTTAGTAAGCTTTTCAGGACACCGAGGACCTCGCCTGGGCACCTTATTCCCTGGAAGACCACCGAGTACCGGCAGTCTCCACTGGGCTACTAAGAAACATCCAGGCCCGGACACCTTTCCCAGTCACTCTGTGTATTTTGTGTGTAGGCCAACACACTGCACTCTTCCTTGGAAGAGCTAGATTTCCTCAGCTCTCCAACAGCCCCAGGAAATTTGTTCTCTCACGTCCTACATATCATGCAAATCTGCCTCATTGCCCTAGGCTGAGCAGCTCTGAGAAACCAAAACTGCTTCGCATTCCTTCTACAAAGTCATACCTTAAGACCCCATCCTTACAGGAGAAAGTCAGCTTGCGTTTCTGCTGTAACCAAAGCACAGATCTTCCTCTTACACTGCAGGGTTTTAGAAGAAGCTAAGCCAGATAGCCTACCTAGAGCGCTCCTTGGGGGAGGCTGTTGGCTACACGCAGAAATCCGTGCCAAATAAACTTTATTCAAGGAAGGGACCAGTGTGTAGCTAGAGTGTATATTTACTTGGTAGAAATCACAAGTAGGTAGGCCGCGTGTTCGCTGGAAACGGTGACCTTATGGCACAAGCCTTGCTTTCCCATTTTGAATGCTCCATGCATGCTGCCTTGAAGTTACCTAAATAACAGTTTTAGGACGAGTCTTTAGTCATTGTAGGCAGGGCTCTGGGAAGGGAACGAGTGTTCTCTGCATCAACAGGGTGCTTTCATAGCCTGGGTGGGAGCCTCTCCTCAGACGCCCTAGAGATAAAGGAAACTTGACGTGAGTTCTTTCCTCCAGGTAAAGCCTTGACTAGCCCTGCCGAAGCTGAGCTTGAAGCAGTTTCCTTGTGGCATTTGTTTTAGGTCTGTTTTCTTTTAAGGTTAGTAAGCTTGTCAAGACACCGAGGACCTCTCGTGGGCACCCTATTCCCTGCAAGAGCACCGAGTACCAGCAGGCTCCACTGGGCTACTAAGAAACATCCAGGCCCGGAAACGTTTCCCAGTCACTGTGTATTTTGTGTGTAGGGCAACACACTGCACTCTTCCTTGGAAGAGCTAGATTTCCTCAGCTCTCCAACAACTCCAGGAAATGTGTTCTCTCAATTCCTATATGTCATGCAAATCTCCCTCATTGCCCTAGGCTGAGCAGCACTGAGAAACCAAAACTGCAACGCATTCCTTCTTTAAAGTCAAACCTTAAGACCCCATCCTTACAGGAGAAAGTCGGCTTGCTTTCCTGCTGTAACCAAAGCACAGTTCTTCCTCTTACACTCCAGGGTTTTAGAAGAAGCAGAGCCCGATAGCCTACCCAGAGCGCTCCCAAGGGGAGGCGGTTGGCTACACGCAGAATTCCGTGCCAAATAAACTTTATTCAAGGAAGGGACCAGTGTGTAGCTAGAGTGTATATTTACTTGGTAGAAATCACAAGGAGGTAGGCTGCATGTTCGCTGGAACCGGGGAACTTATGGCACAAGCCTTGCTTACCACTTTTGAATGCTCCATTCAAGCTGCCTTGAAGCTACCTAAATTACAATTTTAGGACGGGTCTCTAGTGTCTGTAGGCAGGGCTCTGGGAAGGGAACGAGTGTTCTCTACATCAACAGGGTGCTTTCATAGACTGGGTAGGAGCCTCGCCTGCGACACTCTAGAGCTAAAAGGAAACTTGACGTGAGTCCTCTCCTCAAGGTAAAGCCTAGAATAGCCCTGCCGAAGTGGAAGCTTGGAGAGGAGTTCTTGAGGCATTAGTTTCAGGTCTGTTTTCTTTTAAGGTTAGTAAGCTTTTCAAGGCCCTGAGGACCTCGCCTGGGCACCCTATTCCCTGCAAGAACACCCAGTACCGGCAGGCTCCACTGGGCTACTAAGAAACATCCAGGCCCGGAAACTTTTCCCATTGACTCTTTGTATTTTGTGTGTAGGCCAACACACTACACTCTTCCTTGGAAGAGCTAGATTTCCTCAGCTCTCCAACAGCTCCAGGAAATGTGTTCTCTCACGTCCTACATATCATGCAAATCTGCCTCATTGCCCTAGGCTGACCGGCACTGAGAAACCAAAACCGCTTCACATTCCTTCTACAAAGTCATACCTTAACACCCCATCCTTACAGTAGAAAGTCGGCTTGCGTTTCTGCTGTAACCACAGCACAGTTCTTCCTCTTACACTCCAGGGTTTTAGAAGAAGCTAAGCCCGGTAGCCTACCCAGAGCGATCCCTGGGGGAGGCGGTTGGCTACACGCAGAATTACGTGCCAAATAAACTTTATTCAAGGAAGGGACCAGTGTGTAGCTAGAGTGTATATTTACTTGGTAGAAATCACAAGGACGTAGGCTGCATGTTCGCTGGAAACGGGGAACTTATGGCACAAGCCTTGCTTACCACTTTTGAATGCTCCATGCATGCTGCCTTGAAGTTACCTAAATAACAGTTTTAGGACGAGTCTTTAGTCATTGTAGGCAGGGCTCTGGGAAGGGAACGAGTGTTCTCTGCATCAACAGGGTGCTTTCATAGCCTGGGTGGGAGCCTCTCCTCAGACGCCCTAGAGATAAAGGAAACTTGACGTGAGTTCTTTCCTCCAGGTAAAGCCTTGACTAGCCCTGCCGAAGCTGAGCTTGAAGCAGTTTCCTTGTGGCATTTGTTTTAGGTCTGTTTTCTTTTAAGGTTAGTAAGCTTGTCAAGACACCGAGGACCTCTCGTGGGCACCCTATTCCCTGCAAGAGCACCGAGTACCAGCAGGCTCCACTGGGCTACTAAGAAACATCCAGGCCCGGAAACGTTTCCCAGTCACTGTGTATTTTGTGTGTAGGGCAACACACTGCACTCTTCCTTGGAAGAGCTAGATTTCCTCAGCTCTCCAACAACTCCAGGAAATGTGTTCTCTCAATTCCTATATGTCATGCAAATCTCCCTCATTGCCCTAGGCTGAGCAGCACTGAGAAACCAAAACTGCAACGCATTCCTTCTTTAAAGTCAAACCTTAAGACCCCATCCTTACAGGAGAAAGTCGGCTTGCTTTCCTGCTGTAACCAAAGCACAGTTCTTCCTCTTACACTCCAGGGTTTTAGAAGAAGCAGAGCCCGATAGCCTACCCAGAGCGCTCCCAAGGGGAGGCGGTTGGCTACACGCAGAATTCCGTGCCAAATAAACTTTATTCAAGGAAGGGACCAGTGTGTAGCTAGAGTGTATATTTACTTGGTAGAAATCACAAGGAGGTAGGCTGCATGTTCGCTGGAAACGGGGAACGTATGGCACAAGCCTTGCTTACCACTTTTGAATGCTCCATTCAAGCTGCCTTGAAGCTACCTAAATTACAATTTTAGGACGGGTCTCTAGTGTCTGTAGGCAGGGCTCTGGGAAGGGAACGAGTGTTCTCTACATCAACAGGGTGCTTTCATAGACTGGGTAGGAGCCTCGCCTGAGACACTCTAGAGCTAAAAGGAAACTTGACGTGAGTCCTCTCCTCAAGGTAAAGCCTAGAATAGCCCTGCCGAAGTGGAAGCTTGGAGCGGAGTTCTTGAGGCATTAGTTTCAGGTCTGTTTTCTTTTAAGGTTAGTAAGCTTTTCAAGGCCCTGAGGACCTCGCCTGGGCACCCTATTCCCTGCAAGAACACCCAGTACCGGCAGGCTCCACTGGGCTACTAAGAAACATCCAGGCCCGGAAAATTTTCCCATTCACTCTTTGTATTTTGTGTGTAGGCCAACACACTACACTCTTCCTTGGAAGAGCTAGATTTCCTCAGCTCTCCAACAGCTCCAGGAAATGTGTTCTCTCACGTCCTACATATCATGCAAATCTGCCTCATTGCCCTAGGCAGACCGGCACTGAGAAACCAAAACTGCTTCACATTCCTTCTACAAAGTCATACCTTAACACCCCATCCTTACAGGAGAAAGTCAGCTTGCGTTTCTGCTGTAACCAAAGCACAGATCTTCCTCTTACACTGCAGGGTTTTAGAAGAAGCTAAGCCAGATAGCCTACCTAGAGCGCTCCTTGGGGGAGGCTGTTGGCTACACGCAGAACTCCGTGCCAAATAAACTTTATTCAAGGAAGGGACCAGTGTGTAGCTAGAGTGTATATTTACTTGGTAGAAATCACAAGTAGGTAGGCCGCGTGTTCGCTGGAAACGGTGACCTTATGGCACAAGCCTTGCTTTCCCATTTTGAATGCTCCATGCATGCTGCCTTGAAGTTACCTAAATAACAGTTTTAGGACGAGTCTTTAGTCATTGTAGGCAGGGCTCTGGGAAGGGAACGAGTGTTCTCTGCATCAACAGGGTGCTTTCATAGCCTGGGTGGGAGCCTCTCCTCAGACGCCATAGAGATAAAGGAAACTTGACGTGAGTTCTTTCCTCCAGGTAAAGCCTTGAATAGCCCTGCCGAAGCTGAGCTTGAAGCAGTTTCCTTGTGGCATTTGTTTTAGTTCTGTTTTCTTTTAAGGTTAGTAAGCTTGTCAAGACACCGAGGACCTCTCGTGGGCACCCTATTCCCTGCAAGAGCCCCGAGTACCAGCAGGCTCCACTGGGCTACTAAAAAACATCCAGGCCCGGAAACGTTTCCCAGTCACTGTGTATTTTGTGTGTAGGGCAACACACTGCACTCTTCCTTGGAAGAGCTAGATTTCCTCAGCTCTCCAACAACTCCAGGCAATGTGTTCTCTCAATTCCTATATGTCATGCAAATCTCCCTCATTGCCCTAGGCTGAGCAGCACTGAGAAACCAAAACTGCAACGCATTCCTTCTTTAAAGTCAAACCTTAAGACCCCTTCCTTACAGGAGAAAGTCGGCTTGCTTTCCTGCTGTAACCAAAGCACAGTTCTTCCTCTTACACTCCAGGGTTTTAGAAGAAGCAGAGCCCGATAGCCTACCCAGAGCGCTCCCAAGGGGAGGCGGTTGGCTACACGCAGAATTCCGTGCCAAATAAACTTTATTCAAGGAAGGGACCAGTGTGTAGCTAGAGTGTATATTTACTTGGTAGAAATCACAAGGAGGTAGGCTGCATGTTCGCTGGAAACGGGGAACTTATGGCACAAGCCGTGCTTACCACTTTTGAATGCTCCATTCAAGCTGCCTTGAAGCTACCTAAATTACAATTTTAGGACGGGTCTCTAGTGTCTGTAGGCAGGGCTCTGGGAAGGGAACGAGTGTTCTCTACATCAACAGGGTGCTTTCATAGACTGGGTAGGAGCCTCGCCTGCGACACTCTAGAGCTAAAAGGAAACTTGACGTGAGTCCTCTCCTCAAGGTAAAGCCTAGAATAGCCCTGCCGAAGTGGAAGCTTGGAGAGGAGTTCTTGAGGCATTAGTTTCAGGTCTGTTTTCTTTTAAGGTTAGTAAGCTTTTCAAGGCCCTGAGGACCTCGCCTGGGCACCCTATTCCCTGCAAGAACACCCAGTACTGGCAGGCTCCACTGGGCTACTAAGAAACATCCAGGCCCGGAAACTTTTCCCATTCGCTCTTTGTATTTTGTGTGTAGGCCAACACACTACACTCTTCCTTGGAAGAGCTAGATTTCCTCAGCTCTCCAACAGCTCCAGGAAATGTGTTCTCTCAGGTCCTACATATCATGCAAATCTGCCTCATTGCCCTAGGCTGACCGGCACTGAGAAACCAAAACTGCTTCACATTCCTTCTACAAAGTCATACCTTAACACCCCATCCTTACAGTAGAAAGTCGGCTTGCGTTTCTGCTGTAACCACAGCACAGTTCTTCCTCTTACACTCCAGGGTTTTAGAAGAAGCCAAGCCCGATAGCCTACCCAGAGCGATCCCTGGGGGAGGCGGTTGGCTACACGCAGAATTACGTGCCAAATAAACTTTATTCAAGGAAGGGACCAGTGTGTAGCTAGAGTGTATATTTACTTGGTAGAAATCACAAGGAGGTAGGCTGCATGTTCGCTGGAAACGGGGAACTTATGGCACAAGCCTTGCTTACCCATTTTGAATGCTCCATTCAAGCTGCCTTGAAGCTGCCTAAATAACAATTTTAGGACGGGTCTCTAGTCTCTGTAGGCAAGGCTCTGGGAAGGAAACGAGTGTTCTCTACATCAACAGGGTGCTTTCATAGACTGGGTAGGAGCCTCGCCTGAGACACTCTAGAGCTAAAAGGAAACTTGACGTGAGTCCTCTCCTCAAGGTAAAGCCTAGAATAGCCCTGCCGAAGTGGAAGCTTGGAGCGGAGTTCTTGAGGCATTAGTTTCAGGTCTGTTTTCTTTTAAGGTTAGTAAGCTTTTCAAGGCCCTGAGGACCTCGCCTGGGCACCCTATTCCCTGCAAGAACACCCAGTACCGGCAGGCTCCACTGGGCTACTAAGAAACATCCAGGCCCGGAAACTTTTCCCATTCACTCTTTGTATTTTGTGTGTAGGCCAACACACTACACTCTTCCTTGGAAGAGCTAGATTTCCTCAGCTCTCCAACAGCTCCAGGAAATGTGTTCTCTCACGTCCTACATATCATGCAAATCTGCCTCATTGCCCTAGGCAGACCGGCACTGAGAAACCAAAACGGCTTCACATTCCTTCTACAAAGTCATACCTTAACACCCCATCCTTACAGGAGAAAGTCAGCTTGCGTTTCTGCTGTAACCAAAGCACAGATCTTCCTCTTACACTGCAGGGTTTTAGAAGAAGCTAAGCCAGATAGCCTACCTAGAGCGCTCCTTGGGGGAGGCTGTTGGCTACACGCAGAACTCCGTGCCAAATAAACTTTATTCAAGGAAGGGACCAGTGTGTAGCTAGAGTGTATATTTACTTGGTAGAAATCACAAGTAGGTAGGCCGCGTGTTCGCTGGAAACGGTGACCTTATGGCACAAGCCTTGCTTTCCCATTTTGAATGCTCCATGCATGCTGCCTTGAAGTTACCTAAATAACAGTTTTAGGACGAGTCTTTAGTCATTGTAGGCAGGGCTCTGGGAAGGGAACGAGTGTTCTCTGCATCAACAGGGTGCTTTCATAGCCTGGGTGGGAGCCTCTCCTCAGACGCCATAGAGATAAAGGAAACTTGACGTGAGTTCTTTCCTCCAGGTAAAGCCTTGAATAGCCCTGCCGAAGCTGAGCTTGAAGCAGTTTCCTTGTGGCATTTGTTTTAGGTCTGTTTTCTTTTAAGGTTAGTAAGCTTGTCAAGACACCGAGGACCTCTCGTGGGCACCCTATTCCCTGCAAGAGCACCGAGTACCAGCAGGCTCCACTGGGCTACTAAGAAACATCCAGGCCCGGAAACGTTTCCCAGTCACTGTGTATTTTGTGTGTAGGGCAACACACTGCACTCTTCCTTGGAAGAGCTAGATTTCCTCAGCTCTCCAACAACTCCAGGCAATGTGTTCTCTCAATTCCTATATGTCATGCAAATCTCCCTCATTGCCCTAGGCTGAGCAGCACTGAGAAACCAAAACTGCAACGCATTCCTTCTTTAAAGTCAAACCTTAAGACCCCTTCCTTACAGGAGAAAGTCGGCTTGCTTTCCTGCTGTAACCAAAGCACAGTTCTTCCTCTTACACCCCAGGGTTTTAGAAGAAGCAGAGCCCGATAGCCTACCCAGAGCGCTCCCAAGGGGAGGCGGTTGGCTACACGCAGAATTCCGTGCCAAATAAACTTTATTCAAGGAAGGGACCAGTGTGTAGCTAGAGTGTATATTTACTTGGTAGAAATCACAAGGAGGTAGGCTGCATGTTCGCTGGAAACGGGGAACTTATGGCACAAGCCGTGCTTACCACTTTTGAATGCTCCATTCAAGCTGCCTTGAAGCTACCTAAATTACAATTTTAGGACGGGTCTCTAGTGTCTGTAGGCAGGGCTCTGGGAAGGGAACGAGTGTTCTCTACATCAACAGGGTGCTTTCATAGACTGGGTAGGAGCCTCGCCTGCGACACTCTAGAGCTAAAAGGAAACTTGACGTGAGTCCTTTCCTCAAGGTAAAGCCTAGAATAGCCCTGCCGAAGTGGAAGCTTGGAGCGGAGTCCTTGAGGCATTAGTTTCAGGTCTGTTTCCTTTTAAGTTTAGTAAGCTTTTCAGGACACGGAGGACCTCGCCTGGGCACCTTATTCCCTGGAAGACCACCGAGTACCGGCAGTCTCCACTGGGCTACTAAGAAACATCCAGGCCCGGACACCTTTCCCAGTCACTCTGTGTATTTTGTGTGTAGGCCAACACACTGCACTCTTCCTTGGAAGAGCTAGATTTCCTCAGCTCTCCAACAGCCCCAGGAAATGTGTTCTCTCACGTCCTACATATCATGCAAATCTGCCTCATTGCCCTAGGCTCAGCAGCTCTGAGAAACCAAAACTGCTTCGCATTCCTTCTACAAAGTCATACCTTAAGACCCCATCCTTACAGGAGAAAGTCAGCTTGCGTTTCTGCTGTAACCAAAGCACAGATCTTCCTCTTACACTGCAGGGTTTTAGAAGAAGCTAAGCCAGATAGCCTACCTAGAGTGCTCCTTGGGGGAGGCTGTTGGCTACACGCAGAACTCCGTGCCAAATAAACTTTATTCAAGGAAGGGACCAGTGTTTAGCTAGAGTGTATATTTACTTGGTAGAAATCACAAGTAGGTAGGCCGCGTGTTCGCTGGAAACGGTGACCTTATGGCACAAGCCTTGCTTTCCCATTTTGAATGCTCCATGCATGCTGCCTTGAAGTAACCTAAATAACAGTTTTAGGACCAGTCTTTAGTCATTGTAGGCAGGGCTCTGGGAAGGGAACGAGTGTTCTCTGCATCAACAGGGTGCTTTCATAGCCTGGGTGGGAGCCTCTCCTCAGACGCCCTAGAGATAAAGGAAACTTGACGTGAGTTCTTTCCTCCAGGTAAAGCCTTGACTCGCCCTGCCGAAGCTGAGCTTGAAGCAGTTTCCTTGTGGCATTTGTTTTAGGTCTGTTTTCTTTTAAGGTTAGTAAGCTTGTCAAGACACCGAGGACCTCTCGTGGGCACCCTATTCCCTGCAAGAGCACCGAGTACCAGCAGGCTCCACTGGGCTACTAAGAAACATCCAGGCCCGGAAACGTTTCCCAGTCACTGTGTATTTTGTGTGTAGGGCAACACACTGCACTCTTCCTTGGAAGAGCTAGATTTCCTCAGCTCTCCAACAACTCCAGGCAATGTGTTCTCTCAATTCCTATATGTCATGCAAATCTCCCTCATTGCCCTAGGCTGAGCAGCACTGAGAAACCAAAACTGCAACGCATTCCTTCTTTAAAGTCAAACCTTAAGACCCCTTCCTTACAGGAGAAAGTCGGCTTGCTTTCCTGCTGTAACCAAAGCACAGTTCTTCCTCTTACACTCCAGGGTTTTAGAAGAAGCAGAGCCCGATAGCCTACCCAGAGCGCTCCCAAGGGGAGGCGGTTGGCTACACGCAGAATTCCGTGCCAAATAAACTTTATTCAAGGAAGGGACCAGTGTGTAGCTAGAGTGTATATTTACTTGGTAGAAATCACAAGGAGGTAGGCTGCATGTTCGCTGGAAACGGGGAACTTATGGCACAAGCCGTGCTTACCACTTTTGAATGCTCCATTCAAGCTGCCTTGAAGCTACCTAAATTACAATTTTAGGACGGGTCTCTAGTGTCTGTAGGCAGGGCTCTGGGAAGGGAACGAGTGTTCTCTACATCAACAGGGTGCTTTCATAGACTGGGTAGGAGCCTCGCCTGCGACACTCTAGAGCTAAAAGGAAACGACGTGAGTCCTCTCCTCAAGGTAAAGCCTAGAATAGCCCTGCCGAAGTGGAAGCTTGGAGAGGAGTTCTTGAGGCATTAGTTTCAGGTCTGTTTTCTTTTAAGGTTAGTAAGCTTTTCAAGGCCCTGAGGACCTCGCCTGGGCACCCTATTCCCTGCAAGAACACCCAGTACCGGCAGGCTCCACTGGGCTACTAAGAAACATCCAGGCCCGGAAACTTTTCCCATTCGCTCTTTGTATTTTGTGTGTAGGCCAACACACTACACTCTTCCTTGGAAGAGCTAGATTTCCTCAGCTCTCCAACAGCTCCAGGAAATGTGTTCTCTCACGTCCTACATATCATGCAAATCTGCCTCATTGCCCTAGGCTGACCGGCACTGAGAAACCAAAACTGCTTCACATTCCTTCTACAAAGTCATACCTTAACACCCCATCCTTACAGTAGAAAGTCGGCTTGCGTTTCTGCTGTAACCACAGCACAGTTCTTACTCTTACACTCCAGGGTTTTAGAAGAAGCCAAGCCCGATAGCCTACCCAGAGCGATCCCTGGGGGAGGCGGTTGGCTACACGCAGAATTACGTGCCAAATAAACTTTATTCAAGGAAGGGACCAGTGTGTAGCTAGAGTGTATATTTACTTGGTAGAAATCACAAGGAGGTAGGCTGCATGTTCGCTGGAAACGGGGAACTTATGGCACAAGCCTTGCTTACCCATTTTGAATGCTCCATTCAAGCTGCCTTGAAGCTGCCTAAATAACAAATTTAGGACGGGTCTCTAGTCTCTGTAGGCAAGGCCCTGGGAAGGGAACGAGTGTTCTCTACATCAACAGGGTGCTTTCATAGCCTGGGTGGGAGCCTCTCCTCAGACGCTCTACAGCTAAAAGGAAACTTGACGTGAGTCCTTTCCTCAAGGTAAAGCCTAGAATAGCCCTGCCGAAGTGGAAGCTTGGAGCGGAGTCCTTGAGGCATTAGTTTCAGGTCTGTTTCCTTTTAAGGTTAGTAAGCTTTTCAGGACACGGAGGACCTCGCCTGGGCACCTTATTCCCTGGAAGACCACCGAGTACCGGCAGTCTCCACTGGGCTACTAAGAAACATCCAGGCCCGGACACCTTTCCCAGTCACTCTGTGTATTTTGTGTGTAGGCCAACACACTGCACTCTTCCTTGGAAGAGCTAGATTTCCTCAGCTCTCCAACAGCCCCAGGAAATGTGTTCTCTCACGTCCTACATATCATGCAAATCTGCCTCATTGCCCTAGGCTGAGCAGCTCTGAGAAACCAAAACTGCTTCGCATTCCTTCTACAAAGTCATACCTTAAGACCCCATCCTTACAGGAGAAAGTCAGCTTGCGTTTCTGCTGTAACCAAAGCACAGATCTTCCTCTTACACTGCAGGGTTTTAGAAGAAGCTAAGCCAGATAGCCTACCTAGAGCGCTCCTTGGGGGAGGCTGTTGGCTACACGCAGAACTCCGTGCCAAATAAACTTTATTCAAGGAAGGGACCAGTGTTTAGCTAGAGTGTATATTTACTTGGTAGAAATCACAAGTAGGTAGGCCGCGTGTTCGCTGGAAACGGTGACCTTATGGCACAAGCCTTGCTTTCCCATTTTGAATGCTCCATGCATGCTGCCTTGAAGTAACCTAATTAACAGTTTTAGGACCAGTCTTTAGTCATTGTAGGCAGGGCTCTGGGAAGGGAACGAGTGTTCTCTGCATCAACAGGGTGCTTTCATAGCCTGGGTGGGAGCCTCTCCTCAGACGCCCTAGAGATAAAGGAAACTTGACGTGAGTTCTTTCCTCCAGGTAAAGCCTTGACTAGCCCTGCCGAAGCTGAGCTTGAAGCAGTTTCCTTGTGGCATTTGTTTTAGGTCTGTTTTCTTTTAAGGTTAGTAAGCTTGTCAAGACACCGAGGACCTCTCGTGGGCACCCTATTCCCTGCAAGAGCACCGAGTACCAGCAGGCTCCACTGGGCTACTAAGAAACATCCAGGCCCGGAAACGTTTCCCAGTCACTGTGTATTTTGTGTGTAGGGCAACACACTGCAGTCTTCCTTGGAAGAGCTAGATTTCCTCAGCTCTCCAACAACTCCAGGCAATGTGTTCTCTCAATTCCTATATGTCATGCAAATCTCCCTCATTGCCCTAGGCTGAGCAGCACTGAGAAACCAAAACTGCAACGCATTCCTTCTTTAAAGTCAAACCTTAAGACCCCATCCTTACAGGAGAAAGTCGGCTTGCTTTCCTGCTGTAACCAAAGCACAGTTCTTCCTCTTACACTCCAGGGTTTTAGAAGAAGCAGAGCCCGATAGCCTACCCAGAGCGCTCCCAAGGGGAGGCGGTTGGCTACACGCAGAATTCCGTGCCAAATAAACTTTATTCAAGGAAGGGACCAGTGTGTAGCTAGAGTGTATATTTACTTGGTAGAAATCACAAGGAGGTAGGCTGCATGTTCGCTGGAAACGGGGAACTTATGGCACAAGCCTTGCTTACCACTTTTCAATGCTCCATTCAAGCTGCCTTGAAGCTACCTAAATTACAATTTTAGGACGGGTCTCTAGTGTCTGTAGGCAGGGCTCTGGGAAGGGAACGAGTGTTCTCTACATCAACAGGGTGCTTTCATAGACTGGGTAGGAGCCTCGCCTGCGACACTCTAGAGCTAAAAGGAAACTTGACGTGAGTCCTCTCCTCAAGGTAAAGCCTAGAATAGCCCTGCCGAAGTGGAAGCTTGGAGAGGAGTTCTTGAGGCATTAGTTTCAGGTCTGTTTTCTTTTAAGGTTAGTAAGCTTTTCAAGGCCCTGAGGACCTCGCCTGGGCACCCTATTCCCTGCAAGAACACCCAATACAGGAAGGCTCCACTGGGCTACTAAGAAACATCCAGGCCCGGAAACTTTTCCCATTCACTCTTTGTATTTTGTGTGTAGGCCAACACACTACACTCTTCCTTGGAAGAGCTAGATTTCCTCAGCTCTCCAACAGCTCCAGGAAATGTGTTCTCTCACGTCCTACATATCATGCAAATCTGCCTCATTGCCCTAGGCTGACCGGCACTGAGAAACCAAAACTGCTTCACATTCCTTCTACAAAGTCATACCTTAACACCTCATCCTTACAGTCGAAAGTCGGCTTGCGTTTCTGCTGTAACCACAGCACAGTTCTTCCTCTTACACTCCAGGGTTTTAGAAGAAGCTAAGCCCGATAGCCTACCCAGAGCGATCCCTGGGGGAGGCGGTTGGCTACACGCAGAATTACGTGCCAAATAAACTTTATTCAAGGAAGGGACCAGTGTTTAGCTAGAGTGTATATTTACTTGGTAGAAATCACAAGTAGGTAGGCCGCGTGTTCGCTGGAAACGGTGACCTTATGGCACAAGCCTTGCTTTCCCATTTTGAATGCTCCATGCATGCTGCCTTGAAGTAACCTAAATAACAGTTTTAGGACCAGTCTTTAGTCATTGTAGGCAGGGCTCTGGGAAGGGAACGAGTGTTCTCTGCATCAACAGGGTGCTTTCATAGCCTGGGTGGGAGCCTCTCCTCAGACGCCCTAGAGATAAAGGAAACTTGACGTGAGTTCTTTCCTCCAGGTAAAGCCTTGACTAGCCCTGCCGAAGCTGAGCTTGAAGCAGTTTCCTTGTGGCATTTGTTTTAGGTCTGTTTTCTTTTAAGGTTAGTAAGCTTGTCAAGACACCGAGGACCTCTCGTGGGCACCCTATTCCCTGCAAGAGCACCGAGTACCAGCAGGCTCCACTGGGCTACTAAGAAACATCCAGGCCCGGAAACGTTTCCCAGTCACTGTGTATTTTGTGTGTAGGGCAACACACTGCACTCTTCCTTGGAAGAGCTAGATTTCCTCAGCTCTCCAACAACTCCAGGAAATGTGTTCTCTCAATTCCTATATGTCATGCAAATCTCCCTCATTGCCCTAGGCTGAGCAGCACTGAGAAACCAAAACTGCAACGCATTCCTTCTTTAAAGTCAAACCTTAAGACCCCATCCTTACAGGAGAAAGTCGGCTTGCTTTCCTGCTGTAACCAAAGCACAGTTCTTCCTCTTACACTCCAGGGTTTTAGAAGAAGCAGAGCCCGATAGCCTACCCAGAGCGCTCCCAAGGGGAGGCGGTTGGCTACACGCAGAATTCCGTGCCAAATAAACTTTATTCAAGGAAGGGACCAGTGTGTAGCTAGAGTGTATATTTACTTGGTAGAAATCACAAGGAGGTAGGCTGCATGTTCGCTGGAAACGGGGAACTTATGGCACAAGCCTTGCTTACCACTTTTCAATGCTCCATTCAAGCTGCCTTGAAGCTACCTAAATTACAATTTTAGGACGGGTCTCTAGTGTCTGTAGGCAGGGCTCTGGGAAGGGAACGAGTGTTCTCTACATCAACAGGGTGCTTTCATAGACTGGGTAGGAGCCTCGCCTGCGACACTCTAGAGCTAAAAGGAAACTTGACGTGAGTCCTCTCCTCAAGGTAAAGCCTAGAATAGCCCTGCCGAAGTGGAAGCTTGGAGAGGAGTTCTTGAGGCATTAGTTTCAGGTCTGTTTTCTTTTAAGGTTAGTAAGCTTTTCAAGGCCCTGAGGAACTCGCCTGGGCACCCTATTCCCTGCAAGAACACCCAGTACCGGCAGGCTCCACTGGGCTACTAAGAAACATCCAGGCCCGGAAACTTTTCCCATTCACTCTTTGTGTTTTGTGTGTAGGCCAACACACTACACTCTTCCTTGGAAGAGCTAGATTTCCTCAGCTCTCCAACAGCTCCAGGAAATGTGTTCTCTCACGTCCTACATATCATGCAAATCTGCCTCATTGCCCTAGGCTGACCGGCACTGAGAAACCAAAACTGCTTCACATTCCTTCTACAAAGTCATACCTTAACACCTCATCCTTACAGTCGAAAGTCGGCTTGCGTTTCTGCTGTAACCACAGCACAGTTCTTCCTCTTACACTCCAGGGTTTTAGAAGAAGCTAAGCCCGATAGCCTACCCAGAGCGATCCCTGGGGGAGGCGGTTGGCTACACGCAGAATTACGTGCCAAATAAACTTTATTCAAGGAAGGGACCAGTGTGTAGCTAGAGTGTATATTTACTTGGTAGAAATCACAAGGACGTAGGCTGCGTGTTCGCTGGAAACGGGGAACTTATGGCACAAGCCTTGCTTACCACTTTTGAATGCTCCATGCATGCTGCCTTGAAGTTACCTAAATAACAGTTTTAGGACGAGTCTTTAGTCATTGTAGGCAGGGCTCTGGGAAGGGAACGAGTGTTCTCTGCATCAACAGGGTGCTTTCATAGCCTGGGTGGGAGCCTCTCCTCAGACGCCCTAGAGATAAAGGAAACTTGACGTGAGTTCTTTCCTCCAGGTAAAGCCTTGACTAGCCCTGCCGAAGCTGAGCTTGAAGCAGTTTCCTTGTGGCATTTGTTTTAGGTCTGTTTTCTTTTAAGGTTAGTAAGCTTGTCAAGACACCGAGGACCTCTCGTGGGCACCCTATTCCCTGCAAGAGCACCGAGTACCAGCAGGCTCCACTGGGCTACTAAGAAACATCCAGGCCCGGAAACGTTTCCCAGTCACTGTGTATTTTGTGTGTAGGGCAACACACTGCACTCTTCCTTGGAAGAGCTAGATTTCCTCAGCTCTCCAACAACTCCAGGCAATGTGTTCTCTCAATTCCTATATGTCATGCAAATCTCCCTCATTGCCCTAGGCTGAGCAGCACTGAGAAACCAAAACTGCAACGCATTCCTTCTTTAAAGTCAAACCTTAAGACCCCATCCTTACAGGAGAAAGTCGGCTTGCTTTCCTGCTGTAACCAAAGCACAGTTCTTCCTCTTACACTCCAGGGTTTTAGAAGAAGCAGAGCCCGATAGCCTACCCAGAGCGCTCCCAAGGGGAGGCGGTTGGCTACACGCAGAATTCCGTGCCAAATAAACTTTATTCAAGGAAGGGACCAGTGTGTAGCTAGAGTGTATATTTACTTGGTAGAAATCACAAGGAGGTAGGCTGCATGTTCGCTGGAAACGGGGAACTTATGGCACAAGCCTTGCTTACCACTTTTCAATGCTCCATTCAAGCTGCCTTGAAGCTACCTAAATTACAATTTTAGGACGGGTCTCTAGTGTCTGTAGGCAGGGCTCTGGGAAGGGAACGAGTGTTCTCTACATCAACAGGGTGCTTTCATAGACTGGGTAGGAGCCTCGCCTGCGACACTCTAGAGCTAAAAGGAAACTTGACGTGAGTCCTCTCCTCAAGGTAAAGCCTAGAATAGCCCTGCCGAAGTGGAAGCTTGGAGAGGAGTTCTTGAGGCATTAGTTTCAGGTCTGTTTTCTTTTAAGGTTAGTAAGCTTTTCAAGGCCCTGAGGAACTCGCCTGGGCACCCTATTCCCTGCAAGAACACCCAGTACCGGCAGGCTCCACTGGGCTACTAAGAAACATCCAGGCCCGGAAACTTTTCCCATTCACTCTTTGTGTTTTGTGTGTAGGCCAACACACTACACTCTTCCTTGGAAGAGCTAGATTTCCTCAGCTCTCCAACAGCTCCAGGAAATGTGTTCTCTCACGTCCTACATATCATGCAAATCTGCCTCATTGCCCTAGGCTGACCGGCACTGAGAAACCAAAACTGCTTCACATTCCTTCTACAAAGTCATACCTTAACACCTCATCCTTACAGTCGAAAGTCGGCTTGCGTTTCTGCTGTAACCACAGCACAGTTCTTCCTCTTACACTCCAGGGTTTTAGAAGAAGCTAAGCCCGATAGCCTACCCAGAGCGATCCCTGGGGGAGGCGGTTGGCTACACGCAGAATTACGTGCCAAATAAACTTTATTCAAGGAAGGGACCAGTGTGTAGCTAGAGTGTATATTTACTTGGTAGAAATCACAAGGACGTAGGCTGCATGTTCGCTGGAAACGGGGAACTTATGGCACAAGCCTTGCTTACCACTTTTGAATGCTCCATGCATGCTGCCTTGAAGTTACCTAAATAACAGTTTTAGGACGAGTCTTTAGTCATTGTAGGCAGGGCTCTGGGAAGGGAACGAGTGTTCTCTGCATCAACAGGGTGCTTTCATAGCCTGGGTGGGAGCCTCTCCTCAGACGCCCTAGAGATAAAGGAAACTTGACGTGAGTTCTTTCCTCCAGGTAAAGCCTTGACTAGCCCTGCCGAAGCTGAGCTTGAAGCAGTTTCCTTGTGGCATTTGTTTTAGGTCTGTTTTCTTTTAAGGTTAGTAAGCTTGTCAAGACACCGAGGACCTCTCGTGGGCACCCTATTCCCTGCAAGAGCACCGAGTACCAGCAGGCTCCACTGGGCTACTAAGAAACATCCAGGCCCGGAAACGTTTCCCAGTCACTGTGTATTTTGTGTGTAGGGCAACACACTGCACTCTTCCTTGGAAGAGCTAGATTTCCTCAGCTCTCCAACAACTCCAGGCAATGTGTTCTCTCAATTCCTATATGTCATGCAAATCTCCCTCATTGCCCTAGGCTGAGCAGCACTGAGAAACCAAAACTGCAACGCATTCCTTCTTTAAAGTCAAACCTTAAGACCCCATCCTTACAGGAGAAAGTCGGCTTGCTTTCCTGCTGTAACCAAAGCACAGTTCTTCCTCTTACACTCCAGGGTTTTAGAAGAAGCAGAGCCCGATAGCCTACCCAGAGCGCTCCCAAGGGGAGGCGGTTGGCTACACGCAGAATTCCGTGCCAAATAAACTTTATTCAAGGAAGGGACCAGTGTGTAGCTAGAGTGTATATTTACTTGGTAGAAATCACAAGGAGGTAGGCTGCATGTTCGCTGGAAACGGGGAACGTATGGCACAAGCCTTGCTTACCATTTTTGAATGCTCCATTCAAGCTGCCTTGAAGCTACCTAAATTACAATTTTAGGACGGGTCTCTAGTGTCTGTAGGCAGGGCTCTGGGAAGGGAACGAGTGTTCTCTACATCAACAGGGTGCTTTCATAGACTGGGTAGGAGCCTCACCTGAGACACTCTAGAGCTAAAAGGAAACTTGACGTGAGTCCTCTCCTCAAGGTAAAGCCTAGAATAGCCCTGCCGAAGTGGAAGCTTGGAGCGGAGTTCTTGAGGCATTAGTTTCAGGTCTGTTTTCTTTTAAGGTTAGTAAGCTTTTCAAGGCCCTGAGGACCTCGCCTGGGCACCCTATTCCCTGCAAGAACACCCAGTACCGGCAGGCTCCACTGGGCTACTAAGAAACATCCAGGCCCGGAAACTTTTCCCATTCACTCTTTGTATTTTGTGTGTAGGCCAACACACTACACTCTTCCTTGGAAGAGCTAGATTTCCTCAGCTCTCCAACAGCTCCAGGAAATGTGTTCTCTCACGTCCTACATATCATGCAAATCTGCCTCATTGCCCTAGGCAGACCGGCACTGAGAAACCAAAACTGCTTCACATTCCTTCTACAAAGTCATACCTTAAGACCCCATCCTTACAGGAGAAAGTCAGCTTGCGTTTCTGCTGTAACCAAAGCACAGATCTTCCTCTTACACTGCAGGGTTTTAGAAGAAGCTAAGCCAGATAGCCTACCTAGAGCGCTCCTTGGGGGAGGCTGTTGGCTACACGCAGTACTCCGTGCCAAATAAACTTTATTCAAGGAAGGGACCAGTGTTTAGCTAGAGTGTATATTTACTTGGTAGAAATCACAAGTAGGTAGGCCGCGTGTTCGCTGGAAACGGTGACCTTATGGCACAAGCATTGCTTTCCCATTTTGAATGCTCCATGCATGCTGCCTTGAAGTAACCTAAATAACAGTTTTAGGACCAGTCTTTAGTCATTGTAGGCAGGGCTCTGGGAAGGGAACGAGTGTTCTCTGCATCAACAGGGTGCTTTCATAGCCTGGGTGGGAGCCTCTCCTCAGACGCCCTAGAGATAAAGGAAACTTGACGTGAGTTCTTTCCTCCAGGTAAAGCCTTGACTAGCCCTGCCGAAGCTGAGCTTGAAGCAGTTTCCTTGTGGCATTTGTTTTAGGTCTGTTTTCTTTTAAGGTTAGTAAGCTTGTCAAGACACCGAGGACCTCTCTTGGGCACCCTATTCCCTGCAAGAGCACCGAGTACCAGCAGGCTCCACTGGGCTACTAAGAAACATCCAGGCCCGGAAACGTTTCCCAGTCACTGTGTATTTTGTGTGTAGGGCAACACACTGCACTCTTCCTTGGAAGAGCTAGATTTCCTCAGCTCTCCAACAACTCCAGGCAATGTGTTCTCTCAATTCCTATATGTCATGCAAATCTCCCTCATTGCCCTAGGCTGAGCAGCACTGAGAAACCAAAACTGCAACGCATTCCTTCTTTAAAGTCAAACCTTAAGACCCCATCCTTACAGGAGAAAGTCGGCTTGCTTTCCTGCTGTAACCAAAGCACAGTTCTTCCTCTTACACTCCAGGGTTTTAGAAGAAGCAGAGCCCGATAGCCTACCCAGAGCGCTCCCAAGGGGAGGCGGTTGGCTACACGCAGAATTCCGTGCCAAATAAACTTTATTCAAGGAAGGGACCAGTGTGTAGCTAGAGTGTATATTTACTTGGTAGAAATCACAAGGAGGTAGGCTGCATGTTCGCTGGAAACGGGGAACTTATGGCACAAGCCTTGCTTACCACTTTTCAATGCTCCATTCAAGCTGCCTTGAAGCTACCTAAATTACAATTTTAGGACGGGTCTCTAGTGTCTGTAGGCAAGGCTCTGGGAAGGGAACGAGTGTTCTCTACATCAACAGGGTGCTTTCATAGACTGGGTAGGAGCCTCGCCTGAGACACTCTAGAGCTAAAAGGAAACTTGACGTGAGTCCTCTCCTCAAGGTAAAGCCTAGAATAGCCCTGCCGAAGTGGAAGCTTGGAGAGGAGTTCTTGAGGCATTAGTTTCAGGTCTGTTTTCTTTTAAGGTTAGTAAGCTTTTCAAGGCCCTGAGGACCTCGCCTGGGCACCCTATTCCCTGCAAGAACACCCAGTACCGGCAGGCTCCACTGGGCTACTAAGAAACATCCAGGCCCGGAAACTTTTCCCATTCACTCTTTGTATTTTGTGTGTAGGCCAACACACTACACTCTTCCTTGGAAGAGCTAGATTTCCTCAGCTCTCCAACAGCTCCAGGAAATGTGTTCTCTCACGTCCTACATATCATGCAAATCTGCCTCATTGCCCTAGGCTGACCGGCACTGAGAAACCAAAACTGCTTCACATTCCTTCTACAAAGTCATACCTTAACACCTCATCCTTACAGTCGAAAGTCGGCTTGCGTTTCTGCTGTAACCACAGCACAGTTCTTCCTCTTACACTCCAGGGTTTTAGAAGAAGCTAAGCCCGATAGCCTACCCAGAGCGATCCCTGGGGGAGGCGGTTGGCTACACGCAGAATTACGTGCCAAATAAACTTTATTCAAGGAAGGGACCAGTGTGTAGCTAGAGTGTATATTTACTTGGTAGAAATCACAAGGACGTAGGCTGCATGTTCGCTGGAAACGGGGAACTTATGGCACAAGCCTTGCTTACCACTTTTGAATGCTCCATGCATGCTGCCTTGAAGTTACCTAAATAACAGTTTTAGGACGAGTCTTTAGTCATTGTAGGCAGGGCTCTGGGAAGGGAACGAGTGTTCTCTGCATCAACAGGGTGCTTTCATAGCCTGGGTGGGAGCCTCTCCTCAGACGCCCTAGAGATAAAGGAAACTTGACGTGAGTTCTTTCCTCCAGGTAAAGCCTTGACTAGCCCTGCCGAAGCTGAGCTTGAAGCAGTTTCCTTGTGGCATTTGTTTTAGGTCTGTTTTCTTTTAAGGTTAGTAAGCTTGTCAAGACACCGAGGACCTCTCGTGGGCACCCTATTCCCTGCAAGAGCACCGAGTACCAGCAGGCTCCACTGGGCTACTAAGAAACATCCAGGCCCGGAAACGTTTCCCAGTCACTGTGTATTTTGTGTGTAGGGCAACACACTGCACTCTTCCTTGGAAGAGCTAGATTTCCTCAGCTCTCCAACAACTCCAGGCAATGTGTTCTCTCAATTCCTATATGTCATGCAAATCTCCCTCATTGCCCTAGGCTGAGCAGCACTGAGAAACCAAAACTGCAACGCATTCCTTCTTTAAAGTCAAACCTTAAGACCCCATCCTTACAGGAGAAAGTCGGCTTGCTTTCCTGCTGTAACCAAAGCACAGTTCTTCCTCTTACACTCCAGGGTTTTAGAAGAAGCAGAGCCCGATAGCCTACCCAGAGCGCTCCCAAGGGGAGGCGGTTGGCTACACGCAGAATTCCGTGCCAAATAAACTTTATTCAAGGAAGGGACCAGTGTGTAGCTAGAGTGTATATTTACTTGGTAGAAATCACAAGGAGGTAGGCTGCATGTTCGCTGGAAACGGGGAACGTATGGCACAAGCCTTGCTTACCATTTTTGAATGCTCCATTCAAGCTGCCTTGAAGCTACCTAAATTACAATTTTAGGACGGGTCTCTAGTGTCTGTAGGCAGGGCTCTGGGAAGGGAACGAGTGTTCTCTACATCAACAGGGTGCTTTCATAGACTGGGTAGGAGCCTCACCTGAGACACTCTAGAGCTAAAAGGAAACTTGACGTGAGTCCTCTCCTCAAGGTAAAGCCTAGAATAGCCCTGCCGAAGTGGAAGCTTGGAGCGGAGTTCTTGAGGCATTAGTTTCAGGTCTGTTTTCTTTTAAGGTTAGTAAGCTTTTCAAGGCCCTGAGGACCTCGCCTGGGCACCCTATTCCCTGCAAGAACACCCAGTACCGGCAGGCTCCACTGGGCTACTAAGAAACATCCAGGCCCGGAAACTTTTCCCATTCACTCTTTGTATTTTGTGTGTAGGCCAACACACTACACTCTTCCTTGGAAGAGCTAGATTTCCTCAGCTCTCCAACAGCTCCAGGAAATGTGTTCTCTCACGTCCTACATATCATGCAAATCTGCCTCATTGCCCTAGGCAGACCGGCACTGAGAAACCAAAACTGCTTCACATTCCTTCTACAAAGTCATACCTTAAGACCCCATCCTTACAGGAGAAAGTCAGCTTGCGTTTCTGCTGTAACCAAAGCACAGATCTTCCTCTTACACTGCAGGGTTTTAGAAGAAGCTAAGCCAGATAGCCTACCTAGAGCGCTCCTTGGGGGAGGCTGTTGGCTACACGCAGTACTCCGTGCCAAATAAACTTTATTCAAGGAAGGGACCAGTGTTTAGCTAGAGTGTATATTTACTTGGTAGAAATCACAAGTAGGTAGGCCGCGTGTTCGCTGGAAACGGTGACCTTATGGCACAAGCATTGCTTTCCCATTTTGAATGCTCCATGCATGCTGCCTTGAAGTAACCTAAATAACAGTTTTAGGACCAGTCTTTAGTCATTGTAGGCAGGGCTCTGGGAAGGGAACGAGTGTTCTCTGCATCAACAGGGTGCTTTCATAGCCTGGGTGGGAGCCTCTCCTCAGACGCCCTAGAGATAAAGGAAACTTGACGTGAGTTCTTTCCTCCAGGTAAAGCCTTGACTAGCCCTGCCGAAGCTGAGCTTGAAGCAGTTTCCTTGTGGCATTTGTTTTAGGTCTGTTTTCTTTTAAGGTTAGTAAGCTTGTCAAGACACCGAGGACCTCTCGTGGGCACCCTATTCCCTGCAAGAGCACCGAGTACCAGCAGGCTCCACTGGGCTACTAAGAAACATCCAGGCCCGGAAACGTTTCCCAGTCACTGTGTATTTTGTGTGTAGGGCAACACACTGCACTCTTCCTTGGAAGAGCTAGATTTCCTCAGCTCTCCAACAACTCCAGGCAATGTGTTCTCTCAATTCCTATATGTCATGCAAATCTCCCTCATTGCCCTAGGCTGAGCAGCACTGAGAAACCAAAACTGCAACGCATTCCTTCTTTAAAGTCAAACCTTAAGACCCCATCCTTACAGGAGAAAGTCGGCTTGCTTTCCTGCTGTAACCAAAGCACAGTTCTTCCTCTTACACTCCAGGGTTTTAGAAGAAGCAGAGCCCGATAGCCTACCCAGAGCGCTCCCAAGGGGAGGCGGTTGGCTACACGCAGAATTCCGTGCCAAATAAATTTTATTCAAGGAAGGGACCAGTGTGTAGCTAGAGTGTATATTTACTTGGTAGAAATCACAAGGAGGTAGGCTGCATGTTCGCTGGAAACGGGGAACTTATGGCACACGCCTTGCTTACCACTTTTCAATGCTCCATTCAAGCTGCCTTGAAGCTACCTAAATTACAATTTTAGGACGGGTCTCTAGTGTCTGTAGGCAAGGCTCTGGGAAGGGAACGAGTGTTCTCTACATCAACAGGGTGCTTTCATAGACTGGGTAGGAGCCTCGCCTGAGACACTCTAGAGCTAAAAGGAAACTTGACGTGAGTCCTCTCCTCAAGGTAAAGCCTAGAATAGCCCTGCCGAAGTGGAAGCTTGGAGAGGAGTTCTTGAGGCATTAGTTTCAGGTCTGTTTTCTTTTAAGGTTAGTAAGCTTTTCAAGGCCCTGAGGACCTCGCCTGGGCACCCTATTCCCTGCAAGAACACCCAGTACCGGCAGGCTCCACTGGGCTACTAAGAAACATCCAGGCCCGGAAACTTTTCCCATTCACTCTTTGTATTTTGTGTGTAGGCCAACACACTACACTCTTCCTTGGAAGAGCTAGATTTCCTCAGCTCTCCAACAGCTCCAGGAAATGTGTTCTCTCACGTCCTACATATCATGCAAATCTGCCTCATTGCCCTAGGCTGACCGGCACTGAGAAACAAAAACTGCTTCACATTCCTTCTACAAAGTCATACCTTAACACCTCATCCTTACAGTCGAAAGTCGGCTTGCGTTTCTGCTGTAACCACAGCACAGTTCTTCCTCTTACACTCCAGGGTTTTAGAAGAAGCTAAGCCCGATAGCCTACCCAGAGCGATCCCTGGGGGAGGCGGTTGGCTACACGCAGAATTACGTGCCAAATAAACTTTATTCAAGGAAGGGACCAGTGTGTAGCTAGAGTGTATATTTACTTGGTAGAAATCACAAGGACGTAGGCTGCATGTTCGCTGGAAACGGGGAACTTATGGCACAAGCCTTGCTTACCACTTTTGAATGCTCCATGCATGCTGCCTTGAAGTTACCTAAATAACAGTTTTAGGACGAGTCTTTAGTCATTGTAGGCAGGGCTCTGGGAAGGGAACGAGTGTTCTCTGCATCAACAGGGTGCTTTCATAGCCTGGGTGGGAGCCTCTCCTCAGACGCCCTAGAGATAAAGGAAACTTGACGTGAGTTCTTTCCTCCAGGTAAAGCCTTGACTAGCCCTGCCGAAGCTGAGCTTGAAGCAGTTTCCTTGTGGCATTTGTTTTAGGTCTGTTTTCTTTTAAGGTTAGTAAGCTTGTCAAGACACCGAGGACCTCTCGTGGGCACCCTATTCCCTGCAAGAGCACCGAGTACCAGCAGGCTCCACTGGGCTACTAAGAAACATCCAGGCCCGGAAACGTTTCCCAGTCACTGTGTATTTTGTGTGTAGGGCAACACACTGCACTCTTCCTTGGAAGAGCTAGATTTCCTCAGCTCTCCAACAACTCCAGGAAATGTGTTCTCTCAATTCCTATATGTCATGCAAATCTCCCTCATTGCCCTAGGCTGAGCAGCACTGAGAAACCAAAACTGCAACGCATTCCTTCTTTAAAGTCAAACCTTAAGACCCCATCCTTACAGGAGAAAGTCGGCTTGCTTTCCTGCTGTAACCAAAGCACAGTTCTTCCTCTTACACTCCAGGGTTTTAGAAGAAGCAGAGCCCGATAGCCTACCCAGAGCGCTCCCAAGGGGAGGCGGTTGGCTACACGCAGAATTCCGTGCCAAATAAACTTTATTCAAGGAAGGGACCAGTGTGTAGCTAGAGTGTATATTTACTTGGTAGAAATCACAAGGAGGTAGGCTGCATGTTCGCTGGAAACGGGGAACGTATGGCACAAGCCTTGCTTACCACTTTTGAATGCTCCATTCAAGCTGCCTTGAAGCTACCTAAATTACAATTTTAGGACGGGTCTCTAGTGTCTGTAGGCAGGGCTCTGGGAAGGGAACGAGTGTTCTCTACATCAACAGGGTGCTTTCATAGACTGGGTAGGAGCCTCGCCTGAGACACTCTAGAGCTAAAAGGAAACTTAACGTGAGTCCTTTCCTCAAGGTAAAGCCTAGAATAGCCCTGCCGAAGTGGAAGCTTGGAGCGGAGTTCTTGAGGCATTAGTTTCAGGTCTGTTTTCTTTTAAGGTTAGTAAGCTTTTCAAGGCCCTGAGGACCTCGCCTGGGCACCCTATTCCCTGCAAGAACACCCAGTACCGGCAGGCTCCACTGGGCTACTAAGAAACATCCAGGCCCGGAAACTTTTCCCATTCACTCTTTGTATTTTGTGTGTAGGCCAACACACTACACTCTTCCTTGGAAGAGCTAGATTTCCTCAGCTCTCCAACAGCTCCAGGAAATGTGTTCTCTCACGTCCTACATATCATGCAAATCTGCCTCATTGCCCTAGGCAGACCGGCACTGAGAAACCAAAACTGCTTCACATTCCTTCTACAAAGTCATACCTTAACACCCCATCCTTACAGTCGAAAGTCGGCTTGCGTTTCTGCTGTAACCACAGCACAGTTCTTCCTCTTACACTCCAGGGTTTTAGAAGAAGCTAAGCCCGATAGCCTTCCCAGAGTGATCCCTGGGGGAGGCGGTTGGCTACACGCAGAATTACGTGCCAAATAAACTTTATTTAAGGAAGGGACCAGTGTGTAGCTAGAGTGTATATTTACTTGGTAGAAATCACAAGGAGGTAGGCTGCATGTTCGCTGGAAACGGGGAACTTATGGCACAAGCCTTGCTTACCCATTTTGAATGCTCCATTCAAGCTGCCTTGAAGCTGCCTAAATAACAATTTTAGGACGGGTCTCTAGTCTCTGTAGGCAAGGCTCTGGGAAGGGAACGAGTGTTCTCTACATCAACAGGGTGCTTTCATAGCCTGGGTGGGAGCCTCTCCTCAGACGCTCTACAGCTAAAAGGAAACTTGACGTGAGTCCTTTCCTCAAGGTAAAGCCTAGAATAGCCCTGCCGAAGTGGAAGCTTGGAGCGGAGTCCTTGAGGCATTAGTTTCAGGTCTGTTTCCTTTTAAGGTTAGTAAGCTTTTCAGGACACCGAGGACCTCGCCTGGGCACCTTATTCCCTGGAAGACCACCGAGTACCGGCAGTCTCCACTGGGCTACTAAGAAACATCCAGGCCCGGACACCTTTCCCAGTCACTCTGTGTATTTTGTGTGTAGGCCAACACACTGCACTCTTCCTTGGAAGAGCTAGATTTCCTCAGCTCTCCAACAGCCCCAGGAAATGTGTTCTCTCACGTCCTACATATCATGCAAATCTGCCTCATTGCCCTAGGCTGAGCAGCTCTGAGAAACCAAAACTGCTTCGCATTCCTTCTACAAAGTCATACCTTAAGACCCCATCCTTACAGGAGAAAGTCAGCTTGCGTTTCTGCTGTAACCAAAGCACAGATCTTCCTCTTACACTGCAGGGTTTTAGAAGAAGCTAAGCCAGATAGCCTACCTAGAGCGCTCCTTGGGGGAGGCTGTTGGCTACACGCAGTACTCCGTGCCAAATAAACTTTATTCAAGGAAGGGACCAGTGTTTAGCTAGAGTGTATATTTACTTGGTAGAAATCACAAGTAGGTAGGCCGCGTGTTCGCTGGAAACGGTGACCTTATGGCACAAGCATTGCTTTCCCATTTTGAATGCTCCATGCATGCTGCCTTGAAGTAACCTAAATAACAGTTTTAGGACCAGTCTTTAGTCATTGTAGGCAGGGCTCTGGGAAGGGAACGAGTGTTCTCTGCATCAACAGGGTGCTTTCATAGCCTGGGTGGGAGCCTCTCCTCAGACGCCCTAGAGATAAAGGAAACTTGACGTGAGTTCTTTCCTCCAGGTAAAGCCTTGACTAGCCCTGCCGAAGCTGAGCTTGAAGCAGTTTCCTTGTGGCATTTGTTTTAGGTCTGTTTTCTTTTAAGGTTAGTAAGCTTGTCAAGACACCGAGGACCTCTCGTGGGCACCCTATTCCCTGCAAGAGCACCGAGTACCAGCAGGCTCCACTGGGCTACTAAGAAACATCCAGGCCCGGAAACGTTTCCCAGTCACTGTGTATTTTGTGTGTAGGGCAACACACTGCACTCTTCCTTGGAAGAGCTAGATTTCCTCAGCTCTCCAACAACTCCAGGCAATGTGTTCTCTCAATTCCTATATGTCATGCAAATCTCCCTCATTGCCCTAGGCTGAGCAGCACTGAGAAACCAAAACTGCAACGCATTCCTTCTTTAAAGTCAAACCTTAAGACCCCATCCTTACAGGAGAAAGTCGGCTTGCTTTCCTGCTGTAACCAAAGCACAGTTCTTCCTCTTACACTCCAGGGTTTTAGAAGAAGCAGAGCCCGATAGCCTACCCAGAGCGCTCCCAAGGGGAGGCGGTTGGCTACACGCAGAATTCCGTGCCAAATAAATTTTATTCAAGGAAGGGACCAGTGTGTAGCTAGAGTGTATATTTACTTGGTAGAAATCACAAGGAGGTAGGCTGCATGTTCGCTGGAAACGGGG
This sequence comes from Balaenoptera physalus, assembly GCF_965194825.1. Taxonomy (NCBI): domain Eukaryota; kingdom Metazoa; phylum Chordata; class Mammalia; order Artiodactyla; family Balaenopteridae; genus Balaenoptera; species Balaenoptera physalus. Next base: position 39,011,046 of record NC_138895.1, on the reverse strand, counting down.
AACTTATGGCACACGCCTTGCTTACCACTTTTCAATGCTCCATTCAAGCTGCCTTGAAGCTACCTAAATTACAATTTTAGGACGGGTCTCTAGTGTCTGTAGGCAAGGCTCTGGGAAGGGAACGAGTGTTCTCTACATCAACAGGGTGCTTTCATAGACTGGGTAGGAGCCTCGCCTGAGACACTCTAGAGCTAAAAGGAAACTTGACGTGAGTCCTCTCCTCAAGGTAAAGCCTAGAATAGCCCTGCCGAAGTGGAAGCTTGGAGAGGAGTTCTTGAGGCATTAGTTTCAGGTCTGTTTTCTTTTAAGGTTAGTAAGCTTTTCAAGGCCCTGAGGACCTCGCCTGGGCACCCTATTCCCTGCAAGAACACCCAGTACCGGCAGGCTCCACTGGGCTACTAAGAAACATCCAGGCCCGGAAACTTTTCCCATTCACTCTTTGTATTTTGTGTGTAGGCCAACACACTACACTCTTCCTTGGAAGAGCTAGATTTCCTCAGCTCTCCAACAGCTCCAGGAAATGTGTTCTCTCACGTCCTACATATCATGCAAATCTGCCTCATTGCCCTAGGCTGACCGGCACTGAGAAACAAAAACTGCTTCACATTCCTTCTACAAAGTCATACCTTAACACCTCATCCTTACAGTCGAAAGTCGGCTTGCGTTTCTGCTGTAACCACAGCACAGTTCTTCCTCTTACACTCCAGGGTTTTAGAAGAAGCTAAGCCCGATAGCCTACCCAGAGCGATCCCTGGGGGAGGCGGTTGGCTACACGCAGAATTACGTGCCAAATAAACTTTATTCAAGGAAGGGACCAGTGTGTAGCTAGAGTGTATATTTACTTGGTAGAAATCACAAGGACGTAGGCTGCATGTTCGCTGGAAACGGGGAACTTATGGCACAAGCCTTGCTTACCACTTTTGAATGCTCCATGCATGCTGCCTTGAAGTTACCTAAATAACAGTTTTAGGACGAGTCTTTAGTCATTGTAGGCAGGGCTCTGGGAAGGGAACGAGTGTTCTCTGCATCAACAGGGTGCTTTCATAGCCTGGGTGGGAGCCTCTCCTCAGACGCCCTAGAGATAAAGGAAACTTGACGTGAGTTCTTTCCTCCAGGTAAAGCCTTGACTAGCCCTGCCGAAGCTGAGCTTGAAGCAGTTTCCTTGTGGCATTTGTTTTAGGTCTGTTTTCTTTTAAGGTTAGTAAGCTTGTCAAGACACCGAGGACCTCTCGTGGGCACCCTATTCCCTGCAAGAGCACCGAGTACCAGCAGGCTCCACTGGGCTACTAAGAAACATCCAGGCCCGGAAACGTTTCCCAGTCACTGTGTATTTTGTGTGTAGGGCAACACACTGCACTCTTCCTTGGAAGAGCTAGATTTCCTCAGCTCTCCAACAACTCCAGGAAATGTGTTCTCTCAATTCCTATATGTCATGCAAATCTCCCTCATTGCCCTAGGCTGAGCAGCACTGAGAAACCAAAACTGCAACGCATTCCTTCTTTAAAGTCAAACCTTAAGACCCCATCCTTACAGGAGAAAGTCGGCTTGCTTTCCTGCTGTAACCAAAGCACAGTTCTTCCTCTTACACTCCAGGGTTTTAGAAGAAGCAGAGCCCGATAGCCTACCCAGAGCGCTCCCAAGGGGAGGCGGTTGGCTACACGCAGAATTCCGTGCCAAATAAACTTTATTCAAGGAAGGGACCAGTGTGTAGCTAGAGTGTATATTTACTTGGTAGAAATCACAAGGAGGTAGGCTGCATGTTCGCTGGAAACGGGGAACGTATGGCACAAGCCTTGCTTACCACTTTTGAATGCTCCATTCAAGCTGCCTTGAAGCTACCTAAATTACAATTTTAGGACGGGTCTCTAGTGTCTGTAGGCAGGGCTCTGGGAAGGGAACGAGTGTTCTCTACATCAACAGGGTGCTTTCATAGACTGGGTAGGAGCCTCGCCTGAGACACTCTAGAGCTAAAAGGAAACTTAACGTGAGTCCTTTCCTCAAGGTAAAGCCTAGAATAGCCCTGCCGAAGTGGAAGCTTGGAGCGGAGTTCTTGAGGCATTAGTTTCAGGTCTGTTTTCTTTTAAGGTTAGTAAGCTTTTCAAGGCCCTGAGGACCTCGCCTGGGCACCCTATTCCCTGCAAGAACACCCAGTACCGGCAGGCTCCACTGGGCTACTAAGAAACATCCAGGCCCGGAAACTTTTCCCATTCACTCTTTGTATTTTGTGTGTAGGCCAACACACTACACTCTTCCTTGGAAGAGCTAGATTTCCTCAGCTCTCCAACAGCTCCAGGAAATGTGTTCTCTCACGTCCTACATATCATGCAAATCTGCCTCATTGCCCTAGGCAGACCGGCACTGAGAAACCAAAACTGCTTCACATTCCTTCTACAAAGTCATACCTTAACACCCCATCCTTACAGTCGAAAGTCGGCTTGCGTTTCTGCTGTAACCACAGCACAGTTCTTCCTCTTACACTCCAGGGTTTTAGAAGAAGCTAAGCCCGATAGCCTTCCCAGAGTGATCCCTGGGGGAGGCGGTTGGCTACACGCAGAATTACGTGCCAAATAAACTTTATTTAAGGAAGGGACCAGTGTGTAGCTAGAGTGTATATTTACTTGGTAGAAATCACAAGGAGGTAGGCTGCATGTTCGCTGGAAACGGGGAACTTATGGCACAAGCCTTGCTTACCCATTTTGAATGCTCCATTCAAGCTGCCTTGAAGCTGCCTAAATAACAATTTTAGGACGGGTCTCTAGTCTCTGTAGGCAAGGCTCTGGGAAGGGAACGAGTGTTCTCTACATCAACAGGGTGCTTTCATAGCCTGGGTGGGAGCCTCTCCTCAGACGCTCTACAGCTAAAAGGAAACTTGACGTGAGTCCTTTCCTCAAGGTAAAGCCTAGAATAGCCCTGCCGAAGTGGAAGCTTGGAGCGGAGTCCTTGAGGCATTAGTTTCAGGTCTGTTTCCTTTTAAGGTTAGTAAGCTTTTCAGGACACCGAGGACCTCGCCTGGGCACCTTATTCCCTGGAAGACCACCGAGTACCGGCAGTCTCCACTGGGCTACTAAGAAACATCCAGGCCCGGACACCTTTCCCAGTCACTCTGTGTATTTTGTGTGTAGGCCAACACACTGCACTCTTCCTTGGAAGAGCTAGATTTCCTCAGCTCTCCAACAGCCCCAGGAAATGTGTTCTCTCACGTCCTACATATCATGCAAATCTGCCTCATTGCCCTAGGCTGAGCAGCTCTGAGAAACCAAAACTGCTTCGCATTCCTTCTACAAAGTCATACCTTAAGACCCCATCCTTACAGGAGAAAGTCAGCTTGCGTTTCTGCTGTAACCAAAGCACAGATCTTCCTCTTACACTGCAGGGTTTTAGAAGAAGCTAAGCCAGATAGCCTACCTAGAGCGCTCCTTGGGGGAGGCTGTTGGCTACACGCAGTACTCCGTGCCAAATAAACTTTATTCAAGGAAGGGACCAGTGTTTAGCTAGAGTGTATATTTACTTGGTAGAAATCACAAGTAGGTAGGCCGCGTGTTCGCTGGAAACGGTGACCTTATGGCACAAGCATTGCTTTCCCATTTTGAATGCTCCATGCATGCTGCCTTGAAGTAACCTAAATAACAGTTTTAGGACCAGTCTTTAGTCATTGTAGGCAGGGCTCTGGGAAGGGAACGAGTGTTCTCTGCATCAACAGGGTGCTTTCATAGCCTGGGTGGGAGCCTCTCCTCAGACGCCCTAGAGATAAAGGAAACTTGACGTGAGTTCTTTCCTCCAGGTAAAGCCTTGACTAGCCCTGCCGAAGCTGAGCTTGAAGCAGTTTCCTTGTGGCATTTGTTTTAGGTCTGTTTTCTTTTAAGGTTAGTAAGCTTGTCAAGACACCGAGGACCTCTCGTGGGCACCCTATTCCCTGCAAGAGCACCGAGTACCAGCAGGCTCCACTGGGCTACTAAGAAACATCCAGGCCCGGAAACGTTTCCCAGTCACTGTGTATTTTGTGTGTAGGGCAACACACTGCACTCTTCCTTGGAAGAGCTAGATTTCCTCAGCTCTCCAACAACTCCGGGCAATGTGTTCTCTCAATTCCTATATGTCATGCAAATCTCCCTCATTGCCCTAGGCTGAGCAGCACTGAGAAACCAAAACTGCAACGCATTCCTTCTTTAAAGTCAAACCTTAAGACCCCATCCTTACAGGAGAAAGTCGGCTTGCTTTCCTGCTGTAACCAAAGCACAGTTCTTCCTCTTACACTCCAGGGTTTTAGAAGAAGCAGAGCCCGATAGCCTACCCAGAGCGCTCCCAAGGGGAGGCGGTTGGCTACACGCAGAATTCCGTGCCAAATAAACTTTATTCAAGGAAGGGACCAGTGTGTAGCTAGAGTGTATATTTACTTGGTAGAAATCACAAGGAGGTAGGCTGCATGTTCGCTGGAAACGGGGAACTTATGGCACAAGCCTTGCTTACCACTTTTGAATGCTCCATTCAAGCTGCCTTGAAGCTACCTAAATTACAATTTTAGGACGGGTCTCTAGTGTCTGTAGGCAGGGCTCTGGGAAGGGAACGAGTGTTCTCTACATCAACAGGGTGCTTTCATAGACTGGGTAGGAGCCTCGCCTGAGACACTCTAGAGCTAAAAGGAAACTTGACGTGAGTCCTCTCCTCAAGGTAAAGCCTAGAATAGCCCTGCCGTAGTGGAAGCTTGGAGCGGAGTTCTTGAGGCATTAGTTTCAGGTCTGTTTTCTTTTAAGGTTAGTAAGCTTTTCAAGGCCCTGAGGACCTCGCCTGGGCACCCTATTCCCTGCAAGAACACCCAGTACCGGCAGGCTCCACTGGGCTACTAAGAAACATCCAGGCCCGGAAACTTTTCCCATTCACTCTTTGTATTTTGTGTGTAGGCCAACACACTACACTCTTCCTTGGAAGAGCTAGATTTCCTCAGCTCTCCAACAGCTCCAGGAAATGTGTTCTCTCACGTCCTACATATCATGCAAATCTGCCTCATTGCCCTAGGCAGACCGGCACTGAGAAACCAAAACTGCTTCACATTCCTTCTACAAAGTCATACCTTAACACCCCATCCTTACAGTCGAAAGTCGGCTTGCGTTTCTGCTGTAACCACAGCACAGTTCTTCCTCTTACACTCCAGGGTTTTAGAAGAAGCTAAGCCCGATAGCCTTCCCAGAGTGATCCCTGGGGGAGGCGGTTGGCTACACGCAGAATTACGTGCCAAATAAACTTTATTTAAGGAAGGGACCAGTGTGTAGCTAGAGTGTATATTTACTTGGTAGAAATCACAAGGAGGTAGGCTGCATGTTCGCTGGAAACGGGGAACTTATGGCACAAGCCTTGCTTACCCATTTTGAATGCTCCATTCAAGCTGCCTTGAAGCTGCCTAAATAACAATTTTAGGACGGGTCTCTAGTCTCTGTAGGCAAGGCTCTGGGAAGGGAACGAGTGTTCTCTACATCAACAGGGTGCTTTCATAGCCTGGGTGGGAGCCTCTCCTCAGACGCTCTACAGCTAAAAGGAAACTTGACGTGAGTCCTTTCCTCAAGGTAAAGCCTAGAATAGCCCTGCCGAAGTGGAAGCTTGGAGCGGAGTCCTTGAGGCATTAGTTTCAGGTCTGTTTCCTTTTAAGGTTAGTAAGCTTTTCAGGACACCGAGGACCTCGCCTGGGCACCTTATTCCCTGGAAGACCACCGAGTACCGGCAGTCTCCACTGGGCTACTAAGAAACATCCAGGCCCGGACACCTTTCCCAGTCACTCTGTGTATTTTGTGTGTAGGCCAACACACTGCACTCTTCCTTGGAAGAGCTAGATTTCCTCAGCTCTCCAACAGCCCCAGGAAATGTGTTCTCTCACGTCCTACATATCATGCAAATCTGCCTCATTGCCCTAGGCTGAGCAGCTCTGAGAAACCAAAACTGCTTCGCATTCCTTCTACAAAGTCATACCTTAAGACCCCATCCTTACAGGAGAAAGTCAGCTTGCGTTTCTGCTGTAACCAAAGCACAGATCTTCCTCTTACACTGCAGGGTTTTAGAAGAAGCTAAGCCAGATAGCCTACCTAGAGCGCTCCTTGGGGGAGGCTGTTGGCTACACGCAGTACTCCGTGCCAAATAAACTTTATTCAAGGAAGGGACCAGTGTTTAGCTAGAGTGTATATTTACTTGGTAGAAATCACAAGTAGGTAGGTCGCGTGTTCGCTGGAAACGGTGACCTTATGGCACAAGCATTGCTTTCCCATTTTGAATGCTCCATGCATGCTGCCTTGAAGTAACCTAAATAACAGTTTTAGGACCAGTCTTTAGTCATTGTAGGCAGGGCTCTGGGAAGGGAACGAGTGTTCTCTGCATCAACAGGGTGCTTTCATAGCCTGGGTGGGAGCCTCTCCTCAGACGCCCTAGAGATAAAGGAAACTTGACGTGAGTTCTTTCCTCCAGGTAAAGCCTTGACTAGCCCTGCCGAAGCTGAGCTTGAAGCAGTTTCCTTGTGGCATTTGTTTTAGGTCTGTTTTCTTTTAAGGTTAGTAAGCTTGTCAAGACACCGAGGACCTCTCGTGGGCACCCTATTCCCTGCAAGAGCACCGAGTACCAGCAGGCTCCACTGGGCTACTAAGAAACATCCAGGCCCGGAAACGTTTCCCAGTCACTGTGTATTTTGTGTGTAGGGCAACACACTGCACTCTTCCTTGGAAGAGCTAGATTTCCTCAGCTCTCCAACAACTCCGGGCAATGTGTTCTCTCAATTCCTATATGTCATGCAAATCTCCCTCATTGCCCTAGGCTGAGCAGCACTGAGAAACCAAAACTGCAACGCATTCCTTCTTTAAAGTCAAACCTTAAGACCCCATCCTTACAGGAGAAAGTCGGCTTGCTTTCCTGCTGTAACCAAAGCACAGTTCTTCCTCTTACACTCCAGGGTTTTAGAAGAAGCAGAGCCCGATAGCCTACCCAGAGCGCTCCCAAGGGGAGGCGGTTGGCTACACGCAGAATTCCGTGCCAAATAAACTTTATTCAAGGAAGGGACCAGTGTGTAGCTAGAGTGTATATTTACTTGGTAGAAATCACAAGGAGGTAGGCTGCATGTTCGCTGGAAACGGGGAACTTATGGCACAAGCCTTGCTTACCACTTTTCAATGCTCCATTCAAGCTGCCTTGAAGCTACCTAAATTACAATTTTAGGACGGGTCTCTAGTGTCTGTAGGCAGGGCTCTGGGAAGGGAACGAGTGTTCTCTACATCAACAGGGTGCTTTCATAGACTGGGTAGGAGCCTCGCCTGAGACACTCTAGAGGTAAAAGGAAACTTGACGTGAGTCCTCTCCTCAAGGTAAAGCCTAGAATAGCCCTGCCGTAGTGGAAGCTTGGAGCGGAGTTCTTGAGGCATTAGTTTCAGGTCTGTTTTCTTTTAAGGTTAGTAAGCTTTTCAAGGCCCTGAGGACCTCGCCTGGGCACCCTATTCCCTGCAAGAACACCCAGTACCGGCAGGCTCCACTGGGCTACTAAGAAACATCCAGGCCCGGAAACTTTTCCCATTCACTCTTTGTATTTTGTGTGTAGGCCAACACACTACACTCTTCCTTGGAAGAGCTAGATTTCCTCAGCTCTCCAACAGCTCCAGGAAATGTGTTCTCTCACGTCCTACATATCATGCAAATCTGCCTCATTGCCCTAGGCTGACCGGCACTGAGAAACCAAAACTGCTTCACATTCCTTCTACAAAGTCATACCTTAACACCTCATCCTTACAGTCGAAAGTCGGCTTGCGTTTCTGCTGTAACCACAGCACAGTTCTTCCTCTTACACTCCAGGGTTTTAGAAGAAGCTAAGCCCGATAGCCTACCCAGAGCGATCCCTGGGGGAGGCGGTTGGCTACACGCAGAATTACGTGCCAAATAAACTTTATTCAAGGAAGGGACCAGTGTGTAGCTAGAGTGTATATTTACTTGGTAGAAATCACAAGGACGTAGGCTGCATGTTCGCTGGAAACGGGGAACTTATGGCACAAGCCTTGCTTACCACTTTTGAATGCTCCATGAATGCTGCCTTGAAGTTACCTAAATAACAGTTTTAGGACGAGTCTTTAGTCATTGTAGGCAGGGCTCTGGGAAGGGAACGAGTGTTCTCTGCATCAACAGGGTGCTTTCATAGCCTGGGTGGGAGCCTCTCCTCAGACGCCCTAGAGATAAAGGAAACTTGACGTGAGTTCTTTCCTCCAGGTAAAGCCTTGACTAGCCCTGCCGAAGCTGAGCTTGAAGCAGTTTCCTTGTGGCATTTGTTTTAGGTCTGTTTTCTTTTAAGGTTAGTAAGCTTGTCAAGACACCGAGGACCTCTCGTGGGCACCCTATTCCCTGCAAGAGCACCGAGTACCAGCAGGCTCCACTGGGCTACTAAGAAACATCCAGGCCCGGAAACGTTTCCCAGTCACTGTGTATTTTGTGTGTAGGGCAACACACTGCACTCTTCCTTGGAAGAGCTAGATTTCCTCAGCTCTCCAACAACTCCAGGAAATGTGTTCTCTCAATTCCTATATGTCATGCAAATCTCCCTCATTGCCCTAGGCTGAGCAGCACTGAGAAACCAAAACTGCAACGCATTCCTTCTTTAAAGTCAAACCTTAAGACCCCATCCTTACAGGAGAAAGTCGGCTTGCTTTCCTGCTGTAACCAAAGCACAGTTCTTCCTCTTACACTCCAGGGTTTTAGAAGAAGCAGAGCCCGATAGCCTACCCAGAGCGCTCCCAAGGGGAGGCGGTTGGCTACACGCAGAATTCCGTGCCAAATAAACTTTATTCAAGGAAGGGACCAGTGTGTAGCTAGAGTGTATATTTACTTGGTAGAAATCACAAGGAGGTAGGCTGCATGCTCGCTGGAAACGGGGAACGTATGGCACAAGCCTTGCTTACCACTTTTCAATGCTCCATTCAAGCTGCCTTGAAGCTACCTAAATTACAATTTTAGGACGGGTCTCTAGTGTCTGTAGGCAGGGCTCTGGGAAGGGAACGAGTGTTCTCTACATCAACAGGGTGCTTTCATAGACTGGGTAGGAGCCTCGCCTGAGACACTCTAGAGCTAAAAGGAAACTTGACGTGAGTCCTCTCCTCAAGGTAAAGCCTAGAATAGCCCTGCCGAAGTGGAAGCTTGGAGCGGAGTTCTTGAGGCATTAGTTTCAGGTCTGTTTTCTTTTAAGGTTAGTAAGCTTTTCAAGGCCCTGAGGACCTCGCCTGGGCACCCTATTCCCTGCAAGAACACCCAGTACCGGCAGGCTCCACTGGGCTACTAAGAAACATCCAGGCCCGGAAACTTTTCCCATTCACTCTTTGTATTTTGTGTGTAGGCCAACACACTACACTCTTCCTTGGAAGAGCTAGATTTCCTCAGCTCTCCAACAGCTCCAGGAAATGTGTTCTCTCACGTCCTACATATCATGCAAATCTGCCTCATTGCCCTAGGCTGACCGGCACTGAGAAACCAAAACTGCTTCACATTCCTTCTACAAAGTCATACCTTAACACCCCATCCTTACAGTCGAAAGTCGGCTTGCGTTTCTGCTGTAACCACAGCACAGTTCTTCCTCTTACACTCCAGGGTTTTAGAAGAAGCTAAGCCCGATAGCCTACCCAGAGCGATCCCTGGGGGAGGCGGTTGGCTACACGCAGAATTACGTGCCAAATAAACTTTATTTAAGGAAGGGACCAGTGTGTAGCTAGAGTGTATATTTACTTGGTAGAAATCACAAGGAGGTAGGCTGCATGTTCGCTGGAAACGGGGAACTTATGGCACAAGCCTTGCTTACCCATTTTGAATGCTCCATTCAAGCTGCCTTGAAGCTGCCTAAATAACAATTTTAGGACGGGTCTCTAGTCTCTGTAGGCAAGGCTCTGGGAAGGGAACGAGTGTTCTCTACATCAACAGGGTGCTTTCATAGCCTGGGTGGGAGCCTCTCCTCAGACGCTCTACAGCTAAAAGGAAACTTGACGTGAGTCCTTTCCTCAAGGTAAAGCCTAGAATAGCCCTGCCGAAGTGCAAGCTTGGAGCGGAGTCCTTGAGGCATTAGTTTCAGGTCTGTTTCCTTTTAAGGTTAGTAACCTTTTCAGGACACGGAGGACCTCGCCTGGGCACCTTATTCCCTGGAAGACCACCGAGTACCGGCAGTCTCCACTGGGCTACTAAGAAACATCCAGGCCCGGACACCTTTCCCAGTCACTCTGTGTATTTTGTGTGTAGGCCAACACACTGCACTCTTCCTTGGAAGAGCTAGATTTCCTCAGCTCTCCAACAGCCCCAGGAAATGTGTTCTCTCACGTCCTACATATCATGCAAATCTGCCTCATTGCCCTAGGCTGAGCAGCTCTGAGAAACCAAAACTGCTTCGCATTCCTTCTACAAAGTCATACCTTAAGACCCCATCCTTACAGGAGAAAGTCAGCTTGCGTTTCTGCTGTAACCAAAGCACAGATCTTCCTCTTACACTGCAGGGTTTTAGAAGAAGCTAAGCCAGATAGCCTACCTAGAGCGCTCCTTGGGGGAGGCTGTTGGCTACACGCAGTACTCCGTGCCAAATAAACTTTATTCAAGGAAGGGACCAGTGTTTAGCTAGAGTGTATATTTACTTGGTAGAAATCACAAGTAGGTAGGTCGCGTGTTCGCTGGAAACGGTGACCTTATGGCACAAGCATTGCTTTCCCATTTTGAATGCTCCATGCATGCTGCCTTGAAGTAACCTAAATAACAGTTTTAGGACCAGTCTTTAGTCATTGTAGGCAGGGCTCTGGGAAGGGAACGAGTGTTCTCTGCATCAACAGGGTGCTTTCATAGCCTGGGTGGGAGCCTCTCCTCAGACGCCCTAGAGATAAAGGAAACTTGACGTGAGTTCTTTCCTCCAGGTAAAGCCTTGACTAGCCCTGCCGAAGCTGAGCTTGAAGCAGTTTCCTTGTGGCATTTGTTTTAGGTCTGTTTTCTTTTAAGGTTAGTAAGCTTGTCAAGACACCGAGGACCTCTCGTGGGCACCCTATTCCCTGCAAGAGCACCGAGTACCAGCAGGCTCCACTGGGCTACTAAGAAACATCCAGGCCCGGAAACGTTTCCCAGTCACTGTGTATTTTGTGTGTAGGGCAACACACTGCACTCTTCCTTGGAAGAGCTAGATTTCCTCAGCTCTCCAACAACTCCGGGCAATGTGTTCTCTCAATTCCTATATGTCATGCAAATCTCCCTCATTGCCCTAGGCTGAGCAGCACTGAGAAACCAAAACTGCAACGCATTCCTTCTTTAAAGTCAAACCTTAAGACCCCATCCTTACAGGAGAAAGTCGGCTTGCTTTCCTGCTGTAACCAAAGCACAGTTCTTCCTCTTACACTCCAGGGTTTTAGAAGAAGCAGAGCCCGATAGCCTACCCAGAGCGCTCCCAAGGGGAGGCGGTTGGCTACACGCAGAATTCCGTGCCAAATAAACTTTATTCAAGGAAGGGACCAGTGTGTAGCTAGAGTGTATATTTACTTGGTAGAAATCACAAGGAGGTAGGCTGCATGTTCGCTGGAAACGGGGAACTTATGGCACAAGCCTTGCTTACCACTTTTCAATGCTCCATTCAAGCTGCCTTGAAGCTACCTAAATTACAATTTTAGGACGGGTCTCTAGTGTCTGTAGGCAGGGCTCTGGGAAGGGAACGAGTGTTCTCTACATCAACAGGGTGCTTTCATAGACTGGGTAGGAGCCTCGCCTGAGACACTCTAGAGGTAAAAGGAAACTTGACGTGAGTCCTCTCCTCAAGGTAAAGCCTAGAATAGCCCTGCCGTAGTGGAAGCTTGGAGCGGAGTTCTTGAGGCATTAGTTTCAGGTCTGTTTTCTTTTAAGGTTAGTAAGCTTTTCAAGGCCCTGAGGACCTCGCCTGGGCACCCTATTCCCTGCAAGAACACCCAGTACCGGCAGGCTCCACTGGGCTACTAAGAAACATCCAGGCCCGGAAACTTTTCCCATTCACTCTTTGTATTTTGTGTGTAGGCCAACACACTACACTCTTCCTTGGAAGAGCTAGATTTCCTCAGCTCTCCAACAGCTCCAGGAAATGTGTTCTCTCACGTCCTACATATCATGCAAATCTGCCTCATTGCCCTAGGCTGACCGGCACTGAGAAACCAAAACTGCTTCACATTCCTTCTACAAAGTCATACCTTAACACCTCATCCTTACAGTCGAAAGTCGGCTTGCGTTTCTGCTGTAACCACAGCACAGTTCTTCCTCTTACACTCCAGGGTTTTAGAAGAAGCTAAGCCCGATAGCCTACCCAGAGCGATCCCTGGGGGAGGCGGTTGGCTACACGCAGAATTACGTGCCAAATAAACTTTATTCAAGGAAGGGACCAGTGTGTAGCTAGAGTGTATATTTACTTGGTAGAAATCACAAGGACGTAGGCTGCATGTTCGCTGGAAACGGGGAACTTATGGCACAAGCCTTGCTTACCACTTTTGAATGCTCCATGCATGCTGCCTTGAAGTTACCTAAATAACAGTTTTAGGACGAGTCTTTAGTCATTGTAGGCAGGGCTCTGGGAAGGGAACGAGTGTTCTCTGCATCAACAGGGTGCTTTCATAGCCTGGGTGGGAGCCTCTCCTCAGACGCCCTAGAGATAAAGGAAACTTGACGTGAGTTCTTTCCTCCAGGTAAAGCCTTGACTAGCCCTGCCGAAGCTGAGCTTGAAGCAGTTTCCTTGTGGCATTTGTTTTAGGTCTGTTTTCTTTTAAGGTTAGTAAGCTTGTCAAGACACCGAGGACCTCTCGTGGGCACCCTATTCCCTGCAAGAGCACCGAGTACCAGCAGGCTCCACTGGGCTACTAAGAAACATCCAGGCCCGGAAACGTTTCCCAGTCACTGTGTATTTTGTGTGTAGGGCAACACACTGCACTCTTCCTTGGAAGAGCTAGATTTCCTCAGCTCTCCAACAACTCCAGGAAATGTGTTCTCTCAATTCCTATATGTCATGCAAATCTCCCTCATTGCCCTAGGCTGAGCAGCACTGAGAAACCAAAACTGCAACGCATTCCTTCTTTAAAGTCAAACCTTAAGACCCCATCCTTACAGGAGAAAGTCGGCTTGCTTTCCTGCTGTAACCAAAGCACAGTTCTTCCTCTTACACTCCAGGGTTTTAGAAGAAGCAGAGCCCGATAGCCTACCCAGAGCGCTCCCAAGGGGAGGCGGTTGGCTACACGCAGAATTCCGTGCCAAATAAACTTTATTCAAGGAAGGGACCAGTGTGTAGCTAGAGTGTATATTTACTTGGTAGAAATCACAAGGAGGTAGGCTGCATGTTCGCTGGAAACGGGGAACGTATGGCACAAGCCTTGCTTACCACTTTTGAATGCTCCATTCAAGCTGCCTTGAAGCTACCTAAATTACAATTTTAGGACGGGTCTCTAGTGTCTGTAGGCAGGGCTCTGGGAAGGGAACGAGTGTTCTCTACATCAACAGGGTGCTTTCATAGACTGGGTAGGAGCCTCGCCTGAGACACTCTAGAGCTAAAAGGAAACTTGACGTGAGTCCTCTCCTCAAGGTAAAGCCTAGAATAGCCCTGCCGAAGTGGAAGCTTGGAGCGGCGTTCTTGAGGCATTAGTTTCAGGTCTGTTTTCTTTTAAGGTTAGTAAGCTTTTCAAGGCCCTGAGGACCTCGCCTGGGCACCCTATTCCCTGCAAGAACACCCAGTACCGGCAGGCTCCACTGGGCTACTAAGAAACATCCAGGCCCGGAAACTTTTCCCATTCACTCTTTGTATTTTGTGTGTAGGCCAACACACTACACTCTTCCTTGGAAGAGCTAGATTTCCTCAGCTCTCCAACAGCTCCAGGAAATGTGTTCTCTCACGTCCTACATATCATGCAAATCTGCCTCATTGCCCTAGGCTGACCGGCACTGAGAAACCAAAACTGCTTCACATTCCTTCTACAAAGTCATACCTTAACACCCCATCCTTACAGTAGAAAGTCGGCTTGCGTTTCTGCTGTAACCACAGCACAGTTCTTCCTCTTACACTCCAGGGTTTTAGAAGAAGCTAAGCCCGATAGCCTACCCAGAGCGATCCCTGGGGGAGGCGGTTGGCTACACGGAGAATTACGTGCCAAATAAACTTTATTTAAGGAAGGGACCAGTGTGTAGCTAGAGTGTATATTTACTTGGTAGAAATCACAAGGAGGTAGGCTGCATGTTCGCTGGAAACGGGGAACTTATGGCACAAGCCTTGCTTACCCATTTTGAATGCTCCATTCAAGCTGCCTTGAAGCTGCCTAAATAACAATTTTAGGACGGGTCTCTAGTCTCTGTAGGCAAGGCTCTGGGAAGGGAACGAGTGTTCTCTACATCAACAGGGTGCTTTCATAGCCTGGGTGGGAGCCTCTCCTCAGACGCTCTACAGCTAAAAGGAAACTTGACGTGAGTCCTTTCCTCAAGGTAAAGCCTAGAATAGCCCTGCCGAAGTGGAAGCTTGGAGCGGAGTCCTTGAAGCATTAGTTTCAGGTCTGTTTCATTTTAAGGTTAGTAAGCTTTTCAGGACACCGAGGACCTCGCCTGGGCACCTTATTCCCTGGAAGACCACCGAGTACCGGCAGTCTCCACTGGGCTACTAAGAAACATCCAGGCCCGGACACCTTTCCCAGTCACTCTGTGTATTTTGTGTGTAGGCCAACACACTGCACTCTTCCTTGGAAGAGCTAGATTTCCTCAGCTCTCCAACAGCCCCAGGAAATGTGTTCTCTCACGTCCTACATATCATGCAAATCTGCCTCATTGCCCTAGGCTGAGCAGCTCTGAGAAACCAAAACTGCTTCGCATTCCTTCTACAAAGTCATACCTTAAGACCCGATCCTTACAGGAGAAAGTCAGCTTGCGTTTCTGCTGTAACCAAAGCACAGATCTTCCTCTTACACTGCAGGGTTTTAGAAGAAGCTAAGCCAGATAGCCTACCTAGAGCGCTCCTTGGGGGAGGCTGTTGGCTACACGCAGAACTCCGTGCCAAATAAACTTTATTCAAGGAAGGGACCAGTGTTTAGCTAGAGTGTATATTTACTTGGTAGAAATCACAAGTAGGTAGGTCGCGTGTTCGCTGGAAACGGTGACCTTATGGCACAAGCATTGCTTTCCCATTTTGAATGCTCCATGCATGCTGCCTTGAAGTAACCTAAATAACAGTTTTAGGACCAGTCTTTAGTCATTGTAGGCAGGGCTCTGGGAAGGGAACGAGTGTTCTCTGCATCAACAGGGTGCTTTCATAGCCTGGGTGGGAGCCTCTCCTCAGACGCCCTAGAGATAAAGGAAACTTGACGTGAGTTCTTTCCTCCAGGTAAAGCCTTGACTAGCCCTGCCGAAGCTGAGCTTGAAGCAGTTTCCTTGTGGCATTTGTTTTAGGTCTGTTTTCTTTTAAGGTTAGTAAGCTTGTCAAGACACCGAGGACCTCTCGTGGGCACCCTATTCCCTGCAAGAGCACCGAGTACCAGCAGGCTCCACTGGGCTACTAAGAAACATCCAGGCCCGGAAACGTTTCCCAGTCACTGTGTATTTTGTGTGTAGGGCAACACACTGCACTCTTCCTTGGAAGAGCTAGATTTCCTCAGCTCTCCAACAACTCCGGGCAATGTGTTCTCTCAATTCCTATATGTCATGCAAATCTCCCTCATTGCCCTAGGCTGAGCAGCACTGAGAAACCAAAACTGCAACGCATTCCTTCTTTAAAGTCAAACCTTAAGACCCCATCCTTACAGGAGAAAGTCGGCTTGCTTTCCTGCTGTAACCAAAGCACAGTTCTTCCTCTTACACTCCAGGGTTTTAGAAGAAGCAGAGCCCGATAGCCTACCCAGAGCGCTCCCAAGGGGAGGCGGTTGGCTACACGCAGAATTCCGTGCCAAATAAACTTTATTCAAGGAAGGGACCAGTGTGTAGCTAGAGTGTATATTTACTTGGTAGAAATCACAAGGAGGTAGGCTGCATGTTCGCTGGAAACGGGGAACTTATGGCACAAGCCTTGCTTACCACTTTTCAATGCTCCATTCAAGCTGCCTTGAAGCTACCTAAATTACAATTTTAGGACGGGTCTCTAGTGTCTGTAGGCAGGGCTCTGGGAAGGGAACGAGTGTTCTCTACATCAACAGGGTGCTTTCATAGACTGGGTAGGAGCCTCGCCTGAGACACTCTAGAGGTAAAAGGAAACTTGACGTGAGTCCTCTCCTCAAGGTAAAGCCTAGAATAGCCCTGCCGTAGTGGAAGCTTGGAGCGGAGTTCTTGAGGCATTAGTTTCAGGTCTGTTTTCTTTTAAGGTTAGTAAGCTTTTCAAGGCCCTGAGGACCTCGCCTGGGCACCCTATTCCCTGCAAGAACACCCAGTACCGGCAGGCTCCACTGGGCTACTAAGAAACATCCAGGCCCGGAAACTTTTCCCATTCACTCTTTGTATTTTGTGTGTAGGCCAACACACTACACTCTTCCTTGGAAGAGCTAGATTTCCTCAGCTCTCCAACAGCTCCAGGAAATGTGTTCTCTCACGTCCTACATATCATGCAAATCTGCCTCATTGCCCTAGGCTGACCGGCACTGAGAAACCAAAACTGCTTCACATTCCTTCTACAAAGTCATACCTTAACACCTCATCCTTACAGTCGAAAGTCGGCTTGCGTTTCTGCTGTAACCACAGCACAGTTCTTCCTCTTACACTCCAGGGTTTTAGAAGAAGCTAAGCCCGATAGCCTACCCAGAGCGATCCCTGGGGGAGGCGGTTGGCTACACGCAGAATTACGTGCCAAATAAACTTTATTCAAGGAAGGGACCAGTGTGTAGCTAGAGTGTATATTTACTTGGTAGAAATCACAAGGACGTAGGCTGCATGTTCGCTGGAAACGGGGAACTTATGGCACAAGCCTTGCTTACCACTTTTGAATGCTCCATGCATGCTGCCTTGAAGTTACCTAAATAACAGTTTTAGGACGAGTCTTTAGTCATTGTAGGCAGGGCTCTGGGAAGGGAACGAGTGTTCTCTGCATCAACAGGGTGCTTTCATAGCCTGGGTGGGAGCCTCTCCTCAGACGCCCTAGAGATAAAGGAAACTTGACGTGAGTTCTTTCCTCCAGGTAAAGCCTTGACTAGCCCTGCCGAAGCTGAGCTTGAAGCAGTTTCCTTGTGGCATTTGTTTTAGGTCTGTTTTCTTTTAAGGTTAGTAAGCTTGTCAAGACACCGAGGACCTCTCGTGGGCACCCTATTCCCTGCAAGAGCACCGAGTACCAGCAGGCTCCACTGGGCTACTAAGAAACATCCAGGCCCGGAAACGTTTCCCAGTCACTGTGTATTTTGTGTGTAGGGCAACACACTGCACTCTTCCTTGGAAGAGCTAGATTTCCTCAGCTCTCCAACAACTCCAGGAAATGTGTTCTCTCAATTCCTATATGTCATGCAAATCTCCCTCATTGCCCTAGGCTGAGCAGCACTGAGAAACCAAAACTGCAACGCATTCCTTCTTTAAAGTCAAACCTTAAGACCCCATCCTTACAGGAGAAAGTCGGCTTGCTTTCCTGCTGTAACCAAAGCACAGTTCTTCCTCTTACACTCCAGGGTTTTAGAAGAAGCAGAGCCCGATAGCCTACCCAGAGCGCTCCCAAGGGGAGGCGGTTGGCTACACGCAGAATTCCGTGCCAAATAAACTTTATTCAAGGAAGGGACCAGTGTGTAGCTAGAGTGTATATTTACTTGGTAGAAATCACAAGGAGGTAGGCTGCATGTTCGCTGGAAACGGGGAACGTATGGCACAAGCCTTGCTTACCACTTTTGAATGCTCCATTCAAGCTGCCTTGAAGCTACCTAAATTACAATTTTAGGACGGGTCTCTAGTGTCTGTAGGCAGGGCTCTGGGAAGGGAACGAGTGTTCTCTACATCAACAGGGTGCTTTCATAGACTGGGTAGGAGCCTCGCCTGAGACACTCTAGAGCTAAAAGGAAACTTGACGTGAGTCCTCTCCTCAAGGTAAAGCCTAGAATAGCCCTGCCGAAGTGGAAGCTTGGAGCGGAGTTCTTGAGGCATTAGTTTCAGGTCTGTTTTCTTTTAAGGTTAGTAAGCTTTTCAAGGCCCTGAGGACCTCGCCTGGGCACCCTATTCCCTGCAAGAACACCCAGTACCGGCAGGCTCCACTGGGCTACTAAGAAACATCCAGGCCCGGAAACTTTTCCCATTCACTCTTTGTATTTTGTGTGTAGGCCAACACACTACACTCTTCCTTGGAAGAGCTAGATTTCCTCAGCTCTCCAACAGCTCCAGGAAATGTGTTCTCTCACGTCCTACATATCATGCAAATCTGCCTCATTGCCCTAGGCTGACCGGCACTGAGAAACCAAAACTGCTTCACATTCCTTCTACAAAGTCATACCTTAACACCCCATCCTTACAGTAGAAAGTCGGCTTGCGTTTCTGCTGTAACCACAGCACAGTTCTTCCTCTTACACTCCAGGGTTTTAGAAGAAGCTAAGCCCGATAGCCTACCCAGAGCGATCCCTGGGGGAGGCGGTTGGCTACACGGAGAATTACGTGCCAAATAAACTTTATTTAAGGAAGGGACCAGTGTGTAGCTAGAGTGTATATTTACTTGGTAGAAATCACAAGGAGGTAGGCTGCATGTTCGCTGGAAACGGGGAACTTATGGCACAAGCCTTGCTTACCCATTTTGAATGCTCCATTCAAGCTGCCTTGAAGCTGCCTAAATAACAATTTTAGGACGGGTCTCTAGTCTCTGTAGGCAAGGCTCTGGGAAGGGAACGAGTGTTCTCTACATCAACAGGGTGCTTTCATAGCCTGGGTGGGAGCCTCTCCTCAGACGCTCTACAGCTAAAAGGAAACTTGACGTGAGTCCTTTCCTCAAGGTAAAGCCTAGAATAGCCCTGCCGAAGTGGAAGCTTGGAGCGGAGTCCTTGAAGCATTAGTTTCAGGTCTGTTTCCTTTTAAGGTTAGTAAGCTTTTCAGGACACCGAGGACCTCGCCTGGGCACCTTATTCCCTGGAAGACCACCGAGTACCGGCAGTCTCCACTGGGCTACTAAGAAACATCCAGGCCCGGACACCTTTCCCAGTCACTCTGTGTATTTTGTGTGTAGGCCAACACACTGCACTCTTCCTTGGAAGAGCTAGATTTCCTCAGCTCTCCAACAGCCCCAGGAAATGTGTTCTCTCACGTCCTACATATCATGCAAATCTGCCTCATTGCCCTAGGCTGAGCAGCTCTGAGAAACCAAAACTGCTTCGCATTCCTTCTACAAAGTCATACCTTAAGACCCGATCCTTACAGGAGAAAGTCAGCTTGCGTTTCTGCTGTAACCAAAGCACAGATCTTCCTCTTACACTGCAGGGTTTTAGAAGAAGCTAAGCCAGATAGCCTACCTAGAGCGCTCCTTGGGGGAGGCTGTTGGCTACACGCAGAACTCCGTGCCAAATAAACTTTATTCAAGGAAGGGACCAGTGTTTAGCTAGAGTGTATATTTACTTGGTAGAAATCACAAGTAGGTAGGCCGCGTGTTCGCTGGAAACGGTGACCTTATGGCACAAGCCTTGCTTTCCCATTTTGAATGCTCCATGCATGCTGCCTTGAAGTAACCTAAATAACAGTTTTAGGACCAGTCTTTAGTCATTGTAGGCAGGGCTCTGGGAAGGGAACGAGTGTTCTCTGCATCAACAGGGTGCTTTCATAGCCTGGGTGGGAGCCTCTCCTCAGACGCCCTAGAGATAAAGGAAACTTGACGTGAGTTCTTTCCTCCAGGTAAAGCCTTGACTAGCCCTGCCGAAGCTGAGCTTGAAGCAGTTTCCTTGTGGCATTTGTTTTAGGTCTGTTTTCTTTTAAGGTTAGTAAGCTTGTCAAGACACCGAGGACCTCTCGTGGGCACCCTATTCCCTGCAAGAGCACCGAGTACCAGCAGGCTCCACTGGGCTACTAAGAAACATCCAGGCCCGGAAACGTTTCCCAGTCACTGTGTATTTTGTGTGTAGGGCAACACACTGCACTCTTCCTTGGAAGAGCTAGATTTCCTCAGCTCTCCAACAACTCCAGGCAATGTGTTCTCTCAATTCCTATATGTCATGCAAATCTCCCTCATTGCCCTAGGCTGAGCAGCACTGAGAAACCAAAACTGCAATGCATTCCTTCTTTAAAGTCAAACCTTAAGACCCCATCCTTACAGGAGAAAGTCGGCTTGCTTTCCTGCTGTAACCAAAGCACAGTTCTTCCTCTTACACTCCAGGGTTTTAGAAGAAGCAGAGCCCGATAGCCTACCCAGAGCGCTCCCAAGGGGAGGCGGTTGGCTACACGCAGAATTCCGTGCCAAATAAACTTTATTCAAGGAAGGGACCAGTGTGTAGCTAGAGTGTATATTTACTTGGTAGAAATCACAAGGAGGTAGGCTGCATGTTCGCTGGAAACGGGGAACTTATGGCACAAGCCTTGCTTACCACTTTTCAATGCTCCATTCAAGCTGCCTTGAAGCTACCTAAATTACAATTTTAGGACGGGTCTCTAGTGTCTGTAGCCAGGGCTCTGGGAAGGGAACGAGTGTTCTCTACATCAACAGGGTGCTTTCATAGACTGGGTAGGAGCCTCGCCTGAGACACTCTAGAGCTAAAAGGAAACTTGACGTGAGTCCTCTCCTCAAGGTAAAGCCTAGAATAGCCCTGCCGAAGTGGAAGCTTGGAGAGGAGTTCTTGAGGCATTAGTTTCAGGTCTGTTTTCTTTTAAGGTTAGTAAGATTTTCAAGGCCCTGAGGACCTCGCCTGGGCACCCTATTCCCTGCAAGAACACCCAGTACCGGCAGGCTACACTGGGCTACTAAGAAACATCCAGGCCCGGAAACTTTTCCCATTCACTCTTTGTATTTTGTGTGTAGGCCAACACACTACACTCTTCCTTGGAAGAGCTAGATTTCCTCAGCTCTCCAACAGCTCCAGGAAATGTGTTCTCTCACGTCCTACATATCATGCAAATCTGCCTCATTGCCCTAGGCTGACCGGCACTGAGAAACAAAAACTGCTTCACATTCCTTCTACAAAGTCATACCTTAACACCTCATCCTTACAGTCGAAAGTCGGCTTGCGTTTCTGCTGTAACCACAGCACAGTTCTTCCTCTTACACTCCAGGGTTTTAGAAGAAGCTAAGCCCGATAGCCTACCCAGAGCGATCCCTGGGGGAGGCGGTTGGCTACACGCAGAATTACGTGCCAAATAAACTTTATTCAAGGAAGGGACCAGTGTGTAGCTAGAGTGTATATTTACTTGGTAGAAATCACAAGGACGTAGGCTGCATGTTCGCTGGAAACGGGGAACTTATGGCACAAGCCTTGCTTACCACTTTTGAATGCTCCATGCATGCTGCCTTGAAGTTACCTAAATAACAGTTTTAGGACGAGTCTTTAGTCATTGTAGGCAGGGCTCTGGGAAGGGAACGAGTGTTCTCTGCATCAACAGGGTGCTTTCATAGCCTGGGTGGGAGCCTCTCCTCAGACGCCCTAGAGATAAAGGAAACTTGACGTGAGTTCTTTCCTCCAGGTAAAGCCTTGACTAGCCCTGCCGAAGCTGAGCTTGAAGCAGTTTCCTTGTGGCATTTGTTTTAGGTCTGTTTTCTTTTAAGGTTAGTAAGCTTGTCAAGACACCGAGGACCTCTCGTGGGCACCCTATTCCCTGCAAGAGCACCGAGTACCAGCAGGCTCCACTGGGCTACTAAGAAACATCCAGGCCCGGAAACGTTTCCCAGTCACTGTGTATTTTGTGTGTAGGGCAACACACTGCACTCTTCCTTGGAAGAGCTAGATTTCCTCAGCTCTCCAACAACTCCAGGAAATGTGTTCTCTCAATTCCTATATGTCATGCAAATCTCCCTCATTGCCCTAGGCTGAGCAGCACTGAGAAACCAAAACTGCAACGCATTCCTTCTTTAAAGTCAAACCTTAAGACCCCATCCTTACAGGAGAAAGTCGGCTTGCTTTCCTGCTGTAACCAAAGCACAGTTCTTCCTCTTACACTCCAGGGTTTTAGAAGAAGCAGAGCCCGATAGCCTACCCAGAGCGCTCCCAAGGGGAGGCGGTTGGCTACACGCAGAATTCCGTGCCAAATAAACTTTATTCAAGGAAGGGACCAGTGTGTAGCTAGAGTGTATATTTACTTGGTAGAAATCACAAGGAGGTAGGCTGCATGTTCGCTGGAAACGGGGAACGTATGGCACAAGCCTTGCTTACCACTTTTGAATGCTCCATTCAAGCTGCCTTGAAGCTACCTAAATTACAATTTTAGGACGGGTCTCTAGTGTCTGTAGGCAGGGCTCTGGGAAGGGAACGAGTGTTCTCTACATCAACAGGGTGCTTTCATAGACTGGGTAGGAGCCTCGCCTGAGACACTCTAGAGCTAAAAGGAAACTTGACGTGAGTCCTCTCCTCAAGGTAAAGCCTAGAATAGCCCTGCCGAAGTGGAAGCTTGGAGCGGAGTTCTTGAGGCATTAGTTTCAGGTCTGTTTTCTTTTAAGGTTAGTAAGCTTTTCAAGGCCCTGAGGACCTCGCCTGGGCACCCTATTCCCTGCAAGAACACCCAGTACCGGCAGGCTCCACTGGGCTACTAAGAAACATCCAGGCCCGGAAACTTTTCCCATTCACTCTTTGTATTTTGTGTGTAGGCCAACACACTACACTCTTCCTTGGAAGAGCTAGATTTCCTCAGCTCTCCAACAGCTCCAGGAAATGTGTTCTCTCACGTCCTACATATCATGCAAATCTGCCTCATTGCCCTAGGCTGACCGGCACTGAGAAACCAAAACTGCTTCACATTCCTTCTACAAAGTCATACCTTAACACCCCATCCTTACAGTCGAAAGTCGGCTTGCGTTTCTGCTGTAACCACAGCACAGTTCTTCCTCTTACACTCCAGGGTTTTAGAAGAAGCTAAGCCCGATAGCCTACCCAGAGCGATCCCTGGGGGAGGCGGTTGGCTACACGCAGAATTACGTGCCAAATAAACTTTATTTAAGGAAGGGACCAGTGTGTAGCTAGAGTGTATATTTACTTGGTAGAAATCACAAGGAGGTAGGCTGCATGTTCGCTGGAAACGGGGAACTTATGGCACAAGCCTTGCTTACCCATTTTGAATGCTCCATTCAAGCTGCCTTGAAGCTGCCTAAATAACAATTTTAGGACGGGTCTCTAGTCTCTGTAGGCAAGGCTCTGGGAAGGGAACGAGTGTTCTCTCCATCAACAGGGTGCTTTCATAGCCTGGGTGGGAGCCTCTCCTCAGACGCTCTACAGCTAAAAGGAAACTTGACGTGAGTCCTTTCCTCAAGGTAAAGCCTAGAATAGCCCTGCCGAAGTGGAAGCTTGGAGCGGAGTCCTTGAGGCATTAGTTTCAGGTCTGTTTCCTTTTAAGGTTAGTAAGCTTTTCAGGACACCGAGGACCTCGCCTGGGCACCTTATTCCCTGGAAGACCACCGAGTACCGGCAGTCTCCACTGGGCTACTAAGAAACATCCAGGCCCGGACACCTTTCCCAGTCACTCTGTGTATTTTGTGTGTAGGCCAACACACTGCACTCTTCCTTGGAAGAGCTAGATTTCCTCAGCTCTCCAACAGCCCCAGGAAATGTGTTCTCTCACGTCCTACATATCATGCAAATCTGCCTCATTGCCCTAGGCTGAGCAGCTCTGAGAAACCAAAACTGCTTCGCATTCCTTCTACAAAGTCATACCTTAAGACCCCATCCTTACAGGAGAAAGTCAGCTTGCGTTTCTGCTGTAACCAAAGCACAGATCTTCCTCTTACACTGCAGGGTTTTAGAAGAAGCTAAGCCAGATAGCCTACCTAGAGCGCTCCTTGGGGGAGGCTGTTGGCTACACGCAGAACTCCGTGCCAAATAAACTTTATTCAAGGAAGGGACCAGTGTTTAGCTAGAGTGTATATTTACTTGGTAGAAATCACAAGTAGGTAGGCCGCGTGTTCGCTGGAAACGGTGACCTTATGGCACAAGCCTTGCTTTCCCATTTTGAATGCTCCATGCATGCTGCCTTGAAGTAACCTAAATAACAGTTTTAGGACCAGTCTTTAGTCATTGTAGGCAGGGCTCTGGGAAGGGAACGAGTGTTCTCTGCATCAACAGGGTGCTTTCATAGCCTGGGTGGGAGCCTCTCCTCAGACGCCCTAGAGATAAAGGAAACTTGACGTGAGTTCTTTCCTCCAGGTAAAGCCTTGACTAGCCCTGCCGAAGCTGAGCTTGAAGCAGTTTCCTTGTGGCATTTGTTTTAGGTCTGTTTTCTTTTAAGGTTAGTAAGCTTGTCAAGACACCGAGGACCTCTCGTGGGCACCCTATTCCCTGCAAGAGCACCGAGTACCAGCAGGCTCCACTGGGCTACTAAGAAACATCCAGGCCCGGAAACGTTTCCCAGTCACTGTGTATTTTGTGTGTAGGGCAACACACTGCACTCTTCCTTGGAAGAGCTAGATTTCCTCAGCTCTCCAACAACTCCAGGCAATGTGTTCTCTCAATTCCTATATGTCATGCAAATCTCCCTCATTGCCCTAGGCTGAGCAGCACTGAGAAACCAAAACTGCAATGCATTCCTTCTTTAAAGTCAAACCTTAAGACCCCATCCTTACAGGAGAAAGTCGGCTTGCTTTCCTGCTGTAACCAAAGCACAGTTCTTCCTCTTACACTCCAGGGTTTTAGAAGAAGCAGAGCCCGATAGCCTACCCAGAGCGCTCCCAAGGGGAGGCGGTTGGCTACACGCAGAATTCCGTGCCAAATAAACTTTATTCAAGGAAGGGACCAGTGTGTAGCTAGAGTGTATATTTACTTGGTAGAAATCACAAGGAGGTAGGCTGCATGTTCGCTGGAAACGGGGAACTTATGGCACAAGCCTTGCTTACCACTTTTCAATGCTCCATTCAAGCTGCCTTGAAGCTACCTAAATTACAATTTTAGGACGGGTCTCTAGTGTCTGTAGCCAGGGCTCTGGGAAGGGAACGAGTGTTCTCTACATCAACAGGGTGCTTTCATAGACTGGGTAGGAGCCTCGCCTGAGACACTCTAGAGCTAAAAGGAAACTTGACGTGAGTCCTCTCCTCAAGGTAAAGCCTAGAATAGCCCTGCCGAAGTGGAAGCTTGGAGAGGAGTTCTTGAGGCATTAGTTTCAGGTCTGTTTTCTTTTAAGGTTAGTAAGATTTTCAAGGCCCTGAGGACCTCGCCTGGGCACCCTATTCCCTGCAAGAACACCCAGTACCGGCAGGCTACACTGGGCTACTAAGAAACATCCAGGCCCGGAAACTTTTCCCATTCACTCTTTGTATTTTGTGTGTAGGCCAACACACTACACTCTTCCTTGGAAGAGCTAGATTTCCTCAGCTCTCCAACAGCTCCAGGAAATGTGTTCTCTCACGTCCTACATATCATGCAAATCTGCCTCATTGCCCTAGGCTGACCGGCACTGAGAAACAAAAACTGCTTCACATTCCTTCTACAAAGTCATACCTTAACACCTCATCCTTACAGTCGAAAGTCGGCTTGCGTTTCTGCTGTAACCACAGCACAGTTCTTCCTCTTACACTCCAGGGTTTTAGAAGAAGCTAAGCCCGATAGCCTACCCAGAGCGATCCCTGGGGGAGGCGGTTGGCTACACGCAGAATTACGTGCCAAATAAACTTTATTCAAGGAAGGGACCAGTGTGTAGCTAGAGTGTATATTTACTTGGTAGAAATCACAAGGACGTAGGCTGCATGTTCGCTGGAAACGGGGAACTTATGGCACAAGCCTTGCTTACCACTTTTGAATGCTCCATGCATGCTGCCTTGAAGTTACCTAAATAACAGTTTTAGGACGAGTCTTTAGTCATTGTAGGCAGGGCTCTGGGAAGGGAACGAGTGTTCTCTGCATCAACAGGGTGCTTTCATAGCCTGGGTGGGAGCCTCTCCTCAGACGCCCTAGAGATAAAGGAAACTTGACGTGAGTTCTTTCCTCCAGGTAAAGCCTTGACTAGCCCTGCCGAAGCTGAGCTTGAAGCAGTTTCCTTGTGGCATTTGTTTTAGGTCTGTTTTCTTTTAAGGTTAGTAAGCTTGTCAAGACACCGAGGACCTCTCGTGGGCACCCTATTCCCTGCAAGAGCACCGAGTACCAGCAGGCTCCACTGGGCTACTAAGAAACATCCAGGCCCGGAAACGTTTCCCAGTCACTGTGTATTTTGTGTGTAGGGCAACACACTGCACTCTTCCTTGGAAGAGCTAGATTTCCTCAGCTCTCCAACAACTCCAGGAAATGTGTTCTCTCAATTCCTATATGTCATGCAAATCTCCCTCATTGCCCTAGGCTGAGCAGCACTGAGAAACCAAAACTGCAACGCATTCCTTCTTTAAAGTCAAACCTTAAGACCCCATCCTTACAGGAGAAAGTCGGCTTGCTTTCCTGCTGTAACCAAAGCACAGTTCTTCCTCTTACACTCCAGGGTTTTAGAAGAAGCAGAGCCCGATAGCCTACCCAGAGCGCTCCCAAGGGGAGGCGGTTGGCTACACGCAGAATTCCGTGCCAAATAAACTTTATTCAAGGAAGGGACCAGTGTGTAGCTAGAGTGTATATTTACTTGGTAGAAATCACAAGGAGGTAGGCTGCATGTTCGCTGGAAACGGGGAACGTATGGCACAAGCCTTGCTTACCACTTTTGAATGCTCCATTCAAGCTGCCTTGAAGCTACCTAAATTACAATTTTAGGACGGGTCTCTAGTGTCTGTAGGCAGGGCTCTGGGAAGGGAACGAGTGTTCTCTACATCAACAGGGTGCTTTCATAGACTGGGTAGGAGCCTCGCCTGAGACACTCTAGAGCTAAAAGGAAACTTGACGTGAGTCCTCTCCTCAAGGTAAAGCCTAGAATAGCCCTGCCGAAGTGGAAGCTTGGAGCGGAGTTCTTGAGGCATTAGTTTCAGGTCTGTTTTCTTTTAAGGTTAGTAAGCTTTTCAAGGCCCTGAGGACCTCGCCTGGGCACCCTATTCCCTGCAAGAACACCCAGTACCGGCAGGCTCCACTGGGCTACTAAGAAACATCCAGGCCCGGAAAATTTTCCCATTCACTCTTTGTATTTTGTGTGTAGGCCAACACACTACACTCTTCCTTGGAAGAGCTAGATTTCCTCAGCTCTCCAACAGCTCCAGGAAATGTGTTCTCTCACGTCCTACATATCATGCAAATCTCCCTCATTGCCCTAGGCTGACCGGCACTGAGAAACCAAAACTGCTTCACATTCCTTCTACAAAGTCATACCTTAACACCCCATCCTTACAGTCGAAAGTCGGCTTGCGTTTCTGCTGTAACCACAGCACAGTTCTTCCTCTTACACTCCAGGGTTTTAGAAGAAGCTAAGCCCGATAGCCTACCCAGAGCGATCCCTGGGGGAGGCGGTTGGCTACACGCAGAATTACGTGCCAAATAAACTTTATTTAAGGAAGGGACCAGTGTGTAGCTAGAGTGTATATTTACTTGGTAGAAATCACAAGGAGGTAGGCTGCATGTTCGCTGGAAACGGGGAACTTATGGCACAAGCCTTGCTTACCCATTTTGAATGCTCCATTCAAGCTGCCTTGAAGCTGCCTAAATAACAATTTTAGGACGGGTCTCTAGTCTCTGTAGGCAAGGCTCTGGGAAGGGAACGAGTGTTCTCTACATCAACAGGGTGCTTTCATAGCCTGGGTGGGAGCCTCTCCTCAGACGCTCTACAGCTAAAAGGAAACTTGACGTGAGTCCTTTCCTCAAGGTAAAGCCTAGAATAGCCCTGCCGAAGTGCAAGCTTGGAGCGGAGTCCTTGAGGCATTAGTTTCAGGTCTGTTTCCTTTTAAGGTTAGTAACCTTTTCAGGACACGGAGGACCTCGCCTGGGCACCTTATTCCCTGGAAGACCACCGAGTACCGGCAGTCTCCACTGGGCTACTAAGAAACATCCAGGCCCGGACACCTTTCCCAGTCACTCTGTGTATTTTGTGTGTAGGCCAACACACTGCACTCTTCCTTGGAAGAGCTAGATTTCCTCAGCTCTCCAACAGCCCCAGGAAATTTGTTCTCTCACGTCCTACATATCATGCAAATCTGCCTCATTGCCCTAGGCTGAGCAGCTCTGAGAAACCAAAACTGCTTCGCATTCCTTCTACAAAGTCATACCTTAAGACCCCATCCTTACAGGAGAAAGTCAGCTTGCGTTTCTGCTGTAACCAAAGCACAGATCTTCCTCTTACACTGCAGGGTTTTAGAAGAAGCTAAGCCAGATAGCCTACCTAGAGCGCTCCTTGGGGGAGGCTGTTGGCTACACGCAGAACTCCGTGCCAAATAAACTTTATTCAAGGAAGGGACCAGTGTTTAGCTAGAGTGTATATTTACTTGGTAGAAATCACAAGTAGGTAGGCCGCGTGTTCGCTGGAAACGGTGACCTTATGGCACAAGCCTTGCTTTCCCATTTTGAATGCTCCATGCATGCTGCCTTGAAGTTACCTAAATAACTGTTTTAGGACGAGTCTTTATTCATTGTAGGCAGGGCTCTGGGAAGGGAACGAGTGTTCTCTGCATCAACAGGGTGCTTTCATAGCCTGGGTGGGAGCCTCTCCTCAGACGCCCTAGAGATAAAGGAAACTTGACGTGAGTTCTTTCCTCCAGGTAAAGCCTTGACTAGCCCTGCCGAAGCTGAGCTTGAAGCAGTTTCCTTGTGGCATTTGTTTTAGGTCTGTTTTCTTTTAAGGTTAGTAAGCTTGTCAAGACACCGAGGACCTCTCGTGGGCACCCTATTCCCTGCAAGAGCACCGAGTACCAGCAGGCTCCACTGGGCTACTAAGAAACATCCAGGCCCGGAAACGTTTCCCAGTCACTGTGTATTTTGTGTGTAGGGCAACACACTGCACTCTTCCTTGGAAGAGCTAGATTTCCTCAGCTCTCCAACAACTCCAGGAAATGTGTTCTCTCAATTCCTATATGTCATGCAAATCTCCCTCATTGCCCTAGGCTGAGCAGCACTGAGAAACCAAAACTGCAACGCATTCCTTCTTTAAAGTCAAACCTTAAGACCCCATCCTTACAGGAGAAAGTCGGCTTACTTTCCTGCTGTAACCAAAGCACAGTTCTTCCTCTTACACTCAAGGGTTTTAGAAGAAGCAGAGCCCGATAGCCTACCCAGAGCGCTCCCAAGGGGAGGCGGTTGGCTACACGCAGAATTCCGTGCCAAATAAACTTTATTCAAGGAAGGGACCAGTGTGTAGCTAGAGTGTATATTTACTTGGTAGAAATCACAAGGAGGTAGGCTGCATGTTCGCTGGAAACGGGGAACTTATGGCACAAGCCTTGCTTACCACTTTTGAATGCTCCATTCAAGCTGCCTTGAAGCTGCCTAAATAACAATTTTAGGACGGGTCTCTAGTTTCTGTAGGCAAGGCTCTGGGAAGGGAACGAGTGTTCTCTACATCAACAGGGTGCTTTCATAGCCTGGGTGGAAGCCTCTCCTCAGACGCTCTACAGCTAAAAGGAAACTTGACGTGAGTCCTTTCCTCAAGGTAAAGCCCAGAATAGCCCTGCCGAAGTGGAAGCTTGGAGCGGAGTCCTTGAGGCATTAGTTTCAGGTCTGTTTCCTTTTAAGGTTAGTAAGCTTTTCAGGACACCGAGGACCTCGCCTGGGCACCTTATTCCCTGGAAGACCACCGAGTACCGGCAGTCTCCACTGGGCTACTAAGAAACATCCAGGCCCGGAAACCTTTCCCAGTCACTCTGTGTATTTTGTGTGTAGGCCAACACACTGCACTCTTCCTTGGAAGAGCTAGATTTCCTCAGCTCTCCAACAGCCCCAGGAAATGTGTTCTCTCACATCCTACATATCATGCAAATCTGCCTCATTGCCCTAGGCTGAGCAGCTCTGAGAAACCAAAACTGCTTCGCATTCCTTCTACAAAGTCATACCTTAAGACCCCATCCTTACAGGAGAAAGTCAGCTTGCGTTTCTGCTGTAACCAAAGCACAGATCTTCCTCTTACACTGCAGGGTTTTAGAAGAAGCTAAGCCAGATAGCCTACCTAGAGCGCTCCTTGGGGGAGGCTGTTGGCTACACGCAGAACTCCGTGCCAAATAAACTTTATTCAAGGAAGGGACCAGTGTTTAGCTAGAGTGTATATTTACTTGGTAGAAATCACAAGTAGGTAGGCCGCGTGTTCGCTGGAAACGGTGACCTTATGGCACAAGCCTTGCTTTCCCATTTTGAATGCTCCATGCATGCTGCCTTGAAGTTACCTAAATAACAGTTTTAGGACCAGTCTTTAGTCATTGTAGGCAGGGC
Source organism: Balaenoptera physalus (assembly GCF_965194825.1). Lineage (NCBI taxonomy): Eukaryota > Metazoa > Chordata > Mammalia > Artiodactyla > Balaenopteridae > Balaenoptera > Balaenoptera physalus. The sequence goes on along the minus strand of NC_138895.1, from coordinate 38,980,729 downwards.
TCTGGGAAGGGAACGAGTGTTCTCTGCATCAACAGGGTGCTTTCATAGCCTGGGTGGGAGCCTCTCCTCAGACGCCCTAGAGATAAAGGAAACTTGACGTGAGTTCTTTCCTCCAGGTAAAGCCTTGACTAGCCCTGCCGAAGCTGAGCTTGAAGCAGTTTCCTTGTGGCATTTGTTTTAGGTCTGTTTTCTTTTAAGGTTAGTAAGCTTGTCAAGACACCGAGGACCTCTCGTGGGCACCCTATTCCCTGCAAGAGCACCGAGTACCAGCAGGCTCCACTGGGCTACTAAGAAACATCCAGGCCCGGAAACTTTTCCCATTCGCTCTTTGTATTTTGTGTGTAGGCCAACACACTACACTCTTCCTTGGAAGAGCTAGATTTCCTCAGCTCTCCAACAGCTCCAGGAAATGTGTTCTCTCAGGTCCTACATATCATGCAAATCTGCCTCATTGCCCTAGGCTGACCGGCACTGAGAAACCAAAACTGCTTCACATTCCTTCTACAAAGTCATACCTTAACACCCCATCCTTACAGTAGAAAGTCGGCTTGCGTTTCTGCTGTAACCACAGCACAGTTCTTCCTCTTACACTCCAGGGTTTTAGAAGAAGCCAAGCCCGATAGCCTACCCAGAGCGATCCCTGGGGGAGGCGGTTGGCTACACGCAGAATTACGTGCCAAATAAACTTTATTCAAGGAAGGGACCAGTGTGTAGCTAGAGTGTATATTTACTTGGTAGAAATCACAAGGAGGTAGGCTGCATGTTCGCTGGAAACGGGGAACTTATGGCACAAGCCTTGCTTACCCATTTTGAATGCTCCATTCAAGCTGCCTTGAAGCTGCCTAAATAACAATTTTAGGACGGGTCTCTAGTCTCTGTAGGCAAGGCTCTGGGAAGGGAACGAGTGTTCTCTACATCAACAGGGTGCTTTCATAGACTGGGTAGGAGCCTCGCCTGAGACACTCTAGAGCTAAAAGGAAACTTGACGTGAGTCCTCTCCTCAAGGTAAAGCCTAGAATAGCCCTGCCGAAGTGGAAGCTTGGAGCGGAGTTCTTGAGGCATTAGTTTCAGGTCTGTTTTCTTTTAAGGTTAGTAAGCTTTTCAAGGCCCTGAGGACCTCGCCTGGGCACCCTATTCCCTGCAAGAACACCCAGTACCGGCAGGCTCCACTGGGCTACTAAGAAACATCCAGGCCCGGAAACTTTTCCCATTCACTCTTTGTATTTTGTGTGTAGGCCAACACACTACACTCTTCCTTGGAAGAGCTAGATTTCCTCAGCTCTCCAACAGCTCCAGGAAATGTGTTCTCTCACGTCCTACATATCATGCAAATCTGCCTCATTGCCCTAGGCAGACCGGCACTGAGAAACCAAAACGGCTTCACATTCCTTCTACAAAGTCATACCTTAACACCCCATCCTTACAGGAGAAAGTCAGCTTGCGTTTCTGCTGTAACCAAAGCACAGATCTTCCTCTTACACTGCAGGGTTTTAGAAGAAGCTAAGCCAGATAGCCTACCTAGAGCGCTCCTTGGGGGAGGCTGTTGGCTACACGCAGAACTCCGTGCCAAATAAACTTTATTCAAGGAAGGGACCAGTGTGTAGCTAGAGTGTATATTTACTTGGTAGAAATCACAAGTAGGTAGGCCGCGTGTTCGCTGGAAACGGTGACCTTATGGCACAAGCCTTGCTTTCCCATTTTGAATGCTCCATGCATGCTGCCTTGAAGTTACCTAAATAACAGTTTTAGGACGAGTCTTTAGTCATTGTAGGCAGGGCTCTGGGAAGGGAACGAGTGTTCTCTGCATCAACAGGGTGCTTTCATAGCCTGGGTGGGAGCCTCTCCTCAGACGCCATAGAGATAAAGGAAACTTGACGTGAGTTCTTTCCTCCAGGTAAAGCCTTGAATAGCCCTGCCGAAGCTGAGCTTGAAGCAGTTTCCTTGTGGCATTTGTTTTAGGTCTGTTTTCTTTTAAGGTTAGTAAGCTTGTCAAGACACCGAGGACCTCTCGTGGGCACCCTATTCCCTGCAAGAGCACCGAGTACCAGCAGGCTCCACTGGGCTACTAAGAAACATCCAGGCCCGGAAACGTTTCCCAGTCACTGTGTATTTTGTGTGTAGGGCAACACACTGCACTCTTCCTTGGAAGAGCTAGATTTCCTCAGCTCTCCAACAACTCCAGGCAATGTGTTCTCTCAATTCCTATATGTCATGCAAATCTCCCTCATTGCCCTAGGCTGAGCAGCACTGAGAAACCAAAACTGCAACGCATTCCTTCTTTAAAGTCAAACCTTAAGACCCCTTCCTTACAGGAGAAAGTCGGCTTGCTTTCCTGCTGTAACCAAAGCACAGTTCTTCCTCTTACACCCCAGGGTTTTAGAAGAAGCAGAGCCCGATAGCCTACCCAGAGCGCTCCCAAGGGGAGGCGGTTGGCTACACGCAGAATTCCGTGCCAAATAAACTTTATTCAAGGAAGGGACCAGTGTGTAGCTAGAGTGTATATTTACTTGGTAGAAATCACAAGGAGGTAGGCTGCATGTTCGCTGGAAACGGGGAACTTATGGCACAAGCCGTGCTTACCACTTTTGAATGCTCCATTCAAGCTGCCTTGAAGCTACCTAAATTACAATTTTAGGACGGGTCTCTAGTGTCTGTAGGCAGGGCTCTGGGAAGGGAACGAGTGTTCTCTACATCAACAGGGTGCTTTCATAGACTGGGTAGGAGCCTCGCCTGCGACACTCTAGAGCTAAAAGGAAACGACGTGAGTCCTCTCCTCAAGGTAAAGCCTAGAATAGCCCTGCCGAAGTGGAAGCTTGGAGAGGAGTTCTTGAGGCATTAGTTTCAGGTCTGTTTTCTTTTAAGGTTAGTAAGCTTTTCAAGGCCCTGAGGACCTCGCCTGGGCACCCTATTCCCTGCAAGAACACCCAGTACCGGCAGGCTCCCCTGGGCTACTAAGAAACATCCAGGCCCGGAAACTTTTCCCATTCGCTCTTTGTATTTTGTGTGTAGGCCAACACACTACACTCTTCCTTGGAAGAGCTAGATTTCCTCAGCTCTCCAACAGCTCCAGGAAATGTGTTCTCTCACGTCCTACATATCATGCAAATCTGCCTCATTGCCCTAGGCTGACCGGCACTGAGAAACCAAAACTGCTTCACATTCCTTCTACAAAGTCATACCTTAACACCCCATCCTTACAGTAGAAAGTCGGCTTGCGTTTCTGCTGTAACCACAGCACAGTTCTTCCTCTTACACTCCAGGGTTTTAGAAGAAGCCAAGCCCGATAGCCTACCCAGAGCGATCCCTGGGGGAGGCGGTTGGCTACACGCAGAATTACGTGCCAAATAAACTTTATTCAAGGAAGGGACCAGTGTGTAGCTAGAGTGTATATTTACTTGGTAGAAATCACAAGGAGGTAGGCTGCATGTTCGCTGGAAACGGGGAACTTATGGCACAAGCCTTGCTTACCCATTTTGAATGCTCCATTCAAGCTGCCTTGAAGCTGCCTAAATAACAATTTTAGGACGGGTCTCTAGTCTCTGTAGGCAAGGCCCTGGGAAGGGAACGAGTGTTCTCTACATCAACAGGGTGCTTTCATAGCCTGGGTGGGAGCCTCTCCTCAGACGCTCTACAGCTAAAAGGAAACTTGACGTGAGTCCTTTCCTCAAGGTAAAGCCTAGAATAGCCCTGCCGAAGTGGAAGCTTGGAGCGGAGTCCTTGAGGCATTAGTTTCAGGTCTGTTTCCTTTTAAGTTTAGTAAGCTTTTCAGGACACGGAGGACCTCGCCTGGGCACCTTATTCCCTGGAAGACCACCGAGTACCGGCAGTCTCCACTGGGCTACTAAGAAACATCCAGGCCCGGACACCTTTCCCAGTCACTCTGTGTATTTTGTGTGTAGGCCAACACACTGCACTCTTCCTTGGAAGAGCTAGATTTCCTCAGCTCTCCAACAGCCCCAGGAAATGTGTTCTCTCACGTCCTACATATCATGCAAATCTGCCTCATTGCCCTAGGCTGAGCAGCTCTGAGAAACCAAAACTGCTTCGCATTCCTTCTACAAAGTCATACCTTAAGACACCATCCTTACAGGAGAAAGTCAGCTTGCGTTTCTGCTGTAACCAAAGCACAGATCTTCCTCTTACACTGCAGGGTTTTAGAAGAAGCTAAGCCAGATAGCCTACCTAGAGTGCTCCTTGGGGGAGGCTGTTGGCTACACGCAGAACTCCGTGCCAAATAAACTTTATTCAAGGAAGGGACCAGTGTTTAGCTAGAGTGTATATTTACTTGGTAGAAATCACAAGTAGGTAGGCCGCGTGTTCGCTGGAAACGGTGACCTTATGGCACAAGCCTTGCTTTCCCATTTTGAATGCTCCATGCATGCTGCCTTGAAGTAACCTAAATAACAGTTTTAGGACCAGTCTTTAGTCATTGTAGGCAGGGCTCTGGGAAGGGAACGAGTGTTCTCTGCATCAACAGGGTGCTTTCATAGCCTGGGTGGGAGCCTCTCCTCAGACGCCCTAGAGATAAAGGAAACTTGACGTGAGTTCTTTCCTCCAGGTAAAGCCTTGACTAGCCCTGCCGAAGCTGAGCTTGAAGCAGTTTCCTTGTGGCATTTGTTTTAGGTCTGTTTTCTTTTAAGGTTAGTAAGCTTGTCAAGACACCGAGGACCTCTCGTGGGCACCCTATTCCCTGCAAGAGCACCGAGTACCAGCAGGCTCCACTGGGCTACTAAGAAACATCCAGGCCCGGAAACGTTTCCCAGTCACTGTGTATTTTGTGTGTAGGGCAACACACTGCACTCTTCCTTGGAAGAGCTAGATTTCCTCAGCTCTCCAACAACTCCAGGCAATGTGTTCTCTCAATTCCTATATGTCATGCAAATCTCCCTCATTGCCCTAGGCTGAGCAGCACTGAGAAACCAAAACTGCAACGCATTCCTTCTTTAAAGTCAAACCTTAAGACCCCTTCCTTACAGGAGAAAGTCGGCTTGCTTTCCTGCTGTAACCAAAGCACAGTTCTTCCTCTTACACTCCAGGGTTTTAGAAGAAGCAGAGCCCGATAGCCTACCCAGAGCGCTCCCAAGGGGAGGCGGTTGGCTACACGCAGAATTCCGTGCCAAATAAACTTTATTCAAGGAAGGGACCAGTGTGTAGCTAGAGTGTATATTTACTTGGTAGAAATCACAAGGAGGTAGGCTGCATGTTCGCTGGAAACGGGGAACTTATGGCACAAGCCGTGCTTACCACTTTTGAATGCTCCATTCAAGCTGCCTTGAAGCTACCTAAATTACAATTTTAGGACGGGTCTCTAGTGTCTGTAGGCAGGGCTCTGGGAAGGGAACGAGTGTTCTCTACATCAACAGGGTGCTTTCATAGACTGGGTAGGAGCCTCGCCTGCGACACTCTAGAGCTAAAAGGAAACGACGTGAGTCCTCTCCTCAAGGTAAAGCCTAGAATAGCCCTGCCGAAGTGGAAGCTTGGAGAGGAGTTCTTGAGGCATTAGTTTCAGGTCTGTTTTCTTTTAAGGTTAGTAAGCTTTTCAAGGCCCTGAGGACCTCGCCTGGGCACCCTATTCCCTGCAAGAACACCCAGTACCGGCAGGCTCCACTGGGCTACTAAGAAACATCCAGGCCCGGAAACTTTTCCCATTCGCTCTTTGTATTTTGTGTGTAGGCCAACACACTACACTCTTCCTTGGAAGAGCTAGATTTCCTCAGCTCTCCAACAGCTCCAGGAAATGTGTTCTCTCACGTCCTACATATCATGCAAATCTGCCTCATTGCCCTAGGCTGACCGGCACTGAGAAACCAAAACTGCTTCACATTCCTTCTACAAAGTCATACCTTAACACCCCATCCTTACAGTAGAAAGTCGGCTTGCGTTTCTGCTGTAACCACAGCACAGTTCTTCCTCTTACACTCCAGGGTTTTAGAAGAAGCCAAGCCCGATAGCCTACCCAGAGCGATCCCTGGGGGAGGCGGTTGGCTACACGCAGAATTACGTGCCAAATAAACTTTATTCAAGGAAGGGACCAGTGTGTAGCTAGAGTGTATATTTACTTGGTAGAAATCACAAGGAGGTAGGCTGCATGTTCGCTGGAAACGGGGAACTTATGGCACAAGCCTTGCTTACCCATTTTGAATGCTCCATTCAAGCTGCCTTGAAGCTGCCTAAATAACAATTTTAGGACGGGTCTCTAGTCTCTGTAGGCAAGGCCCTGGGAAGGGAACGAGTGTTCTCTACATCAACAGGGTGCTTTCATAGCCTGGGTGGGAGCCTCTCCTCAGACGCTCTACAGCTAAAAGGAAACTTGACGTGAGTCCTTTCCTCAAGGTAAAGCCTAGAATAGCCCTGCCGAAGTGGAAGCTTGGAGCGGAGTCCTTGAGGCATTAGTTTCAGGTCTGTTTCCTTTTAAGGTTAGTAAGCTTTTCAGGACACGGAGGACCTCGCCTGGGCACCTTATTCCCTGGAAGACCACCGAGTACCGGCAGTCTCCACTGGGCTACTAAGAAACATCCAGGCCCGGACACCTTTCCCAGTCACTCTGTGTATTTTGTGTGTAGGCCAACACACTGCACTCTTCCTTGGAAGAGCTAGATTTCCTCAGCTCTCCAACAGCCCCAGGAAATGTGTTCTCTCACGTCCTACATATCATGCAAATCTGCCTCATTGCCCTAGGCTGAGCAGCTCTGAGAAACCAAAACTGCTTCGCATTCCTTCTACAAAGTCATACCTTAAGACCCCATCCTTACAGGAGAAAGTCAGCTTGCGTTTCTGCTGTAACCAAAGCACAGATCTTCCTCTTACACTGCAGGGTTTTAGAAGAAGCTAAGCCAGATAGCCTACCTAGAGCGCTCCTTGGGGGAGGCTGTTGGCTACACGCAGAACTCCGTGCCAAATAAACTTTATTCAAGGAAGGGACCAGTGTTTAGCTAGAGTGTATATTTACTTGGTAGAAATCACAAGTAGGTAGGCCGCGTGTTCGCTGGAAACGGTGACCTTATGGCACAAGCCTTGCTTTCCCATTTTGAATGCTCCATGCATGCTGCCTTGAAGTAACCTAAATAACAGTTTTAGGACGAGTCTTTAGTCATTGTAGGCAGGGCTCTGGGAAGGGAACGAGTGTTCTCTGCATCAACAGGGTGCTTTCATAGCCTGGGTGGGAGCCTCTCCTCAGACGCCCTAGAGATAAAGGAAACTTGACGTGAGTTCTTTCCTCCAGGTAAAGCCTTGACTAGCCCTGCCGAAGCTGAGCTTGAAGCAGTTTCCTTGTGGCATTTGTTTTAGGTCTGTTTTCTTTTAAGGTTAGTAAGCTTGTCAAGACACCGAGGACCTCTCGTGGGCACCCTATTCCCTGCAAGAGCACCGAGTACCAGCAGGCTCCACTGGGCTACTAAGAAACATCCAGGCCCGGAAACGTTTCCCAGTCACTGTGTATTTTGTGTGTAGGGCAACACACTGCACTCTTCCTTGGAAGAGCTAGATTTCCTCAGCTCTCCAACAACTCCAGGAAATGTGTTCTCTCAATTCCTATATGTCATGCAAATCTCCCTCATTGCCCTAGGCTGAGCAGCACTGAGAAACCAAAACTGCAACGCATTCCTTCTTTAAAGTCAAACCTTAAGACCCCATCCTTACAGGAGAAAGTCGGCTTGCTTTCCTGCTGTAACCAAAGCACAGTTCTTCCTCTTACACTCCAGGGTTTTAGAAGAAGCAGAGCCCGATAGCCTACCCAGAGCGCTCCCAAGGGGAGGCGGTTGGCTACACGCAGAATTCCGTGCCAAATAAACTTTATTCAAGGAAGGGACCAGTGTGTAGCTAGAGTGTATATTTACTTGGTAGAAATCACAAGGAGGTAGGCTGCATGTTGGCTGGAAACGGGGAACGTATGGCACAAGCCTTGCTTACCACTTTTGAATGCTCCATTCAAGCTGCCTTGAAGCTACCTAAATTACAATTTTAGGACGGGTCTCTAGTGTCTGTAGGCAGGGCTCTGGGAAGGGAACGAGTGTTCTCTACATCAACAGGGTGCTTTCATAGACTGGGTAGGAGCCTCGCCTGAGACACTCTAGAGCTAAAAGGAAACTTGACGTGAGTCCTCTCCTCAAGGTAAAGCCTAGAATAGCCCTGCCGAAGTGGAAGCTTGGAGCGGAGTTCTTGAGGCATTAGTTTCAGGTCTGTTTTCTTTTAAGGTTAGTAAGCTTTTCAAGGCCCTGAGGACCTCGCCTGGGCACCCTATTCCCTGCAAGAACACCCAGTACCGGCAGGCTCCACTGGGCTACTAAGAAACATCCAGGCCCGGAAACTTTTCCCATTCGCTCTTTGTATTTTGTGTGTAGGCCAACACACTACACTCTTCCTTGGAAGAGCTAGATTTCCTCAGCTCTCCAACAGCTCCAGGAAATGTGTTCTCTCATGTCCTACATATCATGCAAATCTGCCTCATTGCCCTAGGCTGACCGGCACTGAGAAACCAAAACTGCTTCACATTCCTTCTACAAAGTCATACCTTAACACCCCATCCTTACAGTAGAAAGTCGGCTTGCGTTTCTGCTGTAACCACAGCACAGTTCTTCCTCTTACACTCTAGGGTTTTAGAAGAAGCTAAGCCCGATAGCCTACCCAGAGCGATCCCTGGGGGAGGCGGTTGGCTACACGGAGAATTACGTGCCAAATAAACTTTATTTAAGGAAGGGACCAGTGTGTAGCTAGAGTGTATATTTACTTGGTAGAAATCACAAGGAGGTAGGCTGCATGTTCGCTGGAAACGGGGAACTTATGGCACAAGCCTTGCTTACCCATTTTGAATGCTCCATTCAAGCTGCCTTGAAGCTGCCTAAATAACAATTTTAGGACGGGTCTCTAGTCTCTGTAGGCAAGGCTCTGGGAAGGGAACGAGTGTTCTCTACATCAACAGGGTGCTTTCATAGCCTGGGTGGGAGCCTCTCCTCAGACGCTCTACAGCTAAAAGGAAACTTGACGTGAGTCCTTTCCTCAAGGTAAAGCCTAGAATAGCCCTGCCGAAGTGGAAGCTTGGAGCGGAGTCCTTGAGGCATTAGTTTCAGGTCTGTTTCCTTTTAAGGTTAGTAAGCTTTTCAGGACACCGAGGACCTCGCCTGGGCACCTTATTCCCTGGAAGACCACCGAGTACCGGCAGTCTCCACTGGGCTACTAAGAAACATCCAGGCCCGGACACCTTTCCCAGTCACTCTGTGTATTTTGTGTGTAGGCCAACACACTACACTCTTCCTTGGAAGAGCTAGATTTCCTCAGCTCTCCAACAGCCCCAGGAAATGTGTTCTCTCACGTCCTACATATCATGCAAATCTGCCTCATTGCCCTAGGCTGAGCAGCTCTGAGAAACCAAAACTGCTTCGCATTCCTTCTACAAAGTCATACCTTAAGACCCGATCCTTACAGGAGAAAGTCAGCTTGCGTTTCTGCTGTAACCAAAGCACAGATCTTCCTCTTACACTGCAGGGTTTTAGAAGAAGCTAAGCCAGATAGCCTACCTAGAGCGCTCCTTGGGGGAGGCTGTTGGCTACACGCAGAACTCCGTGCCAAATAAACTTTATTCAAGGAAGGGACCAGTGTTTAGCTAGAGTGTATATTTACTTGGTAGAAATCACAAGTAGGTAGGCCGCGTGTTCGCTGGAAACGGTGACCTTATGGCACAAGCCTTGCTTTCCCATTTTGAATGCTCCATGCATGCTGCCTTGAAGTAACCTAAATAACAGTTTTAGGACCAGTCTTTAGTCATTGTAGGCAGGGCTCTGGGAAGGGAACGAGTGTTCTCTGCATCAACAGGGTGCTTTCATAGCCTGGGTGGGAGCCTCTCCTCAGACGCCCTAGAGATAAAGGAAACTTGACGTGAGTTCTTTCCTCCAGGTAAAGCCTTGACTAGCCCTGCCGAAGCTGAGCTTGAAGCAGTTTCCTTGTGGCATTTGTTTTAGGTCTGTTTTCTTTTAAGGTTAGTAAGCTTGTCAAGACACCGAGGACCTCTCGTGGGCACCCTATTCCCTGCAAGAGCACCGAGTACCAGCAGGCTCCACTGGGCTACTAAGAAACATCCAGGCCCGGAAACGTTTCCCAGTCACTGTGTATTTTGTGTGTAGGGCAACACACTGCACTCTTCCTTGGAAGAGCTAGATTTCCTCAGCTCTCCAACAACTCCAGGAAATGTGTTCTCTCAATTCCTATATGTCATGCAAATCTCCCTCATTGCCCTAGGCTGAGCAGCACTGAGAAACCAAAACTGCAACGCATTCCTTCTTTAAAGTCAAACCTTAAGACCCCATCCTTACAGGAGAAAGTCGGCTTGCTTTCCTGCTGTAACCAAAGCACAGTTCTTCCTCTTACACTCCAGGGTTTTAGAAGAAGCAGAGCCCGATAGCCTACCCAGAGCGCTCCCAAGGGGAGGCGGTTGGCTACACGCAGAATTCCGTGCCAAATAAACTTTATTCAAGGAAGGGACCAGTGTGTAGCTAGAGTGCATATTTACTTGGTAGAAATCACAAGGAGGTAGGCTGCATGTTCGCTGGAAACGGGGAACTTATGGCACAAGCCTTGCTTACCACTTTTCAATGCTCCATTCATGCTGCCTTGAAGCTACCTAAATTACAATTTTAGGACGGGTCTCTAGTGTCTGTAGGCAGGGCTCTGGGAAGGGAACGAGTGTTCTCTACATCAACAGGGTGCTTTCATAGACTGGGTAGGAGCCTCGCCTGAGACACTCTAGAGCTAAAAGGAAACTTGACGTGAGTCCTCTCCTCAAGGTAAAGCCTAGAATAGCCCTGTCGAAGTGGAAGCTTGGAGAGGAGTTCTTGAGGCATTAGTTTCAGGTCTGTTTTCTTTTAAGGTTAGTAAGCTTTTCAAGGCCCTGAGGACCTCGCCTGGGCACCCTATTCCCTGCAAGAACACCCAATACAGGCAGGCTCCACTGGGCTACTAAGAAACATCCAGGCCCGGAAACTTTTCCATTCACTCTTTGTATTTTGTGTGTAGGCCAACACACTACACTCTTCCTTGGAAGAGCTAGATTTCCTCAGCTCTCCAACAGCTCCAGGAAATGTGTTCTCTCACGTCCTACATATCATGCAAATCTGCCTCATTGCCCTAGGCTGACCGGCACTGAGAAACCAAAACTGCTTCACATTCCTTCTACAAAGTCATACCTTAACACCTCATCCTTATAGTCGAAAGTCGGCTTGCGTTTCTGCTGTAACCACAGCACAGTTCTTCCTCTTACACTCCAGGGTTTTAGAAGAAGCTAAGCCCGATAGCCTACCCAGAGCGATCCCTGGGGGAGGCGGTTGGCTACACGCAGAATTACGTGCCAAATAAACTTTATTCAAGGAAGGGACCAGTGTTTAGCTAGAGTGTATATTTACTTGGTAGAAATCACAAGTAGGTAGGCCGCGTGTTCGCTGGAAACGGTGACCTTATGGCACAAGCCTTGCTTTCCCATTTTGAATGCTCCATGCATGCTGCCTTGAAGTAACCTAAATAACAGTTTTAGGACCAGTCTTTAGTCATTGTAGGCAGGGCTCTGGGAAGGGAACGAGTGTTCTCTGCATCAACAGGGTGCTTTCATAGCCTGGGTGGGAGCCTCTCCTCAGACGCCCTAGAGATAAAGGAAACTTGACGTGAGTTCTTTCCTCCAGGTAAAGCCTTGACTAGCCCTGCCGAAGCTGAGCTTGAAGCAGTTTCCTTGTGGCATTTGTTTTAGGTCTGTTTTCTTTTAAGGTTAGTAAGCTTGTCAAGACACCGAGGACCTCTCGTGGGCACCCTATTCCCTGCAAGAGCACCGAGTACCAGCAGGCTCCACTGGGCTACTAAGAAACATCCAGGCCCGGAAACGTTTCCCAGTCACTGTGTATTTTGTGTGTAGGGCAACACACTGCACTCTTCCTTGGAAGAGCTAGATTTCCTCAGCTCTCCAACAACTCCAGGAAATGTGTTCTCTCAATTCCTATATGTCATGCAAATCTCCCTCATTGCCCTAGGCTGAGCAGCACTGAGAAACCAAAACTGCAACGCATTCCTTCTTTAAAGTCAAACCTTAAGACCCCATCCTTACAGGAGAAAGTCGGCTTGCTTTCCTGCTGTAACCAAAGCACAGTTCTTCCTCTTACACTCCAGGGTTTTAGAAGAAGCAGAGCCCGATAGCCTACCCAGAGCGCTCCCAAGGGGAGGCGGTTGGCTACACGCAGAATTCCGTGCCAAATAAACTTTATTCAAGGAAGGGACCAGTGTGTAGCTAGAGTGCATATTTACTTGGTAGAAATCACAAGGAGGTAGGCTGCATGTTCGCTGGAAACGGGGAACTTATGGCACAAGCCTTGCTTACCACTTTTCAATGCTCCATTCAAGCTGCCTTGAAGCTACCTAAATTACAATTTTAGGACGGGTCTCTAGTGTCTGTAGGCAGGGCTCTGGGAAGGGAACGAGTGTTCTCTACATCAACAGGGTGCTTTCATAGACTGGGTAGGAGCCTCGCCTGCGACACTCTAGAGCTAAAAGGAAACTTGACGTGAGTCCTCTCCTCAAGGTAAAGCCTAGAATAGCCCTGCCGAAGTGGAAGCTTGGAGAGGAGTTCTTGAGGCATTAGTTTCAGGTCTGTTTTCTTTTAAGGTTAGTAAGCTTTTCAAGGCCCTGAGGACCTCGCCTGGGCACCCTATTCCCTGCAAGAACACCCAGTACAGGCAGGCTCCACTGGGCTACTAAGAAACATCCAGGCCCGGAAACTTTTCCCATTCACTCTTTGTATTTTGTGTGTAGGCCAACACACTACACTCTTCCTTGGAAGAGCTAGATTTCCTCAGCTCTCCAACAGCTCCAGGAAATGTGTTCTCTCACGTCCTACATATCATGCAAATCTGCCTCATTGCCCTAGGCTGACCGGCACTGAGAAACCAAAACTGCTTCACATTCCTTCTACAAAGTCATACCTTAACACCTCATCCTTACAGTCGAAAGTCGGCTTGCGTTTCTGCTGTAACCACAGCACAGTTCTTCCTCTTACACTCCAGGGTTTTAGAAGAAGCTAAGCCCGATAGCCTACCCAGAGCGATCCCTGGGGGAGGCGGTTGGCTACACGCAGAATTACGTGCCAAATAAACTTTATTCAAGGAAGGGACCAGTGTGTAGCTAGAGTGTATATTTACTTGGTGGAAATCACAAGGACGTAGGCTGCATGTTCGCTGGAAACGGGGAACTTATGGCACAAGCCTTGCTTACCACTTTTGAATGCTCCATGCATGCTGCCTTGAAGTAACCTAAATAACAGTTTTAGGACCAGTCTTTAGTCATTGTAGGCAGGGCTCTGGGAAGGGAACGAGTGTTCTCTGCATCAACAGGGTGCTTTCATAGCCTGGGTGGGAGCCTCTCCTCAGACGCCCTAGAGATAAAGGAAACTTGACGTGAGTTCTTTCCTCCAGGTAAAGCCTTGACTAGCCCTGCCGAAGCTGAGCTTGAAGCAGTTTCCTTGTGGCATTTGTTTTAGGTCTGTTTTCTTTTAAGGTTAGTAAGCTTGTCAAGACACCGAGGACCTCTCGTGGGCACCCTATTCCCTGCAAGAGCACCGAGTACCAGCAGGCTCCACTGGGCTACTAAGAAACATCCAGGCCCGGAAACGTTTCCCAGTCACTGTGTATTTTGTGTGTAGGGCAACACACTGCACTCTTCCTTGGAAGAGCTAGATTTCCTCAGCTCTCCAACAACTCCAGGCAATGTGTTCTCTCAATTCCTATATGTCATGCAAATCTCCCTCATTGCCCTAGGCTGAGCAGCACTGAGAAACCAAAACTGCAACGCATTCCTTCTTTAAAGTCAAACCTTAAGACCCCATCCTTACAGGAGAAAGTCGGCTTGCTTTCCTGCTGTAACCAAAGCACAGTTCTTCCTCTTACACTCCAGGGTTTTAGAAGAAGCAGAGCCCGATAGCCTACCCAGAGCGCTCCCAAGGGGAGGCGGTTGGCTACACGCAGAATTCCGTGCCAAATAAACTTTATTCAAGGAAGGGACCAGTGTGTAGCTAGAGTGTATATTTACTTGGTAGAAATCACAAGGAGGTAGGCTGCATGTTGGCTGGAAACGGGGAACGTATGGCACAAGCCTTGCTTACCACTTTTGAATGCTCCATTCAAGCTGCCTTGAAGCTACCTAAATTACAATTTTAGGACGGGTCTCTAGTGTCTGTAGGCAGGGCTCTGGGAAGGGAACGAGTGTTCTCTACATCAACAGGGTGCTTTCATAGACTGGGTAGGAGCCTCGCCTGAGACACTCTAGAGCTAAAAGGAAACTTGACGTGAGTCCTCTCCTCAAGGTAAAGCCTAGAATAGCCCTGCCGAAGTGGAAGCTTGGAGCGGAGTTCTTGAGGCATTAGTTTCAGGTCTGTTTTCTTTTAAGGTTAGTAAGCTTTTCAAGGCCCTGAGGACCTCGCCTGGGCACCCTATTCCCTGCAAGAACACCCAGTACCGGCAGGCTCCACTGGGCTACTAAGAAACATCCAGGCCCGGAAACTTTTCCCATTCGCTCTTTGTATTTTGTGTGTAGGCCAACACACTACACTCTTCCTTGGAAGAGCTAGATTTCCTCAGCTCTCCAACAGCTCCAGGAAATGTGTTCTCTCACGTCCTACATATCATGCAAATCTGCCTCATTGCCCTAGGCTGACCGGCACTGAGAAACCAAAACTGCTTCACATTCCTTCTACAAAGTCATACCTTAACACCCCATCCTTACAGTAGAAAGTCGGCTTGCGTTTCTGCTGTAACCACAGCACAGTTCTTCCTCTTACACTCTAGGGTTTTAGAAGAAGCTAAGCCCGATAGCCTACCCAGAGCGATCCCTGGGGGAGGCGGTTGGCTACACGGAGAATTACGTGCCAAATAAACTTTATTTAAGGAAGGGACCAGTGTGTAGCTAGAGTGTATATTTACTTGGTAGAAATCACAAGGAGGTAGGCTGCATGTTCGCTGGAAACGGGGAACTTATGGCACAAGCCTTGCTTACCCATTTTGAATGCTCCATTCAAGCTGCCTTGAAGCTGCCTAAATAACAATTTTAGGACGGGTCTCTAGTCTCTGTAGGCAAGGCTCTGGGAAGGGAACGAGTGTTCTCTACATCAACAGGGTGCTTTCATAGCCTGGGTGGGAGCCTCTCCTCAGACGCTCTACAGCTAAAAGGAAACTTGACGTGAGTCCTTTCCTCAAGGTAAAGCCTAGAATAGCCCTGCCGAAGTGGAAGCTTGGAGCGGAGTCCTTGAGGCATTAGTTTCAGGTCTGTTTCCTTTTAAGGTTAGTAAGCTTTTCAGGACACCGAGGACCTCGCCTGGGCACCTTATTCCCTGGAAGACCACCGAGTACCGGCAGTCTCCACTGGGCTACTAAGAAACATCCAGGCCCGGACACCTTTCCCAGTCACTCTGTGTATTTTGTGTGTAGGCCAACACACTGCACTCTTCCTTGGAAGAGCTAGATTTCCTCAGCTCTCCAACAGCCCCAGGAAATGTGTTCTCTCACGTCCTACATATCATGCAAATCTGCCTCATTGCCCTAGGCTGAGCAGCTCTGAGAAACCAAAACTGCTTCGCATTCCTTCTACAAAGTCATACCTTAAGACCCGATCCTTACAGGAGAAAGTCAGCTTGCGTTTCTGCTGTAACCAAAGCACAGATCTTCCTCTTACACTGCAGGGTTTTAGAAGAAGCTAAGCCAGATAGCCTACCTAGAGCGCTCCTTGGGGGAGGCTGTTGGCTACACGCAGAACTCCGTGCCAAATAAACTTTATTCAAGGAAGGGACCAGTGTTTAGCTAGAGTGTATATTTACTTGGTAGAAATCACAAGTAGGTAGGCCGCGTGTTCGCTGGAAACGGTGACCTTATGGCACAAGCCTTGCTTTCCCATTTTGAATGCTCCATGCATGCTGCCTTGAAGTAACCTAAATAACAGTTTTAGGACCAGTCTTTAGTCATTGTAGGCAGGGCTCTGGGAAGGGAACGAGTGTTCTCTGCATCAACAGGGTGCTTTCATAGCCTGGGTGGGAGCCTCTCCTCAGACGCCCTAGAGATAAAGGAAACTTGACGTGAGTTCTTTCCTCCAGGTAAAGCCTTGACTAGCCCTGCCGAAGCTGAGCTTGAAGCAGTTTCCTTGTGGCATTTGTTTTAGGTCTGTTTTCTTTTAAGGTTAGTAAGCTTGTCAAGACACCGAGGACCTCTCGTGGGCACCCTATTCCCTGCAAGAGCACCGAGTACCAGCAGGCTCCACTGGGCTACTAAGAAACATCCAGGCCCGGAAACGTTTCCCAGTCACTGTGTATTTTGTGTGTAGGGCAACACACTGCACTCTTCCTTGGAAGAGCTAGATTTCCTCAGCTCTCCAACAACTCCAGGAAATGTGTTCTCTCAATTCCTATATGTCATGCAAATCTCCCTCATTGCCCTAGGCTGAGCAGCACTGAGAAACCAAAACTGCAACGCATTCCTTCTTTAAAGTCAAACCTTAAGACCCCATCCTTACAGGAGAAAGTCGGCTTGCTTTCCTGCTGTAACCAAAGCACAGTTCTTCCTCTTACACTCCAGGGTTTTAGAAGAAGCAGAGCCCGATAGCCTACCCAGAGCGCTCCCAAGGGGAGGCGGTTGGCTACACGCAGAATTCCGTGCCAAATAAACTTTATTCAAGGAAGGGACCAGTGTGTAGCTAGAGTGTATATTTACTTGGTAGAAATCACAAGGAGGTAGGCTGCATGTTCGCTGGAAACGGGGAACTTATGGCACAAGCCTTGCTTACCACTTTTCAATGCTCCATTCAAGCTGCCTTGAAGCTACCTAAATTACAATTTTAGGACGGGTCTCTAGTGTCTGTAGGCAGGGCTCTGGGAAGGGAACGAGTGTTCTCTACATCAACAGGGTGCTTTCATAGACTGGGTAGGAGCCTCGCCTGAGACACTCTAGAGCTAAAAGGAAACTTGACGTGAGTCCTCTCCTCAAGGTAAAGCCTAGAATAGCCCTGCCGAAGTGGAAGCTTGGAGAGGAGTTCTTGAGGCATTAGTTTCAGGTCTGTTTTCTTTTAAGGTTAGTAAGCTTTTCAAGGCCCTGAGGACCTCGCCTGGGCACCCTATTCCCTGCAAGAACACCCAATACAGGCAGGCTCCACTGGGCTACTAAGAAACATCCAGGCCCGGAAACTTTTCCCATTCACTCTTTGTATTTTGTGTGTAGGCCAACACACTACACTCTTCCTTGGAAGAGCTAGATTTCCTCAGCTCTCCAACAGCTCCAGGAAATGTGTTCTCTCACGTCCTACATATCATGCAAATCTGCCTCATTGCCCTAGGCTGACCGGCACTGAGAAACCAAAACTGCTTCACATTCCTTCTACAAAGTCATACCTTAACACCTCATCCTTACAGTCGAAAGTCGGCTTGCGTTTCTGCTGTAACCACAGCACAGTTCTTCCTCTTACACTCCAGGGTTTTAGAAGAAGCTAAGCCCGATAGCCTACCCAGAGCGATCCCTGGGGGAGGCGGTTGGCTACACGCAGAATTACGTGCCAAATAAACTTTATTCAAGGAAGGGACCAGTGTTTAGCTAGAGTGTATATTTACTTGGTAGAAATCACAAGTAGGTAGGCCGCGTGTTCGCTGGAAACGGTGACCTTATGGCACAAGCCTTGCTTTCCCATTTTGAATGCTCCATGCATGCTGCCTTGAAGTAACCTAAATAACAGTTTTAGGACCAGTCTTTAGTCATTGTAGGCAGGGCTCTGGGAAGGGAACGAGTGTTCTCTGCATCAACAGGGTGCTTTCATAGCCTGGGTGGGAGCCTCTCCTCAGACGCCCTAGAGATAAAGGAAACTTGACGTGAGTTCTTTCCTCCAGGTAAAGCCTTGACTAGCCCTGCCGAAGCTGAGCTTGAAGCAGTTTCCTTGTGGCATTTGTTTTAGGTCTGTTTTCTTTTAAGGTTAGTAAGCTTGTCAAGACAACGAGGACCTCTCGTGGGCACCCTATTCCCTGCAAGAGCACCGAGTACCAGCAGGCTCCACTGGGCTACTAAGAAACATCCAGGCCCGGAAACGTTTCCCAGTCACTGTGTATTTTGTGTGTAGGGCAACACACTGCACTCTTCCTTGGAAGAGCTAGATTTCCTCAGCTCTCCAACAACTCCAGGAAATGTGTTCTCTCAATTCCTATATGTCATGCAAATCTCCCTCATTGCCCTAGGCTGAGCAGCACTGAGAAACCAAAACTGCAACGCATTCCTTCTTTAAAGTCAAACCTTAAGACCCCATCCTTACAGGAGAAAGTCGGCTTGCTTTCCTGCTGTAACCAAAGCACAGTTCTTCCTCTTACACTCCAGGGTTTTAGAAGAAGCAGAGCCCGATAGCCTACCCAGAGCGCTCCCAAGGGGAGGCGGTTGGCTACACGCAGAATTCCGTGCCAAATAAACTTTATTCAAGGAAGGGACCAGTGTGTAGCTAGAGTGCATATTTACTTGGTAGAAATCACAAGGAGGTAGGCTGCATGTTCGCTGGAAACGGGGAACTTATGGCACAAGCCTTGCTTACCACTTTTCAATGCTCCATTCAAGCTGCCTTGAAGCTACCTAAATTACAATTTTAGGACGGGTCTCTAGTGTCTGTAGGCAGGGCTCTGGGAAGGGAACGAGTGTTCTCTACATCAACAGGGTGCTTTCATAGACTGGGTAGGAGCCTCGCCTGCGACACTCTAGAGCTAAAAGGAAACTTGACGTGAGTCCTCTCCTCAAGGTAAAGCCTAGAATAGCCCTGCCGAAGTGGAAGCTTGGAGAGGAGTTCTTGAGGCATTAGTTTCAGGTCTGTTTTCTTTTAAGGTTAGTAAGCTTTTCAAGGCCCTGAGGACCTCGCCTGGGCACCCTATTCCCTGCAAGAACACCCAGTACCGGCAGGCTCCACTGGGCTACTAAGAAACATCCAGGCCCGGAAACTTTTCCCATTCACTCTTTGTATTTTGTGTGTAGGCCAACACACTACACTCTTCCTTGGAAGAGCTAGATTTCCTCAGCTCTCCAACAGCTCCAGGAAATGTGTTCTCTCACGTCCTACATATCATGCAAATCTGCCTCATTGCCCTAGGCTGACCGGCACTGAGAAACCAAAACTGCTTCACATTCCTTCTACAAAGTCATACCTTAACACCTCATCCTTACAGTCGAAAGTCGGCTTGCGTTTCTGCTGTAACCACAGCACAGTTCTTCCTCTTACACTCCAGGGTTTTAGAAGAAGCTAAGCCCGATAGCCTACCCAGAGCGATCCCTGGGGGAGGCGGTTGGCTACACGCAGAATTACGTGCCAAATAAACTTTATTCAAGGAAGGGACCAGTGTGTAGCTAGAGTGTATATTTACTTGGTAGAAATCACAAGGACGTAGGCTGCATGTTCGCTGGAAACGGGGAACTTATGGCACAAGCCTTGCTTACCACTTTTGAATGCTCCATGCATGCTGCCTTGAAGTAACCTAAATAACAGTTTTAGGACGAGTCTTTAGTCATTGTAGGCAGGGCTCTGGGAAGGGAACGAGTGTTCTCTGCATCAACAGGGTGCTTTCATAGCCTGGGTGGGAGCCTCTCCTCAGACGCCCTAGAGATAAAGGAAACTTGACGTGAGTTCTTTCCTCCAGGTAAAGCCTTGACTAGCCCTGCCGAAGCTGAGCTTGAAGCAGTTTCCTTGTGGCATTTGTTTTAGGTCTGTTTTCTTTTAAGGTTAGTAAGCTTGTCAAGACACCGAGGACCTCTCGTGGGCACCCTATTCCCTGCAAGAGCACCGAGTACCAGCAGGCTCCACTGGGCTACTAAGAAACATCCAGGCCCGGAAACGTTTCCCAGTCACTGTGTATTTTGTGTGTAGGGCAACACACTGCACTCTTCCTTGGAAGAGCTAGATTTCCTCAGCTCTCCAACAACTCCAGGCAATGTGTTCTCTCAATTCCTATATGTCATGCAAATCTCCCTCATTGCCCTAGGCTGAGCAGCACTGAGAAACCAAAACTGCAACGCATTCCTTCTTTAAAGTCAAACCTTAAGACCCCATCCTTACAGGAGAAAGTCGGCTTGCTTTCCTGCTGTAACCAAAGCACAGTTCTTCCTCTTACACTCCAGGGTTTTAGAAGAAGCAGAGCCCGATAGCCTACCCAGAGCGCTCCCAAGGGGAGGCGGTTGGCTACACGCAGAATTCCGTGCCAAATAAACTTTATTCAAGGAAGGGACCAGTGTGTAGCTAGAGTGTATATTTACTTGGTAGAAATCACAAGGAGGTAGGCTGCATGTTCGCTGGAAACGGGGAACTTATGGCACAAGCCTTGCTTACCACTTTTCAATGCTCCATTCAAGCTGCCTTGAAGCTACCTAAATTACAATTTTAGGACGGGTCTCTAGTGTCTGTAGGCAGGGCTCTGGGAAGGGAACGAGTGTTCTCTACATCAACAGGGTGCTTTCATAGACTGGGTAGGAGCCTCGCCTGAGACACTCTAGAGCTAAAAGGAAACTTGACGTGAGTCCTCTCCTCAAGGTAAAGCCTAGAATAGCCCTGCCGAAGTGGAAGCTTGGAGCGGAGTTCTTGAGGCATTAGTTTCAGGTCTGTTTTCTTTTAAGGTTAGTAAGCTTTTCAAGGCCCTGAGGACCTCGCCTGGGCACCCTATTCCCTGCAAGAACACCCAGTACCGGCAGGCTCCACTGGGCTACTAAGAAACATCCAGGCCCGGAAACTTTTCCCATTCACTCTTTGTATTTTGTGTGTAGGCCAACACACTACACTCTTCCTTGGAAGAGCTAGATTTCCTCAGCTCTCCAACAGCTCCAGGAAATGTGTTCTCTCACGTCCTACATATCATGCAAATCTGCCTCATTGCCCTAGGCTGACCGGCACTGAGAAACCAAAACTGCTTCACATTCCTTCTACAAAGTCATACCTTAACACCCCATCCTTACAGTAGAAAGTCGGCTTGCGTTTCTGCTGTAACCACAGCAGAGTTCTTCCTCTTACACTCCAGGGTTTTAGAAGAAGCCAAGCCCGATAGCCTACCCACAGCGATCCCTGGGGGAGGCGGTTGGCTACACGCAGAATTACGTGCCAAATAAACTTTATTCAAGGAAGGGACCA
This sequence comes from Balaenoptera physalus, assembly GCF_965194825.1. Classification (NCBI taxonomy): domain Eukaryota; kingdom Metazoa; phylum Chordata; class Mammalia; order Artiodactyla; family Balaenopteridae; genus Balaenoptera; species Balaenoptera physalus. The sequence goes on along the minus strand of NC_138895.1, from coordinate 38,959,594 downwards.
GTGTGTAGCTAGAGTGTATATTTACTTGGTAGAAATCACAAGGAGGTAGGCTGCATGTTCGCTGGAAACGGGGAACTTATGGCACAAGCCTTGCTTACCCATTTTGAATGCTCCATTCAAGCTGCCTTGAAGCTGCCTAAATAACAATTTTAGGACGGGTCTCTAGTCTCTGTAGGCAAGGCCCTGGGAAGGGAACGAGTGTTCTCTACATCAACAGGGTGCTTTCATAGCCTGGGTGGGAGCCTCTCCTCAGACGCTCTACAGCTAAAAGGAAACTTGACGTGAGTCCTTTCCTCAAGGTAAAGCCTAGAATAGCCCTGCCGAAGTGGAAGCTTGGAGCGGAGTCCTTGAGGCATTAGTTTCAGGTCTGTTTCCTTTTAAGGTTAGTAAGCTTTTCAGGACACGGAGGACCTCGCCTGGGCACCTTATTCCCTGGAAGACCACCGAGTACCGGCAGTCTCCACTGGGCTACTAAGAAACATCCAGGCCCGGACACCTTTCCCAGTCACTCTGTGTATTTTGTGTGTAGGCCAACACACTGCACTCTTCCTTGGAAGAGCTAGATTTCCTCAGCTCTCCAACAGCCCCAGGAAATGTGTTCTCTCACGTCCTACATATCATGCAAATCTGCCTCATTGCCCTAGGCTGAGCAGCTCTGAGAAACCAAAACTGCTTCGCATTCCTTCTACAAAGTCATACCTTAAGACCCCATCCTTACAGGAGAAAGTCAGCTTGCGTTTCTGCTGTAACCAAAGCACAGATCTTCCTCTTACACTGCAGGGTTTTAGAAGAAGCTAAGCCAGATAGCCTACCTAGAGCGCTCCTTGGGGGAGGCTGTTGGCTACACGCAGAACTCCGTGCCAAATAAACTTTATTCAAGGAAGGGACCAGTGTTTAGCTAGAGTGTATATTTACTTGGTAGAAATCACAAGTAGGTAGGCCGCGTGTTCGCTGGAAACGGTGACCTTATGGCACAAGCCTTGCTTTCCCATTTTGAATGCTCCATGCATGCTGCCTTGAAGTAACCTAATTAACAGTTTTAGGACCAGTCTTTAGTCATTGTAGGCAGGGCTCTGGGAAGGGAACGAGTGTTCTCTGCATCAACAGGGTGCTTTCATAGCCTGGGTGGGAGCCTCTCCTCAGACGCCCTAGAGATAAAGGAAACTTGACGTGAGTTCTTTCCTCCAGGTAAAGCCTTGACTAGCCCTGCCGAAGCTGAGCTTGAAGCAGTTTCCTTGTGGCATTTGTTTTAGGTCTGTTTTCTTTTAAGGTTAGTAAGCTTGTCAAGACACCGAGGACCTCTCGTGGGCACCCTATTCCCTGCAAGAGCACCGAGTACCAGCAGGCTCCACTGGGCTACTAAGAAACATCCAGGCCCGGAAACGTTTCCCAGTCACTGTGTATTTTGTGTGTAGGGCAACACACTGCACTCTTCCTTGGAAGAGCTAGATTTCCTCAGCTCTCCAACAACTCCAGGCAATGTGTTCTCTCAATTCCTATATGTCATGCAAATCTCCCTCATTGCCCTAGGCTGAGCAGCACTGAGAAACCAAAACTGCAACGCATTCCTTCTTTAAAGTCAAACCTTAAGACCCCATCCTTACAGGAGAAAGTCGGCTTGCTTTCCTGCTGTAACCAAAGCACAGTTCTTCCTCTTACACTCCAGGGTTTTAGAAGAAGCAGAGCCCGATAGCCTACCCAGAGCGCTCCCAAGGGGAGGCGGTTGGCTACACGCAGAATTCCGTGCCAAATAAACTTTATTCAAGGAAGGGACCAGTGTGTAGCTAGAGTGTATATTTACTTGGTAGAAATCACAAGGAGGTAGGCTGCATGTTCGCTGGAAACGGGGAACTTATGGCACAAGCCTTGCTTACCACTTTTCAATGCTCCATTCAAGCTGCCTTGAAGCTACCTAAATTACAATTTTAGGACGGGTCTCTAGTGTCTGTAGGCAGGGCTCTGGGAAGGGAACGAGTGTTCTCTACATCAACAGGGTGCTTTCATAGACTGGGTAGGAGCCTCGCCTGCGACACTCTAGAGCTAAAAGGAAACTTGACGTGAGTCCTCTCCTCAAGGTAAAGCCTAGAATAGCCCTGCCGAAGTGGAAGCTTGGAGAGGAGTTCTTGAGGCATTAGTTTCAGGTCTGTTTTCTTTTAAGGTTAGTAAGCTTTTCAAGGCCCTGAGGACCTCGCCTGGGCACCCTATTCCCTGCAAGAACACCCAATACAGGCAGGCTCCACTGGGCTACTAAGAAACATCCAGGCCCGGAAACTTTTCCCATTCACTCTTTGTATTTTGTGTGTAGGCCAACACACTACACTCTTCCTTGGAAGAGCTAGATTTCCTCAGCTCTCCAACAGCTCCAGGAAATGTGTTCTCTCACGTCCTACATATCATGCAAATCTGCCTCATTGCCCTAGGCTGACCGGCACTGAGAAACCAAAACTGCTTCACATTCCTTCTACAAAGTCATACCTTAACACCTCATCCTTACAGTCGAAAGTCGGCTTGCGTTTCTGCTGTAACCACAGCACAGTTCTTCCTCTTACACTCCAGGGTTTTAGAAGAAGCTAAGCCCGATAGCCTACCCAGAGCGATCCCTGGGGGAGGCGGTTGGCTACACGCAGAATTACGTGCCAAATAAACTTTATTCAAGGAAGGGACCAGTGTTTAGCTAGAGTGTATATTTACTTGGTAGAAATCACAAGTAGGTAGGCCGCGTGTTCGCTGGAAACGGTGACCTTATGGCACAAGCCTTGCTTTCCCATTTTGAATGCTCCATGCATGCTGCCTTGAAGTAACCTAAATAACAGTTTTAGGACCAGTCTTTAGTCATTGTAGGCAGGGCTCTGGGAAGGGAACGAGTGTTCTCTGCATCAACAGGGTGCTTTCATAGCCTGGGTGGGAGCCTCTCCTCAGACGCCCTAGAGATAAAGGAAACTTGACGTGAGTTCTTTCCTCCAGGTAAAGCCTTGACTAGCCCTGCCGAAGCTGAGCTTGAAGCAGTTTCCTTGTGGCATTTGTTTTAGGTCTGTTTTCTTTTAAGGTTAGTAAGCTTGTCAAGACACCGAGGACCTCTCGTGGGCACCCTATTCCCTGCAAGAGCACCGAGTACCAGCAGGCTCCACTGGGCTACTAAGAAACATCCAGGCCCGGAAACGTTTCCCAGTCACTGTGTATTTTGTGTGTAGGGCAACACACTGCACTCTTCCTTGGAAGAGCTAGATTTCCTCAGCTCTCCAACAACTCCAGGAAATGTGTTCTCTCAATTCCTATATGTCATGCAAATCTCCCTCATTGCCCTAGGCTGAGCAGCACTGAGAAACCAAAACTGCAACGCATTCCTTCTTTAAAGTCAAACCTTAAGACCCCATCCTTACAGGAGAAAGTCGGCTTGCTTTCCTGCTGTAACCAAAGCACAGTTCTTCCTCTTACACTCCAGGGTTTTAGAAGAAGCAGAGCCCGATAGCCTACCCAGAGCGCTCCCAAGGGGAGGCGGTTGGCTACACGCAGAATTCCGTGCCAAATAAACTTTATTCAAGGAAGGGACCAGTGTGTAGCTAGAGTGTATATTTACTTGGTAGAAATCACAAGGAGGTAGGCTGCATGTTCGCTGGAAACGGGGAACGTATGGCACAAGCCTTGCTTACCATTTTTGAATGCTCCATTCAAGCTGCCTTGAAGCTACCTAAATTACAATTTTAGGACGGGTCTCTAGTGTCTGTAGGCAGGGCTCTGGGAAGGGAACGAGTGTTCTCTACATCAACAGGGTGCTTTCATAGACTGGGTAGGAGCCTCACCTGAGACACTCTAGAGCTAAAAGGAAACTTGACGTGAGTCCTCTCCTCAAGGTAAAGCCTAGAATAGCCCTGCCGAAGTGGAAGCTTGGAGCGGAGTTCTTGAGGCATTAGTTTCAGGTCTGTTTTCTTTTAAGGTTAGTAAGCTTTTCAAGGCCCTGAGGACCTCGCCTGGGCACCCTATTCCCTGCAAGAACACCCAGTACCGGCAGGCTCCACTGGGCTACTAAGAAACATCCAGGCCCGGAAACTTTTCCCATTCACTCTTTGTATTTTGTGTGTAGGCCAACACACTACACTCTTCCTTGGAAGAGCTAGATTTCCTCAGCTCTCCAACAGCTCCAGGAAATGTGTTCTCTCACGTCCTACATATCATGCAAATCTGCCTCATTGCCCTAGGCAGACCGGCACTGAGAAACCAAAACTGCTTCACATTCCTTCTACAAAGTCATACCTTAACACCCCATCCTTACAGTCGAAAGTCGGCTTGCGTTTCTGCTGTAACCACAGCACAGTTCTTCCTCTTACACTCCAGGGTTTTAGAAGAAGCTAAGCCCGATAGCCTTCCCAGAGTGATCCCTGGGGGAGGCGGTTGGCTACACGCAGAATTACGTGCCAAATAAACTTTATTTAAGGAAGGGACCAGTGTGTAGCTAGAGTGTATATTTACTTGGTAGAAATCACAAGGAGGTAGGCTGCATGTTCGCTGGAAACGGGGAACTTATGGCACAAGCCTTGCTTACCCATTTTGAATGCTCCATTCAAGCTGCCTTGAAGCTGCCTAAATAACAATTTTAGGACGGGTCTCTAGTCTCTGTAGGCAAGGCTCTGGGAAGGGAACGAGTGTTCTCTACATCAACAGGGTGCTTTCATAGCCTGGGTGGGAGCCTCTCCTCAGACGCTCTACAGCTAAAAGGAAACTTGACGTGAGTCCTTTCCTCAAGGTAAAGCCTAGAATAGCCCTGCCGAAGTGGAAGCTTGGAGCGGAGTCCTTGAGGCATTAGTTTCAGGTCTGTTTCCTTTTAAGGTTAGTAAGCTTTTCAGGACACCGAGGACCTCGCCTGGGCACCTTATTCCCTGGAAGACCACCGAGTACCGGCAGTCTCCACTGGGCTACTAAGAAACATCCAGGCCCGGACACCTTTCCCAGTCACTCTGTGTATTTTGTGTGTAGGCCAACACACTGCACTCTTCCTTGGAAGAGCTAGATTTCCTCAGCTCTCCAACAGCCCCAGGAAATGTGTTCTCTCACGTCCTACATATCATGCAAATCTGCCTCATTGCCCTAGGCTGAGCAGCTCTGAGAAACCAAAACTGCTTCGCATTCCTTCTACAAAGTCATACCTTAAGACCCCATCCTTACAGGAGAAAGTCAGCTTGCGTTTCTGCTGTAACCAAAGCACAGATCTTCCTCTTACACTGCAGGGTTTTAGAAGAAGCTAAGCCAGATAGCCTACCTAGAGCGCTCCTTGGGGGAGGCTGTTGGCTACACGCAGAACTCCGTGCCAAATAAACTTTATTCAAGGAAGGGACCAGTGTTTAGCTAGAGTGTATATTTACTTGGTAGAAATCACAAGTAGGTAGGCCGCGTGTTCGCTGGAAACGGTGACCTTATGGCACAAGCCTTGCTTTCCCATTTTGAATGCTCCATGCATGCTGCCTTGAAGTAACCTAATTAACAGTTTTAGGACCAGTCTTTAGTCATTGTAGGCAGGGCTCTGGGAAGGGAACGAGTGTTCTCTGCATCAACAGGGTGCTTTCATAGCCTGGGTGGGAGCCTCTCCTCAGACGCCCTAGAGATAAAGGAAACTTGACGTGAGTTCTTTCCTCCAGGTAAAGCCTTGACTAGCCCTGCCGAAGCTGAGCTTGAAGCAGTTTCCTTGTGGCATTTGTTTTAGGTCTGTTTTCTTTTAAGGTTAGTAAGCTTGTCAAGACACCGAGGACCTCTCGTGGGCACCCTATTCCCTGCAAGAGCACCGAGTACCAGCAGGCTCCACTGGGCTGCTAAGAAACATCCAGGCCCGGAAACGTTTCCCAGTCACTGTGTATTTTGTGTGTAGGGCAACACACTGCACTCTTCCTTGGAAGAGCTAGATTTCCTCAGCTCTCCAACAACTCCAGGCAATGTGTTCTCTCAATTCCTATATGTCATGCAAATCTCCCTCATTGCCCTAGGCTGAGCAGCACTGAGAAACCAAAACTGCAACGCATTCCTTCTTTAAAGTCAAACCTTAAGACCCCATCCTTACAGGAGAAAGTCGGCTTGCTTTCCTGCTGTAACCAAAGCACAGTTCTTCCTCTTACACTCCAGGGTTTTAGAAGAAGCAGAGCCCGATAGCCTACCCAGAGCGCTCCCAAGGGGAGGCGGTTGGCTACACGCAGAATTCCGTGCCAAATAAACTTTATTCAAGGAAGGGACCAGTGTGTAGCTAGAGTGTATATTTACTTGGTAGAAATCACAAGGAGGTAGGCTGCATGTTCGCTGGAAACGGGGAACTTATGGCACAAGCCTTGCTTACCACTTTTCAATGCTCCATTCAAGCTGCCTTGAAGCTACCTAAATTACAATTTTAGGACGGGTCTCTAGTGTCTGTAGGCAGGGCTCTGGGAAGGGAACGAGTGTTCTCTACATCAACAGGGTGCTTTCATAGACTGGGTAGGAGCCTCGCCTGCGACACTCTAGAGCTAAAAGGAAACTTGACGTGAGTCCTCTCCTCAAGGTAAAGCCTAGAATAGCCCTGCCGAAGTGGAAGCTTGGAGAGGAGTTCTTGAGGCATTAGTTTCAGGTCTGTTTTCTTTTAAGGTTAGTAAGCTTTTCAAGGCCCTGAGGACCTCGCCTGGGCACCCTATTCCCTGCAAGAACACCCAATACAGGCAGGCTCCACTGGGCTACTAAGAAACATCCAGGCCCGGAAACTTTTCCCATTCACTCTTTGTATTTTGTGTGTAGGCCAACACACTACACTCTTCCTTGGAAGAGCTAGATTTCCTCAGCTCTCCAACAGCTCCAGGAAATGTGTTCTCTCACGTCCTACATATCATGCAAATCTGCCTCATTGCCCTAGGCTGACCGGCACTGAGAAACCAAAACTGCTTCACATTCCTTCTACAAAGTCATACCTTAACACCTCATCCTTACAGTCGAAAGTCGGCTTGCGTTTCTGCTGTAACCACAGCACAGTTCTTCCTCTTACACTCCAGGGTTTTAGAAGAAGCTAAGCCCGATAGCCTACCCAGAGCGATCCCTGGGGGAGGCGGTTGGCTACACGCAGAATTACGTGCCAAATAAACTTTATTCAAGGAAGGGACCAGTGTTTAGCTAGAGTGTATATTTACTTGGTAGAAATCACAAGTAGGTAGGCCGCGTGTTCGCTGGAAACGGTGACCTTATGGCACAAGCCTTGCTTTCCCATTTTGAATGCTCCATGCATGCTGCCTTGAAGTAACCTAAATAACAGTTTTAGGACCAGTCTTTAGTCATTGTAGGCAGGGCTCTGGGAAGGGAACGAGTGTTCTCTGCATCAACAGGGTGCTTTCATAGCCTGGGTGGGTGCCTCTCCTCAGACGCTCTACAGCTAAAAGGAAACTTGACGTGAGTCCTTTCCTCAAGGTAAAGCCTAGAATAGCCCTGCCGAAGTGGAAGCTTGGAGCGGAGTCCTTGAGGCATTAGTTTCAGGTCTGTTTCCTTTTAAGGTTAGTAAGCTTTTCAGGACACCGAGGACCTCGCCTGGGCACCTTATTCCCTGGAAGACCACCGAGTACCGGCAGTCTCCACTGGGCTACTAAGAAACATCCAGGCCCGGACACCTTTCCCAGTCACTCTGTGTATTTTGTGTGTAGGCCAACACACTGCACTCTTCCTTGGAAGAGCTAGATTTCCTCAGCTCTCCAACAGCCCCAGGAAATGTGTTCTCTCACGTCCTACATATCATGCAAATCTGCCTCATTGCCCTAGGCTGAGCAGCTCTGAGAAACCAAAACTGCTTCGCATTCCTTCTACAAAGTCATACCTTAAGACCCCATCCTTACAGGAGAAAGTCAGCTTGCGTTTCTGCTGTAACCAAAGCACAGATCTTCCTCTTACACTGCAGGGTTTTAGAAGAAGCTAAGCCAGATAGCCTACCTAGAGCGCTCCTTGGGGGAGGCTGTTGGCTACACGCAGAACTCCGTGCCAAATAAACTTTATTCAAGGAAGGGACCAGTGTTTAGCTAGAGTGTATATTTACTTGGTAGAAATCACAAGTAGGTAGGCCGCGTGTTCGCTGGAAACGGTGACCTTATATCACAAGCCTTGCTTTCCCATTTTGAATGCTCCATGCATGCTGCCTTGAAGTAACCTAAATAACAGTTTTAGGACCAGTCTTTAGTCATTGTAGGCAGGGCTCTGGGAAGGGAACGAGTGTTCTCTGCATCAACAGGGTGCTTTCATAGCCTGGGTGGGAGCCTCTCCTCAGACGCCCTAGAGATAAAGGAAACTTGACGTGAGTTCTTTCCTCCAGGTAAAGCCTTGACTAGCCCTGCCGAAGCTGAGCTTGAAGCAGTTTCCTTGTGGCATTTGTTTTAGGTCTGTTTTCTTTTAAGGTTAGTAAGCTTGTCAAGACACCGAGGACCTCTCGTGGGCACCCTATTCCCTGCAAGAGCACCGAGTACCAGCAGGCTCCACTGGGCTACTAAGAAACATCCAGGCCCGGAAACGTTTCCCAGTCACTGTGTATTTTGTGTGTAGGGCAACACACTGCACTCTTCCTTGGAAGAGCTAGATTTCCTCAGCTCTCCAACAACTCCAGGCAATGTGTTCTCTCAATTCCTATATGTCATGCAAATCTCCCTCATTGCCCTAGGCTGAGCAGCACTGAGAAACCAAAACTGCAACGCATTCCTTCTTTAAAGTCAAACCTTAAGACCCCATCCTTACAGGAGAAAGTCGGCTTGCTTTCCTGCTGTAACCAAAGCACAGTTCTTCCTCTTACACTCCAGGGTTTTAGAAGAAGCAGAGCCCGATAGCCTACCCAGAGCGCTCCCAAGGGGAGGCGGTTGGCTACACGCAGAATTCCGTGCCAAATAAACTTTATTCAAGGAAGGGACCAGTGTGTAGCTAGAGTGTATATTTACTTGGTAGAAATCACAAGGAGGTAGGCTGCATGTTCGCTGGAAACGGGGAACTTATGGCACAAGCCTTGCTTACCACTTTTCAATGCTCCATTCAAACTGCCTTGAAGCTACCTAAATTACAATTTTAGGACGGGTCTCTAGTGTCTGTAGGCAGGGCTCTGGGAAGGGAACGAGTGTTCTCTACATCAACAGGGTGCTTTCATAGACTGGGTAGGAGCCTCGCCTGCGACACTCTAGAGCTAAAAGGAAACTTGACGTGAGTCCTCTCCTCAAGGTAAAGCCTAGAATAGCCCTGCCGAAGTGGAAGCTTGGAGAGGAGTTCTTGAGGCATTAGTTTCAGGTCTGTTTTCTTTTAAGGTTAGTAAGCTTTTCAAGGCCCTGAGGACCTCGCCTGGGCACCCTATTCCCTGCAAGAACACCCAATACAGGCAGGCTCCACTGGGCTACTAAGAAACATCCAGGCCCGGAAACTTTTCCCATTCACTCTTTGTATTTTGTGTGTAGGCCAACACACTACACTCTTCCTTGGAAGAGCTAGATTTCCTCAGCTCTCCAACAGCTCCAGGAAATGTGTTCTCTCACGTCCTACATATCATGCAAATCTGCCTCATTGCCCTAGGCTGACCGGCACTGAGAAACCAAAACTGCTTCACATTCCTTCTACAAAGTCATACCTTAACACCTCATCCTTACAGTCGAAAGTCGGCTTGCGTTTCTGCTGTAACCACAGCACAGTTCTTCCTCTTACACTCCAGGGTTTTAGAAGAAGCTAAGCCCGATAGCCTACCCAGAGCGATCCCTGGGGGAGGCGGTTGGCTACACGCAGAATTACGTGCCAAATAAACTTTATTCAAGGAAGGGACCAGTGTTTAGCTAGAGTGTATATTTACTTGGTAGAAATCACAAGTAGGTAGGCCGCGTGTTCGCTGGAAACGGTGACCTTATGGCACAAGCCTTGCTTTCCCATTTTGAATGCTCCATGCATGCTGCCTTGAAGTAACCTAAATAACAGTTTTAGGACCAGTCTTTAGTCATTGTAGGCAGGGCTCTGGGAAGGGAACGAGTGTTCTCTGCATCAACAGGGTGCTTTCATAGCCTGGGTGGGAGCCTCTCCTCAGACGCCCTAGAGATAAAGGAAACTTGACGTGAGTTCTTTCCTCCAGGTAAAGCCTTGACTAGCCCTGCCGAAGCTGAGCTTGAAGCAGTTTCCTTGTGGCATTTGTTTTAGGTCTGTTTTCTTTTAAGGTTAGTAAGCTTGTCAAGACACCGAGGACCTCTCGTGGGCACCCTATTCCCTGCAAGAGCACCGAGTACCAGCAGGCTCCACTGGGCTACTAAGAAACATCCAGGCCCGGAAACGTTTCCCAGTCACTGTGTATTTTGTGTGTAGGGCAACACACTGCACTCTTCCTTGGAAGAGCTAGATTTCCTCAGCTCTCCAACAACTCCAGGAAATGTGTTCTCTCAATTCCTATATGTCATGCAAATCTCCCTCATTGCTCTAGGCTGAGCAGCACTGAGAAACCAAAATTGCAACGCATTCCTTCTTTAAAGTCAAACCTTAAGACCCCATCCTTACAGGAGAAAGTCGGCTTGCTTTCCTGCTGTAACCAAAGCACAGTTCTTCCTCTTACACTCCAGGGTTTTAGAAGAAGCAGAGCCCGATAGCCTACCCAGAGCGCTCCCAAGGGGAGGCGGTTGGCTACACGCAGAATTCCGTGCCAAATAAACTTTATTCAAGGAAGGGACCAGTGTGTAGCTAGAGTGCATATTTACTTGGTAGAAATCACAAGGAAGTAGGCTGCATGTTCGCTGGAAACGGGGAACTTATGGCACAAGCCTTGCTTACCACTTTTCAATGCTCCATTCAAGCTGCCTTGAAGCTACCTAAATTACAATTTTAGGACGGGTCTCTAGTGTCTGTAGGCAGGGCTCTGGGAAGGGAACGAGTGTTCTCTACATCAACAGGGTGCTTTCATAGACTGGGTAGGAGCCTCGCCTGCGACACTCTAGAGCTAAAAGGAAACTTGACGTGAGTCCTCTCCTCAAGGTAAAGCCTAGAATAGCCCTGCCGAAGTGGAAGCTTGGAGAGGAGTTCTTGAGGCATTAGTTTCAGGTCTGTTTTCTTTTAAGGTTAGTAAGCTTTTCAAGGCCCTGAGGACCTCGCCTGGGCACCCTATTCCCTGCAAGAACACCCAGTACAGGCAGGCTCCACTGGGCTACTAAGAAACATCCAGGCCCGGAAACTTTTCCCATTCACTCTTTGTATTTTGTGTGTAGGCCAACACACTACACTCTTCCTTGGAAGAGCTAGATTTCCTCAGCTCTCCAACAGCTCCAGGAAATGTGTTCTCTCACGTCCTACATATCATGCAAATCTGCCTCATTGCCCTAGGCTGACCGGCACTGAGAAACCAAAACTGCTTCACATTCCTTCTACAAAGTCATACCTTAACACCTCATCCTTACAGTCGAAAGTCGGCTTGCGTTTCTGCTGTAACCACAGCACAGTTCTTCCTCTTACACTCCAGGGTTTTAGAAGAAGCTAAGCCCGATAGCCTACCCAGAGCGATCCCTGGGGGAGGCGGTTGGCTACACGCAGAATTACGTGCCAAATAAACTTTATTCAAGGAAGGGACCAGTGTGTAGCTAGAGTGTATATTTACTTGGTAGAAATCACAAGGACGTAGGCTGCATGTTCGCTGGAAACGGGGAACTTATGGCACAAGCCTTGCTTACCACTTTTGAATGCTCCATGCATGCTGCCTTGAAGTTACCTAAATAACAGTTTTAGGACGAGTCTTTAGTCATTGTAGGCAGGGCTCTGGGAAGGGAACGAGTGTTCTCTGCATCAACAGGGTGCTTTCATAGCCTGGGTGGGAGCCTCTCCTCAGACGCCCTAGAGATAAAGGAAACTTGACGTGAGTTCTTTCCTCCAGGTAAAGCCTTGACTAGCCCTGCCGAAGCTGAGCTTGAAGCAGTTTCCTTGTGGCATTTGTTTTAGGTCTGTTTTCTTTTAAGGTTAGTAAGCTTGTCAAGACACCGAGGACCTCTCGTGGGCACCCTATTCCCTGCAAGAGCACCGAGTACCAGCAGGCTCCACTGGGCTACTAAGAAACATCCAGGCCCGGAAACGTTTCCCAGTCACTGTGTATTTTGTGTGTAGGGCAACACACTGCACTCTTCCTTGGAAGAGCTAGATTTCCTCAGCTCTCCAACAACTCCAGGCAATGTGTTCTCTCAATTCCTATATGTCATGCAAATCTCCCTCATTGCCCTAGGCTGAGCAGCACTGAGAAACCAAAACTGCAACGCATTCCTTCTTTAAAGTCAAACCTTAAGACCCCATCCTTACAGGAGAAAGTCGGCTTGCTTTCCTGCTGTAACCAAAGCACAGTTCTTCCTCTTACACTCCAGGGTTTTAGAAGAAGCAGAGCCCGATAGCCTACCCAGAGCGCTCCCAAGGGGAGGCGGTTGGCTACACGCAGAATTCCGTGCCAAATAAACTTTATTCAAGGAAGGGACCAGTGTGTAGCTAGAGTGTATATTTACTTGGTAGAAATCACAAGGAGGTAGGCTGCATGTTCGCTGGAAACGGGGAACTTATGGCACAAGCCTTGCTTACCACTTTTGAATGCTCCATTCAAGCTGCCTTGAAGCTACCTAAATTACAATTTTAGGACGGGTCTCTAGTGTCTGTAGGCAGGGCTCTGGGAAGGGAACGAGTGTTCTCTACATCAACAGGGTGCTTTCATAGACTGGGTAGGAGCCTCGCCTGCGACACTCTAGAGCTAAAAGGAAACTTGACGTGAGTCCTCTCCTCAAGGTAAAGCCTAGAATAGCCCTGCCGAAGTGGAAGCTTGGAGAGGAGTTCTTGAGGCATTAGTTTCAGGTCTGTTTTCTTTTAAGGTTAGTAAGCTTTTCAAGGCCCTGAGGACCTCGCCTGGGCACCCTATTCCCTGCAAGAACACCCAATACAGGCAGGCTCCACTGGGCTACTAAGAAACATCCAGGCCCGGAAACTTTTCCCATTCACTCTTTGTATTTTGTGTGTAGGCCAACACACTACACTCTTCCTTGGAAGAGCTAGATTTCCTCATCTCTCCAACAGCTCCAGGAAATGTGTTCTCTCACGTCCTACATATCATGCAAATCTGCCTCATTGCCCTAGGCTGACCGGCACTGAGAAACCAAAACTGCTTCACATTCCTTCTACAAAGTCATACCTTAACACCTCATCCTTACAGTCGAAAGTCGGCTTGCGTTTCTGCTGTAACCACAGCACAGTTCTTCCTCTTACACTCCAGGGTTTTAGAAGAAGCTAAGCCCGATAGCCTACCCAGAGCGATCCCTGGGGGAGGCGGTTGGCTACACGCAGAATTACGTGCCAAATAAACTTTATTCAAGGAAGGGACCAGTGTTTAGCTAGAGTGTATATTTACTTGGTAGAAATCACAAGTAGGTAGGCCGCGTGTTCGCTGGAAACGGTGACCTTATGGCACAAGCCTTGCTTTCCCATTTTGAATGCTCCATGCATGCTGCCTTGAAGTAACCTAAATAACAGTTTTAGGACCAGTCTTTAGTCATTGTAGGCAGGGCTCTGGGAAGGGAACGAGTGTTCTCTGCATCAACAGGGTGCTTTCATAGCCTGGGTGGGAGCCTCTCCTCAGACGCCCTAGAGATAAAGGAAACTTGACGTGAGTTCTTTCCTCCAGGTTAAGCCTTGACTAGCCCTGCCGAAGCTGAGCTTGAAGCAGTTTCCTTGTGGCATTTGTTTTAGGTCTGTTTTCTTTTAAGGTTAGTAAGCTTGTCAAGACACCGAGGACCTCTCGTGGGCACCCTATTCCCTGCAAGAGCACCGAGTACCAGCAGGCTCCACTGGGCTACTAAGAAACATCCAGGCCCGGAAACGTTTCCCAGTCACTGTGTATTTTGTGTGTAGGGCAACACACTGCACTCTTCCTTGGAAGAGCTAGATTTCCTCAGCTCTCCAACAACTCCAGGAAATGTGTTCTCTCAATTCCTATATGTCATGCAAATCTCCCTCATTGCCCTAGGCTGAGCAGCACTGAGAAACCAAAACTGCAACGCATTCCTTCTTTAAAGTCAAACCTTAAGACCCCATCCTTACAGGAGAAAGTCGGCTTGCTTTCCTGCTGTAACCAAAGCACAGTTCTTCCTCTTACACTCCAGGGTTTTAGAAGAAGCAGAGCCCGATAGCCTACCCAGAGCGCTCCCAAGGGGAGGCGGTTGGCTACACGCAGAATTCCGTGCCAAATAAACTTTATTCAAGGAAGGGACCAGTGTGTAGCTAGAGTGTATATTTACTTGGTAGAAATCACAAGGAGGTAGGCTGCATGTTCGCTGGAAACGGGGAACTTATGGCACAAGCCTTGCTTACCACTTTTCAATGCTCCATTCAAGCTGCCTTGAAGCTACCTAAATTACAATTTTAGGACGGGTCTCTAGTGTCTGTAGGCAGGGCTCTGGGAAGGGAACGAGTGTTCTCTACATCAACAGGGTGCTTTCATAGACTGGGTAGGAGCCTCGCCTGCGACACTCTAGAGCTAAAAGGAAACTTGACGTGAGTCCTCTCCTCAAGGTAAAGCCTAGAATAGCCCTGCCGAAGTGGAAGCTTGGAGAGGAGTTCTTGAGGCATTAGTTTCAGGTCTGTTTTCTTTTAAGGTTAGTAAGCTTTTCAAGGCCCTGAGGACCTCGCCTGGGCACCCTATTCCCTGCAAGAACACCCAGTACAGGCAGGCTCCACTGGGCTACTAAGAAACATCCAGGCCCGGAAACTTTTCCCATTCACTCTTTGTATTTTGTGTGTAGGCCAACACACTACACACTTCCTTGGAAGAGCTAGATTTCCTCAGCTCTCCAACAGCTCCAGGAAATGTGTTCTCTCACGTCCTACATATCATGCAAATCTGCCTCATTGCCTTAGGCTGACCGGCACTGAGAAACCAAAACTGCTTCACATTCCTTCTACAAAGTCATACCTTAACACCTCATCCTTACAGTCGAAAGTCGGCTTGCGTTTCTGCTGTAACCACAGCACAGTTCTTCCTCTTACACTCCAGGGTTTTAGAAGAAGCTAAGCCCGATAGCCTACCCAGAGCGATCCCTGGGGGAGGCGGTTGGCTACACGCAGAATTACGTGCCAAATAAACTTTATTCAAGGAAGGGACCAGTGTGTAGCTAGAGTGTATATTTACTTGGTAGAAATCACAAGGACGTAGGCTGCATGTTCGCTGGAAACGGGGAACTTATGGCACAAGCCTTGCTTACCACTTTTGAATGCTCCATGCATGCTGCCTTGAAGTTACCTAAATAACAGTTTTAGGACGAGTCTTTAGTCATTGTAGGCAGGGCTCTGGGAAGGGAACGAGTGTTCTCTGCATCAACAGGGTGCTTTCATAGCCTGGGTGGGAGCCTCTCCTCAGACGCCCTAGAGATAAAGGAAACTTGACGTGAGTTCTTTCCTCCAGGTAAAGCCTTGACTAGCCCTGCCGAAGCTGAGCTTGAAGCAGTTTCCTTGTGGCATTTGTTTTAGGTCTGTTTTCTTTTAAGGTTAGTAAGCTTGTCAAGACACCGAGGACCTCTCGTGGGCACCCTATTCCCTGCAAGAGCACCGAGTACCAGCAGGCTCCACTGGGCTACTAAGAAACATCCAGGCCCGGAAACGTTTCCCAGTCACTGTGTATTTTGTGTGTAGGGCAACACACTGCACTCTTCCTTGGAAGAGCTAGATTTCCTCAGCTCTCCAACAACTCCAGGAAATGTGTTCTCTCAATTCCTATATGTCATGCAAATCTCCCTCATTGCCCTAGGCTGAGCAGCACTGAGAAACCAAAACTGCAACGCATTCCTTCTTTAAAGTCAAACCTTAAGACCCCATCCTTACAGGAGAAAGTCGGCTTGCTTTCCTGCTGTAACCAAAGCACAGTTCTTCCTCTTACACTCCAGGGTTTTAGAAGAAGCAGAGCCCGATAGCCTACCCAGAGCGCTCCCAAGGGGAGGCGGTTGGCTACACGCAGAATTCCGTGCCAAATAAACTTTATTCAAGGAAGGGACCAGTGTGTAGCTAGAGTGTATATTTACTTGGTAGAAATCACAAGGAGGTAGGCTGCATGTTGGCTGGAAACGGGGAACGTATGGCACAAGCCTTGCTTACCATTTTTGAATGCTCCATTCAAGCTGCCTTGAAGCTACCTAAATTACAATTTTAGGACGGGTCTCTAGTGTCTGTAGGCAGGGCTCTGGGAAGGGAACGAGTGTTCTCTACATCAACAGGGTGCTTTCATAGACTGGGTAGGAGCCTCACCTGAGACACTCTAGAGCTAAAAGGAAACTTGACGTGAGTCCTCTCCTCAAGGTAAAGCCTAGAATAGCCCTGCCGAAGTGGAAGCTTGGAGCGGAGTTCTTGAGGCATTAGTTTCAGGTCTGTTTTCTTTTAAGGTTAGTAAGCTTTTCAAGGCCCTGAGGACCTCGCCTGGGCACCCTATTCCCTGCAAGAACACCCAGTACCGGCAGGCTCCACTGGGCTACTAAGAAACATCCAGGCCCGGAAACTTTTCCCATTCACTCTTTGTATTTTGTGTGTAGGCCAACACACTACACTCTTCCTTGGAAGAGCTAGATTTCCTCAGCTCTCCAACAGCTCCAGGAAATGTGTTCTCTCACGTCCTACATATCATGCAAATCTGCCTCATTGCCCTAGGCAGACCGGCACTGAGAAACCAAAACTGCTTCACATTCCTTCTACAAAGTCATACCTTAACACCCCATCCTTACAGTCGAAAGTCGGCTTGCGTTTCTGCTGTAACCACAGCACAGTTCTTCCTCTTACACTCCAGGGTTTTAGAAGAAGCTAAGCCCGATAGCCTTCCCAGAGTGATCCCTGGGGGAGGCGGTTGGCTACACGCAGAATTACGTGCCAAATAAACTTTATTTAAGGAAGGGACCAGTGTGTAGCTAGAGTGTATATTTACTTGGTAGAAATCACAAGGAGGTAGGCTGCATGTTCGCTGGAAACGGGGAACTTATGGCACAAGCCTTGCTTACCCATTTTGAATGCTCCATTCAAGCTGCCTTGAAGCTGCCTAAATAACAATTTTAGGACGGGTCTCTAGTCTCTGTAGGCAAGGCTCTGGGAAGGGAACGAGTGTTCTCTACATCAACAGGGTGCTTTCATAGCCTGGGTGGGAGCCTCTCCTCAGACGCTCTACAGCTAAAAGGAAACTTGACGTGAGTCCTTTCCTCAAGGTAAAGCCTAGAATAGCCCTGCCGAAGTGGAAGCTTGGAGCGGAGTCCTTGAGGCATTAGTTTCAGGTCTGTTTCCTTTTAAGGTTAGTAAGCTTTTCAGGACACCGAGGACCTCGCCTGGGCACCTTATTCCCTGGAAGACCACCGAGTACCGGCAGTCTCCACTGGGCTACTAAGAAACATCCAGGCCCGGACACCTTTCCCAGTCACTCTGTGTATTTTGTGTGTAGGCCAACACACTGCACTCTTCCTTGGAAGAGCTAGATTTCCTCAGCTCTCCAACAGCCCCAGGAAATGTGTTCTCTCACGTCCTACATATCATGCAAATCTGCCTCATTGCCCTAGGCTGAGCAGCTCTGAGAAACCAAAACTGCTTCGCATTCCTTCTACAAAGTCATACCTTAAGACCCCATCCTTACAGGAGAAAGTCAGCTTGCGTTTCTGCTGTAACCAAAGCACAGATCTTCCTCTTACACTGCAGGGTTTTAGAAGAAGCTAAGCCAGATAGCCTACCTAGAGCGCTCCTTGGGGGAGGCTGTTGGCTACACGCAGTACTCCGTGCCAAATAAACTTTATTCAAGGAAGGGACCAGTGTTTAGCTAGAGTGTATATTTACTTGGTAGAAATCACAAGTAGGTAGGCCGCGTGTTCGCTGGAAACGGTGACCTTATGGCACAAGCCTTGCTTTCCCATTTTGAATGCTCCATGCATGCTGCCTTGAAGTAACCTAAATAACAGTTTTAGGACCAGTCTTTAGTCATTGTAGGCAGGGCTCTGGGAAGGGAACGAGTGTTCTCTGCATCAACAGGGTGCTTTCATAGCCTGGGTGGGAGCCTCTCCTCAGACGCCCTAGAGATAAAGGAAACTTGACGTGAGTTCTTTCCTCCAGGTAAAGCCTTGACTAGCCCTGCCGAAGCTGAGCTTGAAGCAGTTTCCTTGTGGCATTTGTTTTAGGTCTGTTTTCTTTTAAGGTTAGTAAGCTTGTCAAGACACCGAGGACCTCTCGTGGGCACCCTATTCCCTGCAAGAGCACCGAGTACCAGCAGGCTCCACTGGGCTACTAAGAAACATCCAGGCCCGGAAACGTTTCCCAGTCACTGTGTATTTTGTGTGTAGGGCAACACACTGCACTCTTCCTTGGAAGAGCTAGATTTCCTCAGCTCTCCAACAACTCCAGGCAATGTGTTCTCTCAATTCCTATATGTCATGCAAATCTCCCTCATTGCCCTAGGCTGAGCAGCACTGAGAAACCAAAACTGCAACGCATTCCTTCTTTAAAGTCAAACCTTAAGACCCCATCCTTACAGGAGAAAGTCGGCTTGCTTTCCTGCTGTAACCAAAGCACAGTTCTTCCTCTTACACTCCAGGGTTTTAGAAGAAGCAGAGCCCGATAGCCTACCCAGAGCGCTCCCAAGGGGAGGCGGTTGGCTACACGCAGAATTCCGTGCCAAATAAACTTTATTCAAGGAAGGGACCAGTGTGTAGCTAGAGTGTATATTTACTTGGTAGAAATCACAAGGAGGTAGGCTGCATGTTCGCTGGAAACGGGGAACTTATGGCACAAGCCTTGCTTACCACTTTTCAATGCTCCATTCAAGCTGCCTTGAAGCTACCTAAATTACAATTTTAGGACGGGTCTCTAGTGTCTGTAGGCAGGGCTCTGGGAAGGGAACGAGTGTTCTCTACATCAACAGGGTGCTTTCATAGACTGGGTAGGAGCCTCGCCTGAGACACTCTAGAGCTAAAAGGAAACTTGACGTGAGTCCCCTCCTCAAGGTAAAGCCTAGAATAGCCCTGCCGAAGTGGAAGCTTGGAGAGGAGTTCTTGAGGCATTAGTTTCAGGTCTGTTTTCTTTTAAGGTTAGTAAGCTTTTCAAGGCCCTGAGGACCTCGCCTGGGCACCCTATTCCCTGCAAGAACACCCAGTACCGGCAGGCTCCACTGGGCTACTAAGAAACATCCAGGCCCGGAAACTTTTCCCATTCACTCTTTGTATTTTGTGTGTAGGCCAACACACTACACTCTTCCTTGGAAGAGCTAGATTTCCTCAGCTCTCCAACAGCTCCAGGAAATGTGTTCTCTCACGTCCTACATATCATGCAAATCTGCCTCATTGCCCTAGGCTGACCGGCACTGAGAAACCAAAACTGCTTCACATTCCTTCTACAAAGTCATACCTTAACACCTCATCCTTACAGTCGAAAGTCGGCTTGCGTTTCTGCTGTAACCACAGCACAGTTCTTCCTCTTACACTCCAGGGTTTTAGAAGAAGCTAAGCCCGATAGCCTACCCAGAGCGATCCCTGGGGGAGGCGGTTGGCTACACGCAGAATTACGTGCCAAATAAACTTTATTCAAGGAAGGGACCAGTGTGTAGCTAGAGTGTATATTTACTTGGTAGAAATCACAAGGACGTAGGCTGCATGTTCGCTGGAAACGGGGAACTTATGGCACAAGCCTTGCTTACCACTTTTGAATGCTCCATGCATGCTGCCTTGAAGTTACCTAAATAACAGTTTTAGGACGAGTCTTTAGTCATTGTAGGCAGGGCTCTGGGAAGGGAACGAGTGTTCTCTGCATCAACAGGGTGCTTTCATAGCCTGGGTGGGAGCCTCTCCTCAGACGCCCTAGAGATAAAGGAAACTTGACGTGAGTTCTTTCCTCCAGGTAAAGCCTTGACTAGCCCTGCCGAAGCTGAGCTTGAAGCAGTTTCCTTGTGGCATTTGTTTTAGGTCTGTTTTCTTTTAAGGTTAGTAAGCTTGTCAAGACACCGAGGACCTCTCGTGGGCACCCTATTCCCTGCAAGAGCACCGAGTACCAGCAGGCTCCACTGGGCTACTAAGAAACATCCAGGCCCGGAAACGTTTCCCAGTCACTGTGTATTTTGTGTGTAGGGCAACACACTGCACTCTTCCTTGGAAGAGCTAGATTTCCTCAGCTCTCCAACAACTCCAGGCAATGTGTTCTCTCAATTCCTATATGTCATGCAAATCTCCCTCATTGCCCTAGGCTGAGCAGCACTGAGAAACCAAAACTGCAACGCATTCCTTCTTTAAAGTCAAACCTTAAGACCCCATCCTTACAGGAGAAAGTCGGCTTGCTTTCCTGCTGTAACCAAAGCACAGTTCTTCCTCTTACACTCCAGGGTTTTAGAAGAAGCAGAGCCCGATAGCCTACCCAGAGCGCTCCCAAGGGGAGGCGGTTGGCTACACGCAGAATTCCGTGCCAAATAAACTTTATTCAAGGAAGGGACCAGTGTGTAGCTAGAGTGTATATTTACTTGGTAGAAATCACAAGGAGGTAGGCTGCATGTTCGCTGGAAACGGGGAACTTATGGCACAAGCCTTGCTTACCACTTTTCAATGCTCCATTCAAGCTGCCTTGAAGCTACCTAAATTACAATTTTAGGACGGGTCTCTAGTGTCTGTAGGCAGGGCTCTGGGAAGGGAACGAGTGTTCTCTACATCAACAGGGTGCTTTCATAGACTGGGTAGGAGCCTCGCCTGCGACACTCTAGAGCTAAAAGGAAACTTGACGTGAGTCCCCTCCTCAAGGTAAAGCCTAGAATAGCCCTGCCGAAGTGGAAGCTTGGAGAGGAGTTCTTGAGGCATTAGTTTCAGGTCTGTTTTCTTTTAAGGTTAGTAAGCTTTTCAAGGCCCTGAGGACCTCGCCTGGGCACCCTATTCCCTGCAAGAACACCCAGTACCGGCAGGCTCCACTGGGCTACTAAGAAACATCCAGGCCCGGAAACTTTTCCCATTCACTCTTTGTATTTTGTGTGTAGGCCAACACACTACACTCTTCCTTGGAAGAGCTAGATTTCCTCAGCTCTCCAACAGCTCCAGGAAATGTGTTCTCTCACGTCCTACATATCATGCAAATCTGCCTCATTGCCCTAGGCTGACCGGCACTGAGAAACCAAAACTGCTTCACATTCCTTCTACAAAGTCATACCTTAACACCTCATCCTTACAGTCGAAAGTCGGCTTGTGTTTCTGCTGTAACCACAGCACAGTTCTTCCTCTTACACTCCAGGGTTTTAGAAGAAGCTAAGCCCGATAGCCTACCCAGAGCGATCCCTGGGGGAGGCGGTTGGCTACACGCAGAATTACGTGCCAAATAAACTTTATTCAAGGAAGGGACCAGTGTGTAGCTAGAGTGTATATTTACTTGGTAGAAATCACAAGGACGTAGGCTGCATGTTCGCTGGAAACGGGGAACTTATGGCACAAGCCTTGCTTACCACTTTTGAATGCTCCATGCATGCTGCCTTGAAGTTACCTAAATAACAGTTTTAGGACGAGTCTTTAGTCATTGTAGGCAGGGCTCTGGGAAGGGAAGGAGTGTTCTCTGCATCAACAGGGTGCTTTCATAGCCTGGGTGGGAGCCTCTCCTCAGACGCCCTAGAGATAAAGGAAACTTGACGTGAGTTCTTTCCTCCAGGTAAAGCCTTGACTAGCCCTGCCGAAGCTGAGCTTGAAGCAGTTTCCTTGTGGCATTTGTTTTAGGTCTGTTTTCTTTTAAGGTTAGTAAGCTTGTCAAGACACCGAGGACCTCTCGTGGGCACCCTATTCCCTGCAAGAGCACCGAGTACCAGCAGGCTCCACTGGGCTACTAAGAAACATCCAGGCCCGGAAACGTTTCCCAGTCACTGTGTATTTTGTGTGTAGGGCAACACACTGCACTCTTCCTTGGAAGAGCTAGATTTCCTCAGCTCTCCAACAACTCCAGGAAATGTGTTCTCTCAATTCCTATATGTCATGCAAATCTCCCTCATTGCCCTAGGCTGAGCAGCACTGAGAAACCAAAACTGCAACGCATTCCTTCTTTAAAGTCAAACCTTAAGACCCCATCCTTACAGGAGAAAGTCGGCTTGCTTTCCTGCTGTAACCAAAGCACAGTTCTTCCTCTTACACTCCAGGGTTTTAGAAGAAGCAGAGCCCGATAGCCTACCCAGAGCGCTCCCAAGGGGAGGCGGTTGGCTACACGCAGAATTCCGTGCCAAATAAACTTTATTCAAGGAAGGGACCAGTGTGTAGCTAGAGTGTATATTTACTTGGTAGAAATCACAAGGAGGTAGGCTGCATGTTGGCTGGAAACGGGGAACGTATGGCACAAGCCTTGCTTACCATTTTTGAATGCTCCATTCAAGCTGCCTTGAAGCTACCTAAATTACAATTTTAGGACGGGTCTCTAGTGTCTGTAGGCAGGGCTCTGGGAAGGGAACGAGTGTTCTCTACATCAACAGGGTGCTTTCATAGACTGGGTAGGAGCCTCACCTGAGACACTCTAGAGCTAAAAGGAAACTTGACGTGAGTCCTCTCCTCAAGGTAAAGCCTAGAATAGCCCTGCCGAAGTGGAAGCTTGGAGCGGAGTTCTTGAGGCATTAGTTTCAGGTCTGTTTTCTTTTAAGGTTAGTAAGCTTTTCAAGGCCCTGAGGACCTCGCCTGGGCACCCTATTCCCTGCAAGAACACCCAGTACCGGCAGGCTCCACTGGGCTACTAAGAAACATCCAGGCCCGGAAACTTTTCCCATTCACTCTTTGTATTTTGTGTGTAGGCCAACACACTACACTCTTCCTTGGAAGAGCTAGATTTCCTCAGCTCTCCAACAGCTCCAGGAAATGTGTTCTCTCACGTCCTACATATCATGCAAATCTGCCTCATTGCCCTAGGCAGACCGGCACTGAGAAACCAAAACTGCTTCACATTCCTTCTACAAAGTCATACCTTAACACCCCATCCTTACAGTCGAAAGTCGGCTTGCGTTTCTGCTGTAACCACAGCACAGTTCTTCCTCTTACACTCCAGGGTTTTAGAAGAAGCTAAGCCCGATAGCCTTCCCAGAGTGATCCCTGGGGGAGGCGGTTGGCTACACGCAGAATTACGTGCCAAATAAACTTTATTTAAGGAAGGGACCAGTGTGTAGCTAGAGTGTATATTTACTTGGTAGAAATCACAAGGAGGTAGGCTGCATGTTCGCTGGAAACGGGGAACTTATGGCACAAGCCTTGCTTACCCATTTTGAATGCTCCATTCAAGCTGCCTTGAAGCTGCCTAAATAACAATTTTAGGACGGGTCTCTAGTCTCTGTAGGCAAGGCTCTGGGAAGGGAACGAGTGTTCTCTACATCAACAGGGTGCTTTCATAGCCTGGGTGGGAGCCTCTCCTCAGACGCTCTACAGCTAAAAGGAAACTTGACGTGAGTCCTTTCCTCAAGGTAAAGCCTAGAATAGCCCTGCCGAAGTGGAAGCTTGGAGCGGAGTCCTTGAGGCATTAGTTTCAGGTCTGTTTCCTTTTAAGGTTAGTAAGCTTTTCAGGACACCGAGGACCTCGCCTGGGCACCTTATTCCCTGGAAGACCACCGAGTACCGGCAGTCTCCACTGGGCTACTAAGAAACATCCAGGCCCGGACACCTTTCCCAGTCACTCTGTGTATTTTGTGTGTAGGCCAACACACTGCACTCTTCCTTGGAAGAGCTAGATTTCCTCAGCTCTCCAACAGCCCCAGGAAATGTGTTCTCTCACGTCCTACATATCATGCAAATCTGCCTCATTGCCCTAGGCTGAGCAGCTCTGAGAAACCAAAACTGCTTCGCATTCCTTCTACAAAGTCATACCTTAAGACCCCATCCTTACAGGAGAAAGTCAGCTTGCGTTTCTGCTGTAACCAAAGCACAGATCTTCCTCTTACACTGCAGGGTTTTAGAAGAAGCTAAGCCAGATAGCCTACCTAGAGCGCTCCTTGGGGGAGGCTGTTGGCTACACGCAGTACTCCGTGCCAAATAAACTTTATTCAAGGAAGGGACCAGTGTTTAGCTAGAGTGTATATTTACTTGGTAGAAATCACAAGTAGGTAGGCCGCGTGTTCGCTGGAAACGGTGACCTTATGGCACAAGCCTTGCTTTCCCATTTTGAATGCTCCATGCATGCTGCCTTGAAGTAACCTAAATAACAGTTTTAGGACGAGTCTTTAGTCATTGTAGGCAGGGCTCTGGGAAGGGAACGAGTGTTCTCTGCATCAACAGGGTGCTTTCATAGCCTGGGTGGGAGCCTCTCCTCAGACGCCCTAGAGATAAAGGAAACTTGACGTGAGTTCTTTCCTCCAGGTAAAGCCTTGACTAGCCCTGCCGAAGCTGAGCTTGAAGCAGTTTCCTTGTGGCATTTGTTTTAGGTCTGTTTTCTTTTAAGGTTAGTAAGCTTGTCAAGACACCGAGGACCTCTCGTGGGCACCCTATTCCCTGCAAGAGCACCGAGTACCAGCAGGCTCCACTGGGCTACTAAGAAACATCCAGGCCCGGAAACGTTTCCCAGTCACTGTGTATTTTGTGTGTAGGGCAACACACTGCACTCTTCCTTGGAAGAGCTAGATTTCCTCAGCTCTCCAACAACTCCAGGCAATGTGTTCTCTCAATTCCTATATGTCATGCAAATCTCCCTCATTGCCCTAGGCTGAGCAGCACTGAGAAACCAAAACTGCAACGCATTCCTTCTTTAAAGTCAAACCTTAAGACCCCATCCTTACAGGAGAAAGTCGGCTTGCTTTCCTGCTGTAACCAAAGCACAGTTCTTCCTCTTACACTCCAGGGTTTTAGAAGAAGCAGAGCCCGATAGCCTACCCAGAGCGCTCCCAAGGGGAGGCGGTTGGCTACACGCAGAATTCCGTGCCAAATAAACTTTATTCAAGGAAGGGACCAGTGTGTAGCTAGAGTGTATATTTACTTGGTAGAAATCACAAGGAGGTAGGCTGCATGTTCGCTGGAAACGGGGAACTTATGGCACAAGCCTTGCTTACCACTTTTCAATGCTCCATTCAAGCTGCCTTGAAGCTACCTAAATTACAATTTTAGGACGGGTCTCTAGTGTCTGTAGGCAGGGCTCTGGGAAGGGAACGAGTGTTCTCTACATCAACAGGGTGCTTTCATAGACTGGGTAGGAGCCTCGCCTGAGACACTCTAGAGCTAAAAGGAAACTTGACGTGAGTCCTCTCCTCAAGGTAAAGCCTAGAATAGCCCTGCCGAAGTGGAAGCTTGGAGCGGAGTTCTTGAGGCATTAGTTTCAGGTCTGTTTTCTTTTAAGGTTAGTAAGCTTTTCAAGGCCCTGAGGACCTCGCCTGGGCACCCTATTCCCTGCAAGAACACCCAGTACCGGCAGGCTCCACTGGGCTACTAAGAAACATCCAGGCCCGGAAACTTTTCCCATTCACTCTTTGTATTTTGTGTGTAGGCCAACACACTACACTCTTCCTTGGAAGAGCTAGATTTCCTCAGCTCTCCAACAGCTCCAGGAAATGTGTTCTCTCACGTCCTACATATCATGCAAATCTGCCTCATTGCCCTAGGCAGACCGGCACTGAGAAACCAAAACTGCTTCACATTCCTTCTACAAAGTCATACCTTAACACCCCATCCTTACAGTCGAAAGTCGGCTTGCGTTTCTGCTGTAACCACAGCACAGTTCTTCCTCTTACACTCCAGGGTTTTAGAAGAAGCTAAGCCCGATAGCCTTCCCAGAGTGATCCCTGGGGGAGGCGGTTGGCTACACGCAGAATTACGTGCCAAATAAACTTTATTTAAGGAAGGGACCAGTGTGTAGCTAGAGTGTATATTTACTTGGTAGAAATCACAAGGAGGTAGGCTGCATGTTCGCTGGAAACGGGGAACTTATGGCACAAGCCTTGCTTACCCATTTTGAATGCTCCATTCAAGCTGCCTTGAAGCTGCCTAAATAACAATTTTAGGACGGGTCTCTAGTCTCTGTAGGCAAGGCTCTGGGAAGGGAACGAGTGTTCTCTACATCAACAGGGTGCTTTCATAGCCTGGGTGGGAGCCTCTCCTCAGACGCTCTACAGCTAAAAGGAAACTTGACGTGAGTCCTTTCCTCAAGGTAAAGCCTAGAATAGCCCTGCCGAAGTGGAAGCTTGGAGCGGAGTCCTTGAGGCATTAGTTTCAGGTCTGTTTCCTTTTAAGGTTAGTAAGCTTTTCAGGACACCGAGGACCTCGCCTGGGCACCTTATTCCCTGGAAGACCACCGAGTACCGGCAGTCTCCACTGGGCTACTAAGAAACATCCAGGCCCGGACACCTTTCCCAGTCACTCTGTGTATTTTGTGTGTAGGCCAACACACTGCACTCTTCCTTGGAAGAGCTAGATTTCCTCAGCTCTCCAACAGCCCCAGGAAATGTGTTCTCTCACGTCCTACATATCATGCAAATCTGCCTCATTGCCCTAGGCTGAGCAGCTCTGAGAAACCAAAACTGCTTCGCATTCCTTCTACAAAGTCATACCTTAAGACCCCATCCTTACAGGAGAAAGTCAGCTTGCGTTTCTGCTGTAACCAAAGCACAGATCTTCCTCTTACACTGCAGGGTTTTAGAAGAAGCTAAGCCAGATAGCCTACCTAGAGCGCTCCTTGGGGGAGGCTGTTGGCTACACGCAGTACTCCGTGCCAAATAAACTTTATTCAAGGAAGGGACCAGTGTTTAGCTAGAGTGTATATTTACTTGGTAGAAATCACAAGTAGGTAGGCCGCGTGTTCGCTGGAAACGGTGACCTTATGGCACAAGCCTTGCTTTCCCATTTTGAATGCTCCATGCATGCTGCCTTGAAGTAACCTAAATAACAGTTTTAGGACGAGTCTTTAGTCATTGTAGGCAGGGCTCTGGGAAGGGAACGAGTGTTCTCTGCATCAACAGGGTGCTTTCATAGCCTGGGTGGGAGCCTCTCCTCAGACGCCCTAGAGATAAAGGAAACTTGACGTGAGTTCTTTCCTCCAGGTAAAGCCTTGACTAGCCCTGCCGAAGCTGAGCTTGAAGCAGTTTCCTTGTGGCATTTGTTTTAGGTCTGTTTTCTTTTAAGGTTAGTAAGCTTGTCAAGACACCGAGGACCTCTCGTGGGCACCCTATTCCCTGCAAGAGCACCGAGTACCAGCAGGCTCCACTGGGCTACTAAGAAACATCCAGGCCCGGAAACGTTTCCCAGTCACTGTGTATTTTGTGTGTAGGGCAACACACTGCACTCTTCCTTGGAAGAGCTAGATTTCCTCAGCTCTCCAACAACTCCAGGCAATGTGTTCTCTCAATTCCTATATGTCATGCAAATCTCCCTCATTGCCCTAGGCTGAGCAGCACTGAGAAACCAAAACTGCAACGCATTCCTTCTTTAAAGTCAAACCTTAAGACCCCATCCTTACAGGAGAAAGTCGGCTTGCTTTCCTGCTGTAACCAAAGCACAGTTCTTCCTCTTACACTCCAGGGTTTTAGAAGAAGCAGAGCCCGATAGCCTACCCAGAGCGCTCCCAAGGGGAGGCGGTTGGCTACACGCAGAATTCCGTGCCAAATAAACTTTATTCAAGGAAGGGACCAGTGTGTAGCTAGAGTGTATATTTACTTGGTAGAAATCACAAGGAGGTAGGCTGCATGTTCGCTGGAAACGGGGAACTTATGGCACAAGCCTTGCTTACCACTTTTCAATGCTCCATTCAAGCTGCCTTGAAGCTACCTAAATTACAATTTTAGGACGGGTCTCTAGTGTCTGTAGGCAGGGCTCTGGGAAGGGAACGAGTGTTCTCTACATCAACAGGGTGCTTTCATAGACTGGGTAGGAGCCTCGCCTGAGACACTCTAGAGCTAAAAGGAAACTTGACGTGAGTCCCCTCCTCAAGGTAAAGCCTAGAATAGCCCTGCCGAAGTGGAAGCTTGGAGAGGAGTTCTTGAGGCATTAGTTTCAGGTCTGTTTTCTTTTAAGGTTAGTAAGCTTTTCAAGGCCCTGAGGACCTCGCCTGGGCACCCTATTCCCTGCAAGAACACCCAGTACCGGCAGGCTCCACTGGGCTACTAAGAAACATCCAGGCCCGGAAACTTTTCCCATTCACTCTTTGTATTTTGTGTGTAGGCCAACACACTACACTCTTCCTTGGAAGAGCTAGATTTCCTCAGCTCTCCAACAGCTCCAGGAAATGTGTTCTCTCACGTCCTACATATCATGCAAATCTGCCTCATTGCCCTAGGCTGACCGGCACTGAGAAACCAAAACTGCTTCACATTCCTTCTACAAAGTCATACCTTAACACCTCATCCTTACAGTCGAAAGTCGGCTTGCGTTTCTGCTGTAACCACAGCACAGTTCTTCCTCTTACACTCCAGGGTTTTAGAAGAAGCTAAGCCCGATAGCCTACCCAGAGCGATCCCTGGGGGAGGCGGTTGGCTACACGCAGAATTACGTGCCAAAGAAACTTTATTCAAGGAAGGGACCAGTGTGTAGCTAGAGTGTATATTTACTTGGTAGAAATCACAAGGACGTAGGCTGCATGTTCGCTGGAAACGGGGAACTTATGGCACAAGCCTTGCTTACCACTTTTGAATGCTCCATGCATGCTGCCTTGAAGTTACCTAAATAACAGTTTTAGGACGAGTCTTTAGTCATTGTAGGCAGGGCTCTGGGAAGGGAACGAGTGTTCTCTGCATCAACAGGGTGCTTTCATAGCCTGGGTGGGAGCCTCTCCTCAGACGCCCTAGAGATAAAGGAAACTTGACGTGAGTTCTTTCCTCCAGGTAAAGCCTTGACTAGCCCTGCCGAAGCTGAGCTTGAAGCAGTTTCCTTGTGGCATTTGTTTTAGGTCTGTTTTCTTTTAAGGTTAGTAAGCTTGTCAAGACACCGAGGACCTCTCGTGGGCACCCTATTCCCTGCAAGAGCACCGAGTACCAGCAGGCTCCACTGGGCTACTAAGAAACATCCAGGCCCGGAAACGTTTCCCAGTCACTGTGTATTTTGTGTGTAGGGCAACACACTGCACTCTTCCTTGGAAGAGCTAGATTTCCTCAGCTCTCCAACAACTCCAGGAAATGTGTTCTCTCAATTCCTATATGTCATGCAAATCTCCCTCATTGCCCTAGGCTGAGCAGCACTGAGAAACCAAAACTGCAACGCATTCCTTCTTTAAAGTCAAACCTTAAGACCCCATCCTTACAGGAGAAAGTCGGCTTGCTTTCCTGCTGTAACCAAAGCACAGTTCTTCCTCTTACACTCCAGGGTTTTAGAAGAAGCAGAGCCCGATAGCCTACCCAGAGCGCTCCCAAGGGGAGGCGGTTGGCTACACGCAGAATTCCGTGCCAAATAAACTTTATTCAAGGAAGGGACCAGTGTGTAGCTAGAGTGTATATTTACTTGGTAGAAATCACAAGGAGGTAGGCTGCATGTTGGCTGGAAACGGGGAACGTATGGCACAAGCCTTGCTTACCACTTTTGAATGCTCCATTCAAGCTGCCTTGAAGCTACCTAAATTACAATTTTAGGACGGGTCTCTAGTGTCTGTAGGCAGGGCTCTGGGAAGGGAACGAGTGTTCTCTACATCAACAGGGTGCTTTCATAGACTGGGTAGGAGCCTCGCCTGAGACACTCTAGAGCTAAAAGGAAACTTGACGTGAGTCCTCTCCTCAAGGTAAAGCCTAGACTAGCCCTGCCGAAGTGGAAGCTTGGAGCGGAGTTCTTGAGGCATTAGTTTCAGGTCTGTTTTCTTTTAAGGTTAGTAAGCTTTTCAAGGCCCTGAGGACCTCGCCTGGGCACCCTATTCCCTGCAAGATCACCCAGTACCGGCAGGCTCCACTGGGCTACTAAGAAACATCCAGGCCCGGAAACTTTTCCCATTCACTCTTTGTATTTTGTGTGTAGGCCAACACACTACACTCTTCCTTGGAAGAGCTAGATTTCCTCAGCTCTCCAACAGCTCCAGGAAATGTGTTCTCTCACGTCCTACATATCATGCAAATCTGCCTCATTGCCCTAGGCTGACCGGCACTGAGAAACCAAAACTGCTTCACATTCCTTCTACAAAGTCATACCTTAACACCCCATCCTTACAGTAGAAAGTCGGCTTGCGTTTCTGCTGTAACCACAGCACAGTTCTTCCTCTTACACTCCAGGGTTTTAGAAGAAGCTAAGCCCGATAGCCTACCCAGAGCGATCCCTGGGGGAGGCGGTTGGCTACACGGAGAATTACGTGCCAAATAAACTTTATTTAAGGAAGGGACCAGTGTGTAGCTAGAGTGTATATTTACTTGGTAGAAATCACAAGGAGGTAGGCTGCATGTTCGCTGGAAACGGGGAACTTATGGCACAAGCCTTGCTTACCCATTTTGAATGCTCCATTCAAGCTGCCTTGAAGCTGCCTAAATAACAATTTTAGGACGGGTCTCTAGTCTCTGTAGGCAAGGCTCTGGGAAGGGAACGAGTGTTCTCTACATCAACAGGGTGCTTTCATAGCCTGGGTGGGAGCCTCTCCTCAGACGCTCTACAGCTAAAAGGAAACTTGACGTGAGTCCTTTCCTCAAGGTAAAGCCTAGAATAGCCCTGCCGAAGTGGAAGCTTGGAGCGGAGTCCTTGAGGCATTAGTTTCAGGTCTGTTTCCTTTTAAGGTTAGTAAGCTTTTCAGGACACCGAGGACCTCGCCTGGGCACCTTATTCCCTGGAAGACCACCGAGTACCGGCAGTCTCCACTGGGCTACTAAGAAACATCCAGGCCCGGACACCTTTCCCAGTCACTCTGTGTATTTTGTGTGTAGGCCAACACACTGCACTCTTCCTTGGAAGAGCTAGATTTCCTCAGCTCTCCAACAGCCCCAGGAAATGTGTTCTCTCACGTCCTACATATCATGCAAATCTGCCTCATTGCCCTAGGCTGAGCAGCTCTGAGAAACCAAAACTGCTTCGCATTCCTTCTACAAAGTCATACCTTAAGACCCCATCCTTACAGGAGAAAGTCAGCTTGCGTTTCTGCTGTAACCAAAGCACAGATCTTCCTCTTACACTGCAGGGTTTTAGAAGAAGCTAAGCCAGATAGCCTACCTAGAGCGCTCCTTGGGGGAGGCTATTGGCTACACGCAGAACTCCGTGCCAAATAAACTTTATTCAAGGAAGGGACCAGTGTTTAGCTAGAGTGTATATTTACTTGGTAGAAATCACAAGTAGGTAGGCCGCGTGTTCGCTGGAAACGGTGACCTTATGGCACAAGCCTTGCTTTCCCATTTTGAATGCTCCATGCATGCTGCCTTGAAGTAACATAAATAACAGTTTTAGGACCAGTCTTTAGTCATTGTAGGCAGGGCTCTGGGAAGGGAACGAGTGTTCTCTGCATCAACAGGGTGCTTTCATAGCCTGGGTGGGAGCCTCTCCTCAGACGCCCTAGAGATAAAGGAAACTTGACGTGAGTTCTTTCCTCCAGGTAAAGCCTTGACTAGCCCTGCCGAAGCTGAGCTTGAAGCAGTTTCCTTGTGGCATTTGTTTTAGGTCTGTTTTCTTTTAAGGTTAGTAAGCTTGTCAAGACACCGAGGACCTCTCGTGGGCACCCTATTCCCTGCAAGAGCACCGAGTACCAGCAGGCTCCACTGGGCTACTAAGAAACATCCAGGCCCGGAAACGTTTCCCAGTCACTGTGTATTTTGTGTGTAGGGCAACACACTGCACTCTTCCTTGGAAGAGCTAGATTTCCTCAGCTCTCCAACAACTGCAGGCAATGTGTTCTCTCAATTCCTATATGTCATGCAAATCTCCCTCATTGCCCTAGGCTGAGCAGCACTGAGAAACCAAAACTGCAACGCATTCCTTCTTTAAAGTCAAACCTTAAGACCCCATCCTTACAGGAGAAAGTCGGCTTGCTTTCCTGCTGTAACCAAAGCACAGTTCTTCCTCTTACACTCCAGGGTTTTAGAAGAAGCAGAGCCCGATAGCCTACCCAGAGCGCTCCCAAGGGGAGGCGGTTGGCTACACGCAGAATTCCGTGCCAAATAAACTTTATTCAAGGAAGGGACCAGTGTGTAGCTAGAGTGTATATTTACTTGGTAGAAATCACAAGGAGGTAGGCTGCATGTTCGCTGGAAACGGGGAACTTATGGCACAAGCCTTGCTTACCACTTTTCAATGCTCCATTCAAGCTGCCTTGAAGCTACCTAAATTACAATTTTAGGACGGGTCTCTAGTGTCTGTAGGCAGGGCTCTGGGAAGGGAACGAGTGTTCTCTACATCAACAGGGTGCTTTCATAGACTGGGTAGGAGCCTCGCCTGAGACACTCTAGAGCTAAAAGGAAACTTGACGTGAGTCCCCTCCTCAAGGTAAAGCCTAGAATAGCCCTGCCGAAGTGGAAGCTTGGAGAGGAGTTCTTGAGGCATTAGTTTCAGGTCTGTTTTCTTTTAAGGTTAGTAAGCTTTTCAAGGCCCTGAGGACCTCGCCTGGGCACCCTATTCCCTGCAAGAACACCCAGTACCGGCAGGCTCCACTGGGCTACTAAGAAACATCCAGGCCCGGAAACTTTTCCCATTCACTCTTTGTATTTTGTGTGTAGGCCAACACACTACACTCTTCCTTGGAAGAGCTAGATTTCCTCAGCTCTCCAACAGCTCCAGGAAATGTGTTCTCTCACGTCCTACATATCATGCAAATCTGCCTCATTGCCCTAGGCTGACCGGCACTGAGAAACCAAAACTGCTTCACATTCCTTCTACAAAGTCATACCTTAACACCTCATCCTTACAGTCGAAAGTCGGCTTGCGTTTCTGCTGTAACCACAGCACAGTTCTTCCTCTTACACTCCAGGGTTTTAGAAGAAGCTAAGCCCGATAGCCTACCCAGAGCGATCCCTGGGGGAGGCGGTTGGCTACACGCAGAATTACGTGCCAAATAAACTTTATTCAAGGAAGGGACCAGTGTGTAGCTAGAGTGTATATTTACTTGGTAGAAATCACAAGGACGTAGGCTGCATGTTCGCTGGAAACGGGGAACTTATGGCACAAGCCTTGCTTACCACTTTTGAATGCTCCATGCATGCTGCCTTGAAGTTACCTAAATAACAGTTTTAGGACGAGTCTTTAGTCATTGTAGGCAGGGCTCTGGGAAGGGAACGAGTGTTCTCTGCATCAACAGGGTGCTTTCATAGCCTGGGTGGGAGCCTCTCCTCAGACGCCCTAGAGATAAAGGAAACTTGACGTGAGTTCTTTCCTCCAGGTAAAGCCTTGACTAGCCCTGCCGAAGCTGAGCTTGAAGCAGTTTCCTTGTGGCATTTGTTTTAGGTCTGTTTTCTTTTAAGGTTAGTAAGCTTGTCAAGACACCGAGGACCTCTCGTGGGCACCCTATTCCCTGCAAGAGCACCGAGTACCAGCAGGCTCCACTGGGCTACTAAGAAACATCCAGGCCCGGAAACGTTTCCCAGTCACTGTGTATTTTGTGTGTAGGGCAACACACTGCACTCTTCCTTGGAAGAGCTAGATTTCCTCAGCTCTCCAACAACTCCAGGAAATGTGTTCTCTCAATTCCTATATGTCATGCAAATCTCCCTCATTGCCCTAGGCTGAGCAGCACTGAGAAACCAAAACTGCAACGCATTCCTTCTTTAAAGTCAAACCTTAAGACCCCATCCTTACAGGAGAAAGTCGGCTTGCTTTCCTGCTGTAACCAAAGCACAGTTCTTCCTCTTACACTCCAGGGTTTTAGAAGAAGCAGAGCCCGATAGCCTACCCAGAGCGCTCCCAAGGGGAGGCGGTTGGCTACACGCAGAATTCCGTGCCAAATAAACTTTATTCAAGGAAGGGACCAGTGTGTAGCTAGAGTGTATATTTACTTGGTAGAAATCACAAGGAGGTAGGCTGCATGTTGGCTGGAAACGGGGAACGTATGGCACAAGCCTTGCTTACCACTTTTGAATGCTCCATTCAAGCTGCCTTGAAGCTACCTAAATTACAATTTTAGGACGGGTCTCTAGTGTCTGTAGGCAGGGCTCTGGGAAGGGAACGAGTGTTCTCTACATCAACAGGGTGCTTTCATAGACTGGGTAGGAGCCTCGCCTGAGACACTCTAGAGCTAAAAGGAAACTTGACGTGAGTCCTCTCCTCAAGGTAAAGCCTAGAATAGCCCTGCCGAAGTGGAAGCTTGGAGCGGAGTTCTTGAGGCATTAGTTTCAGGTCTGTTTTCTTTTAAGGTTAGTAAGCTTTTCAAGGCCCTGAGGACCTCGCCTGGGCACCCTATTCCCTGCAAGAACACCCAGTACCGGCAGGCTCCACTGGGCTACTAAGAAACATCCAGGCCCGGAAACTTTTCCCATTCACTCTTTGTATTTTGTGTGTAGGCCAACACACTACACTCTTCCTTGGAAGAGCTAGATTTCCTCAGCTCTCCAACAGCTCCAGGAAATGTGTTCTCTCACGTCCTACATATCATGCAAATCTGCCTCATTGCCCTAGGCTGACCGGCACTGAGAAACCAAAACTGCTTCACATTCCTTCTACAAAGTCATACCTTAACACCCCATCCTTACAGTAGAAAGTCGGCTTGCGTTTCTGCTGTAACCACAGCACAGTTCTTCCTCTTACACTCCAGGGTTTTAGAAGAAGCTAAGCCCGATAGCCTACCCAGAGCGATCCCTGGGGGAGGCGGTTGGCTACACGGAGAATTACGTGCCAAATAAACTTTATTTAAGGAAGGGACCAGTGTGTAGCTAGAGTGTATATTTACTTGGTAGAAATCACAAGGAGGTAGGCTGCATGTTCGCTGGAAACGGGGAACTTATGGCACAAGCCTTGCTTACCCATTTTGAATGCTCCATTCAAGCTGCCTTGAAGCTGCCTAAATAACAATTTTAGGACGGGTCTCTAGTCTCTGTAGGCAAGGCTCTGGGAAGGGAACGAGTGTTCTCTACATCAACAGGGTGCTTTCATAGCCTGGGTGGGAGCCTCTCCTCAGACGCTCTACAGCTAAAAGGAAACTTGACGTGAGTCCTTTCCTCAAGGTAAAGCCTAGAATAGCCCTGCCGAAGTGGAAGCTTGGAGCGGAGTCCTTGAGGCATTAGTTTCAGGTCTGTTTCCTTTTAAGGTTAGTAAGCTTTTCAGGACACCGAGGACCTCGCCTGGGCACCTTATTCCCTGGAAGACCACCGAGTACCGGCAGTCTCCACTGGGCTACTAAGAAACATCCAGGCCCGGACACCTTTCCCAGTCACTCTGTGTATTTTGTGTGTAGGCCAACACACTGCACTCTTCCTTGGAAGAGCTAGATTTCCTCAGCTCTCCAACAGCCCCAGGAAATGTGTTCTCTCACGTCCTACATATCATGCAAATCTGCCTCATTGCCCTAGGCTGAGCAGCTCTGAGAAACCAAAACTGCTTCGCATTCCTTCTACAAAGTCATACCTTAAGACCCGATCCTTACAGGAGAAAGTCAGCTTGCGTTTCTGCTGTAACCAAAGCACAGATCTTCCTCTTACACTGCAGGGTTTTAGAAGAAGCTAAGCCAGATAGCCTACCTAGAGCGCTCCTTGGGGGAGGCTGTTGGCTACACGCAGAACTCCGTGCCAAATAAACTTTATTCAAGGAAGGGACCAGTGTTTAGCTAGAGTGTATATTTACTTGGTAGAAATCACAAGTAGGTAGGCCGCGTGTTCGCTGGAAACGGTGACCTTATGGCACAAGCCTTGCTTTCCCATTTTGAATGCTCCATGCATGCTGCCTTGAAGTAACCTAAATAACAGTTTTAGGACCAGTCTTTAGTCATTGTAGGCAGGGCTCTGGGAAGGGAACGAGTGTTCTCTGCATCAACAGGGTGCTTTCATAGCCTGGGTGGGAGCCTCTCCTCAGACGCCCTAGAGATAAAGGAAACTTGACGTGAGTTCTTTCCTCCAGGTAAAGCCTTGACTAGCCCTGCCGAAGCTGAGCTTGAAGCAGTTTCCTTGTGGCATTTGTTTTAGGTCTGTTTTCTTTTAAGGTTAGTAAGCTTGTCAAGACACCGAGGACCTCTCGTGGGCACCCTATTCCCTGCAAGAGCACCGAGTACCAGCAGGCTCCACTGGGCTACTAAGAAACATCCAGGCCCGGAAACGTTTCCCAGTCACTGTGTATTTTGTGTGTAGGGCAACACACTGCACTCTTCCTTGGAAGAGCTAGATTTCCTCAGCTCTCCAACAACTCCAGGCAATGTGTTCTCTCAATTCCTATATGTCATGCAAATCTCCCTCATTGCCCTAGGCTGAGCAGCACTGAGAAACCAAAACTGCAATGCATTCCTTCTTTAAAGTCAAACCTTAAGACCCCATCCTTACAGGAGAAAGTCGGCTTGCTTTCCTGCTGTAACCAAAGCACAGTTCTTCCTCTTACACTCCAGGGTTTTAGAAGAAGCAGAGCCCGATAGCCTACCCAGAGCGCTCCCAAGGGGAGGCGGTTGGCTACACGCAGAATTCCGTGCCAAATAAACTTTATTCAAGGAAGGGACCAGTGTGTAGCTAGAGTGTATATTTACTTGGTAGAAATCACAAGGAGGTAGGCTGCATGTTCGCTGGAAACGGGGAACTTATGGCACAAGCCTTGCTTACCACTTTTCAATGCTCCATTCAAGCTGCCTTGAAGCTACCTAAATTACAATTTTAGGACGGGTCTCTAGTGTCTGTAGGCAGGGCTCTGGGAAGGGAACGAGTGTTCTCTACATCAACAGGGTGCTTTCATAGACTGGGTAGGAGCCTCGCCTGAGACACTCTAGAGCTAAAAGGAAACTTGACGTGAGTCCTCTCCTCAAGGTAAAGCCTAGAATAGCCCTGCCGAAGTGGAAGCTTGGAGAGGAGTTCTTGAGGCATTAGTTTCAGGTCTGTTTTCTTTTAAGGTTAGTAAGCTTTTCAAGGCCCTGAGGACCTCGCCTGGGCACCCTATTCCCTGCAAGAACACCCAGTACCGGCAGGCTACACTGGGCTACTAAGAAACATCCAGGCCCGGAAACTTTTCCCATTCACTCTTTGTATTTTGTGTGTAGGCCAACACACTACACTCTTCCTTGGAAGAGCTAGATTTCCTCAGCTCTCCAACAGCTCCAGGAAATGTGTTCTCTCACGTCCTACATATCATGCAAATCTGCCTCATTGCCCTAGGCTGACCGACACTGAGAAACCAAAACTACTTCACATTCCTTCTACAAAGTCATACCTTAACACCTCATCCTTACAGTAGAAAGTCGGCTTGCGTTTCTGCTGTAACCACAGCACAGTTCTTCCTCTTACACTCCAGGGTTTTAGAAGAAGCTAAGCCCGATAGCCTACCCAGAGCGATCCCTGGGGGAGGCGGTTGGCTACACGCAGAATTACGTGCCAAATAAACTTTATTCAAGGAAGGGACCAGTGTGTAGCTAGAGTGTATATTTACTTGGTAGAAATCACAAGGACGTAGGCTGCATGTTCGCTGGAAACGGGGAACTTATGGCACAAGCCTTGCTTACCACTTTTGAATGCTCCATGCATGCTGCCTTGAAGTTACCTAAATAACAGTTTTAGGACGAGTCTTTAGTCATTGTAGGCAGGGCTCTGGGAAGGGAACGAGTGTTCTCTGCATCAACAGGGTGCTTTCATAGCCTGAGTGGGAGCCTCTCCTCAGACGCCCTAGAGATAAAGGAAACTTGACGTGAGTTCTTTCCTCCAGGTAAAGCCTTGACTAGCCCTGCCGAAGCTGAGCTTGAAGCAGTTTCCTTGTGGCATTTGTTTTAGGTCTGTTTTCTTTTAAGGTTAGTAAGCTTGTCAAGACACCGAGGACCTCTCGTGGGCACCCTATTCCCTGCAAGAGCACCGAGTACCAGCAGGCTCCACTGGGCTACTAAGAAACATCCAGGCCCGGAAACGTTTCCCAGTCACTGTGTATTTTGTGTGTAGGGCAACACACTGCACTCTTCCTTGGAAGAGCTAGATTTCCTCAGCTCTCCAACAACTCCGGGCAATGTGTTCTCTCAATTCCTATATGTCATGCAAATCTCCCTCATTGCCCTAGGCTGAGCAGCACTGAGAAACCAAAACTGCAACGCATTCCTTCTTTAAAGTCAAACCTTAAGACCCCATCCTTACAGGAGAAAGTCGGCTTGCTTTCCTGCTGTAACCAAAGCACAGTTCTTCCTCTTACACTCCAGGGTTTTAGAAGAAGCAGAGCCCGATAGCCTACCCAGAGCGCTCCCAAGGGGAGGCGGTTGGCTACACGCAGAATTCCGTGCCAAATAAACTTTATTCAAGGAAGGGACCAGTGTGTAGCTAGAGTGTATATTTACTTGGTAGAAATCACAAGGAGGTAGGCTGCATGTTCGCTGGAAACGGGGAACTTATGGCACAAGCCTTGCTTACCACTTTTGAATGCTCCATTCAAGCTGCCTTGAAGCTACCTAAATTACAATTTTAGGACGGGTCTCTAGTGTCTGTAGGCAGGGCTCTGGGAAGGGAACGAGTGTTCTCTACATCAACAGGGTGCTTTCATAGACTGGGTAGGAGCCTCGCCTGAGACACTCTAGAGCTAAAAGGAAACTTGACGTGAGTCCTCTCCTCAAGGTAAAGCCTAGAATAGCCCTGCCGAAGTGGAAGCTTGGAGCGGAGTTCTTGAGGCATTAGTTTCAGGTCTGTTTTCTTTTAAGGTTAGTAAGCTTTTCAAGGCCCTGAGGACCTCGCCTGGGCACCCTATTCCCTGCAAGAACACCCAGTACCGGCAGGCTCCACTGGGCTACTAAGAAACATCCAGGCCCGGAAACTTTTCCCATTCACTCTTTGTATTTTGTGTGTAGGCCAACACACTACACTCTTCCTTGGAAGAGCTAGATTTCCTCAGCTCTCCAACAGCTCCAGGAAATGTGTTCTCTCACGTCCTACATATCATGCAAATCTGCCTCATTGCCCTAGGCTGACCGGCACTGAGAAACCAAAACTGCTTCACATTCCTTCTACAAAGTCATACCTTAACACCCCATCCTTACAGTAGAAAGTCGGCTTGCGTTTCTGCTGTAACCACAGCACAGTTCTTCCTCTTACACTCCAGGGTTTTAGAAGAAGCTAAGCCCGATAGCCTACCCAGAGCGATCCCTGGGGGAGGCGGTTGGCTACACGCAGAATTACGTGCCAAATAAACTTTATTTAAGGAAGGGACCAGTGTGTAGCTAGAGTGTATATTTACTTGGTAGAAATCACAAGGAGGTAGGCTGCATGTTCGCTGGAAACGGGGAACTTATGGCACAAGCCTTGCTTACCCATTTTGAATGCTCCATTCAAGCTGCCTTGAAGCTGCCTAAATAACAATTTTAGGACGGGTCTCTAGTCTCTGTAGGCAAGGCTCTGGGAAGGGAACGAGTGTTCTCTACATCAACAGGGTGCTTTCATAGCCTGGGTGGGAGCCTCTCCTCAGACGCTCTACAGCTAAAAGGAAACTTGACGTGAGTCCTTTCCTCAAGGTAAAGCCTAGAATAGCCCTGCCGAAGTGGAAGCTTGGAGCGGAGTCCTTGAGGCATTAGTTTCAGGTCTGTTTCCTTTTAAGGTTAGTAAGCTTTTCAGGACACCGAGGACCTCGCCTGGGCACCTTATTCCCTGGAAGACCACCGAGTACCGGCAGTCTCCACTGGGCTACTAAGAAACATCCAGGCCCGGACACCTTTCCCAGTCACTCTGTGTATTTTGTGTGTAGGCCAACACACTGCACTCTTCCTTGGAAGAGCTAGATTTCCTCAGCTCTCCAACAGCCCCAGGAAATGTGTTCTCTCACGTCCTACATATCATGCAAATCTGCCTCATTGCCCTAGGCTGAGCAGCTCTGAGAAACCAAAACTGCTTCGCATTCCTTCTACAAAGTCATACCTTAAGACCCGATCCTTACAGGAGAAAGTCAGCTTGCGTTTCTGCTGTATCCAAAGCACAGATCTTCCTCTTACACTGCAGGGTTTTAGAAGAAGCTAAGCCAGATAGCCTACCTAGAGCGCTCCTTGGGGGAGGCTGTTGGCTACACGCAGAACTCCGTGCCAAATAAACTTTATTCAAGGAAGGGACCAGTGTTTAGCTAGAGTGTATATTTACTTGGTAGAAATCACAAGTAGGTAGGCCGCGTGTTCGCTGGAAACGGTGACCTTATGGCACAAGCCTTGCTTTCCCATTTTGAATGCTCCATGCATGCTGCCTTGAAGTAACCTAAATAACAGTTTTAGGACCAGTCTTTAGTCATTGTAGGCAGGGCTCTGGGAAGGGAACGAGTGTTCTCTGCATCAACAGGGTGCTTTCATAGCCTGGGTGGGAGCCTCTCCTCAGACGCCCTAGAGATAAAGGAAACTTGACGTGAGTTCTTTCCTCCAGGTAAAGCCTTGACTAGCCCTGCCGAAGCTGAGCTTGAAGCAGTTTCCTTGTGGCATTTGTTTTAGGTCTGTTTTCTTTTAAGGTTAGTAAGCTTGTCAAGACACCGAGGACCTCTCGTGGGCACCCTATTCCCTGCAAGAGCACCGAGTACCAGCAGGCTCCACTGGGCTACTAAGAAACATCCAGGCCCGGAAACGTTTCCCAGTCACTGTGTATTTTGTGTGTAGGGCAACACACTGCACTCTTCCTTGGAAGAGCTAGATTTCCTCAGCTCTCCAACAACTCCAGGCAATGTGTTCTCTCAATTCCTATATGTCATGCAAATCTCCCTCATTGCCCTAGGCTGAGCAGCACTGAGAAACCAAAACTGCAATGCATTCCTTCTTTAAAGTCAAACCTTAAGACCCCATTCTTACAGGAGAAAGTCGGCTTGCTTTCCTGCTGTAACCAAAGCACAGTTCTTCCTCTTACACTCCAGGGTTTTAGAAGAAGCAGAGCCCGATAGCCTACCCAGAGCGCTCCCAAGGGGAGGCGGTTGGCTACACGCAGAATTCCGTGCCAAATAAACTTTATTCAAGGAAGGGACCAGTGTGTAGCTAGAGTGTATATTTACTTGGTAGAAATCACAAGGAGGTAGGCTGCATGTTCGCTGGAAACGGGGAACTTATGGCACAAGCCTTGCTTACCACTTTTCAATGCTCCATTCAAGCTGCCTTGAAGCTACCTAAATTACAATTTTAGGACGGGTCTCTAGTGTCTGTAGCCAGGGCTCTGGGAAGGGAACGAGTGTTCTCTACATCAAC
This sequence comes from Balaenoptera physalus, assembly GCF_965194825.1. Classification (NCBI taxonomy): domain Eukaryota; kingdom Metazoa; phylum Chordata; class Mammalia; order Artiodactyla; family Balaenopteridae; genus Balaenoptera; species Balaenoptera physalus. The sequence continues at coordinate 38,918,515 of NC_138895.1, read as the reverse complement.
AGGGTGCTTTCATAGACTGGGTAGGAGCCTCGCCTGAGACACTCTAGAGCTAAAAGGAAACTTGACGTGAGTCCTCTCCTCAAGGTAAAGCCTAGAATAGCCCTGCCGAAGTGGAAGCTTGGAGAGGAGTTCTTGAGGCATTAGTTTCAGGTCTGTTTTCTTTTAAGGTTAGTAAGCTTTTCAAGGCCCTGAGGACCTCGCCTGGGCACCCTATTCCCTGCAAGAACACCCAGTACCGGCAGGCTCCACTGGGCTACTAAGAAACATCCAGGCCCGGAAACTTTTCCCATTCACTCTTTGTATTTTGTGTGTAGGCCAACACACTACACTCTTCCTTGGAAGAGCTAGATTTCCTCAGCTCTCCAACAGCTCCAGGAAATGTGTTCTCTCACGTCCTACATATCATGCAAATCTGCCTCATTGCCCTAGGCTGACCGACACTGAGAAACCAAAACTACTTCACATTCCTTCTACAAAGTCATACCTTAACACCTCATCCTTACAGTAGAAAGTCGGCTTGCGTTTCTGCTGTAACCACAGCACAGTTCTTCCTCTTACACTCCAGGGTTTTAGAAGAAGCTAAGCCCGATAGCCTACCCAGAGCGATCCCTGGGGGAGGCGGTTGGCTACACGCAGAACTCCGTGCCAAATAAACTTTATTCAAGGAAGGGACCAGTGTTTAGCTAGAGTGTATATTTACTTGGTAGAAATCACAAGTAGGTAGGCCGCGTGTTCGCTGGAAACGGTGACCTTATGGCACAAGCCTTGCTTTCCCATTTTGAATGCTCCATGCATGCTGCCTTGAAGTAACCTAAATAACAGTTTTAGGACCAGTCTTTAGTCATTGTAGGCAGGGCTCTGGGAAGGGAACGAGTGTTCTCTGCATCAACAGGGTGCTTTCATAGCCTGGGTGGGAGCCTCTCCTCAGACGCCCTAGAGATAAAGGAAACTTGACGTGAGTTCTTTCCTCCAGGTAAAGCCTTGACTAGCCCTGCCGAAGCTGAGCTTGAAGCAGTTTCCTTGTGGCATTTGTTTTAGGTCTGTTTTCTTTTAAGGTTAGTAAGCTTGTCAAGACACCGAGGACCTCTCGTGGGCACCCTATTCCCTGCAAGAGCACCGAGTACCAGCAGGCTCCACTGGGCTACTAAGAAACATCCAGGCCCGGAAACGTTTCCCAGTCACTGTGTATTTTGTGTGTAGGGCAACACACTGCACTCTTCCTTGGAAGAGCTAGATTTCCTCAGCTCTCCAACAACTCCGGGCAATGTGTTCTCTCAATTCCTATATGTCATGCAAATCTCCCTCATTGCCCTAGGCTGAGCAGCACTGAGAAACCAAAACTGCAACGCATTCCTTCTTTAAAGTCAAACCTTAAGACCCCATCCTTACAGGAGAAAGTCGGCTTGCTTTCCTGCTGTAACCAAAGCACAGTTCTTCCTCTTACACTCCAGGGTTTTAGAAGAAGCAGAGCCCGATAGCCTACCCAGAGCGCTCCCAAGGGGAGGCGGTTGGCTACACGCAGAATTCCGTGCCAAATAAACTTTATTCAAGGAAGGGACCAGTGTGTAGCTAGAGTGTATATTTACTTGGTAGAAATCACAAGGAGGTAGGCTGCATGTTCGCTGGAAACGGGGAACTTATGGCACAAGCCTTGCTTACCACTTTTGAATGCTCCATTCAAGCTGCCTTGAAGCTACCTAAATTACAATTTTAGGACGGGTCTCTAGTGTCTGTAGGCAGGGCTCTGGGAAGGGAACGAGTGTTCTCTACATCAACAGGGTGCTTTCATAGACTGGGTAGGAGCCTCGCCTGAGACACTCTAGAGCTAAAAGGAAACTTGACGTGAGTCCTCTCCTCAAGGTAAAGCCTAGAATAGCCCTGCCGAAGTGGAAGCTTGGAGCGGAGTTCTTGAGGCATTAGTTTCAGGTCTGTTTTCTTTTAAGGTTAGTAAGCTTTTCAAGGCCCTGAGGACCTCGCCTGGGCACCCTATTCCCTGCAAGAACACCCAGTACCGGCAGGCTCCACTGGGCTACTAAGAAACATCCAGGCCCGGAAACTTTTCCCATTCACTCTTTGTATTTTGTGTGTAGGCCAACACACTACACTCTTCCTTGGAAGAGCTAGATTTCCTCAGCTCTCCAACAGCTCCAGGAAATGTGTTCTCTCACGTCCTACATATCATGCAAATCTGCCTCATTGCCCTAGGCTGACCGGCACTGAGAAACCAAAACTGCTTCACATTCCTTCTACAAAGTCATACCTTAACACCCCATCCTTACAGTAGAAAGTCGGCTTGCGTTTCTGCTGTAACCACAGCACAGTTCTTCCTCTTACACTCCAGGGTTTTAGAAGAAGCTAAGCCCGATAGCCTACCCAGAGCGATCCCTGGGGGAGGCGGTTGGCTACACGCAGAATTACGTGCCAAATAAACTTTATTTAAGGAAGGGACCAGTGTGTAGCTAGAGTGTATATTTACTTGGTAGAAATCACAAGGAGGTAGGCTGCATGTTCGCTGGAAACGGGGAACTTATGGCACAAGCCTTGCTTACCCATTTTGAATGCTCCATTCAAGCTGCCTTGAAGCTGCCTAAATAACAATTTTAGGACGGGTCTCTAGTCTCTGTAGGCAAGGCTCTGGGAAGGGAACGAGTGTTCTCTACATCAACAGGGTGCTTTCATAGCCTGGGTGGGAGCCTCTCCTCAGACGCTTTACAGCTAAAAGGAAACTTGACGTGAGTCCTTTCCTCAAGGTAAAGCCTAGAATAGCCCTGCCGAAGTGCAAGCTTGGAGCGGAGTCCTTGAGGCATTAGTTTCAGGTCTGTTTCCTTTTAAGGTTAGTAAGCTTTTCAGGACACGGAGGACCTCGCCTGGGCACCTTATTCCCTGGAAGACCACCGAGTACCGGCAGTCTCCACTGGGCTACTAAGAAACATCCAGGCCCGGACACCTTTCCCAGTCACTCTGTGTATTTTGTGTGTAGGCCAACACACTGCACTCTTCCTTGGAAGAGCTAGATTTCCTCAGCTCTCCAACAGCCCCAGGAAATTTGTTCTCTCACGTCCTACATATCATGCAAATCTGCCTCATTGCCCTAGGCTGAGCAGCTCTGAGAAACCAAAACTGCTTCGCATTCCTTCTACAAAGTCATACCTTAAGACCCCATCCTTACAGGAGAAAGTCAGCTTGCGTTTCTGCTGTAACCAAAGCACAGATCTTCCTCTTACACTGCAGGGTTTTAGAAGAAGCTAAGCCAGATAGCCTACCTAGAGCGCTCCTTGGGGGAGGCTGTTGGCTACACGCAGAACTCCGTGCCAAATAAACTTTATTCAAGGAAGGGACCAGTGTTTAGCTAGAGTGTATATTTACTTGGTAGAAATCACAAGTAGGTAGGCCGCGTGTTCGCTGGAAACGGTGACCTTATGGCACAAGCCTTGCTTTCCCATTTTGAATGCTCCATGCATGCTGCCTTGAAGTTACCTAAATAACAGTTTTAGGACGAGTCTTTAGTCATTGTAGGCAGGGCTCTGGGAAGGGAACGAGTGTTCTCTGCATCAACAGGGTGCTTTCATAGCCTGGGTGGGAGCCTCTCCTCAGACGCCCTAGAGATAAAGGAAACTTGACGTGAGTTCTTTCCTCCAGGTAAAGCCTTGACTAGCCCTGCCGAAGCTGAGCTTGAAGCAGTTTCCTTGTGGCATTTGTTTTAGGTCTGTTTTCTTTTAAGGTTAGTAAGCTTGTCAAGACACCGAGGACCTCTCGTGGGCACCCTATTCCCTGCAAGAGCACCGAGTACCAGCAGGCTCCACTGGGCTACTAAGAAACATCCAGGCCCGGAAACGTTTCCCAGTCACTGTGTATTTTGTGTGTAGGGCAACACACTGCACTCTTCCTTGGAAGAGCTAGATTTCCTCAGCTCTCCAACAACTCCAGGAAATGTGTTCTCTCAATTCCTATATGTCATGCAAATCTCCCTCATTGCCCTAGGCTGAGCAGCACTGAGAAACCAAAACTGCAACGCATTCCTTCTTTAAAGTCAAACCTTAAGACCCCATCCTTACAGGAGAAAGTCGGCTTGCTTTCCTGCTGTAACCAAAGCACAGTTCTTCCTCTTACACGCCAGGGTTTTAGAAGAAGCAGAGCCCGATAGCCTACCCAGAGCGCTCCCAAGGGGAGGCGGTTGGCTACACGCAGAATTCCGTGCCAAATAAACTTTATTCAAGGAAGGGACCAGTGTGTAGCTAGAGTGTATATTCACTTGGTAGAAATCACAAGGAGGTAGGCTGCATGTTCGCTGTAAACGGGGAACTTATGGCACAAGCCTTGCTTACCACTTTTGAATGCTCCATTCAAGCTGCCTTGAAGCTACCTAAATTACAATTTTAGGACGGGTCTCTAGTGTCTGTAGGCAGGGCTCTGGGAAGGGAACGAGTGTTCTCTACATCACCAGGGTGCTTTCATAGACTGGGTAGGAGCCTCGCCTGAGACACTCTAGAGCTAAAAGGAAACTTGACGTGAGTCCTCTCCTCAAGGTAAAGCCTAGAATAGCCCTGCCGAAGTGGAAGCTTGGAGCGGAGTTCTTGAGGCATTAGTTTCAGGTCTGTTTTCTTTTAAGGTTAGTAAGCTTTTCAAGGCCCTGAGGACCTCGCCTGGGCACCCTATTCCCTGCAAGAACACCCAGTACCGGCAGGCTCCACTGGGCTACTAAGAAACATCCAGGCCCGGAAACTTTTCCCATTCACTCTTTGTATTTTGTGTGTAGGCCAACACACTACACTCTTCCTTGGAAGAGCTAGATTTCCTCAGCTCTCCAACAGCTCCAGGAAATGTGTTCTCTCACGTCCTACATATCATGCAAATCTGCCTCATTGCCCTAGGCTGACCGGCACTGAGAAACCAAAACTGCTTCACATTCCTTCTACAAAGTCATACCTTAACACCCCATCCTTACAGTCGAAAGTCGGCTTGCGTTTCTGCTGTAACCACAGCACAGTTCTTCCTCTTACACTCCAGGGTTTTAGAAGAAGCTAAGCCCGATAGCCTACCCAGAGCGATCCCTGGGGGAGGCGGTTGGCTACACGCAGAATTACGTGCCAAATAAACTTTATTTAAGGAAGGGACCAGTGTGTAGCTAGAGTGTATATTTACTTGGTAGAAATCACAAGGAGGTAGGCTGCATGTTCGCTGGAAACGGGGAACTTATGGCACAAGCCTTGCTTACCCATTTTGAATGCTCCATTCAAGCTGCCTTGAAGCTGCCTAAATAACAATTTTAGGACGGGTCTCTAGTCTCTGTAGGCAAGGCTCTGGGAAGGGAACGAGTGTTCTCTACATCAACAGGGTGCTTTCATAGCCTGGGTGGGAGCCTCTCCTCAGACGCTCTACAGCTAAAAGGAAACTTGACGTGAGTCCTTTCCTCAAGGTAAAGCCTAGAATAGCCCTGCCGAAGTGCAAGCTTGGAGCGGAGTCCTTGAGGCATTAGTTTCAGGTCTGTTTCCTTTTAAGGTTAGTAAGCTTTTCAGGACACGGAGGACCTCGCCTGGGCACCTTATTCCCTGGAAGACCACCGAGTACCGGCAGTCTCCACTGGGCTACTAAGAAACATCCAGGCCCGGACACCTTTCCCAGTCACTCTGTGTATTTTGTGTGTAGGCCAACACACTGCACTCTTCCTTGGAAGAGCTAGATTTCCTCAGCTCTCCAACAGCCCCAGGAAATTTGTTCTCTCACGTCCTACATATCATGCAAATCTGCCTCATTGCCCTAGGCTGAGCAGCTCTGAGAAACCAAAACTGCTTCGCATTCCTTCTACAAAGTCATACCTTAAGACCCCATCCTTACAGGAGAAAGTCAGCTTGCGTTTCTGCTGTAACCAAAGCACAGATCTTCCTCTTACACTGCAGGGTTTTAGAAGAAGCTAAGCCAGATAGCCTACCTAGAGCGCTCCTTGGGGGAGGCTGTTGGCTACACGCAGAACTCCGTGCCCAATAAACTTTATTCAAGGAAGGGACCAGTGTTTAGCTAGAGTGTATATTTACTTGGTAGAAATCACAAGTAGGTAGGCCGCGTGTTCGCTGGAAACGGTGACCTTATGGCACAAGCCTTGCTTTCCCATTTTGAATGCTCCATGCATGCTGCCTTGAAGTTACCTAAATAACAGTTTTAGGACGAGTCTTTATTCATTGTAGGCAGGGCTCTGGGAAGGGAACGAGTGTTCTCTGCATCAACAGGGTGCTTTCATAGCCTGGGTGGGAGCCTCTCCTCAGACGCCCTAGAGATAAAGGAAACTTGACGTGAGTTCTTTCCTCCAGGTAAAGCCTTGACTAGCCCTGCCGAAGCTGAGCTTGAAGCAGTTTCCTTGTGGCATTTGTTTTAGGTCTGTTTTCTTTTAAGGTTAGTAAGCTTGTCAAGACACCGAGGACCTCTCGTGGGCACCCTATTCCCTGCAAGAGCACCGAGTACCAGCAGGCTCCACTGGGCTACTAAGAAACATCCAGGCCCGGAAACGTTTCCCAGTCACTGTGTATTTTGTGTGTAGGGCAACACACTGCACTCTTCCTTGGAAGAGCTAGATTTCCTCAGCTCTCCAACAACTCCAGGAAATGTGTTCTCTCAATTCCTATATGTCATGCAAATCTCCCTCATTGCCCTAGGCTGAGCAGCACTGAGAAACCAAAACTGCAACGCATTCCTTCTTTAAAGTCAAACCTTAAGACCCCATCCTTACAGGAGAAAGTCGGCTTACTTTCCTGCTGTAACCAAAGCACAGTTCTTCCTCTTACACTCCAGGGTTTTAGAAGAAGCAGAGCCCGATAGCCTACCCAGAGCGCTCCCAAGGGGAGGCGGTTGGCTACACGCAGAATTCCGTGCCAAATAAACTTTATTCAAGGAAGGGACCAGTGTGTAGCTAGAGTGTATATTTACTTGGTAGAAATCACAAGGAGGTAGGCTGCATGTTCGCTGGAAACGGGGAACTTATGGCACAAGCCTTGCTTACCACTTTTGAATGCTCCATTCAAGCTGCCTTGAAGCTGCCTAAATAACAATTTTAGGACGGGTCTCTAGTCTCTGTAGGCAAGGCTCTGGGAAGGGAACGAGTGTTCTCTACATCAACAGGGTGCTTTCATAGCCTGGGTGGAAGCCTCTCCTCAGACGCTCTACAGCTAAAAGGAAACTTGACGTGAGTCCTTTCCTCAAGGTAAAGCCTAGAATAGCCCTGCCGAAGTGGAAGCTTGGAGCGGAGTCCTTGAGGCATTAGTTTCAGGTCTGTTTCCTTTTAAGGTTAGTAAGCTTTTCAGGACACCGAGGACCTCGCCTGGGCACCTTATTCCCTGGAAGACCACCGAGTACCGGCAGTCTCCACTGGGCTACTAAGAAACATCCAGGCCCGGAAACCTTTCCCAGTCACTCTGTGTATTTTGTGTGTAGGCCAACACACTGCACTCTTCCTTGGAAGAGCTAGATTTCCTCAGCTCTCCAACAGCCCCAGGAAATGTGTTCTCTCACATCCTACATATCATGCAAATCTGCCTCATTGCCCTAGGCTGAGCAGCTCTGAGAAACCAAAACTGCTTCGCATTCCTTCTACAAAGTCATACCTTAAGACCCCATCCTTACAGGAGAAAGTCAGCTTGCGTTTCTGCTGTAACCAAAGCACAGATCTTCCTCTTACACTGCAGGGTTTTAGAAGAAGCTAAGCCAGATAGCCTACCTAGAGCGCTCCTTGGGGGAGGCTGTTGGCTACACGCAGAACTCCGTGCCAAATAAACTTTATTCAAGGAAGGGACCAGTGTTTAGCTAGAGTGTATATTTACTTGGTAGAAATCACAAGTAGGTAGGCCGCGTGTTCGCTGGAAACGGTGACCTTATGGCACAAGCCTTGCTTTCCCATTTTGAATGCTCCATGCATGCTGCCTTGAAGTTACCTAAATAACAGTTTTAGGACCAGTCTTTAGTCATTGTAGGCAGGGCTCTGGGAAGGGAACGAGTGTTCTCTGCATCAACAGGGTGCTTTCATAGCCTGGGTGGGAGCCTCTCCTCAGACGCCCTAGAGATAAAGGAAACTTGACGTGAGTTCTTTCCTCCAGGTAAAGCCTTGACTAGCCCTGCCGAAGCTGAGCTTGAAGCAGTTTCCTTGTGGCATTTGTTTTAGGTCTGTTTTCTTTTAAGGTTAGTAAGCTTGTCAAGACACCGAGGACCTCTCGTGGGCACCCTATTCCCTGCAAGAGCACCGAGTACCAGCAGGCTCCACTGGGCTACTAAGAAACATCCAGGCCCGGAAACGTTTCCCAGTCACTGTGTATTTTGTGTGTAGGGCAACACACTGCACTCTTCCTTGGAAGAGCTAGATTTCCTCAGCTCTCCAACAACTCCAGGCAATGTGTTCTCTCAATTCCTATATGTCATGCAAATCTCCCTCATTGCCCTAGGCTGAGCAGCACTGAGAAACCAAAACTGCAACGCATTCCTTCTTTAAAGTCAAACCTTAAGACCCCATCCTTACAGGAGAAAGTCGGCTTGCTTTCCTGCTGTAACCAAAGCACAGTTCTTCCTCTTACACGCCAGGGTTTTAGAAGAAGCAGAGCCCGATAGCCTACCCAGAGCGCTCCCAAGGGGAGGCGGTTGGCTACACGCAGAATTCCGTGCCAAATAAACTTTATTCAAGGAAGGGACCAGTGTGTAGCTAGAGTGTATATTCACTTGGTAGAAATCACAAGGAGGTAGGCTGCATGTTCGCTGTAAACGGGGAACTTATGGCACAAGCCTTGCTTACCACTTTTGAATGCTCCATTCAAGCTGCCTTGAAGCTACCTAAATTACAATTTTAGGACGGGTCTCTAGTGTCTGTAGGCAGGGCTCTGGGAAGGGAACGAGTGTTCTCTACATCAACAGGGTGCTTTCATAGACTGGGTAGGAGCCTCGCCTGAGACACTCTAGAGCTAAAAGGAAACTTGACGTGAGTCCTCTCCTCAAGGTAAAGCCTAGAATAGCCCTGCCGAAGTGGAAGCTTGGAGCGGAGTTCTTGAGGCATTAGTTTCAGGTCTGTTTTCTTTTAAGGTTAGTAAGCTTTTCAAGGCCCTGAGGACCTCGCCTGGGCACCCTATTCCCTGCAAGAACACCCAGTACCGGCAGGCTCCACTGGGCTACTAAGAAACATCCAGGCCCGGAAACTTTTCCCATTCACTCTTTGTATTTTGTGTGTAGGCCAACACACTACACTCTTCCTTGGAAGAGCTAGATTTCCTCAGCTCTCCAACAGCTCCAGGAAATGTGTTCTCTCACGTCCTACATATCATGCAAATCTGCCTCATTGCCCTAGGCTGACCGGCACTGAGAGACCAAAACTGCTTCACATTCCTTCTACAAAGTCATACCTTAACCCCCCATCCTTACAGTCGAAAGTCGGCTTGCGTTTCTGCTGTAACCACAGCACAGTTCTTCCTCTTACACTCCAGGGTTTTAGAAGAAGCTAAGCCCGATAGCCTACCCAGAGCGATCCCTGGGGGAGGCGGTTGGCTACACGCAGAATTACGTGCCAAATAAACTTTATTTAAGGAAGGGACCAGTGTGTAGCTAGAGTGTATATTTACTTGGTAGAAATCACAAGGAGGTAGGCTGCATGTTCGCTGGAAACGGGGAACTTATGGCACAAGCCTTGCTTACCCATTTTGAATGCTCCATTCAAGCTGCCTTGAAGCTGCCTAAATAACAATTTTAGGACGGGTCTCTAGTCTCTGTAGGCAAGGCTCTGGGAAGGGAACGAGTGTTCTCTACATCAACAGGGTGCTTTCATAGCCTGGGTGGGAGCCTCTCCTCAGACGCTCTACAGCTAAAAGGAAACTTGACGTGAGTCCTTTCCTCAAGGTAAAGCCCAGAATAGCCCTGCCGAAGTGGAAGCTTGGAGCGGAGTCCTTGAGGCATTAGTTTCAGGTCTGTTTCCTTTTAAGGTTAGTAAGCTTTTCAGGACACCGAGGACCTCGCCTGGGCACCTTATTCCCTGGAAGACCACCGTGTAACTGCAGTCTCCACTGGGCTACTAAGAAACATCCAGGCCCGGACACCTTTCCCAGTCACTCTGTGTATTTTGTGTGTAGGCCAACACACTGCACTCTTCCTTGGAAGAGCTAGATTTCCTCAGCTCTCCAACAGCCCCAGGAAATGTGTTCTCTCACGTCCTACATATCATGCAAATCTGCCTCATTGCCCTAGGCTGAGCAGCTCTGAGAAACCAAAACTGCTTCGCATTCCTTCTACAAAGTCATACCTTAAGACCCCATCCTTACAGGAGAAAGTCAGCTTGCGTTTCTGCTGTAACCAAAGCACAGATCTTCCTCTTACACTGCAGGGTTTTAGAAGAAGCTAAGCCAGATAGCCTACCTAGAGCGCTCCTTGGGGGAGGCTGTTGGCTACACGCAGAACTCCGTGCCAAATAAACTTTATTCAAGGAAGGGACCAGTGTTTAGCTAGAGTGTATATTTACTTGGTAGAAATCACAAGTAGGTAGGCCGCGTGTTCGCTGGAAACGGTGACCTTATGGCACAAGCCTTGCTTTCCCATTTTGAATGCTCCATGCATGCTGCCTTGAAGTTACCTAAATAACAGTTTTAGGACCAGTCTTTAGTCATTGTAGGCAGGGCTCTGGGAAGGGAACGAGTGTTCTCTGCATCAACAGGGTGCTTTCATAGCCTGGGTGGGAGCCTCTCCTCAGACGCCCTAGAGATAAAGGAAACTTGACGTGAGTTCTTTCCTCCAGGTAAAGCCTTGACTAGCCCTGCCGAAGCTGAGCTTGAAGCAGTTTCCTTGTGGCATTTGTTTTAGGTCTGTTTTCTTTTAAGGTTAGTAAGCTTGTCAAGACACCGAGGACCTCTCGTGGGCACCCTATTCCCTGCAAGAGCACCGAGTACCAGCAGGCTCCACTGGGCTACTAAGAAACATCCAGGCCCGGAAACGTTTCCCAGTCACTGTGTATTTTGTGTGTAGGGCAACACACTGCACTCTTCCTTGGAAGAGCTAGATTTCCTCAGCTCTCCAACAACTCCAGGAAATGTGTTCTCTCAATTCCTATATGTCATGCAAATCTCCCTCATTGCCCTAGGCTGAGCAGCACTGAGAAACCAAAACTGCAACGCATTCCTTCTTTAAAGTCAAACCTTAAGACCCCATCCTTACAGGAGAAAGTCGGCTTGCTTTCCTGCTGTAACCAAAGCACAGTTCTTCCTCTTACACGCCAGGGTTTTAGAAGAAGCAGAGCCCGATAGCCTACCCAGAGCGCTCCCAAGGGGAGGCGGTTGGCTACACGCAGAATTCCGTGCCAAATAAACTTTATTCAAGGAAGGGACCAGTGTGTAGCTAGAGTGTATATTCACTTGGTAGAAATCACAAGGAGGTAGGCTGCATGTTCGCTGTAAACGGGGAACTTATGGCACAAGCCTTGCTTACCACTTTTGAATGCTCCATTCAAGCTGCCTTGAAGCTACCTAAATTACAATTTTAGGACGGGTCTCTAGTGTCTGTAGGCAGGGCTCTGGGAAGGGAACGAGTGTTCTCTACATCAACAGGGTGCTTTCATAGACTGGGTAGGAGCCTCGCCTGAGACACTCTAGAGCTAAAAGGAAACTTGACGTGAGTCCTCTCCTCAAGGTAAAGCCTAGAATAGCCCTGCCGAAGTGGAAGCTTGGAGCGGAGTTCTTGAGGCATTAGTTTCAGGTCTGTTTTCTTTTAAGGTTAGTAAGCTTTTCAAGGCCCTGAGGACCTCGCCTGGGCACCCTATTCCCTGCAAGAACACCCAGTACCGGCAGGCTCCACTGGGCTACTAAGAAACATCCAGGCCCGGAAACTTTTCCCATTCACTCTTTGTATTTTGTGTGTAGGCCAACACACTACACTCTTCCTTGGAAGAGCTAGATTTCCTCAGCTCTCCAACAGCTCCAGGAAATGTGTTCTCTCACGTCCTACATATCATGCAAATCTGCCTCATTGCCCTAGGCTGACCGGCACTGAGAAACCAAAACTGCTTCACATTCCTTCTACAAAGTCATACCTTAACCCCCCATCCTTACAGTCGAAAGTCGGCTTGCGTTTCTGCTGTAACCACAGCACAGTTCTTCCTCTTACACTCCAGGGTTTTAGAAGAAGCTAAGCCCGATAGCCTACCCAGAGCGATCCCTGGGGGAGGCGGTTGGCTACACGCAGAATTACGTGCCAAATAAACTTTATTTAAGGAAGGGACCAGTGTGTAGCTAGAGTGTATATTTACTTGGTAGAAATCACAAGGAGGTAGGCTGCATGTTCGCTGGAAACGGGGAACTTATGGCACAAGCCTTGCTTACCCATTTTGAATGCTCCATTCAAGCTGCCTTGAAGCTGCCTAAATAACAATTTTAGGACGGGTCTCTAGTCTCTGTAGGCAAGGCTCTGGGAAGGGAACGAGTGTTCTCTACATCAACAGGGTGCTTTCATAGCCTGGGTGGGAGCCTCTCCTCAGACGCTCTACAGCTAAAAGGAAACTTGACGTGAGTCCTTTCCTCAAGGTAAAGCCCAGATTAGCCCTGCCGAAGTGGAAGCTTGGAGCGGAGTCCTTGAGGCATTAGTTTCAGGTCTGTTTCCTTTTAAGGTTAGTAAGCTTTTCAGGACACCGAGGACCTCGCCTGGGCACCTTATTCCCTGGAAGACCACCGAGTACCGGCAGTCTCCACTGGGCTACTAAGAAACATCCAGGCCCGGACACCTTTCCCAGTCACTCTGTGTATTTTGTGTGTAGGCCAACACACTGCACTCTTCCTTGGAAGAGCTAGATTTCCTCAGCTCTCCAACAGCCCCAGGAAATGTGTTCTCTCACGTCCTACATATCATGCAAATCTGCCTCATTGCCCTAGGCTGAGCAGCTCTGAGAAACCAAAACTGCTTCGCATTCCTTCTACAAAGTCATACCTTAAGACCCCATCCTTACAGGAGAAAGTCAGCTTGCGTTTCTGCTGTAACCAAAGCACAGATCTTCCTCTTACACTGCAGGGTTTTAGAAGAAGCTAAGCCAGATAGCCTACCTAGAGCGCTCCTTGGGGGAGGCTGTTGGCTACACGCAGAACTCCGTGCCAAATAAACTTTATTCAAGGAAGGGACCAGTGTTTAGCTAGAGTGTATATTTACTTGGTAGAAATCACAAGTAGGTAGGCCGCGTGTTCGCTGGAAACGGTGACCTTATGGCACAAGCCTTGCTTTCCCATTTTGAATGCTCCATGCATGCTGCCTTGAAGTTACCTAAATAACAGTTTTAGGACGAGTCTTTAGTCATTGTAGGCAGGGCTCTGGGAAGGGAACGAGTGTTCTCTGCATCAACAGGGTGCTTTCATAGCCTGGGTGGGAGCCTCTCCTCAGACGCCCTAGAGATAAAGGAAACTTGACGTGAGTTCTTTCCTCCAGGTAAAGCCTTGACTAGCCCTGCCGAAGCTGAGCTTGAAGCAGTTTCCTTGTGGCATTTGTTTTAGGTCTGTTTTCTTTTAAGGTTAGTAAGCTTGTCAAGACACCGAGGACCTCTCGTGGGCACCCTATTCCCTGCAAGAGCACCGAGTACCAGCAGGCTCCACTGGGCTACTAAGAAACATCCAGGCCCGGAAACGTTTCCCAGTCACTGTGTATTTTGTGTGTAGGGCAACACACTGCACTCTTCCTTGGAAGAGCTAGATTTCCTCAGCTCTCCAACAACTCCAGGCAATGTGTTCTCTCAATTCCTATATGTCATGCAAATCTCCCTCATTGCCCTAGGCTGAGCAGCACTGAGAAACCAAAACTGCAACGCATTCCTTCTTTAAAGTCAAACCTTAAGACCCCATCCTTACAGGAGAAAGTCGGCTTGCTTTCCTGCTGTAACCAAAGCACAGTTCTTCCTCTTACACTCCAGGGTTTTAGAAGAAGCAGAGCCCGATAGCCTACCCAGAGCGCTCCCAAGGGGAGGCGGTTGGCTACACGCAGAATTCCGTGCCAAATAAACTTTATTCAAGGAAGGGACCAGTGTGTAGCTAGAGTGTATATTTACTTGGTAGAAATCACAAGGAGGTAGGCTGCATGTTCGCTGGAAACGGGGAACTTATGGCACAAGCCTTGCTTACCACTTTTGAATGCTCCATTCAAGCTGCCTTGAAGCTACCTAAATTACAATTTTAGGACGGGTCTCTAGTGTCTGTAGGCAGGGCTCTGGGAAGGGAACGAGTGTTCTCTACATCAACAGGGTGCTTTCATAGACTGGGTAGGAGCCTCGCCTGAGACACTCTAGAGCTAAAAGGAAACTTGACGTGAGTCCTCTCCTCAAGGTAAAGCCTAGAATAGCCCTGCCGAAGTGGAAGCTTGGAGCGGAGTTCTTGAGGCATTAGTTTCAGGTCTGTTTTCTTTTAAGGTTAGTAAGCTTTTCAAGGCCCTGAGGACCTCGCCTGGGCACCCTATTCCCTGCAAGAACACCCAGTACCGGCAGGCTCCACTGGGCTACTAAGAAACATCCAGGCCCGGAAACTTTTCCCATTCACTCTTTGTATTTTGTGTGTAGGCCAACACACTACACTCTTCCTTGGAAGAGCTAGATTTCCTCAGCTCTCCAACAGCTCCAGGAAATGTGTTCTCTCACGTCCTACATATCATGCAAATCTGCCTCATTGCCCTAGGCTGACCGGCACTGAGAAACCAAAACTGCTTCACATTCCTTCTACAAAGTCATACCTTAACACCCCATCCTTACAGTCGAAAGTCGGCTTGCGTTTCTGCTGTAACCACAGCACAGTTCTTCCTCTTACACTCCAGGGTTTTAGAAGAAGCTAAGCCCGATAGCCTACCCAGAGCGATCCCTGGGGGAGGCGGTTGGCTACACGCAGAATTACGTGCCAAATAAACTTTATTTAAGGAAGGGACCAGTGTGTAGCTAGAGTGTATATTTACTTGGTAGAAATCACAAGGAGGTAGGCTGCATGTTCGCTGGAAACGGGGAACTTATGGCACAAGCCTTGCTTTCCCATTTTGAATGCTCCATTCAAGCTGCCTTGAAGCTGCCTAAATAACAATTTTAGGACGGGTCTCTAGTCTCTGTAGGCAAGGCTCTGGGAAGGGAACGAGTGTTCTCTACATCAACAGGGTGCTTTCATAGCCTGTGTGGGAGCCTCTCCTCAGACGCTCTACAGCTAAAAGGAAACTTGACGTGAGTCCTTTCCTCAAGGTAAAGCCTAGAATAGCCCTGCCGAAGTGGAAGCTTGGAGCGGAGTCCTTGAGGCATTAGTTTCAGGTCTGTTTCCTTTTAAGGTTAGTAAGCTTTTCAGGACACGGAGGACCTCGCCTGGGCACCTTATTCCCTGGAAGACCACCGAGTACCGGCAGTCTCCACTGGGCTACTAAGAAACATCCAGGCCCGGAAACTTTTCCCATTCACTCTTTGTATTTTGTGTGTAGGCCAACACACTACACTCTTCCTTGGAAGAGCTAGATTTCCTCAGCTCTCCAACAGCCCCAGGAAATTTGTTCTCTCACGTCCTACATATCATGCAAATCTGCCTCATTGCCCTAGGCTGAGCAGCTCTGAGAAACCAAAACTGCTTCGCATTCCTTCTACAAAGTCATACCTTAAGACCCCATCCTTACAGGAGAAAGTCAGCTTGCGTTTCTGCTGTAACCAAAGCACAGATCTTCCTCTTACACTGCAGGGTTTTAGAAGAAGCTAAGCCAGATAGCCTACCTAGAGCGCTCCTTGGGGGAGGCTGTTGGCTACACGCAGAACTCCGTGCCAAATAAACTTTATTCAAGGAAGGGACCAGTGTTTAGCTAGAGTGTATATTTACTTGGTAGAAATCACAAGTAGGTAGGCCGCGTGTTCGCTGGAAACGGTGACCTTATGGCACAAGCCTTGCTTTCCCATTTTGAATGCTCCATGCATGCTGCCTTGAAGTTACCTAAATAACAGTTTTAGGACCAGTCTTTAGTCATTGTAGGCAGGGCTCTGGGAAGGGAACGAGTGTTCTCTGCATCAACAGGGTGCTTTCATAGCCTGGGTGGGAGCCTCTCCTCAGACGCCCTAGAGATAAAGGAAACTTGACGTGAGTTCTTTCCTCCAGGTAAAGCCTTGACTAGCCCTGCCGAAGCTGAGCTTGAAGCAGTTTCCTTGTGGCATTTGTTTTAGGTCTGTTTTCTTTTAAGGTTAGTAAGCTTGTCAAGACACCGAGGACCTCTCGTGGGCACCCTATTCCCTGCAAGAGCACCGAGTACCAGCAGGCTCCACTGGGCTACTAAGAAACATCCAGGCCCGGAAACGTTTCCCAGTCACTGTGTATTTTGTGTGTAGGGCAACACACTGCACTCTTCCTTGGAAGAGCTAGATTTCCTCAGCTCTCCAACAACTCCAGGAAATGTGTTCTCTCAATTCCTATATGTCATGCAAATCTCCCTCATTGCCCTAGGCTGAGCAGCACTGAGAAACCAAAACTGCAACGCATTCCTTCTTTAAAGTCAAACTTTAAGACCCCATCCTTACAGGAGAAAGTTGGCTTACTATCCTGCTGTAACCAAAGCACAGTTCTTCCTCTTACACTCAAGGGTTTTAGAAGAAGCAGAGCCCGATAGCCTACCCAGAGCGCTCCCAAGGGGAGGCGGTTGGCTACACGCAGAATTCCGTGCCAAATAAACTTTATTCAAGGAAGGGACCAGTGTGTAGCTAGAGTGTATATTTACTTGGTAGAAATCACAAGGAGGTAGGCTGCATGTTCGCTGGAAACGGGGAACTTATGGCACAAGCCTTGCTTACCACTTTTGAATGCTCCATTCAAGCTGCCTTGAAGCTACCTAAATAACAATTTTAGGACGGGTCTCTAGTCTCTGTAGGCAAGGCTCTGGGAAGGGAACGAGTGTTCTCTACATCAACAGGGTGCTTTCATAGCCTGGGTGGAAGCCTCTCCTCAGACGCTCTACAGCTAAAAGGAAACTTGACGTGAGTCCTTTCCTCAAGGTAAAGCCTAGAATAGCCCTGCCGAAGTGGAAGCTTGGAGCGGAGTCCTTGAGGCATTAGTTTCAGGTCTGTTTCCTTTTAAGGTTAGTAAGCTTTTCAGGACACCGAGGACCTCGCCTGGGCACCTTATTCCCTGGAAGACCACCGAGTACCGGCAGTCTCCACTGGGCTACTAAGAAACATCCAGGCCCGGAAACCTTTCCCAGTCACTCTGTGTATTTTGTGTGTAGGCCAACACACTGCACTCTTCCTTGGAAGAGCTAGATTTCCTCAGCTCTCCAACAGCCCCAGGAAATGTGTTCTCTCACGTCCTACATATCATGCAAATCTGCCTCATTGCCCTAGGCTGAGCAGCTCTGAGAAACCAAAACTGCTTCGCATTCCTTCTACAAAGTCATACCTTAAGACCCCATCCTTACAGGAGAAAGTCAGCTTGCGTTTCTGCTGTAACCAAAGCACAGATCTTCCTCTTACACTGCAGGGTTTTAGAAGAAGCTAAGCCAGATAGCCTACCTAGAGCGCTCCTTGGGGGAGGCTGTTGTCTACACGCAGAACTCCGTGCCAAATAAACTTTATTCAAGGAAGGGACCAGTGTTTAGCTAGAGTGTATATTTACTTGGTAGAAATCACAAGTAGGTAGGCCGCGTGTTCGCTGGAAACGGTGACCTTATGGCACAAGCCTTGCTTTCCCATTTTGAATGCTCCATGCATGCTGCCTTGAAGTTACCTAAATAACAGTTTTAGGACGAGTCTTTAGTCATTGTAGGCAGGGCTCTGGGAAGGGAACGAGTGTTCTCTGCATCAACAGGGTGCTTTCATAGCCTGGGTGGGAGCCTCTCCTCAGACGCCCTAGAGATAAAGGAAACTTGACGTGAGTTCTTTCCTCCAGGTAAAGCCTTGACTAGCCCTGCCGAAGCTGAGCTTGAAGCAGTTTCCTTGTGGCATTTGTTTTAGGTCTGTTTTCTTTTAAGGTTAGTAAGCTTGTCAAGACACCGAGGACCTCTCGTGGGCACCCTATTCCCTGCAAGAGCACCGAGTACCAGCAGGCTCCACTGGGCTACTAAGAAACATCCAGGCCCGGAAACGTTTCCCAGTCACTGTGTATTTTGTGTGTAGGGCAACACACTGCACTCTTCCTTGGAAGAGCTAGATTTCCTCAGCTCTCCAACAACTCCGGGCAATGTGTTCTCTCAATTCCTATATGTCATGCAAATCTCCCTCATTGCCCTAGGCTGAGCAGCACTGAGAAACCAAAACTGCAACGCATTCCTTCTTTAAAGTCAAACCTTAAGACCCCATCCTTACAGGAGAAAGTCGGCTTGCTTTCCTGCTGTAACCAAAGCACAGTTCTTCCTCTTACACTCCAGGGTTTTAGAAGAAGCAGAGCCCGATAGCCTACCCAGAGCGCTCCCAAGGGGAGGCGGTTGGCTACACGCAGAATTCCGTGCCAAATAAACTTTATTCAAGGAAGGGACCAGTGTGTAGCTAGAGTGTATATTTACTTGGTAGAAATCACAAGGAGGTAGGCTGCATGTTCGCTGGAAACGGGGAACTTATGGCACAAGCCTTGCTTACCACTTTTCAATGCTCCATTCAAGCTGCCTTGAAGCTACCTAAATTACAATTTTAGGACGGGTCTCTAGTGTCTGTAGGCAGGGCTCTGGGAAGGGAACGAGTGTTCTCTACATCAACAGGGTGCTTTCATAGACTGGGTAGGAGCCTCGCCTGAGACACTCTAGAGGTAAAAGGAAACTTGACGTGAGTCCTCTCCTCAAGGTAAAGCCTAGAATAGCCCTGCCGTAGTGGAAGCTTGGAGCGGAGTTCTTGAGGCATTAGTTTCAGGTCTGTTTTCTTTTAAGGTTAGTAAGCTTTTCAAGGCCCTGAGGACCTCGCCTGGGCACCCTATTCCCTGCAAGAACACCCAGTACCGGCAGGCTCCACTGGGCTACTAAGAAACATCCAGGCCCGGAAACTTTTCCCATTCACTCTTTGTATTTTGTGTGTAGGCCAACACACTACACTCTTCCTTGGAAGAGCTAGATTTCCTCAGCTCTCCAACAGCTCCAGGAAATGTGTTCTCTCACGTCCTACATATCATGCAAATCTGCCTCATTGCCCTAGGCTGACCGGCACTGAGAAACAAAAACTGCTTCACATTCCTTCTACAAAGTCATACCTTAACACCTCATCCTTACAGTCGAAAGTCGGCTTGCGTTTCTGCTGTAACCACAGCACAGTTCTTCCTCTTACACTCCAGGGTTTTAGAAGAAGCTAAGCCCGATAGCCTACCCAGAGCGATCCCTGGGGGAGGCGGTTGGCTACACGCAGAATTACGTGCCAAATAAACTTTATTCAAGGAAGGGACCAGTGTGTAGCTAGAGTGTATATTTACTTGGTAGAAATCACAAGGACGTAGGCTGCATGTTCGCTGGAAACGGGGAACTTATGGCACAAGCCTTGCTTACCACTTTTGAATGCTCCATGCATGCTGCCTTGAAGTTACCTAAATAACAGTTTTAGGACGAGTCTTTAGTCATTGTAGGCAGGGCTCTGGGAAGGGAACGAGTGTTCTCTGCATCAACAGGGTGCTTTCATAGCCTGGGTGGGAGCCTCTCCTCAGACGCCCTAGAGATAAAGGAAACTTGACGTGAGTTCTTTCCTCCAGGTAAAGCCTTGACTAGCCCTGCCGAAGCTGAGCTTGAAGCAGTTTCCTTGTGGCATTTGTTTTAGGTCTGTTTTCTTTTAAGGTTAGTAAGCTTGTCAAGACACCGAGGACCTCTCGTGGGCACCCTATTCCCTGCAAGAGCACCGAGTACCAGCAGGCTCCACTGGGCTACTAAGAAACATCCAGGCCCGGAAACGTTTCCCAGTCACTGT
The DNA here is from genome assembly GCF_965194825.1 of Balaenoptera physalus. Classification (NCBI taxonomy): domain Eukaryota; kingdom Metazoa; phylum Chordata; class Mammalia; order Artiodactyla; family Balaenopteridae; genus Balaenoptera; species Balaenoptera physalus. Next base: position 38,898,672 of record NC_138895.1, on the reverse strand, counting down.
GTATTTTGTGTGTAGGGCAACACACTGCACTCTTCCTTGGAAGAGCTAGATTTCCTCAGCTCTCCAACAACTCCAGGAAATGTGTTCTCTCAATTCCTATATGTCATGCAAATCTCCCTCATTGCCCTAGGCTGAGCAGCACTGAGAAACCAAAACTGCAACGCATTCCTTCTTTAAAGTCAAACCTTAAGACCCCATCCTTACAGGAGAAAGTCGGCTTGCTTTCCTGCTGTAACCAAAGCACAGTTCTTCCTCTTACACTCCAGGGTTTTAGAAGAAGCAGAGCCCGATAGCCTACCCAGAGCGCTCCCAAGGGGAGGCGGTTGGCTACACGCAGAATTCCGTGCCAAATAAACTTTATTCAAGGAAGGGACCAGTGTGTAGCTAGAGTGTATATTTACTTGGTAGAAATCACAAGGAGGTAGGCTGCATGCTCGCTGGAAACGGGGAACGTATGGCACAAGCCTTGCTTACCACTTTTCAATGCTCCATTCAAGCTGCCTTGAAGCTACCTAAATTACAATTTTAGGACGGGTCTCTAGTGTCTGTAGGCAGGGCTCTGGGAAGGGAACGAGTGTTCTCTACATCAACAGGGTGCTTTCATAGACTGGGTAGGAGCCTCGCCTGAGACACTCTAGAGCTAAAAGGAAACTTGACGTGAGTCCTCTCCTCAAGGTAAAGCCTAGAATAGCCCTGCCGAAGTGGAAGCTTGGAGCGGAGTTCTTGAGGCATTAGTTTCAGGTCTGTTTTCTTTTAAGGTTAGTAAGCTTTTCAAGGCCCTGAGGACCTCGCCTGGGCACCCTATTCCCTGCAAGAACACCCAGTACCGGCAGGCTCCACTGGGCTACTAAGAAACATCCAGGCCCGGAAACTTTTCCCATTCACTCTTTGTATTTTGTGTGTAGGCCAACACACTACACTCTTCCTTGGAAGAGCTAGATTTCCTCAGCTCTCCAACAGCTCCAGGAAATGTGTTCTCTCACGTCCTACATATCATGCAAATCTGCCTCATTGCCCTAGGCTGACCGGCACTGAGAAACCAAAACTGCTTCACATTCCTTCTACAAAGTCATACCTTAACACCCCATCCTTACAGTCGAAAGTCGGCTTGCGTTTCTGCTGTAACCACAGCACAGTTCTTCCTCTTACACTCCAGGGTTTTAGAAGAAGCTAAGCCCGATAGCCTACCCAGAGCGATCCCTGGGGGAGGCGGTTGGCTACACGCAGAATTACGTGCCAAATAAACTTTATTTAAGGAAGGGACCAGTGTGTAGCTAGAGTGTATATTTACTTGGTAGAAATCACAAGGAGGTAGGCTGCATGTTCGCTGGAAACGGGGAACTTATGGCACAAGCCTTGCTTACCCATTTTGAATGCTCCATTCAAGCTGCCTTGAAGCTGCCTAAATAACAATTTTAGGACGGGTCTCTAGTCTCTGTAGGCAAGGCTCTGGGAAGGGAACGAGTGTTCTCTACATCAACAGGGTGCTTTCATAGCCTGGGTGGGAGCCTCTCCTCAGACGCTCTACAGCTAAAAGGAAACTTGACGTGAGTCCTTTCCTCAAGGTAAAGCCTAGAATAGCCCTGCCGAAGTGCAAGCTTGGAGCGGAGTCCTTGAGGCATTAGTTTCAGGTCTGTTTCCTTTTAAGGTTAGTAACCTTTTCAGGACACGGAGGACCTCGCCTGGGCACCTTATTCCCTGGAAGACCACCGAGTACCGGCAGTCTCCACTGGGCTACTAAGAAACATCCAGGCCCGGACACCTTTCCCAGTCACTCTGTGTATTTTGTGTGTAGGCCAACACACTGCACTCTTCCTTGGAAGAGCTAGATTTCCTCAGCTCTCCAACAGCCCCAGGAAATGTGTTCTCTCACGTCCTACATATCATGCAAATCTGCCTCATTGCCCTAGGCTGAGCAGCTCTGAGAAACCAAAACTGCTTCGCATTCCTTCTACAAAGTCATACCTTAAGACCCCATCCTTACAGGAGAAAGTCAGCTTGCGTTTCTGCTGTAACCAAAGCACAGATCTTCCTCTTACACTGCAGGGTTTTAGAAGAAGCTAAGCCAGATAGCCTACCTAGAGCGCTCCTTGGGGGAGGCTGTTGGCTACACGCAGTACTCCGTGCCAAATAAACTTTATTCAAGGAAGGGACCAGTGTTTAGCTAGAGTGTATATTTACTTGGTAGAAATCACAAGTAGGTAGGTCGCGTGTTCGCTGGAAACGGTGACCTTATGGCACAAGCATTGCTTTCCCATTTTGAATGCTCCATGCATGCTGCCTTGAAGTAACCTAAATAACAGTTTTAGGACCAGTCTTTAGTCATTGTAGGCAGGGCTCTGGGAAGGGAACGAGTGTTCTCTGCATCAACAGGGTGCTTTCATAGCCTGGGTGGGAGCCTCTCCTCAGACGCCCTAGAGATAAAGGAAACTTGACGTGAGTTCTTTCCTCCAGGTAAAGCCTTGACTAGCCCTGCCGAAGCTGAGCTTGAAGCAGTTTCCTTGTGGCATTTGTTTTAGGTCTGTTTTCTTTTAAGGTTAGTAAGCTTGTCAAGACACCGAGGACCTCTCGTGGGCACCCTATTCCCTGCAAGAGCACCGAGTACCAGCAGGCTCCACTGGGCTACTAAGAAACATCCAGGCCCGGAAACGTTTCCCAGTCACTGTGTATTTTGTGTGTAGGGCAACACACTGCACTCTTCCTTGGAAGAGCTAGATTTCCTCAGCTCTCCAACAACTCCGGGCAATGTGTTCTCTCAATTCCTATATGTCATGCAAATCTCCCTCATTGCCCTAGGCTGAGCAGCACTGAGAAACCAAAACTGCAACGCATTCCTTCTTTAAAGTCAAACCTTAAGACCCCATCCTTACAGGAGAAAGTCGGCTTGCTTTCCTGCTGTAACCAAAGCACAGTTCTTCCTCTTACACTCCAGGGTTTTAGAAGAAGCAGAGCCCGATAGCCTACCCAGAGCGCTCCCAAGGGGAGGCGGTTGGCTACACGCAGAATTCCGTGCCAAATAAACTTTATTCAAGGAAGGGACCAGTGTGTAGCTAGAGTGTATATTTACTTGGTAGAAATCACAAGGAGGTAGGCTGCATGTTCGCTGGAAACGGGGAACTTATGGCACAAGCCTTGCTTACCACTTTTCAATGCTCCATTCAAGCTGCCTTGAAGCTACCTAAATTACAATTTTAGGACGGGTCTCTAGTGTCTGTAGGCAGGGCTCTGGGAAGGGAACGAGTGTTCTCTACATCAACAGGGTGCTTTCATAGACTGGGTAGGAGCCTCGCCTGAGACACTCTAGAGGTAAAAGGAAACTTGACGTGAGTCCTCTCCTCAAGGTAAAGCCTAGAATAGCCCTGCCGTAGTGGAAGCTTGGAGCGGAGTTCTTGAGGCATTAGTTTCAGGTCTGTTTTCTTTTAAGGTTAGTAAGCTTTTCAAGGCCCTGAGGACCTCGCCTGGGCACCCTATTCCCTGCAAGAACACCCAGTACCGGCAGGCTCCACTGGGCTACTAAGAAACATCCAGGCCCGGAAACTTTTCCCATTCACTCTTTGTATTTTGTGTGTAGGCCAACACACTACACTCTTCCTTGGAAGAGCTAGATTTCCTCAGCTCTCCAACAGCTCCAGGAAATGTGTTCTCTCACGTCCTACATATCATGCAAATCTGCCTCATTGCCCTAGGCTGACCGGCACTGAGAAACCAAAACTGCTTCACATTCCTTCTACAAAGTCATACCTTAACACCTCATCCTTACAGTCGAAAGTCGGCTTGCGTTTCTGCTGTAACCACAGCACAGTTCTTCCTCTTACACTCCAGGGTTTTAGAAGAAGCTAAGCCCGATAGCCTACCCAGAGCGATCCCTGGGGGAGGCGGTTGGCTACACGCAGAATTACGTGCCAAATAAACTTTATTCAAGGAAGGGACCAGTGTGTAGCTAGAGTGTATATTTACTTGGTAGAAATCACAAGGACGTAGGCTGCATGTTCGCTGGAAACGGGGAACTTATGGCACAAGCCTTGCTTACCACTTTTGAATGCTCCATGCATGCTGCCTTGAAGTTACCTAAATAACAGTTTTAGGACGAGTCTTTAGTCATTGTAGGCAGGGCTCTGGGAAGGGAACGAGTGTTCTCTGCATCAACAGGGTGCTTTCATAGCCTGGGTGGGAGCCTCTCCTCAGACGCCCTAGAGATAAAGGAAACTTGACGTGAGTTCTTTCCTCCAGGTAAAGCCTTGACTAGCCCTGCCGAAGCTGAGCTTGAAGCAGTTTCCTTGTGGCATTTGTTTTAGGTCTGTTTTCTTTTAAGGTTAGTAAGCTTGTCAAGACACCGAGGACCTCTCGTGGGCACCCTATTCCCTGCAAGAGCACCGAGTACCAGCAGGCTCCACTGGGCTACTAAGAAACATCCAGGCCCGGAAACGTTTCCCAGTCACTGTGTATTTTGTGTGTAGGGCAACACACTGCACTCTTCCTTGGAAGAGCTAGATTTCCTCAGCTCTCCAACAACTCCAGGAAATGTGTTCTCTCAATTCCTATATGTCATGCAAATCTCCCTCATTGCCCTAGGCTGAGCAGCACTGAGAAACCAAAACTGCAACGCATTCCTTCTTTAAAGTCAAACCTTAAGACCCCATCCTTACAGGAGAAAGTCGGCTTGCTTTCCTGCTGTAACCAAAGCACAGTTCTTCCTCTTACACTCCAGGGTTTTAGAAGAAGCAGAGCCCGATAGCCTACCCAGAGCGCTCCCAAGGGGAGGCGGTTGGCTACACGCAGAATTCCGTGCCAAATAAACTTTATTCAAGGAAGGGACCAGTGTGTAGCTAGAGTGTATATTTACTTGGTAGAAATCACAAGGAGGTAGGCTGCATGTTCGCTGGAAACGGGGAACGTATGGCACAAGCCTTGCTTACCACTTTTGAATGCTCCATTCAAGCTGCCTTGAAGCTACCTAAATTACAATTTTAGGACGGGTCTCTAGTGTCTGTAGGCAGGGCTCTGGGAAGGGAACGAGTGTTCTCTACATCAACAGGGTGCTTTCATAGACTGGGTAGGAGCCTCGCCTGAGACACTCTAGAGCTAAAAGGAAACTTGACGTGAGTCCTCTCCTCAAGGTAAAGCCTAGAATAGCCCTGCCGAAGTGGAAGCTTGGAGCGGCGTTCTTGAGGCATTAGTTTCAGGTCTGTTTTCTTTTAAGGTTAGTAAGCTTTTCAAGGCCCTGAGGACCTCGCCTGGGCACCCTATTCCCTGCAAGAACACCCAGTACCGGCAGGCTCCACTGGGCTACTAAGAAACATCCAGGCCCGGAAACTTTTCCCATTCACTCTTTGTATTTTGTGTGTAGGCCAACACACTACACTCTTCCTTGGAAGAGCTAGATTTCCTCAGCTCTCCAACAGCTCCAGGAAATGTGTTCTCTCACGTCCTACATATCATGCAAATCTGCCTCATTGCCCTAGGCTGACCGGCACTGAGAAACCAAAACTGCTTCACATTCCTTCTACAAAGTCATACCTTAACACCCCATCCTTACAGTAGAAAGTCGGCTTGCGTTTCTGCTGTAACCACAGCACAGTTCTTCCTCTTACACTCCAGGGTTTTAGAAGAAGCTAAGCCCGATAGCCTACCCAGAGCGATCCCTGGGGGAGGCGGTTGGCTACACGGAGAATTACGTGCCAAATAAACTTTATTTAAGGAAGGGACCAGTGTGTAGCTAGAGTGTATATTTACTTGGTAGAAATCACAAGGAGGTAGGCTGCATGTTCGCTGGAAACGGGGAACTTATGGCACAAGCCTTGCTTACCCATTTTGAATGCTCCATTCAAGCTGCCTTGAAGCTGCCTAAATAACAATTTTAGGACGGGTCTCTAGTCTCTGTAGGCAAGGCTCTGGGAAGGGAACGAGTGTTCTCTACATCAACAGGGTGCTTTCATAGCCTGGGTGGGAGCCTCTCCTCAGACGCTCTACAGCTAAAAGGAAACTTGACGTGAGTCCTTTCCTCAAGGTAAAGCCTAGAATAGCCCTGCCGAAGTGGAAGCTTGGAGCGGAGTCCTTGAAGCATTAGTTTCAGGTCTGTTTCCTTTTAAGGTTAGTAAGCTTTTCAGGACACCGAGGACCTCGCCTGGGCACCTTATTCCCTGGAAGACCACCGAGTACCGGCAGTCTCCACTGGGCTACTAAGAAACATCCAGGCCCGGACACCTTTCCCAGTCACTCTGTGTATTTTGTGTGTAGGCCAACACACTGCACTCTTCCTTGGAAGAGCTAGATTTCCTCAGCTCTCCAACAGCCCCAGGAAATGTGTTCTCTCACGTCCTACATATCATGCAAATCTGCCTCATTGCCCTAGGCTGAGCAGCTCTGAGAAACCAAAACTGCTTCGCATTCCTTCTACAAAGTCATACCTTAAGACCCGATCCTTACAGGAGAAAGTCAGCTTGCGTTTCTGCTGTAACCAAAGCACAGATCTTCCTCTTACACTGCAGGGTTTTAGAAGAAGCTAAGCCAGATAGCCTACCTAGAGCGCTCCTTGGGGGAGGCTGTTGGCTACACGCAGAACTCCGTGCCAAATAAACTTTATTCAAGGAAGGGACCAGTGTTTAGCTAGAGTGTATATTTACTTGGTAGAAATCACAAGTAGGTAGGTCGCGTGTTCGCTGGAAACGGTGACCTTATGGCACAAGCATTGCTTTCCCATTTTGAATGCTCCATGCATGCTGCCTTGAAGTAACCTAAATAACAGTTTTAGGACCAGTCTTTAGTCATTGTAGGCAGGGCTCTGGGAAGGGAACGAGTGTTCTCTGCATCAACAGGGTGCTTTCATAGCCTGGGTGGGAGCCTCTCCTCAGACGCCCTAGAGATAAAGGAAACTTGACGTGAGTTCTTTCCTCCAGGTAAAGCCTTGACTAGCCCTGCCGAAGCTGAGCTTGAAGCAGTTTCCTTGTGGCATTTGTTTTAGGTCTGTTTTCTTTTAAGGTTAGTAAGCTTGTCAAGACACCGAGGACCTCTCGTGGGCACCCTATTCCCTGCAAGAGCACCGAGTACCAGCAGGCTCCACTGGGCTACTAAGAAACATCCAGGCCCGGAAACGTTTCCCAGTCACTGTGTATTTTGTGTGTAGGGCAACACACTGCACTCTTCCTTGGAAGAGCTAGATTTCCTCAGCTCTCCAACAACTCCGGGCAATGTGTTCTCTCAATTCCTATATGTCATGCAAATCTCCCTCATTGCCCTAGGCTGAGCAGCACTGAGAAACCAAAACTGCAACGCATTCCTTCTTTAAAGTCAAACCTTAAGACCCCATCCTTACAGGAGAAAGTCGGCTTGCTTTCCTGCTGTAACCAAAGCACAGTTCTTCCTCTTACACTCCAGGGTTTTAGAAGAAGCAGAGCCCGATAGCCTACCCAGAGCGCTCCCAAGGGGAGGCGGTTGGCTACACGCAGAATTCCGTGCCAAATAAACTTTATTCAAGGAAGGGACCAGTGTGTAGCTAGAGTGTATATTTACTTGGTAGAAATCACAAGGAGGTAGGCTGCATGTTCGCTGGAAACGGGGAACTTATGGCACAAGCCTTGCTTACCACTTTTCAATGCTCCATTCAAGCTGCCTTGAAGCTACCTAAATTACAATTTTAGGACGGGTCTCTAGTGTCTGTAGGCAGGGCTCTGGGAAGGGAACGAGTGTTCTCTACATCAACAGGGTGCTTTCATAGACTGGGTAGGAGCCTCGCCTGAGACACTCTAGAGGTAAAAGGAAACTTGACGTGAGTCCTCTCCTCAAGGTAAAGCCTAGAATAGCCCTGCCGTAGTGGAAGCTTGGAGCGGAGTTCTTGAGGCATTAGTTTCAGGTCTGTTTTCTTTTAAGGTTAGTAAGCTTTTCAAGGCCCTGAGGACCTCGCCTGGGCACCCTATTCCCTGCAAGAACACCCAGTACCGGCAGGCTCCACTGGGCTACTAAGAAACATCCAGGCCCGGAAACTTTTCCCATTCACTCTTTGTATTTTGTGTGTAGGCCAACACACTACACTCTTCCTTGGAAGAGCTAGATTTCCTCAGCTCTCCAACAGCTCCAGGAAATGTGTTCTCTCACGTCCTACATATCATGCAAATCTGCCTCATTGCCCTAGGCTGACCGGCACTGAGAAACCAAAACTGCTTCACATTCCTTCTACAAAGTCATACCTTAACACCTCATCCTTACAGTCGAAAGTCGGCTTGCGTTTCTGCTGTAACCACAGCACAGTTCTTCCTCTTACACTCCAGGGTTTTAGAAGAAGCTAAGCCCGATAGCCTACCCAGAGCGATCCCTGGGGGAGGCGGTTGGCTACACGCAGAATTACGTGCCAAATAAACTTTATTCAAGGAAGGGACCAGTGTGTAGCTAGAGTGTATATTTACTTGGTAGAAATCACAAGGACGTAGGCTGCATGTTCGCTGGAAACGGGGAACTTATGGCACAAGCCTTGCTTACCACTTTTGAATGCTCCATGCATGCTGCCTTGAAGTTACCTAAATAACAGTTTTAGGACGAGTCTTTAGTCATTGTAGGCAGGGCTCTGGGAAGGGAACGAGTGTTCTCTGCATCAACAGGGTGCTTTCATAGCCTGGGTGGGAGCCTCTCCTCAGACGCCCTAGAGATAAAGGAAACTTGACGTGAGTTCTTTCCTCCAGGTAAAGCCTTGACTAGCCCTGCCGAAGCTGAGCTTGAAGCAGTTTCCTTGTGGCATTTGTTTTAGGTCTGTTTTCTTTTAAGGTTAGTAAGCTTGTCAAGACACCGAGGACCTCTCGTGGGCACCCTATTCCCTGCAAGAGCACCGAGTACCAGCAGGCTCCACTGGGCTACTAAGAAACATCCAGGCCCGGAAACGTTTCCCAGTCACTGTGTATTTTGTGTGTAGGGCAACACACTGCACTCTTCCTTGGAAGAGCTAGATTTCCTCAGCTCTCCAACAACTCCAGGAAATGTGTTCTCTCAATTCCTATATGTCATGCAAATCTCCCTCATTGCCCTAGGCTGAGCAGCACTGAGAAACCAAAACTGCAACGCATTCCTTCTTTAAAGTCAAACCTTAAGACCCCATCCTTACAGGAGAAAGTCGGCTTGCTTTCCTGCTGTAACCAAAGCACAGTTCTTCCTCTTACACTCCAGGGTTTTAGAAGAAGCAGAGCCCGATAGCCTACCCAGAGCGCTCCCAAGGGGAGGCGGTTGGCTACACGCAGAATTCCGTGCCAAATAAACTTTATTCAAGGAAGGGACCAGTGTGTAGCTAGAGTGTATATTTACTTGGTAGAAATCACAAGGAGGTAGGCTGCATGTTCGCTGGAAACGGGGAACGTATGGCACAAGCCTTGCTTACCACTTTTGAATGCTCCATTCAAGCTGCCTTGAAGCTACCTAAATTACAATTTTAGGACGGGTCTCTAGTGTCTGTAGGCAGGGCTCTGGGAAGGGAACGAGTGTTCTCTACATCAACAGGGTGCTTTCATAGACTGGGTAGGAGCCTCGCCTGAGACACTCTAGAGCTAAAAGGAAACTTGACGTGAGTCCTCTCCTCAAGGTAAAGCCTAGAATAGCCCTGCCGAAGTGGAAGCTTGGAGCGGAGTTCTTGAGGCATTAGTTTCAGGTCTGTTTTCTTTTAAGGTTAGTAAGCTTTTCAAGGCCCTGAGGACCTCGCCTGGGCACCCTATTCCCTGCAAGAACACCCAGTACCGGCAGGCTCCACTGGGCTACTAAGAAACATCCAGGCCCGGAAACTTTTCCCATTCACTCTTTGTATTTTGTGTGTAGGCCAACACACTACACTCTTCCTTGGAAGAGCTAGATTTCCTCAGCTCTCCAACAGCTCCAGGAAATGTGTTCTCTCACGTCCTACATATCATGCAAATCTGCCTCATTGCCCTAGGCTGACCGGCACTGAGAAACCAAAACTGCTTCACATTCCTTCTACAAAGTCATACCTTAACACCCCATCCTTACAGTAGAAAGTCGGCTTGCGTTTCTGCTGTAACCACAGCACAGTTCTTCCTCTTACACTCCAGGGTTTTAGAAGAAGCTAAGCCCGATAGCCTACCCAGAGCGATCCCTGGGGGAGGCGGTTGGCTACACGGAGAATTACGTGCCAAATAAACTTTATTTAAGGAAGGGACCAGTGTGTAGCTAGAGTGTATATTTACTTGGTAGAAATCACAAGGAGGTAGGCTGCATGTTCGCTGGAAACGGGGAACTTATGGCACAAGCCTTGCTTACCCATTTTGAATGCTCCATTCAAGCTGCCTTGAAGCTGCCTAAATAACAATTTTAGGACGGGTCTCTAGTCTCTGTAGGCAAGGCTCTGGGAAGGGAACGAGTGTTCTCTACATCAACAGGGTGCTTTCATAGCCTGGGTGGGAGCCTCTCCTCAGACGCTCTACAGCTAAAAGGAAACTTGACGTGAGTCCTTTCCTCAAGGTAAAGCCTAGAATAGCCCTGCCGAAGTGGAAGCTTGGAGCGGAGTCCTTGAAGCATTAGTTTCAGGTCTGTTTCCTTTTAAGGTTAGTAAGCTTTTCAGGACACCGAGGACCTCGCCTGGGCACCTTATTCCCTGGAAGACCACCGAGTACCGGCAGTCTCCACTGGGCTACTAAGAAACATCCAGGCCCGGACACCTTTCCCAGTCACTCTGTGTATTTTGTGTGTAGGCCAACACACTGCACTCTTCCTTGGAAGAGCTAGATTTCCTCAGCTCTCCAACAGCCCCAGGAAATGTGTTCTCTCACGTCCTACATATCATGCAAATCTGCCTCATTGCCCTAGGCTGAGCAGCTCTGAGAAACCAAAACTGCTTCGCATTCCTTCTACAAAGTCATACCTTAAGACCCGATCCTTACAGGAGAAAGTCAGCTTGCGTTTCTGCTGTAACCAAAGCACAGATCTTCCTCTTACACTGCAGGGTTTTAGAAGAAGCTAAGCCAGATAGCCTACCTAGAGCGCTCCTTGGGGGAGGCTGTTGGCTACACGCAGAACTCCGTGCCAAATAAACTTTATTCAAGGAAGGGACCAGTGTTTAGCTAGAGTGTATATTTACTTGGTAGAAATCACAAGTAGGTAGGCCGCGTGTTCGCTGGAAACGGTGACCTTATGGCACAAGCCTTGCTTTCCCATTTTGAATGCTCCATGCATGCTGCCTTGAAGTAACCTAAATAACAGTTTTAGGACCAGTCTTTAGTCATTGTAGGCAGGGCTCTGGGAAGGGAACGAGTGTTCTCTGCATCAACAGGGTGCTTTCATAGCCTGGGTGGGAGCCTCTCCTCAGACGCCCTAGAGATAAAGGAAACTTGACGTGAGTTCTTTCCTCCAGGTAAAGCCTTGACTAGCCCTGCCGAAGCTGAGCTTGAAGCAGTTTCCTTGTGGCATTTGTTTTAGGTCTGTTTTCTTTTAAGGTTAGTAAGCTTGTCAAGACACCGAGGACCTCTCGTGGGCACCCTATTCCCTGCAAGAGCACCGAGTACCAGCAGGCTCCACTGGGCTACTAAGAAACATCCAGGCCCGGAAACGTTTCCCAGTCACTGTGTATTTTGTGTGTAGGGCAACACACTGCACTCTTCCTTGGAAGAGCTAGATTTCCTCAGCTCTCCAACAACTCCAGGCAATGTGTTCTCTCAATTCCTATATGTCATGCAAATCTCCCTCATTGCCCTAGGCTGAGCAGCACTGAGAAACCAAAACTGCAATGCATTCCTTCTTTAAAGTCAAACCTTAAGACCCCATCCTTACAGGAGAAAGTCGGCTTGCTTTCCTGCTGTAACCAAAGCACAGTTCTTCCTCTTACACTCCAGGGTTTTAGAAGAAGCAGAGCCCGATAGCCTACCCAGAGCGCTCCCAAGGGGAGGCGGTTGGCTACACGCAGAATTCCGTGCCAAATAAACTTTATTCAAGGAAGGGACCAGTGTGTAGCTAGAGTGTATATTTACTTGGTAGAAATCACAAGGAGGTAGGCTGCATGTTCGCTGGAAACGGGGAACTTATGGCACAAGCCTTGCTTACCACTTTTCAATGCTCCATTCAAGCTGCCTTGAAGCTACCTAAATTACAATTTTAGGACGGGTCTCTAGTGTCTGTAGGCAGGGCTCTGGGAAGGGAACGAGTGTTCTCTACATCAACAGGGTGCTTTCATAGACTGGGTAGGAGCCTCGCCTGAGACACTCTAGAGCTAAAAGGAAACTTGACGTGAGTCCTCTCCTCAAGGTAAAGCCTAGAATAGCCCTGCCGAAGTGGAAGCTTGGAGAGGAGTTCTTGAGGCATTAGTTTCAGGTCTGTTTTCTTTTAAGGTTAGTAAGATTTTCAAGGCCCTGAGGACCTCGCCTGGGCACCCTATTCCCTGCAAGAACACCCAGTACCGGCAGGCTACACTGGGCTACTAAGAAACATCCAGGCCCGGAAACTTTTCCCATTCACTCTTTGTATTTTGTGTGTAGGCCAACACACTACACTCTTCCTTGGAAGAGCTAGATTTCCTCAGCTCTCCAACAGCTCCAGGAAATGTGTTCTCTCACGTCCTACATATCATGCAAATCTGCCTCATTGCCCTAGGCTGACCGGCACTGAGAAACAAAAACTGCTTCACATTCCTTCTACAAAGTCATACCTTAACACCTCATCCTTACAGTCGAAAGTCGGCTTGCGTTTCTGCTGTAACCACAGCACAGTTCTTCCTCTTACACTCCAGGGTTTTAGAAGAAGCTAAGCCCGATAGCCTACCCAGAGCGATCCCTGGGGGAGGCGGTTGGCTACACGCAGAATTACGTGCCAAATAAACTTTATTCAAGGAAGGGACCAGTGTGTAGCTAGAGTGTATATTTACTTGGTAGAAATCACAAGGACGTAGGCTGCATGTTCGCTGGAAACGGGGAACTTATGGCACAAGCCTTGCTTACCACTTTTGAATGCTCCATGCATGCTGCCTTGAAGTTACCTAAATAACAGTTTTAGGACGAGTCTTTAGTCATTGTAGGCAGGGCTCTGGGAAGGGAACGAGTGTTCTCTGCATCAACAGGGTGCTTTCATAGCCTGGGTGGGAGCCTCTCCTCAGACGCCCTAGAGATAAAGGAAACTTGACGTGAGTTCTTTCCTCCAGGTAAAGCCTTGACTAGCCCTGCCGAAGCTGAGCTTGAAGCAGTTTCCTTGTGGCATTTGTTTTAGGTCTGTTTTCTTTTAAGGTTAGTAAGCTTGTCAAGACACCGAGGACCTCTCGTGGGCACCCTATTCCCTGCAAGAGCACCGAGTACCAGCAGGCTCCACTGGGCTACTAAGAAACATCCAGGCCCGGAAACGTTTCCCAGTCACTGTGTATTTTGTGTGTAGGGCAACACACTGCACTCTTCCTTGGAAGAGCTAGATTTCCTCAGCTCTCCAACAACTCCAGGAAATGTGTTCTCTCAATTCCTATATGTCATGCAAATCTCCCTCATTGCCCTAGGCTGAGCAGCACTGAGAAACCAAAACTGCAACGCATTCCTTCTTTAAAGTCAAACCTTAAGACCCCATCCTTACAGGAGAAAGTCGGCTTGCTTTCCTGCTGTAACCAAAGCACAGTTCTTCCTCTTACACTCCAGGGTTTTAGAAGAAGCAGAGCCCGATAGCCTACCCAGAGCGCTCCCAAGGGGAGGCGGTTGGCTACACGCAGAATTCCGTGCCAAATAAACTTTATTCAAGGAAGGGACCAGTGTGTAGCTAGAGTGTATATTTACTTGGTAGAAATCACAAGGAGGTAGGCTGCATGTTCGCTGGAAACGGGGAACGTATGGCACAAGCCTTGCTTACCACTTTTGAATGCTCCATTCAAGCTGCCTTGAAGCTACCTAAATTACAATTTTAGGACGGGTCTCTAGTGTCTGTAGGCAGGGCTCTGGGAAGGGAACGAGTGTTCTCTACATCAACAGGGTGCTTTCATAGACTGGGTAGGAGCCTCGCCTGAGACACTCTAGAGCTAAAAGGAAACTTGACGTGAGTCCTCTCCTCAAGGTAAAGCCTAGAATAGCCCTGCCGAAGTGGAAGCTTGGAGCGGAGTTCTTGAGGCATTAGTTTCAGGTCTGTTTTCTTTTAAGGTTAGTAAGCTTTTCAAGGCCCTGAGGACCTCGCCTGGGCACCCTATTCCCTGCAAGAACACCCAGTACCGGCAGGCTCCACTGGGCTACTAAGAAACATCCAGGCCCGGAAACTTTTCCCATTCACTCTTTGTATTTTGTGTGTAGGCCAACACACTACACTCTTCCTTGGAAGAGCTAGATTTCCTCAGCTCTCCAACAGCTCCAGGAAATGTGTTCTCTCACGTCCTACATATCATGCAAATCTGCCTCATTGCCCTAGGCTGACCGGCACTGAGAAACCAAAACTGCTTCACATTCCTTCTACAAAGTCATACCTTAACACCCCATCCTTACAGTCGAAAGTCGGCTTGCGTTTCTGCTGTAACCACAGCACAGTTCTTCCTCTTACACTCCAGGGTTTTAGAAGAAGCTAAGCCCGATAGCCTACCCAGAGCGATCCCTGGGGGAGGCGGTTGGCTACACGCAGAATTACGTGCCAAATAAACTTTATTTAAGGAAGGGACCAGTGTGTAGCTAGAGTGTATATTTACTTGGTAGAAATCACAAGGAGGTAGGCTGCATGTTCGCTGGAAACGGGGAACTTATGGCACAAGCCTTGCTTACCCATTTTGAATGCTCCATTCAAGCTGCCTTGAAGCTGCCTAAATAACAATTTTAGGACGGGTCTCTAGTCTCTGTAGGCAAGGCTCTGGGAAGGGAACGAGTGTTCTCTCCATCAACAGGGTGCTTTCATAGCCTGGGTGGGAGCCTCTCCTCAGACGCTCTACAGCTAAAAGGAAACTTGACGTGAGTCCTTTCCTCAAGGTAAAGCCTAGAATAGCCCTGCCGAAGTGGAAGCTTGGAGCGGAGTCCTTGAGGCATTAGTTTCAGGTCTGTTTCCTTTTAAGGTTAGTAAGCTTTTCAGGACACCGAGGACCTCGCCTGGGCACCTTATTCCCTGGAAGACCACCGAGTACCGGCAGTCTCCACTGGGCTACTAAGAAACATCCAGGCCCGGACACCTTTCCCAGTCACTCTGTGTATTTTGTGTGTAGGCCAACACACTGCACTCTTCCTTGGAAGAGCTAGATTTCCTCAGCTCTCCAACAGCCCCAGGAAATGTGTTCTCTCACGTCCTACATATCATGCAAATCTGCCTCATTGCCCTAGGCTGAGCAGCTCTGAGAAACCAAAACTGCTTCGCATTCCTTCTACAAAGTCATACCTTAAGACCCCATCCTTACAGGAGAAAGTCAGCTTGCGTTTCTGCTGTAACCAAAGCACAGATCTTCCTCTTACACTGCAGGGTTTTAGAAGAAGCTAAGCCAGATAGCCTACCTAGAGCGCTCCTTGGGGGAGGCTGTTGGCTACACGCAGAACTCCGTGCCAAATAAACTTTATTCAAGGAAGGGACCAGTGTTTAGCTAGAGTGTATATTTACTTGGTAGAAATCACAAGTAGGTAGGCCGCGTGTTCGCTGGAAACGGTGACCTTATGGCACAAGCCTTGCTTTCCCATTTTGAATGCTCCATGCATGCTGCCTTGAAGTAACCTAAATAACAGTTTTAGGACCAGTCTTTAGTCATTGTAGGCAGGGCTCTGGGAAGGGAACGAGTGTTCTCTGCATCAACAGGGTGCTTTCATAGCCTGGGTGGGAGCCTCTCCTCAGACGCCCTAGAGATAAAGGAAACTTGACGTGAGTTCTTTCCTCCAGGTAAAGCCTTGACTAGCCCTGCCGAAGCTGAGCTTGAAGCAGTTTCCTTGTGGCATTTGTTTTAGGTCTGTTTTCTTTTAAGGTTAGTAAGCTTGTCAAGACACCGAGGACCTCTCGTGGGCACCCTATTCCCTGCAAGAGCACCGAGTACCAGCAGGCTCCACTGGGCTACTAAGAAACATCCAGGCCCGGAAACGTTTCCCAGTCACTGTGTATTTTGTGTGTAGGGCAACACACTGCACTCTTCCTTGGAAGAGCTAGATTTCCTCAGCTCTCCAACAACTCCAGGCAATGTGTTCTCTCAATTCCTATATGTCATGCAAATCTCCCTCATTGCCCTAGGCTGAGCAGCACTGAGAAACCAAAACTGCAATGCATTCCTTCTTTAAAGTCAAACCTTAAGACCCCATCCTTACAGGAGAAAGTCGGCTTGCTTTCCTGCTGTAACCAAAGCACAGTTCTTCCTCTTACACTCCAGGGTTTTAGAAGAAGCAGAGCCCGATAGCCTACCCAGAGCGCTCCCAAGGGGAGGCGGTTGGCTACACGCAGAATTCCGTGCCAAATAAACTTTATTCAAGGAAGGGACCAGTGTGTAGCTAGAGTGTATATTTACTTGGTAGAAATCACAAGGAGGTAGGCTGCATGTTCGCTGGAAACGGGGAACTTATGGCACAAGCCTTGCTTACCACTTTTCAATGCTCCATTCAAGCTGCCTTGAAGCTACCTAAATTACAATTTTAGGACGGGTCTCTAGTGTCTGTAGCCAGGGCTCTGGGAAGGGAACGAGTGTTCTCTACATCAACAGGGTGCTTTCATAGACTGGGTAGGAGCCTCGCCTGAGACACTCTAGAGCTAAAAGGAAACTTGACGTGAGTCCTCTCCTCAAGGTAAAGCCTAGAATAGCCCTGCCGAAGTGGAAGCTTGGAGAGGAGTTCTTGAGGCATTAGTTTCAGGTCTGTTTTCTTTTAAGGTTAGTAAGATTTTCAAGGCCCTGAGGACCTCGCCTGGGCACCCTATTCCCTGCAAGAACACCCAGTACCGGCAGGCTACACTGGGCTACTAAGAAACATCCAGGCCCGGAAACTTTTCCCATTCACTCTTTGTATTTTGTGTGTAGGCCAACACACTACACTCTTCCTTGGAAGAGCTAGATTTCCTCAGCTCTCCAACAGCTCCAGGAAATGTGTTCTCTCACGTCCTACATATCATGCAAATCTGCCTCATTGCCCTAGGCTGACCGGCACTGAGAAACAAAAACTGCTTCACATTCCTTCTACAAAGTCATACCTTAACACCTCATCCTTACAGTCGAAAGTCGGCTTGCGTTTCTGCTGTAACCACAGCACAGTTCTTCCTCTTACACTCCAGGGTTTTAGAAGAAGCTAAGCCCGATAGCCTACCCAGAGCGATCCCTGGGGGAGGCGGTTGGCTACACGCAGAATTACGTGCCAAATAAACTTTATTCAAGGAAGGGACCAGTGTGTAGCTAGAGTGTATATTTACTTGGTAGAAATCACAAGGACGTAGGCTGCATGTTCGCTGGAAACGGGGAACTTATGGCACAAGCCTTGCTTACCACTTTTGAATGCTCCATGCATGCTGCCTTGAAGTTACCTAAATAACAGTTTTAGGACGAGTCTTTAGTCATTGTAGGCAGGGCTCTGGGAAGGGAACGAGTGTTCTCTGCATCAACAGGGTGCTTTCATAGCCTGGGTGGGAGCCTCTCCTCAGACGCCCTAGAGATAAAGGAAACTTGACGTGAGTTCTTTCCTCCAGGTAAAGCCTTGACTAGCCCTGCCGAAGCTGAGCTTGAAGCAGTTTCCTTGTGGCATTTGTTTTAGGTCTGTTTTCTTTTAAGGTTAGTAAGCTTGTCAAGACACCGAGGACCTCTCGTGGGCACCCTATTCCCTGCAAGAGCACCGAGTACCAGCAGGCTCCACTGGGCTACTAAGAAACATCCAGGCCCGGAAACGTTTCCCAGTCACTGTGTATTTTGTGTGTAGGGCAACACACTGCACTCTTCCTTGGAAGAGCTAGATTTCCTCAGCTCTCCAACAACTCCAGGAAATGTGTTCTCTCAATTCCTATATGTCATGCAAATCTCCCTCATTGCCCTAGGCTGAGCAGCACTGAGAAACCAAAACTGCAACGCATTCCTTCTTTAAAGTCAAACCTTAAGACCCCATCCTTACAGGAGAAAGTCGGCTTGCTTTCCTGCTGTAACCAAAGCACAGTTCTTCCTCTTACACTCCAGGGTTTTAGAAGAAGCAGAGCCCGATAGCCTACCCAGAGCGCTCCCAAGGGGAGGCGGTTGGCTACACGCAGAATTCCGTGCCAAATAAACTTTATTCAAGGAAGGGACCAGTGTGTAGCTAGAGTGTATATTTACTTGGTAGAAATCACAAGGAGGTAGGCTGCATGTTCGCTGGAAACGGGGAACGTATGGCACAAGCCTTGCTTACCACTTTTGAATGCTCCATTCAAGCTGCCTTGAAGCTACCTAAATTACAATTTTAGGACGGGTCTCTAGTGTCTGTAGGCAGGGCTCTGGGAAGGGAACGAGTGTTCTCTACATCAACAGGGTGCTTTCATAGACTGGGTAGGAGCCTCGCCTGAGACACTCTAGAGCTAAAAGGAAACTTGACGTGAGTCCTCTCCTCAAGGTAAAGCCTAGAATAGCCCTGCCGAAGTGGAAGCTTGGAGCGGAGTTCTTGAGGCATTAGTTTCAGGTCTGTTTTCTTTTAAGGTTAGTAAGCTTTTCAAGGCCCTGAGGACCTCGCCTGGGCACCCTATTCCCTGCAAGAACACCCAGTACCGGCAGGCTCCACTGGGCTACTAAGAAACATCCAGGCCCGGAAAATTTTCCCATTCACTCTTTGTATTTTGTGTGTAGGCCAACACACTACACTCTTCCTTGGAAGAGCTAGATTTCCTCAGCTCTCCAACAGCTCCAGGAAATGTGTTCTCTCACGTCCTACATATCATGCAAATCTCCCTCATTGCCCTAGGCTGACCGGCACTGAGAAACCAAAACTGCTTCACATTCCTTCTACAAAGTCATACCTTAACACCCCATCCTTACAGTCGAAAGTCGGCTTGCGTTTCTGCTGTAACCACAGCACAGTTCTTCCTCTTACACTCCAGGGTTTTAGAAGAAGCTAAGCCCGATAGCCTACCCAGAGCGATCCCTGGGGGAGGCGGTTGGCTACACGCAGAATTACGTGCCAAATAAACTTTATTTAAGGAAGGGACCAGTGTGTAGCTAGAGTGTATATTTACTTGGTAGAAATCACAAGGAGGTAGGCTGCATGTTCGCTGGAAACGGGGAACTTATGGCACAAGCCTTGCTTACCCATTTTGAATGCTCCATTCAAGCTGCCTTGAAGCTGCCTAAATAACAATTTTAGGACGGGTCTCTAGTCTCTGTAGGCAAGGCTCTGGGAAGGGAACGAGTGTTCTCTACATCAACAGGGTGCTTTCATAGCCTGGGTGGGAGCCTCTCCTCAGACGCTCTACAGCTAAAAGGAAACTTGACGTGAGTCCTTTCCTCAAGGTAAAGCCTAGAATAGCCCTGCCGAAGTGCAAGCTTGGAGCGGAGTCCTTGAGGCATTAGTTTCAGGTCTGTTTCCTTTTAAGGTTAGTAACCTTTTCAGGACACGGAGGACCTCGCCTGGGCACCTTATTCCCTGGAAGACCACCGAGTACCGGCAGTCTCCACTGGGCTACTAAGAAACATCCAGGCCCGGACACCTTTCCCAGTCACTCTGTGTATTTTGTGTGTAGGCCAACACACTGCACTCTTCCTTGGAAGAGCTAGATTTCCTCAGCTCTCCAACAGCCCCAGGAAATTTGTTCTCTCACGTCCTACATATCATGCAAATCTGCCTCATTGCCCTAGGCTGAGCAGCTCTGAGAAACCAAAACTGCTTCGCATTCCTTCTACAAAGTCATACCTTAAGACCCCATCCTTACAGGAGAAAGTCAGCTTGCGTTTCTGCTGTAACCAAAGCACAGATCTTCCTCTTACACTGCAGGGTTTTAGAAGAAGCTAAGCCAGATAGCCTACCTAGAGCGCTCCTTGGGGGAGGCTGTTGGCTACACGCAGAACTCCGTGCCAAATAAACTTTATTCAAGGAAGGGACCAGTGTTTAGCTAGAGTGTATATTTACTTGGTAGAAATCACAAGTAGGTAGGCCGCGTGTTCGCTGGAAACGGTGACCTTATGGCACAAGCCTTGCTTTCCCATTTTGAATGCTCCATGCATGCTGCCTTGAAGTTACCTAAATAACTGTTTTAGGACGAGTCTTTATTCATTGTAGGCAGGGCTCTGGGAAGGGAACGAGTGTTCTCTGCATCAACAGGGTGCTTTCATAGCCTGGGTGGGAGCCTCTCCTCAGACGCCCTAGAGATAAAGGAAACTTGACGTGAGTTCTTTCCTCCAGGTAAAGCCTTGACTAGCCCTGCCGAAGCTGAGCTTGAAGCAGTTTCCTTGTGGCATTTGTTTTAGGTCTGTTTTCTTTTAAGGTTAGTAAGCTTGTCAAGACACCGAGGACCTCTCGTGGGCACCCTATTCCCTGCAAGAGCACCGAGTACCAGCAGGCTCCACTGGGCTACTAAGAAACATCCAGGCCCGGAAACGTTTCCCAGTCACTGTGTATTTTGTGTGTAGGGCAACACACTGCACTCTTCCTTGGAAGAGCTAGATTTCCTCAGCTCTCCAACAACTCCAGGAAATGTGTTCTCTCAATTCCTATATGTCATGCAAATCTCCCTCATTGCCCTAGGCTGAGCAGCACTGAGAAACCAAAACTGCAACGCATTCCTTCTTTAAAGTCAAACCTTAAGACCCCATCCTTACAGGAGAAAGTCGGCTTACTTTCCTGCTGTAACCAAAGCACAGTTCTTCCTCTTACACTCAAGGGTTTTAGAAGAAGCAGAGCCCGATAGCCTACCCAGAGCGCTCCCAAGGGGAGGCGGTTGGCTACACGCAGAATTCCGTGCCAAATAAACTTTATTCAAGGAAGGGACCAGTGTGTAGCTAGAGTGTATATTTACTTGGTAGAAATCACAAGGAGGTAGGCTGCATGTTCGCTGGAAACGGGGAACTTATGGCACAAGCCTTGCTTACCACTTTTGAATGCTCCATTCAAGCTGCCTTGAAGCTGCCTAAATAACAATTTTAGGACGGGTCTCTAGTTTCTGTAGGCAAGGCTCTGGGAAGGGAACGAGTGTTCTCTACATCAACAGGGTGCTTTCATAGCCTGGGTGGAAGCCTCTCCTCAGACGCTCTACAGCTAAAAGGAAACTTGACGTGAGTCCTTTCCTCAAGGTAAAGCCCAGAATAGCCCTGCCGAAGTGGAAGCTTGGAGCGGAGTCCTTGAGGCATTAGTTTCAGGTCTGTTTCCTTTTAAGGTTAGTAAGCTTTTCAGGACACCGAGGACCTCGCCTGGGCACCTTATTCCCTGGAAGACCACCGAGTACCGGCAGTCTCCACTGGGCTACTAAGAAACATCCAGGCCCGGAAACCTTTCCCAGTCACTCTGTGTATTTTGTGTGTAGGCCAACACACTGCACTCTTCCTTGGAAGAGCTAGATTTCCTCAGCTCTCCAACAGCCCCAGGAAATGTGTTCTCTCACATCCTACATATCATGCAAATCTGCCTCATTGCCCTAGGCTGAGCAGCTCTGAGAAACCAAAACTGCTTCGCATTCCTTCTACAAAGTCATACCTTAAGACCCCATCCTTACAGGAGAAAGTCAGCTTGCGTTTCTGCTGTAACCAAAGCACAGATCTTCCTCTTACACTGCAGGGTTTTAGAAGAAGCTAAGCCAGATAGCCTACCTAGAGCGCTCCTTGGGGGAGGCTGTTGGCTACACGCAGAACTCCGTGCCAAATAAACTTTATTCAAGGAAGGGACCAGTGTTTAGCTAGAGTGTATATTTACTTGGTAGAAATCACAAGTAGGTAGGCCGCGTGTTCGCTGGAAACGGTGACCTTATGGCACAAGCCTTGCTTTCCCATTTTGAATGCTCCATGCATGCTGCCTTGAAGTTACCTAAATAACAGTTTTAGGACCAGTCTTTAGTCATTGTAGGCAGGGCTCTGGGAAGGGAACGAGTGTTCTCTGCATCAACAGGGTGCTTTCATAGCCTGGGTGGGAGCCTCTCCTCAGACGCCCTAGAGATAAAGGAAACTTGACGTGAGTTCTTTCCTCCAGGTAAAGCCTTGACTAGCCCTGCCGAAGCTGAGCTTGAAGCAGTTTCCTTGTGGCATTTGTTTTAGGTCTGTTTTCTTTTAAGGTTAGTAAGCTTGTCAAGACACCGAGGACCTCTCGTGGGCACCCTATTCCCTGCAAGAGCACCGAGTACCAGCAGGCTCCACTGGGCTACTAAGAAACATCCAGGCCCGGAAACTTTTCCCATTCGCTCTTTGTATTTTGTGTGTAGGCCAACACACTACACTCTTCCTTGGAAGAGCTAGATTTCCTCAGCTCTCCAACAGCTCCAGGAAATGTGTTCTCTCAGGTCCTACATATCATGCAAATCTGCCTCATTGCCCTAGGCTGACCGGCACTGAGAAACCAAAACTGCTTCACATTCCTTCTACAAAGTCATACCTTAACACCCCATCCTTACAGTAGAAAGTCGGCTTGCGTTTCTGCTGTAACCACAGCACAGTTCTTCCTCTTACACTCCAGGGTTTTAGAAGAAGCCAAGCCCGATAGCCTACCCAGAGCGATCCCTGGGGGAGGCGGTTGGCTACACGCAGAATTACGTGCCAAATAAACTTTATTCAAGGAAGGGACCAGTGTGTAGCTAGAGTGTATATTTACTTGGTAGAAATCACAAGGAGGTAGGCTGCATGTTCGCTGGAAACGGGGAACTTATGGCACAAGCCTTGCTTACCCATTTTGAATGCTCCATTCAAGCTGCCTTGAAGCTGCCTAAATAACAATTTTAGGACGGGTCTCTAGTCTCTGTAGGCAAGGCTCTGGGAAGGGAACGAGTGTTCTCTACATCAACAGGGTGCTTTCATAGACTGGGTAGGAGCCTCGCCTGAGACACTCTAGAGCTAAAAGGAAACTTGACGTGAGTCCTCTCCTCAAGGTAAAGCCTAGAATAGCCCTGCCGAAGTGGAAGCTTGGAGCGGAGTTCTTGAGGCATTAGTTTCAGGTCTGTTTTCTTTTAAGGTTAGTAAGCTTTTCAAGGCCCTGAGGACCTCGCCTGGGCACCCTATTCCCTGCAAGAACACCCAGTACCGGCAGGCTCCACTGGGCTACTAAGAAACATCCAGGCCCGGAAACTTTTCCCATTCACTCTTTGTATTTTGTGTGTAGGCCAACACACTACACTCTTCCTTGGAAGAGCTAGATTTCCTCAGCTCTCCAACAGCTCCAGGAAATGTGTTCTCTCACGTCCTACATATCATGCAAATCTGCCTCATTGCCCTAGGCAGACCGGCACTGAGAAACCAAAACGGCTTCACATTCCTTCTACAAAGTCATACCTTAACACCCCATCCTTACAGGAGAAAGTCAGCTTGCGTTTCTGCTGTAACCAAAGCACAGATCTTCCTCTTACACTGCAGGGTTTTAGAAGAAGCTAAGCCAGATAGCCTACCTAGAGCGCTCCTTGGGGGAGGCTGTTGGCTACACGCAGAACTCCGTGCCAAATAAACTTTATTCAAGGAAGGGACCAGTGTGTAGCTAGAGTGTATATTTACTTGGTAGAAATCACAAGTAGGTAGGCCGCGTGTTCGCTGGAAACGGTGACCTTATGGCACAAGCCTTGCTTTCCCATTTTGAATGCTCCATGCATGCTGCCTTGAAGTTACCTAAATAACAGTTTTAGGACGAGTCTTTAGTCATTGTAGGCAGGGCTCTGGGAAGGGAACGAGTGTTCTCTGCATCAACAGGGTGCTTTCATAGCCTGGGTGGGAGCCTCTCCTCAGACGCCATAGAGATAAAGGAAACTTGACGTGAGTTCTTTCCTCCAGGTAAAGCCTTGAATAGCCCTGCCGAAGCTGAGCTTGAAGCAGTTTCCTTGTGGCATTTGTTTTAGGTCTGTTTTCTTTTAAGGTTAGTAAGCTTGTCAAGACACCGAGGACCTCTCGTGGGCACCCTATTCCCTGCAAGAGCACCGAGTACCAGCAGGCTCCACTGGGCTACTAAGAAACATCCAGGCCCGGAAACGTTTCCCAGTCACTGTGTATTTTGTGTGTAGGGCAACACACTGCACTCTTCCTTGGAAGAGCTAGATTTCCTCAGCTCTCCAACAACTCCAGGCAATGTGTTCTCTCAATTCCTATATGTCATGCAAATCTCCCTCATTGCCCTAGGCTGAGCAGCACTGAGAAACCAAAACTGCAACGCATTCCTTCTTTAAAGTCAAACCTTAAGACCCCTTCCTTACAGGAGAAAGTCGGCTTGCTTTCCTGCTGTAACCAAAGCACAGTTCTTCCTCTTACACCCCAGGGTTTTAGAAGAAGCAGAGCCCGATAGCCTACCCAGAGCGCTCCCAAGGGGAGGCGGTTGGCTACACGCAGAATTCCGTGCCAAATAAACTTTATTCAAGGAAGGGACCAGTGTGTAGCTAGAGTGTATATTTACTTGGTAGAAATCACAAGGAGGTAGGCTGCATGTTCGCTGGAAACGGGGAACTTATGGCACAAGCCGTGCTTACCACTTTTGAATGCTCCATTCAAGCTGCCTTGAAGCTACCTAAATTACAATTTTAGGACGGGTCTCTAGTGTCTGTAGGCAGGGCTCTGGGAAGGGAACGAGTGTTCTCTACATCAACAGGGTGCTTTCATAGACTGGGTAGGAGCCTCGCCTGTGACACTCTAGAGCTAAAAGGAAACGACGTGAGTCCTCTCCTCAAGGTAAAGCCTAGAATAGCCCTGCCGAAGTGGAAGCTTGGAGAGGAGTTCTTGAGGCATTAGTTTCAGGTCTGTTTTCTTTTAAGGTTAGTAAGCTTTTCAAGGCCCTGAGGACCTCGCCTGGGCACCCTATTCCCTGCAAGAACACCCAGTACCGGCAGGCTCCCCTGGGCTACTAAGAAACATCCAGGCCCGGAAACTTTTCCCATTCGCTCTTTGTATTTTGTGTGTAGGCCAACACACTACACTCTTCCTTGGAAGAGCTAGATTTCCTCAGCTCTCCAACAGCTCCAGGAAATGTGTTCTCTCACGTCCTACATATCATGCAAATCTGCCTCATTGCCCTAGGCTGACCGGCACTGAGAAACCAAAACTGCTTCACATTCCTTCTACAAAGTCATACCTTAACACCCCATCCTTACAGTAGAAAGTCGGCTTGCGTTTCTGCTGTAACCACAGCACAGTTCTTCCTCTTACACTCCAGGGTTTTAGAAGAAGCCAAGCCCGATAGCCTACCCAGAGCGATCCCTGGGGGAGGCGGTTGGCTACACGCAGAATTACGTGCCAAATAAACTTTATTCAAGGAAGGGACCAGTGTGTAGCTAGAGTGTATATTTACTTGGTAGAAATCACAAGGAGGTAGGCTGCATGTTCGCTGGAAACGGGGAACTTATGGCACAAGCCTTGCTTACCCATTTTGAATGCTCCATTCAAGCTGCCTTGAAGCTGCCTAAATAACAATTTTAGGACGGGTCTCTAGTCTCTGTAGGCAAGGCCCTGGGAAGGGAACGAGTGTTCTCTACATCAACAGGGTGCTTTCATAGCCTGGGTGGGAGCCTCTCCTCAGACGCTCTACAGCTAAAAGGAAACTTGACGTGAGTCCTTTCCTCAAGGTAAAGCCTAGAATAGCCCTGCCGAAGTGGAAGCTTGGAGCGGAGTCCTTGAGGCATTAGTTTCAGGTCTGTTTCCTTTTAAGTTTAGTAAGCTTTTCAGGACACGGAGGACCTCGCCTGGGCACCTTATTCCCTGGAAGACCACCGAGTACCGGCAGTCTCCACTGGGCTACTAAGAAACATCCAGGCCCGGACACCTTTCCCAGTCACTCTGTGTATTTTGTGTGTAGGCCAACACACTGCACTCTTCCTTGGAAGAGCTAGATTTCCTCAGCTCTCCAACAGCCCCAGGAAATGTGTTCTCTCACGTCCTACATATCATGCAAATCTGCCTCATTGCCCTAGGCTGAGCAGCTCTGAGAAACCAAAACTGCTTCGCATTCCTTCTACAAAGTCATACCTTAAGACACCATCCTTACAGGAGAAAGTCAGCTTGCGTTTCTGCTGTAACCAAAGCACAGATCTTCCTCTTACACTGCAGGGTTTTAGAAGAAGCTAAGCCAGATAGCCTACCTAGAGTGCTCCTTGGGGGAGGCTGTTGGCTACACGCAGAACTCCGTGCCAAATAAACTTTATTCAAGGAAGGGACCAGTGTTTAGCTAGAGTGTATATTTACTTGGTAGAAATCACAAGTAGGTAGGCCGCGTGTTCGCTGGAAACGGTGACCTTATGGCACAAGCCTTGCTTTCCCATTTTGAATGCTCCATGCATGCTGCCTTGAAGTAACCTAAATAACAGTTTTAGGACCAGTCTTTAGTCATTGTAGGCAGGGCTCTGGGAAGGGAACGAGTGTTCTCTGCATCAACAGGGTGCTTTCATAGCCTGGGTGGGAGCCTCTCCTCAGACGCCCTAGAGATAAAGGAAACTTGACGTGAGTTCTTTCCTCCAGGTAAAGCCTTGACTAGCCCTGCCGAAGCTGAGCTTGAAGCAGTTTCCTTGTGGCATTTGTTTTAGGTCTGTTTTCTTTTAAGGTTAGTAAGCTTGTCAAGACACCGAGGACCTCTCGTGGGCACCCTATTCCCTGCAAGAGCACCGAGTACCAGCAGGCTCCACTGGGCTACTAAGAAACATCCAGGCCCGGAAACGTTTCCCAGTCACTGTGTATTTTGTGTGTAGGGCAACACACTGCACTCTTCCTTGGAAGAGCTAGATTTCCTCAGCTCTCCAACAACTCCAGGCAATGTGTTCTCTCAATTCCTATATGTCATGCAAATCTCCCTCATTGCCCTAGGCTGAGCAGCACTGAGAAACCAAAACTGCAACGCATTCCTTCTTTAAAGTCAAACCTTAAGACCCCTTCCTTACAGGAGAAAGTCGGCTTGCTTTCCTGCTGTAACCAAAGCACAGTTCTTCCTCTTACACTCCAGGGTTTTAGAAGAAGCAGAGCCCGATAGCCTACCCAGAGCGCTCCCAAGGGGAGGCGGTTGGCTACACGCAGAATTCCGTGCCAAATAAACTTTATTCAAGGAAGGGACCAGTGTGTAGCTAGAGTGTATATTTACTTGGTAGAAATCACAAGGAGGTAGGCTGCATGTTCGCTGGAAACGGGGAACTTATGGCACAAGCCGTGCTTACCACTTTTGAATGCTCCATTCAAGCTGCCTTGAAGCTACCTAAATTACAATTTTAGGACGGGTCTCTAGTGTCTGTAGGCAGGGCTCTGGGAAGGGAACGAGTGTTCTCTACATCAACAGGGTGCTTTCATAGACTGGGTAGGAGCCTCGCCTGTGACACTCTAGAGCTAAAAGGAAACGACGTGAGTCCTCTCCTCAAGGTAAAGCCTAGAATAGCCCTGCCGAAGTGGAAGCTTGGAGAGGAGTTCTTGAGGCATTAGTTTCAGGTCTGTTTTCTTTTAAGGTTAGTAAGCTTTTCAAGGCCCTGAGGACCTCGCCTGGGCACCCTATTCCCTGCAAGAACACCCAGTACCGGCAGGCTCCACTGGGCTACTAAGAAACATCCAGGCCCGGAAACTTTTCCCATTCGCTCTTTGTATTTTGTGTGTAGGCCAACACACTACACTCTTCCTTGGAAGAGCTAGATTTCCTCAGCTCTCCAACAGCTCCAGGAAATGTGTTCTCTCACGTCCTACATATCATGCAAATCTGCCTCATTGCCCTAGGCTGACCGGCACTGAGAAACCAAAACTGCTTCACATTCCTTCTACAAAGTCATACCTTAACACCCCATCCTTACAGTAGAAAGTCGGCTTGCGTTTCTGCTGTAACCACAGCACAGTTCTTCCTCTTACACTCCAGGGTTTTAGAAGAAGCCAAGCCCGATAGCCTACCCAGAGCGATCCCTGGGGGAGGCGGTTGGCTACACGCAGAATTACGTGCCAAATAAACTTTATTCAAGGAAGGGACCAGTGTGTAGCTAGAGTGTATATTTACTTGGTAGAAATCACAAGGAGGTAGGCTGCATGTTCGCTGGAAACGGGGAACTTATGGCACAAGCCTTGCTTACCCATTTTGAATGCTCCATTCAAGCTGCCTTGAAGCTGCCTAAATAACAATTTTAGGACGGGTCTCTAGTCTCTGTAGGCAAGGCCCTGGGAAGGGAACGAGTGTTCTCTACATCAACAGGGTGCTTTCATAGCCTGGGTGGGAGCCTCTCCTCAGACGCTCTACAGCTAAAAGGAAACTTGACGTGAGTCCTTTCCTCAAGGTAAAGCCTAGAATAGCCCTGCCGAAGTGGAAGCTTGGAGCGGAGTCCTTGAGGCATTAGTTTCAGGTCTGTTTCCTTTTAAGGTTAGTAAGCTTTTCAGGACACGGAGGACCTCGCCTGGGCACCTTATTCCCTGGAAGACCACCGAGTACCGGCAGTCTCCACTGGGCTACTAAGAAACATCCAGGCCCGGACACCTTTCCCAGTCACTCTGTGTATTTTGTGTGTAGGCCAACACACTGCACTCTTCCTTGGAAGAGCTAGATTTCCTCAGCTCTCCAACAGCCCCAGGAAATGTGTTCTCTCACGTCCTACATATCATGCAAATCTGCCTCATTGCCCTAGGCTGAGCAGCTCTGAGAAACCAAAACTGCTTCGCATTCCTTCTACAAAGTCATACCTTAAGACCCCATCCTTACAGGAGAAAGTCAGCTTGCGTTTCTGCTGTAACCAAAGCACAGATCTTCCTCTTACACTGCAGGGTTTTAGAAGAAGCTAAGCCAGATAGCCTACCTAGAGCGCTCCTTGGGGGAGGCTGTTGGCTACACGCAGAACTCCGTGCCAAATAAACTTTATTCAAGGAAGGGACCAGTGTTTAGCTAGAGTGTATATTTACTTGGTAGAAATCACAAGTAGGTAGGCCGCGTGTTCGCTGGAAACGGTGACCTTATGGCACAAGCCTTGCTTTCCCATTTTGAATGCTCCATGCATGCTGCCTTGAAGTAACCTAAATAACAGTTTTAGGACGAGTCTTTAGTCATTGTAGGCAGGGCTCTGGGAAGGGAACGAGTGTTCTCTGCATCAACAGGGTGCTTTCATAGCCTGGGTGGGAGCCTCTCCTCAGACGCCCTAGAGATAAAGGAAACTTGACGTGAGTTCTTTCCTCCAGGTAAAGCCTTGACTAGCCCTGCCGAAGCTGAGCTTGAAGCAGTTTCCTTGTGGCATTTGTTTTAGGTCTGTTTTCTTTTAAGGTTAGTAAGCTTGTCAAGACACCGAGGACCTCTCGTGGGCACCCTATTCCCTGCAAGAGCACCGAGTACCAGCAGGCTCCACTGGGCTACTAAGAAACATCCAGGCCCGGAAACGTTTCCCAGTCACTGTGTATTTTGTGTGTAGGGCAACACACTGCACTCTTCCTTGGAAGAGCTAGATTTCCTCAGCTCTCCAACAACTCCAGGAAATGTGTTCTCTCAATTCCTATATGTCATGCAAATCTCCCTCATTGCCCTAGGCTGAGCAGCACTGAGAAACCAAAACTGCAACGCATTCCTTCTTTAAAGTCAAACCTTAAGACCCCATCCTTACAGGAGAAAGTCGGCTTGCTTTCCTGCTGTAACCAAAGCACAGTTCTTCCTCTTACACTCCAGGGTTTTAGAAGAAGCAGAGCCCGATAGCCTACCCAGAGCGCTCCCAAGGGGAGGCGGTTGGCTACACGCAGAATTCCGTGCCAAATAAACTTTATTCAAGGAAGGGACCAGTGTGTAGCTAGAGTGTATATTTACTTGGTAGAAATCACAAGGAGGTAGGCTGCATGTTGGCTGGAAACGGGGAACGTATGGCACAAGCCTTGCTTACCACTTTTGAATGCTCCATTCAAGCTGCCTTGAAGCTACCTAAATTACAATTTTAGGACGGGTCTCTAGTGTCTGTAGGCAGGGCTCTGGGAAGGGAACGAGTGTTCTCTACATCAACAGGGTGCTTTCATAGACTGGGTAGGAGCCTCGCCTGAGACACTCTAGAGCTAAAAGGAAACTTGACGTGAGTCCTCTCCTCAAGGTAAAGCCTAGAATAGCCCTGCCGAAGTGGAAGCTTGGAGCGGAGTTCTTGAGGCATTAGTTTCAGGTCTGTTTTCTTTTAAGGTTAGTAAGCTTTTCAAGGCCCTGAGGACCTCGCCTGGGCACCCTATTCCCTGCAAGAACACCCAGTACCGGCAGGCTCCACTGGGCTACTAAGAAACATCCAGGCCCGGAAACTTTTCCCATTCGCTCTTTGTATTTTGTGTGTAGGCCAACACACTACACTCTTCCTTGGAAGAGCTAGATTTCCTCAGCTCTCCAACAGCTCCAGGAAATGTGTTCTCTCATGTCCTACATATCATGCAAATCTGCCTCATTGCCCTAGGCTGACCGGCACTGAGAAACCAAAACTGCTTCACATTCCTTCTACAAAGTCATACCTTAACACCCCATCCTTACAGTAGAAAGTCGGCTTGCGTTTCTGCTGTAACCACAGCACAGTTCTTCCTCTTACACTCTAGGGTTTTAGAAGAAGCTAAGCCCGATAGCCTACCCAGAGCGATCCCTGGGGGAGGCGGTTGGCTACACGGAGAATTACGTGCCAAATAAACTTTATTTAAGGAAGGGACCAGTGTGTAGCTAGAGTGTATATTTACTTGGTAGAAATCACAAGGAGGTAGGCTGCATGTTCGCTGGAAACGGGGAACTTATGGCACAAGCCTTGCTTACCCATTTTGAATGCTCCATTCAAGCTGCCTTGAAGCTGCCTAAATAACAATTTTAGGACGGGTCTCTAGTCTCTGTAGGCAAGGCTCTGGGAAGGGAACGAGTGTTCTCTACATCAACAGGGTGCTTTCATAGCCTGGGTGGGAGCC
The DNA here is from genome assembly GCF_965194825.1 of Balaenoptera physalus. NCBI lineage: Eukaryota > Metazoa > Chordata > Mammalia > Artiodactyla > Balaenopteridae > Balaenoptera > Balaenoptera physalus. Next base: position 38,867,846 of record NC_138895.1, on the reverse strand, counting down.
TCTCCTCAGACGCTCTACAGCTAAAAGGAAACTTGACGTGAGTCCTTTCCTCAAGGTAAAGCCTAGAATAGCCCTGCCGAAGTGGAAGCTTGGAGCGGAGTCCTTGAGGCATTAGTTTCAGGTCTGTTTCCTTTTAAGGTTAGTAAGCTTTTCAGGACACCGAGGACCTCGCCTGGGCACCTTATTCCCTGGAAGACCACCGAGTACCGGCAGTCTCCACTGGGCTACTAAGAAACATCCAGGCCCGGACACCTTTCCCAGTCACTCTGTGTATTTTGTGTGTAGGCCAACACACTACACTCTTCCTTGGAAGAGCTAGATTTCCTCAGCTCTCCAACAGCCCCAGGAAATGTGTTCTCTCACGTCCTACATATCATGCAAATCTGCCTCATTGCCCTAGGCTGAGCAGCTCTGAGAAACCAAAACTGCTTCGCATTCCTTCTACAAAGTCATACCTTAAGACCCGATCCTTACAGGAGAAAGTCAGCTTGCGTTTCTGCTGTAACCAAAGCACAGATCTTCCTCTTACACTGCAGGGTTTTAGAAGAAGCTAAGCCAGATAGCCTACCTAGAGCGCTCCTTGGGGGAGGCTGTTGGCTACACGCAGAACTCCGTGCCAAATAAACTTTATTCAAGGAAGGGACCAGTGTTTAGCTAGAGTGTATATTTACTTGGTAGAAATCACAAGTAGGTAGGCCGCGTGTTCGCTGGAAACGGTGACCTTATGGCACAAGCCTTGCTTTCCCATTTTGAATGCTCCATGCATGCTGCCTTGAAGTAACCTAAATAACAGTTTTAGGACCAGTCTTTAGTCATTGTAGGCAGGGCTCTGGGAAGGGAACGAGTGTTCTCTGCATCAACAGGGTGCTTTCATAGCCTGGGTGGGAGCCTCTCCTCAGACGCCCTAGAGATAAAGGAAACTTGACGTGAGTTCTTTCCTCCAGGTAAAGCCTTGACTAGCCCTGCCGAAGCTGAGCTTGAAGCAGTTTCCTTGTGGCATTTGTTTTAGGTCTGTTTTCTTTTAAGGTTAGTAAGCTTGTCAAGACACCGAGGACCTCTCGTGGGCACCCTATTCCCTGCAAGAGCACCGAGTACCAGCAGGCTCCACTGGGCTACTAAGAAACATCCAGGCCCGGAAACGTTTCCCAGTCACTGTGTATTTTGTGTGTAGGGCAACACACTGCACTCTTCCTTGGAAGAGCTAGATTTCCTCAGCTCTCCAACAACTCCAGGAAATGTGTTCTCTCAATTCCTATATGTCATGCAAATCTCCCTCATTGCCCTAGGCTGAGCAGCACTGAGAAACCAAAACTGCAACGCATTCCTTCTTTAAAGTCAAACCTTAAGACCCCATCCTTACAGGAGAAAGTCGGCTTGCTTTCCTGCTGTAACCAAAGCACAGTTCTTCCTCTTACACTCCAGGGTTTTAGAAGAAGCAGAGCCCGATAGCCTACCCAGAGCGCTCCCAAGGGGAGGCGGTTGGCTACACGCAGAATTCCGTGCCAAATAAACTTTATTCAAGGAAGGGACCAGTGTGTAGCTAGAGTGCATATTTACTTGGTAGAAATCACAAGGAGGTAGGCTGCATGTTCGCTGGAAACGGGGAACTTATGGCACAAGCCTTGCTTACCACTTTTCAATGCTCCATTCATGCTGCCTTGAAGCTACCTAAATTACAATTTTAGGACGGGTCTCTAGTGTCTGTAGGCAGGGCTCTGGGAAGGGAACGAGTGTTCTCTACATCAACAGGGTGCTTTCATAGACTGGGTAGGAGCCTCGCCTGAGACACTCTAGAGCTAAAAGGAAACTTGACGTGAGTCCTCTCCTCAAGGTAAAGCCTAGAATAGCCCTGTCGAAGTGGAAGCTTGGAGAGGAGTTCTTGAGGCATTAGTTTCAGGTCTGTTTTCTTTTAAGGTTAGTAAGCTTTTCAAGGCCCTGAGGACCTCGCCTGGGCACCCTATTCCCTGCAAGAACACCCAATACAGGCAGGCTCCACTGGGCTACTAAGAAACATCCAGGCCCGGAAACTTTTCCATTCACTCTTTGTATTTTGTGTGTAGGCCAACACACTACACTCTTCCTTGGAAGAGCTAGATTTCCTCAGCTCTCCAACAGCTCCAGGAAATGTGTTCTCTCACGTCCTACATATCATGCAAATCTGCCTCATTGCCCTAGGCTGACCGGCACTGAGAAACCAAAACTGCTTCACATTCCTTCTACAAAGTCATACCTTAACACCTCATCCTTACAGTCGAAAGTCGGCTTGCGTTTCTGCTGTAACCACAGCACAGTTCTTCCTCTTACACTCCAGGGTTTTAGAAGAAGCTAAGCCCGATAGCCTACCCAGAGCGATCCCTGGGGGAGGCGGTTGGCTACACGCAGAATTACGTGCCAAATAAACTTTATTCAAGGAAGGGACCAGTGTTTAGCTAGAGTGTATATTTACTTGGTAGAAATCACAAGTAGGTAGGCCGCGTGTTCGCTGGAAACGGTGACCTTATGGCACAAGCCTTGCTTTCCCATTTTGAATGCTCCATGCATGCTGCCTTGAAGTAACCTAAATAACAGTTTTAGGACCAGTCTTTAGTCATTGTAGGCAGGGCTCTGGGAAGGGAACGAGTGTTCTCTGCATCAACAGGGTGCTTTCATAGCCTGGGTGGGAGCCTCTCCTCAGACGCCCTAGAGATAAAGGAAACTTGACGTGAGTTCTTTCCTCCAGGTAAAGCCTTGACTAGCCCTGCCGAAGCTGAGCTTGAAGCAGTTTCCTTGTGGCATTTGTTTTAGGTCTGTTTTCTTTTAAGGTTAGTAAGCTTGTCAAGACACCGAGGACCTCTCGTGGGCACCCTATTCCCTGCAAGAGCACCGAGTACCAGCAGGCTCCACTGGGCTACTAAGAAACATCCAGGCCCGGAAACGTTTCCCAGTCACTGTGTATTTTGTGTGTAGGGCAACACACTGCACTCTTCCTTGGAAGAGCTAGATTTCCTCAGCTCTCCAACAACTCCAGGAAATGTGTTCTCTCAATTCCTATATGTCATGCAAATCTCCCTCATTGCCCTAGGCTGAGCAGCACTGAGAAACCAAAACTGCAACGCATTCCTTCTTTAAAGTCAAACCTTAAGACCCCATCCTTACAGGAGAAAGTCGGCTTGCTTTCCTGCTGTAACCAAAGCACAGTTCTTCCTCTTACACTCCAGGGTTTTAGAAGAAGCAGAGCCCGATAGCCTACCCAGAGCGCTCCCAAGGGGAGGCGGTTGGCTACACGCAGAATTCCGTGCCAAATAAACTTTATTCAAGGAAGGGACCAGTGTGTAGCTAGAGTGCATATTTACTTGGTAGAAATCACAAGGAGGTAGGCTGCATGTTCGCTGGAAACGGGGAACTTATGGCACAAGCCTTGCTTACCACTTTTCAATGCTCCATTCAAGCTGCCTTGAAGCTACCTAAATTACAATTTTAGGACGGGTCTCTAGTGTCTGTAGGCAGGGCTCTGGGAAGGGAACGAGTGTTCTCTACATCAACAGGGTGCTTTCATAGACTGGGTAGGAGCCTCGCCTGCGACACTCTAGAGCTAAAAGGAAACTTGACGTGAGTCCTCTCCTCAAGGTAAAGCCTAGAATAGCCCTGCCGAAGTGGAAGCTTGGAGAGGAGTTCTTGAGGCATTAGTTTCAGGTCTGTTTTCTTTTAAGGTTAGTAAGCTTTTCAAGGCCCTGAGGACCTCGCCTGGGCACCCTATTCCCTGCAAGAACACCCAGTACAGGCAGGCTCCACTGGGCTACTAAGAAACATCCAGGCCCGGAAACTTTTCCCATTCACTCTTTGTATTTTGTGTGTAGGCCAACACACTACACTCTTCCTTGGAAGAGCTAGATTTCCTCAGCTCTCCAACAGCTCCAGGAAATGTGTTCTCTCACGTCCTACATATCATGCAAATCTGCCTCATTGCCCTAGGCTGACCGGCACTGAGAAACCAAAACTGCTTCACATTCCTTCTACAAAGTCATACCTTAACACCTCATCCTTACAGTCGAAAGTCGGCTTGCGTTTCTGCTGTAACCACAGCACAGTTCTTCCTCTTACACTCCAGGGTTTTAGAAGAAGCTAAGCCCGATAGCCTACCCAGAGCGATCCCTGGGGGAGGCGGTTGGCTACACGCAGAATTACGTGCCAAATAAACTTTATTCAAGGAAGGGACCAGTGTGTAGCTAGAGTGTATATTTACTTGGTGGAAATCACAAGGACGTAGGCTGCATGTTCGCTGGAAACGGGGAACTTATGGCACAAGCCTTGCTTACCACTTTTGAATGCTCCATGCATGCTGCCTTGAAGTAACCTAAATAACAGTTTTAGGACCAGTCTTTAGTCATTGTAGGCAGGGCTCTGGGAAGGGAACGAGTGTTCTCTGCATCAACAGGGTGCTTTCATAGCCTGGGTGGGAGCCTCTCCTCAGACGCCCTAGAGATAAAGGAAACTTGACGTGAGTTCTTTCCTCCAGGTAAAGCCTTGACTAGCCCTGCCGAAGCTGAGCTTGAAGCAGTTTCCTTGTGGCATTTGTTTTAGGTCTGTTTTCTTTTAAGGTTAGTAAGCTTGTCAAGACACCGAGGACCTCTCGTGGGCACCCTATTCCCTGCAAGAGCACCGAGTACCAGCAGGCTCCACTGGGCTACTAAGAAACATCCAGGCCCGGAAACGTTTCCCAGTCACTGTGTATTTTGTGTGTAGGGCAACACACTGCACTCTTCCTTGGAAGAGCTAGATTTCCTCAGCTCTCCAACAACTCCAGGCAATGTGTTCTCTCAATTCCTATATGTCATGCAAATCTCCCTCATTGCCCTAGGCTGAGCAGCACTGAGAAACCAAAACTGCAACGCATTCCTTCTTTAAAGTCAAACCTTAAGACCCCATCCTTACAGGAGAAAGTCGGCTTGCTTTCCTGCTGTAACCAAAGCACAGTTCTTCCTCTTACACTCCAGGGTTTTAGAAGAAGCAGAGCCCGATAGCCTACCCAGAGCGCTCCCAAGGGGAGGCGGTTGGCTACACGCAGAATTCCGTGCCAAATAAACTTTATTCAAGGAAGGGACCAGTGTGTAGCTAGAGTGTATATTTACTTGGTAGAAATCACAAGGAGGTAGGCTGCATGTTGGCTGGAAACGGGGAACGTATGGCACAAGCCTTGCTTACCACTTTTGAATGCTCCATTCAAGCTGCCTTGAAGCTACCTAAATTACAATTTTAGGACGGGTCTCTAGTGTCTGTAGGCAGGGCTCTGGGAAGGGAACGAGTGTTCTCTACATCAACAGGGTGCTTTCATAGACTGGGTAGGAGCCTCGCCTGAGACACTCTAGAGCTAAAAGGAAACTTGACGTGAGTCCTCTCCTCAAGGTAAAGCCTAGAATAGCCCTGCCGAAGTGGAAGCTTGGAGCGGAGTTCTTGAGGCATTAGTTTCAGGTCTGTTTTCTTTTAAGGTTAGTAAGCTTTTCAAGGCCCTGAGGACCTCGCCTGGGCACCCTATTCCCTGCAAGAACACCCAGTACCGGCAGGCTCCACTGGGCTACTAAGAAACATCCAGGCCCGGAAACTTTTCCCATTCGCTCTTTGTATTTTGTGTGTAGGCCAACACACTACACTCTTCCTTGGAAGAGCTAGATTTCCTCAGCTCTCCAACAGCTCCAGGAAATGTGTTCTCTCACGTCCTACATATCATGCAAATCTGCCTCATTGCCCTAGGCTGACCGGCACTGAGAAACCAAAACTGCTTCACATTCCTTCTACAAAGTCATACCTTAACACCCCATCCTTACAGTAGAAAGTCGGCTTGCGTTTCTGCTGTAACCACAGCACAGTTCTTCCTCTTACACTCTAGGGTTTTAGAAGAAGCTAAGCCCGATAGCCTACCCAGAGCGATCCCTGGGGGAGGCGGTTGGCTACACGGAGAATTACGTGCCAAATAAACTTTATTTAAGGAAGGGACCAGTGTGTAGCTAGAGTGTATATTTACTTGGTAGAAATCACAAGGAGGTAGGCTGCATGTTCGCTGGAAACGGGGAACTTATGGCACAAGCCTTGCTTACCCATTTTGAATGCTCCATTCAAGCTGCCTTGAAGCTGCCTAAATAACAATTTTAGGACGGGTCTCTAGTCTCTGTAGGCAAGGCTCTGGGAAGGGAACGAGTGTTCTCTACATCAACAGGGTGCTTTCATAGCCTGGGTGGGAGCCTCTCCTCAGACGCTCTACAGCTAAAAGGAAACTTGACGTGAGTCCTTTCCTCAAGGTAAAGCCTAGAATAGCCCTGCCGAAGTGGAAGCTTGGAGCGGAGTCCTTGAGGCATTAGTTTCAGGTCTGTTTCCTTTTAAGGTTAGTAAGCTTTTCAGGACACCGAGGACCTCGCCTGGGCACCTTATTCCCTGGAAGACCACCGAGTACCGGCAGTCTCCACTGGGCTACTAAGAAACATCCAGGCCCGGACACCTTTCCCAGTCACTCTGTGTATTTTGTGTGTAGGCCAACACACTGCACTCTTCCTTGGAAGAGCTAGATTTCCTCAGCTCTCCAACAGCCCCAGGAAATGTGTTCTCTCACGTCCTACATATCATGCAAATCTGCCTCATTGCCCTAGGCTGAGCAGCTCTGAGAAACCAAAACTGCTTCGCATTCCTTCTACAAAGTCATACCTTAAGACCCGATCCTTACAGGAGAAAGTCAGCTTGCGTTTCTGCTGTAACCAAAGCACAGATCTTCCTCTTACACTGCAGGGTTTTAGAAGAAGCTAAGCCAGATAGCCTACCTAGAGCGCTCCTTGGGGGAGGCTGTTGGCTACACGCAGAACTCCGTGCCAAATAAACTTTATTCAAGGAAGGGACCAGTGTTTAGCTAGAGTGTATATTTACTTGGTAGAAATCACAAGTAGGTAGGCCGCGTGTTCGCTGGAAACGGTGACCTTATGGCACAAGCCTTGCTTTCCCATTTTGAATGCTCCATGCATGCTGCCTTGAAGTAACCTAAATAACAGTTTTAGGACCAGTCTTTAGTCATTGTAGGCAGGGCTCTGGGAAGGGAACGAGTGTTCTCTGCATCAACAGGGTGCTTTCATAGCCTGGGTGGGAGCCTCTCCTCAGACGCCCTAGAGATAAAGGAAACTTGACGTGAGTTCTTTCCTCCAGGTAAAGCCTTGACTAGCCCTGCCGAAGCTGAGCTTGAAGCAGTTTCCTTGTGGCATTTGTTTTAGGTCTGTTTTCTTTTAAGGTTAGTAAGCTTGTCAAGACACCGAGGACCTCTCGTGGGCACCCTATTCCCTGCAAGAGCACCGAGTACCAGCAGGCTCCACTGGGCTACTAAGAAACATCCAGGCCCGGAAACGTTTCCCAGTCACTGTGTATTTTGTGTGTAGGGCAACACACTGCACTCTTCCTTGGAAGAGCTAGATTTCCTCAGCTCTCCAACAACTCCAGGAAATGTGTTCTCTCAATTCCTATATGTCATGCAAATCTCCCTCATTGCCCTAGGCTGAGCAGCACTGAGAAACCAAAACTGCAACGCATTCCTTCTTTAAAGTCAAACCTTAAGACCCCATCCTTACAGGAGAAAGTCGGCTTGCTTTCCTGCTGTAACCAAAGCACAGTTCTTCCTCTTACACTCCAGGGTTTTAGAAGAAGCAGAGCCCGATAGCCTACCCAGAGCGCTCCCAAGGGGAGGCGGTTGGCTACACGCAGAATTCCGTGCCAAATAAACTTTATTCAAGGAAGGGACCAGTGTGTAGCTAGAGTGTATATTTACTTGGTAGAAATCACAAGGAGGTAGGCTGCATGTTCGCTGGAAACGGGGAACTTATGGCACAAGCCTTGCTTACCACTTTTCAATGCTCCATTCAAGCTGCCTTGAAGCTACCTAAATTACAATTTTAGGACGGGTCTCTAGTGTCTGTAGGCAGGGCTCTGGGAAGGGAACGAGTGTTCTCTACATCAACAGGGTGCTTTCATAGACTGGGTAGGAGCCTCGCCTGAGACACTCTAGAGCTAAAAGGAAACTTGACGTGAGTCCTCTCCTCAAGGTAAAGCCTAGAATAGCCCTGCCGAAGTGGAAGCTTGGAGAGGAGTTCTTGAGGCATTAGTTTCAGGTCTGTTTTCTTTTAAGGTTAGTAAGCTTTTCAAGGCCCTGAGGACCTCGCCTGGGCACCCTATTCCCTGCAAGAACACCCAATACAGGCAGGCTCCACTGGGCTACTAAGAAACATCCAGGCCCGGAAACTTTTCCCATTCACTCTTTGTATTTTGTGTGTAGGCCAACACACTACACTCTTCCTTGGAAGAGCTAGATTTCCTCAGCTCTCCAACAGCTCCAGGAAATGTGTTCTCTCACGTCCTACATATCATGCAAATCTGCCTCATTGCCCTAGGCTGACCGGCACTGAGAAACCAAAACTGCTTCACATTCCTTCTACAAAGTCATACCTTAACACCTCATCCTTACAGTCGAAAGTCGGCTTGCGTTTCTGCTGTAACCACAGCACAGTTCTTCCTCTTACACTCCAGGGTTTTAGAAGAAGCTAAGCCCGATAGCCTACCCAGAGCGATCCCTGGGGGAGGCGGTTGGCTACACGCAGAATTACGTGCCAAATAAACTTTATTCAAGGAAGGGACCAGTGTTTAGCTAGAGTGTATATTTACTTGGTAGAAATCACAAGTAGGTAGGCCGCGTGTTCGCTGGAAACGGTGACCTTATGGCACAAGCCTTGCTTTCCCATTTTGAATGCTCCATGCATGCTGCCTTGAAGTAACCTAAATAACAGTTTTAGGACCAGTCTTTAGTCATTGTAGGCAGGGCTCTGGGAAGGGAACGAGTGTTCTCTGCATCAACAGGGTGCTTTCATAGCCTGGGTGGGAGCCTCTCCTCAGACGCCCTAGAGATAAAGGAAACTTGACGTGAGTTCTTTCCTCCAGGTAAAGCCTTGACTAGCCCTGCCGAAGCTGAGCTTGAAGCAGTTTCCTTGTGGCATTTGTTTTAGGTCTGTTTTCTTTTAAGGTTAGTAAGCTTGTCAAGACAACGAGGACCTCTCGTGGGCACCCTATTCCCTGCAAGAGCACCGAGTACCAGCAGGCTCCACTGGGCTACTAAGAAACATCCAGGCCCGGAAACGTTTCCCAGTCACTGTGTATTTTGTGTGTAGGGCAACACACTGCACTCTTCCTTGGAAGAGCTAGATTTCCTCAGCTCTCCAACAACTCCAGGAAATGTGTTCTCTCAATTCCTATATGTCATGCAAATCTCCCTCATTGCCCTAGGCTGAGCAGCACTGAGAAACCAAAACTGCAACGCATTCCTTCTTTAAAGTCAAACCTTAAGACCCCATCCTTACAGGAGAAAGTCGGCTTGCTTTCCTGCTGTAACCAAAGCACAGTTCTTCCTCTTACACTCCAGGGTTTTAGAAGAAGCAGAGCCCGATAGCCTACCCAGAGCGCTCCCAAGGGGAGGCGGTTGGCTACACGCAGAATTCCGTGCCAAATAAACTTTATTCAAGGAAGGGACCAGTGTGTAGCTAGAGTGCATATTTACTTGGTAGAAATCACAAGGAGGTAGGCTGCATGTTCGCTGGAAACGGGGAACTTATGGCACAAGCCTTGCTTACCACTTTTCAATGCTCCATTCAAGCTGCCTTGAAGCTACCTAAATTACAATTTTAGGACGGGTCTCTAGTGTCTGTAGGCAGGGCTCTGGGAAGGGAACGAGTGTTCTCTACATCAACAGGGTGCTTTCATAGACTGGGTAGGAGCCTCGCCTGCGACACTCTAGAGCTAAAAGGAAACTTGACGTGAGTCCTCTCCTCAAGGTAAAGCCTAGAATAGCCCTGCCGAAGTGGAAGCTTGGAGAGGAGTTCTTGAGGCATTAGTTTCAGGTCTGTTTTCTTTTAAGGTTAGTAAGCTTTTCAAGGCCCTGAGGACCTCGCCTGGGCACCCTATTCCCTGCAAGAACACCCAGTACCGGCAGGCTCCCCTGGGCTACTAAGAAACATCCAGGCCCGGAAACTTTTCCCATTCACTCTTTGTATTTTGTGTGTAGGCCAACACACTACACTCTTCCTTGGAAGAGCTAGATTTCCTCAGCTCTCCAACAGCTCCAGGAAATGTGTTCTCTCACGTCCTACATATCATGCAAATCTGCCTCATTGCCCTAGGCTGACCGGCACTGAGAAACCAAAACTGCTTCACATTCCTTCTACAAAGTCATACCTTAACACCTCATCCTTACAGTCGAAAGTCGGCTTGCGTTTCTGCTGTAACCACAGCACAGTTCTTCCTCTTACACTCCAGGGTTTTAGAAGAAGCTAAGCCCGATAGCCTACCCAGAGCGATCCCTGGGGGAGGCGGTTGGCTACACGCAGAATTACGTGCCAAATAAACTTTATTCAAGGAAGGGACCAGTGTGTAGCTAGAGTGTATATTTACTTGGTAGAAATCACAAGGACGTAGGCTGCATGTTCGCTGGAAACGGGGAACTTATGGCACAAGCCTTGCTTACCACTTTTGAATGCTCCATGCATGCTGCCTTGAAGTAACCTAAATAACAGTTTTAGGACGAGTCTTTAGTCATTGTAGGCAGGGCTCTGGGAAGGGAACGAGTGTTCTCTGCATCAACAGGGTGCTTTCATAGCCTGGGTGGGAGCCTCTCCTCAGACGCCCTAGAGATAAAGGAAACTTGACGTGAGTTCTTTCCTCCAGGTAAAGCCTTGACTAGCCCTGCCGAAGCTGAGCTTGAAGCAGTTTCCTTGTGGCATTTGTTTTAGGTCTGTTTTCTTTTAAGGTTAGTAAGCTTGTCAAGACACCGAGGACCTCTCGTGGGCACCCTATTCCCTGCAAGAGCACCGAGTACCAGCAGGCTCCACTGGGCTACTAAGAAACATCCAGGCCCGGAAACGTTTCCCAGTCACTGTGTATTTTGTGTGTAGGGCAACACACTGCACTCTTCCTTGGAAGAGCTAGATTTCCTCAGCTCTCCAACAACTCCAGGCAATGTGTTCTCTCAATTCCTATATGTCATGCAAATCTCCCTCATTGCCCTAGGCTGAGCAGCACTGAGAAACCAAAACTGCAACGCATTCCTTCTTTAAAGTCAAACCTTAAGACCCCATCCTTACAGGAGAAAGTCGGCTTGCTTTCCTGCTGTAACCAAAGCACAGTTCTTCCTCTTACACTCCAGGGTTTTAGAAGAAGCAGAGCCCGATAGCCTACCCAGAGCGCTCCCAAGGGGAGGCGGTTGGCTACACGCAGAATTCCGTGCCAAATAAACTTTATTCAAGGAAGGGACCAGTGTGTAGCTAGAGTGTATATTTACTTGGTAGAAATCACAAGGAGGTAGGCTGCATGTTCGCTGGAAACGGGGAACTTATGGCACAAGCCTTGCTTACCACTTTTCAATGCTCCATTCAAGCTGCCTTGAAGCTACCTAAATTACAATTTTAGGACGGGTCTCTAGTGTCTGTAGGCAGGGCTCTGGGAAGGGAACGAGTGTTCTCTACATCAACAGGGTGCTTTCATAGACTGGGTAGGAGCCTCGCCTGAGACACTCTAGAGCTAAAAGGAAACTTGACGTGAGTCCTCTCCTCAAGGTAAAGCCTAGAATAGCCCTGCCGAAGTGGAAGCTTGGAGCGGAGTTCTTGAGGCATTAGTTTCAGGTCTGTTTTCTTTTAAGGTTAGTAAGCTTTTCAAGGCCCTGAGGACCTCGCCTGGGCACCCTATTCCCTGCAAGAACACCCAGTACCGGCAGGCTCCACTGGGCTACTAAGAAACATCCAGGCCCGGAAACTTTTCCCATTCACTCTTTGTATTTTGTGTGTAGGCCAACACACTACACTCTTCCTTGGAAGAGCTAGATTTCCTCAGCTCTCCAACAGCTCCAGGAAATGTGTTCTCTCACGTCCTACATATCATGCAAATCTGCCTCATTGCCCTAGGCTGACCGGCACTGAGAAACCAAAACTGCTTCACATTCCTTCTACAAAGTCATACCTTAACACCCCATCCTTACAGTAGAAAGTCGGCTTGCGTTTCTGCTGTAACCACAGCAGAGTTCTTCCTCTTACACTCCAGGGTTTTAGAAGAAGCCAAGCCCGATAGCCTACCCACAGCGATCCCTGGGGGAGGCGGTTGGCTACACGCAGAATTACGTGCCAAATAAACTTTATTCAAGGAAGGGACCAGTGTGTAGCTAGAGTGTATATTTACTTGGTAGAAATCACAAGGAGGTAGGCTGCATGTTCGCTGGAAACGGGGAACTTATGGCACAAGCCTTGCTTACCCATTTTGAATGCTCCATTCAAGCTGCCTTGAAGCTGCCTAAATAACAATTTTAGGACGGGTCTCTAGTCTCTGTAGGCAAGGCCCTGGGAAGGGAACGAGTGTTCTCTACATCAACAGGGTGCTTTCATAGCCTGGGTGGGAGCCTCTCCTCAGACGCTCTACAGCTAAAAGGAAACTTGACGTGAGTCCTTTCCTCAAGGTAAAGCCTAGAATAGCCCTGCCGAAGTGGAAGCTTGGAGCGGAGTCCTTGAGGCATTAGTTTCAGGTCTGTTTCCTTTTAAGGTTAGTAAGCTTTTCAGGACACGGAGGACCTCGCCTGGGCACCTTATTCCCTGGAAGACCACCGAGTACCGGCAGTCTCCACTGGGCTACTAAGAAACATCCAGGCCCGGACACCTTTCCCAGTCACTCTGTGTATTTTGTGTGTAGGCCAACACACTGCACTCTTCCTTGGAAGAGCTAGATTTCCTCAGCTCTCCAACAGCCCCAGGAAATGTGTTCTCTCACGTCCTACATATCATGCAAATCTGCCTCATTGCCCTAGGCTGAGCAGCTCTGAGAAACCAAAACTGCTTCGCATTCCTTCTACAAAGTCATACCTTAAGACCCCATCCTTACAGGAGAAAGTCAGCTTGCGTTTCTGCTGTAACCAAAGCACAGATCTTCCTCTTACACTGCAGGGTTTTAGAAGAAGCTAAGCCAGATAGCCTACCTAGAGCGCTCCTTGGGGGAGGCTGTTGGCTACACGCAGAACTCCGTGCCAAATAAACTTTATTCAAGGAAGGGACCAGTGTTTAGCTAGAGTGTATATTTACTTGGTAGAAATCACAAGTAGGTAGGCCGCGTGTTCGCTGGAAACGGTGACCTTATGGCACAAGCCTTGCTTTCCCATTTTGAATGCTCCATGCATGCTGCCTTGAAGTAACCTAATTAACAGTTTTAGGACCAGTCTTTAGTCATTGTAGGCAGGGCTCTGGGAAGGGAACGAGTGTTCTCTGCATCAACAGGGTGCTTTCATAGCCTGGGTGGGAGCCTCTCCTCAGACGCCCTAGAGATAAAGGAAACTTGACGTGAGTTCTTTCCTCCAGGTAAAGCCTTGACTAGCCCTGCCGAAGCTGAGCTTGAAGCAGTTTCCTTGTGGCATTTGTTTTAGGTCTGTTTTCTTTTAAGGTTAGTAAGCTTGTCAAGACACCGAGGACCTCTCGTGGGCACCCTATTCCCTGCAAGAGCACCGAGTACCAGCAGGCTCCACTGGGCTACTAAGAAACATCCAGGCCCGGAAACGTTTCCCAGTCACTGTGTATTTTGTGTGTAGGGCAACACACTGCACTCTTCCTTGGAAGAGCTAGATTTCCTCAGCTCTCCAACAACTCCAGGCAATGTGTTCTCTCAATTCCTATATGTCATGCAAATCTCCCTCATTGCCCTAGGCTGAGCAGCACTGAGAAACCAAAACTGCAACGCATTCCTTCTTTAAAGTCAAACCTTAAGACCCCATCCTTACAGGAGAAAGTCGGCTTGCTTTCCTGCTGTAACCAAAGCACAGTTCTTCCTCTTACACTCCAGGGTTTTAGAAGAAGCAGAGCCCGATAGCCTACCCAGAGCGCTCCCAAGGGGAGGCGGTTGGCTACACGCAGAATTCCGTGCCAAATAAACTTTATTCAAGGAAGGGACCAGTGTGTAGCTAGAGTGTATATTTACTTGGTAGAAATCACAAGGAGGTAGGCTGCATGTTCGCTGGAAACGGGGAACTTATGGCACAAGCCTTGCTTACCACTTTTCAATGCTCCATTCAAGCTGCCTTGAAGCTACCTAAATTACAATTTTAGGACGGGTCTCTAGTGTCTGTAGGCAGGGCTCTGGGAAGGGAACGAGTGTTCTCTACATCAACAGGGTGCTTTCATAGACTGGGTAGGAGCCTCGCCTGCGACACTCTAGAGCTAAAAGGAAACTTGACGTGAGTCCTCTCCTCAAGGTAAAGCCTAGAATAGCCCTGCCGAAGTGGAAGCTTGGAGAGGAGTTCTTGAGGCATTAGTTTCAGGTCTGTTTTCTTTTAAGGTTAGTAAGCTTTTCAAGGCCCTGAGGACCTCGCCTGGGCACCCTATTCCCTGCAAGAACACCCAATACAGGCAGGCTCCACTGGGCTACTAAGAAACATCCAGGCCCGGAAACTTTTCCCATTCACTCTTTGTATTTTGTGTGTAGGCCAACACACTACACTCTTCCTTGGAAGAGCTAGATTTCCTCAGCTCTCCAACAGCTCCAGGAAATGTGTTCTCTCACGTCCTACATATCATGCAAATCTGCCTCATTGCCCTAGGCTGACCGGCACTGAGAAACCAAAACTGCTTCACATTCCTTCTACAAAGTCATACCTTAACACCTCATCCTTACAGTCGAAAGTCGGCTTGCGTTTCTGCTGTAACCACAGCACAGTTCTTCCTCTTACACTCCAGGGTTTTAGAAGAAGCTAAGCCCGATAGCCTACCCAGAGCGATCCCTGGGGGAGGCGGTTGGCTACACGCAGAATTACGTGCCAAATAAACTTTATTCAAGGAAGGGACCAGTGTTTAGCTAGAGTGTATATTTACTTGGTAGAAATCACAAGTAGGTAGGCCGCGTGTTCGCTGGAAACGGTGACCTTATGGCACAAGCCTTGCTTTCCCATTTTGAATGCTCCATGCATGCTGCCTTGAAGTAACCTAAATAACAGTTTTAGGACCAGTCTTTAGTCATTGTAGGCAGGGCTCTGGGAAGGGAACGAGTGTTCTCTGCATCAACAGGGTGCTTTCATAGCCTGGGTGGGAGCCTCTCCTCAGACGCCCTAGAGATAAAGGAAACTTGACGTGAGTTCTTTCCTCCAGGTAAAGCCTTGACTAGCCCTGCCGAAGCTGAGCTTGAAGCAGTTTCCTTGTGGCATTTGTTTTAGGTCTGTTTTCTTTTAAGGTTAGTAAGCTTGTCAAGACACCGAGGACCTCTCGTGGGCACCCTATTCCCTGCAAGAGCACCGAGTACCAGCAGGCTCCACTGGGCTACTAAGAAACATCCAGGCCCGGAAACGTTTCCCAGTCACTGTGTATTTTGTGTGTAGGGCAACACACTGCACTCTTCCTTGGAAGAGCTAGATTTCCTCAGCTCTCCAACAACTCCAGGAAATGTGTTCTCTCAATTCCTATATGTCATGCAAATCTCCCTCATTGCCCTAGGCTGAGCAGCACTGAGAAACCAAAACTGCAACGCATTCCTTCTTTAAAGTCAAACCTTAAGACCCCATCCTTACAGGAGAAAGTCGGCTTGCTTTCCTGCTGTAACCAAAGCACAGTTCTTCCTCTTACACTCCAGGGTTTTAGAAGAAGCAGAGCCCGATAGCCTACCCAGAGCGCTCCCAAGGGGAGGCGGTTGGCTACACGCAGAATTCCGTGCCAAATAAACTTTATTCAAGGAAGGGACCAGTGTGTAGCTAGAGTGTATATTTACTTGGTAGAAATCACAAGGAGGTAGGCTGCATGTTCGCTGGAAACGGGGAACGTATGGCACAAGCCTTGCTTACCATTTTTGAATGCTCCATTCAAGCTGCCTTGAAGCTACCTAAATTACAATTTTAGGACGGGTCTCTAGTGTCTGTAGGCAGGGCTCTGGGAAGGGAACGAGTGTTCTCTACATCAACAGGGTGCTTTCATAGACTGGGTAGGAGCCTCACCTGAGACACTCTAGAGCTAAAAGGAAACTTGACGTGAGTCCTCTCCTCAAGGTAAAGCCTAGAATAGCCCTGCCGAAGTGGAAGCTTGGAGCGGAGTTCTTGAGGCATTAGTTTCAGGTCTGTTTTCTTTTAAGGTTAGTAAGCTTTTCAAGGCCCTGAGGACCTCGCCTGGGCACCCTATTCCCTGCAAGAACACCCAGTACCGGCAGGCTCCACTGGGCTACTAAGAAACATCCAGGCCCGGAAACTTTTCCCATTCACTCTTTGTATTTTGTGTGTAGGCCAACACACTACACTCTTCCTTGGAAGAGCTAGATTTCCTCAGCTCTCCAACAGCTCCAGGAAATGTGTTCTCTCACGTCCTACATATCATGCAAATCTGCCTCATTGCCCTAGGCAGACCGGCACTGAGAAACCAAAACTGCTTCACATTCCTTCTACAAAGTCATACCTTAACACCCCATCCTTACAGTCGAAAGTCGGCTTGCGTTTCTGCTGTAACCACAGCACAGTTCTTCCTCTTACACTCCAGGGTTTTAGAAGAAGCTAAGCCCGATAGCCTTCCCAGAGTGATCCCTGGGGGAGGCGGTTGGCTACACGCAGAATTACGTGCCAAATAAACTTTATTTAAGGAAGGGACCAGTGTGTAGCTAGAGTGTATATTTACTTGGTAGAAATCACAAGGAGGTAGGCTGCATGTTCGCTGGAAACGGGGAACTTATGGCACAAGCCTTGCTTACCCATTTTGAATGCTCCATTCAAGCTGCCTTGAAGCTGCCTAAATAACAATTTTAGGACGGGTCTCTAGTCTCTGTAGGCAAGGCTCTGGGAAGGGAACGAGTGTTCTCTACATCAACAGGGTGCTTTCATAGCCTGGGTGGGAGCCTCTCCTCAGACGCTCTACAGCTAAAAGGAAACTTGACGTGAGTCCTTTCCTCAAGGTAAAGCCTAGAATAGCCCTGCCGAAGTGGAAGCTTGGAGCGGAGTCCTTGAGGCATTAGTTTCAGGTCTGTTTCCTTTTAAGGTTAGTAAGCTTTTCAGGACACCGAGGACCTCGCCTGGGCACCTTATTCCCTGGAAGACCACCGAGTACCGGCAGTCTCCACTGGGCTACTAAGAAACATCCAGGCCCGGACACCTTTCCCAGTCACTCTGTGTATTTTGTGTGTAGGCCAACACACTGCACTCTTCCTTGGAAGAGCTAGATTTCCTCAGCTCTCCAACAGCCCCAGGAAATGTGTTCTCTCACGTCCTACATATCATGCAAATCTGCCTCATTGCCCTAGGCTGAGCAGCTCTGAGAAACCAAAACTGCTTCGCATTCCTTCTACAAAGTCATACCTTAAGACCCCATCCTTACAGGAGAAAGTCAGCTTGCGTTTCTGCTGTAACCAAAGCACAGATCTTCCTCTTACACTGCAGGGTTTTAGAAGAAGCTAAGCCAGATAGCCTACCTAGAGCGCTCCTTGGGGGAGGCTGTTGGCTACACGCAGAACTCCGTGCCAAATAAACTTTATTCAAGGAAGGGACCAGTGTTTAGCTAGAGTGTATATTTACTTGGTAGAAATCACAAGTAGGTAGGCCGCGTGTTCGCTGGAAACGGTGACCTTATGGCACAAGCCTTGCTTTCCCATTTTGAATGCTCCATGCATGCTGCCTTGAAGTAACCTAATTAACAGTTTTAGGACCAGTCTTTAGTCATTGTAGGCAGGGCTCTGGGAAGGGAACGAGTGTTCTCTGCATCAACAGGGTGCTTTCATAGCCTGGGTGGGAGCCTCTCCTCAGACGCCCTAGAGATAAAGGAAACTTGACGTGAGTTCTTTCCTCCAGGTAAAGCCTTGACTAGCCCTGCCGAAGCTGAGCTTGAAGCAGTTTCCTTGTGGCATTTGTTTTAGGTCTGTTTTCTTTTAAGGTTAGTAAGCTTGTCAAGACACCGAGGACCTCTCGTGGGCACCCTATTCCCTGCAAGAGCACCGAGTACCAGCAGGCTCCACTGGGCTACTAAGAAACATCCAGGCCCGGAAACGTTTCCCAGTCACTGTGTATTTTGTGTGTAGGGCAACACACTGCACTCTTCCTTGGAAGAGCTAGATTTCCTCAGCTCTCCAACAACTCCAGGCAATGTGTTCTCTCAATTCCTATATGTCATGCAAATCTCCCTCATTGCCCTAGGCTGAGCAGCACTGAGAAACCAAAACTGCAACGCATTCCTTCTTTAAAGTCAAACCTTAAGACCCCATCCTTACAGGAGAAAGTCGGCTTGCTTTCCTGCTGTAACCAAAGCACAGTTCTTCCTCTTACACTCCAGGGTTTTAGAAGAAGCAGAGCCCGATAGCCTACCCAGAGCGCTCCCAAGGGGAGGCGGTTGGCTACACGCAGAATTCCGTGCCAAATAAACTTTATTCAAGGAAGGGACCAGTGTGTAGCTAGAGTGTATATTTACTTGGTAGAAATCACAAGGAGGTAGGCTGCATGTTCGCTGGAAACGGGGAACTTATGGCACAAGCCTTGCTTACCACTTTTCAATGCTCCATTCAAGCTGCCTTGAAGCTACCTAAATTACAATTTTAGGACGGGTCTCTAGTGTCTGTAGGCAGGGCTCTGGGAAGGGAACGAGTGTTCTCTACATCAACAGGGTGCTTTCATAGACTGGGTAGGAGCCTCGCCTGCGACACTCTAGAGCTAAAAGGAAACTTGACGTGAGTCCTCTCCTCAAGGTAAAGCCTAGAATAGCCCTGCCGAAGTGGAAGCTTGGAGAGGAGTTCTTGAGGCATTAGTTTCAGGTCTGTTTTCTTTTAAGGTTAGTAAGCTTTTCAAGGCCCTGAGGACCTCGCCTGGGCACCCTATTCCCTGCAAGAACACCCAATACAGGCAGGCTCCACTGGGCTACTAAGAAACATCCAGGCCCGGAAACTTTTCCCATTCACTCTTTGTATTTTGTGTGTAGGCCAACACACTACACTCTTCCTTGGAAGAGCTAGATTTCCTCAGCTCTCCAACAGCTCCAGGAAATGTGTTCTCTCACGTCCTACATATCATGCAAATCTGCCTCATTGCCCTAGGCTGACCGGCACTGAGAAACCAAAACTGCTTCACATTCCTTCTACAAAGTCATACCTTAACACCTCATCCTTACAGTCGAAAGTCGGCTTGCGTTTCTGCTGTAACCACAGCACAGTTCTTCCTCTTACACTCCAGGGTTTTAGAAGAAGCTAAGCCCGATAGCCTACCCAGAGCGATCCCTGGGGGAGGCGGTTGGCTACACGCAGAATTACGTGCCAAATAAACTTTATTCAAGGAAGGGACCAGTGTTTAGCTAGAGTGTATATTTACTTGGTAGAAATCACAAGTAGGTAGGCCGCGTGTTCGCTGGAAACGGTGACCTTATGGCACAAGCCTTGCTTTCCCATTTTGAATGCTCCATGCATGCTGCCTTGAAGTAACCTAAATAACAGTTTTAGGACCAGTCTTTAGTCATTGTAGGCAGGGCTCTGGGAAGGGAACGAGTGTTCTCTGCATCAACAGGGTGCTTTCATAGCCTGGGTGGGTGCCTCTCCTCAGACGCTCTACAGCTAAAAGGAAACTTGACGTGAGTCCTTTCCTCAAGGTAAAGCCTAGAATAGCCCTGCCGAAGTGGAAGCTTGGAGCGGAGTCCTTGAGGCATTAGTTTCAGGTCTGTTTCCTTTTAAGGTTAGTAAGCTTTTCAGGACACCGAGGACCTCGCCTGGGCACCTTATTCCCTGGAAGACCACCGAGTACCGGCAGTCTCCACTGGGCTACTAAGAAACATCCAGGCCCGGACACCTTTCCCAGTCACTCTGTGTATTTTGTGTGTAGGCCAACACACTGCACTCTTCCTTGGAAGAGCTAGATTTCCTCAGCTCTCCAACAGCCCCAGGAAATGTGTTCTCTCACGTCCTACATATCATGCAAATCTGCCTCATTGCCCTAGGCTGAGCAGCTCTGAGAAACCAAAACTGCTTCGCATTCCTTCTACAAAGTCATACCTTAAGACCCCATCCTTACAGGAGAAAGTCAGCTTGCGTTTCTGCTGTAACCAAAGCACAGATCTTCCTCTTACACTGCAGGGTTTTAGAAGAAGCTAAGCCAGATAGCCTACCTAGAGCGCTCCTTGGGGGAGGCTGTTGGCTACACGCAGAACTCCGTGCCAAATAAACTTTATTCAAGGAAGGGACCAGTGTTTAGCTAGAGTGTATATTTACTTGGTAGAAATCACAAGTAGGTAGGCCGCGTGTTCGCTGGAAACGGTGACCTTATGGCACAAGCCTTGCTTTCCCATTTTGAATGCTCCATGCATGCTGCCTTGAAGTAACCTAAATAACAGTTTTAGGACCAGTCTTTAGTCATTGTAGGCAGGGCTCTGGGAAGGGAACGAGTGTTCTCTGCATCAACAGGGTGCTTTCATAGCCTGGGTGGGAGCCTCTCCTCAGACGCCCTAGAGATAAAGGAAACTTGACGTGAGTTCTTTCCTCCAGGTAAAGCCTTGACTAGCCCTGCCGAAGCTGAGCTTGAAGCAGTTTCCTTGTGGCATTTGTTTTAGGTCTGTTTTCTTTTAAGGTTAGTAAGCTTGTCAAGACACCGAGGACCTCTCGTGGGCACCCTATTCCCTGCAAGAGCACCGAGTACCAGCAGGCTCCACTGGGCTACTAAGAAACATCCAGGCCCGGAAACGTTTCCCAGTCACTGTGTATTTTGTGTGTAGGGCAACACACTGCACTCTTCCTTGGAAGAGCTAGATTTCCTCAGCTCTCCAACAACTCCAGGCAATGTGTTCTCTCAATTCCTATATGTCATGCAAATCTCCCTCATTGCCCTAGGCTGAGCAGCACTGAGAAACCAAAACTGCAACGCATTCCTTCTTTAAAGTCAAACCTTAAGACCCCATCCTTACAGGAGAAAGTCGGCTTGCTTTCCTGCTGTAACCAAAGCACAGTTCTTCCTCTTACACTCCAGGGTTTTAGAAGAAGCAGAGCCCGATAGCCTACCCAGAGCGCTCCCAAGGGGAGGCGGTTGGCTACACGCAGAATTCCGTGCCAAATAAACTTTATTCAAGGAAGGGACCAGTGTGTAGCTAGAGTGTATATTTACTTGGTAGAAATCACAAGGAGGTAGGCTGCATGTTCGCTGGAAACGGGGAACTTATGGCACAAGCCTTGCTTACCACTTTTCAATGCTCCATTCAAGCTGCCTTGAAGCTACCTAAATTACAATTTTAGGACGGGTCTCTAGTGTCTGTAGGCAGGGCTCTGGGAAGGGAACGAGTGTTCTCTACATCAACAGGGTGCTTTCATAGACTGGGTAGGAGCCTCGCCTGAGACACTCTAGAGCTAAAAGGAAACTTGACGTGAGTCCTCTCCTCAAGGTAAAGCCTAGAATAGCCCTGCCGAAGTGGAAGCTTGGAGAGGAGTTCTTGAGGCATTAGTTTCAGGTCTGTTTTCTTTTAAGGTTAGTAAGCTTTTCAAGGCCCTGAGGACCTCGCCTGGGCACCCTATTCCCTGCAAGAACACCCAATACAGGCAGGCTCCACTGGGCTACTAAGAAACATCCAGGCCCGGAAACTTTTCCCATTCACTCTTTGTATTTTGTGTGTAGGCCAACACACTACACTCTTCCTTGGAAGAGCTAGATTTCCTCAGCTCTCCAACAGCTCCAGGAAATGTGTTCTCTCACGTCCTACATATCATGCAAATCTGCCTCATTGCCCTAGGCTGACCGGCACTGAGAAACCAAAACTGCTTCACATTCCTTCTACAAAGTCATACCTTAACACCTCATCCTTACAGTCGAAAGTCGGCTTGCGTTTCTGCTGTAACCACAGCACAGTTCTTCCTCTTACACTCCAGGGTTTTAGAAGAAGCTAAGCCCGATAGCCTACCCAGAGCGATCCCTGGGGGAGGCGGTTGGCTACACGCAGAATTACGTGCCAAATAAACTTTATTCAAGGAAGGGACCAGTGTTTAGCTAGAGTGTATATTTACTTGGTAGAAATCACAAGTAGGTAGGCCGCGTGTTCGCTGGAAACGGTGACCTTATGGCACAAGCCTTGCTTTCCCATTTTGAATGCTCCATGCATGCTGCCTTGAAGTAACCTAAATAACAGTTTTAGGACCAGTCTTTAGTCATTGTAGGCAGGGCTCTGGGAAGGGAACGAGTGTTCTCTGCATCAACAGGGTGCTTTCATAGCCTGGGTGGGAGCCTCTCCTCAGACGCCCTAGAGATAAAGGAAACTTGACGTGAGTTCTTTCCTCCAGGTAAAGCCTTGACTAGCCCTGCCGAAGCTGAGCTTGAAGCAGTTTCCTTGTGGCATTTGTTTTAGGTCTGTTTTCTTTTAAGGTTAGTAAGCTTGTCAAGACACCGAGGACCTCTCGTGGGCACCCTATTCCCTGCAAGAGCACCGAGTACCAGCAGGCTCCACTGGGCTACTAAGAAACATCCAGGCCCGGAAACGTTTCCCAGTCACTGTGTATTTTGTGTGTAGGGCAACACACTGCACTCTTCCTTGGAAGAGCTAGATTTCCTCAGCTCTCCAACAACTCCAGGAAATGTGTTCTCTCAATTCCTATATGTCATGCAAATCTCCCTCATTGCTCTAGGCTGAGCAGCACTGAGAAACCAAAATTGCAACGCATTCCTTCTTTAAAGTCAAACCTTAAGACCCCATCCTTACAGGAGAAAGTCGGCTTGCTTTCCTGCTGTAACCAAAGCACAGTTCTTCCTCTTACACTCCAGGGTTTTAGAAGAAGCAGAGCCCGATAGCCTACCCAGAGCGCTCCCAAGGGGAGGCGGTTGGCTACACGCAGAATTCCGTGCCAAATAAACTTTATTCAAGGAAGGGACCAGTGTGTAGCTAGAGTGCATATTTACTTGGTAGAAATCACAAGGAAGTAGGCTGCATGTTCGCTGGAAACGGGGAACTTATGGCACAAGCCTTGCTTACCACTTTTCAATGCTCCATTCAAGCTGCCTTGAAGCTACCTAAATTACAATTTTAGGACGGGTCTCTAGTGTCTGTAGGCAGGGCTCTGGGAAGGGAACGAGTGTTCTCTACATCAACAGGGTGCTTTCATAGACTGGGTAGGAGCCTCGCCTGCGACACTCTAGAGCTAAAAGGAAACTTGACGTGAGTCCTCTCCTCAAGGTAAAGCCTAGAATAGCCCTGCCGAAGTGGAAGCTTGGAGAGGAGTTCTTGAGGCATTAGTTTCAGGTCTGTTTTCTTTTAAGGTTAGTAAGCTTTTCAAGGCCCTGAGGACCTCGCCTGGGCACCCTATTCCCTGCAAGAACACCCAGTACAGGCAGGCTCCACTGGGCTACTAAGAAACATCCAGGCCCGGAAACTTTTCCCATTCACTCTTTGTATTTTGTGTGTAGGCCAACACACTACACTCTTCCTTGGAAGAGCTAGATTTCCTCAGCTCTCCAACAGCTCCAGGAAATGTGTTCTCTCACGTCCTACATATCATGCAAATCTGCCTCATTGCCCTAGGCTGACCGGCACTGAGAAACCAAAACTGCTTCACATTCCTTCTACAAAGTCATACCTTAACACCTCATCCTTACAGTCGAAAGTCGGCTTGCGTTTCTGCTGTAACCACAGCACAGTTCTTCCTCTTACACTCCAGGGTTTTAGAAGAAGCTAAGCCCGATAGCCTACCCAGAGCGATCCCTGGGGGAGGCGGTTGGCTACACGCAGAATTACGTGCCAAATAAACTTTATTCAAGGAAGGGACCAGTGTGTAGCTAGAGTGTATATTTACTTGGTAGAAATCACAAGGACGTAGGCTGCATGTTCGCTGGAAACGGGGAACTTATGGCACAAGCCTTGCTTACCACTTTTGAATGCTCCATGCATGCTGCCTTGAAGTTACCTAAATAACAGTTTTAGGACGAGTCTTTAGTCATTGTAGGCAGGGCTCTGGGAAGGGAACGAGTGTTCTCTGCATCAACAGGGTGCTTTCATAGCCTGGGTGGGAGCCTCTCCTCAGACGCCCTAGAGATAAAGGAAACTTGACGTGAGTTCTTTCCTCCAGGTAAAGCCTTGACTAGCCCTGCCGAAGCTGAGCTTGAAGCAGTTTCCTTGTGGCATTTGTTTTAGGTCTGTTTTCTTTTAAGGTTAGTAAGCTTGTCAAGACACCGAGGACCTCTCGTGGGCACCCTATTCCCTGCAAGAGCACCGAGTACCAGCAGGCTCCACTGGGCTACTAAGAAACATCCAGGCCCGGAAACGTTTCCCAGTCACTGTGTATTTTGTGTGTAGGGCAACACACTGCACTCTTCCTTGGAAGAGCTAGATTTCCTCAGCTCTCCAACAACTCCAGGCAATGTGTTCTCTCAATTCCTATATGTCATGCAAATCTCCCTCATTGCCCTAGGCTGAGCAGCACTGAGAAACCAAAACTGCAACGCATTCCTTCTTTAAAGTCAAACCTTAAGACCCCATCCTTACAGGAGAAAGTCGGCTTGCTTTCCTGCTGTAACCAAAGCACAGTTCTTCCTCTTACACTCCAGGGTTTTAGAAGAAGCAGAGCCCGATAGCCTACCCAGAGCGCTCCCAAGGGGAGGCGGTTGGCTACACGCAGAATTCCGTGCCAAATAAACTTTATTCAAGGAAGGGACCAGTGTGTAGCTAGAGTGTATATTTACTTGGTAGAAATCACAAGGAGGTAGGCTGCATGTTCGCTGGAAACGGGGAACTTATGGCACAAGCCTTGCTTACCACTTTTGAATGCTCCATTCAAGCTGCCTTGAAGCTACCTAAATTACAATTTTAGGACGGGTCTCTAGTGTCTGTAGGCAGGGCTCTGGGAAGGGAACGAGTGTTCTCTACATCAACAGGGTGCTTTCATAGACTGGGTAGGAGCCTCGCCTGCGACACTCTAGAGCTAAAAGGAAACTTGACGTGAGTCCTCTCCTCAAGGTAAAGCCTAGAATAGCCCTGCCGAAGTGGAAGCTTGGAGAGGAGTTCTTGAGGCATTAGTTTCAGGTCTGTTTTCTTTTAAGGTTAGTAAGCTTTTCAAGGCCCTGAGGACCTCGCCTGGGCACCCTATTCCCTGCAAGAACACCCAATACAGGCAGGCTCCACTGGGCTACTAAGAAACATCCAGGCCCGGAAACTTTTCCCATTCACTCTTTGTATTTTGTGTGTAGGCCAACACACTACACTCTTCCTTGGAAGAGCTAGATTTCCTCATCTCTCCAACAGCTCCAGGAAATGTGTTCTCTCACGTCCTACATATCATGCAAATCTGCCTCATTGCCCTAGGCTGACCGGCACTGAGAAACCAAAACTGCTTCACATTCCTTCTACAAAGTCATACCTTAACACCTCATCCTTACAGTCGAAAGTCGGCTTGCGTTTCTGCTGTAACCACAGCACAGTTCTTCCTCTTACACTCCAGGGTTTTAGAAGAAGCTAAGCCCGATAGCCTACCCAGAGCGATCCCTGGGGGAGGCGGTTGGCTACACGCAGAATTACGTGCCAAATAAACTTTATTCAAGGAAGGGACCAGTGTTTAGCTAGAGTGTATATTTACTTGGTAGAAATCACAAGTAGGTAGGCCGCGTGTTCGCTGGAAACGGTGACCTTATGGCACAAGCCTTGCTTTCCCATTTTGAATGCTCCATGCATGCTGCCTTGAAGTAACCTAAATAACAGTTTTAGGACCAGTCTTTAGTCATTGTAGGCAGGGCTCTGGGAAGGGAACGAGTGTTCTCTGCATCAACAGGGTGCTTTCATAGCCTGGGTGGGAGCCTCTCCTCAGACGCCCTAGAGATAAAGGAAACTTGACGTGAGTTCTTTCCTCCAGGTTAAGCCTTGACTAGCCCTGCCGAAGCTGAGCTTGAAGCAGTTTCCTTGTGGCATTTGTTTTAGGTCTGTTTTCTTTTAAGGTTAGTAAGCTTGTCAAGACACCGAGGACCTCTCGTGGGCACCCTATTCCCTGCAAGAGCACCGAGTACCAGCAGGCTCCACTGGGCTACTAAGAAACATCCAGGCCCGGAAACGTTTCCCAGTCACTGTGTATTTTGTGTGTAGGGCAACACACTGCACTCTTCCTTGGAAGAGCTAGATTTCCTCAGCTCTCCAACAACTCCAGGAAATGTGTTCTCTCAATTCCTATATGTCATGCAAATCTCCCTCATTGCCCTAGGCTGAGCAGCACTGAGAAACCAAAACTGCAACGCATTCCTTCTTTAAAGTCAAACCTTAAGACCCCATCCTTACAGGAGAAAGTCGGCTTGCTTTCCTGCTGTAACCAAAGCACAGTTCTTCCTCTTACACTCCAGGGTTTTAGAAGAAGCAGAGCCCGATAGCCTACCCAGAGCGCTCCCAAGGGGAGGCGGTTGGCTACACGCAGAATTCCGTGCCAAATAAACTTTATTCAAGGAAGGGACCAGTGTGTAGCTAGAGTGTATATTTACTTGGTAGAAATCACAAGGAGGTAGGCTGCATGTTCGCTGGAAACGGGGAACTTATGGCACAAGCCTTGCTTACCACTTTTCAATGCTCCATTCAAGCTGCCTTGAAGCTACCTAAATTACAATTTTAGGACGGGTCTCTAGTGTCTGTAGGCAGGGCTCTGGGAAGGGAACGAGTGTTCTCTACATCAACAGGGTGCTTTCATAGACTGGGTAGGAGCCTCGCCTGCGACACTCTAGAGCTAAAAGGAAACTTGACGTGAGTCCTCTCCTCAAGGTAAAGCCTAGAATAGCCCTGCCGAAGTGGAAGCTTGGAGAGGAGTTCTTGAGGCATTAGTTTCAGGTCTGTTTTCTTTTAAGGTTAGTAAGCTTTTCAAGGCCCTGAGGACCTCGCCTGGGCACCCTATTCCCTGCAAGAACACCCAGTACAGGCAGGCTCCACTGGGCTACTAAGAAACATCCAGGCCCGGAAACTTTTCCCATTCACTCTTTGTATTTTGTGTGTAGGCCAACACACTACACACTTCCTTGGAAGAGCTAGATTTCCTCAGCTCTCCAACAGCTCCAGGAAATGTGTTCTCTCACGTCCTACATATCATGCAAATCTGCCTCATTGCCTTAGGCTGACCGGCACTGAGAAACCAAAACTGCTTCACATTCCTTCTACAAAGTCATACCTTAACACCTCATCCTTACAGTCGAAAGTCGGCTTGCGTTTCTGCTGTAACCACAGCACAGTTCTTCCTCTTACACTCCAGGGTTTTAGAAGAAGCTAAGCCCGATAGCCTACCCAGAGCGATCCCTGGGGGAGGCGGTTGGCTACACGCAGAATTACGTGCCAAATAAACTTTATTCAAGGAAGGGACCAGTGTGTAGCTAGAGTGTATATTTACTTGGTAGAAATCACAAGGACGTAGGCTGCATGTTCGCTGGAAACGGGGAACTTATGGCACAAGCCTTGCTTACCACTTTTGAATGCTCCATGCATGCTGCCTTGAAGTTACCTAAATAACAGTTTTAGGACGAGTCTTTAGTCATTGTAGGCAGGGCTCTGGGAAGGGAACGAGTGTTCTCTGCATCAACAGGGTGCTTTCATAGCCTGGGTGGGAGCCTCTCCTCAGACGCCCTAGAGATAAAGGAAACTTGACGTGAGTTCTTTCCTCCAGGTAAAGCCTTGACTAGCCCTGCCGAAGCTGAGCTTGAAGCAGTTTCCTTGTGGCATTTGTTTTAGGTCTGTTTTCTTTTAAGGTTAGTAAGCTTGTCAAGACACCGAGGACCTCTCGTGGGCACCCTATTCCCTGCAAGAGCACCGAGTACCAGCAGGCTCCACTGGGCTACTAAGAAACATCCAGGCCCGGAAACGTTTCCCAGTCACTGTGTATTTTGTGTGTAGGGCAACACACTGCACTCTTCCTTGGAAGAGCTAGATTTCCTCAGCTCTCCAACAACTCCAGGAAATGTGTTCTCTCAATTCCTATATGTCATGCAAATCTCCCTCATTGCCCTAGGCTGAGCAGCACTGAGAAACCAAAACTGCAACGCATTCCTTCTTTAAAGTCAAACCTTAAGACCCCATCCTTACAGGAGAAAGTCGGCTTGCTTTCCTGCTGTAACCAAAGCACAGTTCTTCCTCTTACACTCCAGGGTTTTAGAAGAAGCAGAGCCCGATAGCCTACCCAGAGCGCTCCCAAGGGGAGGCGGTTGGCTACACGCAGAATTCCGTGCCAAATAAACTTTATTCAAGGAAGGGACCAGTGTGTAGCTAGAGTGTATATTTACTTGGTAGAAATCACAAGGAGGTAGGCTGCATGTTGGCTGGAAACGGGGAACGTATGGCACAAGCCTTGCTTACCATTTTTGAATGCTCCATTCAAGCTGCCTTGAAGCTACCTAAATTACAATTTTAGGACGGGTCTCTAGTGTCTGTAGGCAGGGCTCTGGGAAGGGAACGAGTGTTCTCTACATCAACAGGGTGCTTTCATAGACTGGGTAGGAGCCTCACCTGAGACACTCTAGAGCTAAAAGGAAACTTGACGTGAGTCCTCTCCTCAAGGTAAAGCCTAGAATAGCCCTGCCGAAGTGGAAGCTTGGAGCGGAGTTCTTGAGGCATTAGTTTCAGGTCTGTTTTCTTTTAAGGTTAGTAAGCTTTTCAAGGCCCTGAGGACCTCGCCTGGGCACCCTATTCCCTGCAAGAACACCCAGTACCGGCAGGCTCCACTGGGCTACTAAGAAACATCCAGGCCCGGAAACTTTTCCCATTCACTCTTTGTATTTTGTGTGTAGGCCAACACACTACACTCTTCCTTGGAAGAGCTAGATTTCCTCAGCTCTCCAACAGCTCCAGGAAATGTGTTCTCTCACGTCCTACATATCATGCAAATCTGCCTCATTGCCCTAGGCAGACCGGCACTGAGAAACCAAAACTGCTTCACATTCCTTCTACAAAGTCATACCTTAACACCCCATCCTTACAGTCGAAAGTCGGCTTGCGTTTCTGCTGTAACCACAGCACAGTTCTTCCTCTTACACTCCAGGGTTTTAGAAGAAGCTAAGCCCGATAGCCTTCCCAGAGTGATCCCTGGGGGAGGCGGTTGGCTACACGCAGAATTACGTGCCAAATAAACTTTATTTAAGGAAGGGACCAGTGTGTAGCTAGAGTGTATATTTACTTGGTAGAAATCACAAGGAGGTAGGCTGCATGTTCGCTGGAAACGGGGAACTTATGGCACAAGCCTTGCTTACCCATTTTGAATGCTCCATTCAAGCTGCCTTGAAGCTGCCTAAATAACAATTTTAGGACGGGTCTCTAGTCTCTGTAGGCAAGGCTCTGGGAAGGGAACGAGTGTTCTCTACATCAACAGGGTGCTTTCATAGCCTGGGTGGGAGCCTCTCCTCAGACGCTCTACAGCTAAAAGGAAACTTGACGTGAGTCCTTTCCTCAAGGTAAAGCCTAGAATAGCCCTGCCGAAGTGGAAGCTTGGAGCGGAGTCCTTGAGGCATTAGTTTCAGGTCTGTTTCCTTTTAAGGTTAGTAAGCTTTTCAGGACACCGAGGACCTCGCCTGGGCACCTTATTCCCTGGAAGACCACCGAGTACCGGCAGTCTCCACTGGGCTACTAAGAAACATCCAGGCCCGGACACCTTTCCCAGTCACTCTGTGTATTTTGTGTGTAGGCCAACACACTGCACTCTTCCTTGGAAGAGCTAGATTTCCTCAGCTCTCCAACAGCCCCAGGAAATGTGTTCTCTCACGTCCTACATATCATGCAAATCTGCCTCATTGCCCTAGGCTGAGCAGCTCTGAGAAACCAAAACTGCTTCGCATTCCTTCTACAAAGTCATACCTTAAGACCCCATCCTTACAGGAGAAAGTCAGCTTGCGTTTCTGCTGTAACCAAAGCACAGATCTTCCTCTTACACTGCAGGGTTTTAGAAGAAGCTAAGCCAGATAGCCTACCTAGAGCGCTCCTTGGGGGAGGCTGTTGGCTACACGCAGTACTCCGTGCCAAATAAACTTTATTCAAGGAAGGGACCAGTGTTTAGCTAGAGTGTATATTTACTTGGTAGAAATCACAAGTAGGTAGGCCGCGTGTTCGCTGGAAACGGTGACCTTATGGCACAAGCCTTGCTTTCCCATTTTGAATGCTCCATGCATGCTGCCTTGAAGTAACCTAAATAACAGTTTTAGGACCAGTCTTTAGTCATTGTAGGCAGGGCTCTGGGAAGGGAACGAGTGTTCTCTGCATCAACAGGGTGCTTTCATAGCCTGGGTGGGAGCCTCTCCTCAGACGCCCTAGAGATAAAGGAAACTTGACGTGAGTTCTTTCCTCCAGGTAAAGCCTTGACTAGCCCTGCCGAAGCTGAGCTTGAAGCAGTTTCCTTGTGGCATTTGTTTTAGGTCTGTTTTCTTTTAAGGTTAGTAAGCTTGTCAAGACACCGAGGACCTCTCGTGGGCACCCTATTCCCTGCAAGAGCACCGAGTACCAGCAGGCTCCACTGGGCTACTAAGAAACATCCAGGCCCGGAAACGTTTCCCAGTCACTGTGTATTTTGTGTGTAGGGCAACACACTGCACTCTTCCTTGGAAGAGCTAGATTTCCTCAGCTCTCCAACAACTCCAGGCAATGTGTTCTCTCAATTCCTATATGTCATGCAAATCTCCCTCATTGCCCTAGGCTGAGCAGCACTGAGAAACCAAAACTGCAACGCATTCCTTCTTTAAAGTCAAACCTTAAGACCCCATCCTTACAGGAGAAAGTCGGCTTGCTTTCCTGCTGTAACCAAAGCACAGTTCTTCCTCTTACACTCCAGGGTTTTAGAAGAAGCAGAGCCCGATAGCCTACCCAGAGCGCTCCCAAGGGGAGGCGGTTGGCTACACGCAGAATTCCGTGCCAAATAAACTTTATTCAAGGAAGGGACCAGTGTGTAGCTAGAGTGTATATTTACTTGGTAGAAATCACAAGGAGGTAGGCTGCATGTTCGCTGGAAACGGGGAACTTATGGCACAAGCCTTGCTTACCACTTTTCAATGCTCCATTCAAGCTGCCTTGAAGCTACCTAAATTACAATTTTAGGACGGGTCTCTAGTGTCTGTAGGCAGGGCTCTGGGAAGGGAACGAGTGTTCTCTACATCAACAGGGTGCTTTCATAGACTGGGTAGGAGCCTCGCCTGAGACACTCTAGAGCTAAAAGGAAACTTGACGTGAGTCCCCTCCTCAAGGTAAAGCCTAGAATAGCCCTGCCGAAGTGGAAGCTTGGAGAGGAGTTCTTGAGGCATTAGTTTCAGGTCTGTTTTCTTTTAAGGTTAGTAAGCTTTTCAAGGCCCTGAGGACCTCGCCTGGGCACCCTATTCCCTGCAAGAACACCCAGTACCGGCAGGCTCCACTGGGCTACTAAGAAACATCCAGGCCCGGAAACTTTTCCCATTCACTCTTTGTATTTTGTGTGTAGGCCAACACACTACACTCTTCCTTGGAAGAGCTAGATTTCCTCAGCTCTCCAACAGCTCCAGGAAATGTGTTCTCTCACGTCCTACATATCATGCAAATCTGCCTCATTGCCCTAGGCTGACCGGCACTGAGAAACCAAAACTGCTTCACATTCCTTCTACAAAGTCATACCTTAACACCTCATCCTTACAGTCGAAAGTCGGCTTGCGTTTCTGCTGTAACCACAGCACAGTTCTTCCTCTTACACTCCAGGGTTTTAGAAGAAGCTAAGCCCGATAGCCTACCCAGAGCGATCCCTGGGGGAGGCGGTTGGCTACACGCAGAATTACGTGCCAAATAAACTTTATTCAAGGAAGGGACCAGTGTGTAGCTAGAGTGTATATTTACTTGGTAGAAATCACAAGGACGTAGGCTGCATGTTCGCTGGAAACGGGGAACTTATGGCACAAGCCTTGCTTACCACTTTTGAATGCTCCATGCATGCTGCCTTGAAGTTACCTAAATAACAGTTTTAGGACGAGTCTTTAGTCATTGTAGGCAGGGCTCTGGGAAGGGAACGAGTGTTCTCTGCATCAACAGGGTGCTTTCATAGCCTGGGTGGGAGCCTCTCCTCAGACGCCCTAGAGATAAAGGAAACTTGACGTGAGTTCTTTCCTCCAGGTAAAGCCTTGACTAGCCCTGCCGAAGCTGAGCTTGAAGCAGTTTCCTTGTGGCATTTGTTTTAGGTCTGTTTTCTTTTAAGGTTAGTAAGCTTGTCAAGACACCGAGGACCTCTCGTGGGCACCCTATTCCCTGCAAGAGCACCGAGTACCAGCAGGCTCCACTGGGCTACTAAGAAACATCCAGGCCCGGAAACGTTTCCCAGTCACTGTGTATTTTGTGTGTAGGGCAACACACTGCACTCTTCCTTGGAAGAGCTAGATTTCCTCAGCTCTCCAACAACTCCAGGCAATGTGTTCTCTCAATTCCTATATGTCATGCAAATCTCCCTCATTGCCCTAGGCTGAGCAGCACTGAGAAACCAAAACTGCAACGCATTCCTTCTTTAAAGTCAAACCTTAAGACCCCATCCTTACAGGAGAAAGTCGGCTTGCTTTCCTGCTGTAACCAAAGCACAGTTCTTCCTCTTACACTCCAGGGTTTTAGAAGAAGCAGAGCCCGATAGCCTACCCAGAGCGCTCCCAAGGGGAGGCGGTTGGCTACACGCAGAATTCCGTGCCAAATAAACTTTATTCAAGGAAGGGACCAGTGTGTAGCTAGAGTGTATATTTACTTGGTAGAAATCACAAGGAGGTAGGCTGCATGTTCGCTGGAAACGGGGAACTTATGGCACAAGCCTTGCTTACCACTTTTCAATGCTCCATTCAAGCTGCCTTGAAGCTACCTAAATTACAATTTTAGGACGGGTCTCTAGTGTCTGTAGGCAGGGCTCTGGGAAGGGAACGAGTGTTCTCTACATCAACAGGGTGCTTTCATAGACTGGGTAGGAGCCTCGCCTGCGACACTCTAGAGCTAAAAGGAAACTTGACGTGAGTCCCCTCCTCAAGGTAAAGCCTAGAATAGCCCTGCCGAAGTGGAAGCTTGGAGAGGAGTTCTTGAGGCATTAGTTTCAGGTCTGTTTTCTTTTAAGGTTAGTAAGCTTTTCAAGGCCCTGAGGACCTCGCCTGGGCACCCTATTCCCTGCAAGAACACCCAGTACCGGCAGGCTCCACTGGGCTACTAAGAAACATCCAGGCCCGGAAACTTTTCCCATTCACTCTTTGTATTTTGTGTGTAGGCCAACACACTACACTCTTCCTTGGAAGAGCTAGATTTCCTCAGCTCTCCAACAGCTCCAGGAAATGTGTTCTCTCACGTCCTACATATCATGCAAATCTGCCTCATTGCCCTAGGCTGACCGGCACTGAGAAACCAAAACTGCTTCACATTCCTTCTACAAAGTCATACCTTAACACCTCATCCTTACAGTCGAAAGTCGGCTTGTGTTTCTGCTGTAACCACAGCACAGTTCTTCCTCTTACACTCCAGGGTTTTAGAAGAAGCTAAGCCCGATAGCCTACCCAGAGCGATCCCTGGGGGAGGCGGTTGGCTACACGCAGAATTACGTGCCAAATAAACTTTATTCAAGGAAGGGACCAGTGTGTAGCTAGAGTGTATATTTACTTGGTAGAAATCACAAGGACGTAGGCTGCATGTTCGCTGGAAACGGGGAACTTATGGCACAAGCCTTGCTTACCACTTTTGAATGCTCCATGCATGCTGCCTTGAAGTTACCTAAATAACAGTTTTAGGACGAGTCTTTAGTCATTGTAGGCAGGGCTCTGGGAAGGGAAGGAGTGTTCTCTGCATCAACAGGGTGCTTTCATAGCCTGGGTGGGAGCCTCTCCTCAGACGCCCTAGAGATAAAGGAAACTTGACGTGAGTTCTTTCCTCCAGGTAAAGCCTTGACTAGCCCTGCCGAAGCTGAGCTTGAAGCAGTTTCCTTGTGGCATTTGTTTTAGGTCTGTTTTCTTTTAAGGTTAGTAAGCTTGTCAAGACACCGAGGACCTCTCGTGGGCACCCTATTCCCTGCAAGAGCACCGAGTACCAGCAGGCTCCACTGGGCTACTAAGAAACATCCAGGCCCGGAAACGTTTCCCAGTCACTGTGTATTTTGTGTGTAGGGCAACACACTGCACTCTTCCTTGGAAGAGCTAGATTTCCTCAGCTCTCCAACAACTCCAGGAAATGTGTTCTCTCAATTCCTATATGTCATGCAAATCTCCCTCATTGCCCTAGGCTGAGCAGCACTGAGAAACCAAAACTGCAACGCATTCCTTCTTTAAAGTCAAACCTTAAGACCCCATCCTTACAGGAGAAAGTCGGCTTGCTTTCCTGCTGTAACCAAAGCACAGTTCTTCCTCTTACACTCCAGGGTTTTAGAAGAAGCAGAGCCCGATAGCCTACCCAGAGCGCTCCCAAGGGGAGGCGGTTGGCTACACGCAGAATTCCGTGCCAAATAAACTTTATTCAAGGAAGGGACCAGTGTGTAGCTAGAGTGTATATTTACTTGGTAGAAATCACAAGGAGGTAGGCTGCATGTTGGCTGGAAACGGGGAACGTATGGCACAAGCCTTGCTTACCATTTTTGAATGCTCCATTCAAGCTGCCTTGAAGCTACCTAAATTACAATTTTAGGACGGGTCTCTAGTGTCTGTAGGCAGGGCTCTGGGAAGGGAACGAGTGTTCTCTACATCAACAGGGTGCTTTCATAGACTGGGTAGGAGCCTCACCTGAGACACTCTAGAGCTAAAAGGAAACTTGACGTGAGTCCTCTCCTCAAGGTAAAGCCTAGAATAGCCCTGCCGAAGTGGAAGCTTGGAGCGGAGTTCTTGAGGCATTAGTTTCAGGTCTGTTTTCTTTTAAGGTTAGTAAGCTTTTCAAGGCCCTGAGGACCTCGCCTGGGCACCCTATTCCCTGCAAGAACACCCAGTACCGGCAGGCTCCACTGGGCTACTAAGAAACATCCAGGCCCGGAAACTTTTCCCATTCACTCTTTGTATTTTGTGTGTAGGCCAACACACTACACTCTTCCTTGGAAGAGCTAGATTTCCTCAGCTCTCCAACAGCTCCAGGAAATGTGTTCTCTCACGTCCTACATATCATGCAAATCTGCCTCATTGCCCTAGGCAGACCGGCACTGAGAAACCAAAACTGCTTCACATTCCTTCTACAAAGTCATACCTTAACACCCCATCCTTACAGTCGAAAGTCGGCTTGCGTTTCTGCTGTAACCACAGCACAGTTCTTCCTCTTACACTCCAGGGTTTTAGAAGAAGCTAAGCCCGATAGCCTTCCCAGAGTGATCCCTGGGGGAGGCGGTTGGCTACACGCAGAATTACGTGCCAAATAAACTTTATTTAAGGAAGGGACCAGTGTGTAGCTAGAGTGTATATTTACTTGGTAGAAATCACAAGGAGGTAGGCTGCATGTTCGCTGGAAACGGGGAACTTATGGCACAAGCCTTGCTTACCCATTTTGAATGCTCCATTCAAGCTGCCTTGAAGCTGCCTAAATAACAATTTTAGGACGGGTCTCTAGTCTCTGTAGGCAAGGCTCTGGGAAGGGAACGAGTGTTCTCTACATCAACAGGGTGCTTTCATAGCCTGGGTGGGAGCCTCTCCTCAGACGCTCTACAGCTAAAAGGAAACTTGACGTGAGTCCTTTCCTCAAGGTAAAGCCTAGAATAGCCCTGCCGAAGTGGAAGCTTGGAGCGGAGTCCTTGAGGCATTAGTTTCAGGTCTGTTTCCTTTTAAGGTTAGTAAGCTTTTCAGGACACCGAGGACCTCGCCTGGGCACCTTATTCCCTGGAAGACCACCGAGTACCGGCAGTCTCCACTGGGCTACTAAGAAACATCCAGGCCCGGACACCTTTCCCAGTCACTCTGTGTATTTTGTGTGTAGGCCAACACACTGCACTCTTCCTTGGAAGAGCTAGATTTCCTCAGCTCTCCAACAGCCCCAGGAAATGTGTTCTCTCACGTCCTACATATCATGCAAATCTGCCTCATTGCCCTAGGCTGAGCAGCTCTGAGAAACCAAAACTGCTTCGCATTCCTTCTACAAAGTCATACCTTAAGACCCCATCCTTACAGGAGAAAGTCAGCTTGCGTTTCTGCTGTAACCAAAGCACAGATCTTCCTCTTACACTGCAGGGTTTTAGAAGAAGCTAAGCCAGATAGCCTACCTAGAGCGCTCCTTGGGGGAGGCTGTTGGCTACACGCAGTACTCCGTGCCAAATAAACTTTATTCAAGGAAGGGACCAGTGTTTAGCTAGAGTGTATATTTACTTGGTAGAAATCACAAGTAGGTAGGCCGCGTGTTCGCTGGAAACGGTGACCTTATGGCACAAGCCTTGCTTTCCCATTTTGAATGCTCCATGCATGCTGCCTTGAAGTAACCTAAATAACAGTTTTAGGACGAGTCTTTAGTCATTGTAGGCAGGGCTCTGGGAAGGGAACGAGTGTTCTCTGCATCAACAGGGTGCTTTCATAGCCTGGGTGGGAGCCTCTCCTCAGACGCCCTAGAGATAAAGGAAACTTGACGTGAGTTCTTTCCTCCAGGTAAAGCCTTGACTAGCCCTGCCGAAGCTGAGCTTGAAGCAGTTTCCTTGTGGCATTTGTTTTAGGTCTGTTTTCTTTTAAGGTTAGTAAGCTTGTCAAGACACCGAGGACCTCTCGTGGGCACCCTATTCCCTGCAAGAGCACCGAGTACCAGCAGGCTCCACTGGGCTACTAAGAAACATCCAGGCCCGGAAACGTTTCCCAGTCACTGTGTATTTTGTGTGTAGGGCAACACACTGCACTCTTCCTTGGAAGAGCTAGATTTCCTCAGCTCTCCAACAACTCCAGGCAATGTGTTCTCTCAATTCCTATATGTCATGCAAATCTCCCTCATTGCCCTAGGCTGAGCAGCACTGAGAAACCAAAACTGCAACGCATTCCTTCTTTAAAGTCAAACCTTAAGACCCCATCCTTACAGGAGAAAGTCGGCTTGCTTTCCTGCTGTAACCAAAGCACAGTTCTTCCTCTTACACTCCAGGGTTTTAGAAGAAGCAGAGCCCGATAGCCTACCCAGAGCGCTCCCAAGGGGAGGCGGTTGGCTACACGCAGAATTCCGTGCCAAATAAACTTTATTCAAGGAAGGGACCAGTGTGTAGCTAGAGTGTATATTTACTTGGTAGAAATCACAAGGAGGTAGGCTGCATGTTCGCTGGAAACGGGGAACTTATGGCACAAGCCTTGCTTACCACTTTTCAATGCTCCATTCAAGCTGCCTTGAAGCTACCTAAATTACAATTTTAGGACGGGTCTCTAGTGTCTGTAGGCAGGGCTCTGGGAAGGGAACGAGTGTTCTCTACATCAACAGGGTGCTTTCATAGACTGGGTAGGAGCCTCGCCTGAGACACTCTAGAGCTAAAAGGAAACTTGACGTGAGTCCTCTCCTCAAGGTAAAGCCTAGAATAGCCCTGCCGAAGTGGAAGCTTGGAGCGGAGTTCTTGAGGCATTAGTTTCAGGTCTGTTTTCTTTTAAGGTTAGTAAGCTTTTCAAGGCCCTGAGGACCTCGCCTGGGCACCCTATTCCCTGCAAGAACACCCAGTACCGGCAGGCTCCACTGGGCTACTAAGAAACATCCAGGCCCGGAAACTTTTCCCATTCACTCTTTGTATTTTGTGTGTAGGCCAACACACTACACTCTTCCTTGGAAGAGCTAGATTTCCTCAGCTCTCCAACAGCTCCAGGAAATGTGTTCTCTCACGTCCTACATATCATGCAAATCTGCCTCATTGCCCTAGGCAGACCGGCACTGAGAAACCAAAACTGCTTCACATTCCTTCTACAAAGTCATACCTTAACACCCCATCCTTACAGTCGAAAGTCGGCTTGCGTTTCTGCTGTAACCACAGCACAGTTCTTCCTCTTACACTCCAGGGTTTTAGAAGAAGCTAAGCCCGATAGCCTTCCCAGAGTGATCCCTGGGGGAGGCGGTTGGCTACACGCAGAATTACGTGCCAAATAAACTTTATTTAAGGAAGGGACCAGTGTGTAGCTAGAGTGTATATTTACTTGGTAGAAATCACAAGGAGGTAGGCTGCATGTTCGCTGGAAACGGGGAACTTATGGCACAAGCCTTGCTTACCCATTTTGAATGCTCCATTCAAGCTGCCTTGAAGCTGCCTAAATAACAATTTTAGGACGGGTCTCTAGTCTCTGTAGGCAAGGCTCTGGGAAGGGAACGAGTGTTCTCTACATCAACAGGGTGCTTTCATAGCCTGGGTGGGAGCCTCTCCTCAGACGCTCTACAGCTAAAAGGAAACTTGACGTGAGTCCTTTCCTCAAGGTAAAGCCTAGAATAGCCCTGCCGAAGTGGAAGCTTGGAGCGGAGTCCTTGAGGCATTAGTTTCAGGTCTGTTTCCTTTTAAGGTTAGTAAGCTTTTCAGGACACCGAGGACCTCGCCTGGGCACCTTATTCCCTGGAAGACCACCGAGTACCGGCAGTCTCCACTGGGCTACTAAGAAACATCCAGGCCCGGACACCTTTCCCAGTCACTCTGTGTATTTTGTGTGTAGGCCAACACACTGCACTCTTCCTTGGAAGAGCTAGATTTCCTCAGCTCTCCAACAGCCCCAGGAAATGTGTTCTCTCACGTCCTACATATCATGCAAATCTGCCTCATTGCCCTAGGCTGAGCAGCTCTGAGAAACCAAAACTGCTTCGCATTCCTTCTACAAAGTCATACCTTAAGACCCCATCCTTACAGGAGAAAGTCAGCTTGCGTTTCTGCTGTAACCAAAGCACAGATCTTCCTCTTACACTGCAGGGTTTTAGAAGAAGCTAAGCCAGATAGCCTACCTAGAGCGCTCCTTGGGGGAGGCTGTTGGCTACACGCAGTACTCCGTGCCAAATAAACTTTATTCAAGGAAGGGACCAGTGTTTAGCTAGAGTGTATATTTACTTGGTAGAAATCACAAGTAGGTAGGCCGCGTGTTCGCTGGAAACGGTGACCTTATGGCACAAGCCTTGCTTTCCCATTTTGAATGCTCCATGCATGCTGCCTTGAAGTAACCTAAATAACAGTTTTAGGACGAGTCTTTAGTCATTGTAGGCAGGGCTCTGGGAAGGGAACGAGTGTTCTCTGCATCAACAGGGTGCTTTCATAGCCTGGGTGGGAGCCTCTCCTCAGACGCCCTAGAGATAAAGGAAACTTGACGTGAGTTCTTTCCTCCAGGTAAAGCCTTGACTAGCCCTGCCGAAGCTGAGCTTGAAGCAGTTTCCTTGTGGCATTTGTTTTAGGTCTGTTTTCTTTTAAGGTTAGTAAGCTTGTCAAGACACCGAGGACCTCTCGTGGGCACCCTATTCCCTGCAAGAGCACCGAGTACCAGCAGGCTCCACTGGGCTACTAAGAAACATCCAGGCCCGGAAACGTTTCCCAGTCACTGTGTATTTTGTGTGTAGGGCAACACACTGCACTCTTCCTTGGAAGAGCTAGATTTCCTCAGCTCTCCAACAACTCCAGGCAATGTGTTCTCTCAATTCCTATATGTCATGCAAATCTCCCTCATTGCCCTAGGCTGAGCAGCACTGAGAAACCAAAACTGCAACGCATTCCTTCTTTAAAGTCAAACCTTAAGACCCCATCCTTACAGGAGAAAGTCGGCTTGCTTTCCTGCTGTAACCAAAGCACAGTTCTTCCTCTTACACTCCAGGGTTTTAGAAGAAGCAGAGCCCGATAGCCTACCCAGAGCGCTCCCAAGGGGAGGCGGTTGGCTACACGCAGAATTCCGTGCCAAATAAACTTTATTCAAGGAAGGGACCAGTGTGTAGCTAGAGTGTATATTTACTTGGTAGAAATCACAAGGAGGTAGGCTGCATGTTCGCTGGAAACGGGGAACTTATGGCACAAGCCTTGCTTACCACTTTTCAATGCTCCATTCAAGCTGCCTTGAAGCTACCTAAATTACAATTTTAGGACGGGTCTCTAGTGTCTGTAGGCAGGGCTCTGGGAAGGGAACGAGTGTTCTCTACATCAACAGGGTGCTTTCATAGACTGGGTAGGAGCCTCGCCTGAGACACTCTAGAGCTAAAAGGAAACTTGACGTGAGTCCCCTCCTCAAGGTAAAGCCTAGAATAGCCCTGCCGAAGTGGAAGCTTGGAGAGGAGTTCTTGAGGCATTAGTTTCAGGTCTGTTTTCTTTTAAGGTTAGTAAGCTTTTCAAGGCCCTGAGGACCTCGCCTGGGCACCCTATTCCCTGCAAGAACACCCAGTACCGGCAGGCTCCACTGGGCTACTAAGAAACATCCAGGCCCGGAAACTTTTCCCATTCACTCTTTGTATTTTGTGTGTAGGCCAACACACTACACTCTTCCTTGGAAGAGCTAGATTTCCTCAGCTCTCCAACAGCTCCAGGAAATGTGTTCTCTCACGTCCTACATATCATGCAAATCTGCCTCATTGCCCTAGGCTGACCGGCACTGAGAAACCAAAACTGCTTCACATTCCTTCTACAAAGTCATACCTTAACACCTCATCCTTACAGTCGAAAGTCGGCTTGCGTTTCTGCTGTAACCACAGCACAGTTCTTCCTCTTACACTCCAGGGTTTTAGAAGAAGCTAAGCCCGATAGCCTACCCAGAGCGATCCCTGGGGGAGGCGGTTGGCTACACGCAGAATTACGTGCCAAAGAAACTTTATTCAAGGAAGGGACCAGTGTGTAGCTAGAGTGTATATTTACTTGGTAGAAATCACAAGGACGTAGGCTGCATGTTCGCTGGAAACGGGGAACTTATGGCACAAGCCTTGCTTACCACTTTTGAATGCTCCATGCATGCTGCCTTGAAGTTACCTAAATAACAGTTTTAGGACGAGTCTTTAGTCATTGTAGGCAGGGCTCTGGGAAGGGAACGAGTGTTCTCTGCATCAACAGGGTGCTTTCATAGCCTGGGTGGGAGCCTCTCCTCAGACGCCCTAGAGATAAAGGAAACTTGACGTGAGTTCTTTCCTCCAGGTAAAGCCTTGACTAGCCCTGCCGAAGCTGAGCTTGAAGCAGTTTCCTTGTGGCATTTGTTTTAGGTCTGTTTTCTTTTAAGGTTAGTAAGCTTGTCAAGACACCGAGGACCTCTCGTGGGCACCCTATTCCCTGCAAGAGCACCGAGTACCAGCAGGCTCCACTGGGCTACTAAGAAACATCCAGGCCCGGAAACGTTTCCCAGTCACTGTGTATTTTGTGTGTAGGGCAACACACTGCACTCTTCCTTGGAAGAGCTAGATTTCCTCAGCTCTCCAACAACTCCAGGAAATGTGTTCTCTCAATTCCTATATGTCATGCAAATCTCCCTCATTGCCCTAGGCTGAGCAGCACTGAGAAACCAAAACTGCAACGCATTCCTTCTTTAAAGTCAAACCTTAAGACCCCATCCTTACAGGAGAAAGTCGGCTTGCTTTCCTGCTGTAACCAAAGCACAGTTCTTCCTCTTACACTCCAGGGTTTTAGAAGAAGCAGAGCCCGATAGCCTACCCAGAGCGCTCCCAAGGGGAGGCGGTTGGCTACACGCAGAATTCCGTGCCAAATAAACTTTATTCAAGGAAGGGACCAGTGTGTAGCTAGAGTGTATATTTACTTGGTAGAAATCACAAGGAGGTAGGCTGCATGTTGGCTGGAAACGGGGAACGTATGGCACAAGCCTTGCTTACCACTTTTGAATGCTCCATTCAAGCTGCCTTGAAGCTACCTAAATTACAATTTTAGGACGGGTCTCTAGTGTCTGTAGGCAGGGCTCTGGGAAGGGAACGAGTGTTCTCTACATCAACAGGGTGCTTTCATAGACTGGGTAGGAGCCTCGCCTGAGACACTCTAGAGCTAAAAGGAAACTTGACGTGAGTCCTCTCCTCAAGGTAAAGCCTAGACTAGCCCTGCCGAAGTGGAAGCTTGGAGCGGAGTTCTTGAGGCATTAGTTTCAGGTCTGTTTTCTTTTAAGGTTAGTAAGCTTTTCAAGGCCCTGAGGACCTCGCCTGGGCACCCTATTCCCTGCAAGATCACCCAGTACCGGCAGGCTCCACTGGGCTACTAAGAAACATCCAGGCCCGGAAACTTTTCCCATTCACTCTTTGTATTTTGTGTGTAGGCCAACACACTACACTCTTCCTTGGAAGAGCTAGATTTCCTCAGCTCTCCAACAGCTCCAGGAAATGTGTTCTCTCACGTCCTACATATCATGCAAATCTGCCTCATTGCCCTAGGCTGACCGGCACTGAGAAACCAAAACTGCTTCACATTCCTTCTACAAAGTCATACCTTAACACCCCATCCTTACAGTAGAAAGTCGGCTTGCGTTTCTGCTGTAACCACAGCACAGTTCTTCCTCTTACACTCCAGGGTTTTAGAAGAAGCTAAGCCCGATAGCCTACCCAGAGCGATCCCTGGGGGAGGCGGTTGGCTACACGGAGAATTACGTGCCAAATAAACTTTATTTAAGGAAGGGACCAGTGTGTAGCTAGAGTGTATATTTACTTGGTAGAAATCACAAGGAGGTAGGCTGCATGTTCGCTGGAAACGGGGAACTTATGGCACAAGCCTTGCTTACCCATTTTGAATGCTCCATTCAAGCTGCCTTGAAGCTGCCTAAATAACAATTTTAGGACGGGTCTCTAGTCTCTGTAGGCAAGGCTCTGGGAAGGGAACGAGTGTTCTCTACATCAACAGGGTGCTTTCATAGCCTGGGTGGGAGCCTCTCCTCAGACGCTCTACAGCTAAAAGGAAACTTGACGTGAGTCCTTTCCTCAAGGTAAAGCCTAGAATAGCCCTGCCGAAGTGGAAGCTTGGAGCGGAGTCCTTGAGGCATTAGTTTCAGGTCTGTTTCCTTTTAAGGTTAGTAAGCTTTTCAGGACACCGAGGACCTCGCCTGGGCACCTTATTCCCTGGAAGACCACCGAGTACCGGCAGTCTCCACTGGGCTACTAAGAAACATCCAGGCCCGGACACCTTTCCCAGTCACTCTGTGTATTTTGTGTGTAGGCCAACACACTGCACTCTTCCTTGGAAGAGCTAGATTTCCTCAGCTCTCCAACAGCCCCAGGAAATGTGTTCTCTCACGTCCTACATATCATGCAAATCTGCCTCATTGCCCTAGGCTGAGCAGCTCTGAGAAACCAAAACTGCTTCGCATTCCTTCTACAAAGTCATACCTTAAGACCCCATCCTTACAGGAGAAAGTCAGCTTGCGTTTCTGCTGTAACCAAAGCACAGATCTTCCTCTTACACTGCAGGGTTTTAGAAGAAGCTAAGCCAGATAGCCTACCTAGAGCGCTCCTTGGGGGAGGCTATTGGCTACACGCAGAACTCCGTGCCAAATAAACTTTATTCAAGGAAGGGACCAGTGTTTAGCTAGAGTGTATATTTACTTGGTAGAAATCACAAGTAGGTAGGCCGCGTGTTCGCTGGAAACGGTGACCTTATGGCACAAGCCTTGCTTTCCCATTTTGAATGCTCCATGCATGCTGCCTTGAAGTAACATAAATAACAGTTTTAGG
This sequence comes from Balaenoptera physalus, assembly GCF_965194825.1. Taxonomy (NCBI): domain Eukaryota; kingdom Metazoa; phylum Chordata; class Mammalia; order Artiodactyla; family Balaenopteridae; genus Balaenoptera; species Balaenoptera physalus. Next base: position 38,824,407 of record NC_138895.1, on the reverse strand, counting down.
ACCAGTCTTTAGTCATTGTAGGCAGGGCTCTGGGAAGGGAACGAGTGTTCTCTGCATCAACAGGGTGCTTTCATAGCCTGGGTGGGAGCCTCTCCTCAGACGCCCTAGAGATAAAGGAAACTTGACGTGAGTTCTTTCCTCCAGGTAAAGCCTTGACTAGCCCTGCCGAAGCTGAGCTTGAAGCAGTTTCCTTGTGGCATTTGTTTTAGGTCTGTTTTCTTTTAAGGTTAGTAAGCTTGTCAAGACACCGAGGACCTCTCGTGGGCACCCTATTCCCTGCAAGAGCACCGAGTACCAGCAGGCTCCACTGGGCTACTAAGAAACATCCAGGCCCGGAAACGTTTCCCAGTCACTGTGTATTTTGTGTGTAGGGCAACACACTGCACTCTTCCTTGGAAGAGCTAGATTTCCTCAGCTCTCCAACAACTGCAGGCAATGTGTTCTCTCAATTCCTATATGTCATGCAAATCTCCCTCATTGCCCTAGGCTGAGCAGCACTGAGAAACCAAAACTGCAACGCATTCCTTCTTTAAAGTCAAACCTTAAGACCCCATCCTTACAGGAGAAAGTCGGCTTGCTTTCCTGCTGTAACCAAAGCACAGTTCTTCCTCTTACACTCCAGGGTTTTAGAAGAAGCAGAGCCCGATAGCCTACCCAGAGCGCTCCCAAGGGGAGGCGGTTGGCTACACGCAGAATTCCGTGCCAAATAAACTTTATTCAAGGAAGGGACCAGTGTGTAGCTAGAGTGTATATTTACTTGGTAGAAATCACAAGGAGGTAGGCTGCATGTTCGCTGGAAACGGGGAACTTATGGCACAAGCCTTGCTTACCACTTTTCAATGCTCCATTCAAGCTGCCTTGAAGCTACCTAAATTACAATTTTAGGACGGGTCTCTAGTGTCTGTAGGCAGGGCTCTGGGAAGGGAACGAGTGTTCTCTACATCAACAGGGTGCTTTCATAGACTGGGTAGGAGCCTCGCCTGAGACACTCTAGAGCTAAAAGGAAACTTGACGTGAGTCCCCTCCTCAAGGTAAAGCCTAGAATAGCCCTGCCGAAGTGGAAGCTTGGAGAGGAGTTCTTGAGGCATTAGTTTCAGGTCTGTTTTCTTTTAAGGTTAGTAAGCTTTTCAAGGCCCTGAGGACCTCGCCTGGGCACCCTATTCCCTGCAAGAACACCCAGTACCGGCAGGCTCCACTGGGCTACTAAGAAACATCCAGGCCCGGAAACTTTTCCCATTCACTCTTTGTATTTTGTGTGTAGGCCAACACACTACACTCTTCCTTGGAAGAGCTAGATTTCCTCAGCTCTCCAACAGCTCCAGGAAATGTGTTCTCTCACGTCCTACATATCATGCAAATCTGCCTCATTGCCCTAGGCTGACCGGCACTGAGAAACCAAAACTGCTTCACATTCCTTCTACAAAGTCATACCTTAACACCTCATCCTTACAGTCGAAAGTCGGCTTGCGTTTCTGCTGTAACCACAGCACAGTTCTTCCTCTTACACTCCAGGGTTTTAGAAGAAGCTAAGCCCGATAGCCTACCCAGAGCGATCCCTGGGGGAGGCGGTTGGCTACACGCAGAATTACGTGCCAAATAAACTTTATTCAAGGAAGGGACCAGTGTGTAGCTAGAGTGTATATTTACTTGGTAGAAATCACAAGGACGTAGGCTGCATGTTCGCTGGAAACGGGGAACTTATGGCACAAGCCTTGCTTACCACTTTTGAATGCTCCATGCATGCTGCCTTGAAGTTACCTAAATAACAGTTTTAGGACGAGTCTTTAGTCATTGTAGGCAGGGCTCTGGGAAGGGAACGAGTGTTCTCTGCATCAACAGGGTGCTTTCATAGCCTGGGTGGGAGCCTCTCCTCAGACGCCCTAGAGATAAAGGAAACTTGACGTGAGTTCTTTCCTCCAGGTAAAGCCTTGACTAGCCCTGCCGAAGCTGAGCTTGAAGCAGTTTCCTTGTGGCATTTGTTTTAGGTCTGTTTTCTTTTAAGGTTAGTAAGCTTGTCAAGACACCGAGGACCTCTCGTGGGCACCCTATTCCCTGCAAGAGCACCGAGTACCAGCAGGCTCCACTGGGCTACTAAGAAACATCCAGGCCCGGAAACGTTTCCCAGTCACTGTGTATTTTGTGTGTAGGGCAACACACTGCACTCTTCCTTGGAAGAGCTAGATTTCCTCAGCTCTCCAACAACTCCAGGAAATGTGTTCTCTCAATTCCTATATGTCATGCAAATCTCCCTCATTGCCCTAGGCTGAGCAGCACTGAGAAACCAAAACTGCAACGCATTCCTTCTTTAAAGTCAAACCTTAAGACCCCATCCTTACAGGAGAAAGTCGGCTTGCTTTCCTGCTGTAACCAAAGCACAGTTCTTCCTCTTACACTCCAGGGTTTTAGAAGAAGCAGAGCCCGATAGCCTACCCAGAGCGCTCCCAAGGGGAGGCGGTTGGCTACACGCAGAATTCCGTGCCAAATAAACTTTATTCAAGGAAGGGACCAGTGTGTAGCTAGAGTGTATATTTACTTGGTAGAAATCACAAGGAGGTAGGCTGCATGTTGGCTGGAAACGGGGAACGTATGGCACAAGCCTTGCTTACCACTTTTGAATGCTCCATTCAAGCTGCCTTGAAGCTACCTAAATTACAATTTTAGGACGGGTCTCTAGTGTCTGTAGGCAGGGCTCTGGGAAGGGAACGAGTGTTCTCTACATCAACAGGGTGCTTTCATAGACTGGGTAGGAGCCTCGCCTGAGACACTCTAGAGCTAAAAGGAAACTTGACGTGAGTCCTCTCCTCAAGGTAAAGCCTAGAATAGCCCTGCCGAAGTGGAAGCTTGGAGCGGAGTTCTTGAGGCATTAGTTTCAGGTCTGTTTTCTTTTAAGGTTAGTAAGCTTTTCAAGGCCCTGAGGACCTCGCCTGGGCACCCTATTCCCTGCAAGAACACCCAGTACCGGCAGGCTCCACTGGGCTACTAAGAAACATCCAGGCCCGGAAACTTTTCCCATTCACTCTTTGTATTTTGTGTGTAGGCCAACACACTACACTCTTCCTTGGAAGAGCTAGATTTCCTCAGCTCTCCAACAGCTCCAGGAAATGTGTTCTCTCACGTCCTACATATCATGCAAATCTGCCTCATTGCCCTAGGCTGACCGGCACTGAGAAACCAAAACTGCTTCACATTCCTTCTACAAAGTCATACCTTAACACCCCATCCTTACAGTAGAAAGTCGGCTTGCGTTTCTGCTGTAACCACAGCACAGTTCTTCCTCTTACACTCCAGGGTTTTAGAAGAAGCTAAGCCCGATAGCCTACCCAGAGCGATCCCTGGGGGAGGCGGTTGGCTACACGGAGAATTACGTGCCAAATAAACTTTATTTAAGGAAGGGACCAGTGTGTAGCTAGAGTGTATATTTACTTGGTAGAAATCACAAGGAGGTAGGCTGCATGTTCGCTGGAAACGGGGAACTTATGGCACAAGCCTTGCTTACCCATTTTGAATGCTCCATTCAAGCTGCCTTGAAGCTGCCTAAATAACAATTTTAGGACGGGTCTCTAGTCTCTGTAGGCAAGGCTCTGGGAAGGGAACGAGTGTTCTCTACATCAACAGGGTGCTTTCATAGCCTGGGTGGGAGCCTCTCCTCAGACGCTCTACAGCTAAAAGGAAACTTGACGTGAGTCCTTTCCTCAAGGTAAAGCCTAGAATAGCCCTGCCGAAGTGGAAGCTTGGAGCGGAGTCCTTGAGGCATTAGTTTCAGGTCTGTTTCCTTTTAAGGTTAGTAAGCTTTTCAGGACACCGAGGACCTCGCCTGGGCACCTTATTCCCTGGAAGACCACCGAGTACCGGCAGTCTCCACTGGGCTACTAAGAAACATCCAGGCCCGGACACCTTTCCCAGTCACTCTGTGTATTTTGTGTGTAGGCCAACACACTGCACTCTTCCTTGGAAGAGCTAGAATTCCTCAGCTCTCCAACAGCCCCAGGAAATGTGTTCTCTCACGTCCTACATATCATGCAAATCTGCCTCATTGCCCTAGGCTGAGCAGCTCTGAGAAACCAAAACTGCTTCGCATTCCTTCTACAAAGTCATACCTTAAGACCCGATCCTTACAGGAGAAAGTCAGCTTGCGTTTCTGCTGTAACCAAAGCACAGATCTTCCTCTTACACTGCAGGGTTTTAGAAGAAGCTAAGCCAGATAGCCTACCTAGAGCGCTCCTTGGGGGAGGCTGTTGGCTACACGCAGAACTCCGTGCCAAATAAACTTTATTCAAGGAAGGGACCAGTGTTTAGCTAGAGTGTATATTTACTTGGTAGAAATCACAAGTAGGTAGGCCGCGTGTTCGCTGGAAACGGTGACCTTATGGCACAAGCCTTGCTTTCCCATTTTGAATGCTCCATGCATGCTGCCTTGAAGTAACCTAAATAACAGTTTTAGGACCAGTCTTTAGTCATTGTAGGCAGGGCTCTGGGAAGGGAACGAGTGTTCTCTGCATCAACAGGGTGCTTTCATAGCCTGGGTGGGAGCCTCTCCTCAGACGCCCTAGAGATAAAGGAAACTTGACGTGAGTTCTTTCCTCCAGGTAAAGCCTTGACTAGCCCTGCCGAAGCTGAGCTTGAAGCAGTTTCCTTGTGGCATTTGTTTTAGGTCTGTTTTCTTTTAAGGTTAGTAAGCTTGTCAAGACACCGAGGACCTCTCGTGGGCACCCTATTCCCTGCAAGAGCACCGAGTACCAGCAGGCTCCACTGGGCTACTAAGAAACATCCAGGCCCGGAAACGTTTCCCAGTCACTGTGTATTTTGTGTGTAGGGCAACACACTGCACTCTTCCTTGGAAGAGCTAGATTTCCTCAGCTCTCCAACAACTCCAGGCAATGTGTTCTCTCAATTCCTATATGTCATGCAAATCTCCCTCATTGCCCTAGGCTGAGCAGCACTGAGAAACCAAAACTGCAATGCATTCCTTCTTTAAAGTCAAACCTTAAGACCCCATCCTTACAGGAGAAAGTCGGCTTGCTTTCCTGCTGTAACCAAAGCACAGTTCTTCCTCTTACACTCCAGGGTTTTAGAAGAAGCAGAGCCCGATAGCCTACCCAGAGCGCTCCCAAGGGGAGGCGGTTGGCTACACGCAGAATTCCGTGCCAAATAAACTTTATTCAAGGAAGGGACCAGTGTGTAGCTAGAGTGTATATTTACTTGGTAGAAATCACAAGGAGGTAGGCTGCATGTTCGCTGGAAACGGGGAACTTATGGCACAAGCCTTGCTTACCACTTTTCAATGCTCCATTCAAGCTGCCTTGAAGCTACCTAAATTACAATTTTAGGACGGGTCTCTAGTGTCTGTAGGCAGGGCTCTGGGAAGGGAACGAGTGTTCTCTACATCAACAGGGTGCTTTCATAGACTGGGTAGGAGCCTCGCCTGAGACACTCTAGAGCTAAAAGGAAACTTGACGTGAGTCCTCTCCTCAAGGTAAAGCCTAGAATAGCCCTGCCGAAGTGGAAGCTTGGAGAGGAGTTCTTGAGGCATTAGTTTCAGGTCTGTTTTCTTTTAAGGTTAGTAAGCTTTTCAAGGCCCTGAGGACCTCGCCTGGGCACCCTATTCCCTGCAAGAACACCCAGTACCGGCAGGCTACACTGGGCTACTAAGAAACATCCAGGCCCGGAAACTTTTCCCATTCACTCTTTGTATTTTGTGTGTAGGCCAACACACTACACTCTTCCTTGGAAGAGCTAGATTTCCTCAGCTCTCCAACAGCTCCAGGAAATGTGTTCTCTCACGTCCTACATATCATGCAAATCTGCCTCATTGCCCTAGGCTGACCGACACTGAGAAACCAAAACTACTTCACATTCCTTCTACAAAGTCATACCTTAACACCTCATCCTTACAGTAGAAAGTCGGCTTGCGTTTCTGCTGTAACCACAGCACAGTTCTTCCTCTTACACTCCAGGGTTTTAGAAGAAGCTAAGCCCGATAGCCTACCCAGAGCGATCCCTGGGGGAGGCGGTTGGCTACACGCAGAATTACGTGCCAAATAAACTTTATTCAAGGAAGGGACCAGTGTGTAGCTAGAGTGTATATTTACTTGGTAGAAATCACAAGGACGTAGGCTGCATGTTCGCTGGAAACGGGGAACTTATGGCACAAGCCTTGCTTACCACTTTTGAATGCTCCATGCATGCTGCCTTGAAGTTACCTAAATAACAGTTTTAGGACGAGTCTTTAGTCATTGTAGGCAGGGCTCTGGGAAGGGAACGAGTGTTCTCTGCATCAACAGGGTGCTTTCATAGCCTGAGTGGGAGCCTCTCCTCAGACGCCCTAGAGATAAAGGAAACTTGACGTGAGTTCTTTCCTCCAGGTAAAGCCTTGACTAGCCCTGCCGAAGCTGAGCTTGAAGCAGTTTCCTTGTGGCATTTGTTTTAGGTCTGTTTTCTTTTAAGGTTAGTAAGCTTGTCAAGACACCGAGGACCTCTCGTGGGCACCCTATTCCCTGCAAGAGCACCGAGTACCAGCAGGCTCCACTGGGCTACTAAGAAACATCCAGGCCCGGAAACGTTTCCCAGTCACTGTGTATTTTGTGTGTAGGGCAACACACTGCACTCTTCCTTGGAAGAGCTAGATTTCCTCAGCTCTCCAACAACTCCGGGCAATGTGTTCTCTCAATTCCTATATGTCATGCAAATCTCCCTCATTGCCCTAGGCTGAGCAGCACTGAGAAACCAAAACTGCAACGCATTCCTTCTTTAAAGTCAAACCTTAAGACCCCATCCTTACAGGAGAAAGTCGGCTTGCTTTCCTGCTGTAACCAAAGCACAGTTCTTCCTCTTACACTCCAGGGTTTTAGAAGAAGCAGAGCCCGATAGCCTACCCAGAGCGCTCCCAAGGGGAGGCGGTTGGCTACACGCAGAATTCCGTGCCAAATAAACTTTATTCAAGGAAGGGACCAGTGTGTAGCTAGAGTGTATATTTACTTGGTAGAAATCACAAGGAGGTAGGCTGCATGTTCGCTGGAAACGGGGAACTTATGGCACAAGCCTTGCTTACCACTTTTGAATGCTCCATTCAAGCTGCCTTGAAGCTACCTAAATTACAATTTTAGGACGGGTCTCTAGTGTCTGTAGGCAGGGCTCTGGGAAGGGAACGAGTGTTCTCTACATCAACAGGGTGCTTTCATAGACTGGGTAGGAGCCTCGCCTGAGACACTCTAGAGCTAAAAGGAAACTTGACGTGAGTCCTCTCCTCAAGGTAAAGCCTAGAATAGCCCTGCCGAAGTGGAAGCTTGGAGCGGAGTTCTTGAGGCATTAGTTTCAGGTCTGTTTTCTTTTAAGGTTAGTAAGCTTTTCAAGGCCCTGAGGACCTCGCCTGGGCACCCTATTCCCTGCAAGAACACCCAGTACCGGCAGGCTCCACTGGGCTACTAAGAAACATCCAGGCCCGGAAACTTTTCCCATTCACTCTTTGTATTTTGTGTGTAGGCCAACACACTACACTCTTCCTTGGAAGAGCTAGATTTCCTCAGCTCTCCAACAGCTCCAGGAAATGTGTTCTCTCACGTCCTACATATCATGCAAATCTGCCTCATTGCCCTAGGCTGACCGGCACTGAGAAACCAAAACTGCTTCACATTCCTTCTACAAAGTCATACCTTAACACCCCATCCTTACAGTAGAAAGTCGGCTTGCGTTTCTGCTGTAACCACAGCACAGTTCTTCCTCTTACACTCCAGGGTTTTAGAAGAAGCTAAGCCCGATAGCCTACCCAGAGCGATCCCTGGGGGAGGCGGTTGGCTACACGCAGAATTACGTGCCAAATAAACTTTATTTAAGGAAGGGACCAGTGTGTAGCTAGAGTGTATATTTACTTGGTAGAAATCACAAGGAGGTAGGCTGCATGTTCGCTGGAAACGGGGAACTTATGGCACAAGCCTTGCTTACCCATTTTGAATGCTCCATTCAAGCTGCCTTGAAGCTGCCTAAATAACAATTTTAGGACGGGTCTCTAGTCTCTGTAGGCAAGGCTCTGGGAAGGGAACGAGTGTTCTCTACATCAACAGGGTGCTTTCATAGCCTGGGTGGGAGCCTCTCCTCAGACGCTCTACAGCTAAAAGGAAACTTGACGTGAGTCCTTTCCTCAAGGTAAAGCCTAGAATAGCCCTGCCGAAGTGGAAGCTTGGAGCGGAGTCCTTGAGGCATTAGTTTCAGGTCTGTTTCCTTTTAAGGTTAGTAAGCTTTTCAGGACACCGAGGACCTCGCCTGGGCACCTTATTCCCTGGAAGACCACCGAGTACCGGCAGTCTCCACTGGGCTACTAAGAAACATCCAGGCCCGGACACCTTTCCCAGTCACTCTGTGTATTTTGTGTGTAGGCCAACACACTGCACTCTTCCTTGGAAGAGCTAGATTTCCTCAGCTCTCCAACAGCCCCAGGAAATGTGTTCTCTCACGTCCTACATATCATGCAAATCTGCCTCATTGCCCTAGGCTGAGCAGCTCTGAGAAACCAAAACTGCTTCGCATTCCTTCTACAAAGTCATACCTTAAGACCCGATCCTTACAGGAGAAAGTCAGCTTGCGTTTCTGCTGTATCCAAAGCACAGATCTTCCTCTTACACTGCAGGGTTTTAGAAGAAGCTAAGCCAGATAGCCTACCTAGAGCGCTCCTTGGGGGAGGCTGTTGGCTACACGCAGAACTCCGTGCCAAATAAACTTTATTCAAGGAAGGGACCAGTGTTTAGCTAGAGTGTATATTTACTTGGTAGAAATCACAAGTAGGTAGGCCGCGTGTTCGCTGGAAACGGTGACCTTATGGCACAAGCCTTGCTTTCCCATTTTGAATGCTCCATGCATGCTGCCTTGAAGTAACCTAAATAACAGTTTTAGGACCAGTCTTTAGTCATTGTAGGCAGGGCTCTGGGAAGGGAACGAGTGTTCTCTGCATCAACAGGGTGCTTTCATAGCCTGGGTGGGAGCCTCTCCTCAGACGCCCTAGAGATAAAGGAAACTTGACGTGAGTTCTTTCCTCCAGGTAAAGCCTTGACTAGCCCTGCCGAAGCTGAGCTTGAAGCAGTTTCCTTGTGGCATTTGTTTTAGGTCTGTTTTCTTTTAAGGTTAGTAAGCTTGTCAAGACACCGAGGACCTCTCGTGGGCACCCTATTCCCTGCAAGAGCACCGAGTACCAGCAGGCTCCACTGGGCTACTAAGAAACATCCAGGCCCGGAAACGTTTCCCAGTCACTGTGTATTTTGTGTGTAGGGCAACACACTGCACTCTTCCTTGGAAGAGCTAGATTTCCTCAGCTCTCCAACAACTCCAGGCAATGTGTTCTCTCAATTCCTATATGTCATGCAAATCTCCCTCATTGCCCTAGGCTGAGCAGCACTGAGAAACCAAAACTGCAATGCATTCCTTCTTTAAAGTCAAACCTTAAGACCCCATCCTTACAGGAGAAAGTCGGCTTGCTTTCCTGCTGTAACCAAAGCACAGTTCTTCCTCTTACACTCCAGGGTTTTAGAAGAAGCAGAGCCCGATAGCCTACCCAGAGCGCTCCCAAGGGGAGGCGGTTGGCTACACGCAGAATTCCGTGCCAAATAAACTTTATTCAAGGAAGGGACCAGTGTGTAGCTAGAGTGTATATTTACTTGGTAGAAATCACAAGGAGGTAGGCTGCATGTTCGCTGGAAACGGGGAACTTATGGCACAAGCCTTGCTTACCACTTTTCAATGCTCCATTCAAGCTGCCTTGAAGCTACCTAAATTACAATTTTAGGACGGGTCTCTAGTGTCTGTAGCCAGGGCTCTGGGAAGGGAACGAGTGTTCTCTACATCAACAGGGTGCTTTCATAGACTGGGTAGGAGCCTCGCCTGAGACACTCTAGAGCTAAAAGGAAACTTGACGTGAGTCCTCTCCTCAAGGTAAAGCCTAGAATAGCCCTGCCGAAGTGGAAGCTTGGAGAGGAGTTCTTGAGGCATTAGTTTCAGGTCTGTTTTCTTTTAAGGTTAGTAAGCTTTTCAAGGCCCTGAGGACCTCGCCTGGGCACCCTATTCCCTGCAAGAACACCCAGTACCGGCAGGCTCCACTGGGCTACTAAGAAACATCCAGGCCCGGAAACTTTTCCCATTCACTCTTTGTATTTTGTGTGTAGGCCAACACACTACACTCTTCCTTGGAAGAGCTAGATTTCCTCAGCTCTCCAACAGCTCCAGGAAATGTGTTCTCTCACGTCCTACATATCATGCAAATCTGCCTCATTGCCCTAGGCTGACCGACACTGAGAAACCAAAACTACTTCACATTCCTTCTACAAAGTCATACCTTAACACCTCATCCTTACAGTAGAAAGTCGGCTTGCGTTTCTGCTGTAACCACAGCACAGTTCTTCCTCTTACACTCCAGGGTTTTAGAAGAAGCTAAGCCCGATAGCCTACCCAGAGCGATCCCTGGGGGAGGCGGTTGGCTACACGCAGAACTCCGTGCCAAATAAACTTTATTCAAGGAAGGGACCAGTGTTTAGCTAGAGTGTATATTTACTTGGTAGAAATCACAAGTAGGTAGGCCGCGTGTTCGCTGGAAACGGTGACCTTATGGCACAAGCCTTGCTTTCCCATTTTGAATGCTCCATGCATGCTGCCTTGAAGTAACCTAAATAACAGTTTTAGGACCAGTCTTTAGTCATTGTAGGCAGGGCTCTGGGAAGGGAACGAGTGTTCTCTGCATCAACAGGGTGCTTTCATAGCCTGGGTGGGAGCCTCTCCTCAGACGCCCTAGAGATAAAGGAAACTTGACGTGAGTTCTTTCCTCCAGGTAAAGCCTTGACTAGCCCTGCCGAAGCTGAGCTTGAAGCAGTTTCCTTGTGGCATTTGTTTTAGGTCTGTTTTCTTTTAAGGTTAGTAAGCTTGTCAAGACACCGAGGACCTCTCGTGGGCACCCTATTCCCTGCAAGAGCACCGAGTACCAGCAGGCTCCACTGGGCTACTAAGAAACATCCAGGCCCGGAAACGTTTCCCAGTCACTGTGTATTTTGTGTGTAGGGCAACACACTGCACTCTTCCTTGGAAGAGCTAGATTTCCTCAGCTCTCCAACAACTCCGGGCAATGTGTTCTCTCAATTCCTATATGTCATGCAAATCTCCCTCATTGCCCTAGGCTGAGCAGCACTGAGAAACCAAAACTGCAACGCATTCCTTCTTTAAAGTCAAACCTTAAGACCCCATCCTTACAGGAGAAAGTCGGCTTGCTTTCCTGCTGTAACCAAAGCACAGTTCTTCCTCTTACACTCCAGGGTTTTAGAAGAAGCAGAGCCCGATAGCCTACCCAGAGCGCTCCCAAGGGGAGGCGGTTGGCTACACGCAGAATTCCGTGCCAAATAAACTTTATTCAAGGAAGGGACCAGTGTGTAGCTAGAGTGTATATTTACTTGGTAGAAATCACAAGGAGGTAGGCTGCATGTTCGCTGGAAACGGGGAACTTATGGCACAAGCCTTGCTTACCACTTTTGAATGCTCCATTCAAGCTGCCTTGAAGCTACCTAAATTACAATTTTAGGACGGGTCTCTAGTGTCTGTAGGCAGGGCTCTGGGAAGGGAACGAGTGTTCTCTACATCAACAGGGTGCTTTCATAGACTGGGTAGGAGCCTCGCCTGAGACACTCTAGAGCTAAAAGGAAACTTGACGTGAGTCCTCTCCTCAAGGTAAAGCCTAGAATAGCCCTGCCGAAGTGGAAGCTTGGAGCGGAGTTCTTGAGGCATTAGTTTCAGGTCTGTTTTCTTTTAAGGTTAGTAAGCTTTTCAAGGCCCTGAGGACCTCGCCTGGGCACCCTATTCCCTGCAAGAACACCCAGTACCGGCAGGCTCCACTGGGCTACTAAGAAACATCCAGGCCCGGAAACTTTTCCCATTCACTCTTTGTATTTTGTGTGTAGGCCAACACACTACACTCTTCCTTGGAAGAGCTAGATTTCCTCAGCTCTCCAACAGCTCCAGGAAATGTGTTCTCTCACGTCCTACATATCATGCAAATCTGCCTCATTGCCCTAGGCTGACCGGCACTGAGAAACCAAAACTGCTTCACATTCCTTCTACAAAGTCATACCTTAACACCCCATCCTTACAGTAGAAAGTCGGCTTGCGTTTCTGCTGTAACCACAGCACAGTTCTTCCTCTTACACTCCAGGGTTTTAGAAGAAGCTAAGCCCGATAGCCTACCCAGAGCGATCCCTGGGGGAGGCGGTTGGCTACACGCAGAATTACGTGCCAAATAAACTTTATTTAAGGAAGGGACCAGTGTGTAGCTAGAGTGTATATTTACTTGGTAGAAATCACAAGGAGGTAGGCTGCATGTTCGCTGGAAACGGGGAACTTATGGCACAAGCCTTGCTTACCCATTTTGAATGCTCCATTCAAGCTGCCTTGAAGCTGCCTAAATAACAATTTTAGGACGGGTCTCTAGTCTCTGTAGGCAAGGCTCTGGGAAGGGAACGAGTGTTCTCTACATCAACAGGGTGCTTTCATAGCCTGGGTGGGAGCCTCTCCTCAGACGCTTTACAGCTAAAAGGAAACTTGACGTGAGTCCTTTCCTCAAGGTAAAGCCTAGAATAGCCCTGCCGAAGTGCAAGCTTGGAGCGGAGTCCTTGAGGCATTAGTTTCAGGTCTGTTTCCTTTTAAGGTTAGTAAGCTTTTCAGGACACGGAGGACCTCGCCTGGGCACCTTATTCCCTGGAAGACCACCGAGTACCGGCAGTCTCCACTGGGCTACTAAGAAACATCCAGGCCCGGACACCTTTCCCAGTCACTCTGTGTATTTTGTGTGTAGGCCAACACACTGCACTCTTCCTTGGAAGAGCTAGATTTCCTCAGCTCTCCAACAGCCCCAGGAAATTTGTTCTCTCACGTCCTACATATCATGCAAATCTGCCTCATTGCCCTAGGCTGAGCAGCTCTGAGAAACCAAAACTGCTTCGCATTCCTTCTACAAAGTCATACCTTAAGACCCCATCCTTACAGGAGAAAGTCAGCTTGCGTTTCTGCTGTAACCAAAGCACAGATCTTCCTCTTACACTGCAGGGTTTTAGAAGAAGCTAAGCCAGATAGCCTACCTAGAGCGCTCCTTGGGGGAGGCTGTTGGCTACACGCAGAACTCCGTGCCAAATAAACTTTATTCAAGGAAGGGACCAGTGTTTAGCTAGAGTGTATATTTACTTGGTAGAAATCACAAGTAGGTAGGCCGCGTGTTCGCTGGAAACGGTGACCTTATGGCACAAGCCTTGCTTTCCCATTTTGAATGCTCCATGCATGCTGCCTTGAAGTTACCTAAATAACAGTTTTAGGACGAGTCTTTAGTCATTGTAGGCAGGGCTCTGGGAAGGGAACGAGTGTTCTCTGCATCAACAGGGTGCTTTCATAGCCTGGGTGGGAGCCTCTCCTCAGACGCCCTAGAGATAAAGGAAACTTGACGTGAGTTCTTTCCTCCAGGTAAAGCCTTGACTAGCCCTGCCGAAGCTGAGCTTGAAGCAGTTTCCTTGTGGCATTTGTTTTAGGTCTGTTTTCTTTTAAGGTTAGTAAGCTTGTCAAGACACCGAGGACCTCTCGTGGGCACCCTATTCCCTGCAAGAGCACCGAGTACCAGCAGGCTCCACTGGGCTACTAAGAAACATCCAGGCCCGGAAACGTTTCCCAGTCACTGTGTATTTTGTGTGTAGGGCAACACACTGCACTCTTCCTTGGAAGAGCTAGATTTCCTCAGCTCTCCAACAACTCCAGGCAATGTGTTCTCTCAATTCCTATATGTCATGCAAATCTCCCTCATTGCCCTAGGCTGAGCAGCACTGAGAAACCAAAACTGCAACGCATTCCTTCTTTAAAGTCAAACCTTAAGACCCCATCCTTACAGGAGAAAGTCGGCTTGCTTTCCTGCTGTAACCAAAGCACAGTTCTTCCTCTTACACGCCAGGGTTTTAGAAGAAGCAGAGCCCGATAGCCTACCCAGAGCGCTCCCAAGGGGAGGCGGTTGGCTACACGCAGAATTCCGTGCCAAATAAACTTTATTCAAGGAAGGGACCAGTGTGTAGCTAGAGTGTATATTCACTTGGTAGAAATCACAAGGAGGTAGGCTGCATGTTCGCTGTAAACGGGGAACTTATGGCACAAGCCTTGCTTACCACTTTTGAATGCTCCATTCAAGCTGCCTTGAAGCTACCTAAATTACAATTTTAGGACGGGTCTCTAGTGTCTGTAGGCAGGGCTCTGGGAAGGGAACGAGTGTTCTCTACATCACCAGGGTGCTTTCATAGACTGGGTAGGAGCCTCGCCTGAGACACTCTAGAGCTAAAAGGAAACTTGACGTGAGTCCTCTCCTCAAGGTAAAGCCTAGAATAGCCCTGCCGAAGTGGAAGCTTGGAGCGGAGTTCTTGAGGCATTAGTTTCAGGTCTGTTTTCTTTTAAGGTTAGTAAGCTTTTCAAGGCCCTGAGGACCTCGCCTGGGCACCCTATTCCCTGCAAGAACACCCAGTACCGGCAGGCTCCACTGGGCTACTAAGAAACATCCAGGCCCGGAAACTTTTCCCATTCACTCTTTGTATTTTGTGTGTAGGCCAACACACTACACTCTTCCTTGGAAGAGCTAGATTTCCTCAGCTCTCCAACAGCTCCAGGAAATGTGTTCTCTCACGTCCTACATATCATGCAAATCTGCCTCATTGCCCTAGGCTGACCGGCACTGAGAAACCAAAACTGCTTCACATTCCTTCTACAAAGTCATACCTTAACACCCCATCCTTACAGTCGAAAGTCGGCTTGCGTTTCTGCTGTAACCACAGCACAGTTCTTCCTCTTACACTCCAGGGTTTTAGAAGAAGCTAAGCCCGATAGCCTACCCAGAGCGATCCCTGGGGGAGGCGGTTGGCTACACGCAGAATTACGTGCCAAATAAACTTTATTTAAGGAAGGGACCAGTGTGTAGCTAGAGTGTATATTTACTTGGTAGAAATCACAAGGAGGTAGGCTGCATGTTCGCTGGAAACGGGGAACTTATGGCACAAGCCTTGCTTACCCATTTTGAATGCTCCATTCAAGCTGCCTTGAAGCTGCCTAAATAACAATTTTAGGACGGGTCTCTAGTCTCTGTAGGCAAGGCTCTGGGAAGGGAACGAGTGTTCTCTACATCAACAGGGTGCTTTCATAGCCTGGGTGGGAGCCTCTCCTCAGACGCTCTACAGCTAAAAGGAAACTTGACGTGAGTCCTTTCCTCAAGGTAAAGCCTAGAATAGCCCTGCCGAAGTGCAAGCTTGGAGCGGAGTCCTTGAGGCATTAGTTTCAGGTCTGTTTCCTTTTAAGGTTAGTAAGCTTTTCAGGACACGGAGGACCTCGCCTGGGCACCTTATTCCCTGGAAGACCACCGAGTACCGGCAGTCTCCACTGGGCTACTAAGAAACATCCAGGCCCGGACACCTTTCCCAGTCACTCTGTGTATTTTGTGTGTAGGCCAACACACTGCACTCTTCCTTGGAAGAGCTAGATTTCCTCAGCTCTCCAACAGCCCCAGGAAATTTGTTCTCTCACGTCCTACATATCATGCAAATCTGCCTCATTGCCCTAGGCTGAGCAGCTCTGAGAAACCAAAACTGCTTCGCATTCCTTCTACAAAGTCATACCTTAAGACCCCATCCTTACAGGAGAAAGTCAGCTTGCGTTTCTGCTGTAACCAAAGCACAGATCTTCCTCTTACACTGCAGGGTTTTAGAAGAAGCTAAGCCAGATAGCCTACCTAGAGCGCTCCTTGGGGGAGGCTGTTGGCTACACGCAGAACTCCGTGCCCAATAAACTTTATTCAAGGAAGGGACCAGTGTTTAGCTAGAGTGTATATTTACTTGGTAGAAATCACAAGTAGGTAGGCCGCGTGTTCGCTGGAAACGGTGACCTTATGGCACAAGCCTTGCTTTCCCATTTTGAATGCTCCATGCATGCTGCCTTGAAGTTACCTAAATAACAGTTTTAGGACGAGTCTTTATTCATTGTAGGCAGGGCTCTGGGAAGGGAACGAGTGTTCTCTGCATCAACAGGGTGCTTTCATAGCCTGGGTGGGAGCCTCTCCTCAGACGCCCTAGAGATAAAGGAAACTTGACGTGAGTTCTTTCCTCCAGGTAAAGCCTTGACTAGCCCTGCCGAAGCTGAGCTTGAAGCAGTTTCCTTGTGGCATTTGTTTTAGGTCTGTTTTCTTTTAAGGTTAGTAAGCTTGTCAAGACACCGAGGACCTCTCGTGGGCACCCTATTCCCTGCAAGAGCACCGAGTACCAGCAGGCTCCACTGGGCTACTAAGAAACATCCAGGCCCGGAAACGTTTCCCAGTCACTGTGTATTTTGTGTGTAGGGCAACACACTGCACTCTTCCTTGGAAGAGCTAGATTTCCTCAGCTCTCCAACAACTCCAGGAAATGTGTTCTCTCAATTCCTATATGTCATGCAAATCTCCCTCATTGCCCTAGGCTGAGCAGCACTGAGAAACCAAAACTGCAACGCATTCCTTCTTTAAAGTCAAACCTTAAGACCCCATCCTTACAGGAGAAAGTCGGCTTACTTTCCTGCTGTAACCAAAGCACAGTTCTTCCTCTTACACTCCAGGGTTTTAGAAGAAGCAGAGCCCGATAGCCTACCCAGAGCGCTCCCAAGGGGAGGCGGTTGGCTACACGCAGAATTCCGTGCCAAATAAACTTTATTCAAGGAAGGGACCAGTGTGTAGCTAGAGTGTATATTTACTTGGTAGAAATCACAAGGAGGTAGGCTGCATGTTCGCTGGAAACGGGGAACTTATGGCACAAGCCTTGCTTACCACTTTTGAATGCTCCATTCAAGCTGCCTTGAAGCTGCCTAAATAACAATTTTAGGACGGGTCTCTAGTCTCTGTAGGCAAGGCTCTGGGAAGGGAACGAGTGTTCTCTACATCAACAGGGTGCTTTCATAGCCTGGGTGGAAGCCTCTCCTCAGACGCTCTACAGCTAAAAGGAAACTTGACGTGAGTCCTTTCCTCAAGGTAAAGCCTAGAATAGCCCTGCCGAAGTGGAAGCTTGGAGCGGAGTCCTTGAGGCATTAGTTTCAGGTCTGTTTCCTTTTAAGGTTAGTAAGCTTTTCAGGACACCGAGGACCTCGCCTGGGCACCTTATTCCCTGGAAGACCACCGAGTACCGGCAGTCTCCACTGGGCTACTAAGAAACATCCAGGCCCGGAAACCTTTCCCAGTCACTCTGTGTATTTTGTGTGTAGGCCAACACACTGCACTCTTCCTTGGAAGAGCTAGATTTCCTCAGCTCTCCAACAGCCCCAGGAAATGTGTTCTCTCACATCCTACATATCATGCAAATCTGCCTCATTGCCCTAGGCTGAGCAGCTCTGAGAAACCAAAACTGCTTCGCATTCCTTCTACAAAGTCATACCTTAAGACCCCATCCTTACAGGAGAAAGTCAGCTTGCGTTTCTGCTGTAACCAAAGCACAGATCTTCCTCTTACACTGCAGGGTTTTAGAAGAAGCTAAGCCAGATAGCCTACCTAGAGCGCTCCTTGGGGGAGGCTGTTGGCTACACGCAGAACTCCGTGCCAAATAAACTTTATTCAAGGAAGGGACCAGTGTTTAGCTAGAGTGTATATTTACTTGGTAGAAATCACAAGTAGGTAGGCCGCGTGTTCGCTGGAAACGGTGACCTTATGGCACAAGCCTTGCTTTCCCATTTTGAATGCTCCATGCATGCTGCCTTGAAGTTACCTAAATAACAGTTTTAGGACCAGTCTTTAGTCATTGTAGGCAGGGCTCTGGGAAGGGAACGAGTGTTCTCTGCATCAACAGGGTGCTTTCATAGCCTGGGTGGGAGCCTCTCCTCAGACGCCCTAGAGATAAAGGAAACTTGACGTGAGTTCTTTCCTCCAGGTAAAGCCTTGACTAGCCCTGCCGAAGCTGAGCTTGAAGCAGTTTCCTTGTGGCATTTGTTTTAGGTCTGTTTTCTTTTAAGGTTAGTAAGCTTGTCAAGACACCGAGGACCTCTCGTGGGCACCCTATTCCCTGCAAGAGCACCGAGTACCAGCAGGCTCCACTGGGCTACTAAGAAACATCCAGGCCCGGAAACGTTTCCCAGTCACTGTGTATTTTGTGTGTAGGGCAACACACTGCACTCTTCCTTGGAAGAGCTAGATTTCCTCAGCTCTCCAACAACTCCAGGCAATGTGTTCTCTCAATTCCTATATGTCATGCAAATCTCCCTCATTGCCCTAGGCTGAGCAGCACTGAGAAACCAAAACTGCAACGCATTCCTTCTTTAAAGTCAAACCTTAAGACCCCATCCTTACAGGAGAAAGTCGGCTTGCTTTCCTGCTGTAACCAAAGCACAGTTCTTCCTCTTACACGCCAGGGTTTTAGAAGAAGCAGAGCCCGATAGCCTACCCAGAGCGCTCCCAAGGGGAGGCGGTTGGCTACACGCAGAATTCCGTGCCAAATAAACTTTATTCAAGGAAGGGACCAGTGTGTAGCTAGAGTGTATATTCACTTGGTAGAAATCACAAGGAGGTAGGCTGCATGTTCGCTGTAAACGGGGAACTTATGGCACAAGCCTTGCTTACCACTTTTGAATGCTCCATTCAAGCTGCCTTGAAGCTACCTAAATTACAATTTTAGGACGGGTCTCTAGTGTCTGTAGGCAGGGCTCTGGGAAGGGAACGAGTGTTCTCTACATCAACAGGGTGCTTTCATAGACTGGGTAGGAGCCTCGCCTGAGACACTCTAGAGCTAAAAGGAAACTTGACGTGAGTCCTCTCCTCAAGGTAAAGCCTAGAATAGCCCTGCCGAAGTGGAAGCTTGGAGCGGAGTTCTTGAGGCATTAGTTTCAGGTCTGTTTTCTTTTAAGGTTAGTAAGCTTTTCAAGGCCCTGAGGACCTCGCCTGGGCACCCTATTCCCTGCAAGAACACCCAGTACCGGCAGGCTCCACTGGGCTACTAAGAAACATCCAGGCCCGGAAACTTTTCCCATTCACTCTTTGTATTTTGTGTGTAGGCCAACACACTACACTCTTCCTTGGAAGAGCTAGATTTCCTCAGCTCTCCAACAGCTCCAGGAAATGTGTTCTCTCACGTCCTACATATCATGCAAATCTGCCTCATTGCCCTAGGCTGACCGGCACTGAGAGACCAAAACTGCTTCACATTCCTTCTACAAAGTCATACCTTAACCCCCCATCCTTACAGTCGAAAGTCGGCTTGCGTTTCTGCTGTAACCACAGCACAGTTCTTCCTCTTACACTCCAGGGTTTTAGAAGAAGCTAAGCCCGATAGCCTACCCAGAGCGATCCCTGGGGGAGGCGGTTGGCTACACGCAGAATTACGTGCCAAATAAACTTTATTTAAGGAAGGGACCAGTGTGTAGCTAGAGTGTATATTTACTTGGTAGAAATCACAAGGAGGTAGGCTGCATGTTCGCTGGAAACGGGGAACTTATGGCACAAGCCTTGCTTACCCATTTTGAATGCTCCATTCAAGCTGCCTTGAAGCTGCCTAAATAACAATTTTAGGACGGGTCTCTAGTCTCTGTAGGCAAGGCTCTGGGAAGGGAACGAGTGTTCTCTACATCAACAGGGTGCTTTCATAGCCTGGGTGGGAGCCTCTCCTCAGACGCTCTACAGCTAAAAGGAAACTTGACGTGAGTCCTTTCCTCAAGGTAAAGCCCAGAATAGCCCTGCCGAAGTGGAAGCTTGGAGCGGAGTCCTTGAGGCATTAGTTTCAGGTCTGTTTCCTTTTAAGGTTAGTAAGCTTTTCAGGACACCGAGGACCTCGCCTGGGCACCTTATTCCCTGGAAGACCACCGTGTAACTGCAGTCTCCACTGGGCTACTAAGAAACATCCAGGCCCGGACACCTTTCCCAGTCACTCTGTGTATTTTGTGTGTAGGCCAACACACTGCACTCTTCCTTGGAAGAGCTAGATTTCCTCAGCTCTCCAACAGCCCCAGGAAATGTGTTCTCTCACGTCCTACATATCATGCAAATCTGCCTCATTGCCCTAGGCTGAGCAGCTCTGAGAAACCAAAACTGCTTCGCATTCCTTCTACAAAGTCATACCTTAAGACCCCATCCTTACAGGAGAAAGTCAGCTTGCGTTTCTGCTGTAACCAAAGCACAGATCTTCCTCTTACACTGCAGGGTTTTAGAAGAAGCTAAGCCAGATAGCCTACCTAGAGCGCTCCTTGGGGGAGGCTGTTGGCTACACGCAGAACTCCGTGCCAAATAAACTTTATTCAAGGAAGGGACCAGTGTTTAGCTAGAGTGTATATTTACTTGGTAGAAATCACAAGTAGGTAGGCCGCGTGTTCGCTGGAAACGGTGACCTTATGGCACAAGCCTTGCTTTCCCATTTTGAATGCTCCATGCATGCTGCCTTGAAGTTACCTAAATAACAGTTTTAGGACCAGTCTTTAGTCATTGTAGGCAGGGCTCTGGGAAGGGAACGAGTGTTCTCTGCATCAACAGGGTGCTTTCATAGCCTGGGTGGGAGCCTCTCCTCAGACGCCCTAGAGATAAAGGAAACTTGACGTGAGTTCTTTCCTCCAGGTAAAGCCTTGACTAGCCCTGCCGAAGCTGAGCTTGAAGCAGTTTCCTTGTGGCATTTGTTTTAGGTCTGTTTTCTTTTAAGGTTAGTAAGCTTGTCAAGACACCGAGGACCTCTCGTGGGCACCCTATTCCCTGCAAGAGCACCGAGTACCAGCAGGCTCCACTGGGCTACTAAGAAACATCCAGGCCCGGAAACGTTTCCCAGTCACTGTGTATTTTGTGTGTAGGGCAACACACTGCACTCTTCCTTGGAAGAGCTAGATTTCCTCAGCTCTCCAACAACTCCAGGAAATGTGTTCTCTCAATTCCTATATGTCATGCAAATCTCCCTCATTGCCCTAGGCTGAGCAGCACTGAGAAACCAAAACTGCAACGCATTCCTTCTTTAAAGTCAAACCTTAAGACCCCATCCTTACAGGAGAAAGTCGGCTTGCTTTCCTGCTGTAACCAAAGCACAGTTCTTCCTCTTACACGCCAGGGTTTTAGAAGAAGCAGAGCCCGATAGCCTACCCAGAGCGCTCCCAAGGGGAGGCGGTTGGCTACACGCAGAATTCCGTGCCAAATAAACTTTATTCAAGGAAGGGACCAGTGTGTAGCTAGAGTGTATATTCACTTGGTAGAAATCACAAGGAGGTAGGCTGCATGTTCGCTGTAAACGGGGAACTTATGGCACAAGCCTTGCTTACCACTTTTGAATGCTCCATTCAAGCTGCCTTGAAGCTACCTAAATTACAATTTTAGGACGGGTCTCTAGTGTCTGTAGGCAGGGCTCTGGGAAGGGAACGAGTGTTCTCTACATCAACAGGGTGCTTTCATAGACTGGGTAGGAGCCTCGCCTGAGACACTCTAGAGCTAAAAGGAAACTTGACGTGAGTCCTCTCCTCAAGGTAAAGCCTAGAATAGCCCTGCCGAAGTGGAAGCTTGGAGCGGAGTTCTTGAGGCATTAGTTTCAGGTCTGTTTTCTTTTAAGGTTAGTAAGCTTTTCAAGGCCCTGAGGACCTCGCCTGGGCACCCTATTCCCTGCAAGAACACCCAGTACCGGCAGGCTCCACTGGGCTACTAAGAAACATCCAGGCCCGGAAACTTTTCCCATTCACTCTTTGTATTTTGTGTGTAGGCCAACACACTACACTCTTCCTTGGAAGAGCTAGATTTCCTCAGCTCTCCAACAGCTCCAGGAAATGTGTTCTCTCACGTCCTACATATCATGCAAATCTGCCTCATTGCCCTAGGCAGACCGGCACTGAGAAACCAAAACTGCTTCACATTCCTTCTACAAAGTCATACCTTAACCCCCCATCCTTACAGTCGAAAGTCGGCTTGCGTTTCTGCTGTAACCACAGCACAGTTCTTCCTCTTACACTCCAGGGTTTTAGAAGAAGCTAAGCCCGATAGCCTACCCAGAGCGATCCCTGGGGGAGGCGGTTGGCTACACGCAGAATTACGTGCCAAATAAACTTTATTTAAGGAAGGGACCAGTGTGTAGCTAGAGTGTATATTTACTTGGTAGAAATCACAAGGAGGTAGGCTGCATGTTCGCTGGAAACGGGGAACTTATGGCACAAGCCTTGCTTACCCATTTTGAATGCTCCATTCAAGCTGCCTTGAAGCTGCCTAAATAACAATTTTAGGACGGGTCTCTAGTCTCTGTAGGCAAGGCTCTGGGAAGGGAACGAGTGTTCTCTACATCAACAGGGTGCTTTCATAGCCTGGGTGGGAGCCTCTCCTCAGACGCTCTACAGCTAAAAGGAAACTTGACGTGAGTCCTTTCCTCAAGGTAAAGCCCAGAATAGCCCTGCCGAAGTGGAAGCTTGGAGCGGAGTCCTTGAGGCATTAGTTTCAGGTCTGTTTCCTTTTAAGGTTAGTAAGCTTTTCAGGACACCGAGGACCTCGCCTGGGCACCTTATTCCCTGGAAGACCACCGAGTACCGGCAGTCTCCACTGGGCTACTAAGAAACATCCAGGCCCGGACACCTTTCCCAGTCACTCTGTGTATTTTGTGTGTAGGCCAACACACTGCACTCTTCCTTGGAAGAGCTAGATTTCCTCAGCTCTCCAACAGCCCCAGGAAATGTGTTCTCTCACGTCCTACATATCATGCAAATCTGCCTCATTGCCCTAGGCTGAGCAGCTCTGAGAAACCAAAACTGCTTCGCATTCCTTCTACAAAGTCATACCTTAAGACCCCATCCTTACAGGAGAAAGTCAGCTTGCGTTTCTGCTGTAACCAAAGCACAGATCTTCCTCTTACACTGCAGGGTTTTAGAAGAAGCTAAGCCAGATAGCCTACCTAGAGCGCTCCTTGGGGGAGGCTGTTGGCTACACGCAGAACTCCGTGCCAAATAAACTTTATTCAAGGAAGGGACCAGTGTTTAGCTAGAGTGTATATTTACTTGGTAGAAATCACAAGTAGGTAGGCCGCGTGTTCGCTGGAAACGGTGACCTTATGGCACAAGCCTTGCTTTCCCATTTTGAATGCTCCATGCATGCTGCCTTGAAGTTACCTAAATAACAGTTTTAGGACGAGTCTTTAGTCATTGTAGGCAGGGCTCTGGGAAGGGAACGAGTGTTCTCTGCATCAACAGGGTGCTTTCATAGCCTGGGTGGGAGCCTCTCCTCAGACGCCCTAGAGATAAAGGAAACTTGACGTGAGTTCTTTCCTCCAGGTAAAGCCTTGACTAGCCCTGCCGAAGCTGAGCTTGAAGCAGTTTCCTTGTGGCATTTGTTTTAGGTCTGTTTTCTTTTAAGGTTAGTAAGCTTGTCAAGACACCGAGGACCTCTCGTGGGCACCCTATTCCCTGCAAGAGCACCGAGTACCAGCAGGCTCCACTGGGCTACTAAGAAACATCCAGGCCCGGAAACGTTTCCCAGTCACTGTGTATTTTGTGTGTAGGGCAACACACTGCACTCTTCCTTGGAAGAGCTAGATTTCCTCAGCTCTCCAACAACTCCAGGCAATGTGTTCTCTCAATTCCTATATGTCATGCAAATCTCCCTCATTGCCCTAGGCTGAGCAGCACTGAGAAACCAAAACTGCAACGCATTCCTTCTTTAAAGTCAAACCTTAAGACCCCATCCTTACAGGAGAAAGTCGGCTTGCTTTCCTGCTGTAACCAAAGCACAGTTCTTCCTCTTACACTCCAGGGTTTTAGAAGAAGCAGAGCCCGATAGCCTACCCAGAGCGCTCCCAAGGGGAGGCGGTTGGCTACACGCAGAATTCCGTGCCAAATAAACTTTATTCAAGGAAGGGACCAGTGTGTAGCTAGAGTGTATATTTACTTGGTAGAAATCACAAGGAGGTAGGCTGCATGTTCGCTGGAAACGGGGAACTTATGGCACAAGCCTTGCTTACCACTTTTGAATGCTCCATTCAAGCTGCCTTGAAGCTACCTAAATTACAATTTTAGGACGGGTCTCTAGTGTCTGTAGGCAGGGCTCTGGGAAGGGAACGAGTGTTCTCTACATCAACAGGGTGCTTTCATAGACTGGGTAGGAGCCTCGCCTGAGACACTCTAGAGCTAAAAGGAAACTTGACGTGAGTCCTCTCCTCAAGGTAAAGCCTAGAATAGCCCTGCCGAAGTGGAAGCTTGGAGCGGAGTTCTTGAGGCATTAGTTTCAGGTCTGTTTTCTTTTAAGGTTAGTAAGCTTTTCAAGGCCCTGAGGACCTCGCCTGGGCACCCTATTCCCTGCAAGAACACCCAGTACCGGCAGGCTCCACTGGGCTACTAAGAAACATCCAGGCCCGGAAACTTTTCCCATTCACTCTTTGTATTTTGTGTGTAGGCCAACACACTACACTCTTCCTTGGAAGAGCTAGATTTCCTCAGCTCTCCAACAGCTCCAGGAAATGTGTTCTCTCACGTCCTACATATCATGCAAATCTGCCTCATTGCCCTAGGCTGACCGGCACTGAGAAACCAAAACTGCTTCACATTCCTTCTACAAAGTCATACCTTAACACCCCATCCTTACAGTCGAAAGTCGGCTTGCGTTTCTGCTGTAACCACAGCACAGTTCTTCCTCTTACACTCCAGGGTTTTAGAAGAAGCTAAGCCCGATAGCCTACCCAGAGCGATCCCTGGGGGAGGCGGTTGGCTACACGCAGAATTACGTGCCAAATAAACTTTATTTAAGGAAGGGACCAGTGTGTAGCTAGAGTGTATATTTACTTGGTAGAAATCACAAGGAGGTAGGCTGCATGTTCGCTGGAAACGGGGAACTTATGGCACAAGCCTTGCTTTCCCATTTTGAATGCTCCATTCAAGCTGCCTTGAAGCTGCCTAAATAACAATTTTAGGACGGGTCTCTAGTCTCTGTAGGCAAGGCTCTGGGAAGGGAACGAGTGTTCTCTACATCAACAGGGTGCTTTCATAGCCTGGGTGGGAGCCTCTCCTCAGACGCTCTACAGCTAAAAGGAAACTTGACGTGAGTCCTTTCCTCAAGGTAAAGCCTAGAATAGCCCTGCCGAAGTGGAAGCTTGGAGCGGAGTCCTTGAGGCATTAGTTTCAGGTCTGTTTCCTTTTAAGGTTAGTAAGCTTTTCAGGACACGGAGGACCTCGCCTGGGCACCTTATTCCCTGGAAGACCACCGAGTACCGGCAGTCTCCACTGGGCTACTAAGAAACATCCAGGCCCGGAAACTTTTCCCATTCACTCTTTGTATTTTGTGTGTAGGCCAACACACTACACTCTTCCTTGGAAGAGCTAGATTTCCTCAGCTCTCCAACAGCCCCAGGAAATTTGTTCTCTCACGTCCTACATATCATGCAAATCTGCCTCATTGCCCTAGGCTGAGCAGCTCTGAGAAACCAAAACTGCTTCGCATTCCTTCTACAAAGTCATACCTTAAGACCCCATCCTTACAGGAGAAAGTCAGCTTGCGTTTCTGCTGTAACCAAAGCACAGATCTTCCTCTTACACTGCAGGGTTTTAGAAGAAGCTAAGCCAGATAGCCTACCTAGAGCGCTCCTTGGGGGAGGCTGTTGGCTACACGCAGAACTCCGTGCCAAATAAACTTTATTCAAGGAAGGGACCAGTGTTTAGCTAGAGTGTATATTTACTTGGTAGAAATCACAAGTAGGTAGGCCGCGTGTTCGCTGGAAACGGTGACCTTATGGCACAAGCCTTGCTTTCCCATTTTGAATGCTCCATGCATGCTGCCTTGAAGTTACCTAAATAACAGTTTTAGGACCAGTCTTTAGTCATTGTAGGCAGGGCTCTGGGAAGGGAACGAGTGTTCTCTGCATCAACAGGGTGCTTTCATAGCCTGGGTGGGAGCCTCTCCTCAGACGCCCTAGAGATAAAGGAAACTTGACGTGAGTTCTTTCCTCCAGGTAAAGCCTTGACTAGCCCTGCCGAAGCTGAGCTTGAAGCAGTTTCCTTGTGGCATTTGTTTTAGGTCTGTTTTCTTTTAAGGTTAGTAAGCTTGTCAAGACACCGAGGACCTCTCGTGGGCACCCTATTCCCTGCAAGAGCACCGAGTACCAGCAGGCTCCACTGGGCTACTAAGAAACATCCAGGCCCGGAAACGTTTCCCAGTCACTGTGTATTTTGTGTGTAGGGCAACACACTGCACTCTTCCTTGGAAGAGCTAGATTTCCTCAGCTCTCCAACAACTCCAGGAAATGTGTTCTCTCAATTCCTATATGTCATGCAAATCTCCCTCATTGCCCTAGGCTGAGCAGCACTGAGAAACCAAAACTGCAACGCATTCCTTCTTTAAAGTCAAACTTTAAGACCCCATCCTTACAGGAGAAAGTTGGCTTACTATCCTGCTGTAACCAAAGCACAGTTCTTCCTCTTACACTCAAGGGTTTTAGAAGAAGCAGAGCCCGATAGCCTACCCAGAGCGCTCCCAAGGGGAGGCGGTTGGCTACACGCAGAATTCCGTGCCAAATAAACTTTATTCAAGGAAGGGACCAGTGTGTAGCTAGAGTGTATATTTACTTGGTAGAAATCACAAGGAGGTAGGCTGCATGTTCGCTGGAAACGGGGAACTTATGGCACAAGCCTTGCTTACCACTTTTGAATGCTCCATTCAAGCTGCCTTGAAGCTACCTAAATAACAATTTTAGGACGGGTCTCTAGTCTCTGTAGGCAAGGCTCTGGGAAGGGAACGAGTGTTCTCTACATCAACAGGGTGCTTTCATAGCCTGGGTGGAAGCCTCTCCTCAGACGCTCTACAGCTAAAAGGAAACTTGACGTGAGTCCTTTCCTCAAGGTAAAGCCTAGAATAGCCCTGCCGAAGTGGAAGCTTGGAGCGGAGTCCTTGAGGCATTAGTTTCAGGTCTGTTTCCTTTTAAGGTTAGTAAGCTTTTCAGGACACCGAGGACCTCGCCTGGGCACCTTATTCCCTGGAAGACCACCGAGTACCGGCAGTCTCCACTGGGCTACTAAGAAACATCCAGGCCCGGAAACCTTTCCCAGTCACTCTGTGTATTTTGTGTGTAGGCCAACACACTGCACTCTTCCTTGGAAGAGCTAGATTTCCTCAGCTCTCCAACAGCCCCAGGAAATGTGTTCTCTCACGTCCTACATATCATGCAAATCTGCCTCATTGCCCTAGGCTGAGCAGCTCTGAGAAACCAAAACTGCTTCGCATTCCTTCTACAAAGTCATACCTTAAGACCCCATCCTTACAGGAGAAAGTCAGCTTGCGTTTCTGCTGTAACCAAAGCACAGATCTTCCTCTTACACTGCAGGGTTTTAGAAGAAGCTAAGCCAGATAGCCTACCTAGAGCGCTCCTTGGGGGAGGCTGTTGTCTACACGCAGAACTCCGTGCCAAATAAACTTTATTCAAGGAAGGGACCAGTGTTTAGCTAGAGTGTATATTTACTTGGTAGAAATCACAAGTAGGTAGGCCGCGTGTTCGCTGGAAACGGTGACCTTATGGCACAAGCCTTGCTTTCCCATTTTGAATGCTCCATGCATGCTGCCTTGAAGTTACCTAAATAACAGTTTTAGGACGAGTCTTTAGTCATTGTAGGCAGGGCTCTGGGAAGGGAACGAGTGTTCTCTGCATCAACAGGGTGCTTTCATAGCCTGGGTGGGAGCCTCTCCTCAGACGCCCTAGAGATAAAGGAAACTTGACGTGAGTTCTTTCCTCCAGGTAAAGCCTTGACTAGCCCTGCCGAAGCTGAGCTTGAAGCAGTTTCCTTGTGGCATTTGTTTTAGGTCTGTTTTCTTTTAAGGTTAGTAAGCTTGTCAAGACACCGAGTACCTCTCGTGGGCACCCTATTCCCTGCAAGAGCACCGAGGACCAGCAGGCTCCACTGGGCTACTAAGAAACATCCAGGCCCGGAAACGTTTCCCAGTCACTGTGTATTTTGTGTGTAGGGCAACACACTGCACTCTTCCTTGGAAGAGCTAGATTTCCTCAGCTCTCCAACAACTCCAGGCAATGTGTTCTCTCAATTCCTATATGTCATGCAAATCTCCCTCATTGCCCTAGGCTGAGCAGCACTGAGAAACCAAAACTGCAACGCATTCCTTCTTTAAAGTCAAACCTTAAGACCCCATCCTTACAGGAGAAAGTCGGCTTGCTTTCCTGCTGTAACCAAAGCACAGTTCTTCCTCTTACACTCCAGGGTTTTAGAAGAAGCAGAGCCCGATAGCCTACCCAGAGCGCTCCCAAGGGGAGGCGGTTGGCTACACGCAGAATTCCGTGCCAAATAAACTTTATTCAAGGAAGGGACCAGTGTGTAGCTAGAGTGTATATTCACTTGGTAGAAATCACAAGGAGGTAGGCTGCATGTTCGCTGGAAACGGGGAACTTATGGCACAAGCCTTGCTTACCACTTTTGAATGCTCCATTCAAGCTGCCTTGAAGCTACCTAAATTACAATTTTAGGACGGGTCTCTAGTGTCTGTAGGCAGGGCTCTGGGAAGGGAACGAGTGTTCTCTACATCAACAGGGTGCTTTCATAGACTGGGTAGGAGCCTCGCCTGAGACACTCTAGAGCTAAAAGGAAACTTGACGTGAGTCCTCTCCTCAAGGTAAAGCCTAGAATAGCCCTGCCGAAGTGGAAGCTTGGAGCGGAGTTCTTGAGGCATTAGTTTCAGGTCTGTTTTCTTTTAAGGTTAGTAAGCTTTTCAAGGCCCTGAGGACCTCGCCTGGGCACCCTATTCCCTGCAAGAACACCCAGTACCGGCAGGCTCCACTGGGCTACTAAGAAACATCCAGGCCCGGAAACTTTTCCCATTCACTCTTTGTATTTTGTGTGTAGGCCAACACACTACACTCTTCCTTGGAAGAGCTAGATTTCCTCAGCTCTCCAACAGCTCCAGGAAATGTGTTCTCTCACGTCCTACATATCATGCAAATCTGCCTCATTGCCCTAGGCTGACCGGCACTGAGAAACCAAAACTGCTTCACATTCCTTCTACAAAGTCATACCTTAACACCCCATCCTTACAGTCGAAAGTCGGCTTGCGTTTCTGCTGTAACCACAGCACAGTTCTTCCTCTTACACTCCAGGGTTTTAGAAGAAGCTAAGCCGGATAGCCTACCCAGAGCGATCCCTGGGGGAGGCGGTTGGCTACACGCAGAATTACGTGCCAAATAAACTTTATTTAAGGAAGGGACCAGTGTGTAGCTAGAGTGTATATTTACTTGGTAGAAATCACAAGGAGGTAGGCTGCATGTTCGCTGGAAACGGGGAACTTATGGCACAAGCCTTGCTTACCCATTTTGAATGCTCCATTCAAGCTGCCTTGAAGCTGCCTAAATAACAATTTTAGGACGGGTCTCTAGTCTCTGTAGGCAAGGCTCTGGGAAGGGAACGAGTGTTCTCTACATCAACAGGGTGCTTTCATAGCCTGGGTGGGAGCCTCTCCTCAGACGCTCTACAGCTAAAAGGAAACTTGACGTGAGTCCTTTCCTCAAGGTAAAGCCCAGAATAGCCCTGCCGAAGTGGAAGCTTGGAGCGGAGTCCTTGAGGCATTAGTTTCAGGTCTGTTTCCTTTTAAGGTTAGTAAGCTTTTCAGGACACCGAGGACCTCGCCTGGGCACCTTATTCCCTGGAAGACCACCGAGTACCGGCAGTCTCCACTGGGCTACTAAGAAACATCCAGGCCCGGACACCTTTCCCAGTCACTCTGTGTATTTTGTGTGTAGGCCAACACACTGCACTCTTCCTTGGAAGAGCTAGATTTCCTCAGCTCTCCAACAGCCCCAGGAAATTTGTTCTCTCACGTCCTACATATCATGCAAATCTGCCTCATTGCCCTAGGCTGAGCAGCTCTGAGAAACCAAAACTGCTTCGCATTCCTTCTACAAAGTCATACCTTAAGACCCCATCCTTACAGGAGAAAGTCAGCTTGCGTTTCTGCTGTAACCAAAGCACAGATCTTCCTCTTACACTGCAGGGTTTTAGAAGAAGCTAAGCCAGATAGCCTACCTAGAGCGCTCCTTGGGGGAGGCTGTTGGCTACACGCAGAACTCCGTGCCAAATAAACTTTATTCAAGGAAGGGACCAGTGTGTAGCTAGAGTGTATATTTACTTGGTAGAAATCACAAGTAGGTAGGCCGCGTGTTCGCTGGAAACGGTGACCTTATGGCACAAGCCTTGCTTTCCCATTTTGAATGCTCCATGCATGCTGCCTTGAAGTTACCTAAATAACAGTTTTAGGACGAGTCTTTAGTCATTGTAGGCAGGGCTCTGGGAAGGGAACGAGTGTTCTCTGCATCAACAGGGTGCTTTCATAGCCTGGGTGGGAGCCTCTCCTCAGACGCCCTAGAGATAAAGGAAACTTGACGTGAGTTCTTTCCTCCAGGTAAAGCCTTGACTAGCCCTGCCGAAGCTGAGCTTGAAGCAGTTTCCTTGTGGCATTTGTTTTAGGTCTGTTTTCTTTTAAGGTTAGTAAGCTTGTCAAGACACCGAGGACCTCTCGTGGGCACCCTATTCCCTGCAAGAGCACCGAGTACCAGCAGGCTCCACTGGGCTACTAAAAAACATCCAGGCCCGGAAACGTTTCCCAGTCACTGTGTATTTTGTGTGTAGGGCAACACACTGCACTCTTCCTTGGAAGAGCTAGATTTCCTCAGCTCTCCAACAACTCCAGGCAATGTGTTCTCTCAATTCCTATATGTCATGCAAATCTCCCTCATTGCCCTAGGCTGAGCAGCACTGAGAAACCAAAACTGCAACGCATTCCTTCTTTAAAGTCAAACCTTAAGACCCCATCCTTACAGGAGAAAGTCGGCTTGCTTTCCTGCTGTAACCAAAGCACAGTTCTTCCTCTTACACTCCAGGGTTTTAGAAGAAGCAGAGCCCGATAGCCTACCCAGAGCGCTCCCAAGGGGAGGCGGTTGGCTACACGCAGAATTCCGTGCCAAATAAACTTTATTCAAGGAAGGGACCAGTGTGTAGCTAGAGTGTATATTTACTTGGTAGAAATCACAAGGAGGTAGGCTGCATGTTCGCTGGAAACGGGGAACTTATGGCACAAGCCTTGCTTACCACTTTTGAATGCTCCATTCAAGCTGCCTTGAAGCTACCTAAATTACAATTTTAGGACGGGTCTCTAGTGTCTGTAGGCAGGGCTCTGGGAAGGGAACGAGTGTTCTCTACATCAACAGGGTGCTTTCATAGACTGGGTAGGAGCCTCGCCTGAGACACTCTAGAGCTAAAAGGAAACTTGACGTGAGTCCTCTCCTCAAGGTAAAGCCTAGAATAGCCCTGCCGAAGTGGAAGCTTGGAGCGGAGTTCTTGAGGCATTAGTTTCAGGTCTGTTTTCTTTTAAGGTTAGTAAGCTTTTCAAGGCCCTGAGGACCTCGCCTGGGCACCCTATTCCCTGCAAGAACACCCAGTACCGGCAGGCTCCACTGGGCTACTAAGAAACATCCAGGCCCGGAAACTTTTCCCATTCACTCTTTGTATTTTGTGTGTAGGCCAACACACTACACTCTTCCTTGGAAGAGCTAGATTTCCTCAGCTCTCCAACAGCTCCAGGAAATGTGTTCTCTCACGTCCTACATATCATGCAAATCTGCCTCATTGCCCTAGGCTGACCGGCACTGAGAAACCAAAACTGCTTCACATTCCTTCTACAAAGTCATACCTTAACACCCCATCCTTACAGTCGAAAGTCGGCTTGCGTTTCTGCTGTAACCACAACACAGTTCTTCCTCTTACACTCCAGGGTTTTAGAAGAAGCTAAGCCCGATAGCCTACCCAGAGCGATCCCTGGGGGAGGCGGTTGGCTACACGCAGAATTACGTGCCAAATAAACTTTATTTAAGGAAGGGACCAGTGTGTAGCTAGAGTGTATATTTACTTGGTAGAAATCACAAGGAGGTAGGCTGCATGTTCGCTGGAAACGGGGAACTTATGGCACAAGCCTTGCTTACCCATTTTGAATGCTCCATTCAAGCTGCCTTGAAGCTGCCTAAATAACAATTTTAGGACGGGTCTCTAGTCTCTGTAGGCAAGGCTCTGGGAAGGGAACGAGTGTTCTCTACATCAACAGGGTGCTTTCATAGCCTGGGTGGGAGCCTCTCCTCAGACGCTCTACAGCTAAAAGGAAACTTGACGTGAGTCCTTTCCTCAAGGTAAAGCCTAGAATAGCCCTGCCGAAGTGGAAGCTTGGAGCGGAGTCCTTGAGGCATTAGTTTCAGGTCTGTTTCCTTTTAAGGTTAGTAAGCTTTTCAGGACACCGAGGACCTCGCCTGGGCACCTTATTCCCTGGAAGACCACCGAGTACCGGCAGTCTCCACTGGGCTACTAAGAAACATCCAGGCCCGGAAACCTTTCCCAGTCACTCTGTGTATTTTGTGTGTAGGCCAACACACTGCACTCTTCCTTGGAAGAGCTAGATTTCCTCAGCTCTCCAACAGCCCCAGGAAATGTGTTCTCTCACGTCCTACATATCATGCAAATCTGCCTCATTGCCCTAGGCTGAGCAGCTCTGAGAAACCAAAACTGCTTCGCATTCCTTCTACAAAGTCATACCTTAAGACCCCATCCTTACAGGAGAAAGTCAGCTTGCGTTTCTGCTGTAACCAAAGCACAGATCTTCCTCTTACACTGCAGGGTTTTAGAAGAAGCTAAGCCAGATAGCCTACCTAGAGCGCTCCTTGGGGGAGGCTGTTGGCTACACGCAGAACTCCGTGCCAAATAAACTTTATTCAAGGAAGGGACCAGTGTTTAGCTAGAGTGTATATTTACTTGGTAGAAATCACAAGTAGGTAGGCCGCGTGTTCGCTGGAAACGGTGACCTTATGGCACAAGCCTTGCTTTCCCATTTTGAATGCTCCATGCATGCTGCCTTGAAGTTACCTAAATAACAGTTTTAGGACGAGTCTTTAGTCATTGTAGGCAGGGCTCTGGGAAGGGAACGAGTGTTCTCTGCATCAACAGGGTGCTTTCATAGCCTGGGTGGGAGCCTCTCCTCAGACGCCCTAGAGATAAAGGAAACTTGACGTGAGTTCTTTCCTCCAGGTAAAGCCTTGACTAGCCCTGCCGAAGCTGAGCTTGAAGCAGTTTCCTTGTGGCATTTGTTTTAGGTCTGTTTTCTTTTAAGGTTAGTAAGCTTGTCAAGACACCGAGGACCTCTCGTGGGCACCCTATTCCCTGCAAGAGCACCGAGTACCAGCAGGCTCCACTGGGCTACTAAAAAACATCCAGGCCCGGAAACGTTTCCCAGTCACTGTGTATTTTGTGTGTAGGGCAACACACTGCACTCTTCCTTGGAAGAGCTAGATTTCCTCAGCTCTCCAACAACTCCAGGCAATGTGTTCTCTCAATTCCTATATGTCATGCAAATCTCCCTCATTGCCCTAGGCTGAGCAGCACTGAGAAACCAAAACTGCAACGCATTCCTTCTTTAAAGTCAAACCTTAAGACCCCATCCTTACAGGAGAAAGTCGGCTTGCTTTCCTGCTGTAACCAAAGCACAGTTCTTCCTCTTACACTCCAGGGTTTTAGAAGAAGCAGAGCCCGATAGCCTACCCAGAGCGCTCCCAAGGGGAGGCGGTTGGCTACACGCAGAATTCCGTGCCAAATAAACTTTATTCAAGGAAGGGACCAGTGTGTAGCTAGAGTGTATATTTACTTGGTAGAAATCACAAGGAGGTAGGCTGCATGTTCGCTGGAAACGGGGAACTTATGGCACAAGCCTTGCTTACCACTTTTGAATGCTCCATTCAAGCTGCCTTGAAGCTACCTAAATTACAATTTTAGGACGGGTCTCTAGTGTCTGTAGGCAGGGCTCTGGGAAGGGAACGAGTGTTCTCTACATCAACAGGGTGCTTTCATAGACTGGGTAGGAGCCTCGCCTGAGACACTCTAGAGCTAAAAGGAAACTTGACGTGAGTCCTCTCCTCAAGGTAAAGCCTAGAATAGCCCTGCCGAAGTGGAAGCTTGGAGCGGAGTTCTTGAGGCATTAGTTTCAGGTCTGTTTTCTTTTAAGGTTAGTAAGCTTTTCAAGGCCCTGAGGACCTCGCCTGGGCACCCTATTCCCTGCAAGAACACCCAGTACCGGCAGGCTCCACTGGGCTACTAAGAAACATCCAGGCCCGGAAACTTTTCCCATTCACTCTTTGTATTTTGTGTGTAGGCCAACACACTACACTCTTCCTTGGAAGAGCTAGATTTCCTCAGCTCTCCAACAGCTCCAGGAAATGTGTTCTCTCACGTCCTACATATCATGCAAATCTGCCTCATTGCCCTAGGCTGACCGGCACTGAGAAACCAAAACTGCTTCACATTCCTTCTACAAAGTCATACCTTAACACCCCATCCTTACAGTCGAAAGTCGGCTTGCGTTTCTGCTGTAACCACAGCACAGTTCTTCCTCTTACACTCCAGGGTTTTAGAAGAAGCTAAGCCCGATAGCCTACCCAGAGCGATCCCTGGGGGAGGCGGTTGGCTACACGC
This sequence comes from Balaenoptera physalus, assembly GCF_965194825.1. NCBI lineage: Eukaryota > Metazoa > Chordata > Mammalia > Artiodactyla > Balaenopteridae > Balaenoptera > Balaenoptera physalus. Next base: position 38,789,952 of record NC_138895.1, on the reverse strand, counting down.
AGAATTACGTGCCAAATAAACTTTATTTAAGGAAGGGACCAGTGTGTAGCTAGAGTGTATATTTACTTGGTAGAAATCACAAGGAGGTAGGCTGCATGTTCGCTGGAAACGGGGAACTTATGGCACAAGCCTTGCTTACCCATTTTGAATGCTCCATTCAAGCTGCCTTGAAGCTGCCTAAATAACAATTTTAGGACGGGTCTCTAGTCTCTGTAGGCAAGGCTCTGGGAAGGGAACGAGTGTTCTCTACATCAACAGGGTGCTTTCATAGCCTGGGTGGGAGCCTCTCCTCAGACGCTCTACAGCTAAAAGGAAACTTGACGTGAGTCCTTTCCTCAAGGTAAAGCCCAGAATAGCCCTGCCGAAGTGGAAGCTTGGAGCGGAGTCCTTGAGGCATTAGTTTCAGGTCTGTTTCCTTTTAAGGTAGTAAGCTTTTCAGGACACCGAGGACCTCGCCTGGGCACCTTATTCCCTGGAAGACCACCGAGTACCGGCAGTCTCCACTGGGCTACTAAGAAACATCCAGGCCCGGACACCTTTCCCAGTCACTCTGTGTATTTTGTGTGTAGGCCAACACACTGCACTCTTCCTTGGAAGAGCTAGATTTCCTCAGCTCTCCAACAGCCCCAGGAAATGTGTTCTCTCACGTCCTACATATCATGCAAATCTGCCTCATTGCCCTAGGCTGAGCAGCTCTGAGAAACCAAAACTGCTTCGCATTCCTTCTACAAAGTCATACCTTAAGACCCGATCCTTACAGGAGAAAGTCAGCTTGCGTTTCTGCTGTAACCAAAGCACAGATCTTCCTCTTACACTGCAGGGTTTTAGAAGAAGCTAAGCCAGATAGCCTACCTAGAGCGCTCCTTGGGGGAGGCTGTTGGCTACACGCAGAACTCCGTGCCAAATAAACTTTATTCAAGGAAGGGACCAGTGTTTAGCTAGAGTGTATATTTACTTGGTAGAAATCACAAGTAGGTAGGCCGCGTGTTCGCTGGAAACGGTGACCTTATGGCACAAGCCTTGCTTTCCCATTTTGAATGCTCCATGCATGCTGCCTTGAAGTAACCTAAATAACAGTTTTAGGACCAGTCTTTAGTCATTGTAGGCAGGGCTCTGGGAAGGGAACGAGTGTTCTCTGCATCAAAAGGGTGCTTTCATAGCCTGGGTGGGAGCCTCTCCTCAGACGCCCTAGAGATAAAGGAAACTTGACGTGAGTTCTTTCCTCCAGGTAAAGCCTTGACTAGCCCTGCCGAAGCTGAGCTTGAAGCAGTTTCCTTGTGGCATTTGTTTTAGGTCTGTTTTCTTTTAAGGTTAGTAAGCTTGTCAAGACACCGAGGACCTCTCGTGGGCACCCTATTCCCTGCAAGAGCACCGAGTACCAGCAGGCTCCACTGGGCTACTAAGAAACATCCAGGCCCGGAAACGTTTCCCAGTCACTGTGTATTTTGTGTGTAGGGCAACACACTGCACTCTTCCTTGGAAGAGCTAGATTTCCTCAGCTCTACAACAACTCCAGGCAATGTGTTCTCTCAATTCCTATATGTCATGCAAATCTCCCTCATTGCCCTAGGCTGAGCAGCACTGAGAAACGAAAACTGCAACGCATTCCTTCTTTAAAGTCAAACCTTAAGACCCCATCCTTACAGGAGAAAGTCGGCTTACTTTCCTGCTGTAACCAAAGCACAGTTCTTCCTCTTACACTCAAGGGTTTTAGAAGAAGCAGAGCCCGATAGCCTACCCAGAGCGCTCCCAAGGGGAGGCGGTTGGCTACACGCAGAATTCCGTGCCAAATAAACTTTATTCAAGGAAGGGACCAGTGTGTAGCTAGAGTGTACATTCACTTGGTAGAAATCACAAGGAGGTAGGCTGCATGTTCGCTGTAAACGGGGAACTTATGGCACAAGCCTTGCTTACCACTTTTGAATGCTCCATTCAAGCTGCCTTGAAGCTACCTAAATTACAATTTTAGGACGGGTCTCTAGTGTCTGTAGGCAGGGCTCTGGGAAGGGAACGAGTGTTCTCTACATCAACAGGGTGCTTTCATAGACTGGGTAGGAGCCTCGCCTGAGACACTCTAGAGCTAAAAGGAAACTTGACGTGAGTCCTCTCCTCAAGGTTAAGCCTAGAATAGCCCTGCCGAAGTGGAAGCTTGGAGCGGAGTTCTTGAGGCATTAGTTTCAGGTCTGTTTTCTTTTAAGGTTAGTAAGCTTTTCAAGGCCCTGAGGACCTCGCCTGGGCACCCTATTCCCTGCAAGAACACCCAGTACCGGCAGGCTCCACTGGGCTACTAAGAAACATCCAGGCCCGGAAACTTTTCCCATTCACTCTTTGTATTTTGTGTGTAGGCCAACACACTACACTCTTCCTTGGAAGAGCTAGATTTCCTCAGCTCTCCAACAGCTCCAGGAAATGTGTTCTCTCACGTCCTACATATCATGCAAATCTGCCTCATTGCCCTAGGCTGACCGGCACTGAGAAACCAAAACTGCTTCACATTCCTTCTACAAAGTCATACCTTAACACCCCATCCTTACAGTCGAAAGTCGGCTTGCGTTTCTGCTGTAACCACAGCACAGTTCTTCCTCTTACACTCCAGGGTTTTAGAAGAAGCTAAGCCGGATAGCCTACCCAGAGCGATCCCTGGGGGAGGCGGTTGGCTACACGCAGAATTACGTGCCAAATAAACTTTATTTAAGGAAGGGACCAGTGTGTAGCTAGAGTATATATTTACTTGGTAGAAATCACAAGGAGGTAGGCTGCATGTTCGCTGGAAACGGGGAACTTATGGCACAAGCCTTGCTTACCCATTTTGAATGCTCCATTCAAGCTGCCTTGAAGCTGCCTAAATAACAATTTTAGGACGGGTCTCTAGTCTCTGTAGGCAAGGCTCTGGGAAGGGAACGAGTGTTCTCTACATCAACAGGGTGCTTTCATAGCCTGGGTGGGAGCCTCTCCTCAGACGCTCTACAGCTAAAAGGAAACTTGACGTGAGTCCTTTCCTCAAGGTAAAGCCTAGAATAGCCCTGCCGAAGTGGAAGCTTGGAGCGGAGTCCTTGAGGCATTAGTTTCAGGTCTGTTTCCTTTTAAGGTTAGTAAGCTTTTCAGGACACCGAGGACCTCGCCTGGGCACCTTATTCCCTGGAAGACCACCGAGTACCGGCAGTCTCCACTGGGCTACTAAGAAACATCCAGGCCCGGACACCTTTCCCAGTCACTCTGTGTATTTTGTGTGTAGGCCAACACACTGCACTCTTCCTTGGAAGAGCTAGATTTCCTCAGCTCTCCAACAGCCCCAGGAAATTTGTTCTCTCACGTCCTACATATCATGCAAATCTGCCTCATTGCCCTAGGCTGAGCAGCTCTGAGAAACCAAAACTGCTTCGCATTCCTTCTACAAAGTCATACCTTAAGACCCCATCCTTACAGGAGAAAGTCAGCTTGCGTTTCTGCTGTAACCAAAGCACAGATCTTCCTCTTACACTGCAGGGTTTTAGAAGAAGCTAAGCCAGATAGCCTACCTAGAGCGCTCCTTGGGGGAGGCTGTTGGCTACACGCAGAACTCCGTGCCAAATAAACTTTATTCAAGGAAGGGACCAGTGTTTAGCTAGAGTGTATATTTACTTGGTAGAAATCACAAGTAGGTAGGCCGCGTGTTCGCTGGAAACGGTGACCTTATGGCACAAGCCTTGCTTTCCCATTTTGAATGCTCCATGCATGCTGCCTTGAAGTTACCTAAATAACAGTTTTAGGACGAGTCTTTAGTCATTGTAGGCAGGGCTCTGGGAAGGGAACGAGTGTTCTCTGCATCAACAGGGTGCTTTCATAGCCTGGGTGGGAGCCTCTCCTCAGACGCCCTAGAGATAAAGGAAACTTGACGTGAGTTCTTTCCTCCAGGTAAAGCCTTGACTAGCCCTGCCGAAGCTGAGCTTGAAGCAGTTTCCTTGTGGCATTTGTTTTAGGTCTGTTTTCTTTTAAGGTTAGGAAGCTTGTCAAGACACCGAGGACCTCTCGTGGGCACCCTATTCCCTGCAAGAGCACCGAGTACCAGCAGGCTCCACTGGGCTACTAAAAAACATCCAGGCCCGGAAACGTTTCCCAGTCACTGTGTATTTTGTGTGTAGGGCAACACACTGCACTCTTCCTTGGAAGAGCTAGATTTCCTCAGCTCTCCAACAACTCCAGGCAATGTGTTCTCTCAATTCCTATATGTCATGCAAATCTCCCTCATTGCCCTAGGCTGAGCAGCACTGAGAAACCAAAACTGCAACGCATTCCTTCTTTAAAGTCAAACCTTAAGACCCCATCCTTACAGGAGAAAGTCGGCTTGCTTTCCTGCTGTAACCAAAGCACAGTTCTTCCTCTTACACTCCAGGGTTTTAGAAGAAGCAGAGCCCGATAGCCTACCCAGAGCGCTCCCAAGGGGAGGCGGTTGGCTACACGCAGAATTCCGTGCCAAATAAACTTTATTCAAGGAAGGGACCAGTGTGTAGCTAGAGTGTATATTTACTTGGTAGAAATCACAAGGAGGTAGGCTGCATGTTCGCTGGAAACGGGGAACTTATGGCACAAGCCTTGCTTACCACTTTTGAATGCTCCATTCAAGCTGCCTTGAAGCTACCTAAATTACAATTTTAGGACGGGTCTCTAGTGTCTGTAGGCAGGGCTCTGGGAAGGGAACGAGTGTTCTCTACATCAACAGGGTGCTTTCATAGACTGGGTAGGAGCCTCGCCTGAGACACTCTAGAGCTAAAAGGAAACTTGACGTGAGTCCTCTCCTCAAGGTAAAGCCTAGAATAGCCCTGCCGAAGTGGAAGCTTGGAGCGGAGTTCTTGAGGCATTAGTTTCAGGTCTGTTTTCTTTTAAGGTTAGTAAGCTTTTCAAGGCCCTGAGGACCTCGCCTGGGCACCCTATTCCCTGCAAGAACACCCAGTACCGGCAGGCTCCACTGGGCTACTAAGAAACATCCAGGCCCGGAAACTTTTCCCATTCACTCTTTGTATTTTGTGTGTAGGCCAACACACTACACTCTTCCTTGGAAGAGCTAGATTTCCTCAGCTCTCCAACAGCTCCAGGAAATGTGTTCTCTCACGTCCTACATATCATGCAAATCTGCCTCATTGCCCTAGGCTGACCGGCACTGAGAAACCAAAACTGCTTCACATTCCTTCTACAAAGTCATACCTTAACCCCCCATCCTTACAGTCGAAAGTCGGCTTGCGTTTCTGCTGTAACCACAGCACAGTTCTTCCTCTTACACTCCAGGGTTTTAGAAGAAGCTAAGCCCGATAGCCTACCCAGAGCGATCCCTGGGGGAGGCGGTTGGCTACACGCAGAATTACGTGCCAAATAAACTTTATTTAAGGAAGGGACCAGTGTGTAGCTAGAGTGTATATTTACTTGGTAGAAATCACAAGGAGGTAGGCTGCATGTTCGCTGGAAACGGGGAACTTATGGCACAAGCCTTGCTTACCCATTTTGAATGCTCCATTCAAGCTGCCTTGAAGCTGCCTAAATAACAATTTTAGGACGGGTCTCTAGTCTCTGTAGGCAAGGCTCTGGGAAGGGAACGAGTGTTCTCTCCATCAACAGGGTGCTTTCATAGCCTGGGTGGGAGCCTCTCCTCAGACGCTCTACAGCTAAAAGGAAACTTGACGTGAGTCCTTTCCTCAAGGTAAAGCCTAGAATAGCCCTGCCGAAGTGGAAGCTTGGAGCGGAGTCCTTGAGGCATTAGTTTCAGGTCTGTTTCCTTTTAAGGTTAGTAAGCTTTTCAGGACACCGAGGACCTCGCCTGGGCACCTTATTCCCTGGAAGACCACCGAGAACCGGCAGTCTCCACTGGGCTACTAAGAAACATCCAGGCCCGGACACCTTTCCCAGTCACTCTGTGTATTTTGTGTGTAGGCCAACACACTGCACTCTTCCTTGGAAGAGCTAGATTTCCTCAGCTCTCCAACAGCCCCAGGAAATGTGTTCTCTCACGTCCTACATATCATGCAAATCTGCCTCATTGCCCTAGGCTGAGCAGCTCTGAGAAACCAAAACTGCTTCGCATTCCTTCTACAAAGTCATACCTTAAGAACCCATCCTTACAGGAGAAAGTCAGCTTGCGTTTCTGCTGTAACCAAAGCACAGATCTTCCTCTTACACTGCAGGGTTTTAGAAGAAGCTAAGCCAGATAGCCTACCTAGAGCGCTCCTTGGGGGAGGCTGTTGGCTACACGCAGAACTCCGTGCCAAATAAACTTTATTCAAGGAAGGGACCAGTGTTTAGCTAGAGTGTATATTTACTTGGTAGAAATCACAAGTAGGTAGGCCGCGTGTTCGCTGGAAACGGTGACCTTATGGCACAAGCCTTGCTTTCCCATTTTGAATGCTCCATGCATGCTGCCTTGAAGTTACCTAAATAACAGTTTTAGGACGAGTCTTTAGTCATTGTAGGCAGGGCTCTGGGAAGGGAACGAGTGTTCTCTGCATCAACAGGGTGCTTTCATAGCCTGGGTGGGAGCCTCTCCTCAGACGCCCTAGAGATAAAGGAAACTTGACGTGAGTTCTTTCCTCCAGGTAAAGCCTTGACTAGCCCTGCCGAAGCTGAGCTTGAAGCAGTTTCCTTGTGGCATTTGTTTTAGGTCTGTTTTCTTTTAAGGTTAGTAAGCTTGTCAAGACACCGAGGACCTCTCGTGGGCACCCTATTCCCTGCAAGAGCACCGAGTACCAGCAGGCTCCACTGGGCTACTAAGAAACATCCAGGCCCGGAAACGTTTCCCAGTCACTGTGTATTTTGTGTGTAGGGCAACACACTGCACTCTTCCTTGGAAGAGCTAGATTTCCTCAGCTCTCCAACAACTCCAGGCAATGTGTTCTCTCAATTCCTATATGTCATGCAAATCTCCCTCATTGCCCTAGGCTGAGCAGCACTGAGAAACCAAAACTGCAACGCATTCCTTCTTTAAAGTCAAACCTTAAGACCCCATCCTTACAGGAGAAAGTCGGCTTGCTTTCCTGCTGTAACCAAAGCACAGTTCTTCCTCTTACACTCCAGGGTTTTAGAAGAAGCAGAGCCCGATAGCCTACCCAGAGCGCTCCCAAGGGGAGGCGGTTGGCTACACGCAGAATTCCGTGCCAAATAAACTTTATTCAAGGAAGGGACCAGTGTGTAGCTAGAGTGTATATTTACTTGGTAGAAATCACAAGGAGGTAGGCTGCATGTTCGCTGGAAACGGGGAACTTATGGCACAAGCCTTGCTTACCACTTTTGAATGCTCCATTCAAGCTGCCTTGAAGCTACCTAAATTACAATTTTAGGACGGGTCTCTAGTGTCTGTAGGCAGGGCTCTGGGAAGGGAACGAGTGTTCTCTACATCAACAGGGTGCTTTCATAGACTGGGTAGGAGCCTCGCCTGAGACACTCTAGAGCTAAAAGGAAACTTGACGTGAGTCCTCTCCTCAAGGTAAAGCCTAGAATAGCCCTGCCGAAGTGGAAGCTTGGAGCGGAGTTCTTGAGGCATTAGTTTCAGGTCTGTTTTCTTTTAAGGTTAGTAAGCTTTTCAAGGCCCTGAGGACCTCGCCTGGGCACCCTATTCCCTGCAAGAACACCCAGTACCGGCAGGCTCCACTGGGCTACTAAGAAACATCCAGGCCCGGAAACTTTTCCCATTCATTCTTTGTATTTTGTGTGTAGGCCAACACACTACACTCTTCCTTGGAAGAGCTAGATTTCCTCAGCTCTCCAACAGCTCCAGGAAATGTGTTCTCTCACGTCCTACATATCATGCAAATCTGCCTCATTGCCCTAGGCTGACCGGCACTGAGAAACCAAAACTGCTTCACATTCCTTCTACAAAGTCATACCTTAACCCCCCATCCTTACAGTCGAAAGTCGGCTTGCGTTTCTGCTGTAACCACAGCACAGTTCTTCCTCTTACACTCCAGGGTTTTAGAAGAAGCTAAGCCCGATAGCCTACCCAGAGCGATCCCTGGGGGAGGCGGTTGGCTACACGCAGAATTACGTGCCAAATAAACTTTATTTAAGGAAGGGACCAGTGTGTAGCTAGAGTGTATATTTACTTGGTAGAAATCACAAGGAGGTAGGCTGCATGTTCGCTGGAAACGGGGAACTTATGGCACAAGCCTTGCTTACCCATTTTGAATGCTCCATTCAAGCTGCCTTGAAGCTGCCTAAATAACAATTTTAGGACGGGTCTCTAGTCTCTGTAGGCAAGGCTCTGGGAAGGGAACGAGTGTTCTCTACATCAACAGGGTGCTTTCATAGCCTGGGTGGGAGCCTCTCCTCAGACGCTCTACAGCTAAAAGGAAACTTGACGTGAGTCCTTTCCTCAAGGTAAAGCCTAGAATAGCCCTGCCGAAGTGGAAGCTTGGAGCGGAGTCCTTGAGGCATTAGTTTCAGGTCTGTTTCCTTTTAAGGTTAGTAAGCTTTTCAGGACACCGAGGACCTCGCCTGGGCACCTTATTCCCTGGAAGACCACCGAGTACCGGCAGTCTCCACTGGGCTACTAAGAAACATCCAGGCCCGGACACCTTTCCCAGTCACTCTGTGTATTTTGTGTGTAGGCCAACACACTGCACTCTTCCTTGGAAGAGCTAGATTTCCTCAGCTCTCCAACAGCCCCAGGAAATGTGTTCTCTCACGTCCTACATATCATGCAAATCTGCCTCATTGCCCTAGGCTGAGCAGCTCTGAGAAACCAAAACTGCTTCGCATTCCTTCTACAAAGTCATACCTTAAGACCCCATCCTTACAGGAGAAAGTCAGCTTGCGTTTCTGCTGTAACCAAAGCACAGATCTTCCTCTTACACTGCAGGGTTTTAGAAGAAGCTAAGCCAGATAGCCTACCTAGAGCGCTCCTTGGGGGAGGCTGTTGGCTACACGCAGAACTCCGTGCCAAATAAACTTTATTCAAGGAAGGGACCAGTGTTTAGCTAGAGTGTATATTTACTTGGTAGAAATCACAAGTAGGTAGGCCGCGTGTTCGCTGGAAACGGTGACCTTATGGCACAAGCCTTGCTTTCCCATTTTGAATGCTCCATGCATGCTGCCTTGAAGTTACCTAAATAACAGTTTTAGGACGAGTCTTTAGTCATTGTAGGCAGGGCTCTGGGAAGGGAACGAGTGTTCTCTGCATCAACAGGGTGCTTTCATAGCCTGGGTGGGAGCCTCTTCTCAGACGCCCTAGAGATAAAGGAAACTTGACGTGAGTTCTTTCCTCCAGGTAAAGCCTTGACTAGCCCTGCCGAAGCTGAGCTTGAAGCAGTTTCCTTGTGGCATTTGTTTTAGGTCTGTTTTCTTTTAAGGTTAGTAAGCTTGTCAAGACACCGAGGACCTCTCGTGGGCACCCTATTCCCTGCAAGAGCACCGAGTACCAGCAGGCTCCACTGGGCTACTAAGAAACATCCAGGCACGGAAACGTTTCCCAGTCACTGTGTATTTTGTGTGTAGGGCAACACACTGCACTCTTCCTTGGAAGAGCTAGATTTCCTCAGCTCTCCAACAACTCCAGGCAATGTGTTCTCTCAATTCCTATATGTCATGCAAATCTCCCTCATTGCCCTAGGCTGAGCAGCACTGAGAAACCAAAACTGCAACGCATTCCTTCTTTAAAGTCAAACCTTAAGACCCCATCCTTACAGGAGAAAGTCGGCTTGCTTTCCTGCTGTAACCAAAGCACAGTTCTTCCTCTTACACGCCAGGGTTTTAGAAGAAGCAGAGCCCGATAGCCTACCCAGAGCGCTCCCAAGGGGAGGTGGTTGGCTACACGCAGAATTCCGTGCCAAATAAACTTTATTCAAGGAAGGGACCAGTGTGTAGCTAGAGTGTATATTCACTTGGTAGAAATCACAAGGAGGTAGGCTGCATGTTCGCTGGAAACGGGGAACTTATGGCACAAGCCTTGCTTACCACTTTTGAATGCTCCATTCAAGCTGCCTTGAAGCTACCTAAATTACAATTTTAGGACGGGTCTCTAGTGTCTGTAGGCAGGGCTCTGGGAAGGGAACGAGTGTTCTCTACATCAACAGGGTGCTTTCATAGACTGGGTAGGAGCCTCGCCTGAGACACTCTAGAGCTAAAAGGAAACTTGACGTGAGTCCTCTCCTCAAGGTAAAGCCTAGAATAGCCCTGCCGAAGTGGAAGCTTGGAGCGGAGTTCTTGAGGCATTAGTTTCAGGTCTGTTTTCTTTTAAGGTGAGTAAGCTTTTCAAGGCCCTGAGGACCTCGCCTGGGCACCCTATTCCCTGCAAGAACACCCAGTACCGGCAGGCTCCACTGGGCTACTAAGAAACATCCAGGCCCGGAAACTTTTCCCATTCACTCTTTGTATTTTGTGTGTAGGCCAACACACTACACTCTTCCTTGGAAGAGCTAGATTTCCTCAGCTCTCCAACAGCTCCAGGAAATGTGTTCTCTCACGTCCTACATATCATGCAAATCTGCCTCATTGCCCTAGGCTGACCGGCACTGAGAAACCAAAACTGCTTCACATTCCTTCTACAAAGTCATACCTTAACCCCCCATCCTTACAGTCGAAAGTCGGCTTGCGTTTCTGCTGTAACCACAGCACAGTTCTTCCTCTTACACTCCAGGGTTTTAGAAGAAGCTAAGCCCGATAGCCTACCCAGAGCGATCCCTGGGGGAGGCGGTTGGCTACACGCAGAATTACGTGCCAAATAAACTTTATTTAAGGAAGGGACCAGTGTGTAGCTAGAGTGTATATTTACTTGGTAGAAATCACAAGGAGGTAGGCTGCATGTTCGCTGGAAACGGGGAACTTATGGCACAAGCCTTGCTTACCCATTTTGAATGCTCCATTCAAGCTGCCTTGAAGCTGCCTAAATAACAATTTTAGGACGGGTCTCTAGTCTCTGTAGGCAAGGCTCTGGGAAGGGAACGAGTGTTCTCTACATCAACAGGGTGCTTTCATAGCCTGGGTGGGAGCCTCTCCTCAGACGCTCTACAGCTAAAAGGAAACTTGACGTGAGTCCTTTCCTCAAGGTAAAGCCCAGAATAGCCCTGCCGAAGTGGAAGCTTGGAGCGGAGTCCTTGAGGCATTAGTTTCAGGTCTGTTTCCTTTTAAGGTTAGTAAGCTTTTCAGGACACCGAGGACCTCGCCTGGGCACCTTATTCCCTGGAAGACCACCGAGTACCGGCAGTCTCCACTGGGCTACTAAGAAACATCCAGGCCCGGACACCTTTCCCAGTCACTCTGTGTATTTTGTGTGTAGGCCAACACACTGCACTCTTCCTTGGAAGAGCTAGATTTCCTCAGCTCTCCAACAGCCCCAGGAAATGTGTTCTCTCACGTCCTACATATCATGCAAATCTGCCTCATTGCCCTAGGCTGAGCAGCTCTGAGAAACCAAAACTGCTTCGCATTCCTTCTACAAAGTCATACCTTAAGACCCCATCCTTACAGGAGAAAGTCAGCTTGCGTTTCTGCTGTAACCAAAGCACAGATCTTCCTCTTACACTGCAGGGTTTTAGAAGAAGCTAAGCCAGATAGCCTACCTAGAGCGCTCCTTGGGGGAGGCTGTTGGCTACACGCAGAACTCCGTGCCAAATAAACTTTATTCAAGGAAGGGACCAGTGTTTAGCTAGAGTGTATATTTACTTGGTAGAAATCACAAGTAGGTAGGCCGCGTGTTCGCTGGAAACGGTGACCTTATGGCACAAGCCTTGCTTTCCCATTTTGAATGCTCCATGCATGCTGCCTTGAAGTTACCTAAATAACAGTTTTAGGACGAGTCTTTAGTCATTGTAGGCAGGGCTCTGGGAAGGGAACGAGTGTTCTCTGCATCAACAGGGTGCTTTCATAGCCTGGGTGGGAGCCTCTCCTCAGACGCCCTAGAGATAAAGGAAACTTGACGTGAGTTCTTTCCTCCAGGTAAAGCCTTGACTAGCCCTGCCGAAGCTGAGCTTGAAGCAGTTTCCTTGTGGCATTTGTTTTAGGTCTGTTTTCTTTTAAGGTTAGTAAGCTTGTCAAGACACCGAGGACCTCTCGTGGGCACCCTATTCCCTGCAAGAGCACCGAGTACCAGCAGGCTCCACTGGGCTACTAAGAAACATCCAGGCCCGGAAACGTTTCCCAGTCACTGTGTATTTTGTGTGTAGGGCAACACACTGCACTCTTCCTTGGAAGAGCTAGATTTCCTCAGCTCTCCAACAACTCCAGGCAATGTGTTCTCTCAATTCCTATATGTCATGCAAATCTCCCTCATTGCCCTAGGCTGAGCAGCACTGAGAAACCAAAACTGCAACGCATTCCTTCTTTAAAGTCAAACCTTAAGACCCCATCCTTACAGGAGAAAGTCGGCTTGCTTTCCTGCTGTAACCAAAGCACAGTTCTTCCTCTTACACTCCAGGGTTTTAGAAGAAGCAGAGCCCGATAGCCTACCCAGAGCGCTCCCAAGGGGAGGCGGTTGGCTACACGCAGAATTCCGTGCCAAATAAACTTTATTCAAGGAAGGGACCAGTGTGTAGCTAGAGTGTATATTTACTTGGTAGAAATCACAAGGAGGTAGGCTGCATGTTCGCTGGAAACGGGGAACTTATGGCACAAGCCTTGCTTACCACTTTTGAATGCTCCATTCAAGCTGCCTTGAAGCTACCTAAATTACAATTTTAGGACGGGTCTCTAGTGTCTGTAGGCAGGGCTCTGGGAAGGGAACGAGTGTTCTCTACATCAACAGGGTGCTTTCATAGACTGGGTAGGAGCCTCGCCTGAGACACTCTAGAGCTAAAAGGAAACTTGACGTGAGTCCTCTCCTCAAGGTAAAGCCTAGAATAGCCCTGCCGAAGTGGAAGCTTGGAGCGGAGTTCTTGAGGCATTAGTTTCAGGTCTGTTTTCTTTTAAGGTTAGTAAGCTTTTCAAGGCCCTGAGGACCTCGCCTGGGCACCCTATTCCCTGCAAGAACACCCAGTACCGGCAGGCTCCACTGGGCTACTAAGAAACATCCAGGCCCGGAAACTTTTCCCATTCATTCTTTGTATTTTGTGTGTAGGCCAACACACTACACTCTTCCTTGGAAGAGCTAGATTTCCTCAGCTCTCCAACAGCTCCAGGAAATGTGTTCTCTCACGTCCTACATATCATGCAAATCTGCCTCATTGCCCTAGGCTGACCGGCACTGAGAAACCAAAACTGCTTCACATTCCTTCTACAAAGTCATACCTTAACCCCCCATCCTTACAGTCGAAAGTCGGCTTGCGTTTCTGCTGTAACCACAGCACAGTTCTTCCTCTTACACTCCAGGGTTTTAGAAGAAGCTAAGCCCGATAGCCTACCCAGAGCGATCCCTGGGGGAGGCGGTTGGCTACACGCAGAATTACGTGCCAAATAAACTTTATTTAAGGAAGGGACCAGTGTGTAGCTAGAGTGTATATTTACTTGGTAGAAATCACAAGGAGGTAGGCTGCATGTTCGCTGGAAACGGGGAACTTATGGCACAAGCCTTGCTTACCCATTTTGAATGCTCCATTCAAGCTGCCTTGAAGCTGCCTAAATAACAATTTTAGGACGGGTCTCTAGTCTCTGTAGGCAAGGCTCTGGGAAGGGAACGAGTGTTCTCTACATCAACAGGGTGCTTTCATAGCCTGGGTGGGAGCCTCTCCTCAGACGCTCTACAGCTAAAAGGAAACTTGACGTGAGTCCTTTCCTCAAGGTAAAGCCTAGAATAGCCCTGCCGAAGTGGAAGCTTGGAGCGGAGTCCTTGAGGCATTAGTTTCAGGTCTGTTTCCTTTTAAGGTTAGTAAGCTTTTCAGGACACCGAGGACCTCGCCTGGGCACCTTATTCCCTGGAAGACCACCGAGTACCGGCAGTCTCCACTGGGCTACTAAGAAACATCCAGGCCCGGACACCTTTCCCAGTCACTCTGTGTATTTTGTGTGTAGGCCAACACACTGCACTCTTCCTTGGAAGAGCTAGATTTCCTCAGCTCTCCAACAGCCCCAGGAAATGTGTTCTCTCACGTCCTACATATCATGCAAATCTGCCTCATTGCCCTAGGCTGAGCAGCTCTGAGAAACCAAAACTGCTTCGCATTCCTTCTACAAAGTCATACCTTAAGACCCCATCCTTACAGGAGAAAGTCAGCTTGCGTTTCTGCTGTAACCAAAGCACAGATCTTCCTCTTACACTGCAGGGTTTTAGAAGAAGCTAAGCCAGATAGCCTACCTAGAGCGCTCCTTGGGGGAGGCTGTTGGCTACACGCAGAACTCCGTGCCAAATAAACTTTATTCAAGGAAGGGACCAGTGTTTAGCTAGAGTGTATATTTACTTGGTAGAAATCACAAGTAGGTAGGCCGCGTGTTCGCTGGAAACGGTGACCTTATGGCACAAGCCTTGCTTTCCCATTTTGAATGCTCCATGCATGCTGCCTTGAAGTTACCTAAATAACAGTTTTAGGACGAGTCTTTAGTCATTGTAGGCAGGGCTCTGGGAAGGGAACGAGTGTTCTCTGCATCAACAGGGTGCTTTCATAGCCTGGGTGGGAGCCTCTCCTCAGACGCCCTAGAGATAAAGGAAACTTGACGTGAGTTCTTTCCTCCAGGTAAAGCCTTGACTAGCCCTGCCGAAGCTGAGCTTGAAGCAGTTTCCTTGTGGCATTTGTTTTAGGTCTGTTTTCTTTTAAGGTTAGTAAGCTTGTCAAGACACCGAGGACCTCTCGTGGGCACCCTATTCCCTGCAAGAGCACCGAGTACCAGCAGGCTCCACTGGGCTACTAAGAAACATCCAGGCCCGGAAACGTTTCCCAGTCACTGTGTATTTTGTGTGTAGGGCAACACACTGCACTCTTCCTTGGAAGAGCTAGATTTCCTCAGCTCTCCAACAACTCCAGGCAATGTGTTCTCTCAATTCCTATATGTCATGCAAATCTCCCTCATTGCCCTAGGCTGAGCAGCACTGAGAAACCAAAACTGCAACGCATTCCTTCTTTAAAGTCAAACCTTAAGACCCCATCCTTACAGGAGAAAGTCGGCTTGCTTTCCTGCTGTAACCAAAGCACAGTTCTTCCTCTTACACGCCAGGGTTTTAGAAGAAGCAGAGCCCGATAGCCTACCCAGAGCGCTCCCAAGGGGAGGCGGTTGGCTACACGCAGAATTCCGTGCCAAATAAACTTTATTCAAGGAAGGGACCAGTGTGTAGCTAGAGTGTATATTTACTTGGTAGAAATCACAAGGAGGTAGGCTGCATGTTCGCTGGAAACGGGGAACTTATGGCACAAGCCTTGCTTACCACTTTTGAATGCTCCATTCAAGCTGCCTTGAAGCTACCTAAATTACAATTTTAGGACGGGTCTCTAGTGTCTGTAGGCAGGGCTCTGGGAAGGGAACGAGTGTTCTCTACATCAACAGGGTGCTTTCATAGACTGGGTAGGAGCCTCGCCTGAGACACTCTAGAGCTAAAAGGAAACTTGACGTGAGTCCTCTCCTCAAGGTAAAGCCTAGAATAGCCCTGCCGAAGTGGAAGCTTGGAGCGGAGTTCTTGAGGCATTAGTTTCAGGTCTGTTTTCTTTTAAGGTTAGTAAGCTTTTCAAGGCCCTGAGGACCTCGCCTGGGCACCCTATTCCCTGCAAGAACACCCAGTACCGGCAGGCTCCACTGGGCTACTAAGAAACATCCAGGCCCGGAAACTTTTCCCATTCACTCTTTGTATTTTGTGTGTAGGCCAACACACTACACTCTTCCTTGGAAGAGCTAGATTTCCTCAGCTCTCCAACAGCTCCAGGAAATGTGTTCTCTCACGTCCTACATATCATGCAAATCTGCCTCATTGCCCTAGGCTGACCGGCACTGAGAAACCAAAACTGCTTCACATTCCTTCTACAAAGTCATACCTTAACCCCCCATCCTTACAGTCGAAAGTCGGCTTGCGTTTCTGCTGTAACCACAGCACAGTTCTTCCTCGTACACTCCAGGGTTTTAGAAGAAGCTAAGCCCGATAGCCTACCCAGAGCGATCCCTGGGGGAGGCGGTTGGCTACACGCAGAATTACGTGCCAAATAAACTTTATTTAAGGAAGGGACCAGTGTGTAGCTAGAGTGTATATTTACTTGGTAGAAATCACAAGGAGGTAGGCTGCATGTTCGCTGGAAACGGGGAACTTATGGCACAAGCCTTGCTTACCCATTTTGAATGCTCCATTCAAGCTGCCTTGAAGCTGCCTAAATAACAATTTTAGGACGGGTCTCTAGTCTCTGTAGGCAAGGCTCTGGGAAGGGAACGAGTGTTCTCTACATCAACAGGGTGCTTTCATAGCCTGGGTGGGAGCCTCTCCTCAGACGCTCTACAGCTAAAAGGAAACTTGACGTGAGTCCTTTCCTCAAGGTAAAGCCTAGAATAGCCCTGCCGAAGTGGAAGCTTGGAGCGGAGTCCTTGAGGCATTAGTTTCAGGTCTGTTTCCTTTTAAGGTTAGTAAGCTTTTCAGGACACCGAGGACCTCGCCTGGGCACCTTATTCCCTGGAAGACCACCGAGTACCGGCAGTCTCCACTGGGCTACTAAGAAACATCCAGGCCCGGACACCTTTCCCAGTCACTCTGTGTATTTTGTGTGTAGGCCAACACACTGCACTCTTCCTTGGAAGAGCTAGATTTCCTCAGCTCTCCAACAGCCCCAGGAAATGTGTTCTCTCACGTCCTACATATCATGCAAATCTGCCTCATTGCCCTAGGCTGAGCAGCTCTGAGAAACCAAAACTGCTTCGCATTCCTTCTACAAAGTCATACCTTAAGACCCCATCCTTACAGGAGAAAGTCAGCTTGCGTTTCTGCTGTAACCAAAGCACAGATCTTCCTCTTACACTGCAGGGTTTTAGAAGAAGCTAAGCCAGATAGCCTACCTAGAGCGCTCCTTGGGGGAGGCTGTTGGCTACACGCAGAACTCCGTGCCAAATAAACTTTATTCAAGGAAGGGACCAGTGTTTAGCTAGAGTGTATATTTACTTGGTAGAAATCACAAGTAGGTAGGCCGCGTGTTCGCTGGAAACGGTGACCTTATGGCACAAGCCTTGCTTTCCCATTTTGAATGCTCCATGCATGCTGCCTTGAAGTTACCTAAATAACAGTTTTAGGACGAGTCTTTAGTCATTGTAGGCAGGGCTCTGGGAAGGGAACGAGTGTTCTCTGCATCAACAGGGTGCTTTCATAGCCTGGGTGGGAGCCTCTCCTCAGACGCCCTAGAGATAAAGGAAACTTGACGTGAGTTCTTTCCTCCAGGTAAAGCCTTGACTAGCCCTGCCGAAGCTGAGCTTGAAGCAGTTTCCTTGTGGCATTTGTTTTAGGTCTGTTTTCTTTTAAGGTTAGTAAGCTTGTCAAGACACCGAGGACCTCTCGTGGGCACCCTATTCCCTGCAAGAGCACCGAGTACCAGCAGGCTCCACTGGGCTACTAAGAAACATCCAGGCCCGGAAACGTTTCCCAGTCACTGTGTATTTTGTGTGTAGGGCAACACACTGCACTCTTCCTTGGAAGAGCTAGATTTCCTCAGCTCTCCAACAACTCCAGGAAATGTCTTCTCTCAATTCCTATATGTCATGCAAATCTCCCTCATTGCCCTAGGCTGAGCAGCACTGAGAAACCAAAACTGCAACGCATTCCTTCTTTAAAGTCAAACCTTAAGACCCCATCCTTACAGGAGAAAGTCGGCTTACTTTCCTGCTGTAACCAAAGCACAGTTCTTCCTCTTACACTCAAGGGTTTTAGAAGAAGCAGAGCCCGATAGCCTACCCAGAGCGCTCCCAAGGGGAGGCGGTTGGCTACACGCAGAATTCCGTGTCAAATAAACTTTATTCAAGGAAGGGACCAGTGTGTAGCTAGAGTGTATATTTACTTGGTAGAAATCACAAGGAGGTAGGCTGCATGTTCGCTGGAAACGGGGAACTTATGGCACAAGCCTTGCTTACCACTTTTGAATGCTCCATTCAAGCTGCCTTGAAGCTACCTAAATAACAATTTTAGGACGGGTCTCTAGTCTCTGTAGGCAAGGCTCTGGGAAGGGAACGAGTGTTCTCTACATCAACAGGGTGCTTTCATAGCCTGGGTGGAAGCCTCTCCTCAGACGCTCTACAGCTAAAAGGAAACTTGACGTGAGTCCTTTCCTCAAGGTAAAGCCTAGAATAGCCCTGCCGAAGTGGAAGCTTGGAGCGGAGTCCTTGAGGCATTAGTTTCAGGTCTGTTTCCTTTTAAGGTTAGTAAGCTTTTCAGGACACCGAGGACCTCGCCTGGGCACCTTATTCCCTGGAAGACCACCGAGTACCGGCAGTCTCCACTGGGCTACTAAGAAACATCCAGGCCCGGAAACCTTTCCCAGTCACTCTGTGTATTTTGTGTGTAGGCCAACACACTGCACTCTTCCTTGGAAGAGCTAGATTTCCTCAGCTCTCCAACAGCCCCAGGAAATGTGTTCTCTCACGTCCTACATATCATGCAAATCTGCCTCATTGCCCTAGGCTGAGCAGCTCTGAGAAACCAAAACTGCTTCGCATTCCTTCTACAAAGTCATACCTTAAGACCCCATCCTTACAGGAGAAAGTCAGCTTGCGTTTCTGCTGTAACCAAAGCACAGATCTTCCTCTTACACTGCAGGGTTTTAGAAGAAGCTAAGCCAGATAGCCTACCTAGAGCGCTCCTTGGGGGAGGCTGTTGGCTACACGCAGAACTCCGTGCCAAATAAACTTTATTCAAGGAAGGGACCAGTGTTTAGCTAGAGTGTATATTTACTTGGTAGAAATCACAAGTAGGTAGGCCGCGTGTTCGCTGGAAACGGTGACCTTATGGCACAAGCCTTGCTTTCCCATTTTGAATGCTCCATGCATGCTGCCTTGAAGTTACCTAAATAACAGTTTTAGGACCAGTCTTTAGTCATTGTAGGCAGGGCTCTGGGAAGGGAACGAGTGTTCTCTGCATCAACAGGGTGCTTTCATAGCCTGGGTGGGAGCCTCTCCTCAGACGCCCTAGAGATAAAGGAAACTTGACGTGAGTTCTTTCCTCCAGGTAAAGCCTTGACTAGCCCTGCCGAAGCTGAGCTTGAAGCAGTTTCCTTGTGGCATTTGTTTTAGGTCTGTTTTCTTTTAAGGTTAGTAAGCTTGTCAAGACACCGAGTACCTCTCGTGGGCACCCTATTCCCTGCAAGAGCACCGAGGACCAGCAGGCTCCACTGGGCTACTAAGAAACATCCAGGCCCGGAAACGTTTCCCAGTCACTGTGTATTTTGTGTGTAGGGCAACACACTGCACTCTTCCTTGGAAGAGCTAGATTTCCTCAGCTCTCCAACAACTCCAGGCAATGTGTTCTCTCAATTCCTATATGTCATGCAAATCTCCCTCATTGCCCTAGGCTGAGCAGCACTGAGAAACCAAAACTGCAACGCATTCCTTCTTTAAAGTCAAACCTTAAGACCCCATCCTTACAGGAGAAAGTCGGCTTGCTTTCCTGCTGTAACCAAAGCACAGTTCTTCCTCTTACACTCCAGGGTTTTAGAAGAAGCAGAGCCCGATAGCCTACCCAGAGCGCTCCCAAGGGGAGGCGGTTGGCTACACGCAGAATTCCGTGCCAAATAAACTTTATTCAAGGAAGGGACCAGTGTGTAGCTAGAGTGTATATTCACTTGGTAGAAATCACAAGGAGGTAGGCTGCATGTTCGCTGGAAACGGGGAACTTATGGCACAAGCCTTGCTTACCACTTTTGAATGCTCCATTCAAGCTGCCTTGAAGCTACCTAAATTACAATTTTAGGACGGGTCTCTAGTGTCTGTAGGCAGGGCTCTGGGAAGGGAACGAGTGTTCTCTACATCAACAGGGTGCTTTCATAGACTGGGTAGGAGCCTCGCCTGAGACACTCTAGAGCTAAAAGGAAACTTGACGTGAGTCCTCTCCTCAAGGTAAAGCCTAGAATAGCCCTGCCGAAGTGGAAGCTTGGAGCGGAGTTCTTGAGGCATTAGTTTCAGGTCTGTTTTCTTTTAAGGTTAGTAAGCTTTTCAAGGCCCTGAGGACCTCGCCTGGGCACCCTATTCCCTGCAAGAACACCCAGTACCGGCAGGCTCCACTGGGCTACTAAGAAACATCCAGGCCCGGAAACTTTTCCCATTCACTCTTTGTATTTTGTGTGTAGGCCAACACACTACACTCTTCCTTGGAAGAGCTAGATTTCCTCAGCTCTCCAACAGCTCCAGGAAATGTGTTCTCTCACGTCCTACATATCATGCAAATCTGCCTCATTGCCCTAGGCTGACCGGCACTGAGAAACCAAAACTGCTTCACGTTCCTTCTACAAAGTCATACCTTAACATCCCATCCTTACAGTCGAAAGTCGGCTTGCGTTTCTGCTGTAACCACAGCACAGTTCTTCCTCTTACACTCCAGGGTTTTAGAAGAAGCTAAGCCGGATAGCCTACCCAGAGCGATCCCTGGGGGAGGCGGTTGGCTACACGCAGAATTACGTGCCAAATAAACTTTATTTAAGGAAGGGACCAGTGTGTAGCTAGAGTGTATATTTACTTGGTAGAAATCACAAGGAGGTAGGCTGCATGTTCGCTGGAAACGGGGAACTTATGGCACAAGCCTTGCTTACCCATTTTGAATGCTCCATTCAAGCTGCCTTGAAGCTGCCTAAATAACAATTTTAGGACGGGTCTCTAGTCTCTGTAGGCAAGGCTCTGGGAAGGGAACGAGTGTTCTCTCCATCAACAGGGTGCTTTCATAGCCTGGGTGGGAGCCTCTCCTCAGACGCTCTACAGCTAAAAGGAAACTTGACGTGAGTCCTTTCCTCAAGGTAAAGCCTAGAATAGCCCTGCCGAAGTGGAAGCTTGGAGCGGAGTCCTTGAGGCATTAGTTTCAGGTCTGTTTCCTTTTAAGGTTAGTAAGCTTTTCAGGACACCGAGGACCTCGCCTGGGCACCTTATTCCCTGGAAGACCACCGAGAACCGGCAGTCTCCACTGGGCTACTAAGAAACATCCAGGCCCGGACACCTTTCCCAGTCACTCTGTGTATTTTGTGTGTAGGCCAACACACTGCACTCTTCCTTGGAAGAGCTAGATTTCCTCAGCTCTCCAACAGCCCCAGGAAATGTGTTCTCTCACGTCCTACATATCATGCAAATCTGCCTCATTGCCCTAGGCTGAGCAGCTCTGAGAAACCAAAACTGCTTCGCATTCCTTCTACAAAGTCATACCTTAAGACCCCATCCTTACAGGAGAAAGTCAGCTTGCGTTTCTGCTGTAACCAAAGCACAGATCTTCCTCTTACACTGCAGGGTTTTAGAAGAAGCTAAGCCAGATAGCCTACCTAGAGCGCTCCTTGGGGGAGGCTGTTGGCTACACGCAGAACTCCGTGCCAAATAAACTTTATTCAAGGAAGGGACCAGTGTTTAGCTAGAGTGTATATTTACTTGGTAGAAATCACAAGTAGGTAGGCCGCGTGTTCGCTGGAAACGGTGACCTTATGGCACAAGCCTTGCTTTCCCATTTTGAATGCTCCATGCATGCTGCCTTGAAGTTACCTAAATAACAGTTTTAGGACGAGTCTTTAGTCATTGTAGGCAGGGCTCTGGGAAGGGAACGAGTGTTCTCTGCATCAACAGGGTGCTTTCATAGCCTGGGTGGGAGCCTCTCCTCAGACGCCCTAGAGATAAAGGAAACTTGACGTGAGTTCTTTCCTCCAGGTAAAGCCTTGACTAGCCCTGCCGAAGCTGAGCTTGAAGCAGTTTCCTTGTGGCATTTGTTTTAGGTCTGTTTTCTTTTAAGGTTAGTAAGCTTGTCAAGACACCGAGGACCTCTCGTGGGCACCCTATTCCCTGCAAGAGCACCGAGTACCAGCAGGCTCCACTGGGCTACTAAGAAACATCCAGGCCCGGAAACGTTTCCCAGTCACTGTGTATTTTGTGTGTAGGGCAACACACTGCACTCTTCCTTGGAAGAGCTAGATTTCCTCAGCTCTCCAACAACTCCAGGCAATGTGTTCTCTCAATTCCTATATGTCATGCAAATCTCCCTCATTGCCCTAGGCTGAGCAGCACTGAGAAACCAAAACTGCAATGCATTCCTTCTTTAAAGTCAAACCTTAAGACCCCATCCTTACAGGAGAAAGTCGGCTTGCTTTCCTGCTGTAACCAAAGCACAGTTCTTCCTCTTACACGCCAGGGTTTTAGAAGAAGCAGAGCCCGATAGCCTACCCAGAGCGCTCCCAAGGGGAGGCGGTTGGCTACACGCAGAATTCCGTGCCAAATAAACTTTATTCAAGGAAGGGACCAGTGTGTAGCTAGAGTGTATATTTACTTGGTAGAAATCACAAGGAGGTAGGCTGCATGTTCGCTGGAAACGGGGAACTTATGGCACAAGCCTTGCTTACCACTTTTGAATGCTCCATTCAAGCTGCCTTGAAGCTACCTAAATAACAATTTTAGGACGGGTCTCTAGTCTCTGTAGGCAAGGCTCTGGGAAGGGAACGAGTGTTCTCTACATCAACAGGGTGCTTTCATAGCCTGGGTGGAAGCCTCTCCTCAGACGCTCTACAGCTAAAAGGAAACTTGACGTGAGTCCTTTCCTCAAGGTAAAGCCTAGAATAGCCCTGCCGAAGTGGAAGCTTGGAGCGGAGTCCTTGAGGCATTAGTTTCAGGTCTGTTTCCTTTTAAGGTTAGTAAGCTTTTCAGGACACCGAGGACCTCGCCTGGGCACCTTATTCCCTGCAAGAACACCGAGTACCGGCAGTCTTCACTGGGCTACTAAGAAACATCCAGGCCCGGACACCTTTCCCAGTCACTCTGTGTATTTTGTGTGTAGGCCAACACACTGCACTCTTCCTTGGAAGAGCTAGATTTCCTCAGCTCTCCAACAGCCCCAGGAAATGTGTTCTCTCACGTCCTACATATCATGCAAATCTGCCTCATTGCCCTAGGCTGAGCAGCTCTGAGAAACCAAAACTGCTTCGCATTCCTTCTACAAAGTCATACCTTAAGACCCCATCCTTACAGGAGAAAGTCAGCTTGCGTTTCTGCTGTAACCAAAGCACAGATCTTCCTCTTACACTGCAGGGTTTTAGAAGAAGCTAAGCCAGATAGCCTACCTAGAGCGCTCCTTGGGGGAGGCTGTTGGCTACACGCAGAACTCCGTGCCAAATAAACTTTATTCAAGGAAGGGACCAGTGTTTAGCTAGAGTGTATATTTACTTGGTAGAAATCACAAGTAGGTAGGCCGCGTGTTCGCTGGAAACGGTGACCTTATGGCACAAGCCTTGCTTTCCCATTTTGAATGCTCCATGCATGCTGCCTTGAAGTTACCTAAATAACAGTTTTAGGACGAGTCTTTAGTCATTGTAGGCAGGGCTCTGGGAAGGGAACGAGTGTTCTCTGCATCAACAGGGTGCTTTCATAGCCTGGGTGGGAGCCTCTCCTCAGACGCCCTAGAGATAAAGGAAACTTGACGTGAGTTCTTTCCTCCAGGTAAAGCCTTGACTAGCCCTGCCGAAGCTGAGCTTGAAGCAGTTTCCTTGTGGCATTTGTTTTAGGTCTGTTTTCTTTTAAGGTTAGTAAGCTTGTCAAGACACCGAGGACCTCTCGTGGGCACCCTATTCCCTGCAAGAGCACCGAGTACCAGCAGGCTCCACTGGGCTACTAAGAAACATCCAGGCCCGGAAACGTTTCCCAGTCACTGTGTATTTTGTGTGTAGGGCAACACACTGCACTCTTCCTTGGAAGAGCTAGATTTCCTCAGCTCTCCAACAACTCCAGGCAATGTGTTCTCTCAATTCCTATATGTCATGCAAATCTCCCTCATTGCCCTAGGCTGAGCAGCACTGAGAAACCAAAACTGCAATGCATTCCTTCTTTAAAGTCAAACCTTAAGACCCCATCCTTACAGGAGAAAGTCGGCTTGCTTTCCTGCTGTAACCAAAGCACAGTTCTTCCTCTTACACGCCAGGGTTTTAGAAGAAGCAGAGCCCGATAGCCTACCCAGAGCGCTCCCAAGGGGAGGCGGTTGGCTACACGCAGAATTCCGTGCCAAATAAACTTTATTAAAGGAAGGGACCAGTGTGTAGCTAGAGTGTATATTTACTTGGTAGAAATCACAAGGAGGTAGGCTGCATGTTCGCTGGAAACGGGGAACTTATGGCACAAGCCTTGCTTACCACTTTTGAATGCTCCATTCAAGCTGCCTTGAAGCTACCTAAATAACAATTTTAGGACGGGTCTCTAGTCTCTGTAGGCAAGGCTCTGGGAAGGGAACGAGTGTTCTCTACATCAACAGGGTGCTTTCATAGCCTGGGTGGAAGCCTCTCCTCAGACGCTCTACAGCTAAAAGGAAACTTGACGTGAGTCCTTTCCTCAAGGTAAAGCCTAGAATAGCCCTGCCGAAGTGGAAGCTTGGAGCGGAGTCCTTGAGGCATTAGTTTCAGGTCTGTTTCCTTTTAACGTTAGTAAGCTTTTCAGGACACCGAGGACCTCGCCTGGGCACTTTATTCCCTGCAAGAACACCGAGTACCGGCAGTCTTCACTGGGCTACTAAGAAACATCCAGGCCCGGACACCTTTCCCAGTCACTCTGTGTATTTTGTGTGTAGGCCAACACACTGCACTCTTCCTTGGAAGAGCTAGATTTCCTCAGCTCTCCAACAGCCCCAGGAAATGTGTTCTCTCACGTCCTACATATCATGCAAATCTGCCTCATTGCCCTAGGCTGAGCAGCTCTGAGAAACCAAAACTGCTTCGCATTCCTTCTACAAAGTCATACCTTAAGACCCCATCCTTACAGGAGAAAGTCAGCTTGCGTTTCTGCTGTAACCAAAGCACAGATCTTCCTCTTACACTGCAGGGTTTTAGAAGAAGCTAAGCCAGATAGCCTACCTAGAGCGCTCCTTGAGGGAGGCTGTTGGCTACACGCAGAACTCCGTGCCAAATAAACTTTATTCAAGGAAGGGACCAGTGTTTAGCAAGAGTGTATATTTACTTGGTAGAAATCACAAGTAGGTAGGCCGCGTGTTCGCTGGAAACGGTGACCTTATGGCACAAGCCTTGCTTTCCCATTTTGAATGCTCCATGCATGCTGCCTTGAAGTTACCTAAATAACAGTTTTAGGACCAGTCTTTAGTCATTGTAGGCAGGGCTCTGGGAAGGGAACGAGTGTTCTCTGCATCAACAGGGTGCTTTCATAGCCTGGGTGGGAGCCTCTCCTCAGACGCCCTAGAGATAAAGGAAACTTGACGTGAGTTCTTTCCTCCAGGTAAAGCCTTGACTAGCCCTGCCGAAGCTGAGCTTGAAGCAGTTTCCTTGTGGCATTTGTTTTAGGTCTGTTTTCTTTTAAGGTTAGTAAGCTTGTCAAGACACCGAGGACCTCTCGTGGGCACCCTATTCCCTGCAAGAGCACCGAGTACCAGCAGGCTCCACTGGGCTACTAAGGAACATCCAGGCCCGGAAACGTTTCCCAGTCACTGTGTATTTTGTGTGTAGGGCAACACACTGCACTCTTCCTTGGAAGAGCTAGATTTCCTCAGCTCTCCAACAACTCCAGGCAATGTGTTCTCTCAATTCCTATATGTCATGCAAATCTCCCTCATTGCCCTAGGCTGAGCAGCACTGAGAAACCAAAACTGCAACGCATTCCTTCTTTAAAGTCAAACCTTAAGACCCCATCCTTACAGGAGAAAGTCGGCTTGCTTTCCTGCTGTAACCAAAGCACAGTTCTTCCTCTTACACTCCAGGGTTTTAGAAGAAGCAGAGCCCGATAGCCTACCCAGAGCGCTCCCAAGGGGAGGCGGTTGGCTACACGCAGAATTCCGTGCCAAATAAACTTTATTCAAGGAAGGGACCAGTGTGTAGCTAGAGTGTATATTCACTTGGTAGAAATCAAAAGGAGGTAGGCTGCATGTTCGCTGTAAACGGGGAACTTATGGCACAAGCCTTGCTTACCACTTTTGAATGCTCCATTCAAGCTGCCTTGAAGCTACCTAAATTACAATTTTAGGACGGGTCTCTAGTGTCTGTAGGCAGGGCTCTGGGAAGGGAACGAGTGTTCTCTACATCAACAGGGTGCTTTCATAGACTGGGTAGGAGCCTCGCCTGAGACACTCTAGAGCTAAAAGGAAACTTGACGTGAGTCCTCTCCTCAAGGTAAAGCCTAGAATAGCCCTGCCGAAGTGGAAGCTTGGAGCGGAGTTCTTGAGGCATTAGTTTCAGGTCTGTTTTCTTTTAAGGTGAGTAAGCTTTTCAAGGCCCTGAGGACCTCGCCTGGGCACCCTATTCCCTGCAAGAACACCCAGTACCGGCAGGCTCCACTGGGCTACTAAGAAACATCCAGGCACGGAAACTTTTCCCATTCGCTCTTTGTATTTTGTGTGTAGGCCAACACACTACACTCTTCCTTGGAAGAGCTAGATTTCCTCAGCTCTCCAACAGCTCCAGGAAATGTGTTCTCTCACGTCCTACATATCATGCAAATCTGCCTCATTGCCCTAGGCTGACCGGCACTGAGAAACCAAAACTGCTTCACATTCCTTCTACAAAGTCATACCTTAACCCCCCATCCTTACAGTCGAAAGTCGGCTTGCGTTTCTGCTGTAACCACAGCACAGTTCTTCCTCTTACACTCCAGGGTTTTAGAAGAAGCTAAGCCCGATAGCCTACCCAGAGCGATCCCTGGGGGAGGCGGTTGGCTACACGCAGAATTACGTGCCAAATAAACTTTATTTAAGGAAGGGACCAGTGTGTAGCTAGAGTGTATATTTACTTGGTAGAAATCACAAGGAGGTAGGCTGCATGTTCGCTGGAAACGGGGAACTTATGGCACAAGCCTTGCTTACCACTTTTGAATGCTCCATTCAAGCTGCCTTGAAGCTACCTAAATAACAATTTTAGAACGGGTCTCTAGTCTCTGTAGGCAAGGCTCTGGGAAGGGAACGAGTGTTCTCTACATCAACAGGGTGCTTTCATAGCCTGGGTGGGAGCCTCTCCTCAGACGCTCTACAGCTAAAAGGAAACTTGACGTGAGTCCTTTCCTCAAGGTAAAGCCCAGAATAGCCCTGCCGAAGTGGAAGCTTGGAGCGGAGTCCTTGAGGCATTAGTTTCAGGTCTGTTTCCTTTTAAGGTTAGTAAGCTTTTCAGGACACCGAGGACCTCGCCTGGGCACCTTATTCCCTGGAAGACCACCGAGTACCGGCAGTCTCCACTGGGCTACTAAGAAACATCCAGGCCCGGACACCTTTCCCAGTCACTCTGTGTATTTTGTGTGTAGGCCAACACACTGCACTCTTCCTTGGAAGAGCTAGATTTCCTCAGCTCTCCAACAGCCCCAGGAAATGTGTTCTCTCACGTCCTACATATCATGCAAATCTGCCTCATTGCCCTAGGCTGAGCAGCTCTGAGAAACCAAAACTGCTTCGCATTCCTTCTACAAAGTCATACCTTAAGACCCCATCCTTACAGGAGAAAGTCAGCTTGCGTTTCTGCTGTAACCAAAGCACAGATCTTCCTCTTACACTGCAGGGTTTTAGAAGAAGCTAAGCCAGATAGCCTACCTAGAGCGCTCCTTGGGGGAGGCTGTTGGCTACACGCAGAACTCCGTGCCAAATAAACTTTATTCAAGGAAGGGACCAGTGTTTAGCTAGAGTGTATATTTACTTGGTAGAAACCACAAGTAGGTAGGCCGCGTGTTCGCTGGAAACGGTGACCTTATGGCACAAGCCTTGCTTTCCCATTTTGAATGCTCCATGCATGCTGCCTTGAAGTTACCTAAATAACAGTTTTAGGACGAGTCTTTAGTCATTGTAGGCAGGGCTCTGGGAAGGGAACGAGTGTTCTCTGCATCAACAGGGTGCTTTCATAGCCTGGGTGGGAGCCTCTCCTCAGACGCCCTAGAGATAAAGGAAACTTGACGTGAGTTCTTTCCTCCAGGTAAAGCCTTGACTAGCCCTGCCGAAGCTGAGCTTGAAGCAGTTTCCTTGTGGCATTTGTTTTAGGTCTGTTTTCTTTTAAGGTTAGTAAGCTTGTCAAGACACCGAGGACCTCTCGTGGGCACCCTATTCCCTGCAAGAGCACCGAGTACCAGCAGGCTCCACTGGGCTACTAAGAAACATCCAGGCCCGGAAACGTTTCCCAGTCACTGTGTATTTTGTGTGTAGGGCAACACACTGCACTCTTCCTTGGAAGAGCTAGATTTCCTCAGCTCTCCAACAACTCCAGGAAATGTGTTCTCTCAATTCCTATATGTCATGCAAATCTCCCTCATTGCCCTAGGCTGAGCAGCACTGAGAAACCAAAACTGCAACGCATTCCTTCTTTAAAGTCAAACCTTAAGACCCCATCCTTACAGGAGAAAGTCGGCTTGCTTTCCTGCTGTAACCAAAGCACAGTTCTTCCTCTTACACTCCAGGGTTTTAGAAGAAGCAGAGCCCGATAGCCTACCCAGAGCGCTCCCAAGGGGAGGCGGTTGGCTACACGCAGAATTCCGTGCCAAATAAACTTTATTCAAGGAAGGGACCAGTGTGTAGCTAGAGTGTATATTCACTTGGTAGAAATCAAAAGGAGGTAGGCTGCATGTTCGCTGTAAACGGGGAACTTATGGCACAAGCCTTGCTTACCACTTTTGAATGCTCCATTCAAGCTGCCTTGAAGCTACCTAAATTACAATTTTAGGATGGGTCTCTAGTGTCTGTAGGCAGGGCTCTGGGAAGGGAACGAGTGTTCTCTACATCAACAGGGTGCTTTCATAGACTGGGTAGGAGCCTCGCCTGAGACACTCTAGAGCTAAAAGGAAACTTGACGTGAGTCCTCTCCTCAAGGTAAAGCCTAGAATAGCCCTGCCGAAGTGGAAGCTTGGAGCGGAGTTCTTGAGGCATTAGTTTCAGGTCTGTTTTCTTTTAAGGTGAGTAAGCTTTTCAAGGCCCTGAGGACCTCGCCTGGGCACCCTATTCCCTGCAAGAACACCCAGTACCGGCAGGCTCCACTGGGCTACTAAGAAACATCCAGGCCCGGAAACTTTTCCCATTCACTCTTTGTATTTTGTGTGTAGGCCAACACACTACACTCTTCCTTGGAAGAGCTAGATTTCCTCAGCTCTCCAACAGCTCCAGGAAATGTGTTCTCTCACGTCCTACATATCATGCAAATCTGCCTCATTGCCCTAGGCTGACCGGCACTGAGAAACCAAAACTGCTTCACATTCCTTCTACAAAGTCATACCTTAACCCCCCATCCTTACAGTCGAAAGTCGGCTTGCGTTTCTGCTGGAACCACAGCACAGTTCTTCCTCTTACACTCCAGGGTTTTAGAAGAAGCTAAGCCCGATAGCCTACCCAGAGCGATCCCTGGGGGAGGCGGTTGGCTACACGCAGAATTACGTGCCAAATAAACTTTATTTAAGGAAGGGACCAGTGTGTAGCTAGAGTGTATATTTACTTGGTAGAAATCACAAGGAGGTAGGCTGCATGTTCGCTGGAAACGGGGAACTTATGGCACAAGCCTTGCTTACCCATTTTGAATGCTCCATTCAAGCTGCCTTGAAGCTGCCTAAATAACAATTTTAGGACGGGTCTCTAGTCTCTGTAGGCAAGGCTCTGGGAAGGGAACGAGTGTTCTCTACATCAACAGGGTGCTTTCATAGCCTGGGTGGGAGCCTCTCCTCAGACGCTCTACAGCTAAAAGGAAACTTGACGTGAGTCCTTTCCTCAAGGTAAAGCCCAGAATAGCCCTGCCGAAGTGGAAGCTTGGAGCGGAGTCCTTGAGGCATTAGTTTCAGGTCTGTTTCCTTTTAAGGTTAGTAAGCTTTTCAGGACACCGAGGACCTCGCCTGGGCACCTTATTCCCTGGAAGACCACCGAGTACCGGCAGTCTCCACTGGGCTACTAAGAAACATCCAGGCCCGGACACCTTTCCCAGTCACTCTGTGTATTTTGTGTGTAGGCCAACACACTGCACTCTTCCTTGGAAGAGCTAGATTTCCTCAGCTCTCCAACAGCCCCAGGAAATGTGTTCTCTCACGTCCTACATATCATGCAAATCTGCCTCATTGCCCTAGGCTGAGCAGCTCTGAGAAACCAAAACTGCTTCGCATTCCTTCTACAAAGTCATACCTTAAGACCCCATCCTTACAGGAGAAAGTCAGCTTGCGTTTCTGCTGTAACCAAAGCACAGATCTTCCTCTTACACTGCAGGGTTTTAGAAGAAGCTAAGCCAGATAGCCTACCTAGAGCGCTCCTTGGGGGAGGCTGTTGGCTACACGCAGAACTCCGTGCCAAATAAACTTTATTCAAGGAAGGGACCAGTGTTTAGCTAGAGTGTATATTTACTTGGTAGAAACCACAAGTAGGTAGGCCGCGTGTTCGCTGGAAACGGTGACCTTATGGCACAAGCCTTGCTTTCCCATTTTGAATGCTCCATGCATGCTGCCTTGAAGTTACCTAAATAACAGTTTTAGGACGAGTCTTTAGTCATTGTAGGCAGGGCTCTGGGAAGGGAACGAGTGTTCTCTGCATCAACAGGGTGCTTTCATAGCCTGGGTGGGAGCCTCTCCTCAGACGCCCTAGAGATAAAGGAAACTTGACGTGAGTTCTTTCCTCCAGGTAAAGCCTTGACTAGCCCTGCCGAAGCTGAGCTTGAAGCAGTTTCCTTGTGGCATTTGTTTTAGGTCTGTTTTCTTTTAAGGTTAGTAAGCTTGTCAAGACACCGAGGACCTCTCGTGGGCACCCTATTCCCTGCAAGAGCACCGAGTACCAGCAGGCTCCACTGGGCTACTAAGAAACATCCAGGCCCGGAAACGTTTCCCAGTCACTGTGTATTTTGTGTGTAGGGCAACACACTGCACTCTTCCTTGGAAGAGCTAGATTTCCTCAG
Organism: Balaenoptera physalus; assembly: GCF_965194825.1. Lineage (NCBI taxonomy): Eukaryota > Metazoa > Chordata > Mammalia > Artiodactyla > Balaenopteridae > Balaenoptera > Balaenoptera physalus. The sequence goes on along the minus strand of NC_138895.1, from coordinate 38,759,131 downwards.
CTCTCCAACAACTCCAGGAAATGTGTTCTCTCAATTCCTATATGTCATGCAAATCTCCCTCATTGCCCTAGGCTGAGCAGCACTGAGAAACCAAAACTGCAACGCATTCCTTCTTTAAAGTCAAACCTTAAGACCCCATCCTTACAGGAGAAAGTCGGCTTGCTTTCCTGCTGTAACCAAAGCACAGTTCTTCCTCTTACACTCCAGGGTTTTAGAAGAAGCAGAGCCCGATAGCCTACCCAGAGCGCTCCCAAGGGGAGGCGGTTGGCTACACGCAGAATTCCGTGCCAAATAAACTTTATTCAAGGAAGGGACCAGTGTGTAGCTAGAGTGTATATTCACTTGGTAGAAATCACAAGGAGGTAGGCTGCATGTTCGCTGGAAACGGGGAACTTATGGCACAAGCCTTGCTTACCACTTTTGAATGCTCCATTCAAGCTGCCTTGAAGCTACCTAAATTACAATTTTAGGACGGGTCTCTAGTGTCTGAAGGCAGGGCTCTGGGAAGGGAACGAGTGTTCTCTACATCAACAGGGTGCTTTCATAGACTGGGTAGGAGCCTCGCCTGAGACACTCTAGAGCTAAAAGGAAACTTGACGTGAGTCCTCTCCTCAAGGTAAAGCCTAGAATAGCCCTGCCGAAGTGGAAGCTTGGAGCGGAGTTCTTGAGGCATTAGTTTCAGGTCTGTTTTCTTTTAAGGTTAGTAAGCTTTTCAAGGCCCTGAGGACCTCGCCTGGGCACCCTATTCCCTGCAAGAACACCCAGTACCGGCAGGCTCCACTGGGCTACTAAGAAACATCCAGGCCCGGAAACTTTTCCCATTCGCTCTTTGTATTTTGTGTGTAGGCCAACACACTACACTCTTCCTTGGAAGAGCTAGATTTCCTCAGCTCTCCAACAGCTCCAGGAAATGTGTTCTCTCACGTCCTACATATCATGCAAATCTGCCTCATTGCCCTAGGCTGACCGGCACTGAGAAACCAAAACTGCTTCACATTCCTTCTACAAAGTCATACCTTAACCCCCCATCCTTACAGTCGAAAGTCGGCTTGCGTTTCTGCTGTAACCACAGCACAGTTCTTCCTCTTACACTCCAGGGTTTTAGAAGAAGCTAAGCCCGATAGCCTACCCAGAGCGATCCCTGGGGGAGGCGGTTGGCTACACGCAGAATTACGTGCCAAATAAACTTTATTTAAGGAAGGGACCAGTGTGTAGCTAGAGTGTATATTTACTTGGTAGAAATCACAAGGAGGTAGGCTGCATGTTCGCTGGAAACGGGGAACTTATGGCACAAGCCTTGCTTACCACTTTTGAATGCTCCATTCAAGCTGCCTTGAAGCTACCTAAATAACAATTTTAGGACGGGTCTCTAGTCTCTGTAGGCAAGGCTCTGGGAAGGGAACGAGTGTTCTCTACATCAACAGGGTGCTTTCATAGCCTGGGTGGGAGCCTCTCCTCAGACGCTCTACAGCTAACAGGAAACTTGACGTGAGTCCTTTCCTCAAGGTAAAGCCCAGAATAGCCCTGCCGAAGTGGAAGCTTGGAGCGGAGTCCTTGAGGCATTAGTTTCAGGTCTGTTTCCTTTTAAGGTTAGTAAGCTTTTCAGGACACCGAGGACCTCGCCTGGGCACCTTATTCCCTGGAAGACCACCGAGTACCGGCAGTCTCCACTGGGCTACTAAGAAACATCCAGGCCCGGACACCTTTCCCAGTCACTCTGTGTATTTTGTGTGTAGGCCAACACACTGCACTCTTCCTTGGAAGAGCTAGATTTCCTCAGCTCTCCAACAGCCCCAGGAAATGTGTTCTCTCACGTCCTACATATCATGCAAATCTGCCTCATTGCCCTAGGCTGAGCAGCTCTGAGAAACCAAAACTGCTTCGCATTCCTTCTACAAAGTCATACCTTAAGACCCGATCCTTACAGGAGAAAGTCAGCTTGCGTTTCTGCTGTAACCAAAGCACAGATCTTCCTCTTACACTGCAGGGTTTTAGAAGAAGCTAAGCCAGATAGCCTACCTAGAGCGCTCCTTGGGGGAGGCTGTTGGCTACACGCAGAACTCCGTGCCAAATAAACTTTATTCAAGGAAGGGACCAGTGTTTAGCTAGAGTGTATATTTACTTGGTAGAAATCACAAGTAGGTAGGCCGCGTGTTCGCTGGAAACGGTGACCTTATGGCACAAGCCTTGCTTTCCCATTTTGAATGCTCCATGCATGCTGCCTTGAAGTTACCTAAATAACAGTTTTAGGACGAGTCTTTAGTCATTGTAGGCAGGGCTCTGGGAAGGGAACGAGTGTTCTCTGCATCAACAGGGTGCTTTCATAGCCTGGGTGGGAGCCTCTCCTCAGACGCCCTAGAGATAAAGGAAACTTGACGTGAGTTCTTTCCTCCAGGTAAAGCCTTGACTAGCCCTGCCGAAGCTGAGCTTGAAGCAGTTTCCTTGTGGCATTTGTTTTAGGTCTGTTTTCTTTTAAGGTTAGTAAGCTTGTCAAGACACCGAGGACCTCTCGTGGGCACCCTATTCCCTGCAAGAGCACCGAGTACCAGCAGGCTCCACTGGGCTACTAAGAAACATCCAGGCCCGGAAACGTTTCCCAGTCACTGTGTATTTTGTGTGTAGGGCAACACACTGCACTCTTCCTTGGAAGAGCTAGATTTCCTCAGCTCTCCAACAACTCCAGGCAATGTGTTCTCTCAATTCCTATATGTCATGCAAATCTCCCTCATTGCCCTAGGCTGAGCAGCACTGAGAAACCAAAACTGCAATGCATTCCTTCTTTAAAGTCAAACCTTAAGACCCCATCCTTACAGGAGAAAGTCGGCTTGCTTTCCTGCTGTAACCAAAGCACAGTTCTTCCTCTTACACGCCAGGGTTTTAGAAGAAGCAGAGCCCGATAGCCTACCCAGAGCGCTCCCAAGGGGAGGCGGTTGGCTACACGCAGAATTCCGTGCCAAATAAACTTTATTAAAGGAAGGGACCAGTGTGTAGCTAGAGTGTATATTTACTTGGTAGAAATCACAAGGAGGTAGGCTGCATGTTCGCTGGAAACGGGGAACTTATGGCACAAGCCTTGCTTACCACTTTTGAATGCTCCATTCAAGCTGCCTTGAAGCTACCTAAATAACAATTTTAGGACGGGTCTCTAGTCTCTGTAGGCAAGGCTCTGGGAAGGGAACGAGTGTTCTCTACATCAACAGGGTGCTTTCATAGCCTGGGTGGAAGCCTCTCCTCAGACGCTCTACAGCTAAAAGGAAACTTGACGTGAGTCCTTTCCTCAAGGTAAAGCCTAGAATAGCCCTGCCGAAGTGGAAGCTTGGAGCGGAGTCCTTGAGGCATTAGTTTCAGGTCTGTTTCCTTTTAACGTTAGTAAGCTTTTCAGGACACCGAGGACCTCGCCTGGGCACTTTATTCCCTGCAAGAACACCGAGTACCGGCAGTCTTCACTGGGCTACTAAGAAACATCCAGGCCCGGACACCTTTCCCAGTCACTCTGTGTATTTTGTGTGTAGGCCAACACACTGCACTCTTCCTTGGAAGAGCTAGATTTCCTCAGCTCTCCAACAGCCCCAGGAAATGTGTTCTCTCACGTCCTACATATCATGCAAATCTGCCTCATTGCCCTAGGCTGAGCAGCTCTGAGAAACCAAAACTGCTTCGCATTCCTTCTACAAAGTCATACCTTAAGACCCCATCCTTACAGGAGAAAGTCAGCTTGCGTTTCTGCTGTAACCAAAGCACAGATCTTCCTCTTACACTGCAGGGTTTTAGAAGAAGCTAAGCCAGATAGCCTACCTAGAGCGCTCCTTGAGGGAGGCTGTTGGCTACACGCAGAACTCCGTGCCAAATAAACTTTATTCAAGGAAGGGACCAGTGTTTAGCAAGAGTGTATATTTACTTGGTAGAAATCACAAGTAGGTAGGCCGCGTGTTCGCTGGAAACGGTGACCTTATGGCACAAGCCTTGCTTTCCCATTTTGAATGCTCCATGCATGCTGCCTTGAAGTTACCTAAATAACAGTTTTAGGACCAGTCTTTAGTCATTGTAGGCAGGGCTCTGGGAAGGGAACGAGTGTTCTCTGCATCAACAGGGTGCTTTCATAGCCTGGGTGGGAGCCTCTCCTCAGACGCCCTAGAGATAAAGGAAACTTGACGTGAGTTCTTTCCTCCAGGTAAAGCCTTGACTAGCCCTGCCGAAGCTGAGCTTGAAGCAGTTTCCTTGTGGCATTTGTTTTAGGTCTGTTTTCTTTTAAGGTTAGTAAGCTTGTCAAGACACCGAGGACCTCTCGTGGGCACCCTATTCCCTGCAAGAGCACCGAGTACCAGCAGGCTCCACTGGGCTACTAAGGAACATCCAGGCCCGGAAACGTTTCCCAGTCACTGTGTATTTTGTGTGTAGGGCAACACACTGCACTCTTCCTTGGAAGAGCTAGATTTCCTCAGCTCTCCAACAACTCCAGGCAATGTGTTCTCTCAATTCCTATATGTCATGCAAATCTCCCTCATTGCCCTAGGCTGAGCAGCACTGAGAAACCAAAACTGCAACGCATTCCTTCTTTAAAGTCAAACCTTAAGACCCCATCCTTACAGGAGAAAGTCGGCTTGCTTTCCTGCTGTAACCAAAGCACAGTTCTTCCTCTTACACTCCAGGGTTTTAGAAGAAGCAGAGCCCGATAGCCTACCCAGAGCGCTCCCAAGGGGAGGCGGTTGGCTACACGCAGAATTCCGTGCCAAATAAACTTTATTCAAGGAAGGGACCAGTGTGTAGCTAGAGTGTATATTCACTTGGTAGAAATCAAAAGGAGGTAGGCTGCATGTTCGCTGTAAACGGGGAACTTATGGCACAAGCCTTGCTTACCACTTTTGAATGCTCCATTCAAGCTGCCTTGAAGCTACCTAAATTACAATTTTAGGACGGGTCTCTAGTGTCTGTAGGCAGGGCTCTGGGAAGGGAACGAGTGTTCTCTACATCAACAGGGTGCTTTCATAGACTGGGTAGGAGCCTCGCCTGAGACACTCTAGAGCTAAAAGGAAACTTGACGTGAGTCCTCTCCTCAAGGTAAAGCCTAGAATAGCCCTGCCGAAGTGGAAGCTTGGAGCGGAGTTCTTGAGGCATTAGTTTCAGGTCTGTTTTCTTTTAAGGTGAGTAAGCTTTTCAAGGCCCTGAGGACCTCGCCTGGGCACCCTATTCCCTGCAAGAACACCCAGTACCGGCAGGCTCCACTGGGCTACTAAGAAACATCCAGGCACGGAAACTTTTCCCATTCGCTCTTTGTATTTTGTGTGTAGGCCAACACACTACACTCTTCCTTGGAAGAGCTAGATTTCCTCAGCTCTCCAACAGCTCCAGGAAATGTGTTCTCTCACGTCCTACATATCATGCAAATCTGCCTCATTGCCCTAGGCTGACCGGCACTGAGAAACCAAAACTGCTTCACATTCCTTCTACAAAGTCATACCTTAACCCCCCATCCTTACAGTCGAAAGTCGGCTTGCGTTTCTGCTGTAACCACAGCACAGTTCTTCCTCTTACACTCCAGGGTTTTAGAAGAAGCTAAGCCCGATAGCCTACCCAGAGCGATCCCTGGGGGAGGCGGTTGGCTACACGCAGAATTACGTGCCAAATAAACTTTATTTAAGGAAGGGACCAGTGTGTAGCTAGAGTGTATATTTACTTGGTAGAAATCACAAGGAGGTAGGCTGCATGTTCGCTGGAAACGGGGAACTTATGGCACAAGCCTTGCTTACCACTTTTGAATGCTCCATTCAAGCTGCCTTGAAGCTACCTAAATAACAATTTTAGAACGGGTCTCTAGTCTCTGTAGGCAAGGCTCTGGGAAGGGAACGAGTGTTCTCTACATCAACAGGGTGCTTTCATAGCCTGGGTGGGAGCCTCTCCTCAGACGCTCTACAGCTAAAAGGAAACTTGACGTGAGTCCTTTCCTCAAGGTAAAGCCCAGAATAGCCCTGCCGAAGTGGAAGCTTGGAGCGGAGTCCTTGAGGCATTAGTTTCAGGTCTGTTTCCTTTTAAGGTTAGTAAGCTTTTCAGGACACCGAGGACCTCGCCTGGGCACCTTATTCCCTGGAAGACCACCGAGTACCGGCAGTCTCCACTGGGCTACTAAGAAACATCCAGGCCCGGACACCTTTCCCAGTCACTCTGTGTATTTTGTGTGTAGGCCAACACACTGCACTCTTCCTTGGAAGAGCTAGATTTCCTCAGCTCTCCAACAGCCCCAGGAAATGTGTTCTCTCACGTCCTACATATCATGCAAATCTGCCTCATTGCCCTAGGCTGAGCAGCTCTGAGAAACCAAAACTGCTTCGCATTCCTTCTACAAAGTCATACCTTAAGACCCCATCCTTACAGGAGAAAGTCAGCTTGCGTTTCTGCTGTAACCAAAGCACAGATCTTCCTCTTACACTGCAGGGTTTTAGAAGAAGCTAAGCCAGATAGCCTACCTAGAGCGCTCCTTGGGGGAGGCTGTTGGCTACACGCAGAACTCCGTGCCAAATAAACTTTATTCAAGGAAGGGACCAGTGTTTAGCTAGAGTGTATATTTACTTGGTAGAAACCACAAGTAGGTAGGCCGCGTGTTCGCTGGAAACGGTGACCTTATGGCACAAGCCTTGCTTTCCCATTTTGAATGCTCCATGCATGCTGCCTTGAAGTTACCTAAATAACAGTTTTAGGACGAGTCTTTAGTCATTGTAGGCAGGGCTCTGGGAAGGGAACGAGTGTTCTCTGCATCAACAGGGTGCTTTCATAGCCTGGGTGGGAGCCTCTCCTCAGACGCCCTAGAGATAAAGGAAACTTGACGTGAGTTCTTTCCTCCAGGTAAAGCCTTGACTAGCCCTGCCGAAGCTGAGCTTGAAGCAGTTTCCTTGTGGCATTTGTTTTAGGTCTGTTTTCTTTTAAGGTTAGTAAGCTTGTCAAGACACCGAGGACCTCTCGTGGGCACCCTATTCCCTGCAAGAGCACCGAGTACCAGCAGGCTCCACTGGGCTACTAAGAAACATCCAGGCCCGGAAACGTTTCCCAGTCACTGTGTATTTTGTGTGTAGGGCAACACACTGCACTCTTCCTTGGAAGAGCTAGATTTCCTCAGCTCTCCAACAACTCCAGGAAATGTGTTCTCTCAATTCCTATATGTCATGCAAATCTCCCTCATTGCCCTAGGCTGAGCAGCACTGAGAAACCAAAACTGCAACGCATTCCTTCTTTAAAGTCAAACCTTAAGACCCCATCCTTACAGGAGAAAGTCGGCTTGCTTTCCTGCTGTAACCAAAGCACAGTTCTTCCTCTTACACTCCAGGGTTTTAGAAGAAGCAGAGCCCGATAGCCTACCCAGAGCGCTCCCAAGGGGAGGCGGTTGGCTACACGCAGAATTCCGTGCCAAATAAACTTTATTCAAGGAAGGGACCAGTGTGTAGCTAGAGTGTATATTCACTTGGTAGAAATCAAAAGGAGGTAGGCTGCATGTTCGCTGTAAACGGGGAACTTATGGCACAAGCCTTGCTTACCACTTTTGAATGCTCCATTCAAGCTGCCTTGAAGCTACCTAAATTACAATTTTAGGACGGGTCTCTAGTGTCTGTAGGCAGGGCTCTGGGAAGGGAACGAGTGTTCTCTACATCAACAGGGTGCTTTCATAGACTGGGTAGGAGCCTCGCCTGAGACACTCTAGAGCTAAAAGGAAACTTGACGTGAGTCCTCTCCTCAAGGTAAAGCCTAGAATAGCCCTGCCGAAGTGGAAGCTTGGAGCGGAGTTCTTGAGGCATTAGTTTCAGGTCTGTTTTCTTTTAAGGTGAGTAAGCTTTTCAAGGCCCTGAGGACCTCGCCTGGGCACCCTATTCCCTGCAAGAACACCCAGTACCGGCAGGCTCCACTGGGCTACTAAGAAACATCCAGGCCCGGAAACTTTTCCCATTCACTCTTTGTATTTTGTGTGTAGGCCAACACACTACACTCTTCCTTGGAAGAGCTAGATTTCCTCAGCTCTCCAACAGCTCCAGGAAATGTGTTCTCTCACGTCCTACATATCATGCAAATCTGCCTCATTGCCCTAGGCTGACCGGCACTGAGAAACCAAAACTGCTTCACATTCCTTCTACAAAGTCATACCTTAACCCCCCATCCTTACAGTCGAAAGTCGGCTTGCGTTTCTGCTGGAACCACAGCACAGTTCTTCCTCTTACACTCCAGGGTTTTAGAAGAAGCTAAGCCCGATAGCCTACCCAGAGCGATCCCTGGGGGAGGCGGTTGGCTACACGCAGAATTACGTGCCAAATAAACTTTATTTAAGGAAGGGACCAGTGTGTAGCTAGAGTGTATATTTACTTGGTAGAAATCACAAGGAGGTAGGCTGCATGTTCGCTGGAAACGGGGAACTTATGGCACAAGCCTTGCTTACCCATTTTGAATGCTCCATTCAAGCTGCCTTGAAGCTGCCTAAATAACAATTTTAGGACGGGTCTCTAGTCTCTGTAGGCAAGGCTCTGGGAAGGGAACGAGTGTTCTCTACATCAACAGGGTGCTTTCATAGCCTGGGTGGGAGCCTCTCCTCAGACGCTCTACAGCTAAAAGGAAACTTGACGTGAGTCCTTTCCTCAAGGTAAAGCCCAGAATAGCCCTGCCGAAGTGGAAGCTTGGAGCGGAGTCCTTGAGGCATTAGTTTCAGGTCTGTTTCCTTTTAAGGTTAGTAAGCTTTTCAGGACACCGAGGACCTCGCCTGGGCACCTTATTCCCTGGAAGACCACCGAGTACCGGCAGTCTCCACTGGGCTACTAAGAAACATCCAGGCCCGGACACCTTTCCCAGTCACTCTGTGTATTTTGTGTGTAGGCCAACACACTGCACTCTTCCTTGGAAGAGCTAGATTTCCTCAGCTCTCCAACAGCCCCAGGAAATGTGTTCTCTCACGTCCTACATATCATGCAAATCTGCCTCATTGCCCTAGGCTGAGCAGCTCTGAGAAACCAAAACTGCTTCGCATTCCTTCTACAAAGTCATACCTTAAGACCCCATCCTTACAGGAGAAAGTCAGCTTGCGTTTCTGCTGTAACCAAAGCACAGATCTTCCTCTTACACTGCAGGGTTTTAGAAGAAGCTAAGCCAGATAGCCTACCTAGAGCGCTCCTTGGGGGAGGCTGTTGGCTACACGCAGAACTCCGTGCCAAATAAACTTTATTCAAGGAAGGGACCAGTGTTTAGCTAGAGTGTATATTTACTTGGTAGAAACCACAAGTAGGTAGGCCGCGTGTTCGCTGGAAACGGTGACCTTATGGCACAAGCCTTGCTTTCCCATTTTGAATGCTCCATGCATGCTGCCTTGAAGTTACCTAAATAACAGTTTTAGGACGAGTCTTTAGTCATTGTAGGCAGGGCTCTGGGAAGGGAACGAGTGTTCTCTGCATCAACAGGGTGCTTTCATAGCCTGGGTGGGAGCCTCTCCTCAGACGCCCTAGAGATAAAGGAAACTTGACGTGAGTTCTTTCCTCCAGGTAAAGCCTTGACTAGCCCTGCCGAAGCTGAGCTTGAAGCAGTTTCCTTGTGGCATTTGTTTTAGGTCTGTTTTCTTTTAAGGTTAGTAAGCTTGTCAAGACACCGAGGACCTCTCGTGGGCACCCTATTCCCTGCAAGAGCACCGAGTACCAGCAGGCTCCACTGGGCTACTAAGAAACATCCAGGCCCGGAAACGTTTCCCAGTCACTGTGTATTTTGTGTGTAGGGCAACACACTGCACTCTTCCTTGGAAGAGCTAGATTTCCTCAGCTCTCCAACAACTCCAGGAAATGTGTTCTCTCAATTCCTATATGTCATGCAAATCTCCCTCATTGCCCTAGGCTGAGCAGCACTGAGAAACCAAAACTGCAACGCATTCCTTCTTTAAAGTCAAACCTTAAGACCCCATCCTTACAGGAGAAAGTCGGCTTGCTTTCCTGCTGTAACCAAAGCACAGTTCTTCCTCTTACACTCCAGGGTTTTAGAAGAAGCAGAGCCCGATAGCCTACCCAGAGCGCTCCCAAGGGGAGGCGGTTGGCTACACGCAGAATTCCGTGCCAAATAAACTTTATTCAAGGAAGGGACCAGTGTGTAGCTAGAGTGTATATTCACTTGGTAGAAATCACAAGGAGGTAGGCTGCATGTTCGCTGGAAACGGGGAACTTATGGCACAAGCCTTGCTTACCACTTTTGAATGCTCCATTCAAGCTGCCTTGAAGCTACCTAAATTACAATTTTAGGACGGGTCTCTAGTGTCTGAAGGCAGGGCTCTGGGAAGGGAACGAGTGTTCTCTACATCAACAGGGTGCTTTCATAGACTGGGTAGGAGCCTCGCCTGAGACACTCTAGAGCTAAAAGGAAACTTGACGTGAGTCCTCTCCTCAAGGTAAAGCCTAGAATAGCCCTGCCGAAGTGGAAGCTTGGAGCGGAGTTCTTGAGGCATTAGTTTCAGGTCTGTTTTCTTTTAAGGTTAGTAAGCTTTTCAAGGCCCTGAGGACCTCGCCTGGGCACCCTATTCCCTGCAAGAACACCCAGTACCGGCAGGCTCCACTGGGCTACTAAGAAACATCCAGGCCCGGAAACTTTTCCCATTCGCTCTTTGTATTTTGTGTGTAGGCCAACACACTACACTCTTCCTTGGAAGAGCTAGATTTCCTCAGCTCTCCAACAGCTCCAGGAAATGTGTTCTCTCACGTCCTACATATCATGCAAATCTGCCTCATTGCCCTAGGCTGACCGGCACTGAGAAACCAAAACTGCTTCACATTCCTTCTACAAAGTCATACCTTAACCCCCCATCCTTACAGTCGAAAGTCGGCTTGCGTTTCTGCTGTAACCACAGCACAGTTCTTCCTCTTACACTCCAGGGTTTTAGAAGAAGCTAAGCCCGATAGCCTACCCAGAGCGATCCCTGGGGGAGGCGGTTGGCTACACGCAGAATTACGTGCCAAATAAACTTTATTTAAGGAAGGGACCAGTGTGTAGCTAGAGTGTATATTTACTTGGTAGAAATCACAAGGAGGTAGGCTGCATGTTCGCTGGAAACGGGGAACTTATGGCACAAGCCTTGCTTACCACTTTTGAATGCTCCATTCAAGCTGCCTTGAAGCTACCTAAATAACAATTTTAGGACGGGTCTCTAGTCTCTGTAGGCAAGGCTCTGGGAAGGGAACGAGTGTTCTCTACATCAACAGGGTGCTTTCATAGCCTGGGTGGGAGCCTCTCCTCAGACGCTCTACAGCTAACAGGAAACTTGACGTGAGTCCTTTCCTCAAGGTAAAGCCCAGAATAGCCCTGCCGAAGTGGAAGCTTGGAGCGGAGTCCTTGAGGCATTAGTTTCAGGTCTGTTTCCTTTTAAGGTTAGTAAGCTTTTCAGGACACCGAGGACCTCGCCTGGGCACCTTATTCCCTGGAAGACCACCGAGTACCGGCAGTCTCCACTGGGCTACTAAGAAACATCCAGGCCCGGACACCTTTCCCAGTCACTCTGTGTATTTTGTGTGTAGGCCAACACACTGCACTCTTCCTTGGAAGAGCTAGATTTCCTCAGCTCTCCAACAGCCCCAGGAAATGTGTTCTCTCACGTCCTACATATCATGCAAATCTGCCTCATTGCCCTAGGCTGAGCAGCTCTGAGAAACCAAAACTGCTTCGCATTCCTTCTACAAAGTCATACCTTAAGACCCCATCCTTACAGGAGAAAGTCAGCTTGCGTTTCTGCTGTAACCAAAGCACAGATCTTCCTCTTACACTGCAGGGTTTTAGAAGAAGCTAAGCCAGATAGCCTACCTAGAGCGCTCCTTGGGGGAGGCTGTTGGCTACACGCAGAACTCCGTGCCAAATAAACTTTATTCAAGGAAGGGACCAGTGTTTAGCTAGAGTGTATATTTACTTGGTAGAAACCACAAGTAGGTAGGCCGCGTGTTCGCTGGAAACGGTGACCTTATGGCACAAGCCTTGCTTTCCCATTTTGAATGCTCCATGCATGCTGCCTTGAAGTTACCTAAATAACAGTTTTAGGACGAGTCTTTAGTCATTGTAGGCAGGGCTCTGGGAAGGGAACGAGTGTTCTCTGCATCAACAGGGTGCTTTCATAGCCTGGGTGGGAGCCTCTCCTCAGACGCCCTAGAGATAAAGGAAACTTGACGTGAGTTCTTTCCTCCAGGTAAAGCCTTGACTAGCCCTGCCGAAGCTGAGCTTGAAGCAGTTTCCTTGTGGCATTTGTTTTAGGTCTGTTTTCTTTTAAGGTTAGTAAGCTTGTCAAGACACCGAGGACCTCTCGTGGGCACCCTATTCCCTGCAAGAGCACCGAGTACCAGCAGGCTCCACTGGGCTACTAAGAAACATCCAGGCCCGGAAACGTTTCCCAGTCACTGTGTATTTTGTGTGTAGGGCAACACACTGCACTCTTCCTTGGAAGAGTTAGATTTCCTCAGCTCTCCAACAACTCCAGGAAATGTGTTCTCTCAATTCCTATATGTCATGCAAATCTCCCTCATTGCCCTAGGCTGAGCAGCACTGAGAAACCAAAACTGCAACGCATTCCTTCTTTAAAGTCAAACCTTAAGACCCCATCCTTACAGGAGAAAGTCGGCTTGCTTTCCTGCTGTAACCAAAGCACAGTTCTTCCTCTTACACTCCAGGGTTTTAGAAGAAGCAGAGCCCGATAGCCTACCCAGAGCGCTCCCAAGGGGAGGCGGTTGGCTACACGCAGAATTCCGTGCCAAATAAACTTTATTCAAGGAAGGGACCAGTGTGTAGCTAGAGTGTATATTTACTTGGTAGAAATCACAAGGAGGTAGGCTGCATGTTCGCTGGAAACGGGGAACTTATGGCACAAGCCTTGCTTACCACTTTTGAATGCTCCATTCAAGCTGCCTTGAAGCTACCTAAATTACAATTTTAGGACGGGTCTCTAGTGTCTGTAGGCAGGGCTCTGGGAAGGGAACGAGTGTTCTCTACATCAACAGGGTGCTTTCATAGACTGGGTAGGAGCCTCGCCTGAGACACTCTAGAGCTAAAAGGAAACTTGACGTGAGTCCTCTCCTCAAGGTAAAGCCTAGAATAGCCCTGCCGAAGTGGAAGCTTGGAGCGGAGTTCTTGAGGCATTAGTTTCAGGTCTGTTTTCTTTTAAGGTGAGTAAGCTTTTCAAGGCCCTGAGGACCTCGCCTGGGCACCCTATTCCCTGCAAGAACACCCAGTACCGGCAGGCTCCACTGGGCTACTAAGAAACATCCAGGCCCGGAAACTTTTCCCATTCACTCTTTGTATTTTGTGTGTAGGCCAACACACTACACTCTTCCTTGGAAGAGCTAGATTTCCTCAGCTCTCCAACAGCTCCAGGAAATGTGTTCTCTCACGTCCTACATATCATGCAAATCTGCCTCATTGCCCTAGGCTGACCGGCACTGAGAAACCAAAACTGCTTCACATTCCTTCTACAAAGTCATACCTTAACCCCCCATCCTTACAGTCGAAAGTCGGCTTGCGTTTCTGCTGGAACCACAGCACAGTTCTTCCTCTTACACTCCAGGGTTTTAGAAGAAGCTAAGCCCGATAGCCTACCCAGAGCGATCCCTGGGGGAGGCGGTTGGCTACACGCAGAATTACGTGCCAAATAAACTTTATTTAAGGAAGGGACCAGTGTGTAGCTAGAGTGTATATTTACTTGGTAGAAATCACAAGGAGGTAGGCTGCATGTTCGCTGGAAACGGGGAACTTATGGCACAAGCCTTGCTTACCCATTTTGAATGCTCCATTCAAGCTGCCTTGAAGCTGCCTAAATAACAATTTTAGGACGGGTCTCTAGTCTCTGTAGGCAAGGCTCTGGGAAGGGAACGAGTGTTCTCTACATCAACAGGGTGCTTTCATAGCCTGGGTGGGAGCCTCTCCTCAGACGCTCTACAGCTAAAAGGAAACTTGACGTGAGTCCTTTCCTCAAGGTAAAGCCCAGAATAGCCCTGCCGAAGTGGAAGCTTGGAGCGGAGTCCTTGAGGCATTAGTTTCAGGTCTGTTTCCTTTTAAGGTTAGTAAGCTTTTCAGGACACCGAGGACCTCGCCTGGGCACCTTATTCCCTGGAAGACCACCGAGTACCGGCAGTCTCCACTGGGCTACTAAGAAACATCCAGGCCCGGACACCTTTCCCAGTCACTCTGTGTATTTTGTGTGTAGGCCAACACACTGCACTCTTCCTTGGAAGAGCTAGATTTCCTCAGCTCTCCAACAGCCCCAGGAAATGTGTTCTCTCACGTCCTACATATCATGCAAATCTGCCTCATTGCCCTAGGCTGAGCAGCTCTGAGAAACCAAAACTGCTTCGCATTCCTTCTACAAAGTCATACCTTAAGACCCCATCCTTACAGGAGAAAGTCAGCTTGCGTTTCTGCTGTAAACAAAGCACAGATCTTCCTCTTACACTGCAGGGTTTTAGAAGAAGCTAAGCCAGATAGCCTACCTAGAGCGCTCCTTGGGGGAGGCTGTTGGCTACACGCAGAACTCCGTGCCAAATAAACTTTATTCAAGGAAGGGACCAGTGTTTAGCTAGAGTGTATATTTACTTGGTAGAAACCACAAGTAGGTAGGCCGCGTGTTCGCTGGAAACGGTGACCTTATGGCACAAGCCTTGCTTTCCCATTTTGAATGCTCCATGCATGCTGCCTTGAAGTTACCTAAATAACAGTTTTAGGACGAGTCTTTAGTCATTGTAGGCAGGGCTCTGGGAAGGGAACGAGTGTTCTCTGCATCAACAGGGTGCTTTCATAGCCTGGGTGGGAGCCTCTCCTCAGACGCCATAGAGATAAAGGAAACTTGACGTGAGTTCTTTCCTCCAGGTAAAGCCTTGACTAGCCCTGCCGAAGCTGAGCTTGAAGCAGTTTCCTTGTGGCATTTGTTTTAGGTCTGTTTTCTTTTAAGGTTAGTAAGCTTGTCAAGACACCGAGGACCTCTCGTGGGCACCCTATTCCCTGCAAGAGCACCGAGTACCAGCAGGCTCCACTGGGCTACTAAGAAACATCCAGGCCCGGAAACGTTTCCCAGTCACTGTGTATTTTGTGTGTAGGGCAACACACTGCACTCTTCCTTGGAAGAGCTAGATTTCCTCAGCTCTCCAACAACTCCAGGAAATGTGTTCTCTCAATTCCTATATGTCATGCAAATCTCCCTCATTGCCCTAGGCTGAGCAGCACTGAGAAACCAAAACTGCAACGCATTCCTTCTTTAAAGTCAAACCTTAAGACCCCATCCTTACAGGAGAAAGTCGGCTTGCTTTCCTGCTGTAACCAAAGCACAGTTCTTCCTCTTACACTCCAGGGTTTTAGAAGAAGCAGAGCCCGATAGCCTACCCAGAGCGCTCCCAAGGGGAGGCGGTTGGCTACACGCAGAATTCCGTGCCAAATAAACTTTATTCAAGGAAGGGACCAGTGTGTAGCTAGAGTGTATATTCACTTGGTAGAAATCACAAGGAGGTAGGCTGCATGTTCGCTGGAAACGGGGAACTTATGGCACAAGCCTTGCTTACCACTTTTGAATGCTCCATTCAAGCTGCCTTGAAGCTACCTAAATTACAATTTTAGGACGGGTCTCTAGTGTCTGAAGGCAGGGCTCTGGGAAGGGAACGAGTGTTCTCTACATCAACAGGGTGCTTTCATAGACTGGGTAGGAGCCTCGCCTGAGACACTCTAGAGCTAAAAGGAAACTTGACGTGAGTCCTCTCCTCAAGGTAAAGCCTAGAATAGCCCTGCCGAAGTGGAAGCTTGGAGCGGAGTTCTTGAGGCATTAGTTTCAGGTCTGTTTTCTTTTAAGGTTAGTAAGCTTTTCAAGGCCCTGAGGACCTCGCCTGGGCACCCTATTCCCTGCAAGAACACCCAGTACCGGCAGGCTCCACTGGGCTACTAAGAAACATCCAGGCCCGGAAACTTTTCCCATTCGCTCTTTGTATTTTGTGTGTAGGCCAACACACTACACTCTTCCTTGGAAGAGCTAGATTTCCTCAGCTCTCCAACAGCTCCAGGAAATGTGTTCTCTCACGTCCTACATATCATGCAAATCTGCCTCATTGCCCTAGGCTGACCGGCACTGAGAAACCAAAACTGCTTCACATTCCTTCTACAAAGTCATACCTTAACCCCCCATCCTTACAGTCGAAAGTCGGCTTGCGTTTCTGCTGTAACCACAGCACAGTTCTTCCTCTTACACTCCAGGGTTTTAGAAGAAGCTAAGCCCGATAGCCTACCCAGAGCGATCCCTGGGGGAGGCGGTTGGCTACACGCAGAATTACGTGCCAAATAAACTTTATTTAAGGAAGGGACCAGTGTGTAGCTAGAGTGTATATTTACTTGGTAGAAATCACAAGGAGGTAGGCTGCATGTTCGCTGGAAACGGGGAACTTATGGCACAAGCCTTGCTTACCACTTTTGAATGCTCCATTCAAGCTGCCTTGAAGCTACCTAAATAACAATTTTAGGACGGGTCTCTAGTCTCTGTAGGCAAGGCTCTGGGAAGGGAACGAGTGTTCTCTACATCAACAGGGTGCTTTCATAGCCTGGGTGGGAGCCTCTCCTCAGACGCTCTACAGCTAACAGGAAACTTGACGTGAGTCCTTTCCTCAAGGTAAAGCCCAGAATAGCCCTGCCGAAGTGGAAGCTTGGAGCGGAGTCCTTGAGGCATTAGTTTCAGGTCTGTTTCCTTTTAAGGTTAGTAAGCTTTTCAGGACACCGAGGACCTCGCCTGGGCACCTTATTCCCTGGAAGACCACCGAGTACCGGCAGTCTCCACTGGGCTACTAAGAAACATCCAGGCCCGGACACCTTTCCCAGTCACTCTGTGTATTTTGTGTGTAGGCCAACACACTGCACTCTTCCTTGGAAGAGCTAGATTTCCTCAGCTCTCCAACAGCCCCAGGAAATGTGTTCTCTCACGTCCTACATATCATGCAAATCTGCCTCATTGCCCTAGGCTGAGCAGCTCTGAGAAACCAAAACTGCTTCGCATTCCTTCTACAAAGTCATACCTTAAGACCCCATCCTTACAGGAGAAAGTCAGCTTGCGTTTCTGCTGTAAACAAAGCACAGATCTTCCTCTTACACTGCAGGGTTTTAGAAGAAGCTAAGCCAGATAGCCTACCTAGAGCGCTCCTTGGGGGAGGCTGTTGGCTACACGCAGAACTCCGTGCCAAATAAACTTTATTCAAGGAAGGGACCAGTGTTTAGCTAGAGTGTATATTTACTTGGTAGAAATCACAAGTAGGTAGGCCGCGTGTTCGCTGGAAACGGTGACCTTATGGCACAAGCCTTGCTTTCCCATTTTGAATGCTCCATGCATGCTGCCTTGAAGTTACCTAAATAACAGTTTTAGGACGAGTCTTTAGTCATTGTAGGCAGGGCTCTGGGAAGGGAACGAGTGTTCTCTGCATCAACAGGGTGCTTTCATAGCCTGGGTGGGAGCCTCTCCTCAGACGCCCTAGAGATAAAGGAAACTTGACGTGAGTTCTTTCCTCCAGGTAAAGCCTTGACTAGCCCTGCCGAAGCTGAGCTTGAAGCAGTTTCCTTGTGGCATTTGTTTTAGGTCTGTTTTCTTTTAAGGTTAGTAAGCTTGTCAAGACACCGAGGACCTCTCGTGGGCACCCTATTCCCTGCAAGAGCACCGAGTACCAGCAGGCTCCACTGGGCTACTAAGAAACATCCAGGCCCGGAAACGTTTCCCAGTCACTGTGTATTTTGTGTGTAGGGCAACACACTGCACTCTTCCTTGGAAGAGTTAGATTTCCTCAGCTCTCCAACAACTCCAGGAAATGTGTTCTCTCAATTCCTATATGTCATGCAAATCTCCCTCATTGCCCTAGGCTGAGCAGCACTGAGAAACCAAAACTGCAACGCATTCCTTCTTTAAAGTCAAACCTTAAGACCCCATCCTTACAGGAGAAAGTCGGCTTGCTTTCCTGCTGTAACCAAAGCACAGTTCTTCCTCTTACACTCCAGGGTTTTAGAAGAAGCAGAGCCCGATAGCCTACCCAGAGCGCTCCCAAGGGGAGGCGGTTGGCTACACGCAGAATTCCGTGCCAAATAAACTTTATTCAAGGAAGGGACCAGTGTGTAGCTAGAGTGTATATTTACTTGGTAGAAATCACAAGGAGGTAGGCTGCATGTTCGCTGGAAACGGGGAACTTATGGCACAAGCCTTGCTTACCACTTTTGAATGCTCCATTCAAGCTGCCTTGAAGCTACCTAAATTACAATTTTAGGACGGGTCTCTAGTGTCTGTAGGCAGGGCTCTGGGAAGGGAACGAGTGTTCTCTACATCAACAGGGTGCTTTCATAGACTGGGTAGGAGCCTCGCCTGAGACACTCTAGAGCTAAAAGGAAACTTGACGTGAGTCCTCTCCTCAAGGTAAAGCCTAGAATAGCCCTGCCGAAGTGGAAGCTTGGAGCGGAGTTCTTGAGGCATTAGTTTCAGGTCTGTTTTCTTTTAAGGTTAGTAAGCTTTTCAAGGCCCTGAGGACCTCGCCTGGGCACCCTATTCCCTGCAAGAACACCCAGTACCGGCAGGCTCCACTGGGCTACTAAGAAACATCCAGGCCCGGAAACTTTTCCCATTCACTCTTTGTATTTTGTGTGTAGGCCAACACACTACACTCTTCCTTGGAAGAGCTAGATTTCCTCAGCTCTCCAACAGCTCCAGGAAATGTGTTCTCTCACGTCCTACATATCATGCAAATCTGCCTCATTGCCCTAGGCTGACCGGCACTGAGAAACCAAAACTGCTTCACATTCCTTCTACAAAGTCAAACCTTAACCCCCCATCCTTACAGTCGAAAGTCGGCTTGCGTTTCTGCTGGAACCACAGCACAGTTCTTCCTCTTACACTCCAGGGTTTTAGAAGAAGCTAAGCCCGATAGCCTACCCAGAGCGATCCCTGGGGGAGGCGGTTGGCTACACGCAGAATTACGTGCCAAATAAACTTTATTTAAGGAAGGGACCAGTGTGTAGCTAGAGTGTATATTTACTTGGTAGAAATCACAAGGAGGTAGGCTGCATGTTCGCTGGAAACGGGGAACTTATGGCACAAGCCTTGCTTACCCATTTTGAATGCTCCATTCAAGCTGCCTTGAAGCTGCCTAAATAACAATTTTAGGACGGGTCTCTAGTCTCTGTAGGCAAGGCTCTGGGAAGGGAACGAGTGTTCTCTCCATCAACAGGGTGCTTTCATAGCCTGGGTGGGAGCCTCTCCTCAGACGCTCTACAGCTAAAAGGAAACTTGACGTGAGTCCTTTCCTCAAGGTAAAGCCTAGAATAGCCCTGCCGAAGTGGAAGCTTGGAGCGGAGTCCTTGAGGCATTAGTTTCAGGTCTGTTTCCTTTTAAGGTTAGTAAGCTTTTCAGGACACCGAGGACCTCGCCTGGGCACCTTATTCCCTGGAAGACCACCGAGTACCGGCAGTCTCCACTGGGCTACTAAGAAACATCCAGGCCCGGACACCTTTCCCAGTCACTCTGTGTATTTTGTGTGTAGGCCAACACACTGCACTCTTCCTTGGAAGAGCTAGATTTCCTCAGCTCTCCAACAGCCCCAGGAAATGTGTTCTCTCACGTCCTACATATCATGCAAATCTGCCTCATTGCCCTAGGCTGAGCAGCTCTGAGAAACCAAAACTGCTTCGCATTCCTTCTACAAAGTCATACCTTAAGACCCCATCCTTACAGGAGAAAGTCAGCTTGCGTTTCTGCTGTAAACAAAGCACAGATCTTCCTCTTACACTGCAGGGTTTTAGAAGAAGCTAAGCCAGATAGCCTACCTAGAGCGCTCCTTGGGGGAGGCTGTTGGCTACACGCAGAACTCCGTGCCAAATAAACTTTATTCAAGGAAGGGACCAGTGTTTAGCTAGAGTGTATATTTACTTGGTAGAAATCACAAGTAGGTAGGCCGCGTGTTCGCTGGAAACGGTGACCTTATGGCACAAGCCTTGCTTTCCCATTTTGAATGCTCCATGCATGCTGCCTTGAAGTAACCTAAATAACAGTTTTAGGACCAGTCTTTAGTCATTGTAGGCAGGGCTCTGGGAAGGGAACGAGTGTTCTCTGCATCAACAGGGTGCTTTCATAGCCTGGGTGGGAGCCTCTCCTCAGACGCCCTAGAGATAAAGGAAACTTGACGTGAGTTCTTTCCTCCAGGTAAAGCCTTGACTAGCCCTGCCGAAGCTGAGCTTGAAGCAGTTTCCTTGTGGCATTTGTTTTAGGTCTGTTTTCTTTTAAGGTTAGTAAGCTTGTCAAGACACCGAGGACCTCTCGTGGGCACCCTATTCCCTGCAAGAGCACCGAGTACCAGCAGGCTCCACTGGGCTACTAAGAAACATCCAGGCCCGGAAACGTTTCCCAGTCACTGTGTATTTTGTGTGTAGGGCAACACACTGCACTCTTCCTTGGAAGAGCTAGATTTCCTCAGCTCTCCAACAACTCCAGGAAATGTGTTCTCTCAATTCCTATATGTCATGCAAATCTCCCTCATTGCCCTAGGCTGAGCAGCACTGAGAAAACAAAACTGCAACACATTCCTTCTTTAAAGTCAAACCTTAAGACCCCATCCTTACAGGAGAAAGTCGGCTTGCTTTCCTGCTGTAACCAAAGCACAGTTCTTCCTCTTACACTCCAGGGTTTTAGAAGAAGCAGAGCCCGATAGCCTACCCAGAGCGCTCCCAAGGGGAGGCGGTTGGCTACACGCAGAATTCCGTGCCAAATAAACTTTATTCAAGGAAGGGACCAGTGTGTAGCTAGAGTGTATATTTACTTGGTAGAAATCACAAGGAGGTAGGCTGCATGTTCGCTGGAAACGGGGAACTTATGGCACAAGCCTTGCTTACCACTTTTGAATGCTCCATTCAAGCTGCCTTGAAGCTACCTAAATAACAATTTTAGGACGGGTCTCTAGTCTCTGTAGGCAAGGCTCTGGGAAGGGAACGAGTGTTCTCTACATCAACAGGGTGCTTTCATAGCCTGGGTGGGAGCCTCTCCTCAGACGCTCTACAGCTAAAAGGAAACTTGACGTGAGTCCTCTCCTCAAGGTAAAGCCTAGAATAGCCCTGCCGAAGTGGAAGCTTGGAGCGGAGTCCTTGAGGCATTAGTTTCAGGTCTGTTTCCTTTTAAGGTTAGTAAGCTTTTCAGGACACCGAGGACCTCGCCTGGGCACCTTATTCCCTGGAAGACCACCGAGTACCGGCAGTCTCCACTGGGCTACTAAGAAACATCCAGGCCCGGACACCTTTCCCAGTCACTCTGTGTATTTTGTGTGTAGGCCAACACACTGCACTCTTCCTTGGAAGAGCTAGATTTCCTCAGCTCTCCAACAGCCCCAGGAAATGTGTTCTCTCACGTCCTACATATCATGCAAATCTGCCTCATTGCCCTAGGCTGAGCAGCTCTGAGAAACCAAAACTGCTTCGCATTCCTTCTACAAAGTCATACCTTAAGACCCCATCCTTACAGGAGAAAGTCAGCTTGCGTTTCTGCTGTAACCAAAGCACAGATCTTCCTCTTACACTGCAGGGTTTTAGAAGAAGCTAAGCCAGATAGCCTACCTAGAGCGCTCCTTGGGGGAGGCTGTTGGCTACACGCAGAACTCCGTGCCAAATAAACTTTATTCAAGGAAGGGACCAGTGTTTAGCTAGAGTGTATATTTACTTGGTAGAAATCACAAGTAGGTAGGCCGCGTGTTCGCTGGAAACGGTGACCTTATGGCACAAGCCTTGCTTTCCCATTTTGAATGCTCCATGCATGCTGCCTTGAAGTTACCTAAATAACAGTTTTAGGACGAGTCTTTAGTCATTGTAGGCAGGGCTCTGGGAAGGGAACGAGTGTTCTCTGCATCAACAGGGTGCTTTCATAGCCTGGGTGGGAGCCTCTCCTCAGACGCCCTAGAGATAAAGGAAACTTGACGTGAGTTCTTTCCTCCAGGTAAAGCCTTGACTAGCCCTGCCGAAGCTGAGCTTGAAGCAGTTTCCTTGTGGCATTTGTTTTAGGTCTGTTTTCTTTTAAGGTTAGTAAGCTTGTCAAGACACCGAGTACCTCTCGTGGGCACCCTATTCCCTGCAAGAGCACCGAGTACCAGCAGGCTCCACTGGGCTACTAAGAAACATCCAGGCCCGGAAACGTTTCCCAGTCACTGTGTATTTTGTGTGTAGGGCAACACACTGCACTCTTCCTTGGAAGAGCTAGATTTCCTCAGCTCTCCAACAACTCCAGGAAATGTGTTCTCTCAATTCCTATATGTCATGCAAATCTCCCTCATTGCCCTAGGCTGAGCAGCACTGAGAAACCAAAACTGCAACGCATTCCTTCTTTAAAGTCAAACCTTAAGACCCCATCCTTACAGGAGAAAGTCGGCTTGCTTTCCTGCTGTAACCAAAGCACAGTTCTTCCTCTTACACTCCAGGGTTTTAGAAGAAGCAGAGCCCGATAGCCTACCCAGAGCGCTCCCGAGGGGAGGCGGTTGGCTACACGCAGAATTCCGTGCCAAATAAACTTTATTCAAGGAAGGGACCAGTGTGTAGCTAGAGTGTATATTTACTTGGTAGAAATCACAAGGAGGTAGGCTGCATGTTCGCTGGAAACGGGGAACTTATGGCACAAGCCTTGCTTACCACTTTTGAATGCTCCATTCAAGCTGCCTTGAAGCTACCTAAATTACAATTTTAGGACGGGTCTCTAGTGTCTGTAGGCAGGGCTCTGGAAACGGAACGAGTGTTCTCTACATCAACAGGGTGCTTTCATAGACTGGGTAGGAGCCTCGCCTGCGACACTCTAGAGCTAAAAGGAAACTTGACGTGAGTCCTCTCCTCAAGGTAAAGCCTAGAATAGCCCTGCCGAAGTGGAAGCTTGGAGCGGAGTTCTTGAGGCATTAGTTTCAGGTCTGTTTTCTTTTAAGGTTAGTAAGCTTTTCAAGGCCCTGAGGACCTCGCCTGGGCACCCTATTCCCTGCAAGAACACCCAGTACCGGCAGGCTCCACTGGGCTACTAAGAAACATCCAGGCCCGGAAACTTTTCCCATTCACTCTTTGTATTTTGTGTGTAGGCCAACACACTACACTCTTCCTTGGAAGAGCTAGATTTCCTCAGCTCTCCAACAGCTCCAGGAAATGTGTTCTCTCACGTCCTACATATCATGCAAATCTGCCTCATTGCCCTAGGCTGACCGGCACTGAGAAACCAAAACTGCTTCACATTCCTTCTACAAAGTCATACCTTAACCCCCCATCCTTACAGTCGAAAGTCGGCTTGCGTTTCTGCTGGAACCACAGCACAGTTCTTCCTCTTACACTCCAGGGTTTTAGAAGAAGCTAAGCGCGATAGCCTACCCAGAGCGATCCCTGGGGGAGGCGGTTGGCTACACGCAGAATTACGTGCCAAATAAACTTTATTTAAGGAAGGGACCAGTGTGTAGCTAGAGTGTATATTTACTTGGTAGAAATCACAAGGAGGTAGGCTGCATGTTCGCTGGAAACGGGGAACTTATGGCACAAGCCTTGCTTACCCATTTTGAATGCTCCATTCAAGCTGCCTTGAAGCTGCCTAAATAACAATTTTAGGACGGGTCTCTAGTCTCTGTAGGCAAGGCTCTGGGAAGGAACGAGTGTTCTCTCCATCAACAGGGTGCTTTCATAGCCTGGGTGGGAGCCTCTCCTCAGACGCCCTAGAGATAAAGGAAACTTGACGTGAGTTCTTTCCTCCAGGTAAAGCCTTGACTAGCCCTGCCGAAGCTGAGCTTGAAGCAGTTTCCTTGTGGCATTTGTTTTAGGTCTGTTTTCTTTTAAGGTTAGTAAGCTTGTCAAGACACCGAGGACCTCTCGTGGGCACCCTATTCCCTGCAAGAGCACCGAGTACCAGCAGGCTCCACTGGGCTACTAAGAAACATCCAGGCCCGGAAACGTTTCCCAGTCACTGTGTATTTTGTGTGTAGGGCAACACACTGCACTCTTCCTTGGAAGAGCTAGATTTCCTCAGCTCTCCAACAACTCCAGGAAATGTGTTCTCTCAATTCCTATATGTCATGCAAATCTCCCTCATTGCCCTAGGCTGAGCAGCACTGAGAAACCAAAACTGCAACGCATTCCTTCTTTAAAGTCAAACCTTAAGACCCCATCCTTACAGGAGAAAGTCGGCTTACTTTCCTGCTGTAACCAAAGCACAGTTCTTCCTCTTACACTCCAGGGTTTTAGAAGAAGCAGAGCCCGATAGCCTACCCAGAGCGCTCCCAAGGGGAGGCGGTTGGCTACACGCAGAATTCCGTGCCAAATAAACTTTATTCAAGGAAGGGACCAGTGTGTAGCTAGAGTGTATATTTACTTGGTAGAAATCACAAGGAGGTAGGCTGCATGTTCGCTGGAAACGGGGAACTTATGGCACAAGCCTTGCTTACCCATTTTGAATGCTCCATTCAAGCTGCCTTGAAGCTACCTAAATTACAATTTTAGGACGGGTCTCTAGTGTCTGTAGGCAGGGCTCTGGGAAGGGAACGAGTGTTCTCTACATCAACAGGGTGCTTTCATAGACTGGGTAGGAGCCTCGCCTGCGACACTCTAGAGCTAAAAGGAAACTTGACGTGAGTCCTCTCCTCAAGGTAAAGCCTAGAATAGCCCTGCCGAAGTGGAAGCTTGGAGCGGAGTTCTTGAGGCATTAGTTTCAGGTCTGTTTTCTTTTAAGGTTAGTAAGCTTTTCAAGGCCCTGAGGACCTCGCCTGGGCACCCTATTCCCTGCAAGAACACCCAGTACCGGCAGGCTCCACTGGGCTACTAAGAAACATCCAGGCCCGGAAACTTTTCCCATTCACTCTTTGTATTTTGTGTGTAGGCCAACACACTACACTCTTCCTTGGAAGAGCTAGATTTCCTCAGCTCTCCAACAGCTCCAGGAAATGTGTTCTCTCACGTCCTACATATCATGCAAATCTGCCTCATTGCCCTAGGCTGACCTGCACTGAGAAACCAAAACTGCTTCACATTCCTTCTACAAAGTCATACCTTAACACCCCATCCTTACAGTCGAAAGTCGGCTTGCGTTTCTGCTGTAACCACAGCACAGTTCTTCCTCTTACACTCCAGGGTTTTAGAAGAAGCTAAGCCCGATAGCCTACCCAGAGCGATCCCTGGGGGAGGCGGTTGGCTACACGCAGAATTACGTGCCAAATAAACTTTATTTAAGGAAGGGACCAGTGTGTAGCTAGAGTGTATATTTACTTGGTAGAAATCACAAGGAGGTAGGCTGCATGTTCGCTGGAAACGGGGAACTTATGGCACAAGCCTTGCTTACCCATTTTGAATGCTCCATTCAAGCTGCCTTGAAGCTGCCTAAATAACAATTTTAGGACGGGTCTCTAGTCTCTGTAGGCAAGGCTCTGGGAAGGGAACGAGTGTTCTCTACATCAACAGGGTGCTTTCATAGCCTGGGTGGGAGCCTCTCCTCAGACGCTCTACAGCTAAAAGGAAACTTGACGTGAGTCCTTTCCTCAAGGTAAAGCCTAGAATAGCCCTGCCGAAGTGGAAGCTTGGAGCGGAGTCCTTGAGGCATTAGTTTCAGGTCTGTTTCCTTTTAAGGTTAGTAAGCTTTTCAGGACACCGAGGACCTCGCCTGGGCACCTTATTCCCTGGAAGACCACCGAGTACCGGCAGTCTCCACTGGGGTACTAAGAAACATCCAGGCCCGGACACCTTTCCCAGTCACTCTGTGTATTTTGTGTGTAGGCCAACACACTGCACTCTTCCTTGGAAGAGCTAGATTTCCTCAGCTCTCCAACAGCCCCAGGAAATGTGTTCTCTCACGTCCTACATATCATGCAAATCTGCCTCATTGCCCTAGGCTGAGCAGCTCTGAGAAACCAAAACTGCTTCGCATTCCTTCTACAAAGTCATACCTTAAGACCCCATCCTTACAGGAGAAAGTCAGCTTGCGTTTCTGCTGTAACCAAAGCACAGATCTTCCTCTTACACTGCAGGGTTTTAGAAGAAGCTAAGCCAGATAGCCTACCTAGAGCGCTCCTTGGGGGAGGCTGTTGGCTACACGCAGAACTCCGTGCCAAATAAACTTTATTCAAGGAAGGGACCAGTGTTTAGCTAGAGTGTATATTTACTTCGTAGAAATCACAAGTAGGTAGGCCGCGTGTTCGCTGGAAACGGTGACCTTATGGCACAAGCCTTGCTTTCCCATTTTGAATGCTCCATGCATGCTGCCTTGAAGTTACCTAAATAACAGTTTTAGGACGAGTCTTTACTCATTGTAGGCAGGGCTCTGGGAAGGGAACGAGTGTTCTCTGCCTCAACAGGGTGCTTTCATAGCCTGGGTGGGAGCCTCTCCTCAGACGCCCTAGAGATAAAGGAAACTTGACGTGAGTTCTTTCCTCCAGGTAAAGCCTTGAATAGCCCTACCGAAGCTGAGCTTGAAGCAGTTTCCTTGTGGCATTTGTTTTAGGTCTGTTTTCTTTTAAGGTTAGTAAGCTTGTCAAGACACCGAGGACCTCTCGTGGGCACCCTATTCCCTGCAAGAGCACCGAGTACCAGCAGGCTCCACTGGGCTACTAAGAAACATCCAGGCCCGGAAACGTTTCCCAGTCACTGTGTATTTTGTGTGTAGGGCAACACACTGCACTCTTCCTTGGAAGAGCTAGATTTCCTCAGCTCTCCAACAACTCCAGGAAATGTGTTCTCTCAATTCCTATATGTCATGCAAATCTCCCTCATTGCCCTAGGCTGAGCAGCACTGAGAAACCAAAACTGCAACGCATTCCTTCTTTAAAGTCAAACCTTAAGACCCCATCCTTACAGGAGAAAGTCGGCTTGCTTTCCTGCTGTAACCAAAGCACAGTTCTTCCTCTTACACTCCAGGGTTTTAGAAGAAGCAGAGCCCGATAGCCTACCCAGAGCGCTCCCAAGGGGAGGCGGTTGGCTACACGCAGAATTCCGTGCCAAATAAACTTTATTCAAGGAAGGGACCAGTGTGTAGCTAGAGTGTATATTTACTTGGTAGAAATCACAAGGAGGTAGGCTGCATGTTCGCTGGAAACGGGGAACTTATGGCACAAGCCTTGCTTACCACTTTTGAATGCTCCCTTCAAGCTGCCTTGAAGCTACCTAAATTACAATTTTAGGACGGGTCTCTAGTGTCTGTAGGCAGGGCTCTGGGAAGGGAACGAGTGTTCTCTACATCAACAGGGTGCTTTCATAGACTGGGTAGGAGCCTCGCCTGCGACACTCTAGAGCTAAAAGGAAACTTGACGTGAGTCCTCTCCTCAAGGTAAAGCCTAGAATAGCCCTGCCGAAGTGGAAGCTTGGAGAGGAGTTCTTGAGGCATTGGTTTCAGGTCTGTTTTCTTTTAAGGTTAGTAAGCTTTTCAAGGCCCTGAGGACCTCGCCTGGGCACCCTATTCCCTGCAAGAACACCCAGTACCGGCAGGCTCCACTGGGCTACTAAGAAACATCCAGGCCCGGAAACTTTTCCCATTCACTCTTTGTATTTTGTGTGTAGGCCAACACACTACACTCTTCCTTGGAAGAGCTAGATTTCCTCAGCTCTCCAACAGCTCCAGGAAATGTGTTCTCTCACGTCCTACATATCATGCAAATCTGCCTCATTGCCCTAGGCTGACCGGCACTGAGAAACCAAAACTGCTTCACATTCCTTCTACAAAGTCATACCTTAACACCCCATCCTTACAGTCGAAAGTCGGCTTGCGTTTCTGCTGTAACCACAGCACAGTTCTTCCTCTTACACTCCAGGGTTTTAGAAGAAGCTAAGCCCGATAGCCTACCCAGAGCGATCCCTGGGGGAGGCGGTTGGCTACACGCAGAATTACGTGCCAAATAAACTTTATTTAAGGAAGGGACCAGTGTGTAGCTAGAGTGTATATTTACTTGGTAGAAATCACAAGGAGGTAGGCTGCATGTTCGCTGGAAACGGGGAACTTATGGCACAAGCCTTGCTTACCCATTTTGAATGCTCCATTCAAGCTGCCTTGAAGCTGCCTAAATAACAATTTTAGGACGGGTCTCTAGTCTCTGTAGGCAAGGCTCTGGGAAGGGAACGAGTGTTCTCTACATCAACAGGGTGCTTTCATAGCCTGGGTGGGAGCCTCTCCTCAGACGCTCTACAGCTAAAAGGAAACTTGACGTGAGTCCTTTCCTCAAGGTAAAGCCTAGAATAGCCCTGCCGAAGTGGAAGCTTGGAGCGGAGTCCTTGAGGCATTAGTTTCAGGTCTGTTTCCTTTTAAGGTTAGTAAACTTTTCAGGACACCGAGGACCTCGCCTGGGCACCTTATTCCCTGGAAGACCACCGAGTACCGGCAGTCTCCACTGGGCTACTAAGAAACATCCAGGCCCGGACACCTTTCCCAGTCACTCTGTGTATTTTGTGTGTAGGCCAACACACTGCACTCTTCCTTGGAAGAGCTAGATTTCCTCAGCTCTCCAACAGCCCCAGGAAATGTGTTCTCTCACGTCCTACATATCATGCAAATCTGCCTCATTGCCCTAGGCTGAGCAGCTCTGAGAAACCAAAACTGCTTCGCATTCCTTCTACAAAGTCATACCTTAAGACCCCATCCTTACAGGAGAAAGTCAGCTTGCGTTTCTGCTGTAACCAAAGCACAGATCTTCCTCTTACACTGCAGGGTTTTAGAAGAAGCTAAGCCAGATAGCCTACCTAGAGCGCTCCTTGGGGGAGGCTGTTGGCTACACGCAGAACTCCGTGCCAAATAAACTTTATTCAAGGAAGGGACCAGTGTTTAGCTAGAGTGTATATTTACTTGGTAGAAATCACAAGTAGGTAGGCCGCGTGTTCGCTGGAAACGGTGACCTTATGGCACAAGCCTTGCTTTCCCATTTTGAATGCTCCATGCATGCTGCCTTGAAGTTACCTAAATAACAGTTTTAGGACGAGTCTTTAGTCATTGTAGGCAGGGCTCTGGGAAGGGAACGAGTGTTCTCTGCATCAACAGGGTGCTTTCATAGTCTGGGTGGGAGCCTCTCCTCAGACGCCCTAGAGATAAAGGAAACTTGACGTGAGTTCTTTCCTCCAGGTAAAGCGTTGACTAGCCCTGCCGAAGCTAAGCTTGAAGCAGTTTCCTTGTGGCATTTGTTTTAGGTCTGTTTTCTTTTAAGGTTAGTAAGCTTGTCAAGACAGCGAGGACCTCTCGTGGGCACCCTATTCCCTGCAAGAGCACCGAGTACCAGCAGGCTCCACTGGGCTACTAAGAAACATCCAGGCCCGGAAACGTTTCCCAGTCACTGTGTATTTTGTGTGTAGGGCAACACACTGCACTCTTCCTTGGAAGACCTAGATTTCCTCAGCTCTCCAACAACTCCAGGAAATGTGTTCTCTCAATTCCTATATGTCATGCAAATCTCCCTCATTGCCCTTAGGCTGAGCAGCACTGAGAAAACAAAACTGCAACGCATTCCTTCTTTAAAGTCAAACCTTAAGACCCCATCCTTACAGGAGAAAGTCGGCTTGCTTTCCTGCTGTAACCAAAGCACAGTTCTTCCTCTTACACTCCAGGGTTTTAGAAGAAGCAGAGCCCGATAGCCTACCCAGAGCGCTCCCAAGGGGAGGCGGTTGGCTACACGCAGAATTCCGTGCCAAATAAACTTTATTCAAGGAAGGGACCAGTGTGTAGCTAGAGTGCATATTTACTTGGTAGAAATCACAAGGAGGTAGGCTGCATGTTCGCTGGAAACGGGGAACTTATGGCACAAGCCTTGCTTACCACTTTTGAATGCTCCCTTCAAGCTGCCTTGAAGCTACCTAAATTACAATTTTAGGACGGGTCTCTAGTGTCTGTAGGCAGGGCTCTGGGAAGGGAACGAGTGTTCTCTACATCAACAGGGTGCTTTCATAGACTGTGTAGGAGCCTCGCCTGAGACACTCTAGAGCTAAAAGGAAACTTGACGTGAGTCCTCTCCTCAAGGTAAAGCCTAGAATAGCCCTGCCGAAGTGGAAGCTTGGAGAGGAGTTCTTGAGGCATTAGTTTCAGGTCTGTTTTCTTTTAAGGTTAGTAAGCTTTTCAAGGCCCTGAGGACCTCGCCTGGGCACCCTATTCCCTGCAAGAACACCCAGTACCGGCAGGCTCCACTGGGCTACTAAGAAACATCCAGGCCCGGAAACTTTTCCCATTCACTCTTTGTATTTTGTGTGTAGGCCAACACACTACACTCTTCCTTGGAAGAGCTAGATTTCCTCAGCTCTCCAACAGCTCCAGGAAATGTGTTCTCTCACGTCCTACATATCATGCAAATCTGCCTCATTGCCCTAGGCTGACCGGCACTGAGAAACCAAAACTGCTTCACATTCCTTCTACAAAGTCATACCTTAACACCTCATCCTTACAGTAGACAGTCGGCTTGCGTTTCTGCTGTAACCACAGCACAGTTCTTCCTCTTACACTCCAGGGTTTTAGAAGAAGCTAAGCCCGATAGCCTACCCAGAGCGATCCCTGGGGGAGGCGGTTGGCTACACGCAGAATTACGTGCCAAATAAACTTTATTCAAGGAAGGGACCGGTGTGTAGCTAGAGTGTATATTTACTTGGTAGAAATCACAAGGAGGTAGGCTGCATGTTCGCTGGAAACGGGGAACTTATGGCACAAGCCTTGCTTACCCATTTTGAATGCTCCATTCAATCTGCCTTGAAGCTGCCTAAATAACAATTTTAGGACGGGTCTCTAGTTTCTGTAGGCAAGGCTCTGGGAAGGGAACGAATGTTCTCTACATCAACAGGGTGCTTTCATAGCCTGGGTGGGAGCCTCTCCTCAGACGCTCTACAGCTAAAAGGAAACTTGACGTGAGTCCTTTCCTCAAGGTAAAGCCTAGAATAGCCCTGCCGAAGTGGAAGCTTGGAGCGGAGTCCTTGAGGCATTAGTTTCAGGTCTGTTTCCTTTTAAGGTTAGTAAGCTTTTCAGGACACCGAGGACCTCGCCTGGGCACCTTATTCCCTGGAAGACCACCGAGTACCGGCAGTCTCCACTGGGCTACTAAGAAACATCCAGGCCCGGACACCTTTCCCAGTCACTCTGTGTATTTTGTGTGTAGGCCAACACACTGCACTCTTCCTTGGAAGAGCTAGATTTCCTCAGCTCTCCAACAGCCCCAGGAAATGTGTTCTCTCACGTCCTACATATCATGCAAATCTGCCTCATTGCCCTAGGCTGAGCAGCTCTGAGAAACCAAAACTGCTTCGCATTCCTTCTACAAAGTCATACCTTAAGACCCCATCCTTACAGGAGAAAGTCAGCTTGCGTTTCTGCTGTAACCAAAGCACAAATCTTCCTCTTACACTGCAGGGTTTTAGAAGAAGCTAAGCCAGATAGCCTACCTAGAGCGCTCCTTGGGGGAGGCTGTTGGCTACACGCAGAACTCCGTGCCAAATAAACTTTATTCAAGGAAGGGACCAGTGTTTAGCTAGAGTGTATATTTACTTGGTAGAAATCACAAGTAGGTAGGCCGCGTGTTCGCTGGAAACGGTGACCTTATGGCACAAGCCTTGCTTTCCCATTTTGAATGCTCCATGCATGCTGCCTTGAAGTTACCTAAATAACAGTTTTAGGACGAGTCTTTAGTCATTGTAGGCAGGGCTCTGGGAAGGGAACGAGTGTTCTCTGCATCAACAGGGTGCTTTCATAGCCTGGGTGGGAGCCTCTCCTCAGACGCCCTAGAGATAAAGGAAACTTGACGTGAGTTCTTTCCTCCAGGTAAAGCCTTGACTAGCCCTGCCGAAGCTAAGCTTGAAGCAGTTTCCTTGTGGCATTTGTTTTAGGTCTGTTTTCTTTTAAGGTTAGTAAGCTTGTCAAGACACCGAGGACCTCTCGTGGGCACCCTATTCCCTGCAAGAGCACCGAGTACCAGCAGGCTCCACTGGGCTACTAAGAAACATCCAGGCCCGGAAACGTTTCCCAGTCACTGTGTATTTTGTGTGTAGGGCAACACACTGCACTCTTCCTTGGAAGAGCTAGATTTCCTCAGCTCTCCAACAACTCCAGGAAATGTGTTCTCTCAATTCCTATATGTCATGCAAATCTCCCTCATTGCCCTAGGCTGAGCAGCACTGAGAAACCAAAACTGCAACGCATTCCTTCTTTAAAGTCAAACCTTAAGACCCCATCCTTACAGGAGAAAGTCGGCTTGCTTTCCTGCTGTAACCAAAGCACAGTTCTTCCTCTTACACTCCAGGGTTTTAGAAGAAGCAGAGCCCGATAGCCTACCCAGAGCGCTCCCAAGGGGAGGCGGTTGGCTACACGCAGAATTCCGTGCCAAATAAACTTTATTCAAGGAAGGGACCAGTGTGTAGCTAGAGTGTATATTTACTTGGTAGAAATCACAAGGAGGTAGGCTGCATGTTCGCTGGAAACGGGGAACTTATGGCACAAGCCTTGCTTACCACTTTTGAATGCTCCATTCAAGCTGCCTTGAAGCTACCTAAATTACAATTTTAGGACGGGTCTCTAGTGTCTGTAGGCAGGGCTCTGGGAAGGGAACGAGTGTTCTCTACATCAACAGGGTGCTTTCATAGACTGGGTAGGAGCCTCGCCTGCGACACTCTAGAGCTAAAAGGAAACTTGACGTGAGTCCTCTCCTCAAGGTAAAGCCTAGAATAGCCCTGCCGAAGTGGAAGCTTGGAGAGGAGTCCTTGAGGCATTAGTTTCAGGTCTGTTTTCTTTTAAGGTTAGTAAGCTTTTCAAGGCCCTGAGGACCTCGCCTGGGCACCCTATTCCCTGCAAGAACACCCAGTACCGGCAGGCTCCACTGGGCTACTAAGAAACATCCAGGCCCGGACACCTTTCCCAGTCACTCTGTGTATTTTGTGTGTAGGCCAACACACTACACTCTTCCTTGGAAGAGCTAGATTTCCTCAGCTCTCCAACAGCTCCAGGAAATGTGTTCTCTCAATTCCTATATGTCATGCAAATCTCCCTCATTGCCCTAGGCTGAGCAGCACTGAGAAACCAAAACTGCAACGCATTCCTTCTTTAAAGTCAAACCTTAAGACCCCATCCTTACAGGAGAAAGTCGGCTTACTTTCCTGCTGTAACCAAAGCACAGTTCTTCCTCTTACACTCCAGGGTTTTAGAAGAAGCAGAGCCCGATAGCCTACCCAGAGCGCTCGCAAGGGGAGGCGGTTGGCTACACGCAGAACTCCGTGCCAAATAAACTTTATTCAAGGAAGGGACCAGTGTTTAGCTAGAGTGTATATTTATTTGGTAGAAATCACAAGTAGGTAGGCCGCGTGTTCGCTGGAAACGGTGACCTTATGGCACAAGCCTTGCTTTCCCATTTTGAATGCTCCATGCATGCTGCCTTGAAGTTACCTAAATAACAGTTTTAGGACGAGTCTTTAGTCATTGTAGGCAGGGCTCTGGGAAGGGAACGAGTGTTCTCTGCATCAACAGGGTGCTTTCATAGCCTGGGTGGGAGCCTCTCCTCAGACGCCCTAGAGATAAAGGAAACTTGACGTGAGTTCTTTCCTCCAGGTAAAGCCTTGACTAGCCCTGCCGAAGCTGAGCTTGAAGCAGTTTCCTTGTGGCATTTGTTTTAGGTCTGTTTTCTTTTAAGGTTAGTAAGCTTGTCAAGACACCGAGGACCTCTCGTGGGCACCCTATTCCCTGCAAGAGCACCGAGTACCAGCAGGCTCCACTGGGCTACTAAGAAACATCCAGGCCCGGAAACGTTTCCCAGTCACTGTGTATTTTGTGTGTAGGGCAACACACTGCACTCTTCCTTGGAAGAGCTAGATTTCCTCAGCTCTCCAACAACTCCAGGCAATGTGTTCTCTCAATTCCTATATGTCATGCAAATCTCCCTCATTGCCCTAGGCTGAGCAGCACTGAGAAACCAAAACTGCAACGCATTCCTTCTTTAAAGTCAAACCTTAAGACCCCATCCTTACAGGAGAAAGTCGGCTTGCTTTCCTGCTGTAACCAAAGCACAGTTCTTCCTCTTACACTCCAGGGTTTTAGAAGAAGCAGAGCCCGATAGCCTACCCAGAGCGCTCCCAAGGGGAGGCGGTTGGCTACACGCAGAATTCCGTGCCAAATAAACTTTATTCAAGGAAGGGACCGGTGTGTAGCTAGAGTGTATATTTACTTGGTAGAAATCACAAGGACGTAGGCTGCATGTTCGCTAGAAACGGGGAACTTATGGCACAAGCCTTGCTTACCCATTTTGAATGCTCCATTCAAGCTGCCTTGAAGCTGCCTAAATAACAATTTTAGGACGGGTCTCTAGTCTCTGTAGGCAAGGCTCTGGGAAGGGAACGAGTGTTCTCTACATCAACAGGGTGCTTTCATAGCCTGGGTGGGAGCCTCTCCTCAGACGCTCTACAGCTAAAAGGAAACTTGACGTGAGTCCTTTCCTCAAGGTAAAGCCTAGAATAGCCCTGCCGAAGTGGAAGCTTGGAGCGGAGTCCTTGAGGCATTAGTTTCAGGTCTGTTTCCTTTTAAGGTTAGTAAGCTTTTCAGGACACCGAGGACCTCGCCTGGGCACCTTATTCCCTGGAAGACCACCGAGTACCGGCAGTCTCCACTGGGCTACTAAGAAACATCCAGGCCCGGACACCTTTCCCAGTCACTCTGTGTATTTTGTGTGTAGGCCAACACACTGCACTCTTCCTTGGAAGAGCTAGATTTCCTCAGCTCTCCAACAGCCCCAGGAAATGTGTTCTCTCACGTCCTACATATCATGCAAATCTGCCTCATTGCCCTAGGCTGAGCAGCTCTGAGAAACCAAAACTGCTTCGCATTCCTTCTACAAAGTCATACCTTAAGACCCCATCCTTACAGGAGAAAGTCAGCTTGCGTTTCTGCTGTAACCAAAGCACAGATCTTCCTCTTACACTGCAGGGTTTTAGAAGAAGCTAAGCCAGATAGCCTACCTAGAGCGCTCCTTGGGGGAGGCTGTTGGCTACACGCAGAACTCCGTGCCAAATAAACTTTATTCAAGGAAGGGACCAGTGTTTAGCTAGAGTGTATATTTACTTGGTAGAAATCACAAGTAGGTAGGCCGCGTGTTCGCTGGAAACGGTGACCTTATGGCACAAGCCTTGCTTTCCCATTTTGAATGCTCCATGCATGCTGCCTTGAAGTTACCTAAATAACAGTTTTAGGACGAGTCTTTAGTCATTGTAGGCAGGGCTCTGGGAAGGGAACGAGTGTTCTCTGCATCAACAGGGTGCTTTCATAGCCTGGGTGGGAGCCTCTCCTCAGACGCCCTAGAGATAAAGGAAACTTGACGTGAGTTCTTTCCTCCAGGTAAAGCCTTGACTAGCCCTGCCGAAGCTGAGCTTGAAGCAGTTTCCTTGTGGCATTTGTTTTAGGTCTGTTTTCTTTTAAGGTTAGTAAGCTTGTCAAGACACCGAGGACCTCTCGTGGGCACCCTATTCCCTGCAAGAGCACCGAGTACCAGCAGGCTCCACTGGGCTACTAAGAAACATCCAGGCCCGGAAACGTTTCCCAGTCACTGTGTATTTTGTGTGTAGGGCAACACACTGCACTCTTCCTTGGAAGAGCTAGATTTCCTCAGCTCTCCAACAACTCCAGGAAATGTGTTCTCTCAATTCCTATATGTCATGCAAATCTCCCTCATTGCCCTAGGCTGAGCAGCACTGAGAAACCAAAACTGCAACGCATTCCTTCTTTAAAGTCAAACCTTAAGACCCCATCCTTACAGGAGAAAGTCGGCTTGCTTTCCTGCTGTAACCAAAGCACAGTTCTTCCTCTTACACTCCAGGGTTTTAGAAGAAGCAGAGCCCGATAGCCTACCCAGAGCGCTCCCAAGGGGAGGCGGTTGGCTACACGCAGAATTCCGTGCCAAATAAACTTTATTCAAGGAAGGGACCAGTGTGTAGCTAGAGTGTATATTTACTTGGTAGAAATCACAAGGAGGTAGGCTGCATGTTCGCTGGAAACGGGGAACTTATGGCACAAGCCTTGCTTACCACTTTTGAATGCTCCCTTCAAGCTGCCTTGAAGCTACCTAAATTACAATTTTAGGACGGGTCTCTAGTGTCTGTAGGCAGGGCTCTGGGAAGGGAACGAGTGTTCTCTACATCAACAGGGTGCTTTCATAGACTGGGTAGGAGCCTCGCCTGCGACACTCTAGAGCTAAAAGGAAACTTGACGTGAGTCCTCTCCTCAAGGTAAAGCCTAGAATAGCCCTGCCGAAGTGGAAGCTTGGAGAGGAGTTCTTGAGGCATTGGTTTCAGGTCTGTTTTCTTTTAAGGTTAGTAAGCTTTTCAAGGCCCTGAGGACCTCGCCTGGGCACCCTATTCCCTGCAAGAACACCCAGTACCGGCAGGCTCCACTGGGCTACTAAGAAACATCCAGGCCCGGAAACTTTTCCCATTCACTCTTTGTATTTTGTGTGTAGGCCAACACACTACACTCTTCCTTGGAAGAGCTAGATTTCCTCAGCTCTCCAACAGCTCCAGGAAATGTGTTCTCTCACGTCCTACATATCATGCAAATCTGCCTCATTGCCCTAGGCTGACCGGCACTGAGAAACCAAAACTGCTTCACATTCCTTCTACAAAGTCATACCTTAACACCTCATCCTTACAGTAGAAAGTCGGCTTGCGTTTCTGCTGTAACCACAGCACAGTTCTTCCTCTTACACTCCAGGGTTTTAGAAGAAGCTAAGCCCGATAGCCTACCCAGAGCGATCCCTGGGGGAGGCGGTTGGCTACACGCAGAATTACGTGCCAAATAAACTTTATTCAAGGAAGGGACCAGTGTGTAGCTAGAGTGTATATTTACTTGGTAGAAATCACAAGGACGTAGGCTGCATGTTCGCTGGAAACGGGGAACTTATGGCACAAGCCTTGCTTACCAATTTTGAATGCTCCATTCAAGCTGCCTTGAAGCTGCCTAAATAACAATTTTAGGACGGGTCTCTAGTCTCTGTAGGCAAGGCTCTGGGAAGGGAACGAGTGTTCTCTACATCAACAGGGTGCTTTCATAGCCTGGGTGGGAGCCTCTCCTCAGACGCTCTACAGCTAAAAGGAAACTTGACGTGAGTCCTTTCCTCAAGGTAAAGCCTAGAATAGCCCTGCCGAAGTGGAAGCTTGGAGCGGAGTCCTTGAGGCATTAGTTTCAGGTCTGTTTCCTTTTAAGGTTAGTAAACTTTTCAGGACACCGAGGACCTCGCCTGGGCACCTTATTCCCTGGAAGACCACCGAGTACCGGCAGTCTCCACTGGGCTACTAAGAAACATCCAGGCCCGGACACCTTTCCCAGTCACTCTGTGTATTTTGTGTGTAGGCCAACACACTGCACTCTTCCTTGGAAGAGCTAGATTTCCTCAGCTCTCCAACAGCCCCAGGAAATGTGTTCTCTCACGTCCTACATATCATGCAAATCTGCCTCATTGCCCTAGGCTGAGCAGCTCTGAGAAACCAAAACTGCTTCGCATTCCTTCTACAAAGTCATACCTTAAGACCCCATCCTTACAGGAGAAAGTCAGCTTGCGTTTCTGCTGTAACCAAAGCACAGATCTTCCTCTTACACTGCAGGGTTTTAGAAGAAGCTAAGCCAGATAGCCTACCTAGAGCGCTCCTTGGGGGAGGCTGTTGGCTACACGCAGAACTCCGTGCCAAATAAACTTTATTCAAGGAAGGGACCAGTGTTTAGCTAGAGTGTATATTTACTTGGTAGAAATCACAAGTAGGTAGGCCGCGTGTTCGCTGGAAACGGTGACCTTATGGCACAAGCCTTGCTTTCCCATTTTGAATGCTCCATGCATGCTGCCTTGAAGTTACCTAAATAACAGTTTTAGGACGAGTCTTTAGTCATTGTAGGCAGGGCTCTGGGAAGGGAACGAGTGTTCTCTGCATCAACAGGGTGCTTTCATAGTCTGGGTGGGAGCCTCTCCTCAGACGCCCTAGAGATAAAGGAAACTTGACGTGAGTTCTTTCCTCCAGGTAAAGCGTTGACTAGCCCTGCCGAAGCTAAGCTTGAAGCAGTTTCCTTGTGGCATTTGTTTTAGGTCTGTTTTCTTTTAAGGTTAGTAAGCTTGTCAAGACAGCGAGGACCTCTCGTGGGCACCCTATTCCCTGCAAGAGCACCGAGTACCAGCAGGCTCCACTGGGCTACTAAGAAACATCCAGGCCCGGAAACGTTTCCCAGTCACTGTGTATTTTGTGTGTAGGGCAACACACTGCACTCTTCCTTGGAAGACCTAGATTTCCTCAGCTCTCCAACAACTCCAGGAAATGTGTTCTCTCAATTCCTATATGTCATGCAAATCTCCCTCATTGCCCTTAGGCTGAGCAGCACTGAGAAACCAAAACTGCAACGCATTCCTTCTTTAAAGTCAAACCTTAAGACCCCATCCTTACAGGAGAAAGTCGGCTTGCTTTCCTGCTGTAACCAAAGCACAGTTCTTCCTCTTACACTCCAGGGTTTTAGAAGAAGCAGAGCCCGATAGCCTACCCAGAGCGCTCCCAAGGGGAGGCGGTTGGCTACACGCAGAATTCCGTGCCAAATAAACTTTATTCAAGGAAGGGACCAGTGTGTAGCTAGAGTGCATATTTACTTGGTAGAAATCACAAGGAGGTAGGCTGCATGTTCGCTGGAAACGGGGAACTTATGGCACAAGCCTTGCTTACCACTTTTAAATGCTCCCTTCAAGCTGCCTTGAAGCTACCTAAATTACAATTTTAGGACGGGTCTCTAGTGTCTGTAGGCAGGGCTCTGGGAAGGGAACGAGTGTTCTCTACATCAACAGGGTGCTTTCATAGACTGGGTAGGAGCCTCGCCTGCGACACTCTAGAGCTAAAAGGAAACTTGACGTGAGTCCTCTCCTCAAGGTAAAGCCTAGAATAGCCCTGCCGAAGTGGAAGCTTGGAGAGGAGTCCTTGAGGCATTAGTTTCAGGTCTGTTTTCTTTTAAGGTTAGTAAGCTTTTCAAGGCCCTGAGGACCTCGCCTGGGCACCCTATTCCCTGCAAGAACACCCAGTACCGGCAGGCTCCACTGGGCTACTAAGAAACATCCAGGCCCGGACACCTTTCCCAGTCACTCTGTGTATTTTGTGTGTAGGCCAACACACTACACTCTTCCTTGGAAGAGCTAGATTTCCTCAGCTCTCCAACAGCTCCAGGAAATGTGTTCTCTCAATTCCTATATGTCATGCAAATCTCCCTCATTGCCCTAGGCTGAGCAGCACTGAGAAACCAAAACTGCAACGCATTCCTTCTTTAAAGTCAAACCTTAAGACCCCATCCTTACAGGAGAAAGTCGGCTTACTTTCCTGCTGTAACCAAAGCACAGTTCTTCCTCTTACACTCCAGGGTTTTAGAAGAAGCAGAGCCCGATAGCCTACCCAGAGCGCTCGCAAGGGGAGGCGGTTGGCTACACGCAGAACTCCGTGCCAAATAAACTTTATTCAAGGAAGGGACCAGTGTTTAGCTAGAGTGTATATTTATTTGGTAGAAATCACAAGTAGGTAGGCCGCGTGTTCGCTGGAAACGGTGACCTTATGGCACAAGCCTTGCTTTCCCATTTTGAATGCTCCATGCATGCTGCCTTGAAGTTACCTAAATAACAGTTTTAGGACGAGTCTTTAGTCATTGTAGGCAGGGCTCTGGGAAGGGAACGAGTGTTCTCTGCATCAACAGGGTGCTTTCATAGCCTGGGTGGGAGCCTCTCCTCAGACGCCCTAGAGATAAAGGAAACTTGACGTGAGTTCTTTCCTCCAGGTAAAGCCTTGACTAGCCCTGCCGAAGCTGAGCTTGAAGCAGTTTCCTTGTGGCATTTGTTTTAGGTCTGTTTTCTTTTAAGGTTAGTAAGCTTGTCAAGACACCGAGGACCTCTCGTGGGCACCCTATTCCCTGCAAGAGCACCGAGTACCAGCAGGCTCCACTGGGCTATTAAGAAACATCCAGGCCCGGAAACGTTTCCCAGTCACTGTGTATTTTGTGTGTAGGGCAACACACTGCACTCTTCCTTGGAAGAGCTAGATTTCCTCAGCTCTCCAACAACTCCAGGCAATGTGTTCTCTCAATTCCTATATGTCATGCAAATCTCCCTCATTGCCCTAGGCTGAGCAGCACTGAGAAACCAAAACTGCAACGCATTCCTTCTTTAAAGTCAAACCTTAAGACCCCATCCTTACAGGAGAAAGTCGGCTTGCTTTCCTGCTGTAACCAAAGCACAGTTCTTCCTCTTACACTCCAGGGTTTTAGAAGAAGCAGAGCCCGATAGCCTACCCAGAGCGCTCCCAAGGGGAGGCGGTTGGCTACACGCAGAATTCCGTGCCAAATAAACTTTATTCAAGGAAGGGACCGGTGTGTAGCTAGAGTGTATATTTACTTGGTAGAAATCACAAGGACGTAGGCTGCATGTTCGCTGGAAACGGGGAACTTATGGCACAAGCCTTGCTTACCCATTTTGAATGCTCCATTCAAGCTGCCTTGAAGCTGCCTAAATAACAATTTTAGGACGGGTCTCTAGTCTCTGTAGGCAAGGCTCTGGGAAGGGAACGAGTGTTCTCTACATCAACAGGGTGCTTTCATAGCCTGGGTGGGAGCCTCTCCTCAGACGCTCTACAGCTAAAAGGAAACTTGACGTGAGTCCTTTCCTCAAGGTAAAGCCTAGAATAGCCCTGCCGAAGTGGAAGCTTGGAGCGGAGTCCTTGAGGCATTAGTTTCAGGTCTGTTTCCTTTTAAGGTTAGTAAGCTTTTCAGGACACCGAGGACCTCGCCTGGGCACCTTATTCCCTGGAAGACCACCGAGTACCGGCAGTCTCCACTGGGCTACTAAGAAACATCCAGGCCCGGACACCTTTCCCAGTCACTCTGTGTATTTTGTGTGTAGGCCAACACACTGCACTCTTCCTTGGAAGAGCTAGATTTCCTCAGCTCTCCAACAGCCCCAGGAAATGTGTTCTCTCACGTCCTACATATCATGCAAATCTGCCTCATTGCCCTAGGCTGAGCAGCTCTGAGAAACCAAAACTGCTTCGCATTCCTTCTACAAAGTCATACCTTAAGACCCCATCCTTACAGGAGAAAGTCAGCTTGCGTTTCTGCTGTAACCAAAGCACAGATCTTCCTCTTACACTGCAGGGTTTTAGAAGAAGCTAAGCCAGATAGCCTACCTAGAGCGCTCCTTGGGGGAGGCTGTTGGCTACACGCAGAACTCCGTGCCAAATAAACTTTATTCAAGGAAGGGACCAGTGTTTAGCTAGAGTGTATATTTACTTGGTAGAAATCACAAGTAGGTAGGCCGCGTGTTCGCTGGAAACGGTGACCTTATGGCACAAGCCTTGCTTTCCCATTTTGAATGCTCCATGCATGCTGCCTTGAAGTTACCTAAATAACAGTTTTAGGACGAGTCTTTAGTCATTGTAGGCAGGGCTCTGGGAAGGGAACGAGTGTTCTCTGCATCAACAGGGTGCTTTCATAGCCTGGGTGGGAGCCTCTCCTCAGACGCCCTAGAGATAAAGGAAACTTGACGTGAGTTCTTTCCTCCAGGTAAAGCCTTGACTAGCCCTGCCGAAGCTGAGCTTGAAGCAGTTTCCTTGTGGCATTTGTTTTAGGTCTGTTTTCTTTTAAGGTTAGTAAGCTTGTCAAGACACCGAGGACCTCTCGTGGGCACCCTATTCCCTGCAAGAGCACCGAGTACCAGCAGGCTCCACTGGGCTACTAAGAAACATCCAGGCCCGGAAACGTTTCCCAGTCACTGTGTATTTTGTGTGTAGGGCAACACACTGCACTCTTCCTTGGAAGAGCTAGATTTCCTCAGCTCTCCAACAACTCCAGGAAATGTGTTCTCTCAATTCCTATATGTCATGCAAATCTCCCTCATTGCCCTAGGCTGAGCAGCACTGAGAAACCAAAACTGCAACGCATTCCTTCTTTAAAGTCAAACCTTAAGACCCCATCCTTACAGGAGAAAGTCGGCTTGCTTTCCTGCTGTAACCAAAGCACAGTTCTTCCTCTTACACTCTAGGGTTTTAGAAGAAGCAGAGCCCGATAGCCTACCCAGAGCGCTCCCAAGGGGA
The DNA here is from genome assembly GCF_965194825.1 of Balaenoptera physalus. NCBI lineage: Eukaryota > Metazoa > Chordata > Mammalia > Artiodactyla > Balaenopteridae > Balaenoptera > Balaenoptera physalus. The sequence continues at coordinate 38,717,113 of NC_138895.1, read as the reverse complement.
GGCGGTTGGCTACACGCAGAATTCCGTGCCAAATAAACTTTATTCAAGGAAGGGACCAGTGTGTAGCTAGAGTGTATATTTACTTGGTAGAAATCACAAGGAGGTAGGCTGCATGTTCGCTGGAAACGGGGAACTTATGGCACAAGCCTTGCTTACCACTTTTGAATGCTCCCTTCAAGCTGCCTTGAAGCTACCTAAATTACAATTTTAGGACGGGTCTCTAGTGTCTGTAGGCAGGGCTCTGGGAAGGGAACGAGTGTTCTCTACATCAACAGGGTGCTTTCATAGACTGGGTAGGAGCCTCGCCTGCGACACTCTAGAGCTAAAAGGAAACTTGACGTGAGTCCTCTCCTCAAGGTAAAGCCTAGAATAGCCCTGCCGAAGTGGAAGCTTGGAGAGGAGTTCTTGAGGCATTGGTTTCAGGTCTGTTTTCTTTTAAGGTTAGTAAGCTTTTCAAGGCCCTGAGGACCTCGCCTGGGCACCCTATTCCCTGCAAGAACACCCAGTACCGGCAGGCTCCACTGGGCTACTAAGAAACATCCAGGCCCGGAAACTTTTCCCATTCACTCTTTGTATTTTGTGTGTAGGCCAACACACTACACTCTTCCTTGGAAGAGCTAGATTTCCTCAGCTCTCCAACAGCTCCAGGAAATGTGTTCTCTCACGTCCTACATATCATGCAAATCTGCCTCATTGCCCTAGGCTGACCGGCACTGAGAAACCAAAACTGCTTCACATTCCTTCTACAAAGTCATACCTTAACACCTCATCCTTACAGTAGAAAGTCGGCTTGCGTTTCTGCTGTAACCACAGCACAGTTCTTCCTCTTACACTCCAGGGTTTTAGAAGAAGCTAAGCCCGATAGCCTACCCAGAGCGATCCCTGGGGGAGGCGGTTGGCTACACGCAGAATTACGTGCCAAATAAACTTTATTCAAGGAAGGGACCAGTGTGTAGCTAGAGTGTATATTTACTTGGTAGAAATCACAAGGACGTAGGCTGCATGTTCGCTGGAAACGGGGAACTTATGGCACAAGCCTTGCTTACCCATTTTGAATGCTCCATTCAAGCTGCCTTGAAGCTGCCTAAATAACAATTTTAGGACGGGTCTCTAGTCTCTGTAGGCAAGGCTCTGGGAAGGGAACGAGTGTTCTCTACATCAACAGGGTGCTTTCATAGCCTGGGTGGGAGCCTCTCCTCAGACGCTCTACAGCTAAAAGGAAACTTGACGTGAGTCCTTTCCTCAAGGTAAAGCCTAGAATAGCCCTGCCGAAGTGGAAGCTTGGAGCGGAGTCCTTGAGGCATTAGTTTCAGGTCTGTTTCCTTTTAAGGTTAGTAAGCTTTTCAGGACACGGAGGACCTCGCCTGGGCACCTTATTCCCTGGAAGACCACCGAGTACCGGCAGTCTCCACTGGGCTAGTAAGAAACATCCAGGCCCGGACACCTTTCCCAGTCACTCTGTGTATTTTGTGTGTAGGCCAACACACTGCACTCTTCCTTGGAAGAGCTAGATTTCCTCAGCTCTCCAACAGCCCCAGGAAATGTGTTCTCTCACGTCCTACATATCATGCAAATCTGCCTCATTGCCCTAGGCTGAGCAGCTCTGAGAAACCAAAACTGCTTCGCATTCCTTCTACAAAGTCATACCTTAAGACCCCATCCTTACAGGAGAAAGTCGGCTTACTTTCCTGCTGTAACCAAAGCACAGTTCTTCCTCTTACACTCCAGGGTTTTAGAAGAAGCAGAGCCCGATAGCCTACCCAGAGCGCTCGCAAGGGGAGGCGGTTGGCTACACGCAGAACTCCGTGCCAAATAAACTTTATTCAAGGAAGGGACCAGTGTTTAGCTAGAGTGTATATTTATTTGGTAGAAATCACAAGTAGGTAGGCCGCGTGTTCGCTGGAAACGGTGACCTTATGGCACAAGCCTTGCTTTCCCATTTTGAATGCTCCATGCATGCTGCCTTGAAGTTACCTAAATAACAGTTTTAGGACGAGTCTTTAGTCATTGTAGGCAGGGCTCTGGGAAGGGAACGAGTGTTCTCTGCATCAACAGGGTGCTTTCATAGCCTGGGTGGGAGCCTCTCCTCAGACGCCCTAGAGATAAAGGAAACTTGACGTGAGTTCTTTCCTCCAGGTAAAGCCTTGACTAGCCCTGCCGAAGCTGAGCTTGAAGCAGTTTCCTTGTGGCATTTGTTTTAGGTCTGTTTTCTTTTAAGGTTAGTAAGCTTGTCAAGACACCGAGGACCTCTCGTGGGCACCCTATTCCCTGCAAGAGCACCGAGTACCAGCAGGCTCCACTGGGCTATTAAGAAACATCCAGGCCCGGAAACGTTTCCCAGTCACTGTGTATTTTGTGTGTAGGGCAACACACTGCACTCTTCCTTGGAAGAGCTAGATTTCCTCAGCTCTCCAACAACTCCAGGCAATGTGTTCTCTCAATTCCTATATGTCATGCAAATCTCCCTCATTGCCCTAGGCTGAGCAGCACTGAGAAACCAAAACTGCAACGCATTCCTTCTTTAAAGTCAAACCTTAAGACCCCATCCTTACAGGAGAAAGTCGGCTTGCTTTCCTGCTGTAACCAAAGCACAGTTCTTCCTCTTACACTCCAGGGTTTTAGAAGAAGCAGAGCCCGATAGCCTACCCAGAGCGCTCCCAAGGGGAGGCGGTTGGCTACACGCAGAATTCCGTGCCAAATAAACTTTATTCAAGGAAGGGACCGGTGTGTAGCTAGAGTGTATATTTACTTGGTAGAAATCACAAGGACGTAGGCTGCATGTTCGCTGGAAACGGGGAACTTATGGCACAAGCCTTGCTTACCCATTTTGAATGCTCCATTCAAGCTGCCTTGAAGCTGCCTAAATAACAATTTTAGGACGGGTCTCTAGTCTCTGTAGGCAAGGCTCTGGGAAGGGAACGAGTGTTCTCTACATCAACAGGGTGCTTTCATAGCCTGGGTGGGAGCCTCTCCTCAGACGCTCTACAGCTAAAAGGAAACTTGACGTGAGTCCTTTCCTCAAGGTAAAGCCTAGAATAGCCCTGCCGAAGTGGAAGCTTGGAGCGGAGTCCTTGAGGCATTAGTTTCAGGTCTGTTTCCTTTTAAGGTTAGTAAGCTTTTCAGGACACCGAGGACCTCGCCTGGGCACCTTATTCCCTGGAAGACCACCGAGTACCGGCAGTCTCCACTGGGCTACTAAGAAACATCCAGGCCCGGACACCTTTCCCAGTCACTCTGTGTATTTTGTGTGTAGGCCAACACACTGCACTCTTCCTTGGAAGAGCTAGATTTCCTCAGCTCTCCAACAGCCCCAGGAAATGTGTTCTCTCACGTCCTACATATCATGCAAATCTGCCTCATTGCCCTAGGCTGAGCAGCTCTGAGAAACCAAAACTGCTTCGCATTCCTTCTACAAAGTCATACCTTAAGACCCCATCCTTACAGGAGAAAGTCAGCTTGCGTTTCTGCTGTAACCAAAGCACAGATCTTCCTCTTACACTGCAGGGTTTTAGAAGAAGCTAAGCCAGATAGCCTACCTAGAGCGCTCCTTGGGGGAGGCTGTTGGCTACACGCAGAACTCCGTGCCAAATAAACTTTATTCAAGGAAGGGACCAGTGTTTAGCTAGAGTGTATATTTACTTGGTAGAAATCACAAGTAGGTAGGCCGCGTGTTCGCTGGAAACGGTGACCTTATGGCACAAGCCTTGCTTTCCCATTTTGAATGCTCCATGCATGCTGCCTTGAAGTTACCTAAATAACAGTTTTAGGACGAGTCTTTAGTCATTGTAGGCAGGGCTCTGGGAAGGGAACGAGTGTTCTCTGCATCAACAGGGTGCTTTCATAGCCTGGGTGGGAGCCTCTCCTCAGACGCCCTAGAGATAAAGGAAACTTGACGTGAGTTCTTTCCTCCAGGTAAAGCCTTGACTAGCCCTGCCGAAGCTGAGCTTGAAGCAGTTTCCTTGTGGCATTTGTTTTAGGTCTGTTTTCTTTTAAGGTTAGTAAGCTTGTCAAGACACCGAGGACCTCTCGTGGGCACCCTATTCCCTGCAAGAGCACCGAGTACCAGCAGGCTCCACTGGGCTACTAAGAAACATCCAGGCCCGGAAACGTTTCCCAGTCACTGTGTATTTTGTGTGTAGGGCAACACACTGCACTCTTCCTTGGAAGAGCTAGATTTCCTCAGCTCTCCAACAACTCCAGGAAATGTGTTCTCTCAATTCCTATATGTCATGCAAATCTCCCTCATTGCCCTAGGCTGAGCAGCACTGAGAAACCAAAACTGCAACGCATTCCTTCTTTAAAGTCAAACCTTAAGACCCCATCCTTACAGGAGAAAGTCGGCTTGCTTTCCTGCTGTAACCAAAGCACAGTTCTTCCTCTTACACTCTAGGGTTTTAGAAGAAGCAGAGCCCGATAGCCTACCCAGAGCGCTCCCAAGGGGAGGCGGTTGGCTACACGCAGAATTCCGTGCCAAATAAACTTTATTCAAGGAAGGGACCAGTGTGTAGCTAGAGTGTATATTTACTTGGTAGAAATCACAAGGAGGTAGGCTGCATGTTCGCTGGAAACGGGGAACTTATGGCACAAGCCTTGCTTACCACTTTTGAATGCTCCCTTCAAGCTGCCTTGAAGCTACCTAAATTACAATTTTAGGACGGGTCTCTAGTGTCTGTAGGCAGGGCTCTGGGAAGGGAACGAGTGTTCTCTACATCAACAGGGTGCTTTCATAGACTGGGTAGGAGCCTCGCCTGCGACACTCTAGAGCTAAAAGGAAACTTGACGTGAGTCCTCTCCTCAAGGTAAAGCCTAGAATAGCCCTGCCGAAGTGGAAGCTTGGAGAGGAGTTCTTGAGGCATTGGTTTCAGGTCTGTTTTCTTTTAAGGTTAGTAAGCTTTTCAAGGCCCTGAGGACCTCGCCTGGGCACCCTATTCCCTGCAAGAACACCCAGTACCGGCAGGCTCCACTGGGCTACTAAGAAACATCCAGGCCCGGAAACTTTTCCCATTCACTCTTTGTATTTTGTGTGTAGGCCAACACACTACACTCTTCCTTGGAAGAGCTAGATTTCCTCAGCTCTCCAACAGCTCCAGGAAATGTGTTCTCTCACGTCCTACATATCATGCAAATCTGCCTCATTGCCCTAGGCTGACCGGCACTGAGAAACCAAAACTGCTTCACATTCCTTCTACAAAGTCATACCTTAACACCTCATCCTTACAGTAGAAAGTCGGCTTGCGTTTCTGCTGTAACCACAGCACAGTTCTTCCTCTTACACTCCAGGGTTTTAGAAGAAGCTAAGCCCGATAGCCTACCCAGAGCGATCCCTGGGGGAGGCGGTTGGCTACACGCAGAATTACGTGCCAAATAAACTTTATTCAAGGAAGGGACCAGTGTGTAGCTAGAGTGTATATTTACTTGGTAGAAATCACAAGGACGTAGGCTGCATGTTCGCTGGAAACGGGGAACTTATGGCACAAGCCTTGCTTACCCATTTTGAATGCTCCATTCAAGCTGCCTTGAAGCTGCCTAAATAACAATTTTAGGACGGGTCTCTAGTCTCTGTAGGCAAGGCTCTGGGAAGGGAACGAGTGTTCTCTACATCAACAGGGTGCTTTCATAGCCTGGGTGGGAGCCTCTCCTCAGACGCTCTACAGCTAAAAGGAAACTTGACGTGAGTCCTTTCCTCAAGGTAAAGCCTAGAATAGCCCTGCCGAAGTGGAAGCTTGGAGCGGAGTCCTTGAGGCATTAGTTTCAGGTCTGTTTCCTTTTAAGGTTAGTAAGCTTTTCAGGACACGGAGGACCTCGCCTGGGCACCTTATTCCCTGGAAGACCACCGAGTACCGGCAGTCTCCACTGGGCTAGTAAGAAACATCCAGGCCCGGACACCTTTCCCAGTCACTCTGTGTATTTTGTGTGTAGGCCAACACACTGCACTCTTCCTTGGAAGAGCTAGATTTCCTCAGCTCTCCAACAGCCCCAGGAAATGTGTTCTCTCACGTCCTACATATCATGCAAATCTGCCTCATTGCCCTAGGCTGAGCAGCTCTGAGAAACCAAAACTGCTTCGCATTCCTTCTACAGTCATACCTTAAGACCCGATCCTTACAGGAGAAAGTCAGCTTGCGTTTCTGCTGTAACCAAAGCACAGATCTTCCTCTTAAACTGCAGGGTTTTAGAAGAAGCTAAGCCAGATAGCCTACCTAGAGCGCTCCTTGGGGGAGGCTGTTGGCTACACGCAGAACTCCGTGCCAAATAAACTTTATTCAAGGAAGGGACCAGTGTTTAGCTAGAGTGTATATTTACTTGGTAGAAATCACAAGTAGGTAGGCCGCGTGTTCGCTGGAAACGGTGACCTTATGGCACAAGCCTTGCTTTCCCATTTTGAATGCTCCATGCATGCTGCCTTGAAGTTACCTAAATAACAGTTTTAGGACGAGTCTTTAGTCATTGTAGGCAGGGCTCTGGGAAGGGAACGAGTGTTCTCTGCATCAACAGGGTGCTTTCATAGCCTGGGTGGGAGCCTCTCCTCAGACGCCCTAGAGATAAAGGAAACTTGACGTGAGTTCTTTCCTCCAGGTAAAGCGTTGACTGGCCCTGCCGAAGCTAAGCTTGAAGCAGTTTCCTTGTGGCATTTGTTTTAGGTCTGTTTTCTTTTAAGGTTAGTAAGCTTGTCAAGACACCGAGGACCTCTCGTGGGCACCCTATTCCCTGCAAGAGCACCGAGTACCAGCAGGCTCCACTGGGCTACTAAGAAACATCCAGGCCCGGAAACGTTTCCCAGTCACTGTGTATTTTGTGTGTAGGGCAACACACTGCACTCTTCCTTGGAAGAGCTAGATTTCCTCAGCTCTCCAACAACTCCAGGAAATGTGTTCTCTCAATTCCTATATGTCATGCAAATCTCCCTCATTGCCCTTAGGCTGAGCAGCACTGAGAAAACAAAACTGCAACGCATTCCTTCTTTAAAGTCAAACCTTAAGACCCCATCCTTACAGGAGAAAGTCGGCTTGCTTTCCTGCTGTAACCAAGGCACAGTTCTTCCTCTTACACTCCAGGGTTTTAGAAGAAGCAGAGCCCGATAGCCTACCCAGAGCGCTCCCAAGGGGAGGCGGTTGGCTACACGCAGAATTCCGTGCCAAATAAACTTTATTCAAGGAAGGGACCAGTGTGTAGCTAGAGTGCATATTTACTTGGTAGAAATCACAAGGAGGTAGGCTGCATGTTCGCTGGAAACGGGGAACTTATGGCACAAGCCTTGCTTACCACTTTTGAATGCACCCTTCAAGCTGCCTTGAAGCTACCTAAATTACAATTTTAGGACGGGTCTCTAGTGTCTGTAGGCAGGGCTCTGGGAAGGGAACGAGTGTTCTCTACATCAACAGGGTGCTTTCATAGACTGGGTAGGAGCCTCGCCTGAGACACTCTAGAGCTAAAAGGAAACTTGACGTGAGTCCTCTCCTCAAGGTAAAGCCTAGAATAGCCCTGCCGAAGTGGAAGCTTGGAGCGGAGTTCTTGAGGCATTAGTTTCAGGTCTGTTTTCTTTTAAGGTTAGTAAGCTTTTCAAGGCCCTGAGGACCTCGCCTGGGCACCCTATTCCCTGCAAGAACACCCAGTACCGGCAGGCTCCGATGGGCTACTAAGAAACATCCAGGCCCGGAAACTTTTCCCATTCACTCTTTGTATTTTGTGTGTAGGCCAACACACTACACTCTTCCTTGGAAGAGATAGATTTCCTCAGCTCTCCAACAGCTCCAGGAAATGTGTTCTCTCACGTCCTACAAGTCATGCAAATCTGCCTCATTGCCCTAGGCTGACCGGCACTGAGAAACCAAAACTGCTTCACATTCCTTCTACAAAGGCATACCTTAACACCTCATCCTCACAGTAGAAAGTCGGCTTGCGTTTCTGCTGTAACCACAGCACAGTTCTTCCTCTTACACTCCAGGGTTTTAGAAGAAGCTAAGCCCGATAGCCTACCCAGAGCGATCCCTGGGGGAGGCGGTTGGCTACACGCAGAATTACGTGCCAAATAAACTTTATTCAAGGAAGGGACCGGTGTGTAGCTAGAGTGTATATTTACTTGGTAGAAATCACAAGGACGTAGGCTGCATGTTCGCTGGAAACGGGGAACTTATGGCACAAGCCTTGCTTACCCATTTTGAATGCTCCATTCAAGCTGCCTTGAAGCTGCCTAAATAACAATTTTAGGACGGGTCTCTAGTCTCTGTAGGCAAGGCTCTGGGAAGGGAACGAGTGTTCTCTACATCAACAGGGTGCTTTCATAGCCTGGGTGGGAGCCTCTCCTCAGACGCTCTACAGCTAAAAGGAAACTTGACGTGAGTCCTTTCCTCAAGGTAAAGCCTAGAATAGCCCTGCCGAAGTGGAAGCTTGGAGCGGAGTCCTTGAGGCATTAGTTTCAGGTCTGTTTCCTTTTAAGGTTAGTAAGCTTTTCAGGACACTGAGGACCTCGCCTGGGCACCTTATTCCCTGGAAGACCACCGAGTACCGGCAGTCTCCACTGGGCTACTAAGAAACATCCAGGCCCGGACACCTTTCCCAGTCACTCTGTGTATTTTGTGTGTAGGCCAACACACTGCACTCTTCCTTGGAAGAGCTAGATTTCCTCAGCTCTCCAACAGCCCCAGGAAATGTGTTCTCTCACGTCCTACATATCATGCAAATCTGCCTCATTGCCCTAGGCTGAGCAGCTCTGAGAAACCAAAACTGCTTCGCATTCCTTCTACAAAGTCATACCTTAAGACCCCATCCTTACAGGAGAAAGTCAGCTTGCGTTTCTGCTGTAACCAAAGCACAAATCTTCCTCTTACACTGCAGGGTTTTAGAAGAAGCTAAGCCAGATAGCCTACCTAGAGCGCTCCTTGGGGGAGGCTGTTGGCTACACGCAGAACTCCGTGCCAAATAAACTTTATTCAAGGAAGGGACCAGTGTTTAGCTAGAGTGTATATTTACTTGGTAGAAATCACAAGTAGGTAGGCCGCGTGTTCGCTGGAAACGGTGACCTTATGGCACAAGCCTTGCTTTCCCATTTTGAATGCTCCATGCATGCTGCCTTGAAGTTACCTAAATAACAGTTTTAGGACGAGTCTTTAGTCATTGTAGGCAGGGCTCTGGGAAGGGAACGAGTGTTCTCTGCATCAACAGGGTGCTTTCATAGCCTGGGTGGGAGCCTCTCCTCAGACGCCCTAGAGATAAAGGAAACTTGACGTGAGTTCTTTCCTCCAGGTAAAGCCTTGACTAGCCCTGCCGAAGCTGAGCTTGAAGCAGTTTCCTTGTGGCATTTGTTTTAGGTCTGTTTTCTTTTAAGGTTAGTAAGCTTGTCAAGACACCGAGGACCTCTCGTGGGCACCCTATTCCCTGCAAGAGCACCGAGTACCAGCAGGCTCCACTGGGCTACTAAGAAACATCCAGGCCCGGAAACGTTTCCCAGTCACTGTGTATTTTGTGTGTAGGGCAACACACTGCACTCTTCCTTGGAAGAGCTAGATTTCCTCAGCTCTCCAACAACTCCAGGCAATGTGTTCTCTCAATTCCTATATGTCATGCAAATCTCCCTCATTGCCCTAGGCTGAGCAGCACTGAGAAACCAAAACTGCAACGCATTCCTTCTTTAAAGTCAAACCTTAAGACCCCATCCTTACAGGAGAAAGTCGGCTTGCTTTCCTGCTGTAACCAAAGCACAGTTCTTCCTCTTACACTCCAGGGTTTTAGAAGAAGCAGAGCCCGATAGCCTACCCAGAGCGCTCCCAAGGGGAGGCGGTTGGCTACACGCAGAATTCCGTGCCAAATAAACTTTATTCAAGGAAGGGACCAGTGTGTAGCTAGAGTGTATATTTACTTGGTAGAAATCACAAGGAGGTAGGCTGCATGTTCGCTGGAAACGGGGAACTTATGGCACAAGCCTTGCTTACCACTTTTGAATGCTCCATTCAAGCTGCCTTGAAGCTACCTAAATTACAATTTTAGGACGGGTCTCTAGTGTCTGTAGGCAGGGCTCTGGGAAGGGAACGAGTGTTCTCTACATCAACAGCGTGCTTTCATAGACTGGGTAGGAGCCTCGCCTGCGACACTCTAGAGCTAAAAGGAAACTTGACGTGAGTCCTCTCCTCAAGGTAAAGCCTAGAATAGCCCTGCCGAAGTGGAAGCTTGGAGAGGAGTCCTTGAGGCATTAGTTTCAGGTCTGTTTTCTTTTAAGGTTAGTAAGCTTTTCAAGGCCCTGAGGACCTCGCCTGGGCACCCTATTCCCTGCAAGAACACCCAGTACCGGCAGGCTCCACTGGGCTACTAAGAAACATCCAGGCCCGGACACCTTTCCCAGTCACTCTGTGTATTTTGTGTGTAGGCCAACACACTACACTCTTCCTTGGAAGAGCTAGATTTCCTCAGCTCTCCAACAGCTCCAGGAAATGTGTTCTCTCAATTCCTATATGTCATGCAAATCTCCCTCATTGCCCTAGGCTGAGCAGCACTGAGAAACCAAAACTGCAACGCATTCCTTCTTTAAAGTCAAACCTTAAGACCCCATCCTTACAGGAGAAAGTCGGCTTACTTTCCTGCTGTAACCAAAGCACAGTTCTTCCTCTTACACTCCAGGGTTTTAGAAGAAGCAGAGCCCGATAGCCTACCCAGAGCGCTCGCAAGGGGAGGCGGTTGGCTACACGCAGAACTCCGTGCCAAATAAACTTTATTCAAGGAAGGGACCAGTGTTTAGCTAGAGTGTATATTTATTTGGTAGAAATCACAAGTAGGTAGGCCGCGTGTTCGCTGGAAACGGTGACCTTATGGCACAAGCCTTGCTTTCCCATTTTGAATGCTCCATGCATGCTGCCTTGAAGTTACCTAAATAACAGTTTTAGGACGAGTCTTTAGTCATTGTAGGCAGGGCTCTGGGAAGGGAACGAGTGTTCTCTGCATCAACAGGGTGCTTTCATAGCCTGGGTGGGAGCCTCTCCTCAGACGCCCTAGAGATAAAGGAAACTTGACGTGAGTTCTTTCCTCCAGGTAAAGCCTTGACTAGCCCTGCCGAAGCTGAGCTTGAAGCAGTTTCCTTGTGGCATTTGTTTTAGGTCTGTTTTCTTTTAAGGTTAGTAAGCTTGTCAAGACACCGAGGACCTCTCGTGGGCACCCTATTCCCTGCAAGAGCACCGAGTACCAGCAGGCTCCACTGGGCTACTAAGAAACATCCAGGCCCGGAAACGTTTCCCAGTCACTGTGTATTTTGTGTGTAGGGCAACACACTGCACTCTTCCTTGGAAGAGCTAGATTTCCTCAGCTCTCCAACAACTCCAGGCAATGTGTTCTCTCAATTCCTATATGTCATGCAAATCTCCCTCATTGCCCTAGGCTGAGCAGCACTGAGAAACCAAAACTGCAACGCATTCCTTCTTTAAAGTCAAACCTTAAGACCCCATCCTTACAGGAGAAAGTCGGCTTGCTTTCCTGCTGTAACCAAAGCACAGTTCTTCCTCTTACACTCCAGGGTTTTAGAAGAAGCAGAGCCCGATAGCCTACCCAGAGCGCTCCCAAGGGGAGGCGGTTGGCTACACGCAGAATTCCGTGCCAAATAAACTTTATTCAAGGAAGGGACCGGTGTGTAGCTAGAGTGTATATTTACTTGGTAGAAATCACAAGGACGTAGGCTGCATGTTCGCTGGAAACGGGGAACTTATGGCACAAGCCTTGCTTACCCATTTTGAATGCTCCATTCAAGCTGCCTTGAAGCTGCCTAAATAACAATTTTAGGACGGGTCTCTAGTCTCTGTAGGCAAGGCTCTGGGAAGGGAACGAGTGTTCTCTACATCAACAGGGTGCTTTCATAGCCTGGGTGGGAGCCTCTCCTCAGACGCTCTACAGCTAAAAGGAAACTTGACGTGAGTCCTTTCCTCAAGGTAAAGCCTAGAATAGCCCTGCCGAAGTGGAAGCTTGGAGCGGAGTCCTTGAGGCATTAGTTTCAGGTCTGTTTCCTTTTAAGGTTAGTAAGCTTTTCAGGACACCGAGGACCTCGCCTGGGCACCTTATTCCCTGGAAGACCACCGAGTACCGGCAGTCTCCACTGGGCTACTAAGAAACATCCAGGCCCGGACACCTTTCCCAGTCACTCTGTGTATTTTGTGTGTAGGCCAACACACTGCACTCTTCCTTGGAAGAGCTAGATTTCCTCAGCTCTCCAACAGCCCCAGGAAATGTGTTCTCTCACGTCCTACATATCATGCAAATCTGCCTCATTGCCCTAGGCTGAGCAGCTCTGAGAAACCAAAACTGCTTCGCATTCCTTCTACAAAGTCATACCTTAAGACCCCATCCTTACAGGAGAAAGTCAGCTTGCGTTTCTGCTGTAACCAAAGCACAGATCTTCCTCTTACACTGCAGGGTTTTAGAAGAAGCTAAGCCAGATAGCCTACCTAGAGCGCTCCTTGGGGGAGGCTGTTGGCTACACGCAGAACTCCGTGCCAAATAAACTTTATTCAAGGAAGGGACCAGTGTTTAGCTAGAGTGTATATTTACTTGGTAGAAATCACAAGTAGGTAGGCCGCGTGTTCGCTGGAAACGGTGACCTTATGGCACAAGCCTTGCTTTCCCATTTTGAATGCTCCATGCATGCTGCCTTGAAGTTACCTAAATAACAGTTTTAGGACGAGTCTTTAGTCATTGTAGGCAGGGCTCTGGGAAGGGAACGAGTGTTCTCTGCATCAACAGGGTGCTTTCATAGCCTGGGTGGGAGCCTCTCCTCAGACGCCCTAGAGATAAAGGAAACTTGACGTGAGTTCTTTCCTCCAGGTAAAGCCTTGACTAGCCCTGCCGAAGCTGAGCTTGAAGCAGTTTCCTTGTGGCATTTGTTTTAGGTCTGTTTTCTTTTAAGGTTAGTAAGCTTGTCAAGACACCGAGGACCTCTCGTGGGCACCCTATTCCCTGCAAGAGCACCGAGTACCAGCAGGCTCCACTGGGCTACTAAGAAACATCCAGGCCCGGAAACGTTTCCCAGTCACTGTGTATTTTGTGTGTAGGGCAACACACTGCACTCTTCCTTGGAAGAGCTAGATTTCCTCAGCTCTCCAACAACTCCAGGCAATGTGTTCTCTCAATTCCTATATGTCATGCAAATCTCCCTCATTGCCCTAGGCTGAGCAGCACTGAGAAACCAAAACTGCAACGCATTCCTTCTTTAAAGTCAAACCTTAAGACCCCATCCTTACAGGAGAAAGTCGGCTTGCTTTCCTGCTGTAACCAAAGCACAGTTCTTCCTCTTACACTCCAGGGTTTTAGAAGAAGCAGAGCCCGATAGCCTACCCAGAGCGCTCCCAAGGGGAGGCGGTTGGCTACACGCAGAATTCCGTGCCAAATAAACTTTATTCAAGGAAGGGACCAGTGTGTAGCTAGAGTGTATATTTACTTGGTAGAAATCACAAGGAGGTAGGCTGCATGTTCGCTGGAAACGGGGAACTTATGGCACAAGCCTTGCTTACCACTTTTGAATGCTCCATTCAAGCTGCCTTGAAGCTACCTAAATTACAATTTTAGGACGGGTCTCTAGTGTCTGTAGGCAGGGCTCTGGGAAGGGAACGAGTGTTCTCTACATCAACAGCGTGCTTTCATAGACTGGGTAGGAGCCTCGCCTGCGACACTCTAGAGCTAAAAGGAAACTTGACGTGAGTCCTCTCCTCAAGGTAAAGCCTAGAATAGCCCTGCCGAAGTGGAAGCTTGGAGAGGAGTCCTTGAGGCATTAGTTTCAGGTCTGTTTTCTTTTAAGGTTAGTAAGCTTTTCAAGGCCCTGAGGACCTCGCCTGGGCACCCTATTCCCTGCAAGAACACCCAGTACCGGCAGGCTCCACTGGGCTACTAAGAAACATCCAGGCCCGGACACCTTTCCCAGTCACTCTGTGTATTTTGTGTGTAGGCCAACACACTACACTCTTCCTTGGAAGAGCTAGATTTCCTCAGCTCTCCAACAGCTCCAGGAAATGTGTTCTCTCAATTCCTATATGTCATGCAAATCTCCCTCATTGCCCTAGGCTGAGCAGCACTGAGAAACCAAAACTGCAACGCATTCCTTCTTTAAAGTCAAACCTTAAGACCCCATCCTTACAGGAGAAAGTCGGCTTACTTTCCTGCTGTAACCAAAGCACAGTTCTTCCTCTTACACTCCAGGGTTTTAGAAGAAGCAGAGCCCGATAGCCTACCCAGAGCGCTCGCAAGGGGAGGCGGTTGGCTACACGCAGAACTCCGTGCCAAATAAACTTTATTCAAGGAAGGGACCAGTGTTTAGCTAGAGTGTATATTTATTTGGTAGAAATCACAAGTAGGTAGGCCGCGTGTTCGCTGGAAACGGTGACCTTATGGCACAAGCCTTGCTTTCCCATTTTGAATGCTCCATGCATGCTGCCTTGAAGTTACCTAAATAACAGTTTTAGGACGAGTCTTTAGTCATTGTAGGCAGGGCTCTGGGAAGGGAACGAGTGTTCTCTGCATCAACAGGGTGCTTTCATAGCCTGGGTGGGAGCCTCTCCTCAGACGCCCTAGAGATAAAGGAAACTTGACGTGAGTTCTTTCCTCCAGGTAAAGCCTTGACTAGCCCTGCCGAAGCTGAGCTTGAAGCAGTTTCCTTGTGGCATTTGTTTTAGGTCTGTTTTCTTTTAAGGTTAGTAAGCTTGTCAAGACACCGAGGACCTCTCGTGGGCACCCTATTCCCTGCAAGAGCACCGAGTACCAGCAGGCTCCACTGGGCTACTAAGAAACATCCAGGCCCGGAAACGTTTCCCAGTCACTGTGTATTTTGTGTGTAGGGCAACACACTGCACTCTTCCTTGGAAGAGCTAGATTTCCTCAGCTCTCCAACAACTCCAGGCAATGTGTTCTCTCAATTCCTATATGTCATGCAAATCTCCCTCATTGCCCTAGGCTGAGCAGCACTGAGAAACCAAAACTGCAACGCATTCCTTCTTTAAAGTCAAACCTTAAGACCCCATCCTTACAGGAGAAAGTCGGCTTGCTTTCCTGCTGTAACCAAAGCACAGTTCTTCCTCTTACACTCCAGGGTTTTAGAAGAAGCAGAGCCCGATAGCCTACCCAGAGCGCTCCCAAGGGGAGGCGGTTGGCTACACGCAGAATTCCGTGCCAAATAAACTTTATTCAAGGAAGGGACCGGTGTGTAGCTAGAGTGTATATTTACTTGGTAGAAATCACAAGGACGTAGGCTGCATGTTCGCTGGAAACGGGGAACTTATGGCACAAGCCTTGCTTACCCATTTTGAATGCTCCATTCAAGCTGCCTTGAAGCTGCCTAAATAACAATTTTAGGACGGGTCTCTAGTCTCTGTAGGCAAGGCTCTGGGAAGGGAACGAGTGTTCTCTACATCAACAGGGTGCTTTCATAGCCTGGGTGGGAGCCTCTCCTCAGACGCTCTACAGCTAAAAGGAAACTTGACGTGAGTCCTTTCCTCAAGGTAAAGCCTAGAATAGCCCTGCCGAAGTGGAAGCTTGGAGCGGAGTCCTTGAGGCATTAGTTTCAGGTCTGTTTCCTTTTAAGGTTAGTAAGCTTTTCAGGACACCGAGGACCTCGCCTGGGCACCTTATTCCCTGGAAGACCACCGAGTACCGGCAGTCTCCACTGGGCTACTAAGAAACATCCAGGCCCGGACACCTTTCCCAGTCACTCTGTGTATTTTGTGTGTAGGCCAACACACTGCACTCTTCCTTGGAAGAGCTAGATTTCCTCAGCTCTCCAACAGCCCCAGGAAATGTGTTCTCTCACGTCCTACATATCATGCAAATCTGCCTCATTGCCCTAGGCTGAGCAGCTCTGAGAAACCAAAACTGCTTCGCATTCCTTCTACAAAGTCATACCTTAAGACCCCATCCTTACAGGAGAAAGTCAGCTTGCGTTTCTGCTGTAACCAAAGCACAGATCTTCCTCTTACACTGCAGGGTTTTAGAAGAAGCTAAGCCAGATAGCCTACCTAGAGCGCTCCTTGGGGGAGGCTGTTGGCTACACGCAGAACTCCGTGCCAAATAAACTTTATTCAAGGAAGGGACCAGTGTTTAGCTAGAGTGTATATTTACTTGGTAGAAATCACAAGTAGGTAGGCCGCGTGTTCGCTGGAAACGGTGACCTTATGGCACAAGCCTTGCTTTCCCATTTTGAATGCTCCATGCATGCTGCCTTGAAGTTACCTAAATAACAGTTTTAGGACGAGTCTTTAGTCATTGTAGGCAGGGCTCTGGGAAGGGAACGAGTGTTCTCTGCATCAACAGGGTGCTTTCATAGCCTGGGTGGGAGCCTCTCCTCAGACGCCCTAGAGATAAAGGAAACTTGACGTGAGTTCTTTCCTCCAGGTAAAGCCTTGACTAGCCCTGCCGAAGCTGAGCTTGAAGCAGTTTCCTTGTGGCATTTGTTTTAGGTCTGTTTTCTTTTAAGGTTAGTAAGCTTGTCAAGACACCGAGGACCTCTCGTGGGCACCCTATTCCCTGCAAGAGCACCGAGTACCAGCAGGCTCCACTGGGCTACTAAGAAACATCCAGGCCCGGAAACGTTTCCCAGTCACTGTGTATTTTGTGTGTAGGGCAACACACTGCACTCTTCCTTGGAAGAGCTAGATTTCCTCAGCTCTCCAACAACTCCAGGAAATGTGTTCTCTCAATTCCTATATGTCATGCAAATCTCCCTCATTGCCCTAGGCTGAGCAGCACTGAGAAACCAAAACTGCAACGCATTCCTTCTTTAAAGTCAAACCTTAAGACCCCATCCTTACAGGAGAAAGTCGGCTTGCTTTCCTGCTGTAACCAAAGCACAGTTCTTCCTCTTACACTCTAGGGTTTTAGAAGAAGCAGAGCCCGATAGCCTACCCAGAGCGCTCCCAAGGGGAGGCGGTTGGCTACACGCAGAATTCCGTGCCAAATAAACTTTATTCAAGGAAGGGACCAGTGTGTAGCTAGAGTGTATATTTACTTGGTAGAAATCACAAGGAGGTAGGCTGCATGTTCGCTGGAAACGGGGAACTTATGGCACAAGCCTTGCTTACCACTTTTGAATGCTCCCTTCAAGCTGCCTTGAAGCTACCTAAATTACAATTTTAGGACGGGTCTCTAGTGTCTGTAGGCAGGGCTCTGGGAAGGGAACGAGTGTTCTCTACATCAACAGGGTGCTTTCATAGACTGGGTAGGAGCCTCGCCTGCGACACTCTAGAGCTAAAAGGAAACTTGACGTGAGTCCTCTCCTCAAGGTAAAGCCTAGAATAGCCCTGCCGAAGTGGAAGCTTGGAGAGGAGTTCTTGAGGCATTGGTTTCAGGTCTGTTTTCTTTTAAGGTTAGTAAGCTTTTCAAGGCCCTGAGGACCTCGCCTGGGCACCCTATTCCCTGCAAGAACACCCAGTACCGGCAGGCTCCACTGGGCTACTAAGAAACATCCAGGCCCGGAAACTTTTCCCATTCACTCTTTGTATTTTGTGTGTAGGCCAACACACTACACTCTTCCTTGGAAGAGCTAGATTTCCTCAGCTCTCCAACAGCTCCAGGAAATGTGTTCTCTCACGTCCTACATATCATGCAAATCTGCCTCATTGCCCTAGGCTGACCGGCACTGAGAAACCAAAACTGCTTCACATTCCTTCTACAAAGGCATACCTTAACACCTCATCCTTACAGTCGAAAGTCGGCTTGCGTTTCTGCTGTAACCACAGCACAGTTCTTCCTCTTACACTCCAGGGTTTTAGAAGAAGCTAAGCCCGATAGCCTACCCAGAGCGATCCCTGGGGGAGGCGGTTGGCTACACGCAGAATTACGTGCCAAATAAACTTTATTCAAGGAAGGGACCAGTGTGTAGCTAGAGTGTATATTTACTTGGTAGAAATCACAAGGACGTAGGCTGCATGTTCGCTGGAAACGGGGAACTTATGGCACAAGCCTTGCTTACCCATTTTGAATGCTCCATTCAAGCTGCCTTGAAGCTGCCTAAATAACAATTTTAGGACGGGTCTCTAGTCTCTGTAGGCAAGGCTCTGGGAAGGGAACGAGTGTTCTCTACATCAACAGGGTGCTTTCATAGCCTGGGTGGGAGCCTCTCCTCAGACGCTCTACAGCTAAAAGGAAACTTGACGTGAGTCCTTTCCTCAAGGTAAAGCCTAGAATAGCCCTGCCGAAGTGGAAGCTTGGAGCGGAGTCCTTGAGGCATTAGTTTCAGGTCTTTTTCCTTTTAAGGTTAGTAAGCTTTTCAGGACACCGAGGACCTCGCCTGGGCACCTTATTCCCTGGAAGACCACCGAGTACCGGCAGTCTCCACTGGGCTAGTAAGAAACATCCAGGCCCGGACACCTTTCCCAGTCACTCTGTGTATTTTGTGTGTAGGCCAACACACTGCACTCTTCCTTGGAAGAGCTAGATTTCCTCAGCTCTCCAACAGCCCCAGGAAATGTGTTCTCTCACGTCCTACATATCATGCAAATCTGCCTCATTGCCCTAGGCTGAGCAGCTCTGAGAAACCAAAACTGCTTCGCATTCCTTCTACAAAGTCATACCTTAAGACCCCATCCTTACAGGAGAAAGTCAGCTTGCGTTTCTGCTGTAACCAAAGCACAGATCTTCCTCTTACACTGCAGGGTTTTAGAAGAAGCTAAGCCAGATAGCCTACCTAGAGCGCTCCTTGGGGGAGGCTGTTGGCTACACGCAGAACTCCGTGCCAAATAAACTTTATTCAAGGAAGGGACCAGTGTTTAGCTAGAGTGTATATTTACTTGGTAGAAATCACAAGTAGGTAGGCCGCGTGTTCGCTGGAAACGGTGACCTTATGGCACAAGCCTTGCTTTCCCATTTTGAATGCTCCATGCATGCTGCCTTGAAGTTACCTAAATAACAGTTTTAGGACGAGTCTTTAGTCATTGTAGGCAGGGCTCTGGGAAGGGAACGAGTGTTCTCTGCATCAACAGGGTGCTTTCATAGCCTGGGTGGGAGCCTCTTCTCAGACGCCCTAGAGATAAAGGAAACTTGGCGTGAGTTCTTTCCTCCAGGTAAAGCGTTGACTAGCCCTGCCGAAGCTAAGCTTGAAGCAGTTTCCTTGTGGCATTTGTTTTAGGTCTGTTTTCTTTTAAGGTTAGTAAGCTTGTCAAGACACCGAGGACCTCTCGTGGGCACCCTATTCCCTGCAAGAGCACCGAGTACCAGCAGGCTCCACTGGGCTACTAAGAAACATCCAGGCCCGGAAACGTTTCCCAGTCACTGTGTATTTTGTGTGTAGGGCAACACACTGCACTCTTCCTTGGAAGAGCTAGATTTCCTCAGCTCTCCAACAACTCCAGGAAATGTGTTCTCTCAATTCCTATATGTCATGCAAATCTCCCTCATTGCCCTTAGGCTGAGCAGCACTGAGAAAACAAAACTGCAACGCATTCCTTCTTTAAAGTCAAACCTTAAGACCCCATCCTTACAGGAGAAAGTCGGCTTGCTTTCCTGCTGTAACCAAGGCACAGTTCTTCCTCTTACACTCCAGGGTTTTAGAAGAAGCAGAGCCCGATAGCCTACCCAGAGCGCTCCCAAGGGGAGGCGGTTGGCTACACGCAGAATTCCGTGCCAAATAAACTTTATTCAAGGAAGGGACCAGTGTGTAGCTAGAGTGTATATTTACTTGGTAGAAATCACAAGGAGGTAGGCTGCATGTTCGCTGGAAACGGGGAACTTATGGCACAAGCCTTGCTTACCACTTTTGAATGCTCCCTTCAAGCTGCCTTGAAGCTACCTAAATTACAATTTTAGGACGGGTCTCTAGTGTCTGTAGGCAGGGCTCTGGGAAGGGAACGAGTGTTCTCTACATCAACAGGGTGCTTTCATAGACTGGGTAGGAGCCTCGCCTGAGACACTCTAGAGCTAAAAGGAAACTTGACGTGAGTCCTCTCCTCAAGGTAAAGCCTAGAATAGCCCTGCCGAAGTGGAAGCTTGGAGCGGAGTTCTTGAGGCATTAGTTTCAGGTCTGTTTTCTTTTAAGGTTAGTAAGCTTTTCAAGGCCCTGAGGACCTCGCCTGGGCACCCTATTCCCTGCAAGAACACCCAGTACCGGCAGGCTCCACTGGGCTACTAAGAAACATCCAGGCCCGGAAACTTTTCCCATTCACTCTTTGTATTTTGTGTGTAGGCCAACACACTACACTCTTCCTTGGAAGAGCTAGATTTCCTCAGCTCTCCAACAGCTCCAGGAAATGTGTTCTCTCACGTCCTACATATCATGCAAATCTGCCTCATTGCCCTAGGCTGACCGGCACTGAGAAACCAAAACTGCTTCACATTCCTTCTACAAAGTCATACCTTAACACCTCATCCTTACAGTAGAAAGTCGGCTTGCGTTTCTGCTGTAACCACAGCACAGTTCTTCCTCTTACACTCCAGGGTTTTAGAAGAAGCTAAGCCCGATAGCCTACCCAGAGCGATCCCTGGGGGAGGCGGTTGGCTACACGCAGAATTACGTGCCAAATAAACTTTATTCAAGGAAGGGACCAGTGTGTAGCTAGAGTGTATATTTACTTGGTAGAAATCACAAGGACGTAGGCTGCATGTTCGCTGGAAACGGGGAACTTATGGCACAAGCCTTGCTTACCCATTTTGAATGCTCCATTCAAGCTGCCTTGAAGCTGCCTAAATAACAATTTTAGGACGGGTCTCTAGTCTCTGTAGGCAAGGCTCTGGGAAGGGAACGAGTGTTCTCTACATCAACAGGGTGCTTTCATAGCCTGGGAGGGAGCCTCTCCTCAGACGCTCTACAGCTAAAAGGAAACTTGACGTGAGTCCTTTCCTCAAGGTAAAGCCTAGAATAGCCCTGCCGAAGTGGAAGCTTGGAGCGGAGTCCTTGAGGCATTAGTTTCAGGTCTGTTTCCTTTTAAGGTTAGTAAACTTTTCAGGACACCGAGGACCTCGCCTGGGCACCTTATTCCCTGGAAGACCACCGAGTACCGGCAGTCTCCACTGGGCTACTAAGAAACATCCAGGCCCGGACATCTTTCCCAGTCACTCTGTGTATTTTGTGTGTAGGCCAACACACTGCACTCTTCCTTGGAAGAGCTAGATTTCCTCAGCTCTCCAACAGCCCCAGGAAATGTGTTCTCTCACGTCCTACATATCATGCAAATCTGCCTCATTGCCCTAGGCTGAGCAGCTCTGAGAAACCAAAACTGCTTCGCATTCCTTCTACAAAGTCATACCTTAAGACCCGATCCTTACAGGAGAAAGTCAGCTTGCGTTTCTGCTGTAACCAAAGCACAGATCTTCCTCTTAAACTGCAGGGTTTTAGAAGAAGCTAAGCCAGATAGCCTACCTAGAGCGCTCCTTGGGGGAGGCTGTTGGCTACACGCAGAACTCCGTGCCAAATAAACTTTATTCAAGGAAGGGACCAGTGTTTAGCTAGAGTGTATATTTACTTGGTAGAAATCACAAGTAGGTAGGCCGCGTGTTCGCTGGAAACGGTGACCTTATGGCACAAGCCTTGCTTTCCCATTTTGAATGCTCCATGCATGCTGCCTTGAAGTTACCTAAATAACAGTTTTAGGACGAGTCTTTAGTCATTGTAGGCAGGGCTCTGGGAAGGGAACGAGTGTTCTCTGCATCAACAGGGTGCTTTCATAGCCTGGGTGGGAGCCTCTCCTCAGACGCCCTAGAGATAAAGGAAACTTGACGTGAGTTCTTTCCTCCAGGTAAAGCGTTGACTGGCCCTGCCGAAGCTAAGCTTGAAGCAGTTTCCTTGTGGCATTTGTTTTAGGTCTGTTTTCTTTTAAGGTTAGTAAGCTTGTCAAGACACCGAGGACCTCTCGTGGGCACCCTATTGCCTGCAAGAGCACCGAGTACCAGCAGGCTCCACTGGGCTACTAAGAAACATCCAGGCCCGGAAACGTTTCCCAGTCACTGTGTATTTTGTGTGTAGGGCAACACACTGCACTCTTCCTTGGAAGAGCTAGATTTCCTCAGCTCTCCAACAACTCCAGGAAATGTGTTCTCTCAATTCCTATATGTCATGCAAATCTCCCTCATTGCCCTTAGGCTGAGCAGCACTGAGAAAACAAAACTGCAACGCATTCCTTCTTTAAAGTCAAACCTTAAGACCCCATCCTTACAGGAGAAAGTCGGCTTGCTTTCCTGCTGTAACCAAGGCACAGTTCTTCCTCTTACACTCCAGGGTTTTAGAAGAAGCAGAGCCCGATAGCCTACCCAGAGCGCTCCCAAGGGGAGGCGGTTGGCTACACGCAGAATTCCGTGCCAAATAAACTTTATTCAAGGAAGGGACCAGTGTGTAGCTAGAGTGCATATTTACTTGGTAGAAATCACAAGGAGGTAGGCTGCATGTTCGCTGGAAACGGGGAACTTATGGCACAAGCCTTGCTTACCACTTTTGAATGCTCCCTTCAAGCTGCCTTGAAGCTACCTAAATTACAATTTTAGGACGGGTCTCTAGTGTCTGTAGGCAGGGCTCTGGGAAGGGAACGAGTGTTCTCTACATCAACAGGGTGCTTTCATAGACTGGGTAGGAGCCTCGCCTGAGACACTCTAGAGCTAAAAGGAAACTTGACGTGAGTCCTCTCCTCAAGGTAAAGCCTAGAATAGCCCTGCCGAAGTGGAAGCTTGGAGCGGAGTTCTTGAGGCATTAGTTTCAGGTCTGTTTTCTTTTAAGGTTAGTAAGCTTTTCAAGGCCCTGAGGACCTCGCCTGGGCACCCTATTCCCTGCAAGAACACCCAGTACCGGCAGGCTCCGATGGGCTACTAAGAAACATCCAGGCCCGGAAACTTTTCCCATTCACTCTTTGTATTTTGTGTGTAGGCCAACACACTACACTCTTCCTTGGAAGAGATAGATTTCCTCAGCTCTCCAACAGCTCCAGGAAATGTGTTCTCTCATGTCCTACAAGTCATGCAAATCTGCCTCATTGCCCTAGGCTGACCGGCACTGAGAAACCAAAACTGCTTCACATTCCTTCTACAAAGGCATACCTTAACACCTCATCCTCACAGTAGAAAGTCGGCTTGCGTTTCTGCTGTAACCACAGCACAGTTCTTCCTCTTACACTCCAGGGTTTTAGAAGAAGCTAAGCCCCATAGCCTACCCAGAGCGATCCCTGGGGGAGGCGGTTGGCTACACGCAGAATTACGTGCCAAATAAACTTTATTCAAGGAAGGGACCGGTGTGTAGCTAGAGTGTATATTTACTTGGTAGAAATCACAAGGACGTAGGCTGCATGTTCGCTGGAAACGGGGAACTTATGGCACAAGCCTTGCTTACCCATTTTGAATGCTCCATTCAAGCTGCCTTGAAGCTGCCTAAATAACAATTTTAGGACGGGTCTCTAGTCTCTGTAGGCAAGGCTCTGGGAAGGGAACGAGTGTTCTCTACATCAACAGGGTGCTTTCATAGCCTGGGTGGGAGCCTCTCCTCAGACGCTCTACAGCTAAAAGGAAACTTGACGTGAGTCCTTTCCTCAAGGTAAAGCCTAGAATAGCCCTGCCGAAGTGTTAGCTTGGAGCGGAGTCCTTGAGGCATTAGTTTCAGGTCTGTTTCCTTTTAAGGTTAGTAAGCTTTTCAGGACACCGAGGACCTCGCCTGGGCACCTTATTCCCTGGAAGACCACCGAGTCCCGGCAGTCTCCACTGGGCTACTAAGAAACATCCAGGCCCGGACACCTTTCCCAGTCACTCTGTGTATTTTGTGTGTAGGCCAACACACTGCACTCTTCCTTGGAAGAGCTAGATTTCCTCAGCTCTCCAACAGCCCCAGGAAATGTGTTCTCTCACGTCCTACATATCATGCAAATCTGCCTCATTGCCCTAGGCTGAGCAGCTCTGAGAAACCAAAACTGCTTCGCATTCCTTCTACAAAGTCATACCTTAAGACCCCATCCTTACAGGAGAAAGTCAGCTTGCGTTTCTGCTGTAACCAAAGCACAGATCTTCCTCTTACACTGCAGGGTTTTAGAAGAAGCTAAGCCAGATAGCCTACCTAGAGCGCTCCTTGGGGGAGGCTGTTGGCTACACGCAGAACTCCGTGCCAAATAAACTTTATTCAAGGAAGGGACCAGTGTTTAGCTAGAGTGTATATTTACTTGGTAGAAATCACAAGTAGGTAGGCCGCGTGTTCGCTGGAAACGGTGACCTTATGGCACAAGCCTTGCTTTCCCATTTTGAATGCTCCATGCATGCTGCCTTGAAGTTACCTAAATAACAGTTTTAGGACGAGTCTTTAGTCATTGTAGGCAGGGCTCTGGGAAGGGAACGAGTGTTCTCTGCATCAACAGGGTGCTTTCATAGCCTGGGTGGGAGCCTCTCCTCAGACGCCCTAGAGATAAAGGAAACTTGACGTGAGTTCTTTCCTCCAGGTAAAGCCTTGACTAGCCCTGCCGAAGCTGAGCTTGAAGCAGTTTCCTTGTGGCATTTGTTTTAGGTCTGTTTTCTTTTAAGGTTAGTAAGCTTGTCAAGACACCGAGGACCTCTCGTGGGCACCCTATTCCCTGCAAGAGCACCGAGTACCAGCAGGCTCCACTGGGCTACTAAGAAACATCCAGGCCCGGAAACGTTTCCCAGTCACTGTGTATTTTGTGTGTAGGGCAACACACTGCACTCTTCCTTGGAAGAGCTAGATTTCCTCAGCTCTCCAACAACTCCAGGAAATGTGTTCTCTCAATTCCTATATGTCATGCAAATCTCCCTCATTGCCCTAGGCTGAGCAGCACTGAGAAACCAAAACTGCAACGCATTCCTTCTTTAAAGTCAAACCTTAAGACCCCATCCTTACAGGAGAAAGTCGGCTTGCTTTCCTGCTGTAACCAAAGCACAGTTCTTCCTCTTACACTCCAGGGTTTTAGAAGAAGCAGAGCCCGATAGCCTACCCAGAGCGCTCCCAAGGGGAGGCGGTTGGCTACACGCAGAATTCCGTGCCAAATAAACTTTATTCAAGGAAGGGACCAGTGTGTAGCTAGAGTGTATATTTACTTGGTAGAAATCACAAGGAGGTAGGCTGCATGTTCGCTGGAAACGGGGAACTTATGGCACAAGCCTTGCTTACCACTTTTGAATGCTCCCTTCAAGCTGCCTTGAAGCTACCTAAATTACAATTTTAGGACGGGTCTCTAGTGTCTGTAGGCAGGGCTCTGGGAAGGGAACGAGTGTTCTCTACATCAACAGGGTGCTTTCATAGACTGGGTAGGAGCCTCGCCTGCGACACTCTAGAGCTAAAAGGAAACTTGACGTGAGTCCTCTCCTCAAGGTAAAGCCTAGAATA
This sequence comes from Balaenoptera physalus, assembly GCF_965194825.1. NCBI lineage: Eukaryota > Metazoa > Chordata > Mammalia > Artiodactyla > Balaenopteridae > Balaenoptera > Balaenoptera physalus. The sequence continues at coordinate 38,691,864 of NC_138895.1, read as the reverse complement.
GCCCTGCCGAAGTGGAAGCTTGGAGAGGAGTTCTTGAGGCATTAGTTTCAGGTCTGTTTTCTTTTAAGGTTAGTAAGCTTTTCAAGGCCCTGAGGACCTCGCCTGGGCACCCTATTCCCTGCAAGAACACCCAGTACCGGCAGGCTCCACTGGGCTACTAAGAAACATCCAGGCCCGGAAACTTTTCCCATTCACTCTTTGTATTTTGTGTGTAGGCCAACACACTACACTCTTCCTTGGAAGAGCTAGATTTCCTCAGCTCTCCAACAGCTCCAGGAAATGTGTTCTTTCACGTCCTACATATCATGCAAATCTGCCTCATTGCCCTAGGCTGACCGGCACTGAGAAACCAAAACTGCTTCACATTCCTTCTACAAAGTCATACCTTAACACCTCATCCTCACAGTAGACAGTCGGCTTGCGTTTCTGCTGTAACCACAGCACAGTTCTTCCTCTTACACTCCAGGGTTTTAGAAGAAGCTAAGCCCGATAGCCTACCCAGAGCGATCCCTGGGGGAGGCGGTTGGCTACACGCAGAATTACGTGCCAAATAAACTTTATTCAAGGAAGGGACCAGTGTGTAGCTAGAGTGTATATTTACTTGGTAGAAATCACAAGGACGTAGGCTGCATGTTCGCTGGAAACGGGGAACTTATGGCACAAGCCTTGCTTACCCATTTTGAATGCTCCATTCAAGCTGCCTTGAAGCTGCCTAAATAACAATTTTAGGACGGGTCTCTAGTCTCTGTAGGCAAGGCTCTGGGAAGGGAACGAGTGTTCTCTACATCAACAGGGTGCTTTCATAGCCTGGGTGGGAGCCTCTCCTCAGACGCTCTACAGCTAAAAGGAAACTTGACGTGAGTCCTTTCCTCAAGGTAAAGCCTAGAATAGCCCTGCCGAAGTGGAAGCTTGGAGCGGAGTCCTTGAGGTATTAGTTTCAGGTCTGTTTCCTTTTAAGGTTAGTAAGCTTTTCAGGACACCGAGGACCTCGCCTGGGCACCTTATTCCCTGGAAGACCACCGAGTACCGGCAGTCTCCACTGGGCTACTAAGAAACATCCAGGCCCGGACACCTTTCCCAGTCACTCTGTGTATTTTGTGTGTAGGCCAACACACTGCACTCTTCCTTGGAAGAGCTAGATTTCCTCAGCTCTCCAACAGCCCCAGGAAATGTGTTCTCTCACGTCCTACATATCATGCAAATCTGCCTCATTGCCCTAGGCTGAGCAGCTCTGAGAAACCAAAACTGCTTCGCATTCCTTCTACAAAGTCATACCTTAAGACCCCATCCTTACAGGAGAAAGTCAGCTTGCGTTTCTGCTGTAACCAAAGCACAGATCTTCCTCTTACACTGCAGGGTTTTAGAAGAAGCTAAGCCAGATAGCCTACCTAGAGCGCTCCTTGGGGGAGGCTGTTGGCTACACGCAGAACTCCGTGCCAAATAAACTTTATTCAAGGAAGGGACCAGTGTTTAGCTAGAGTGTATATTTACTTGGTAGAAATCACAAGTAGGTAGGCCGCGTGTTCGCTGGAAACGGTGACCTTATGGCACAAGCCTTGCTTTCCCATTTTGAATGCTCCATGCATGCTCCCTTGAAGTTACCTAAATAACAGTTTTAGGACGAGTCTTTAGTCATTGTAGGCAGGGCTCTGGGAAGGGAACGAGTGTTCTCTGCATCAACAGGGTGCTTTCATAGCCTGGGTGGGAGCCTCTCCTCAGACGCCCTAGAGATAAAGGAAACTTGACGTGAGTTCTTTCCTCCAGGTAAAGCCTTGACTAGCCCTGCCGAAGCTGAGCTTGAAGCAGTTTCCTTGTGGCATTTGTTTTAGGTCTGTTTTCTTTTAAGGTTAGTAAGCTTGTCAAGACACCGAGGACCTCTCGTGGGCACCCTATTCCCTGCAAGAGCACCGAGTACCAGCAGGCTCCACTGGGCTACTAAGAAACATCCAGGCCCGGAAACGTTTCCCAGTCACTGTGTATTTTGTGTGTAGGGCAACACACTGCACTCTTCCTTGGAAGAGCTAGATTTCCTCAGCTCTCCAACAACTCCAGGAAATGTGTTCTCTCAATTCCTATATGTCATGCAAATCTCCCTCATTGCCCTAGGCTGAGCAGCACTGAGAAACCAAAACTGCAACGCATTCCTTCTTTAAAGTCAAACCTTAAGACCCCATCCTTACAGGAGAAAGTCAGCTTGCTTTCCTGCTGTAACCAAAGCACAGTTCTTCCTCTTACACTCCAGGGTTTTAGAAGAAGCAGAGCCCGATAGCCTACCCAGAGCGCTCCCAAGGGGAGGCGGTTGGCTACACGCAGAATTCCGTGCCAAATAAACTTTATTCAAGGAAGGGACCAGTGTGTAGCTAGAGTGTATATTTACTTGGTAGAAATCACAAGGAGGTAGGCTGCATGTTCGCTGGAAACGGGGAACTTATGGCACAAGCCTTGCTTACCACTTTTGAATGCTCCCTTCAAGCTGCCTTGAAGCTACCTAAATTACAATTTTAGGACGGGTCTCTAGTGTCTGTAGGCAGGGCTCTGGGAAGGGAACGAGTGTTCTCTACATCAACAGGGTGCTTTCATAGACTGGGTAGGAGCCTCGCCTGCGACACTCTAGAGCTAAAAGGAAACTTGACGTGAGTCCTCTCCTCAAGGTAAAGCCTAGAATAGCCCTGCCGAAGTGGAAGCTTGGAGAGGAGTTCTTGAGGCATTAGTTTCAGGTCTGTTTTCTTTTAAGGTTAGTAAGCTTTTCAAGGCCCTGAGGACCTCGCCTGGGCACCCTATTCCCTGCAAGAACACCCAGTACCGGCAGGCTCCACTGGGCTACTAAGAAACATCCAGGCCCGGAAACTTTTCCCATTCACTCTTTGTATTTTGTGTGTAGGCCAACACACTACACTCTTCCTTGGAAGAGCTAGATTTCCTCAGCTCTCCAACAGCTCCAGGAAATGTGTTCTCTCACGTCCTACAAGTCATGCAAATCTGCCTCATTGCCCTAGGCTGACCGGCACTGAGAAACCAAAACTGCTTCACATTCCTTCTACAAAGGCATACCTTAACACCTCATCCTTACAGTAGAAAGTCGGCTTGCGTTTCTGCTGTAACCACAGCACAGTTCTTCCTCTTACACTCCAGGGTTTTAGAAGAAGCTAAGCCCGATAGCCTACCCAGAGCGATCCCTGGGGGAGGCGGTTGGCTACACGCAGAATTACGTGCCAAATAAACTTTATTCAAGGAAGGGACCGGTGTGTAGCTAGAGTGTATATTTACTTGGTAGAAATCACAAGGACGTAGGCTGCATGTTCGCTGGAAACGGGGAACTTATGGCACAAGCCTTGCTTACCCATTTTGAATGCTCCATTCAAGCTGCCTTGAAGCTGCCTAAATAACAATTTTAGGACGGGTCTCTAGTCTCTGTAGGCAAGGCTCTGGGAAGGGAACGAGTGTTCTCTACATCAACAGGGTGCTTTCATAGCCTGGGTGGGAGCCTCTCCTCAGACGCTCTACAGCTAAAAGGAAACTTGACGTGAGTCCTTTCCTCAAGGTAAAGCCTAGAATAGCCCTGCCGAAGTGGAAGCTTGGAGCGGAGTCCTTGAGGCATTAGTTTCAGGTCTGTTTCCTTTTAAGGTTAGTAAGCTTTTCAGGACACCGAGGACCTCGCCTGGGCACCTTATTCCCTGGAAGACCACCGAGTACCGGCAGTCTCCACTGGGCTACTAAGAAACATCCAGGCCCGGACACCTTTCCCAGTCACTCTGTGTATTTTGTGTGTAGGCCAACACACTGCACTCTTCCTTGGACGAGCTAGATTTCCTCAGCTCTCCAACAGCCCCAGGAAATGTGTTCTCTCACGTCCTACATATCATGCAAATCTGCCTCATTGCCCTAGGCTGAGCAGCTCTGAGAAACCAAAACTGCTTCGCATTCCTTCTACAAAGTCATACCTTAAGACCCCATCCTTACAGGAGAAAGTCAGCTTGCGTTTCTGCTGTAACCAAAGCACAGATCTTCCTCTTACACTGCAGGGTTTTAGAAGAAGCTAAGCCAGATAGCCTACCTAGAGCGCTCCTTGGGGGAGGCTGTTGGCTACACGCAGAACTCCGTGCCAAATAAACTTTATTCAAGGAAGGGACCAGTGTTTAGCTAGAGTGTATATTTACTTGGTAGAAATCACAAGTAGGTAGGCCGCGTGTTCGCTGGAAACGGTGACCTTATGGCACAAGCCTTGCTTTCCCATTTTGAATGCTCCATGCATGCTGCCTTGAAGTTACCTAAATAACAGTTTTAGGACGAGTCTTTAGTCATTGTAGGCAGGGCTCTGGGAAGGGAACGAGTGTTCTCTGCATCAACAGGGTGCTTTCATAGCCTGGGTGGGAGCCTCTCCTCAGACGCCCTAGAGATAAAGGAAACTTGACGTGAGTTCTTTCCTCCAGGTAAAGCCTTGACTAGCCCTGCCGAAGCTGAGCTTGAAGCAGTTTCCTTGTGGCATTTGTTTTAGGTCTGTTTTCTTTTAAGGTTAGTAAGCTTGTCAAGACACCGAGGACCTCTCGTGGGCACCCTATTCCCTGCAAGAGCACCGAGTACCAGCAGGCTCCACTGGGCTACTAAGAAACATCCAGGCCCGGAAACGTTTCCCAGTCACTGTGTATTTTGTGTGTAGGGCAACACACTGCACTCTTCCTTGGAAGAGCTAGATTTCCTCAGCTCTCCAACAACTCCAGGAAATGTGTTCTCTCAATTCCTATATGTCATGCAAATCTCCCTCATTGCCCTAGGCTGAGCAGCACTGAGAAACCAAAACTGCAACGCATTCCTTCTTTAAAGTCAAACCTTAAGACCCCATCCTTACAGGAGAAAGTCGGCTTGCTTTCCTGCTGTAACCAAAGCACAGTTCTTCCTCTTACACTCCAGGGTTTTAGAAGAAGCAGAGCCCGATAGCCTACCCAGAGCGCTCCCAAGGGGAGGCGGTTGGCTACACGCAGAATTCCGTGCCAAATAAACTTTATTCAAGGAAGGGACCAGTGTGTAGCTAGAGTGTATATTTACTTGGTAGAAATCACAAGGAGGTAGGCTGCATGTTCGCTGGAAACGGGGAACTTATGGCACAAGCCTTGCTTACCACTTTTGAATGCTCCCTTCAAGCTGCCTTGAAGCTACCTAAATTACAATTTTAGGACGGGTCTCTAGTGTCTGTAGGCAGGGCTCTGGGAAGGGAACGAGTGTTCTCTACATCAACAGGGTGCTTTCATAGACTGGGTAGGAGCCTCGCCTGCGACACTCTAGAGCTAAAAGGAAACTTGACGTGAGTCCTCTCCTCAAGGTAAAGCCTAGAATAGCCCTGCCGAAGTGGAAGCTTGGAGAGGAGTTCTTGAGGCATTAGTTTCAGGTCTGTTTTCTTTTAAGGTTAGTAAGCTTTTCAAGGCCCTGAGGACCTCGCCTGGGCACCCTATTCCCTGCAAGAACACCCAGTACCGGCAGGCTCCACTGGGCTACTAAGAAACATCCAGGCCCGGAAACTTTTCCCATTCACTCTTTGTATTTTGTGTGTAGGCCAACACACTACACTCTTCCTTGGAAGAGCTAGATTTCCTCAGCTCTCCAACAGCTCCAGGAAATGTGTTCTCTCACGTCCTACAAGTCATGCAAATCTGCCTCATTGCCCTAGGCTGACCGGCACTGAGAAACCAAAACTGCTTCACATTCCTTCTACAAAGGCATACCTTAACACCTCATCCTTACAGTAGAAAGTCGGCTTGCGTTTCTGCTGTAACCACAGCACAGTTCTTCCTCTTACACTCCAGGGTTTTAGAAGAAGCTAAGCCCGATAGCCTACCCAGAGCGATCCCTGGGGGAGGCGGTTGGCTACACGCAGAATTACGTGCCAAATAAACTTTATTCAAGGAAGGGACCGGTGTGTAGCTAGAGTGTATATTTACTTGGTAGAAATCACAAGGACGTAGGCTGCATGTTCGCTGGAAACGGGGAACTTATGGCACAAGCCTTGCTTACCCATTTTGAATGCTCCATTCAAGCTGCCTTGAAGCTGCCTAAATAACAATTTTAGGACGGGTCTCTAGTCTCTGTAGGCAAGGCTCTGGGAAGGGAACGAGTGTTCTCTACATCAACAGGGTGCTTTCATAGCCTGGGTGGGAGCCTCTCCTCAGACGCTCTACAGCTAAAAGGAAACTTGACGTGAGTCCTTTCCTCAAGGTAAAGCCTAGAATAGCCCTGCCGAAGTGGAAGCTTGGAGCGGAGTCCTTGAGGCATTAGTTTCAGGTCTGTTTCCTTTTAAGGTTAGTAAGCTTTTCAGGACACCGAGGACCTCGCCTGGGCACCTTATTCCCTGGAAGACCACCGAGTACCGGCAGTCTCCACTGGGCTACTAAGAAACATCCAGGCCCGGACACCTTTCCCAGTCACTCTGTGTATTTTGTGTGTAGGCCAACACACTGCACTCTTCCTTGGAAGAGCTAGATTTCCTCAGCTCTCCAACAGCCCCAGGAAATGTGTTCTCTCACGTCCTACATATCATGCAAATCTGCCTCATTGCCCTAGGCTGAGCAGCTCTGAGAAACCAAATCTGCTTCGCATTCCTTCTACAAAGTCATACCTTAAGACCCCATCCTTACAGGAGAAAGTCAGCTTGCGTTTCTGCTGTAACCAAAGCACAGATCTTCCTCTTACACTGCAGGGTTTTAGAAGAAGCTAAGCCAGATAGCCTACCTAGAGCGCTCCTTGGGGGAGGCTGTTGGCTACACGCAGAACTCCGTGCCAAATAAACTTTATTCAAGGAAGGGACCAGTGTTTAGCTAGAGTGTATATTTACTTGGTAGAAATCACAAGTAGGTAGGCCGCGTGTTCGCTGGAAACGGTGACCTTATGGCACAAGCCTTGCTTTCCCATTTTGAATGCTCCATGCATGCTCCCTTGAAGTTACCTAAATAACAGTTTTAGGACGAGTCTTTAGTCATTGTAGGCAGGGCTCTGGGAAGGGAACGAGTGTTCTCTGCATCAACAGGGTGCTTTCATAGCCTGGGTGGGAGCCTCTCCTCAGACGCCCTAGAGATAAAGGAAACTTGACGTGAGTTCTTTCCTCCACGTAAAGCCTTGACTAGCCCTGCCGAAGCTGAGCTTGAAGCAGTTTCCTTGTGGCATTTGTTTTAGGTCTGTTTTCTTTTAAGGTTAGTAAGCTTGTCAAGACACCGAGGACCTCTCGTGGGCACCCTATTCCCTGCAAGAGCACCGAGTACCAGCAGGCTCCACTGGGCTACTAAGAAACATCCAGGCCCGGAAACGTTTCCCAGTCACTGTGTATTTTGTGTGTAGGGCAACACACTGCACTCTTCCTTGGAAGAGCTAGATTTCCTCAGCTCTCCAACAACTCCAGGAAATGTGTTCTCTCAATTCCTATATGTCATGCAAATCTCCCTCATTGCCCTAGGCTGAGCAGCACTGAGAAACCAAAACTGCAACGCATTCCTTCTTTAAAGTCAAACTTAAGACCCCATCCTTACAGGAGAAAGTCGGCTTGCTTTCCTGCTGTAACCAAAGCACAGTTCTTCCTCTTACACTCCAGGGTTTTAGAAGAAGCAGAGCCCGATAGCCTACCCAGAGCGCTCCCAAGGGGAGGCGGTTGGCTACACGCAGAATTCCGTGCCAAATAAACTTTATTCAAGGAAGGGACCAGTGTGTAGCTAGAGTGTATATTTACTTGGTAGAAATCACAAGGAGGTAGGCTGCATGTTCGCTGGAAACGGGGAACTTATGGCACAAGCCTTGCTTACCACTTTTGAATGCTCCCTTCAAGCTGCCTTGAAGCTACCTAAATTACAATTTTAGGACGGGTCTCTAGTGTCTGTAGGCAGGGCTCTGGGAAGGGAACGAGTGTTCTCTACATCAACAGGGTGCTTTCATAGACTGGGTAGGAGCCTCGCCTGCGACACTCTAGAGCTAAAAGGAAACTTGACGTGAGTCCTCTCCTCAAGGTAAAGCCTAGAATAGCCCTGCCGAAGTGGAAGCTTGGAGAGGAGTTCTTGAGGCATTAGTTTCAGGTCTGTTTTCTTTTAAGGTTAGTAAGCTTTTCAAGGCCCTGAGGACCTCGCCTGGGCACCCTATTCCCTGCAAGAACACCCAGTACCGGCAGGCTCCACTGGGCTACTAAGAAACATCCAGGCCCGGAAACTTTTCCCATTCACTCTTTGTATTTTGTGTGTAGGCCAACACACTACACTCTTCCTTGGAAGAGCTAGATTTCCTCAGCTCTCCAACAGCTCCAGGAAATGTGTTCTCTCACGTCCTACAAGTCATGCAAATCTGCCTCATTGCCCTAGGCTGACCGGCACTGAGAAACCAAAACTGCTTCACATTCCTTCTACAAAGGCATACCTTAACACCTCATCCTTACAGTAGAAAGTCGGCTTGCGTTTCTGCTGTAACCACAGCACAGTTCTTCCTCTTACACTCCAGGGTTTTAGAAGAAGCTAAGCCCGATAGCCTACCCAGAGCGATCCCTGGGGGAGGCGGTTGGCTACACGCAGAATTCCGTGCCAAATAAACTTTATTCAAGGAAGGGACCGGTGTGTAGCTAGAGTGTATATTTACTTGGTAGAAATCACAAGGACGTAGGCTGCATGTTCGCTGGAAACGGGGAACTTATGGCACAAGCCTTGCTTACCCATTTTGAATGCTCCATTCAAGCTGCCTTGAAGCTGCCTAAATAACAATTTTAGGACGGGTCTCTAGTCTCTGTAGGCAAGGCTCTGGGAAGGGAACGAGTGTTCTCTACATCAACAGGGTGCTTTCATAGCCTGGGTGGGAGCCTCTCCTCAGACGCTCTACAGCTAAAAGGAAACTTGACGTGAGTCCTTTCCTCAAGGTAAAGCCTAGAATAGCCCTGCCGAAGTGGAAGCTTGGAGCGGAGTCCTTGAGGCATTAGTTTCAGGTCTGTTTCCTTTTAAGGTTAGTAAGCTTTTCAGGACACCGAGGACCTCGCCTGGGCACCTTATTCCCTGGAAGACCACCGAGTACCGGCAGTCTCCACTGGGCTACTAAGAAACATCCAGGCCCGGACACCTTTCCCAGTCACTCTGTGTATTTTGTGTGTAGGCCAACACACTGCAGTCTTCCTTGGAAGAGCTAGATTTCCTCAGCTCTCCAACAGCCCCAGGAAATGTGTTCTCTCACGTCCTACATATCATGCAAATCTGCCTCATTGCCCTAGGCTGAGCAGCTCTGAGAAACCAAAACTGCTTCGCATTCCTTCTACAAAGTCATACCTTAAGACCCCATCCTTACAGGAGAAAGTCAGCTTGCGTTTCTGCTGTAACCAAAGCACAGATCTTCCTCTTACACTGCAGGGTTTTAGAAGAAGCTAAGCCAGATAGCCTACCTAGAGCGCTCCTTGGGGGAGGCTGTTGGCTACACGCAGAACTCCGTGCCAAATAAACTTTATTCAAGGAAGGGACCAGTGTTTAGCTAGAGTGTATATTTACTTGGTAGAAATCACAAGTAGGTAGGCCGCGTGTTCGCTGGAAACGGTGACCTTATGGCACAAGCCTTGCTTTCCCATTTTGAATGCTCCATGCATGCTGCATTGAAGTTACCTAAATAACAGTTTTAGGACCAGTCTTTAGTCATTGCAGGCAGGGCTCTGGGAAGGGAACGAGTGTTCTCTGCATCAACAGGGTGCTTTCATAGCCTGGGTGGGAGCCTCTCCTCAGACGCCCTAGAGATAAAGGAAACTTGACGTGAGTTCTTTCCTCCACGTAAAGCCTTGACTAGCCCTGCCGAAGCTGAGCTTGAAGCAGTTTCCTTGTGGCATTTGTTTTAGGTCTGTTTTCTTTTAAGGTTAGTAAGCTTGTCAAGACACCGAGGACCTCTCGTGGGCACCCTATTCCCTGCAAGAGCACCGAGTACCAGCAGGCTCCACTGGGCTACTAAGAAACATCCAGGCCCGGAAACGTTTCCCAGTCACTGTGTATTTTGTGCGTAGGGCAACACACTGCACTCTTCCTTGGAAGAGCTAGATTTCCTCAGCTCTCCAACAGCTCCAGGAAAGGTGTTCTCTCAATTCCTATATGTCATGCAAATCTCCCTCATTGCCCTAGGCTGAGCAGCACTGAGAAACCAAAACTGCAACGCATTCCTTCTTTAAAGTCAAACCTTAAGACCCCATCCTTACAGGAGAAAGTCGGCTTGCTTTCCTGCTGTAACCAAAGCACAGTTCTTCCTCTTACACTCCAGGGTTTTAGAAGAAGCAGAGCCCGATAGCCTACCCAGAGCGCTCCCAAGGGGAGGCGGTTGGCTACACGCAGAATTCCGTGCCAAATAAACTTTATTCAAGGAAGGGACCAGTTTTAGCTAGAGTGTATATTTACTTGGTAGAAATCACAAGGAGGTAGGCTGCATGTTCGCTGGAAACGGGGAACTTATGGCACAAACCTTGCTTACCACTTTTGAATGCTCCCTTCAAGCTGCCTTGAAGCTACCTAAATTACAATTTTAGGACGGGTCTCTAGTGTCTGTAGGCAGGGCTCTGGGAAGGGAACGAGTGTTCTCTACATCAACAGGGTGCTTTCATAGACTGGGTAGGAGCCTCGCCTGCGACACTCTAGAGCTAAAAGGAAACTTGACGTGAGTCCTCTCCTCAAGGTAAAGCCTAGAATAGCCCTGCCGAAGTGGAAGCTTGGAGAGGAGTTCTTGAGGCATTAGTTTCAGGTCTGTTTTCTTTTAAGGTTAGTAAGCTTTTCAAGGCCCTGAGGACCTCGCCTGGGCACCCTATTCCCTGCAAGAACACCCAGTACCGGCAGGCTCCACTGGGCTACTAAGAAACATCCAGGCCCGGAAACTTTTCCCATTCACTCTTTGTATTTTGTGTGTAGGCCAACACACTACACTCTTCCTTGGAAGAGCTAGATTTCCTCAGCTCTCCAACAGCTCCAGGAAATGTGTTCTCTCACGTCCTACATGTCATGCAAATCTGCCTCATTGCCCTAGGCTGACCGGCACTGAGAAACCAAAACTGCTTCACATTCCTTCTACAAAGGCAGACCTTAACACCTCATCCTTACAGTAGACAGTCGGCTTGCGTTTCTGCTGTAACCACAGCACAGTTCTTCCTCTTACACTCCAGGGTTTTAGAAGAAGCTAAGCCCGATAGCCTACCCAGAGCGATCCCTGGGGGAGGCGGTTGGCTACACGCAGAATTACGTGCCAAATAAACTTTATTCAAGGAAGGGACCGGTGTGTAGCTAGAGTGTATATTTACTTGGTAGAAATCACAAGGACGTAGGCTGCATGTTCGCTGGAAACGGGGAACTTATGGCACAAGCCTTGCTTACCCATTTTGAATGCTCCATTCAAGCTTCCTTGAAGCTGCCTAAATAACAATTTTAGGACGGGTCTCTAGTCTCTGTAGGCAAGGCTCTGGGAAGGGAACGAGTGTTCTCTACATCAACAGGGTGCTTTCATAGCCTGGGTGGGAGCCTCTCCTCAGACGCTCTACAGCTAAAAGGAAACTTGACGTGAGTCCTTTCCTCAAGGTAAAGCCTAGAATAGCCCTGCCGAAGTGGAAGCTTGGAGCGGAGTCCTTGAGGCATTAGTTTCAGGTCTGTTTCCTTTTAAGGTTAGTAAGCTTTTCAGGACACCGAGGACCTCGCCTGGGCACCTTATTCCCTGGAAGACCACCGAGTACCGGCAGTCTCCACTGGGCTACTAAGAAACATCCAGGCCCGGACACCTTTCCCAGTCACTCTGTGTATTCTGTGTGTAGGCCAACACACTGCACTCTTCCTTGGAAGAGCTAGATTTCCTCAGCTCTCCAACAGCCCCAGGAAATGTGTTCTCTCACGTCCTACATATCATGCAAATCTGCCTCATTGCCCTAGGCTGAGCAGCTCTGAGAAACCAAAACTGCTTCGCATTCCTTCTACAAAGTCATACCTTAAGACCCCATCCTTACAGGAGAAAGTCAGCTTGCGTTTCTGCTGTAACCAAAGCACAGATCTTCCTCTTACACTGCAGGGTTTTAGAAGAAGCTAAGCCAGATAGCCTACCTAGAGCGCTCCTTGGGGGAGGCTGTTGGCTACACGCAGAACTCCGTGCCAAATAAACTTTATTCAAGGAAGGGACCAGTGTTTAGCTAGAGTGTATATTTACTTGGTAGAAATCACAAGTAGGTAGGCCGCGTGTTCGCTGGAAACGGTGACCTTATGGCACAAGCCTTGCTTTCCCATTTTGAATGCTCCATGCATGCTGCCTTGAATTTACCTAAATAACAGTTTTAGGACGAGTCTTTAGTCATTGTAGGCAGGGCTCTGGGAAGGGAACGAGTGTTCTCTGCATCAACAGGGTGCTTTCATAGCCTGGGTGGGAGCCTCTCCTCAGACGCCCTAGAGATAAAGGAAACTTGACGTGAGTTCTTTCCTCCAGGTAAAGCCTTGACTAGCCCTGCCGAAGCTGAGCTTGAAGCAGTTTCCTTGTGGCATTTGTTTTAGGTCTGTTTTCTTTTAAGGTTAGTAAGCTTGTCAAGACACCGAGGACCTCTCGTGGGCACCCTATTCCCTGCAAGAGCACCGAGTACCAGCAGGCTCCACTGGGCTACTAAGAAACATCCAGGCCCGGAAACGTTTCCCAGTCACTGTGTATTTTGTGTGTAGGGCAACACACTGCACTCTTCCTTGGAAGAGCTAGATTTCCTCAGCTCTCCAACAACTCCAGGAAATGTGTTCTCTCAATTCCTATATGTCATGCAAATCTCCCTCATTGCCCTAGGCTGAGCAGCACTGAGAAACCAAAACTGCAACGCATTCCTTCTTTAAAGTCAAACCTTAAGACCCCATCCTTACAGGAGAAAGTCGGCTTGCTTTCCTGCTGTAACCAAAGCACAGTTCTTCCTCTTACACTCCAGGGTTTTAGAAGAAGCAGAGCCCGATAGCCTACCCAGAGCGCTCCCAAGGGGAGGCGGTTGGCTACACGCAGAATTCCGTGCCAAATAAACTTTATTCAAGGAAGGGACCAGTGTGTAGCTAGAGTGTATATTTACTTGGTAGAAATCACAAGGAGGTAGGCTGCATGTTCGCTGGAAACGGGGAACTTATGGCACAAGCCTTGCTTACCACTTTTGAATGCTCCCTTCAAGCTGCCTTGAAGCTACCTAAATTACAATTTTAGGACGGGTCTCTAGTGTCTGTAGGCAGGGCTCTGGGAAGGGAACGAGTGTTCTCTACATCAACAGGGTGCTTTCATAGACTGGGTAGGAGCCTCGCCTGCGACACTCTAGAGCTAAAAGGAAACTTGACGTGAGTCCTCTCCTCAAGGTAAAGCCTAGAATAGCCCTGCCGAAGTGGAAGCTTGGAGAGGAGTTCTTGAGGCATTAGTTTCAGGTCTGTTTTCTTTTAAGGTTAGTAAGCTTTTCAAGGCCCTGAGGACCTCGCCTGGGCACCCTATTCCCTGCAAGAACACCCAGTACCGGCAGGCTCCACTGGGCTACTAAGAAACATCCAGGCCCGGAAACTTTTCCCATTCACTCTTTGTATTTTGTGTGTAGGCCAACACACTACACTCTTCCTTGGAAGAGCTAGATTTCCTCAGCTCTCCAACAGCTCCAGGAAATGTGTTCTCTCACGTCCTACAAGTCATGCAAATCTGCCTCATTGCCCTAGGCTGACCGGCACTGAGAAACCAAAACTGCTTCACATTCCTTCTACAAAGGCATACCTTAACACCTCATCCTTACAGTAGAAAGTCGGCTTGCGTTTCTGCTGTAACCACAGCACAGTTCTTCCTCTTACACTCCAGGGTTTTAGAAGAAGCTAAGCCCGATAGCCTACCCAGAGCGATCCCTGGGGGAGGCGGTTGGCTACACGCAGAATTACGTGCCAAATAAACTTTATTCAAGGAAGGGACCGGTGTGTAGCTAGAGTGTATATTTACTTGGTAGAAATCACAAGGACGTAGGCTGCATGTTCGCTGGAAACGGGGAACTTATGGCACAAGCCTTGCTTACCCATTTTGAATGCTCCATTCAAGCTGCCTTGAAGCTGCCTAAATAACAATTTTAGGACGGGTCTCTAGTCTCTGTAGGCAAGGCTCTGGGAAGGGAACGAGTGTTCTCTACATCAACAGGGTGCTTTCATAGCCTGGGTGGGAGCCTCTCCTCAGACGCTCTACAGCTAAAAGGAAACTTGACGTGAGTCCTTTCCTCAAGGTAAAGCCTAGAATAGCCCTGCCGAAGTGGAAGCTTGGAGCGGAGTCCTTGAGGCATTAGTTTCAGGTCTGTTTCCTTTTAAGGTTAGTAAGCTTTTCAGGACACCGAGGACCTCGCCTGGGCACCTTATTCCCTGGAAGACCACCGAGTACCGGCAGTCTCCACTGGGCTACTAAGAAACATCCAGGCCCGGACACCTTTCCCAGTCACTCTGTGTATTTTGTGTGTAGGCCAACACACTGCACTCTTCCTTGGAAGAGCTAGATTTCCTCAGCTCTCCAACAGCCCCAGGAAATGTGTTCTCTCACGTCCTACATATCATGCAAATCTGCCTCATTGCCCTAGGCTGAGCAGCTCTGAGAAACCAAAACTGCTTCGCATTCCTTCTACAAAGTCATACCTTAAGACCCCATCCTTACAGGAGAAAGTCAGCTTGCGTTTCTGCTGTAACCAAAGCACAGATCTTCCTCTTACACTGCAGGGTTTTAGAAGAAGCTAAGCCAGATAGCCTACCTAGAGCGCTCCTTGGGGGAGGCTGTTGGCTACACGCAGAACTCCGTGCCAAATAAACTTTATTCAAGGAAGGGACCAGTGTTTAGCTAGAGTGTATATTTACTTGGTAGAAATCACAAGTAGGTAGGCCGCGTGTTCGCTGGAAACGGTGACCTTATGGCACAAGCCTTGCTTTCCCATTTTGAATGCTCCATGCATGCTCCCTTGAAGTTACCTAAATAACAGTTTTAGGACGAGTCTTTAGTCATTGTAGGCAGGGCTCTGGGAAGGGAACGAGTGTTCTCTGCATCAACAGGGTGCTTTCATAGCCTGGGTGGGAGCCTCTCCTCAGACGCCCTAGAGATAAAGGAAACTTGACGTGAGTTCTTTCCTCCAGGTAAAGCCTTGACTAGCCCTGCCGAAGCTGAGCTTGAAGCAGTTTCCTTGTGGCATTTGTTTTAGGTCTGTTTTCTTTTAAGGTTAGTAAGCTTGTCAAGACACCGAGGACCTCTCGTGGGCACCCTATTCCCTGCAAGAGCACCGAGTACCAGCAGGCTCCACTGGGCTACTAAGAAACATCCAGGCCCGGAAACGTTTCCCAGTCACTGTGTATTTTGTGTGTAGGGCAACACACTGCACTCTTCCTTGGAAGAGCTAGATTTCCTCAGCTCTCCAACAACTCCAGGAAATGTGTTCTCTCAATTCCTATATGTCATGCAAATCTCCCTCATTGCCCTAGGCTGAGCAGCACTGAGAAACCAAAACTGCAACGCATTCCTTCTTTAAAGTCAAACCTTAAGACCCCATCCTTACAGGAGAAAGTCGGCTTGCTTTCCTGCTGTAACCAAAGCACAGTTCTTCCTCTTACACTCCAGGGTTTTAGAAGAAGCAGAGCCCGATAGCCTACCCAGAGCGCTCCCAAGGGGAGGCGGTTGGCTACACGCAGAATTCCGTGCCAAATAAACTTTATTCAAGGAAGGGACCAGTGTGTAGCTAGAGTGTATATTTACTTGGTAGAAATCACAAGGAGGTAGGCTGCATGTTCGCTGGAAACGGGGAACTTATGGCACAAGCCTTGCTTACCACTTTTGAATGCTCCCTTCAAGCTGCCTTGAAGCTACCTAAATTACAATTTTAGGACGGGTCTCTAGTGTCTGTAGGCAGGGCTCTGGGAAGGGAACGAGTGTTCTCTACATCAACAGGGTGCTTTCATAGACTGGGTAGGAGCCTCGCCTGCGACACTCTAGAGCTAAAAGGAAACTTGACGTGAGTCCTCTCCTCAAGGTAAAGCCTAGAATAGCCCTGCCGAAGTGGAAGCTTGGAGAGGAGTTCTTGAGGCATTAGTTTCAGGTCTGTTTTCTTTTAAGGTTAGTAAGCTTTTCAAGGCCCTGAGGACCTCGCCTGGGCACCCTATTCCCTGCAAGAACACCCAGTACCGGCAGGCTCCACTGGGCTACTAAGAAACATCCAGGCCCGGAAACTTTTCCCATTCACTCTTTGTATTTTGTGTGTAGGCCAACACACTACACTCTTCCTTGGAAGAGCTAGATTTCCTCAGCTCTCCAACAGCTCCAGGAAATGTGTTCTCTCACGTCCTACAAGTCATGCAAATCTGCCTCATTGCCCTAGGCTGACCGGCACTGAGAAACCAAAACTGCTTCACATTCCTTCTACAAAGGCATACCTTAACACCTCATCCTTACAGTAGAAAGTCGGCTTGCGTTTCTGCTGTAACCACAGCACAGTTCTTCGTCTTACACTCCAGGGTTTTAGAAGAAGCTAAGCCCGATAGCCTACCCAGAGCGATCCCTGGGGGAGGCGGTTGGCTACACGCAGAATTACGTGCCAAATAAACTTTATTCAAGGAAGGGACCGGTGTGTAGCTAGAGTGTATATTTACTTGGTAGAAATCACAAGGACGTAGGCTGCATGTTCGCTGGAAACGGGGAACTTATGGCATAAGCCTTGCTTACCCATTTTGAATGCTCCATTCAAGCTGCCTTGAAGCTGCCTAAATAACAATTTTAGGACGGGTCTCTAGTCTCTGTAGGCAAGGCTCTGGGAAGGGAACGAGTGTTCTCTACATCAACAGGGTGCTTTCATAGCCTGGGTGGGAGCCTCTCCTCAGACGCTCTACAGCTAAAAGGAAACTTGACGTGAGTCCTTTCCTCAAGGTAAAGCCTAGAATAGCCCTGCCGAAGTGGAAGCTTGGAGCGGAGTCCTTGAGGCATTAGTTTCAGGTCTGTTTCCTTTTAAGGTTAGTAAGCTTTTCAGGACACCGAGGACCTCGCCTGGGCACCTTATTCCCTGGAAGACCACCGAGTACCGGCAGTCTCCACTGGGCTACTAAGAAACATCCAGGCCCGGACACCTTTCCCAGTCACTCTGTGTATTTTGTGTGTAGGCCAACACACTGCACTCTTCCTTGGAAGAGCTAGATTTCCTCAGCTCTCCAACAGCCCCAGGAAATGTGTTCTCTCACGTCCTACATATCATGCAAATCTGCCTCATTGCCCTAGGCTGAGCAGCTCTGAGAAACCAAAACTGCTTCGCATTCCTTCTACAAAGTCATACCTTAAGACCCCATCCTTACAGGAGAAAGTCAGCTTGCGTTTCTGCTGTAACCAAAGCACAGATCTTCCTCTTACACTGCAGGGTTTTAGAAGAAGCTAAGCCAGATAGCCTACCTAGAGCGCTCCTTGGGGGAGGCTGTTGGCTACACGCAGAACTCCGTGCCAAATAAACTTTATTCAAGGAAGGGACCAGTGTTTAGCTAGAGTGTATATTTACTTGGTAGAAATCACAAGTAGGTAGGCCGCGTGTTCGCTGGAAACGGTGACCTTATGGCACAAGCCTTGCTTTCCCATTTTGAATGCTCCATGCATGCTGCCTTGAAGTTACCTAAATAACAGTTTTAGGACGAGTCTTTAGTCATTGTAGGCAGGGCTCTGGGAAGGGAACGAGTGTTCTCTGCATCAACAGGGTGCTTTCATAGCCTGGGTGGGAGCCTCTCCTCAGACGCCCTAGAGATAAAGGAAACTTGACGTGAGTTCTTTCCTCCAGGTAAAGCCTTGACTAGCCCTGCCGAAGCTGAGCTTGAAGCAGTTTCCTTGTGGCATTTGTTTTAGGTCTGTTTTCTTTTAAGGTTAGTAAGCTTGTCAAGACACCGAGGACCTCTCGTGGGCACCCTATTCCCTGCAAGAGCACCGAGTACCAGCAGGCTCCACTGGGCTACTAAGAAACATCTAGGCCCGGAAACGTTTCCCAGTCACTGTGTATTTTGTGTGTAGGGCAACACACTGCACTCTTCCTTGGAAGAGCTAGATTTCCTCAGCTCTCCAACAACTCCAGGAAATGTGTTCTCTCAATTCCTATATGTCATGCAAATCTCCCTCATTGCCCTAGGCTGAGCAGCACTGAGAAACCAAAACTGCAACGCATTCCTTCTTTAAAGTCAAACTTAAGACCCCATCCTTACAGGAGAAAGTCGGCTTGCTTTCCTGCTGTAACCAAAGCACAGTTCTTCCTCTTACACTCCAGGGTTTTAGAAGAAGCAGAGCCCGATAGCCTACCCAGAGCGCTCCCAAGGGGAGGCGGTTGGCTACACGCAGAATTCCGTGCCAAATAAACTTTATTCAAGGAAGGGACCAGTGTGTAGCTAGAGTGTATATTTACTTGGTAGAAATCACAAGGAGGTAGGCTGCATGTTCGCTGGAAACGGGGAACTTATGGCACAAGCCTTGCTTACCACTTTTGAATGCTCCCTTCAAGCTGCCTTGAAGCTACCTAAATTACAATTTTAGGACGGGTCTCTAGTGTCTGTAGGCAGGGCTCTGGGAAGGGAACGAGTGTTCTCTACATCAACAGGGTGCTTTCATAGACTGGGTAGGAGCCTCGCCTGCGACACTCTAGAGCTAAAAGGAAACTTGACGTGAGTCCTCTCCTCAAGGTAAAGCCTAGAATAGCCCTGCCGAAGTGGAAGCTTGGAGAGGAGTTCTTGAGGCATTAGTTTCAGGTCTGTTTTCTTTTAAGGTTAGTAAGCTTTTCAAGGCCCTGAGGACCTCGCCTGGGCACCCTATTCCCTGCAAGAACACCCAGTACCGGCAGGCTCCACTGGGCTACTAAGAAACATCCAGGCCTGGAAACTTTTCCCATTCACTCTTTGTATTTTGTGTGTAGGCCAACACACTACACTCTTCCTTGGAAGAGCTAGATTTCCTCAGCTCTCCAACAGCTCCAGGAAATGTGTTCTCTCACGTCCTACAAGTCATGCAAATCTGCCTCATTGCCCTAGGCTGACCGGCACTGAGAAACCAAAACTGCTTCACATTCCTTCTACAAAGGCATACCTTAACACCTCATCCTTACAGTAGAAAGTCGGCTTGCGTTTCTGCTGTAACCACAGCACAGTTCTTCCTCTTACACTCCAGGGTTTTAGAAGAAGCTAAGCCCGATAGCCTACCCAGAGCGATCCCTGGGGGAGGCGGTTGGCTACACGCAGAATTACGTGCCAAATAAACTTTATTCAAGGAAGGGACCGGTGTGTAGCTAGAGTGTATATTTACTTGGTAGAAATCACAAGGACGTAGGCTGCATGTTCGCTGGAAACGGGGAACTTATGGCACAAGCCTTGCTTACCCATTTTGAATGCTCCATTCAAGCTGCCTTGAAGCTGCCTAAATAACAATTTTAGGACGGGTCTCTAGTCTCTGTAGGCAAGGCTCTGGGAAGGGAACGAGTGTTCTCTACATCAACAGGGTGCTTTCATAGCCTGGGTGGGAGCCTCTCCTCAGACGCTCTACAGCTAAAAGGAAACTTGACGTGAGTCCTTTCCTCAAGGTAAAGCCTAGAATAGCCCTGCCGAAGTGGAAGCTTGGAGCGGAGTCCTTGAGGCATTAGTTTCAGGTCTGTTTCCTTTTAAGGTTAGTAAGCTTTTCAGGACACCGAGGACCTCGCCTGGGCACCTTATTCCCTGGAAGACCACCGAGTACCGGCAGTCTCCACTGGGCTACTAAGAAACATCCAGGCCCGGACACCTTTCCCAGTCACTCTGTGTATTTTGTGTGTAGGCCAACACACTGCACTCTTCCTTGGAAGAGCTAGATTTCCTCAGCTCTCCAACAGCCCCAGGAAATGTGTTCTCTCACGTCCTACATATCATGCAAATCTGCCTCATTGCCCTAGGCTGAGCAGCTCTGAGAAACCAAAACTGCTTCGCATTCCTTCTACAAAGTCATACCTTAAGACCCCATCCTTACAGGAGAAAGTCAGCTTGCGTTTCTGCTGTAACCAAAGCACAGATCTTCCTCTTACACTGCAGGGTTTTAGAAGAAGCTAAGCCAGATAGCCTACCTAGAGCGCTCCTTGGGGGAGGCTGTTGGCTACACGCAGAACTCCGTGCCAAATAAACTTTATTCAAGGAAGGGACCAGTGTGTAGCTAGAGTGTATATTTACTTGGTAGAAATCACAAGTAGGTAGGCCGCGTGTTCGCTGGAAACGGTGACCTTATGGCACAAGCCTTGCTTTCCCATTTTGAATGCTCCATGCATGCTGCCTTGAAGTTACCTAAATAACAGTTTTAGGACGAGTCTTTAGTCATTGTAGGCAGGGCTCTGGGAAGGGAACGAGTGTTCTCTGCATCAACAGGGTGCTTTCATAGCCTGGGTGGGAGCCTCTCCTCAGACGCCCTAGAGATAAAGGAAACTTGACGTGAGTTCTTTCCTCCAGGTAAAGCCTTGACTAGCCCTGCCGAAGCTGAGCTTGAAGCAGTTTCCTTGTGGCATTTGTTTTAGGTCTGTTTTCTTTTAAGGTTAGTAAGCTTGTCAAGACACCGAGGACCTCTCGTGGGCACCCTATTCCCTGCAAGAGCACCGAGTACCAGCAGGCTCCACTGGGCTACTAAGAAACATCCAGGCCCGGAAACGTTTCCCAGTCACTGTGTATTTTGTGTGTAGGGCAACACACTGCACTCTTCCTTGGAAGAGCTAGATTTCCTCAGCTCTCCAACAACTCCAGGCAATGTGTTATCTCAATTCCTATATGTCATGCAAATCTCCCTCATTGCCCTAGGCTGAGCAGCACTGAGAAACCAAAACTGCAACGCATTCCTTCTTTAAAGTCAAACCTTAAGACCCCTTCCTTACAGGAGAAAGTCGGCTTGCTTTCCTGCTGTAACCAAAGCACAGTTCTTCCTCTTACACTCCAGGGTTTTAGAAGAAGCAGAGCCCGATAGCCTACCCAGAGCGCTCCCAAGGGGAGGCGGTTGGCTACACGCAGAATTCCGTGCCAAATAAACTTTATTCAAGGAAGGGACCGGTGTGTAGCTAGAGTGTATATTTACTTGGTAGAAATCACAAGGACGTAGGCTGCATGTTCGCTGGAAACGGGGAACTTATGGCACAAGCCTTGCTTACCCATTTTGAATGCTCCATTCAAGCTGCCTTGAAGCTGCCTAAATAACAATTTTAGGACGGGTCTCTAGTCTCTGTAGGCAAGGCTCTGGGAAGGGAACGAGTGTTCTCTACATCAACAGGGTGCTTTCATAGCCTGGGTGGGAGCCTCTCCTCAGACGCTCTACAGCTAAAAGGAAACTTGACGTGAGTCCTTTCCTCAAGGTAAAGCCTAGAATAGCCCTGCCGAAGTGGAAGCTTGGAGCGGAGTCCTTGAGGCATTAGTTTCAGGTCTGTTTCCTTTTAAGGTTAGTAAGCTTTTCAGGACACCGAGGACCTCGCCTGGGCACCTTATTCCCTGGAAGACCACCGAGTACCGGCAGTCTCCACTGGGCTACTAAGAAACATCCAGGCCCGGACACCTTTCCCAGTCACTCTGTGTATTTTGTGTGTAGGCCAACACACTGCACTCTTCCTTGGAAGAGCTAGATTTCCTCAGCTCTCCAACAGCCCCAGGAAATGTGTTCTCTCACGTCCTACATATCATGCAAATCTGCCTCATTGCCCTAGGCTGAGCAGCTCTGAGAAACCAAAACTGCTTCGCATTCCTTCTACAAAGTCATACCTTAAGACCCCATCCTTACAGGAGAAAGTCAGCTTGCGTTTCTGCTGTAACCAAAGCACAGATCTTCCTCTTACACTGCAGGGTTTTAGAAGAAGCTAAGCCAGATAGCCTACCTAGAGCGCTCCTTGGGGGAGGCTGTTGGCTACACGCAGAACTCCGTGCCAAATAAACTTTATTCAAGGAAGGGACCAGTGTTTAGCTAGAGTGTATATTTACTTGGTAGAAATCACAAGTAGGTAGGCCGCGTGTTCGCTGGAAACGGTGACCTTATGGCACAAGCCTTGCTTTCCCATTTTGAATGCTCCATGCATGCTGCCTTGAAGTTACCTAAATAACAGTTTTAGGACGAGTCTTTAGTCATTGTAGGCAGGGCTCTGGGAAGGGAACGAGTGTTCTCTGCATCAACAGGGTGCTTTCATAGCCTGGGTGGGAGCCTCTCCTCAGACGCCCTAGAGATAAAGGAAACTTGACGTGAGTTCTTTCCTCCAGGTAAAGCCTTGACTAGCCCTGCCGAAGCTGAGCTTGAAGCAGTTTCCTTGTGGCATTTGTTTTAGGTCTGTTTTCTTTTAAGGTTAGTAAGCTTGTCAAGACACCGAGGACCTCTCGTGGGCACCCTATTCCCTGCAAGAGCACCGAGTACCAGCAGGCTCCACTGGGCTACTAAGAAACATCCAGGCCCGGAAACGTTTCCCAGTCACTGTGTATTTTGTGTGTAGGGCAACACACTGCACTCTTCCTTGGAAGAGCTAGATTTCCTCAGCTCTCCAACAACTCCAGGAAAGGTGTTCTCTCAATTCCTATATGTCATGCAAATCTCCCTCATTGCCCTAGGCTGAGCAGCACTGAGAAACCAAAACTGCAACGCATTCCTTCTTTAAAGTCAAACCTTAAGACCCCATCCTTACAGGAGAAAGTCGGCTTGCTTTCCTGCTGTAACCAAAGCACAGTTCTTCCTCTTACACTCCAGGGTTTTAGAAGAAGCAGAGCCCGATAGCCTACCCAGAGCGCTCCCAAGGGGAGGCGGTTGGCTACACGCAGAATTCCGTGCCAAATAAACTTTATTCAAGGAAGGGACCAGTGTGTAGCTAGAGTGTATATTTACTTGGTAGAAATCACAAGGAGGTAGGCTGCATGTTCGCTGGAAACGGGGAACTTATGGCACAAGCCTTGCTTACCACTTTTGAATGCTCCCTTCAAGCTGCCTTGAAGCTACCTAAATTACAATTTTAGGACGGGTCTCTAGTGTCTGTAGGCAGGGCTCTGGGAAGGGAACGAGTGTTCTCTACATCAACAGGGTGCTTTCATAGACTGGGTAGGAGCCTCGCCTGCGACACTCTAGAGCTAAAAGGAAACTTGACGTGAGTCCTCTCCTCAAGGTAAAGCCTAGAATAGCCCTGCCGAAGTGGAAGCTTGGAGAGGAGTTCTTGAGGCATTAGTTTCAGGTCTGTTTTCTTTTAAGGTTAGTAAGCTTTTCAAGGCCCTGAGGACCTCGCCTGGGCACCCGATTCCCTGCAAGAACACCCAGTACCGGCAGGCTCCACTGGGCTACTAAGAAACATCCAGGCCCGGAAACTTTTCCCATTCACTCTTTGTATTTTGTGTGTAGGCCAACACACTACACTCTTCCTTGGAAGAGCTAGATTTCCTCAGCTCTCCAACAGCTCCAGGAAATGTGTTCTCTCACGTCCTACATATCATGCAAATCTGCCTCATTGCCCTAGGCTGACCGGCACTGAGAAACCAAAACTGCTTCACATTCCTTCTACAAAGGCAGACCTTAACACCTCATCCTTACAGTAGACAGTCGGCTTGCGTTTCTGCTGTAACCACAGCACAGTTCTTCCTCTTACACTTCAGGGTTTTAGAAGAAGCTAAGCCCGATAGCCTACCCAGAGCGATCCCTGGGGGAGGCGGTTGGCTACACGCAGAATTACGTGCCAAATAAACTTTATTCAAGGAAGTGACCGGTGTGTAGCTAGAGTGTATATTTACTTGGTAGAAATCACAAGGACGTAGGCTGCATGTTCGCTGGAAACGGGGAACTTATGGCACAAGCCTTGCTTACCCATTTTGAATGCTCCATTCAAGCTGCCTTGAAGCTGCCTAAATAACAATTTTAGGACGGGTCTCTAGTCTCTGTAGGCAAGGCTCTGGGAAGGGAACGAGTGTTCTCTACATCAACAGGGTGCTTTCATAGCCTGGGTGGGAGCCTCTCCTCAGACGCTCTACAGCTAAAAGGAAACTTGACGTGAGTCCTTTCCTCAAGGTAAAGCCTAGAATAGCCCTGCCGAAGTGGAAGCTTGGAGCGGAGTCCTTGAGGCATTAGTTTCAGGTCTGTTTCCTTTTAAGGTTAGTAAGCTTTTCAGGACACCGAGGACCTCGCCTGGGCACCTTATTCCCTGGAAGACCACCGAGTACCGGCAGTCTCCACTGGGCTACTAAGAAACATCCAGGCCCGGACACCTTTCCCAGTCACTCTGTGTATTTTGTGTGTAGGCCAACACACTGCACTCTTCCTTGGAAGAGCTAGATTTCCTCAGCTCTCCAACAGCCCCAGGAAATGTGTTCTCTCACGTCCTACATATCATGCAAATCTGCCTCATTGCCCTAGGCTGAGCAGCTCTGAGAAACCAAAACTGCTTCGCATTCCTTCTACAAAGTCATACCTTAAGACCCCATCCTTACAGGAGAAAGTCAGCTTGCGTTTCTGCTGTAACCAAAGCACAGATCTTCCTCTTACACTGCAGGGTTTTAGAAGAAGCTAAGCCAGATAGCCTACCTAGAGCGCTCCTTGGGGGAGGCTGTTGGCTACACGCAGAACTCCGTGCCAAATAAACTTTATTCAAGGAAGGGACCAGTGTGTAGCTAGAGTGTATATTTACTTGGTAGAAATCACAAGTAGGTAGGCCGCGTGTTCGCTGGAAACGGTGACCTTATGGCACAAGCCTTGCTTTCCCATTTTGAATGCTCCATGCATGCTGCCTTGAAGTTACCTAAATAACAGTTTTAGGACGAGTCTTTAGTCATTGTAGGCAGGGCTCTGGGAAGGGAACGAGTGTTCTCTGCATCAACAGGGTGCTTTCATAGCCTGGGTGGGAGCCTCTCCTCAGACGCCCTAGAGATAAAGGAAACTTGACGTGAGTTCTTTCCTCCAGGTAAAGCCTTGACTAGCCCTGCCGAAGCTGAGCTTGAAGCAGTTTCCTTGTGGCATTTGTTTTAGGTCTGTTTTCTTTTAAGGTTAGTAAGCTTGTCAAGACACCGAGGACCTCTCGTGGGCACCCTATTCCCTGCAAGAGCACCGAGTACCAGCAGGCTCCACTGGGCTACTAAGAAACATCCAGGCCCGGAAACGTTTCCCAGTCACTGTGTATTTTGTGTGTAGGGCAACACACTGCACTCTTCCTTGGAAGAGCTAGATTTCCTCAGCTCTCCAACAACTCCAGGCAATGTGTTCTCTCAATTCCTATATGTCATGCAAATCTCCCTCATTGCCCTAGGCTGAGCAGCACTGAGAAACCAAAACTGCAACGCATTCCTTCTTTAAAGTCAAACCTTAAGACCCCATCCTTACAGGAGAAAGTCGGCTTGCTTTCCTGCTGTAACCAAAGCACAGTTCTTCCTCTTACACTCCAGGGTTTTAGAAGAAGCAGAGCCCGATAGCCTACCCAGAGCGCTCCCAAGGGGAGGCGGTTGGCTACACGCAGAATTCCGTGCCAAATAAACTTTATTCAAGGAAGGGACCAGTGTGTAGCTAGAGTGTATATTTACTTGGTAGAAATCACAAGGAGGTAGGCTGCATGTTCGCTGGAAACGGGGAACTTATGGCACAAGACTTGCTTACCACTTTTGAATGCTCCCTTCAAGCTGCCTTGAAGCTACCTAAATTACAATTTTAGGACGGGTCTCTAGTGTCTGTAGGCAGGGCTCTGGGAAGGGAACGAGTGTTCTCTACATCAACAGGGTGCTTTCATAGACTGGGTAGGAGCCTCGCCTGCGACACTCTAGAGCTAAAAGGAAACTTGACGTGAGTCCTCTCCTCAAGGTAAAGCCTAGAATAGCCCTGCCGAAGTGGAAGCTTGGAGAGGAGTTCTTGAGGCATTAGTTTCAGGTCTGTTTTCTTTTAAGGTTAGTAAGCTTTTCAAGGCCCTGAGGACCTCGCCTGGGCACCCTATTCCCTGCAAGAACACCCAGTACCGGCAGGCTCCACTGGGCTACTAAGAAACATCCAGGCCCGGAAACTTTTCCCATTCACTCTTTGTATTTTGTGTGTAGGCCAACACACTACACTCTTCCTTGGAAGAGCTAGATTTCCTCAGCTCTCCAACAGCTCCAGGAAATGTGTTCCCTCACGTCCTACATATCATGCAAATCTGCCTCATTGCCCTAGGCTGACCGGCACTGAGAAACCAAAACTGCTTCACATTCCTTCTACAAAGGCATACCTTAACACCTCATCCTTACAGTAGACAGTCGGCTTGCGTTTCTGCTGTAACCACAGCACAGTTCTTCCTCTTACACTTCAGGGTTTTAGAAGAAGCTAAGCCCGATAGCCTACCCAGAGCGATCCCTGGGGGAGGCGGTTGGCTACACGCAGAATTACGTGCCAAATAAACTTTATTCAAGGAAGGGACCGGTGTGTAGCTAGAGTGTATATTTACTTGGTAGAAATCACAAGGACGTAGGCTGCATGTTCGCTGGAAACGGGGAACTTATGGCACAAGCCTTGCTTACCCATTTTGAATGCTCCATTCAAGCTGCCTTGAAGCTGCCTAAATAACAATTTTAGGACGGGTCTCTAGTCTCTGTAGGCAAGGCTCTGGGAAGGGAACGAGTGTTCTCTACATCAACAGGGTGCTTTCATAGCCTGGGTGGGAGCCTCTCCTCAGACGCTCTACAGCTAAAAGGAAACTTGACGTGAGTCCTTTCCTCAAGGTAAAGCCTAGAATAGCCCTGCCGAAGTGGAAGCTTGGAGCGGAGTCCTTGAGGCATTAGTTTCAGGTCTGTTTCCTTTTAAGGTTAGTAAGCTTTTCAGGACACCGAGGACCTCGCCTGGGCACCTTATTCCCTGGAAGACCACCGAGTACCGGCAGTCTCCACTGGGCTACTAAGAAACATCCAGGCCCGGACACCTTTCCCAGTCACTCTGTGTATTTTGTGTGTAGGCCAACACACTGCACTCTTCCTTTGAAGAGCTAGATTTCCTCAGCTCTCCAACAGCCCCAGGAAATGTGTTCTCTCACGTCCTACATATCATGCAAATCTGCCTCATTGCCCTAGGCTGAGCAGCTCTGAGAAACCAAAACTGCTTCGCATTCCTTCTACAAAGTCATACCTTAAGACCCCATCCTTACAGGAGAAAGTCAGCTTGCGTTTCTGCTGTAACCAAAGCACAGATCTTCCTCTTACACTGCAGGGTTTTAGAAGAAGCTAAGCCAGATAGCCTACCTAGAGCGCTCCTTGGGGGAGGCTGTTGGCTACACGCAGAACTCCGTGCCAAATAAACTTTATTCAAGGAAGGGACCAGTGTGTAGCTAGAGTGTATATTTACTTGGTAGAAATCACAAGTAGGTAGGCCGCGTGTTCGCTGGAAACGGTGACCTTATGGCACAAGCCTTGCTTTCCCATTTTGAATGCTCCATGCATGCTGCCTTGAAGTTACCTAAATAACAGTTTTAGGACGAGTCTTTAGTCATTGTAGGCAGGGCTCTGGGAAGGGAACGAGTGTTCTCTGCATCAACAGGGTGCTTTCATAGCCTGGGTGGGAGCCTCTCCTCAGACGCCCTAGAGATAAAGGAAACTTGACGTGAGTTCTTTCCTCCAGGTAAAGCCTTGACTAGCCCTGCCGAAGCTGAGCTTGAAGCAGTTTCCTTGTGGCATTTGTTTTAGGTCTGTTTTCTTTTAAGGTTAGTAAGCTTGTCAAGACACCGAGGACCTCTCGTGGGCACCCTATTCCCTGCAAGAGCACCGAGTACCAGCAGGCTCCACTGGGCTACTAAGAAACATCCAGGCCCGGAAACGTTTCCCAGTCACTGTGTATTTTGTGTGTAGGGCAACACACTGCACTCTTCCTTGGAAGAGCTAGATTTCCTCAGCTCTCCAACAACTCCAGGCAATGTGTTCTCTCAATTCCTATATGTCATGCAAATCTCCCTCATTGCCCTAGGCTGAGCAGCACTGAGAAACCAAAACTGCAACGCATTCCTTCTTTAAAGTCAAACCTTAAGACCCCATCCTTACAGGAGAAAGTCGGCTTGCTTTCCTGCTGTAACCAAAGCACAGTTCTTCCTCTTACACTCCAGGGTTTTAGAAGAAGCAGAGCCCGATAGCCTACCCAGAGCGCTCCCAAGGGGAGGCGGTTGGCTACACGCAGAATTCCGTGCCAAATAAACTTTATTCAAGGAAGGGACCAGTGTGTAGCTAGAGTGTATATTTACTTGGTAGAAATCACAAGGAGGTAGGCTGCATGTTCGCTGGAAACGGGGAACTTATGGCACAAGCCTTGCTTACCACTTTTGAATGCTCCCTTCAAGCTGCCTTGAAGCTACCTAAATTACAATTTTAGGACGGGTCTCTAGTGTCTGTAGGCAGGGCTCTGGGAAGGGAACGAGTGTTCTCTACATCAACAGGGTGCTTTCATAGACTGGGTAGGAGCCTCGCCTGCGACACTCTAGAGCTAAAAGGAAACTTGACGTGAGTCCTCTCCTCAAGGTAAAGCCTAGAATAGCCCTGCCGAAGTGGAAGCTTGGAGAGGAGTTCTTGAGGCATTAGTTTCAGGTCTGTTTTCTTTTAAGGTTAGTAAGCTTTTCAAGGCCCTGAGGACCTCGCCTGGGCACCCTATTCCCTGCAAGAACACCCAGTACCGGCAGGCTCCACTGGGCTACTAAGAAACATCCAGGCCCGGAAACTTTTCCCATTCACTCTTTGTATTTTGTGTGTAGGCCAACACACTACACTCTTCCTTGGAAGAGCTAGATTTCCTCAGCTCTCCAACAGCTCCAGGAAATGTGTTCTCTCACGTCCTACATATCATGCAAATCTGCCTCATTGCCCTAGGCTGACCGGCACTGAGAAACCAAAACTGCTTCACATTCCTTCTACAAAGGCATACCTTAACACCTCATCCTTACAGTAGACAGTCGGCTTGCGTTTCTGCTGTAACCACAGCACAGTTCTTCCTCTTACACTCCAGGGTTTTAGAAGAAGCTAAGCCCGATAGCCTACCCAGAGCGATCCCTGGGGGAGGCGGTTGGCTACACGCAGAATTACGTGCCAAATAAACTTTATTCAAGGAAGGGACCGGTGTGTAGCTAGAGTGTATATTTACTTGGTAGAAATCACAAGGATGTAGGCTGCATGTTCGCTGGAAACGGGGAACTTATGGCACAAGCCTTGCTTACCCATTTTGAATGCTCCATTCAAGCTGCCTTGAAGCTGCCTAAATAACAATTTTAGGACGGGTCTCTAGTCTCTGTAGGCAAGGCTCTGGGAAGGGAACGAGTGTTCTCTGCATCAACAGGGTGCTTTCATAGCCTGGGTGGGAGCCTCTCCTCAGACGCTCTACAGCCAAAAGGAAACTTGACGTGAGTCCTTTCCTCAAGGTAAAGCCTAGAATAGCCCTGCCGAAGTGGAAGCTTGGAGCGGAGTCCTTGAGGCATTAGTTTCAGGTCTGTTTCCTTTTAAGGTTAGTAAGCTTTTCAGGACACCGAGGACCTCGCCTGGGCACCTTATTCCCTGGAAGACCACCGAGTACCGGCAGTCTCCACTGGGCTACTAAGAAACATCCAGGCCCGGACACCTTTCCCAGTCACTCTGTGTATTTTGTGTGTAGGCCAACACACTGCACTCTTCCTTGGAAGAGCTAGATTTCCTCAGCTCTCCAACAGCCCCAGGAAATGTGTTCTCTCACGTCCTACATATCATGCAAATCTGCCTCATTGCCCTAGGCTGAGCAGCTCTGAGAAACCAAAACTGCTTCGCATTCCTTCTACAAAGTCATACCTTAAGACCCCATCCTTACAGGAGAAAGTCAGCTTGCGTTTCTGCTGTAACCAAAGCACAGATCTTCCTCTTACACTGCAGGGTTTTAGAAGAAGCTAAGCCAGATAGCCTACCTAGAGCGCTCCTTGGGGGAGGCTGTTGGCTACACGCAGAACTCCGTGCCAAATAAACTTTATTCAAGGAAGGGACCAGTGTTTAGCTAGAGTGTATATTTACTTGGTAGAAATCACAAGTAGGTAGGCCGCGTGTTCGCTGGAAACGGTGACCTTATGGCACAAGCCTTGCTTTCCCATTTTGAATGCTCCATGCATGCTGCCTTGAAGTTACCTAAATAACAGTTTTAGGACGAGTCTTTAGTCATTGTAGGCAGGGCTCTGGGAAGGGAACGAGTGTTCTCTGCATCAACAGGGTGCTTTCATAGCCTGGGTGGGAGCCTCTCCTCAGACGCCCTAGAGATAAAGGAAACTTGACGTGAGTTCTTTCCTCCAGGTAAAGCCTTGACTAGCCCTGCCGAAGCTGAGCTTGAAGCAGTTTCCTTGTGGCATTTGTTTTAGGTCTGTTTTCTTTTAAGGTTAGTAAGCTTGTCAAGACACCGAGGACCTCTCGTGGGCACCCTATTCCCTGCAAGAGCACCGAGTACCAGCAGGCTCCACTGGGCTACTAAGAAACATCCAGGCCCGGAAACGTTTCCCAGTCACTGTGTATTTTGTGTGTAGGGCAACACACTGCACTCTTCCTTGGAAGAGCTAGATTTCCTCAGCTCTCCAACAACTCCAGGAAATGTGTTCCCTCAATTCCTATATGTCATGCAAATCTCCCTCATTGCCCTAGGCTGAGCAGCACTGAGAAACCAAAACTGCAACGCATTCCTTCTTTAAAGTCAAACCTTAAGACCCCATCCTTACAGGAGAAAGTCGGCTTGCTTTCCTGCTGTAACCAAAGCACAGTTCTTCCTCTTACACTCCAGGGTTTTAGAAGAAGCAGAGCCCGATAGCCTACCCAGAGCGCTCCCAAGGGGAGGCGGTTGGCTACACGCAGAATTCCGTGCCAAATAAACTTTATTCAAGGAAGGGACCGGTGTGTAGCTAGAGTGTATATTTACTTGGTAGAAATCACAAGGACGTAGGCTGCATGTTCGCTGGAAACGGGGAACTTATGGCACAAGCCTGGCTTACCACTTTTGAATGCTCCCTTCAAGCTGCCTTGAAGCTACCTAAATTACAATTTTAGGACGGGTCTCTAGTGTCTGTAGGCAGGGCTCTGGGAAGGGAACGAGTGTTCTCTACATCAACAGGGTGCTTTCATAGACTGGGTAGGAGCCTCGCCTGAGACACTCTAGAGCTAAAAGGAAACTTGACGTGAGTCCTCTCCTCAAGGTAAAGCCTAGAATAGCCCTGCCGAAGTGGAAGCTTGGAGAGGAGTTCTTGAGGCATTAGTTTCAGGTCTGTTTTCTTTTAAGGTTAGTAAGCTTTTCAAGGCCCTGAGGACCTCGCCTGGGCACCCTATTCCCTGCAAGAACACCCAGTACCGGCAGGCTCCACTGGGCTACTAAGAAACATCCAGGCCCGGAAACTTTTCCCATTCACTCTTTGTATTTTGTGTGTAGGCCAACACACTACACTCTTCCTTGGAAGAGCTAGATTTCCTCAGCTCTCCAACAGCTCCAGGAAATGTGTTCTCTCACGTCCTACATATCATGCAAATCTCCCTCATTGCCCTAGGCTGACCGGCACTGAGAAACCAAAACTGCTTCACATTCCTTCTACAAAGTCATACCTTAACACCTCATCCTTACAGTAGAAAGTCGGCTTGCGTTTCTGCTGTAACCACAGCACAGTTCTTCCTCTTACACTCCAGGGTTTTAGAAGAAGCTAAGCCCGATAGCCTACCCAGAGCGATACCTGGGGGAGGCGGTTGGCTACACGCAGAATTACGTGCCAAATAAACTTTATTCAAGGAAGGGACCAGTGTGTAGCTAGAGTGTATATTTACTTGGTAGAAATCACAAGGACGTAGGCTGCATGTTCGCTGGAAACGGGGAACTTATGGCACAAGCCTTGCTTACCCATTTTGAATGCTCCATTCAAGCTGCCTTGAAGCTGCCTAAATAACAATTTTAGGACGGGTCTCTAGTCTCTGTAGGCAAGGCTCTGGGAAGGGAACGAGTGTTCTCTACATCAACAGGGTGCTTTCATAGCCTGGGTGGGAGCCTCTCCTCAGACGCTCTACAGCTAAAAGGAAACTTGACGTGAGTCCTTTCCTCAAGGTAAAGCCTAGAATAGCCCTGCCGAAGTGGAAGCTTGGAGCGGAGTCCTTGAGGCATTAGTTTCAGGTCTGTTTCCTTTTAAGGTTAGTAAACTTTTCAGGACACCGAGGACCTCGCCTGGGCACCTTATTCCCTGGAAGACCACCGAGTACCGGCAGTCTCCACTGGGCTACTAAGAAACATCCAGGCCCGGACACCTTTCCCAGTCACTCTGTGTATTTTGTGTGTAGGCCAACACACTGCACTCTTCCTTGGAAGAGCTAGATTTCCTCAGCTCTCCAACAGCCCCAGGAAATGTGTTCTCTCACGTCCTACATATCATGCAAATCTGCCTCATTGCCCTAGGCTGAGCAGCTCTGAGAAACCAAAACTGCTTCGCATTCCTTCTACAAAGTCATACCTTAAGACCCCATCCTTACAGGAGAAAGTCAGCTTGCGTTTCTGCTGTAACCAAAGCACAGATCTTCCTCTTACACTGCAGGGTTTTAGAAGAAGCTAAGCCAGATAGCCTACCTAGAGCGCTCCTTGGGGGAGGCTGTTGGCTACACGCAGAACTCCGTGCCAAATAAACTTTATTCAAGGAAGGGACCAGTGTTTAGCTAGAGTGTATATTTACTTGGTAGAAATCACAAGTAGGTAGGCCGCGTGTTCGCTGGAAACGGTGACCTTATGGCACAAGCCTTGCTTTCCCATTTTGAATGCTCCATGCATGCTGCCTTGAAGTTACCTAAATAACAGTTTTAGGACGAGTCTTTAGTCATTGTAGGCAGGGCTCTGGGAAGGGAACGAGTGTTCTCTGCATCAACAGGGTGCTTTCATAGCCTGGGTGGGAGCCTCTCCTCAGACGCCCTAGAGATAAAGGAAACTTGACATGAGTTCTTTCCTCCAGGTAAAGCCTTGACTAGCCCTGCCGAAGCTGAGCTTGAAGCAGTTTCCTTGTGGCATTTGTTTTAGGTCTGTTTTCTTTTAAGGTTAGTAAGCTTGTCAAGACACCGAGGACCTCTCGTGGGCACCCTATTCCCTGCAAGAGCACCGAGTACCAGCAGGCTCCACTGGGCTACTAAGAAACATCCAGGCCCGGAAACGTTTCCCAGTCACTGTGTATTTTGTGTGTAGGGCAACACACTGCACTCTTCCTTGGAAGAGCTAGATTTCCTCAGCTCTCCAACAACTCCAGGAAATGTGTTCTCTCAATTCCTATATGTCATGCAAATCTCCCTCATTGCCCTAGGCTGAGCAGCACTGAGAAACCAAAACTGCAACGCATTCCTTCTTTAAAGTCAAACCTTAAGACCCCATCCTTACAGGAGAAAGTCGGCTTGCTTTCCTGCTGTAACCAAAGCACAGTTCTTCCTCTTACACTCCAGGGTTTTAGAAGAAGCAGAGCCCGATAGCCTACCCAGAGCGCTCCCAAGGGGAGGCGGTTGGCTACACGCAGAATTCCGTGCCAAATAAACTTTATTCAAGGAAGGGACCGGTGTGTAGCTAGAGTGTATATTTACTTGGTAGAAATCACAAGGACGTAGGCTGCATGTTCGCTGGAAACGGGGAACTTATGGCACAAGCCTGGCTTACCACTTTTGAATGCTCCCTTCAAGCTGCCTTGAAGCTACCTAAATTACAATTTTAGGACGGGTCTCTAGTGTCTGTAGGCAGGGCTCTGGGAAGGGAACGAGTGTTCTCTACATCAACAGGGTGCTTTCATAGACTGGGTAGGAGCCTCGCCTGAGACACTCTAGAGCTAAAAGGAAACTTGACGTGAGTCCTCTCCTCAAGGTAAAGCCTAGAATAGCCCTGCCGAAGTGGAAGCTTGGAGAGGAGTTCTTGAGGCATTAGTTTCAGGTCTGTTTTCTTTTAAGGTTAGTAAGCTTTTCAAGGCCCTGAGGACCTCGCCTGGGCACCCTATTCCCTGCAAGAACACCCAGTACCGGCAGGCTCCACTGGGCTACTAAGAAACATCCAGGCCCGGAAACTTTTCCCATTCACTCTTTGTATTTTGTGTGTAGGCCAACACACTACACTCTTCCTTGGAAGAGCTAGATTTCCTCAGCTCTCCAACAGCTCCAGGAAATGTGTTCTCTCACGTCCTACATATCATGCAAATCTCCCTCATTGCCCTAGGCTGACCGGCACTGAGAAACCAAAACTGCTTCACATTCCTTCTACAAAGTCATACCTTAACACCTCATCCTTACAGTAGAAAGTCGGCTTGCGTTTCTGCTGTAACCACAGCACAGTTCTTCCTCTTACACTCCAGGGTTTTAGAAGAAGCTAAGCCCGATAGCCTACCCAGAGCGATACCTGGGGGAGGCGGTTGGCTACACGCAGAATTACGTGCCAAATAAACTTTATTCAAGGAAGGGACCAGTGTGTAGCTAGAGTGTATATTTACTTGGTAGAAATCACAAGGACGTAGGCTGCATGTTCGCTGGAAACGGGGAACTTATGGCACAAGCCTTGCTTACCCATTTTGAATGCTCCATTCAAGCTGCCTTGAAGCTGCCTAAATAACAATTTTAGGACGGGTCTCTAGTCTCTGTAGGCAAGGCTCTGGGAAGGGAACGAGTGTTCTCTACATCAACAGGGTGCTTTCATAGCCTGGGTGGGAGCCTCTCCTCAGACGCTCTACAGCTAAAAGGAAACTTGACGTGAGTCCTTTCCTCAAGGTAAAGCCTAGAATAGCCCTGCCGAAGTGGAAGCTTGGAGCGGAGTCCTTGAGGCATTAGTTTCAGGTCTGTTTCCTTTTAAGGTTAGTAAACTTTTCAGGACACCGAGGACCTCGCCTGGGCACCTTATTCCCTGGAAGACCACCGAGTACCGGCAGTCTCCACTGGGCTACTAAGAAACATCCAGGCCCGGACACCTTTCCCAGTCACTCTGTGTATTTTGTGTGTAGGCCAACACACTGCACTCTTCCTTGGAAGAGCTAGATTTCCTCAGCTCTCCAACAGCCCCAGGAAATGTGTTCTCTCACGTCCTACATATCATGCAAATCTGCCTCATTGCCCTAGGCTGAGCAGCTCTGAGAAACCAAAACTGCTTCGCATTCCTTCTACAAAGTCATACCTTAAGACCCCATCCTTACAGGAGAAAGTCAGCTTGCGTTTCTGCTGTAACCAAAGCACAGATCTTCCTCTTACACTGCAGGGTTTTAGAAGAAGCTAAGCCAGATAGCCTACCTAGAGCGCTCCTTGGGGGAGGCTGTTGGCTACACGCAGAACTCCGTGCCAAATAAACTTTATTCAAGGAAGGGACCAGTGTTTAGCTAGAGTGTATATTTACTTGGTAGAAATCACAAGTAGGTAGGCCGCGTGTTCGCTGGAAACGGTGACCTTATGGCACAAGCCTTGCTTTCCCATTTTGAATGCTCCATGCATGCTGCCTTGAAGTTACCTAAATAACAGTTTTAGGACGAGTCTTTAGTCATTGTAGGCAGGGCTCTGGGAAGGGAACGAGTGTTCTCTGCATCAACAGGGTGCTTTCATAGCCTGGGTGGGAGCCTCTCCTCAGACGCCCTAGAGATAAAGGAAACTTGACGTGAGTTCTTTCCTCCAGGTAAAGCCTTGACTAGCCCTGCAGAAGCTGAGCTTGAAGCAGTTTCCTTGTGGCATTTGTTTTAGGTCTGTTTTCTTTTAAGGTTAGTAAGCTTGTCAAGACACCGAGGACCTCTCGTGGGCACCCTATTCCCTGCAAGAGCACCGAGTACCAGCAGGCTCCACTGGGCTACTAAGAAACATCCAGGCCCGGAAACGTTTCCCAGTCACTGTGTATTTTGTGTGTAGGGCAACACACTGCACTCTTCCTTGGAAGAGCTAGATTTCCTCAGCTCTCCAACAACTCCAGGAAATGTGTTCTCTCAATTCCTATATGTCATGCAAATCTCCCTCATTGCCCTTAGGCTGAGCAGCACTGAGAAAACAAAACTGCAACGCATTCCTTCTTTAAAGTCAAACCTTAAGACCCCATCCTTACAGGAGAAAGTCGGCTTGATTTCCTGCTGTAACCAAAGCACAGTTCTTCCTCTTACACTCCAGGGTTTTAGAAGAAGCAGAGCCCGATAGCCTACCCAGAGCGCTCCCAAGGGGAGGCGGTTGGCTACACGCAGAATTCCGTGCCAAATAAACTTTATTCAAGGAAGGGACCAGTGTGTAGCTAGAGTGCATATTTACTTGGTAGAAATCACAAGGACGTAGGGTGCATGTTCGCTGGAAACGGGGAACTTATGGCACAAGCCTTGCTTACCACTTTTGAATGCTCCCTTCAAGCTGCCTTGAAGCTACCTAAATTACAATTTTAGGACGGGTCTCTAGTGTCTGTAGGCAGGGCTCTGGGAAGGGAACGAGTGTTCTCTACATCAACATGGTGCTTTCATAGACTGGGTAGGAGCCTCGCCTGAGACACTCTAGAGCTAAAAGGAAACTTGACGTGAGTCCTCTCCTCAAGGTAAAGCCTAGAATAGCCCTGCCGAAGTGGAAGCTTGGAGCGGAGTTCTTGAGGCATTAGTTTCAGGTCTGTTTTCTTTTAAGGTTAGTAAGCTTTTCAAGGCCCTGAGGACCTCGCCTGGGCACCCTATTCCCTGCAAGAACACCCAGTACCGGCAGGCTCCACTGGGCTACTAAGAAACATCCAGGCCAGGAAACTTTTCCCATTCACTCTTTGTATTTTGTGTGTAGGCCAACACACTACACTCTTCCTTGGAAGAGCTAGATTTCCTCAGCTCTCCAACAGCTCCAGGAAATGTGTTCTCTCACGTCCTACAAGTCATGCAAATCTGCCTCATTGCCCTAGGCTGACCGGCACTGAGAAACCAAAACTGCTTCACATTCCTTCTACAAAGGCATACCTTAACACCTCATCCTTACAGTCGAAAGTCGGCTTGTGTTTCTGCTGTAACCACAGCACAGTTCTTCCTCTTACACTCCAGGGTTTTAGAAGAAGCTAAGCCCGATAGCCTACCCAGAGCGATCCCTGGGGGAGGCGGTTGGCTACACGCAGAATTACGTGCCAAATAAACTTTATTCAAGGAAGGGACCGGTGTGTAGCTAGAGTGTATATTTACTTGGTAGAAATCACAAGGACGTAGGCTGCATGTTCGCTGGAAACGGGGAACTTATGGCACAAGCCTTGCTTACCCATTTTGAATGCTCCATTCAAGCTGCCTTGAAGCTGCCTAAATAACAATTTTAGGACGGGTCTCTAGGCTCTGTAGGCAAGGCTCTGGGAAGGGAACGAGTGTTCTCTACATCAACAGGGTGCTTTCATAGCCTGGGTGGGAGCCTCTCCTCAGACGCTCTACAGCTAAAAGGAAACTTGACGTGAGTCCTTTCCTCAAGGTAAAGCCTAGAATAGCCCTGCCGAAGTGGAAGCTTGGAGCGGAGTCCTTGAGGCATTAGTTTCAGGTCTGTTTCCTTTTAAGGTTAGTAAGCTTTTCAGGACACCGAGGACCTCGCCTGGGCACCTTATTCCCTGGAAGACCACCGAGTACCGGCAGTCTCCACTGGGCTACTAAGAAACATCCAGGCCCGGACACCTTTCCCAGTCACTCTGTGTATTTTGTGTGTAGGCCAACACACTGCACTCTTCCTTGGAAGAGCTAGATTTCCTCAGCTCTCCAACAGCCCCAGGAAATGTGTTCTCTCACGTCCTACATATCATGCAAATCTGCCTCATTGCCCTAGGCTGAGCAGCTCTGAGAAACCAAAACTGCTTCGCATTCCTTCTACAAAGTCATACCTTAAGACCCCATCCTTACAGGAGAAAGTCAGCTTGCGTTTCTGCTGTAACCAAAGCACAGATCTTCCTCTTACACTGCAGGGTTTTAGAAGAAGCTAAGCCAGATAGCCTACCTAGAGCGCTCCTTGGGGGAGGCTGTTGGCTACACGCAGAACTCCGTGCCAAATAAACTTTATTCAAGGAAGGGACCAGTGTTTAGCTAGAGTGTATATTTACTTGGTAGAAATCACAAGTAGGTAGGCCGCGTGTTCGCTGGAAACGGTGACCTTATGGCACAAGCCTTGCTTTCCCATTTTGAATGCTCCATGCATGCTGCCTTGAAGTTACCTAAATAACAGTTTTAGGACGAGTCTTTAGTCATTGTAGGCAGGGCTCTGGGAAGGGAACGAGTGTTCTCTGCATCAACAGGGTGCTTTCATAGCCTGGGTGGGAGCCTCTCCTCAGACGCCCTAGAGATAAAGGAAACTTGACGTGAGTTCTTTCCTCCAGGTAAAGCCTTGACTAGCCCTGCCGAAGCTGAGCTTGAAGCAGTTTCCTTGTGGCATTTGTTTTAGGTCTGTTTTCTTTTAAGGTTAGTAAGCTTGTCAAGACACCGAGGACCTCTCGTGGGCACCCTATTCCCTGCAAGAGCACCGAGTACCAGCAGGCTCCACTGGGCTACTAAGAAACATCCAGGCCCGGAAACGTTTCCCAGTCACTGTGTATTTTGTGTGTAGGGCAACACACTGCACTCTTCCTTGGAAGAGCTAGATTTCCTCAGGTCTCCAACAACTCCAGGAAATGTGTTTTCTCAATTCCTATATGTCATGCAAATCTCCCTCATTGCCCTTAGGCTGAGCAGCACTGAGAAACCAAAACTGCAACGCATTCCTTCTTTAAAGTCAAACCTTAAGACCCCATCCTTACAGGAGAAAGTCGGCTTGCTTTCCTGCTGTAACCAAAGCACAGTTCTTCCTCTTACACTGCAGGGTTTTAGAAGAAGCAGAGCCCGATAGCCTACCCAGAGCGCTCCCAAGGGGAGGCGGTTGGCTACACGCAGAATTCCGTGCCAAATAAACTTTATTCAAGGAAGGGACCAGTGTGTAGCTAGAGTGTATATTTACTTGGTAGAAATCACAAGGAGGTAGGGGGCATGTTCGCTGGAAACGGGGAACTTATGGAACAAGCCTTGCTTACCACTTTTGAATGCTCCATTCAAGCTGCCTTGAAGCTACCTAAATTACAATTTTAGGACGGGTCTCTAGTGTCTGTAGGCAGGGCTCTGGGAAGGGAACGAGTGTTCTCTACATCAACAGGGTGCTTTCATAGACTGGGTAGGAGCCTCGCCTGCGACACTCTAGAGCTAAAAGGAAACTTGACGTGAGTCCTCTCCTCAAGGTAAAGCCTAGAATAGCCCTGCCGAAGTGGAAGCTTGGAGAGGAGTTCTTGAGGCATTAGTTTCAGGTCTGTTTTCTTTTAAGGTTAGTAAGCTTTTCAAGGCCCTGAGGACCTCGCCTGGGCACCCTATTCCCTGCAAGAACACCCAGTACCGGCAGGCTCCACTGGGCTACTAAGAAACATCCAGGCCCGGAAACTTTTCCCATTCACTCTTTGTATTTTGTGTGTAGGCCAACACACTACACTCTTCCTTGGAAGAGCTAGATTTCCTCAGCTCTCCAACAGCTCCAGGAAATGTGTTCTCTCACGTCCTACATATCATGCAAATCTGCCTCATTGCCCTAGGCTGACCGGCACTGAGAAACCAAAACTGCTTCACATTCCTTCTACACAGTCATACCTTAACACCTCATCCTTACAGTAGAAAGTCGGCTTGCGTTTCGGCTGTAACCACAGCACAGTTCTTCCTCTTACACTCCAGGGTTTTAGAAGAAGCTAAGCCCGATAGCCTACCCAGAGCGATCCCTGGGGGAGGCGGTTGGCTACACGCAGAATTACGTGCCAAATAAACTTTATTCAAGGAAGGGACCGGTGTGTAGCTAGAGTGTATATTTACTTGG
Organism: Balaenoptera physalus; assembly: GCF_965194825.1. NCBI lineage: Eukaryota > Metazoa > Chordata > Mammalia > Artiodactyla > Balaenopteridae > Balaenoptera > Balaenoptera physalus. The sequence continues at coordinate 38,652,160 of NC_138895.1, read as the reverse complement.
TAGAAATCACAAGGACGTAGGCTGCATGTTCGCTGGAAACGGGGAACTTATGGCACAAGCCTTGCTTACCCATTTTGAATGCTCCATTCAAGCTGCCTTGAAGCTGCCTAAATAACAATTTTAGGACGGGTCTCTAGTCTCTGTAGGCAAGGCTCTGGGAAGGGAACGAGTGTTCTCTGCATCAACAGGGTGCTTTCATAGCCTGGGTGGGAGCCTCTCCTCAGACGCTCTACAGCTAAAAGGAAACTTGACGTGAGTCCTTTCCTCAAGGTAAAGCCTAGAATAGCCCTGCCGAAGTGGAAGCTTGGAGCGGAGTCCTTGAGGCATTAGTTTCAGGTCTGTTTCCTTTTAAGGTTAGTAAGCTTTTCAGGACACCGAGGACCTCGCCTGGGCACCTTATTCCCTGGAAGACCACCGAGTACCGGCAGTCTCCACTGGGCTACTAAGAAACATCCAGGCCCGGACACCTTTCCCAGTCACTCTGTGTATTTTGTGTGTAGGCCAACACACTGCACTCTTCCTTGGAAGAGCTAGATTTCCTCAGCTCTCCAACAGCCCCAGGAAATGTGTTCTCTCACGTCCTACATATCATGCAAATCTGCCTCATTGCCCTAGGCTGAGCAGCTCTGAGAAACCAAAACTGCTTCGCATTCCTTCTACAAAGTCATACCTTAAGACCCCATCCTTACAGGAGAAAGTCAGCTTGCGTTTCTGCTGTAACCAAAGCACAGATCTTCCTCTTACACTGCAGGGTTTTAGAAGAAGCTAAGCCAGATAGCCTACCTAGAGCGCTCCTTGGGGGAGGCTGTTGGCTACACGCAGAACTCCGTGCCAAATAAACTTTATTCAAGGAAGGGACCAGTGTTTAGCTAGAGTGTATATTTACTTGGTAGAAATCACAAGTAGGTAGGCCGCGTGTTCGCTGGAAACGGTGACCTTATGGCACAAGCCTTGCTTTCCCATTTTGAATGCTCCATGCATGCTGCCTTGAAGTTACCTAAATAATAGTTTTAGGACGAGTCTTTAGTCATTGTAGGCAGGGCTCTGGGAAGGGAACGAGTGTTCTCTGCATCAACAGGGTGCTTTCATAGCCTGGGTGGGAGCCTCTCCTCAGACGCCCTAGAGATAAAGGAAACTTGACGTGAGTTCTTTCCTCCAGGTAAAGCCTTGACTAGCCCTGCCGAAGCTGAGCTTGAAGCAGTTTCCTTGTGGCATTTGTTTTAGGTCTGTTTTCTTTTAAGGTTAGTAAGCTTGTCAAGACACCGAGGACCTCTCTTGGGCACCCTATTCCCTGTAAGAGCACCGAGTACCAGCAGGCTCCACTGGGCTACTAAGAAACATCCAGGCCCGGAAACGTTTCCCAGTCACTGTGTATTTTGTGTGTAGGGCAACACACTGCACTCTTCCTTGGAAGAGCTAGATTTCCTCAGCTCTCCAACAACTCCAGGCAATGTGTTCTCTCAATTCCTATATGTCATGCAAATCTCCCTCATTGCCCTAGGCTGAGCAGCACTGAGAAACCAAAACTGCAACGCATTCCTTCTTTAAAGTCAAACCTTAAGACCCCATCCTTACAGGAGAAAGTCGGCTTGCTTTCCTGCTGTAACCAAAGCACAGTTCTTCCTCTTACACTCCAGGGTTTTAGAAGAAGCAGAGCCCGATAGCCTACCCAGAGCGCTCCCAAGGGGAGGCGGTTGGCTACACGCAGAATTCCGTGCCAAATAAACTTTATTCAAGGAAGGGACCAGTGTGTAGCTAGAGTGTATATTTACTTGGTAGAAATCACAAGGAGGTAGGCTGCATGTTCGCTGGAAACGGGGAACTTATGGCACAAGCCTTGCTTACCACTTTTGAATGCTCCCTTCAAGCTGCCTTGAAGCTACCTAAATTACAATTTTAGGACGGGTCTCTAGTGTCTGTAGGCAGGGCTCTGGGAAGGGAACGAGTGTTCTCTACATCAACAGGGTGCTTTCATAGACTGGGTAGGAGCCTCGCCTGCGACACTCTAGAGCTAAAAGGAAACTTGACGTGAGTCCTCTCCTCAAGGTAAAGCCTAGAAGAGCCCTGCCGAAGTGGAAGCTTGGAGAGGAGTTCTTGAGGCATTAGTTTCAGGTCTGTTTTCTTTTAAGGTTAGTAAGCTTTTCAAGGCCCTGAGGACCTCGCCTGGGCACCCTATTCCCTGCAAGAACACCCAGTACCGGCAGGCTCCACTGGGCTACTAAGAAACATCCAGGCCCGGAAACTTTTCCCATTCACTCTTTGTATTTTGTGTGTAGGCCAACACACTACACTCTTCCTTGGAAGAGCTAGATTTCCTCAGCTCTCCAACAGCTCCAGGAAATGTGTTCTCTCACGTCCTACAAGTCATGCAAATCTGCCTCATTGCCCTAGGCTGACCGGCACTGAGAAACCAAAACTGCTTCACATTCCTTCTACAAAGGCATACCTTAACTCCTCATCCTTACAGTAGAAAGTCGGCTTGCGTTTCTGCTGTAACCACAGCACAGTTCTTCCTCTTACACTCCAGGGTTTTAGAAGAAGCTAAGCCCGATAGCCTACCCAGAGCGATCCCTGGGGGAGGCGGTTGGCTACACGCAGAATTACGTGCCAAATAAACTTTATTCAAGGAAGGGACCGGTGTGTAGCTAGAGTGTATATTTACTTGGTAGAAATCACAAGGACGTAGGCTGCATGTTCGCTGGAAATGGGGAACTTATGGCACAAGCCTTGCTTACCCATTTTGAATGCTCCATTCAAGCTGCCTTGAAGCTGCCTAAATAACAATTTTAGGACGGGTCTCTAGTCTCTGTAGGCAAGGCTCTGGGAAGGGAACGAGTGTTCTCTACATCAACAGGGTGCTTTCATAGCCTGGGTGGGAGCCTCTCCTCAGACGCTCTACAGCTAAAAGGAAACTTGACGTGAGTCCTTTCCTCAAGGTAAAGCCTAGAATAGCCCTGCCGAAGTGGAAGCTTGGAGCGGAGTCCTTGAGGCATTAGTTTCAGGTCTGTTTCCTTTTAAGGTTAGTAAGCTTTTCAGGACACCGAGGACCTCGCCTGGGCACCTTATTCCCTGGAAGACCACCGAGTACCGGCAGTCTCCACTGGGCTACTAAGAAACATCCAGGCCCGGACACCTTTCCCAGTCACTCTGTGTATTTTGTGTGTAGGCCAACACACTGCACTCTTCCTTGGAAGAGCTAGATTTCCTCAGCTCTCCAACAGCCCCAGGAAATGTGTTCTCTCACGTCCTACATATCATGCAAATCTGCCTCATTGCCCTAGGCTGAGCAGCTCTGAGAAACCAAAACTGCTTCGCATTCCTTCTACAAAGTCATACCTTAAGACCCCATCCTTACAGGAGAAAGTCAGCTTGCGTTTCTGCTGTAACCAAAGCACAGATCTTCCTCTTACACTGCAGGGTTTTAGAAGAAGCTAAGCCAGATAGCCTACCTAGAGCGCTCCTTGGGGGAGGCTGTTGGCTACACGCAGAACTCCGTGCCAAATAAACTTTATTCAAGGAAGGGACCAGTGTTTAGCTAGAGTGTATATTTACTTGGTAGAAATCACAAGTAGGTAGGCCGCGTGTTCGCTGGAAACGGTGACCTTATGGCACAAGCCTTGCTTTCCCATTTTGAATGCTCCATGCATGCTGCCTTGAAGTTACCTAAATAACAGTTTTAGGACGAGTCTTTAGTCATTGTAGGCAGGGCTCTGGGAAGGGAACGAGTGTTCTCTGCATCAACAGGGTGCTTTCATAGCCTGGGTGGGAGCCTCTCCTCAGACGCCCTAGAGATAAAGGAAACTTGACGTGAGTTCTTTCCTCCAGGTAAAGCCTTGACTAGCCCTGCCGAAGCTGAGCTTGAAGCAGTTTCCTTGTGGCATTTGTTTTAGGTCTGTTTTCTTTTAAGGTTAGTAAGCTTGTCAAGACACCGAGGACCTCTCGTGGGCACCCTATTCCCTGCAAGAGCACCGAGTACCAGCAGGCTCCACTGGGCTACTAAGAAACATCCAGGCCCGGAAACGTTTCCCAGTCACTGTGTATTTTGTGTGTAGGGCAACACACTGCACTCTTCCTTGGAAGAGCTAGATTTCCTCAGCTCTCCAACAACTCCAGGCAATGTGTTCTCTCAATTCCTATATGTCATGCAAATCTCCCTCATTGCCCTAGGCTGAGCAGCACTGAGAAACCAAAACTGCAACGCATTCCTTCTTTAAAGTCAAACCTTAAGACCCCATCCTTACAGGAGAAAGTCGGCTTGCTTTCCTGCTGTAACCAAAGCACAGTTCTTCCTCTTACACTCCAGGGTTTTAGAAGAAGCAGAGCCCGATAGCCTACCCAGAGCGCTCCCAAGGGGAGGCGGTTGGCTACACGCAGAATTCCGTGCCAAATAAACTTTATTCAAGGAAGGGACCAGTGTGTAGCTAGAGTGTATATTTACTTGGTAGAAATCACAAGGAGGTAGGGGGCATGTTCGCTGGAAACGGGGAACTTATGGCACAAGCCTTGCTTACCACTTTTGAATGCTCCATTCAAGCTGCCTAGAAGCTACCTAAATTACAATTTTAGGACGGGTCTCTAGTGTCTGTAGGCAGGGCTCTGGGAAGGGAACGAGTGTTCTCTACATCAACAGGGTGCTTTCATAGACTGGGTAGGAGCCTCGCCTGCGACACTCTAGAGCTAAAAGGAAACTTGACGTGAGTCCTCTCCTCAAGGTAAAGCCTAGAATAGCCCTGCCGAAGTGGAAGCTTGGAGAGGAGTTCTTGAGGCATTAGTTTCAGATCTGTTTTCTTTTAAGGTTAGTAAGCTTTTCAAGGCCCTGAGGACCTCGCCTGGGCACCCTATTCCCTGCAAGAACACCCAGTACCGGCAGGCTCCACTGGGCTACTAAGAAACATCCAGGCCCGGAAACGTTTCCCAGTCACTGTGTATTTTGTGTGTAGGGCAACACACTGCACTCTTCCTTGGAAGAGCTAGATTTCCTCAGCTCTCCAACAACTCCAGGAAATGTGTTCTCTCAATTCCTATATGTCATGCAAATCTCCCTCATTGCCCTAGGCTGAGCAGCACTGAGAAACCAAAACTGCAACGCATTCCTTCTTTAAAGTCAAACCTTAAGACCCCATTCTTACAGGAGAAAGTCGGCTTGCTTTCCTGCTGTAACCAAAGCACAGTTCTTCCTCTTACACTCCACGGTTTTAGAAGAAGCAGAGCCCGATAGCCTACCCAGAGCGCTCCCAAGGGGAGGCGGTTGGCTACACGCAGAATTCCGTGCCAAATAAACTTTATTCAAGGAAGGGACCAGTGTGTAGCTAGAGTGTATATTTACTTGGTAGAAATCACAAGGAGGTAGGCTGCATGTTCGCTGGAACCGGGGAACTTATGGCACAAGCCTTGCTTACCACTTTTGAATGCTCCATTCAAGCTGCCTTGAAGCTACCTAAATTACAATTTTAGGACGGGTCTCTAGTGTCTGTAGGCAGGGCTCTGGGAAGGGAACAAGTGTTCTCTACATCAACAGGGTGCTTTCATAGACTGGGTAGGAGCCTCGCCTGCGACACTCTAGAGCTAAAAGGAAACTTGACGTGAGTCCTCTCCTCAAGGTAAAGCCTAGAATAGCCCTGCCGAAGTGGAAGCTTGGAGAGGAGTTCTTGAGGCATTAGTTTCAGGTCTGTTTTCTTTTAAGGTTAGTAAGCTTTTCAAGGCCCTGAGGACCTCGCCTGGGCACCCTATTCCCTGCAAGAACACCCAGTACCGGCAGGCTCCACTGGGCTACTAAGAAACATCCAGGCCCGGAAACTTTTCCCATTGACTCTTTGTATTTTGTGTGTAGGCCAACACACTACACTCTTCCTTGGAAGAGCTAGATTTCCTCAGCTCTCCAACAGCTCCAGGAAATGTGTTCTCTCACGTCCTACATATCATGCAAATCTGCCTCATTGCCCTAGGCTGACCGGCACTGAGAAACCAAAACTGCTTCACATTCCTTCTACAAAGTCATACCTTAACACCCCATCCTTACAGTAGAAAGTCGGCTTGCGTTTCTGCTGTAACCACAGCACAGTTCTTCCTCTTACACTCCAGGGTTTTAGAAGAAGCTAAGCCCGATAGCCTACCCAGAGCGATCCCTGGGGGAGGCGGTTGGCTACACGCAGAATTACGTGCCAAATAAACTTTATTCAAGGAAGGGACCAGTGTGTAGCTAGAGTGTATATTTACTTGGTAGAAATCACAAGGAGGTAGGCTGCATATTCGCTGGAAACGGGGAACGTATGGCACAAGCCTTGCTTACCACTTTTGAATGCTCCATTCAAGCTGCCTTGACGCTGCCTAAATAACAATTTTAGGACGGGTCTCTAGTCTCTGTAGGCAAGGCTCTGGGAAGGGAACGAGTGTTCTCTACATCAACAGGGTGCTTTCATAGCCTGGGTGGGAGCCTCTCCTCAGACGCTCTACAGCTAAAAGGAAACTTGACGTGAGTCCTTTCCTCAAGGTAAAGCCTAGAATAGCCCTGCCGAAGTGGAAGCTTGGAGCGGAGTCCTTGAGGCATTAGTTTCAGGTCTGTTTCCTTTTAAGGTTAGTAAGCTTTTCAGGACACCGAGGACCTCGCCTGGGCACCTTATTCCCTGGAAGACCACCGAGTACCGGCAGTCTCCACTGGGCTACTAAGAAACATCCAGGCCCGGACACATTTCCCAGTCACTCTGTGTATTTTGTGTGTAGGCCAACACACTGCACTCTTCCTTGGAAGAGCTAGATTTCCTCAGCTCTCCAACAGCCCCAGGAAATGTGTTCTCTCACGTCCTACATATCATGCAAATCTGCCTCATTGCCCTAGGCTGAGCAGCTCTGAGAAACCAAAACTGCTTCGCATTCCTTCTACAAAGTCATACCTTAAGACCCCATCCTTACAGGAGAAAGTGAGCTTGCGTTTCTGCTGTAACCAAAGCACAGATCTTCCTCTTACACTGCAGGGTTTTAGAAGAAGCTAAGCCAGATAGCCTACCTAGAGCGCTCCTTGGGGGAGGCTGTTGGCTACACGCAGAACTCCGTGCCAAATAAACTTTATTCAAGGAAGGGACCAGTGTGTAGCTAGAGTGTATATTTACTTGGTAGAAATCACAAGTAGGTAGGCCGCGTGTTCGCTGGAAACGGTGACCTTATGGCACAAGCCTTGCTTTCCCATTTTGAATGCTCCATGCATGCTGCCTTGAAGTTACCTAAATAACAGTTTTAGGACGAGTCTTTAGTCATTGTAGGCAGGGCTCTGGGAAGGGAACGAGTGTTCTCTGCATCAACAGGGTGCTTTCATAGCCTGGGTGGGAGCCTCTCCTCAGACGCCCTAGAGATAAAGGAAACTTGACGTGAGTTCTTTCCTCCAGGTAAAGCCTTGACTAGCCCTGCCGAAGCTGAGCTTGAAGCAGTTTCCTTGTGGCATTTGTTTTAGGTCTGTTTTCTTTTAAGGTTAGTAAGCTTGTCAAGACACCGAGGACCTCTCGTGGGCACCCTATTCCCTGCAAGAGCACCGAGTACCAGCAGGCTCCACTGGGCTACTAAGAAACATCCAGGCCCGGAAACGTTTCCCAGTCACTGTGTATTTTGTGTGTAGGGCAACACACTGCACTCTTCCTTGGAAGAGCTAGATTTCCTCAGCTCTCCAACAACTCCAGGCAATGTGTTCTCTCAATTCCTATATGTCATGCAAATCTCCCTCATTGCCCTAGGCTGAGCAGCACTGAGAAACCAAAACTGCAACGCATTCCTTCTTTAAAGTCAAACCTTAAGACCCCATCCTTACAGGAGAAAGTCGGCTTGCTTTCCTGCTGTAACCAAAGCACAGTTCTTCCTCTTACACTCCAGGGTTTTAGAAGAAGCAGAGCCCGATAGCCTACCCAGAGCGCTCCCAAGGGGAGGCGGTTGGCTACACGCAGAATTCCGTGCCAAATAAACTTTATTCAAGGAAGGGACCAGTGTGTAGCTAGAGTGTATATTTACTTGGTAGAAATCACAAGGAGGTAGGCTGCATGTTCGCTGGAAACGGGGAACTTATGGCACAAGCCTTGCTTACCACTTTTCAATGCTCCATTCAAGCTGCCTTGAAGCTACCTAAATTACAATTTTAGGACGGGTCTCTAGTGTCTGTAGGCAGGGCTCTGGGAAGGGAACGAGTGTTCTCTACATCAACAGGGTGCTTTCATAGACTGGGTAGGAGCCTCGCCTGCGACACTCTAGAGCTAAAAGGAAACTTGACGTGAGTCCTCTCCTCAAGGTAAAGCCTAGAATAGCCCTGCCGAAGTGGAAGCTTGGAGAGGAGTTCTTGAGGCATTAGTTTCAGGTCTGTTTTCTTTTAAGGTTAGTAAGCTTTTCAAGGCCCTGAGGACCTCGCCTGGGCACCCTATTCCCTGCAAGAACACCCAGTACCGGCAGGCTCCACTGGGCTACTAAGAAACATCCAGGCCCGGAAACTTTTCCCATTCACTCTTTGTATTTTGTGTGTAGGCCAACACACTACACTCTTCCTTGGAAGAGCTAGATTTCCTCAGCTCTCCAACAGCTCCAGGAAATGTGTTCTCTCACGTCCTACATATCATGCAAATCTGCCTCATTGCCCTAGGCTGACCGGCACTGAGAAACCAAAACTGCTTCACATTCCTTCTACAAAGTCCTACCTTAACACCTCATCCTTACAGTAGAAAGTCGGCTTGCGTTTCTGCTGTAACCACAGCACAGTTCTTCCTCTTACACTCCAGGGTTTTAGAAGAAGCTAAGCCCGATAGCCTACCCAGAGCGATCCCTGGGGGAGGCGGTTGGCTACACGCAGAATTACGTGCCAAATAAACTTTATTCAAGGAAGGGACCAGTGTGTAGCTAGAGTGTATATTTACTTGGTAGAAATCACAAGGACGTAGGCTGCATGTTCGCTGGAAACGGGGAACTTATGGCACAAGCCTTGCTTACCACTTTTGAATGCTCCATGCATGCTGCCTTGAAGTTACCTAAATAACAGTTTTAGGACGAGTCTTTAGTCATTGTAGGCAGGGCTCTGGGAAGGGAACGAGTGTTCTCTACATCAACAGGGTGCTTTCATAGCCTGGGTGGGAGCCTCTCCTCAGACGCCCTAGAGATAAAGGAAACTTGACGTGAGTTCTTTCCTCCAGGTAAAGCCTTGACTAGCCCTGCCGAAGCTGAGCTTGAAGCAGTTTCCTTGTGGCATTTGTTTTAGGTCTGTTTTCTTTTAAGGTTAGTAAGCTTGTCAAGACACCGAGGACCTCTCGTGGGCATCCTATTCCCTGCAAGAGCACCGAGTACCAGCAGGCTCCACTGGGCTACTAAGAAACATCCAGGCCCGGAAACGTTTCCCAGTCACTGTGTATTTTGTGTGTAGGGCAACACACTGCACTCTTCCTTGGAAGAGCTAGATTTCCTCAGCTCTCCAACAACTCCAGGAAATGTGTTCTCTCAATTCCTATATGTCATGCAAATCTCCCTCATTGCCCTAGGCTGAGCAGCACTGAGAAACCAAAACTGCAACGCATTCCTTCTTTAAAGTCAAACCTTAAGACCCCATCCTTACAGGAGAAAGTCGGCTTGCTTTCCTGCTGTAACCAAAGCACAGTTCTTCCTCTTACACTCCAGGGTTTTAGAAGAAGCAGAGCCCGATAGCCTACCCAGAGCGCTCCCAAGGGGAGGCGGTTGGCTACACGCAGAATTCCGTGCCAAATAAACTTTATTCAAGGAAGGGACCAGTGTGTAGCTAGAGTGTATATTTACTTGGTAGAAATCACAAGGAGGTAGGCTGCATGTTCGCTGGAAACGGGGAACGTATGGCACAAGCCTTGCTTACCACTTTTGAATGCTCCATTCAAGCTGCCTTGAAGCTACCTAAATTACAATTTTAGGACGGGTCTCTAGTGTCTGTAGGCAGGGCTCTGGGAAGGGAACGAGTGTTCTCTACATCAACAGGGTGCTTTCATAGACTGGGTAGGAGCCTCGCCTCAGACACTCTAGAGCTAAAAGGAAACTTGACGTGAGTCCTCTCCTCAAGGTAAAGCCTAGAATAGCCCTGCCGAAGTGGAAGCTTGGAGCGGAGTTCTTGAGGCATTAGTTTCAGGTCTGTTTTCTTTTAAGGTTAGTAAGCTTTTCAAGGCCCTGAGGACCTCGCCTGGGCACCCTATTCCCTGCAAGAACACCCAGTACCGGCAGGCTCCACTGGGCTACTAAGAAACATCCAGGCCCGGACAATTTTCCCATTCACTCTTTGTATTTTGTGTGTAGGCCAACACACTACACTCTTCCTTGGAAGAGCTAGATTTCCTCAGCTCTCCAACAGCTCCAGGAAATGTGTTCTCTCACGTCCTACATATCATGCAAATCTGCCTCATTGCCCTAGGCAGACCGGCACTGAGAAACCAAAACTGCTTCACATTCCTTCTACAAAGTCATACCTTAACACCCCATCCTTACAGGAGAAAGTCAGCTTGCGTTTCTGCTGTAACCAAAGCACAGATCTTCCTCTTACACTGCAGGGTTTTAGAAGAAGCTAAGCCAGATAGCCTACCTAGAGCGCTCCTTGGGGGAGGCTGTTGGCTACACGCAGAACTCTGTGCCAAATAAACTTTATTCAAGGAAGGGACCAGTGTGTAGCTAGAGTGTATATTTACTTGGTAGAAATCACAAGTAGGTAGGCCGCGTGTTCGCTGGAAACGGTGACCTTATGGCACAAGCCTTGCTTTCCCATTTTGAATGCTCCATGCATGCTGCCTTGAAGTTACCTAAATAACAGTTTTAGGACGAGTCTTTAGTCATTGTAGGCAGGGCTCTGGGAAGGGAACGAGTGTTCTCTGCATCAACAGGGTGCTTTCATAGCCTGGGTGGGAGCCTCTCCTCAGACGCCATAGAGATAAAGGAAACTTGACGTGAGTTCTTTCCTCCAGGTAAAGCCTTGAATAGCCCTGCCGAAGCTGAGCTTGAAGCAGTTTCCTTGTGGCATTTGTTTTAGGTCTGTTTTCTTTTAAGGTTAGTAAGCTTGTCAAGACACCGAGGACCTCTCGTGGGCACCCTATTCCCTGCAAGAGCACCGAGTACCAGGAGGCTCCACTGGGCTACTAAGAAACATCCAGGCCCGGAAACGTTTCCCAGTCACTGTGTATTTTGTGTGTAGGGCAACACACTGCACTCTTCCTTGGAAGAGCTAGATTTCCTCAGCTCTCCAACAACTCCAGGCAATGTGTTCTCTCAATTCCTATATGTCATGCAAATCTCCCTCATTGCCCTAGGCTGAGCAGCACTGAGAAACCAAAACTGCAACGCATTCCTTCTTTAAAGTCAAACCTTAAGACCCCTTCCTTACAGGAGAAAGTCGGCTTGCTTTCCTGCTGTAACCAAAGCACAGTTCTTCCTCTTACACTCCAGGGTTTTAGAAGAAGCAGAGCCCGATAGCCTACCCAGAGCGCTCCCAAGGTGAGGCGGTTGGCTACACGCAGAATTCCGTGCCAAATAAACTTTATTCAAGGAAGGGACCAGTGTGTAGCTAGAGTGTATATTTACTTGGTAGAAATCACAAGGAGGTAGGCTGCATGTTCGCTGGAAACGGGGAACTTATGGCACAAGCCGTGCTTACCACTTTTGAATGCTCCATTCAAGCTGCCTTGAAGCTACCTAAATTACAATTTTAGGACGGGTCTCTAGTGTCTGTAGGCAGGGCTCTGGGAAGGGAACGAGTGTTCTCTACATCAACAGGGTGCTTTCATAGACTGGGTAGGAGCCTCGCCTGCGACACTCTAGAGCTAAAAGGAAACGACGTGAGTCCTCTCCTCAAGGTAAAGCCTAGAATAGCCCTGCCGAAGTGGAAGCTTGGAGAGGAGTTCTTGAGGCATTAGTTTCAGGTCTGTTTTCTTTTAAGGTTAGTAAGCTTTTCAAGGCCCTGAGGACCTCGCCTGGGCACCCTATTCCCTGCAAGAACACCCAGTACCGGCAGGCTCCACTGGGCTACTAAGAAACATCCAGGCCCGGAAACTTTTCCCATTCGCTCTTTGTATTTTGTGTGTAGGCCAACACACTACACTCTTCCTTGGAAGAGCTAGATTTCCTCAGCTCTCCAACAGCTCCAGGAAATGTGTTCTCTCAGGTCCTACATATCATGCAAATCTGCCTCATTGCCCTAGGCTGACCGGCACTGAGAAACCAAAACTGCTTCACATTCCTTCTACAAAGTCATACCTTAACACCCCATCCTTACAGTAGAAAGTCGGCTTGCGTTTCTGCTGTAACCACAGTACAGTTCTTCCTCTTACACTCCAGGGTTTTAGAAGAAGCCAAGCCCGATAGCCTACCCAGAGCGATCCCTGGGGGAGGCGGTTGGCTACACGCAGAATTACGTGCCAAATAAACTTTATTCAAGGAAGGGACCAGTGTGTAGCTAGAGTGTATATTTACTTGGTAGAAATCACAAGGAGGTAGGCTGCATGTTCGCTGGAAACGGGGAACTTATGGCACAAGCCTTGCTTACCCATTTTGAATGCTCCATTCAAGCTGCCTTGAAGCTGCCTAAATAACAATTTTAGGACGGGTCTCTAGTCTCTGTAGGCAAGGCTCTGGGAAGGGAACGAGTGTTCTCTACATCAACAGGGTGCTTTCATAGACTGGGTAGGAGCCTCGCCTGAGACACTCTAGAGCTAAAAGGAAACTTGACGTGAGTCCTCTCCTCAAGGTAAAGCCTAGAATAGCCCTGCCGAAGTGGAAGCTTGGAGCGGAGTTCTTGAGGCATTAGTTTCAGGTCTGTTTTCTTTTAAGGTTAGTAAGCTTTTCAAGGCCCTGAGGACCTCGCCTGGGCACCCTATTCCCTGCAAGAACACCCAGTACCGGCAGGCTCCACTGGGCTACTAAGAAACATCCAGGCCCGGAAACTTTTCCCATTCACTCTTTGTATTTTGTGTGTAGGCCAACACACTACACTCTTCCTTGGAAGAGCTAGATTTCCTCAGCTCTCCAACAGCTCCAGGAAATGTGTTCTCTCACGTCCTACATATCATGCAAATCTGCCTCATTGCCCTAGGCAGACCGGCACTGAGAAACCAAAACTGCTTCACATTCCTTCTACAAAGTCATACCTTAACACCCCATCCTTACAGGAGAAAGTGAGCTTGCGTTTCTGCTGTAACCAAAGCACAGATCTTCCTCTTACACTGCAGGGTTTTAGAAGAAGCTAAGCCAGATAGCCTACCTAGAGCGCTCCTTGGGGGAGGCTGTTGGCTACACGCAGAACTCCGTGCCAAATAAACTTTATTCAAGGAAGGGACCAGTGTGTAGCTAGAGTGTATATTTACTTGGTAGAAATCACAAGTAGGTAGGCCGCGTGTTCGCTGGAAACGGTGACCTTATGGCACAAGCCTTGCTTTCCCATTTTGAATGCTCCATGCATGCTGCCTTGAAGTTACCTAAATAACAGTTTTAGGACGAGTCTTTAGTCATTGTATGCAGGGCTCTGGGAAGGGAACGAGTGTTCTCTGCATCAACAGGGTGCTTTCATAGCCTGGGTGGGAGCCTCTCCTCAGACGCCCTAGAGATAAAGGAAACTTGACGTGAGTTCTTTCCTCCAGGTAAAGCCTTGAATAGCCCTGCCGAAGCTGAGCTTGAAGCAGTTTCCTTGTGGCATTTGTTTTAGGTCTGTTTTCTTTTAAGGTTAGTAAGCTTGTCAAGACACCGAGGACCTCTCGTGGGCACCCTATTCCCTGCAAGAGCACCGAGTACCAGCAGGCTCCACTGGGCTACTAAGAAACATCCAGGCCCGGAAACTTTTCCCATTCACTCTTTGTATTTTGTGTGTAGGCCAACACACTACACTCTTCCTTGGAAGAGCTAGATTTCCTCAGCTCTCCAACAGCTCCAGGAAATGTGTTCTCTCACGTCCTACATATCATGCAAATCTGCCTCATTGCCCTAGGCTGACCGGCACTGAGAAACCAAAACTGCTTCACATTCCTTCTACAAAGTCCTACCTTAACACCTCATCCTTACAGTAGAAAGTCGGCTTGCGTTTCTGCTGTAACCACAGCACAGTTCTTCCTCTTACACTCCAGGGTTTTAGAAGAAGCTAAGCCCGATAGCCTACCCAGAGCGATCCCTGGGGGAGGCGGTTGGCTACACGCAGAATTACGTGCCAAATAAACTTTATTCAAGGAAGGGACCAGTGTGTAGCTAGAGTGTATATTTACTTGGTAGAAATCACAAGGACGTAGGCTGCATGTTCGCTGGAAACGGGGAACTTATGGCACAAGCCTTGCTTACCACTTTTGAATGCTCCATGCATGCTGCCTTGAAGTTACCTAAATAACAGTTTTAGGACGAGTCTTTAGTCATTGTAGGCAGGGCTCTGGGAAGGGAACGAGTGTTCTCTACATCAACAGGGTGCTTTCATAGCCTGGGTGGGAGCCTCTCCTCAGACGCCCTAGAGATAAAGGAAACTTGACGTGAGTTCTTTCCTCCAGGTAAAGCCTTGACTAGCCCTGCCGAAGCTGAGCTTGAAGCAGTTTCCTTGTGGCATTTGTTTTAGGTCTGTTTTCTTTTAAGGTTAGTAAGCTTGTCAAGACACCGAGGACCTCTCGTGGGCATCCTATTCCCTGCAAGAGCACCGAGTACCAGCAGGCTCCACTGGGCTACTAAGAAACATCCAGGCCCGGAAACGTTTCCCAGTCACTGTGTATTTTGTGTGTAGGGCAACACACTGCACTCTTCCTTGGAAGAGCTAGATTTCCTCAGCTCTCCAACAACTCCAGGAAATGTGTTCTCTCAATTCCTATATGTCATGCAAATCTCCCTCATTGCCCTAGGCTGAGCAGCACTGAGAAACCAAAACTGCAACGCATTCCTTCTTTAAAGTCAAACCTTAAGACCCCATCCTTACAGGAGAAAGTCGGCTTGCTTTCCTGCTGTAACCAAAGCACAGTTCTTCCTCTTACACTCCAGGGTTTTAGAAGAAGCAGAGCCCGATAGCCTACCCAGAGCGCTCCCAAGGGGAGGCGGTTGGCTACACGCAGAATTCCGTGCCAAATAAACTTTATTCAAGGAAGGGACCAGTGTGTAGCTAGAGTGTATATTTACTTGGTAGAAATCACAAGGAGGTAGGCTGCATGTTCGCTGGAAACGGGGAACGTATGGCACAAGCCTTGCTTACCACTTTTGAATGCTCCATTCAAGCTGCCTTGAAGCTACCTAAATTACAATTTTAGGACGGGTCTCTAGTGTCTGTAGGCAGGGCTCTGGGAAGGGAACGAGTGTTCTCTACATCAACAGGGTGCTTTCATAGACTGGGTAGGAGCCTCGTTTCAGACACTCTAGAGCTAAAAGGAAACTTGACGTGAGTCCTCTCCTCAAGGTAAAGCCTAGAATAGCCCTGCCGAAGTGGAAGCTTGGAGCGGAGTTCTTGAGGCATTAGTTTCAGGTCTGTTTTCTTTTAAGGTTAGTAAGCTTTTCAAGGCCCTGAGGACCTCGCCTGGGCACCCTATTCCCTGCAAGAACACCCAGTACCGGCAGGCTCCACTGGGCTACTAAGAAACATCCAGGCCCGGACAATTTTCCCATTCACTCTTTGTATTTTGTGTGTAGGCCAACACACTACACTCTTCCTTGGAAGAGCTAGATTTCCTCAGCTCTCCAACAGCTCCAGGAAATGTGTTCTCTCACGTCCTACATATCATGCAAATCTGCCTCATTGCCCTAGGCAGACCGGCACTGAGAAACCAAAACTGCTTCACATTCCTTCTACAAAGTCATACCTTAACACCCCATCCTTACAGGAGAAAGTCAGCTTGCGTTTCTGCTGTAACCAAAGCACAGATCTTCCTCTTACACTGCAGGGTTTTAGAAGAAGCTAAGCCAGATAGCCTACCTAGAGCGCTCCTTGGGGGAGGCTGTTGGCTACACGCAGAACTCCGTGCCAAATAAACTTTATTCAAGGAAGGGACCAGTGTGTAGCTAGAGTGTATATTTACTTGGTAGAAATCACAAGTAGGTAGGCCGCGTGTTCGCTGGAAACGGTGACCTTATGGCACAAGCCTTGCTTTCCCATTTTGAATGCTCCATGCATGCTGCCTTGAAGTTACCTAAATAACAGTTTTAGGACGAGTCTTTAGTCATTGTAGGCAGGGCTCTGGGAAGGGAACGAGTGTTCTCTGCATCAACAGGGTGCTTTCATAGCCTGGGTGGGAGCCTCTCCTCAGACGCCATAGAGATAAAGGAAACTTGACGTGAGTTCTTTCCTCCAGGTAAAGCCTTGAATAGCCCTGCCGAAGCTGAGCTTGAAGCAGTTTCCTTGTGGCATTTGTTTTAGGTCTGTTTTCTTTTAAGGTTAGTAAGCTTGTCAAGACACCGAGGACCTCTCGTGGGCACCCTATTCCCTGCAAGAGCACCGAGTACCAGCAGGCTCCACTGGGCTACTAAGAAACATCCAGGCCCGGAAACGTTTCCCAGTCACTGTGTATTTTGTGTGTAGGGCAACACACTGCACTCTTCCTTGGAAGAGCTAGATTTCCTCAGCTCTCCAACAACTCCAGGCAATGTGTTCTCTCAATTCCTATATGTCATGCAAATCTCCCTCATTGCCCTAGGCTGAGCAGCACTGAGAAACCAAAACTGCAACGCATTCCTTCTTTAAAGTCAAACCTTAAGACCCCTTCCTTACAGGAGAAAGTCGGCTTGCTTTCCTGCTGTAACCAAAGCACAGTTCTTCCTCTTACACTCCAGGGTTTTAGAAGAAGCAGAGCCCGATAGCCTACCCAGAGCGCTCCCAAGGTGAGGCGGTTGGCTACACGCAGAATTCCGTGCCAAATAAACTTTATTCAAGGAAGGGACCAGTGTGTAGCTAGAGTGTATATTTACTTGGTAGAAATCACAAGGAGGTAGGCTGCATGTTCGCTGGAAACGGGGAACTTATGGCACAAGCCGTGCTTACCACTTTTGAATGCTCCATTCAAGCTGCCTTGAAGCTACCTAAATTACAATTTTAGGACGGGTCTCTAGTGTCTGTAGGCAGGGCTCTGGGAAGGGAACGAGTGTTCTCTACATCAACAGGGTGCTTTCATAGACTGGGTAGGAGCCTCGCCTGCGACACTCTAGAGCTAAAAGGAAACGACGTGAGTCCTCTCCTCAAGGTAAAGCCTAGAATAGCCCTGCCGAAGTGGAAGCTTGGAGAGGAGTTCTTGAGGCATTAGTTTCAGGTCTGTTTTCTTTTAAGGTTAGTAAGCTTTTCAAGGCCCTGAGGACCTCGCCTGGGCACCCTATTCCCTGCAAGAACACCCAGTACCGGCAGGCTCCACTGGGCTACTAAGAAACATCCAGGCCCGGAAACTTTTCCCATTCGCTCTTTGTATTTTGTGTGTAGGCCAACACACTACACTCTTCCTTGGAAGAGCTAGATTTCCTCAGCTCTCCAACAGCTCCAGGAAATGTGTTCTCTCAGGTCCTACATATCATGCAAATCTGCCTCATTGCCCTAGGCTGACCGGCACTGAGAAACCAAAACTGCTTCACATTCCTTCTACAAAGTCATACCTTAACACCCCATCCTTACAGTAGAAAGTCGGCTTGCGTTTCTGCTGTAACCACAGTACAGTTCTTCCTCTTACACTCCAGGGTTTTAGAAGAAGCCAAGCCCGATAGCCTACCCAGAGCGATCCCTGGGGGAGGCGGTTGGCTACACGCAGAATTACGTGCCAAATAAACTTTATTCAAGGAAGGGACCAGTGTGTAGCTAGAGTGTATATTTACTTGGTAGAAATCACAAGGAGGTAGGCTGCATGTTCGCTGGAAACGGGGAACTTATGGCACAAGCCTTGCTTACCCATTTTGAATGCTCCATTCAAGCTGCCTTGAAGCTGCCTAAATAACAATTTTAGGACGGGTCTCTAGTCTCTGTAGGCAAGGCTCTGGGAAGGGAACGAGTGTTCTCTACATCAACAGGGTGCTTTCATAGACTGGGTAGGAGCCTCGCCTGAGACACTCTAGAGCTAAAAGGAAACTTGACGTGAGTCCTCTCCTCAAGGTAAAGCCTAGAATAGCCCTGCCGAAGTGGAAGCTTGGAGCGGAGTTCTTGAGGCATTAGTTTCAGGTCTGTTTTCTTTTAAGGTTAGTAAGCTTTTCAAGGCCCTGAGGACCTCGCCTGGGCACCCTATTCCCTGCAAGAACACCCAGTACCGGCAGGCTCCACTGGGCTACTAAGAAACATCCAGGCCCGGAAACTTTTCCCATTCACTCTTTGTATTTTGTGTGTAGGCCAACACACTACACTCTTCCTTGGAAGAGCTAGATTTCCTCAGCTCTCCAACAGCTCCAGGAAATGTGTTCTCTCACGTCCTACATATCATGCAAATCTGCCTCATTGCCCTAGGCAGACCGGCACTGAGAAACCAAAACTGCTTCACATTCCTTCTACAAAGTCATACCTTAACACCCCATCCTTACAGGAGAAAGTGAGCTTGCGTTTCTGCTGTAACCAAAGCACAGATCTTCCTCTTACACTGCAGGGTTTTAGAAGAAGCTAAGCCAGATAGCCTACCTAGAGCGCTCCTTGGGGGAGGCTGTTGGCTACACGCAGAACTCCGTGCCAAATAAACTTTATTCAAGGAAGGGACCAGTGTGTAGCTAGAGTGTATATTTACTTGGTAGAAATCACAAGTAGGTAGGCCGCGTGTTCGCTGGAAACGGTGACCTTATGGCACAAGCCTTGCTTTCCCATTTTGAATGCTCCATGCATGCTGCCTTGAAGTTACCTAAATAACAGTTTTAGGACGAGTCTTTAGTCATTGTATGCAGGGCTCTGGGAAGGGAACGAGTGTTCTCTGCATCAACAGGGTGCTTTCATAGCCTGGGTGGGAGCCTCTCCTCAGACGCCCTAGAGATAAAGGAAACTTGACGTGAGTTCTTTCCTCCAGGTAAAGCCTTGAATAGCCCTGCCGAAGCTGAGCTTGAAGCAGTTTCCTTGTGGCATTTGTTTTAGGTCTGTTTTCTTTTAAGGTTAGTAAGCTTGTCAAGACACCGAGGACCTCTCGTGGGCACCCTATTCCCTGCAAGAGCACCGAGTACCAGCAGGCTCCACTGGGCTACTAAGAAACATCCAGGTCCGGAAACGTTTCCCAGTCACTGTGTATTTTGTGTGTAGGGCAACACACTGCACTCTTCCTTGGAAGAGCTAGATTTCCTCAGCTCTCCAACAACTCCAGGCAATGTGTTCTCTCAATTCCTATATGTCATGCAAATCTCCCTCATTGCCCTAGGCTGAGCAGCACTGAGAAACCAAAACTGCAACGCATTCCTTCTTTAAAGTCAAACCTTAAGACCCCTTCCTTACAGGAGAAAGTCGGCTTGCTTTCCTGCTGTAACCAAAGCACAGTTCTTCCTCTTACACTCCAGGGTTTTAGAAGAAGCAGAGCCCGATAGCCTACCCAGAGCGCTCCCAAGGGGAGGCGGTTGGCTACACGCAGAATTCCGTGCCAAATAAACTTTATTCAAGGAAGGGACCAGTGTGTAGCTAGAGTGTATATTTACTTGGTAGAAATCACAAGGAGGTAGGCTGCATGTTCGCTGGAAACGGGGAACTTATGGCACAAGCCGTGCTTACCACTTTTGAATGCTCCATTCAAGCTGCCTTGAAGCTACCTAAATTACAATTTTAGGACGGGTCTCTAGTGTCTGTAGGCAGGGCTCTGGGAAGGGAACGAGTGTTCTCTACATCAACAGGGTGCTTTCATAGACTGGGTAGGAGCCTCGCCTGCGACACTCTAGAGCTAAAAGGAAACGACGTGAGTCCTCTCCTCAAGGTAAAGCCTAGAATAGCCCTGCCGAAGTGGAAGCTTGGAGAGGAGTTCTTGAGGCATTAGTTTCAGGTCTGTTTTCTTTTAAGGTTAGTAAGCTTTTCAAGGCCCTGAGGACCTCGCCTGGGCACCCTATTCCCTGCAAGAACACCCAGTACCGGCAGGCTCCACTGGGCTACTAAGAAACATCCAGGCCCGGAAACTTTTCCCATTCGCTCTTTGTATTTTGTGTGTAGGCCAACACACTACACTCTTCCTTGGAAGAGCTAGATTTCCTCAGCTCTCCAACAGCTCCAGGAAATGTGTTCTCTCAGGTCCTACATATCATGCAAATCTGCCTCATTGCCCTAGGCTGACCGGCACTGAGAAACCAAAACTGCTTCACATTCCTTCTACAAAGTCATACCTTAACACCCCATCCTTACAGTAGAAAGTCGGCTTGCGTTTCTGCTGTAACCACAGTACAGTTCTTCCTCTTACACTCCAGGGTTTTAGAAGAAGCCAAGCCCGATAGCCTACCCAGAGCGATCCCTGGGGGAGGCGGTTGGCTACACGCAGAATTACGTGCCAAATAAACTTTATTCAAGGAAGGGACCAGTGTGTAGCTAGAGTGTATATTTACTTGGTAGAAATCACAAGGAGGTAGGCTGCATGTTCGCTGGAAACGGGGAACTTATGGCACAAGCCTTGCTTACCCATTTTGAATGCTCCATTCAAGCTGCCTTGAAGCTGCCTAAATAACAATTTTAGGACGGGTCTCTAGTCTCTGTAGGCAAGGCTCTGGGAAGGGAACGAGTGTTCTCTACATCAACAGGGTGCTTTCATAGACTGGGTGGGAGCCTCGCCTGAGACACTCTAGAGCTAAAAGGAAACTTGACGTGAGTCCTCTCCTCAAGGTAAAGCCTAGAATAGCCCTGCCGAAGTGGAAGCTTGGAGCGGAGTTCTTGAGGCATTAGTTTCAGGTCTGTTTTCTTTTAAGGTTAGTAAGCTTTTCAAGGCCCTGAGGACCTCGCCTGGGCACCCTATTCCCTGCAAGAACACCCAGTACCGGCAGGCTCCACTGGGCTACTAAGAAACATCCAGGCCCGGAAACTTTTCCCATTCACTCTTTGTATTTTGTGTGTAGGCCAACACACTACACTCTTCCTTGGAAGAGCTAGATTTCCTCAGCTCTCCAACAGCTCCAGGAAATGTGTTCTCTCACGTCCTACATATCATGCAAATCTGCCTCATTGCCCTAGGCAGACCGGCACTGAGAAACCAAAACTGCTTCGCATTCCTTCTACAAAGTCATACCTTAACACCCCATCCTTACAGGAGAAAGTCAGCTTGCGTTTCTGCTGTAACCAAAGCACAGATCTTCCTCTTACACTGCAGGGTTTTAGAAGAAGCTAAGCCAGATAGCCTACCTAGAGCGCTCCTTGGGGGAGGCTGTTGGCTACACGCAGAACTCCGTGCCAAATAAACTTTATTCAAGGAAGGGACCAGTGTGTAGCTAGAGTGTATATTTACTTGGTAGAAATCACAAGTAGGTAGGCCGCGTGTTCGCTGGAAACGGTGACCTTATGGCACAAGCCTTGCTTTCCCATTTTGAATGCTCCATGCATGCTGCCTTGAAGTTACCTAAATAACAGTTTTAGGACGAGTCTTTAGTCATTGTAGGCAGGGCTCTGGGAAGGGAACGAGTGTTCTCTGCATCAACAGGGTGCTTTCATAGCCTGGGTGGGAGCCTCTCCTCAGACGCCATAGAGATAAAGGAAACTTGACGTGAGTTCTTTCCTCCAGGTAAAGCCTTGACTAGCCCTGCCGAAGCTGAGCTTGAAGCAGTTTCCTTGTGGCATTTGTTTTACGTCTGTTTTCTTTTAAGGTTAGTAAGCTTGTCAAGACACCGAGGACCTCTCGTGGGCACCCTATTCCCTGCAAGAGCACCGAGTACCAGCAGGCTCCACTGGGCTACTAAGAAACATCCAGGCCCGGAAACGTTTCCCAGTCACTGTGTATTTTGTGTGTAGGGCAACACACTGCACTCTTCCTTGGAAGAGCTAGATTTCCTCAGCTCTCCAACAACTCCAGGCAATGTGTTCTCTCAATTCCTATATGTCATGCAAATCTCCCTCATTGCCCTAGGCTGAGCAGCACTGAGAAACCAAAACTGCAACGCATTCCTTCTTTAAAGTCAAACCTTAAGACCCCTTCCTTACAGGAGAAAGTCGGCTTGCTTTCCTGCTGTAACCAAAGCACAGTTCTTCCTCTTACACTCCAGGGTTTTAGAAGAAGCAGAGCCCGATAGCCTACCCAGAGCGCTCCCAAGGGGAGGCGGTTGGCTACACGCAGAATTCCGTGCCAAATAAACTTTATTCAAGGAAGGGACCAGTGTGTAGCTAGAGTGTATATTTACTTGGTAGAAATCACAAGGAGGTAGGCTGCATGTTCGCTGGAAACGGGGAACTTATGGCACAAGCCGTGCTTACCACTTTTGAATGCTCCATTCAAGCTGCCTTGAAGCTACCTAAATTACAATTTTAGGACGGGTCTCTAGTGTCTGTAGGCAGGGCTCTGGGAAGGGAACGAGTGTTCTCTACATCAACAGGGTGCTTTCATAGACTGGGTAGGAGCCTCGCCTGCGACACTCTAGAGCTAAAAGGAAACGACGTGAGTCCTCTCCTCAAGGTAAAGCCTAGAATAGCCCTGCCGAAGTGGAAGCTTGGAGAGGAGTTCTTGAGGCATTAGTTTCAGGTCTGTTTTCTTTTAAGGTTAGTAAGCTTTTCAAGGCCCTGAGGACCTCGCCTGGGCACCCTATTCCCTGCAAGAACACCCAGTACCGGCAGGCTCCACTGGGCTACTAAGAAACATCCAGGCCCGGAAACTTTTCCCATTCGCTCTTTGTATTTTGTGTGTAGGCCAACACACTACACTCTTCCTTGGAAGAGCTAGATTTCCTCAGCTCTCCAACAGCTCCAGGAAATGTGTTCTCTCAGGTCCTACATATCATGCAAATCTGCCTCATTGCCCTAGGCTGACCGGCACTGAGAAACCAAAACTGCTTCACATTCCTTCTACAAAGTCATACCTTAACACCCCATCCTTACAGTAGAAAGTCGGCTTGCGTTTCTGCTGTAACCACAGCACAGTTCTTCCTCTTACACTCCAGGGTTTTAGAAGAAGCCAAGCCCGATAGCCTACCCAGAGCGATCCCTGGGGGAGGCGGTTGGCTACACGCAGAATTACGTGCCAAATAAACTTTATTCAAGGAAGGGACCAGTGTGTAGCTAGAGTGTATATTTACTTGGTAGAAATCACAAGGAGGTAGGCTGCATGTTCGCTGGAAACGGGGAACTTATGGCACAAGCCTTGCTTACCCATTTTGAATGCTCCATTCAAGCTGCCTTGAAGCTGCCTAAATAACAATTTTAGGACGGGTCTCTAGTCTCTGTAGGCAAGGCCCTGGGAAGGGAACGAGTGTTCTCTACATCAACAGGGTGCTTTCATAGCCTGGGTGGGAGCCTCTCCTCAGACGCTCTACAGCTAAAAGGAAACTTGACGTGAGTCCTTTCCTCAAGGTAAAAACCAAGAATAGCCCTGCCGAAGTGGAAGCTTGGAGCGGAGTCCTTGAGGCATTAGTTTCAGGTCTGTTTCCTTTTAAGGTTAGTAAGCTTTTCAGGACACGGAGGACCTCGCCTGGGCACCTTATTCCCTGGAAGACCACCGAGTACCGGCAGTCTCCACTGGGCTACTAAGAAACATCCAGGCCCGGACACCTTTCCCAGTCACTCTGTGTATTTTGTGTGTAGGCCAACACACTGCACTCTTCCTTGGAAGAGCTAGATTTCCTCAGCTCTCCAACAGCCCCAGGAAATGTGTTCTCTCACGTCCTACATATCATGCAAATCTGCCTCATTGCCCTAGGCTGAGCAGCTCTGAGAAACCAAAACTGCTTCGCATTCCTTCTACAAAGTCATACCTTAAGACCCCATCCTTACAGGAGAAAGTCAGCTTGCGTTTCTGCTGTAACCAAAGCACAGATCTTCCTCTTACACTGCAGGGTTTTAGAAGAAGCTAAGCCAGATAGCCTACCTAGAGCGCTCCTTGGGGGAGGCTGTTGGCTACACGCAGAACTCCGTGCCAAATAAACTTTATTCAAGGAAGGGACCAGTGTTTAGCTAGAGTGTATATTTACTTGGTAGAAATCACAAGTAGGTAGGCCGCGTGTTCGCTGGAAACGGTGACCTTATGGCACAAGCCTTGCTTTCCCATTTTGAATGCTCCATGCATGCTGCCTTGAAGTAACCTAAATAACAGTTTTAGGACCAGTCTTTAGTCATTGTAGGCAGGGCTCTGGGAAGGGAACGAGTGTTCTCTGCATCAACAGGGTGCTTTCATAGCCTGGGTGGGAGCCTCTCCTCAGACGCCCTAGAGATAAAGGAAACTTGACGTGAGTTCTTTCCTCCAGGTAAAGCCTTGACTAGCCCTGCCGAAGCTGAGCTTGAAGCAGTTTCCTTGTGGCATTTGTTTTAGGTCTGTTTTCTTTTAAGGTTAGTAAGCTTGTCAAGACACCGAGGACCTCTCGTGGGCACCCTATTCCCTGCAAGAGCACCGAGTACCAGCAGGCTCCACTGGGCTACTAAGAAACATCCAGGCCCGGAAACGTTTCCCAGTCACTGTGTATTTTGTGTGTAGGGCAACACACTGCACTCTTCCTTGGAAGAGCTAGATTTCCTCAGCTCTCCAACAACTCCAGGCAATGTGTTCTCTCAATTCCTATATGTCATGCAAATCTCCCTCATTGCCCTAGGCTGAGCAGCACTGAGAAACCAAAACTGCAACGCATTCCTTCTTTAAAGTCAAACCTTAAGACCCCATCCTTACAGGAGAAAGTCGGCTTGCTTTCCTGCTGTAACTAAAGCACAGTTCTTCCTCTTACACTCCAGGGTTTTAGAAGAAGCAGAGCCCGATAGCCTACCCAGAGCGCTCCCAAGGGGAGGCGGTTGGCTACACGCAGAATTCCGTGCCAAATAAACTTTATTCAAGGAAGGGACCAGTGTGTAGCTAGAGTGTATATTTACTTGGTAGAAATCACAAGGAGGTAGGCTGCATGTTCGCTGGAAACGGGGAACTTATGGCACAAGCCTTGCTTACCACTTTTCAATGCTCCATTCAAGCTGCCTTGAAGCTACCTAAATTACAATTTTAGGACGGGTCTCTAGTGTCTGTAGGCAGGGCTCTGGGAAGGGAACGAGTGTTCTCTACATCAACAGGGTGCTTTCATAGACTGGGTAGGAGCCTCGCCTGAGACACTCTAGAGCTAAAAGGAAACTTGACGTGAGTCCTCTCCTCAAGGTAAAGCCTAGAATAGCCCTGCCGAAGTGGAAGCTTGGAGCGGAGTTCTTGAGGCATTAGTTTCAGGTCTGTTTTCTTTTAAGGTTAGTAAGCTTTTCAAGGCCCTGAGGACCTCGCCTGGGCACCCTATTCCCTGCAAGAACACCCAGTACCGGCAGGCTCCACTGGGCTACTAAGAAACATCCAGGCCCGGAAACTTTTCCCATTCACTCTTTGTATTTTGTGTGTAGGCCAACACACTACACTCTTCCTTGGAAGAGCTAGATTTCCTCAGCTCTCCAACAGCTCCAGGAAATGTGTTCTCTCACGTCCTACATATCATGCAAATCTGCCTCATTGCCCTAGGCTGACCGGCACTGAGAAACCAAAACTGCTTCACATTCCTTCTACAAAGTCATACCTTAACACCTCATCCTTACAGTCGAAAGTCGGCTTGCGTTTCTGCTGTAACCACAGCACAGTTCTTCCTCTTACACTCCAGGGTTTTAGAAGAAGCTAAGCCCGATAGCCTACCCAGAGCGATCCCTGGGGGAGGCGGTTGGCTACACGCAGAATTACGTGCCAAATAAACTTTATTCAAGGAAGGGACCAGTGTGTAGCTAGAGTGTATATTTACTTGGTAGAAATCACAAGGACGTAGGCTGCATGTTCGCTGGAAACGGGGAACTTATGGCACAAGCCTTGCTTACCACTTTTGAATGCTCCATGCATGCTGCCTTGAAGTTACCTAAATAACAGTTTTAGGACGAGTCTTTAGTCATTGTAGGCAGGGCTCTGGGAAGGGAACGAGTGTTCTCTGCATCAACAGGGTGCTTTCATAGCCTGGGTGGGAGCCTCTCCTCAGACGCCCTAGAGATAAAGGAAACTTGACGTGAGTTCTTTCCTCCAGGTAAAGCCTTGACTAGCCCTGCCGAAGCTGAGCTTGAAGCAGTTTCCTTGTGGCATTTGTTTTAGGTCTGTTTTCTTTTAAGGTTAGTAAGCTTGTCAAGACACCGAGGACCTCTCGTGGGCACCCTATTCCCTGCAAGAGCACCGAGTACCAGCAGGCTCCACTGGGCTACTAAGAAACATCCAGGCCCGGAAACGTTTCCCAGTCACTGTGTATTTTGTGTGTAGGGCAACACACTGCACTCTTCCTTGGAAGAGCTAGATTTCCTCAGCTCTCCAACAACTCCAGGAAATGTGTTCTCTCAATTCCTATATGTCATGCAAATCTCCCTCATTGCCCTAGGCTGAGCAGCACTGAGAAACCAAAACTGCAACGCATTCCTTCTTTAAAGTCAAACCTTAAGACCCCATCCTTACAGGAGAAAGTCGGCTTGCTTTCCTGCTGTAACCAAAGCACAGTTCTTCCTCTTACACTCCAGGGTTTTAGAAGAAGCAGAGCCCGATAGCCTACCCAGAGCGCTCCCAAGGGGAGGCGGTTGGCTACACGCAGAATTCCGTGCCAAATAAACTTTATTCAAGGAAGGGACCAGTGTGTAGCTAGAGTGTATATTTACTTGGTAGAAATCACAAGGAGGTAGGCTGCATGTTCGCTGGAAACGGGGAACGTATGGCACAAGCCTTGCTTACCACTTTTGAATGCTCCATTCAAGCTGCCTTGAAGCTACCTAAATTACAATTTTAGGACGGGTCTCTAGTGTCTGTAGGCAGGGCTCTGGGAAGGGAACGAGTGTTCTCTACATTAACAGGGTGCTTTCATAGACTGGGTAGGAGCCTCGCCTGAGACACTCTAGAGCTAAAAGGAAACTTGACGTGAGTCCTCTCCTCAAGGTAAAGCCTAGAATAGCCCTGCCGAAGTGGAAGCTTGGAGCGGAGTTCTTGAGGCATTAGTTTCAGGTCTGTTTTCTTTTAAGGCTAGTAAGCTTTTCAAGGCCCTGAGGACCTCGCCTGGGCACCCTATTCCCTGCAAGAACACCCAGTACCGGCAGGCTCCACTGGGCTACTAAGAAACATCCAGGCCCGGAAACTTTTCCCATTCACTCTTTGTATTTTGTGTGTAGGCCAACACACTACACTCTTCCTTGGAAGAGCTAGATTTCCTCAGCTCTCCAACAGCTCCAGGAAATGTGTTCTCTCACGTCCTACATATCATGCAAATCTGCCTCATTGCCCTAGGCAGACCGGCACTGAGAAACCAAAACTGCTTCACATTCCTTCTACAAAGTCATACCTTAACACCCCATCCTTACAGTCGAAAGTCGGCTTGCGTTTCTGCTGTAACCACAGCACAGTTCTTCCTCTTACACTCCAGGGTTTTAGAAGAAGCTAAGCCCGATAGCCTTCCCAGAGTGATCCCTGGGGGAGGCGGTTGGCTACACGCAGAATTACGTGCCAAATAAACTTTATTTAAGGAAGGGACCAGTGTGTAGCTAGAGTGTATATTTACTTGGTAGAAATCACAAGGAGGTAGGCTGCATGTTCGCTGGAAACGGGGAACTTATGGCACAAGCCTTGCTTACCCATTTTGAATGCTCCATTCAAGCTGCCTTGAAGCTGCCTAAATAACAATTTTAGGACGGGTCTCTAGTCTCTGTAGGCAAGGCTCTGGGAAGGGAACGAGTGTTCTCTACATCAACAGGGTGCTTTCATAGCCTGGGTGGGAGCCTCTCCTCAGACGCTCTACAGCTAAAAGGAAACTTGACGTGAGTCCTTTCCTCAAGGTAAAGCCTAGAATAGCCCTGCCGAAGTGGAAGCTTGGAGCGGAGTCCTTGAGGCATTAGTTTCAGGTCTGTTTCCTTTTAAGGTTAGTAAGCTTTTCAGGACACCGAGGACCTCGCCTGGGCACCTTATTCCCTGGAAGACCACCGAGTACCGGCAGTCTCCACTGGGCTACTAAGAAACATCCAGGCCCGGACACCTTTCCCAGTCACTCTGTGTATTTTGTGTGTAGGCCAACACACTGCACTCTTCCTTGGAAGAGCTAGATTTCCTCAGCTCTCCAACAGCCCCAGGAAATGTGTTCTCTCACGTCCTACATATCATGCAAATCTGCCTCATTGCCCTAGGCTGAGCAGCTCTGAGAAACCAAAACTGCTTCGCATTCCTTCTACAAAGTCATACCTTAAGACCCCATCCTTACAGGAGAAAGTCAGCTTGCGTTTCTGCTGTAACCAAAGCACAGATCTTCCTCTTACACTGCAGGGTTTTAGAAGAAGCTAAGCCAGATAGCCTACCTAGAGCGCTCCTTGGGGGAGGCTGTTGGCTACACGCAGAACTCCGTGCCAAATAAACTTTATTCAAGGAAGGGACCAGTGTTTAGCTAGAGTGTATATTTACTTGGTAGAAATCACAAGTAGGTAGGCCGCGTGTTCGCTGGAAACGGTGACCTTATGGCACAAGCCTTGCTTTCCCATTTTGAATGCTCCATGCATGCTGCCTTGAAGTAACCTAAATAACAGTTTTAGGACGAGTCTTTAGTCATTGTAGGCAGGGCTCTGGGAAGGGAACGAGTGTTCTCTGCATCAACAGGGTGCTTTCATAGCCTGGGTGGGAGCCTCTCCTCAGACGCCCTAGAGATAAAGGAAACTTGACGTGAGTTCTTTCCTCCAGGTAAAGCCTTGACTAGCCCTGCCGAAGCTGAGCTTGAAGCAGTTTCCTTGTGGCATTTGTTTTAGGTCTGTTTTCTTTTAAGGTTAGTAAGCTTGTCAAGACACCGAGGACCTCTCGTGGGCACCCTATTCCCTGCAAGAGCACCGAGTACCAGCAGGCTCCACTGGGCTACTAAGAAACATCCAGGCCCGGAAACGTTTCCCAGTCACTGTGTATTTTGTGTGTAGGGCAACACACTGCACTCTTCCTTGGAAGAGCTAGATTTCCTCAGCTCTCCAACAACTCCAGGCAATGTGTTCTCTCAATTCCTATATGTCATGCAAATCTCCCTCATTGCCCTAGGCTGAGCAGCACTGAGAAACCAAAACTGCAACGCATTCCTTCTTTAAAGTCAAACCTTAAGACCCCATCCTTACAGGAGAAAGTCGGCTTGCTTTCCTGCTGTAACCAAAGCACAGTTCTTCCTCTTACACTCCAGGGTTTTAGAAGAAGCAGAGCCCGATAGCCTACCCAGAGCGCTCCCAAGGGGAGGCGGTTGGCTACACGCAGAATTCCGTGCCAAATAAACTTTATTCAAGGAAGGGACCAGTGTGTAGCTAGAGTGTATATTTACTTGGTAGAAATCACAAGGAGGTAGGCTGCATGTTCGCTGGAAACGGGGAACTTATGGCACAAGCCTTGCTTACCACTTTTCAATGCTCCATTCAAGCTGCCTTGAAGCTACCTAAATTACAATTTTAGGACGGGTCTCTAGTGTCTGTAGGCAGGGCTCTGGGAAGGGAACGAGTGTTCTCTACATCAACAGGGTGCTTTCATAGACTGGGTAGGAGCCTCGCCTGCGACACTCTAGAGCTAAAAGGAAACTTGACGTGAGTCCTCTCCTCAAGGTAAAGCCTAGAATAGCCCTGCCGAAGTGGAAGCTTGGAGAGGAGTTCTTGAGGCATTAGTTTCAGGTCTGTTTTCTTTTAAGGTTAGTAAGCTTTTCAAGGCCCTGAGGACCTCGCCTGGGCACCCTATTCCCTGCAAGAACACCCAGTACCGGCAGGCTCCACTGGGCTACTAAGAAACATCCAGGCCCGGAAACTTTTCCCATTCACTCTTTGTATTTTGTGTGTAGGCCAACACACTACACTCTTCCTTGGAAGAGCTAGATTTCCTCAGCTCTCCAACAGCTCCAGGAAATGTGTTCTCTCACGTCCTACATATCATGCAAATCTGCCTCATTGCCCTAGGCTGACCGGCACTGAGAAACCAAAACTGCTTCACATTCCTTCTACAAAGTCATACCTTAACACCTCATCCTTACAGTCGAAAGTCGGCTTGCGTTTCTGCTGTAACCACAGCACAGTTCTTCCTCTTACACTCCAGGGTTTTAGAAGAAGCTAAGCCCGATAGCCTACCCAGAGCGATCCCTGGGGGAGGCGGTTGGCTACACGCAGAATTACGTGCCAAATAAACTTTATTCAAGGAAGGGACCAGTGTGTAGCTAGAGTGTATATTTACTTGGTAGAAATCACAAGGACGTAGGCTGCATGTTCGCTGGAAACGGGGAACTTATGGCACAAGCCTTGCTTACCACTTTTGAATGCTCCATGCATGCTGCCTTGAAGTTACCTAAATAACAGTTTTAGGACGAGTCTTTAGTCATTGTAGGCAGGGCTCTGGGAAGGGAACGAGTGTTCTCTGCATCAACAGGGTGCTTTCATAGCCTGGGTGGGAGCCTCTCCTCAGACGCCCTAGAGATAAAGGAAACTTGACGTGAGTTCTTTCCTCCAGGTAAAACCTTGAATAGCCCTGCCGAAGCTGAGCTTGAAGCAGTTTCCTTGTGGCATTTGTTTTAGGTCTGTTTTCTTTTAAGGTTAGTAAGCTTGTCAAGACACCGAGGACCTCTCGTGGGCACCCTATTCCCTGCAAGAGGACCGAGTACCAGCAGGCTCCACTGGGCTACTAAGAAACATCCAGGCCCGGAAACGTTTCCCAGTCACTGTGTATTTTGTGTGTAGGGCAACACACTGCACTCTTCCTTGGAAGAGCTAGATTTCCTCAGCTCTCCAACAACTCCAGGAAATGTGTTCTCTCAATTCCTATATGTCATGCAAATCTCCCTCATTGCCCTAGGCTGAGCAGCACTGAGAAACCAAAACTGCAACGCATTCCTTCTTTAAAGTCAAACCTTAAGACCCCATCCTTACAGGAGAAAGTCGGCTTGCTTTCCTGCTGTAACCAAAGCACAGTTCTTCCTCTTACACTCCAGGGTTTTAGAAGAAGCAGAGCCCGATAGCCTACCCAGAGCGCTCCCAAGGGGAGGCGGTTGGCTACACGCAGAATTCCGTGCCAAATAAACTTTATTCAAGGAAGGGACCAGTGTGTAGCTAGAGTGTATATTTACTTGGTAGAAATCACAAGGAGGTAGGCTGCATGTTCGCTGGAAACGGGGAACTTATGGCACAAGCCTTGCTTACCACTTTTCAATGCTCCATTCAAGCTGCCTTGAAGCTACCTAAATTACAATTTTAGGACGGGTCTCTAGTGTCTGTAGGCAGGGCTCTGGGAAGGGAACGAGTGTTCTCTACATCAACAGGGTGCTTTCATAGACTGGGTAGGAGCCTCGCCTGAGACACTCTAGAGCTAAAAGGAAACTTGACGTGACTCCTCTCCTCAAGGTAAAGCCTAGAATAGCCCTGCCGAAGTGGAAGCTTGGAGAGGAGTTCTTGAGGCATTAGTTTCAGGTCTGTTTTCTTTTAAGGTTTGTAAGCTTTTCAAGGCCCTGAGGACCTCGCCTGGGCACCCTATTCCCTGCAAGAACACCCAGTACCGGCAGGCTACACTGGGCTACTAAGAAACATCCAGGCCCGGAAACTTTTCCCATTCACTCTTTGTATTTTGTGTGTAGGCCAACACACTACACTCTTCCTTGGAAGAGCTAGATTTCCTCAGCTCTCCAACAGCTCCAGGAAATGTGTTCTCTCACGTCCTACATATCATGCAAATCTGCCTCATTGCCCTAGGCTGACCGGCACTGAGAAACCAAAACTACTTCACATTCCTTCTACAAAGTCATACCTTAACACCTCATCCTTACAGTAGAAAGTCGGCTTGCGTTTCTGCTGTAACCACAGCACAGTTCTTCCTCTTACACTCCAGGGTTTTAGAAGAAGCTAAGCCCGATAGCCTACCCAGAGCGATCCCTGGGGGAGGCGGTTGGCTACACGCAGAATTACGTGCCAAATAAACTTTATTCAAGGAAGGGACCAGTGTGTAGCTAGAGTGTATATTTACTTGGTAGAAATCACAAGGACGTAGGCTGCATGTTCGCTGGAAACGGGGAACTTATGGCACAAGCCTTGCTTACCACTTTTGAATGCTCCATTCAAGCTGCCTTGAAGCTGCCTAAATAACAATTTTAGGACGGGTCTCTAGTCTCTGTAGGCAAGGCTCTGGGAAGGGAACGAGTGTTCTCTACATCAACAGGGTGCTTTCATAGCCTGGGTGGGAGCCTCTCCTCAGACGCTCTACAGCTAAAAGGAAACTTGACGTGAGTCCTTTCCTCAAGGTAAAGCCCAGAATAGCCCTGCCGAAGTGGAAGCTCGGAGCGGAGTCCTTGAGGCATTAGTTTCAGGTCTGTTTCCTTTTAAGGTTAGTAAGCTTTTCAGGACACCGAGGACCTCGCCTGGGCACCTTATTCCCTGGAAGACCACCGAGTACCGGCAGTCTCCACTGGGCTACTAAGAAACATCCAGGCCCGGACACCTTTCCCAGTCACTCTGTGTATTTTGTGTGTAGGCCAACACACTGCACTCTTCCTTGGAAGAGCTAGATTTCCTCAGCTCTCCAACAGCCCCAGGAAATTTGTTCTCTCACGTCCTACATATCATGCAAATCTGCCTCATTGCCCTAGGCTGAGCAGCTCTGAGAAACCAAAACTGCTTCGCATTCCTTCTACAAAGTCATACCTTAAGACCCCATCCTTACAGGAGAAAGTCAGCTTGCGTTTCTGCTGTAACCAAAGCACAGATCTTCCTCTTACACTGCAGGGTTTTAGAAGAAGCTAAGCCAGATAGCCTACCTAGAGCGCTCCTTGGGGGAGGCTGTTGGCTACACGCAGAACTCCGTGCCAAATAAACTTTATTCAAGGAAGGGACCAGTGTTTAGCTAGAGTGTATATTTACTTGGTAGAAATCACAAGTAGGTAGGCCGCGTGTTCGCTGGAAACGGTGACCTTATGGCACAAGCCTTGCTTTCCCATTTTGAATGCTCCATGCATGCTGCCTTGAAGTTACCTAAATAACAGTTTTAGGACCAGTCTTTAGTCATTGTAGGCAGGGCTCTGGGAAGGGAACGAGTGTTCTCTGCATCAACAGGGTGCTTTCATAGCCTGGGTGGGAGCCTCTCCTCAGACGCCCTAGAGATAAAGGAAACTTGACGTGAGTTCTTTCCTCCAGGTAAAGCCTTGACTAGCCCTGCCGAAGCTGAGCTTGAAGCAGTTTCCTTGTGGCATTTGTTTTAGGTCTGTTTTCTTTTAAGGTTAGTAAGCTTGTCAAGACACCGAGGACCTCTCGTGGGCACCCTATTCCCTGCAAGAGCACCGAGTACCAGCAGGCTCCACTGGGCTACTAGGAAACATCCAGGCCCGGAAACGTTTCCCAGTCACTGTGTATTTTGTGTGTAGGGCAACACACTGCACTCTTCCTTGGAAGAGCTAGATTTCCTCAGCTCTCCAACAACTCCAGGCAATGTGTTCTCTCAATTCCTATATGTCATGCAAATCTCCCTCATTGCCCTAGGCTGAGCAGCACTGAGAAACCAAAACTGCAACGCATTCCTTCTTTAAAGTCAAACCTTAAGACCCCATCCTTACAGGAGAAAGTCGGCTTGCTTTCCTGCTGTAACCAAAGCACAGTTCTTCCTCTTACACTCCAGGGTTTTAGAAGAAGCAGAGCCCGATAGCCTACCCAGAGCGCTCCCAAGGGGAGGCGGTTGGCTACACGCAGAATTCCGTGCCAAATAAACTTTATTCAAGGAAGGGACCAGTGTGTAGCTAGAGTGTATATTTACTTGGTAGAAATCACAAGGAGGTAGGCTGCATGTTCGCTGGAAACGGGGAACTTATGGCACAAGCCTTGCTTACCACTTTTGAATGCTCCATTCAAGCTGCCTTGAAGCTACCTAAATTACAATTTTAGGACGGGTCTCTAGTGTCTGTAGGCAGGGCTCTGGGAAGGGAACGAGTGTTCTCTACATCAACAGGGTGCTTTCATAGACTGGGTAGGAGCCTCGCCTGAGACACTCTAGAGCTAAAAGGAAACTTGACGTGAGTCCTCTCCTCAAGGTAAAGCCTAGAATAGCCCTGCCGAAGTGGAAGCTTGGAGCGGAGTTCTTGAGGCATTAGTTTCAGGTCTGTTTTCTTTTAAGGTTAGTAAGCTTTTCAAGGCCCTGAGGACCTCGCCTGGGCACCCTATTCCCTGCAAGAACACCCAGTACCGGCAGGCTCCACTGGGCTACTAAGAAACATCCAGGCCCGGAAACATTTCCCATTCACTCTTTGTATTTTGTGTGTAGGCCAACACACTACACTCTTCCTTGGAAGAGCTAGATTTCCTCAGCTCTCCAACAGCTCCAGGAAATGTGTTCTCTCACGTCCTACATATCATGCAAATCTGCCTCATTGCCCTAGGCTGACCGGCACTGAGAAACCAAAACTGCTTCACATTCCTTCTACAAAGTCATACCTTAACACCCCATCCTTACAGTAGAAAGTCGGCTTGCGTTTCTGCTGTAACCACAGCACAGTTCTTCCTCTTACACTCCAGGGTTTTAGAAGAAGCTAAGCCCGATAGCCTACCCAGAGCGATCCCTGGGGGAGGCGGTTGGCTACACGGAGAATTACGTGCCAAATAAACTTTATTTAAGGAAGGGACCAGTGTGTAGCTAGAGTGTATATTTACTTGGTAGAAATCACAAGGAGGTAGGCTGCATGTTCGCTGGAAACGGGGAACTTATGGCACAAGCCTTGCTTACCCATTTTGAATGCTCCATTCAAGCTGCCTTGAAGCTGCCTAAATAACAATTTTAGGACGGGTCTCTAGTCTCTGTAGGCAAGGCTCTGGGAAGGGAACGAGTGTTCTCTACATCAACAGGGTGCTTTCATAGCCTGGGTGGGAGCCTCTCCTCAGACGCTCTACAGCTAAAAGGAAACTTGACGTGAGTCCTTTCCTCAAGGTAAAGCCTAGAATAGCCCTGCCGAAGTGGAAGCTTGGAGCGGAGTCCTTGAGGCATTAGTTTCAGGTCTGTTTCCTTTTAAGGTTAGTAAGCTTTTCAGGACACCGAGGACCTCGCCTGGGCACCTTATTCCCTGGAAGACCACCGAGTACCGGCAGTCTCCACTGGGCTACTAAGAAACATCCAGGCCCGGACACCTTTCCCAGACACTCTGTGTATTTTGTGTGTAGGCCAACACACTGCACTCTTCCTTGGAAGAGCTAGATTTCCTCAGCTCTCCAACAGCCCCAGGAAATGTGTTCTCTCACGTCCTACATATCATGCAAATCTGCCTCATTGCCCTAGGCTGAGCAGCTCTGAGAAACCAAAACTGCTTCGCATTCCTTCTACAAAGTCATACCTTAAGACCCCATCCTTACAGGAGAAAGTCAGCTTGCGTTTCTGCTGTAACCAAAGCACAGATCTTCCTCTTACACTGCAGGGTTTTAGAAGAAGCTAAGCCAGATAGCCTACCTAGAGCGCTCCTTGGGGGAGGCTGTTGGCTACACGCAGAACTCCGTGCCAAATAAACTTTATTCAAGGAAGGGACCAGTGTTTAGCTAGAGTGTATATTTACTTGGTAGAAATCACAAGTAGGTAGGCCGCGTGTTCGCTGGAAACGGTGACCTTATGGCACAAGCCTTGCTTTCCCATTTTGAATGCTCCATGCATGCTGCCTTGAAGTAACCTAAATAACAGTTTTAGGACCAGTCTTTAGTCATTGTAGGCAGGGCTCTGGGAAGGGAACGAGTGTTCTCTGCATCAACAGGGTGCTTTCATAGCCTGGGTGGGAGCCTCTCCTCAGACGCCCTAGAGATAAAGGAAACTTGACGTGAGTTCTTTCCTCCAGGTAAAGCCTTGACTAGCCCTGCCGAAGCTGAGCTTGAAGCAGTTTCCTTGTGGCATTTGTTTTAGGTCTGTTTTCTTTTAAGGTTAGTAAGCTTGTCAAGACACCGAGGACCTCTCGTGGGCACCCTATTCCCTGCAAGAGCACCGAGTACCAGCAGGCTCCACTGGGCTACTAAGAAACATCCAGGCCCGGAAACGTTTCCCAGTCACTGTGTATTTTGTGTGTAGGGCAACACACTGCACTCTTCCTTGGAAGAGCTAGATTTCCTCAGCTCTCCAACAACTCCAGGCAATGTGTTCTCTCAATTCCTATATGTCATGCAAATCTCCCTCATTGCCCTAGGCTGAGCAGCACTGAGAAACCAAAACTGCAATGCATTCCTTCTTTAAAGTCAAACCTTAAGACCCCATCCTTACAGGAGAAAGTCGGCTTGCTTTCCTGCTGTAACCAAAGCACAGTTCTTCCTCTTACACTCCAGGGTTTTAGAAGAAGCAGAGCCCGATAGCCTACCCAGAGCGCTCCCAAGGGGAGGCGGTTGGCTACACGCAGAATTCCGTGCCAAATAAACTTTATTCAAGGAAGGGACCAGTGTGTAGCTAGAGTGTATATTTACTTGGTAGAAATCACAAGGAGGTAGGCTGCATGTTCGCTGGAAAAGGGGAACTTATGGCACAAGCCTTGCTTACCACTTTTCAATGCTCCATTCAAGCTGCCTTGAAGCTACCTAAA
Organism: Balaenoptera physalus; assembly: GCF_965194825.1. Taxonomy (NCBI): domain Eukaryota; kingdom Metazoa; phylum Chordata; class Mammalia; order Artiodactyla; family Balaenopteridae; genus Balaenoptera; species Balaenoptera physalus. Next base: position 38,615,629 of record NC_138895.1, on the reverse strand, counting down.
TTACAATTTTAGGACGGGTCTCTAGTGTCTGTAGGCAGGGCTCTGGGAAGGGAACGAGTGTTCTCTACATCAACAGGGTGCTTTCATAGACTGGGTAGGAGCCTCGCCTGAGACACTCTAGAGCTAAAAGGAAACTTGACGTGACTCCTCTCCTCAAGGTAAAGCCTAGAATAGCCCTGCCGAAGTGGAAGCTTGGAGAGGAGTTCTTGAGGCATTAGTTTCAGGTCTGTTTTCTTTTAAGGTTAGTAAGCTTTTCAAGGCCCTGAGGACCTCGCCTGGGCACCCTATTCCCTGCAAGAACACCCAGTACCGGCAGGCTACACTGGGCTACTAAGAAACATCCAGGCCCGGAAACTTTTCCCATTCACTCTTTGTATTTTGTGTGTAGGCCAACACACTACACTCTTCCTTGGAAGAGCTAGATTTCCTCAGCTCTCCAACAGCTCCAGGAAATGTGTTCTCTCACGTCCTACATATCATGCAAATCTGCCTCATTGCCCTAGGCTGACCGGCACTGAGAAACCAAAACTACTTCACATTCCTTCTACAAAGTCATACCTTAACACCTCATCCTTACAGTCGAAAGTCGGCTTGCGTTTCTGCTGTAACCACAGCACAGTTCTTCCTCTTACACTCCAGGGTTTTAGAAGAAGCGAAGCCCGATAGCCTACCCAGAGCGATCCCTGGGGGAGGCGGTTGGCTACACGCAGAATTACGTGCCAAATAAACTTTATTTAAGGAAGGGACCAGTGTGTAGCTAGAGTGTATATTTACTTGGTAGAAATCACAAGGAGGTAGGCTGCATGTTCGCTGGAAACGGGGAACTTATGGCACAAGCCTTGCTTACCCATTTTGAATGCTCCATTCAAGCTGCCTTGAAGCTGCCTAAATAACAATTTTAGGACGGGTCTCTAGTCTCTGTAGGCAAGGCTCTGGGAAGGGAACGAGTGTTCTCTACATCAACAGGGTGCTTTCATAGCCTGGGTGGGAGCCTCTCCTCAGACGCTCTACAGCTAAAAGGAAACTTGACGTGAGTCCTTTCCTCAAGGTAAAGCCCAGAATAGCCCTGCCGAAGTGGAAGCTTGGAGCGGAGTCCTTGAGGCATTAGTTTCAGGTCTGTTTCCTTTTAAGGTTAGTAAGCTTTTCAGGACACCGAGGACCTCGCCTGGGCACCTTATTCCCTGGAAGACCACCGAGTACCGGCAGTCTCCACTGGGCTACTAAGAAACATCCAGGCCCGGACACCTTTCCCAGTCACTCTGTGTATTTTGTGTGTAGGCCAACACACTGCACTCTTCCTTGGAAGAGCTAGATTTCCTCAGCTCTCCAACAGCCCCAGGAAATGTGTTCTCTCACGTCCTACATATCATGCAAATCTGCCTCATTGCCCTAGGCTGAGCAGCTCTGAGAAACCAAAACTGCTTCGCATTCCTTCTACAAAGTCATACCTTAAGACCCGATCCTTACAGGAGAAAGTCAGCTTGCGTTTCTGCTGTAACCAAAGCACAGATCTTCCTCTTACACTGCAGGGTTTTAGAAGAAGCTAAGCCAGATAGCCTACCTAGAGCGCTCCTTGGGGGAGGCTGTTGGCTACACGCAGAACTCCGTGCCAAATAAACTTTATTCAAGGAAGGGACCAGTGTTTAGCTAGAGTGTATATTTACTTGGTAGAAATCACAAGTAGGTAGGCCGCGTGTTCGCTGGAAACGGTGACCTTATGGCACAAGCCTTGCTTTCCCATTTTGAATGCTCCATGCATGCTGCCTTGAAGTTACCTAAATAACAGTTTTAGGACGAGTCTTTAGTCATTGTAGGCAGGGCTCTGGGAAGGGAACGAGTGTTCTCTGCATCAACAGGGTGCTTTCATAGCCTGGGTGGGAGCCTCTCCTCAGACGCCCTAGAGATAAAGGAAACTTGACGTGAGTTCTTTCCTCCAGGTAAAGCCTTGACTAGCCCTGCCGAAGCTGAGCTTGAAGCAGTTTCCTTGTGGCATTTGTTTTAGGTCTGTTTTCTTTTAAGGTTAGTAAGCTTGTCAAGACACCGAGGACCTCTCGTGGGCACCCTATTCCCTGCAAGAGCACCGAGTACCAGCAGGCTCCACTGGGCTACTAAGAAACATCCAGGCCCGGAAACGTTTCCCAGTCACTGTGTATTTTGTGTGTAGGGCAACACACTGCACTCTTCCTTGGAAGAGCTAGATTTCCTCAGCTCTCCAACAACTCCAGGAAATCTGTTCTCTCAATTCCTATATGTCATGCAAATCTCCCTCATTGCCCTAGGCTGAGCAGCACTGAGAAAGCAAAACTGCAACGCATTCCTTCTTTAAAGTCAAACCTTAAGACCCCATCCTTACAGGAGAAAGTCGGCTTACTTTCCTGCTGTAACCAAAGCACAGTTCTTCCTCTTACACTCAAGGGTTTTAGAAGAAGCAGAGCCCGATAGCCTACCCAGAGCGCTCCCAAGGGGAGGCGGTTGGCTACACGCAGAATTCCGTGCCAAATAAACTTTATTCAAGGAAGGGACCAGTGTGTAGCTAGAGTGTATATTTACTTGGTAGAAATCACAAGGAGGTAGGCTGCATGTTCGCTGGAAACGGGGAACTTATGGCACAAGCCTTGCTTACCACTTTTGAATGCTCCATTCAAGCTGCCTTGAAGCTACCTAAATAACAATTTTAGGACGGGTCTCTAGTCTCTGTAGGCAAGGCTCTGGGAAGGGAACGAGTGTTCTCTACATCAACAGGGTGCTTTCATAGCCTGGGTGGAAGCCTCTCCTCAGACGCTCTACAGCTAAAAGGAAACTTGACGTGAGTCCTTTCCTCAAGGTAAAGCCTAGAATAGCCCTGCCGAAGTGGAAGCTTGGAGCGGAGTCCTTGAGGCATTAGTTTCAGGTCTGTTTCCTTTTAAGGTTAGTAAGCTTTTCAGGACACCGAGGACCTCGCCTGGCCACCTTATTCCCTGGAAGACCACCGAGTACCGGCAGTCTCCACTGGGCTACTAAGAAACATCCAGGCCCGGAAACCTTTCCCAGTCACTCTGTGTATTTTGTGTGTAGGCCAACACACTGCACTCTTCCTTGGAAGAGCTAGATTTCCTCAGCTCTCCAAAAGCCCCAGGAAATGTGTTCTCTCACGTCCTACATATCATGCAAATCTGCCTCATTGCCCTAGGCTGAGCAGCTCTGAGAAACCAAAACTGCTTCGCATTCCTTCTACAAAGTCATACCTTAAGACCCCATCCTTACAGGAGAAAGTCAGCTTGCGTTTCTGCTGTAACCAAAGCACAGATCTTCCTCTTACACTGCAGGGTTTTAGAAGAAGCTAAGCCAGATAGCCTACCTAGAGCGCTCCTTGGGGGAGGCTGTTGGCTACACGCAGAACTCCGTGCCAAATAAACTTTATTCAAGGAAGGGACCAGTGTTTAGCTAGAGTGTATATTTACTTGGTAGAAATCACAAGTAGGTAGGCCGCGTGTTCACTGGAAACGGTGACCTTATGGCACAAGCCTTGCTTTCCCATTTTGAATGCTCCATGCATGCTGCCTTGAAGTTACCTAAATAACAGTTTTAGGACGAGTCTTTAGTCATTGTAGGCAGGGCTCTGGGAAGGGAACGAGTGTTCTCTGCATCAACAGGGTGCTTTCATAGCCTGGGTGGGAGCCTCTCCTCAGACGCCCTAGAGATAAAGGAAACTTGACGTGAGTTCTTTCCTCCAGGTAAAGCCTTGACTAGCCCTGCCGAAGCTGAGCTTGAAGCAGTTTCCTTGTGGCATTTGTTTTAGGTCTGTTTTCTTTTAAGGTTAGTAAGCTTGTCAAGACACCGAGGACCTCTCGTGGGCACCCTATTCCCTGCAAGAGCACCGAGTACCAGCAGGCTCCACTGGGCTACTAAAAAACATCCAGGCCCGGAAACGTTTCCCAGTCACTGTGTATTTTGTGTGTAGGGCAACACACTGCACTCTTCCTTGGAAGAGCTAGATTTCCTCAGCTCTCCAACAACTCCAGGCAATGTGTTCTCTCAATTCCTATATGTCATGCAAATCTCCCTCATTGCCCTAGGCTGAGCAGCACTGAGAAACCAAAACTGCAACGCATTCCTTCTTTAAAGTCAAACCTTAAGACCCCATCCTTACAGGAGAAAGTCGGCTTGCTTTCCTGCTGTAACCAAAGCACAGTTCTTCCTCTTACACTCCAGGGTTTTAGAAGAAGCAGAGCCCGATAGCCTACCCAGAGCGCTCCCAAGGGGAGGCGGTTGGCTACACGCAGAATTCCGTGCCAAATAAACTTTATTCAAGGAAGGGACCAGTGTGTAGCTAGAGTGTATATTTACTTGGTAGAAATCACAAGGAGGTAGGCTGCATGTTCGCTGGAAACGGGGAACTTATGGCACAAGCCTTGCTTACCACTTTTGAATGCTCCATTCAAGCTGCCTTGAAGCTACCTAAATTACAATTTTAGGACGGGTCTCTAGTGTCTGTAGGCAGGGCTCTGGGAAGGGAACGAGTGTTCTCTACATCAACAGGGTGCTTTCATAGACTGGGTAGGAGCCTCGCCTGAGACACTCTAGAGCTAAAAGGAAACTTGACGTGAGTCCTCTCCTCAAGGTAAAGCCTAGAATAGCCCTGCCGAAGTGGAAGCTTGGAGCGGAGTTCTTGAGGCATTAGTTTCAGGTCTGTTTTCTTTTAAGGTTAGTAAGCTTTTCAAGGCCCTGAGTACCTCGCCTGGGCACCCTATTCCCTGCAAGAACACCCAGTACCGGCAGGCCCCACTGGGCTACTAAGAAACATCCAGGCCCGGAAACTTTTCCCATTCACTCTTTGTATTTTGTGTGTAGGCCAACACACTACACTCTTCCTTGGAAGAGCTAGATTTCCTCAGCTCTCCAACAGCTCCAGGAAATGTGTTCTCTCACGTCCTACATATCATGCAAATCTGCCTCATTGCCCTAGGCTGACCGGCACTGAGAAACCAAAACTGCTTCACATTCCTTCTACAAAGTCATACCTTAACACCCCATCCTTACAGTCGAAAGTCGGCTTGCGTTTCTGCTGTAACCACAGCACAGTTCTTCCTCTTACACTCCAGGGTTTTAGAAGAAGCTAAGCCCGATAGCCTACCCAGAGCGATCCCTGGGGGAGGCGGTTGGCTACACGCAGAATTACGTGCCAAATAAACTTTATTTAAGGAAGGGACCAGTGTGTAGCTAGAGTGTATATTTACTTGGTAGAAATCACAAGGAGGTAGGCTGCATGTTCGCTGGAAACGGGGAACTTATGGCACAAGCCTTGCTTACCCATTTTGAATGCTCCATTCAAGCTGCCTTGAAGCTGCCTAAATAACAATTTTAGGACGGGTCTCTAGTCTCTGTAGGCAAGGCTCTGGGAAGGGAACGAGTGTTCTCTACATCAACAGGGTGCTTTCATAGCCTGGGTGGGAGCCTCTCCTCAGACGCTCTACAGCTAAAAGGAAACTTGACGTGAGTCCTTTCCTCAAGGTAAAGCCCAGAATAGCCCTGCCGAAGTGGAAGCTTGGAGCGGAGTCCTTGAGGCATTAGTTTCAGGTCTGTTTCCTTTTAAGGTTAGTAAGCTTTTCAGGACACCGAGGACCTCGCCTGGGCACCTTATTCCCTGGAAGACCACCGAGTACCGGCAGTCTCCACTGGGCTACTAAGAAACATCCAGGCCCGGACACCTTTCCCAGTCACTCTGTGTATTTTGTGTGTAGGCCAACACACTGCACTCTTCCTTGGAAGAGCTAGATTTCCTCAGCTCTCCAACAGCCCCAGGAAATGTGTTCTCTCACGTCCTACATATCATGCAAATCTGCCTCATTGCCCTAGGCTGAGCAGCTCTGAGAAACCAAAACTGCTTCGCATTCCTTCTACAAAGTCATACCTTAAGACCCGATCCTTACAGGAGAAAGTCAGCTTGCGTTTCTGCTGTAACCAAAGCACAGATCTTCCTCTTACACTGCAGGGTTTTAGAAGAAGCTAAGCCAGATAGCCTACCTAGAGCGCTCCTTGGGGGAGGCTGTTGGCTACACGCAGAACTCCGTGCCAAATAAACTTTATTCAAGGAAGGGACCAGTGTTTAGCTAGAGTGTATATTTACTTGGTAGAAATCACAAGTAGGTAGGCCGCGTGTTCGCTGGAAACGGTGACCTTATGGCACAAGCCTTGCTTTCCCATTTTGAATGCTCCATGCATGCTGCCTTGAAGTTACCTAAATAACAGTTTTAGGACGAGTCTTTAGTCATTGTAGGCAGGGCTCTGGGAAGGGAACGAGTGTTCTCTGCATCAACAGGGTGCTTTCATAGCCTGGGTGGGAGCCTCTCCTCAGACGCCCTAGAGATAAAGGAAACTTGACGTGAGTTCTTTCCTCCAGGTAAAGCCTTGACTAGCCCTGCCGAAGCTGAGCTTGAAGCAGTTTCCTTGTGGCATTTGTTTTAGGTCTGTTTTCTTTTAAGGTTAGTAAGCTTGTCAAGACACCGAGGACCTCTCGTGGGCACCCTATTCCCTGCAAGAGCACCGAGTACCAGCAGGCTCCACTGGGCTACTAAGAAACATCCAGGCCCGGAAACGTTTCCCAGTCACTGTGTATTTTGTGTGTAGGGCAACACACTGCACTCTTCCTTGGAAGAGCTAGATTTCCTCAGCTCTCCAACAACTCCAGGAAATGTGTTCTCTCAATTCCTATATGTCATGCAAATCTCCCTCATTGCCCTAGGCTGAGCAGCACTGAGAAACCAAAACTGCAACGCATTCCTTCTTTAAAGTCAAACCTTAAGACCCCATCCTTACAGGAGAAAGTCGGCTTACTTTCCTGCTGTAACCAAAGCACAGTTCTTCCTCTTACACTCAAGGGTTTTAGAAGAAGCAGAGCCCGATAGCCTACCCAGAGCGCTCCCAAGGGGAGGCGGTTGGCTACACGCAGAATTCCGTGCCAAATAAACTTTATTCAAGGAAGGGACCAGTGTGTAGCTAGAGTGTATATTTACTTGGTAGAAATCACAAGGAGGTAGGCTGCATGTTCGCTGGAAACGGGGAACTTATGGCACAAGCCTTGCTTACCACTTTTGAATGCTCCATTCAAGCTGCCTTGAAGCTACCTAAATAACAATTTTAGGACGGGTCTCTAGTCTCTGTAGGCAAGGCTCTGGGAAGGGAACGAGTGTTCTCTACATCAACAGGGTGCTTTCATAGCCTGGGTGGAAGCCTCTCCTCAGACGCTCTACAGCTAAAAGGAAACTTGACGTGAGTCCTTTCCTCAAGGTAAAGCCTAGAATAGCCCTGCCGAAGTGGAAGCTTGGAGCGGAGTCCTTGAGGCATTAGTTTCAGGTCTGTTTCCTTTTAAGGTTAGTAAGCTTTTCAGGACACCGAGGACCTCGCCTGGGCACCTTATTCCCTGGAAGACCACCGAGTACCGGCAGTCTCCACTGGGCTACTAAGAAACATCCAGGCCCGGACACCTTTCCCAGTCACTCTGTGTATTTTGTGTGTAGGCCAACACACTGCACTCTTCCTTGGAAGAGCTAGATTTCCTCAGCTCTCCAACAGCCCCAGGAAATGTGTTCTCTCACGTCCTACATATCATGCAAATCTGCCTCATTGCCCTAGGCTGAGCAGCTCTGAGAAACCAAAACTGCTTCGCATTCCTTCTACAAAGTCATACCTTAAGACCCCATCCTTACAGGAGAAAGTCAGCTTGCGTTTCTGCTGTAACCAAAGCACAGATCTTCCTCTTACACTGCAGGGTTTTAGAAGAAGCTAAGCCAGATAGCCTACCTAGAGCGCTCCTTGGGGGAGGCTGTTGGCTACACGCAGAACTCCGTGCCAAATAAACTTTATTCAAGGAAGGGACCAGTGTTTAGCTAGAGTGTATATTTACTTGGTAGAAATCACAAGTAGGTAGGCCGCGTGTTCACTGGAAACGGTGACCTTATGGCACAAGCCTTGCTTTCCCATTTTGAATGCTCCATGCATGCTGCCTTGAAGTTACCTAAATAACAGTTTTAGGACGAGTCTTTAGTCATTGTAGGCAGGGCTCTGGGAAGGGAACGAGTGTTCTCTGCATCAACAGGGTGCTTTCATAGCCTGGGTGGGAGCCTCTCCTCAGACGCCCTAGAGATAAAGGAAACTTGACGTGAGTTCTTTCCTCCAGGTAAAGCCTTGACTAGCCCTGCCGAAGCTGAGCTTGAAGCAGTTTCCTTGTGGCATTTGTTTTAGGTCTGTTTTCTTTTAAGGTTAGTAAGCTTGTCAAGACACCGAGGACCTCTCGTGGGCACCCTATTCCCTGCAAGAGCACCGAGTACCAGCAGGCTCCACTGGGCTACTAAAAAACATCCAGGCCCGGAAACGTTTCCCAGTCACTGTGTATTTTGTGTGTAGGGCAACACACTGCACTCTTCCTTGGAAGAGCTAGATTTCCTCAGCTCTCCAACAACTCCAGGCAATGTGTTCTCTCAATTCCTATATGTCATGCAAATCTCCCTCATTGCCCTAGGCTGAGCAGCACTGAGAAACCAAAACTGCAACGCATTCCTTCTTTAAAGTCAAACCTTAAGACCCCATCCTTACAGGAGAAAGTCGGCTTGCTTTCCTGCTGTAACCAAAGCACAGTTCTTCCTCTTACACTCCAGGGTTTTAGAAGAAGCTAAGCCCGATAGCCTACCCAGAGCGATCCCTGGGGGAGGCGGTTGGCTACACGCAGAATTACGTGCCAAATAAACTTTATTTAAGGAAGGGACCAGTGTGTAGCTAGAGTGTATATTTACTTGGTAGAAATCACAAGGAGGTAGGCTGCATGTTCGCTGGAAACGGGGAACTTATGGCACAAGCCTTGCTTACCCATTTTGAATGCTCCATTCAAGCTGCCTTGAAGCTGCCTAAATAACAATTTTAGGACGGGTCTCTAGTCTCTGTAGGCAAGGCTCTGGGAAGGGAACGAGTGTTCTCTACATCAACAGGGTGCTTTCATAGCCTGGGTGGGAGCCTCTCCTCAGACGCTCTACAGCTAAAAGGAAACTTGACGTGAGTCCTTTCCTCAAGGTAAAGCCCAGAATAGCCCTGCCGAAGTGGAAGCTTGGAGCGGAGTCCTTGAGGCATTAGTTTCAGGTCTGTTTCCTTTTAAGGTTAGTAAGCTTTTCAGGACACCGAGGACCTCGCCTGGGCACCTTATTCCCTGGAAGACCACCGAGTACCGGCAGTCTCCACTGGGCTACTAAGAAACATCCAGGCCCGGACACCTTTCCCAGTCACTCTGTGTATTTTGTGTGTAGGCCAACACACTGCACTCTTCCTTGGAAGAGCTAGATTTCCTCAGCTCTCCAACAGCCCCAGGAAATGTGTTCTCTCACGTCCTACATATCATGCAAATCTGCCTCATTGCCCTAGGCTGAGCAGCTCTGAGAAACCAAAACTGCTTCGCATTCCTTCTACAAAGTCATACCTTAAGACCCGATCCTTACAGGAGAAAGTCAGCTTGCGTTTCTGCTGTAACCAAAGCACAGATCTTCCTCTTACACTGCAGGGTTTTAGAAGAAGCTAAGCCAGATAGCCTACCTAGAGCGCTCCTTGGGGGAGGCTGTTGGCTACACGCAGAACTCCGTGCCAAATAAACTTTATTCAAGGAAGGGACCAGTGTTTAGCTAGAGTGTATATTTACTTGGTAGAAATCACAAGTAGGTAGGCCGCGTGTTCGCTGGAAACGGTGACCTTATGGCACAAGCCTTGCTTTCCCATTTTGAATGCTCCATGCATGCTGCCTTGAAGTTACCTAAATAACAGTTTTAGGACGAGTCTTTAGTCATTGTAGGCAGGGCTCTGGGAAGGGAACGAGTGTTCTCTGCATCAACAGGGTGCTTTCATAGCCTGGGTGGGAGCCTCTCCTCAGACGCCCTAGAGATAAAGGAAACTTGACGTGAGTTCTTTCCTCCAGGTAAAGCCTTGACTAGCCCTGCCGAAGCTGAGCTTGAAGCAGTTTCCTTGTGGCATTTGTTTTAGGTCTGTTTTCTTTTAAGGTTAGTAAGCTTGTCAAGACACCGAGGACCTCTCGTGGGCACCCTATTCCCTGCAAGAGCACCGAGTACCAGCAGGCTCCACTGGGCTACTAAGAAACATCCAGGCCCGGAAACGTTTCCCAGTCACTGTGTATTTTGTGTGTAGGGCAACACACTGCACTCTTCCTTGGAAGAGCTAGATTTCCTCAGCTCTCCAACAACTCCAGGAAATGTGTTCTCTCAATTCCTATATGTCATGCAAATCTCCCTCATTGCCCTAGGCTGAGCAGCACTGAGAAACCAAAACTGCAACGCATTCCTTCTTTAAAGTCAAACCTTAAGACCCCATCCTTACAGGAGAAAGTCGGCTTGCTTTCCTGCTGTAACCAAAGCACAGTTCTTCCTCTTACACTCCAGGGTTTTAGAAGAAGCTAAGCCCGATAGCCTACCCAGAGCGATCCCTGGGGGAGGCGGTTGGCTACACGCAGAATTACGTGCCAAATAAACTTTATTCAAGGAAGGGACCAGTGTGTAGCTAGAGTGTATATTTACTTGGTAGAAATCACAAGGACGTAGGCTGCATGTTCGCTGGAAACGGGGAACTTATGGCACAAGCCTTGCTTACCACTTTTGAATGCTCCATGCATGCTGCCTTGAAGTTACCTAAATAACAGTTTTAGGACGAGTCTTTAGTCATTGTAGGCAGGGCTCTGGGAAGGGAACGAGTGTTCTCTGCATCAACAGGGTGCTTTCATAGCCTGGGTGGGAGCCTCTCCTCAGACGCCCTAGAGATAAAGGAAACTTGACGTGAGTTCTTTCCTCCAGGTAAAGCCTTGAATAGCCCTGCCGAAGCTGAGCTTGAAGCAGTTTCCTTGTGGCATTTGTTTTAGGTCTGTTTTCTTTTAAGGTTAGTAAGCTTGTCAAGACACCGAGGACCTCTCGTGGGCACCCTATTCCCTGCAAGAGGACCGAGTACCAGCAGGCTCCACTGGGCTACTAGGAAACATCCAGGCCCGGAAACGTTTCCCAGTCACTGTGTATTTTGTGTGTAGGGCAACACACTGCACTCTTCCTTGGAAGAGCTAGATTTCCTCAGCTCTCCAACAACTCCAGGCAATGTGTTCTCTCAATTCCTATATGTCATGCAAATCTCCCTCATTGCCCTAGGCTGAGCAGCACTGAGAAACCAAAACTGCAACGCATTCCTTCTTTAAAGTCAAACCTTAAGACCCCATCCTTACAGGAGAAAGTCGGCTTGCTTTCCTGCTGTAACCAAAGCACAGTTCTTCCTCTTACACTCCAGGGTTTTAGAAGAAGCAGAGCCCGATAGCCTACCCAGAGCGCTCCCAAGGGGAGGCGGTTGGCTACACGCAGAATTCCGTGCCAAATAAACTTTATTCAAGGAAGGGACCAGTGTGTAGCTAGAGTGTATATTCACTTGGTAGAAATCACAAGGAGGTAGGCTGCATGTTCGCTGGAAACGGGGAACTTATGGCACAAGCCTTGCTTACCACTTTTGAATGCTCCATTCAAGCTGCCTTGAAGCTACCTAAATTACAATTTTAGGACGGGTCTCTAGTGTCTGTAGGCAGGGCTCTGGGAAGGGAACGAGTGTTCTCTACATCAACAGGGTGCTTTCATAGACTGGGTAGGAGCCTCGCCTGAGACACTCTAGAGCTAAAAGGAAACTTGACGTGAGTCCTCTCCTCAAGGTAAAGCCTAGAATAGCCCTGCCGAAGTGGAAGCTTGGAGCGGAGTTCTTGAGGCATTAGTTTCAGGTCTGTTTTCTTTTAAGGTTAGTAAGCTTTTCAAGGCCCTGAGGACCTCGCCTGGGCACCCTATTCCCTGCAAGAACACCCAGTACCGGCAGGCTCCACTGGGCTACTAAGAAACATCCAGGCCCGGAAACTTTTCCCATTCACTCTTTGTATTTTGTGTGTAGGCCAACACACTACACTCTTCCTTGGAAGAGCTAGATTTCCTCAGCTCTCCAACAGCTCCAGGAAATGTGTTCTCTCACGTCCTACATATCATGCAAATCTGCCTCATTGCCCTAGGCTGACCGGCACTGAGAAACCAAAACTGCTTCACATTCCTTCTACAAAGTCATACCTTAACACCCCATCCTTACAGTCGAAAGTCGGCTTGCGTTTCTGCTGTAACCACAGCACAGTTCTTCCTCTTACACTCCAGGGTTTTAGAAGAAGCTAAGCCCGATAGCCTACCCAGAGCGATCCCTGGGGGAGGCGGTTGGCTACACGCAGAATTACGTGCCAAATAAACTTTATTTAAGGAAGGGACCAGTGTGTAGCTAGAGTGTATATTTACTTGGTAGAAATCACAAGGAGGTAGGCTGCATGTTCGCTGGAAACGGGGAACTTATGGCACAAGCCTTGCTTACCCATTTTGAATGCTCCATTCAAGCTGCCTTGAAGCTGCCTAAATAACAATTTTAGGACGGGTCTCTAGTCTCTGTAGGCAAGGCTCTGGGAAGGGAACGAGTGTTCTCTACATCAACAGGGTGCTTTCATAGCCTGGGTGGGAGCCTCTCCTCAGACGCTCTACAGCTAAAAGGAAACTTGACGTGAGTCCTTTCCTCAAGGTAAAGCCCAGAATAGCCCTGCCGAAGTGGAAGCTTGGAGCGGAGTCCTTGAGGCATTAGTTTCAGGTCTGTTTCCTTTTAAGGTTAGTAAGCTTTTCAGGACACCGACGACCTCGCCTGGGCACCTTATTCCCTGGAAGACCACCGAGTACCGGCAGTCTCCACTGGGCTACTAAGAAACATCCAGGCCCGGACACCTTTCCCAGTCACTCTGTGTATTTTGTGTGTAGGCCAACACACTGCACTCTTCCTTGGAAGAGCTAGATTTCCTCAGCTCTCCAACAGCCCCAGGAAATGTGTTCTCTCACGTCCTACATATCATGCAAATCTGCCTCATTGCCCTAGGCTGAGCAGCTCTGAGAAACCAAAACTGCTTCGCATTCCTTCTACAAAGTCATACCTTAAGACCCGATCCTTACAGGAGAAAGTCAGCTTGCGTTTCTGCTGTAACCAAAGCACAGATCTTCCTCTTACACTGCAGGGTTTTAGAAGAAGCTAAGCCAGATAGCCTACCTAGAGCGCTCCTTGGGGGAGGCTGTTGGCTACACGCAGAACTCCGTGCCAAATAAACTTTATTCAAGGAAGGGACCAGTGTTTAGCTAGAGTGTATATTTACTTGGTAGAAATCACAAGTAGGTAGGCCGCGTGTTCGCTGGAAACGGTGACCTTATGGCACAAGCCTTGCTTTCCCATTTTGAATGCTCCATGCATGCTGCCTTGAAGTTACCTAAATAACAGTTTTAGGACGAGTCTTTAGTCATTGTAGGCAGGGCTCTGGGAAGGGAACGAGTGTTCTCTGCATCAACAGGGTGCTTTCATAGCCTGGGTGGGAGCCTCTCCTCAGACGCCCTAGAGATAAAGGAAACTTGACGTGAGTTCTTTCCTCCAGGTAAAGCCTTGACTAGCCCTGCCGAAGCTGAGCTTGAAGCAGTTTCCTTGTGGCATTTGTTTTAGGTCTGTTTTCTTTTAAGGTTAGTAAGCTTGTCAAGACACCGAGGACCTCTCGTGGGCACCCTATTCCCTGCAAGAGCACCGAGTACCAGCAGGCTCCACTGGGCTACTAAGAAACATCCAGGCCCGGAAACGTTTCCCAGTCACTGTGTATTTTGTGTGTAGGGCAACACACTGCACTCTTCCTTGGAAGAGCTAGATTTCCTCAGCTCTCCAACAACTCCAGGCAATGTGTTCTCTCAATTCCTATATGTCATGCAAATCTCCCTCATTGCCCTAGGCTGAGCAGCACTGAGAAACCAAAACTGCAACGCATTCCTTCTTTAAAGTCAAACCTTAAGACCCCATCCTTACAGGAGAAAGTCGGCTTGCTTTCCTGCTGTAACCAAAGCACAGTTCTTCCTCTTACACTCCAGGGTTTTAGAAGAAGCAGAGCCCGATAGCCTACACAGAGCGCTCCCAAGGGGAGGCGGTTGGCTACACGCAGAATTCCGTGCCAAATAAACTTTATTCAAGGAAGGGACCAGTGTGTAGCTAGAGTGTATATTTACTTGGTAGAAATCACAAGGAGGTAGGCTGCATGTTCGCTGGAAACGGGGAACTTATGGCACAAGCCTTGCTTACCACTTTTGAATGCTCCATTCAAGCTGCCTTGAAGCTACCTAAATTACAATTTTAGGACGGGTCTCTAGTGTCTGTAGGCAGGGCTCTGGGAAGGGAACGAGTGTTCTCTACATCAACAGGGTGCTTTCATAGACTGGGTAGGAGCCTCGCCTGAGACACTCTAGAGCTAAAAGGAAACTTGACGTGAGTCCTCTCCTCAAGGTAAAGCCTAGAATAGCCCTGCCGAAGTGGAAGCTTGGAGCGGAGTTCTTGAGGCATTAGTTTCAGGTCTGTTTTCTTTTAAGGTTAGTAAGCTTTTCAAGGCCCTGAGGACCTCGCCTGGGCACCCTATTCCCTGCAAGAACACCCAGTACCGGCAGGCTCCACTGGGCTACTAAGAAACATCCAGGCCCGGAAACTTTTCCCATTCACTCTTTGTATTTTGTGTGTAGGCCAACACACTACACTCTTCCTTGGAAGAGCTAGATTTCCTCAGCTCTCCAACAGCTCCAGGAAATGTGTTCTCTCACGTCCTACATATCATGCAAATCTGCCTCATTGCCCTAGGCTGACCGGCACTGAGAAACCAAAACTGCTTCACATTCCTTCTACAAAGTCATACCTTAACACCCCATCCTTACAGTCGAAAGTCGGCTTGCGTTTCTGCTGTAACCACAGCACAGTTCTTCCTCTTACACTCCAGGGTTTTAGAAGAAGCGAAGCCCGATAGCCTACCCAGAGCGATCCCTGGGGGAGGCGGTTGGCTACACGCAGAATTACGTGCCAAATAAACTTTATTTAAGGAAGGGACCAGTGTGTAGCTAGAGTGTATATTTACTTGGTAGAAATCACAAGGAGGTAGGCTGCATGTTCGCTGGAAACGGGGAACTTATGGCACAAGCCTTGCTTACCCATTTTGAATGCTCCATTCAAGCTGCCTTGAAGCTGCCTAAATAACAATTTTAGGACGGGTCTCTAGTCTCTGTAGGCAAGGCTCTGGGAAGGGAACGAGTGTTCTCTACATCAACAGGGTGCTTTCATAGCCTGGGTGGGAGCCTCTCCTCAGACGCTCTACAGCTAAAAGGAAACTTGACGTGAGTCCTTTCCTCAAGGTAAAGCCTAGAATAGCCCTGCCGAAGTGGAAGCTTGGAGCGGAGTCCTTGAGGCATTAGTTTCAGGTCTGTTTCCTTTTAAGGTTAGTAAGCTTTTCAGGACACCGAGGACCTCGCCTGGGCACCTTATTCCCTGGAAGACCACCGAGTACCGGCAGTCTCCACTGGGCTACTAAGAAACATCCAGGCCCGGACACCTTTCCCAGTCACTCTGTGTATTTTGTGTGTAGGCCAACACACTGCACTCTTCCTTGGAAGAGCTAGATTTCCTCAGCTCTCCAACAGCCCCAGGAAATGTGTTCTCTCACGTCCTACATATCATGCAAATCTGCCTCATTGCCCTAGGCTGAGCAGCTCTGAGAAACCAAAACTGCTTCGCATTCCTTCTACAAAGTCATACCTTAAGACCCGATCCTTACAGGAGAAAGTCAGCTTGCGTTTCTGCTGTAACCAAAGCACAGATCTTCCTCTTACACTGCAGGGTTTTAGAAGAAGCTAAGCCAGATAGCCTACCTAGAGCGCTCCTTGGGGGAGGCTGTTGGCTACACGCAGAACTCCGTGCCAAATAAACTTTATTCAAGGAAGGGACCAGTGTTTAGCTAGAGTGTATATTTACTTGGTAGAAATCACAAGTAGGTAGGCCGCGTGTTCGCTGGAAACGGTGACCTTATGGCACAAGCCTTGCTTTCCCATTTTGAATGCTCCATGCATGCTGCCTTGAAGTTACCTAAATAACAGTTTTAGGACGAGTCTTTAGTCATTGTAGGCAGGGCTCTGGGAAGGGAACGAGTGTTCTCTGCATCAACAGGGTGCTTTCATAGCCTGGGTGGGAGCCTCTCCTCAGACGCCCTAGAGATAAAGGAAACTTGACGTGAGTTCTTTCCTCCAGGTAAAGCCTTGACTAGCCCTGCCGAAGCTGAGCTTGAAGCAGTTTCCTTGTGGCATTTGTTTTAGGTCTGTTTTCTTTTAAGGTTAGTAAGCTTGTCAAGACACCGAGGACCTCTCGTGGGCACCCTATTCCCTGCAAGAGCACCGAGTACCAGCAGGCTCCACTGGGCTACTAAGAAACATCCAGGCCCGGAAACGTTTCCCAGTCACTGTGTATTTTGTGTGTAGGGCAACACACTGCACTCTTCCTTGGAAGAGCTAGATTTCCTCAGCTCTCCAACAACTCCAGGAAATGTGTTCTCTCAATTCCTATATGTCATGCAAATCTCCCTCATTGCCCTAGGCTGAGCAGCACTGAGAAAGCAAAACTGCAACGCATTCCTTCTTTAAAGTCAAACCTTAAGACCCCATCCTTACAGGAGAAAGTCGGCTTACTTTCCTGCTGTAACCAAAGCACAGTTCTTCCTCTTACACTCAAGGGTTTTAGAAGAAGCAGAGCCCGATAGCCTACCCAGAGCGCTCCCAAGGGGAGGCGGTTGGCTACACGCAGAATTCCGTGCCAAATAAACTTTATTCAAGGAAGGGACCAGTGTGTAGCTAGAGTGTATATTTACTTGGTAGAAATCACAAGGAGGTAGGCTGCATGTTCGCTGGAAACGGGGAACTTATGGCACAAGCCTTGCTTACCACTTTTGAATGCTCCATTCAAGCTGCCTTGAAGCTACCTAAATAACAATTTTAGGACGGGTCTCTAGTCTCTGTAGGCAAGGCTCTGGGAAGGGAACGAGTGTTCTCTACATCAACAGGGTGCTTTCATAGCCTGGGTGGAAGCCTCTCCTCAGACGCTCTACAGCTAAAAGGAAACTTGACGTGAGTCCTTTCCTCAAGGTAAAGCCTAGAATAGCCCTGCCGAAGTGGAAGCTTGGAGCGGAGTCCTTGAGGCATTAGTTTCAGGTCTGTTTCCTTTTAAGGTTAGTAAGCTTTTCAGGACACCGAGGACCTCGCCTGGGCACCTTATTCCCTGGAAGACCACCGAGTACCGGCAGTCTCCACTGGGCTACTAAGAAACATCCAGGCCCGGACACCTTTCCCAGTCACTCTGTGTATTTTGTGTGTAGGCCAACACACTGCACTCTTCCTTGGAAGAGCTAGATTTCCTCAGCTCTCCAACAGCCCCAGGAAATGTGTTCTCTCACGTCCTACATATCATGCAAATCTGCCTCATTGCCCTAGGCTGAGCAGCTCTGAGAAACCAAAACTGCTTCGCATTCCTTCTACAAAGTCATACCTTAAGACCCCATCCTTACAGGAGAAAGTCAGCTTGCGTTTCTGCTGTAACCAAAGCACAGATCTTCCTCTTACACTGCAGGGTTTTAGAAGAAGCTAAGCCAGATAGCCTACCTAGAGCGCTCATTGGGGGAGGCTGTTGGCTACACGCAGAACTCCGTGCCAAATAAACTTTATTCAAGGAAGGGACCAGTGTTTAGCTAGAGTGTATATTTACTTGGTAGAAATCACAAGTAGGTAGGCCGCGTGTTCACTGGAAACGGTGACCTTATGGCACAAGCCTTGCTTTCCCATTTTGAATGCTCCATGCATGCTGCCTTGAAGTTACCTAAATAACAGTTTTAGGACGAGTCTTTAGTCATTGTAGGCAGGGCTCTGGGAAGGGAACGAGTGTTCTCTGCATCAACAGGGTGCTTTCATAGCCTGGGTGGGAGCCTCTCCTCAGACGCCCTAGAGATAAAGGAAACTTGACGTGAGTTCTTTCCTCCAGGTAAAGCCTTGACTAGCCCTGCCGAAGCTGAGCTTGAAGCAGTTTCCTTGTGGCATTTGTTTTAGGTCTGTTTTCTTTTAAGGTTAGTAAGCTTGTCAAGACACCGAGGACCTCTCGTGGGCACCCTATTCCCTGCAAGAGCACCGAGTACCAGCAGGCTCCACTGGGCTACTAAAAAACATCCAGGCCCGGAAACGTTTCCCAGTCACTGTGTATTTTGTGTGTAGGGCAACACACTGCACTCTTCCTTGGAAGAGCTAGATTTCCTCAGCTCTCCAACAACTCCAGGCAATGTGTTCTCTCAATTCCTATATGTCATGCAAATCTCCCTCATTGCCCTAGGCTGAGCAGCACTGAGAAACCAAAACTGCAACGCATTCCTTCTTTAAAGTCAAACCTTAAGACCCCATCCTTACAGGAGAAAGTCGGCTTGCTTTCCTGCTGTAACCAAAGCACAGTTCTTCCTCTTACACTCCAGGGTTTTAGAAGAAGCAGAGCCCGATAGCCTACCCAGAGCGCTCCCAAGGGGAGGCGGTTGGCTACACGCAGAATTCCGTGCCAAATAAACTTTATTCAAGGAAGGGACCAGTGTGTAGCTAGAGTGTATATTTACTTGGTAGAAATCACAAGGAGGTAGGCTGCATGTTCGCTGGAAACGGGGAACTTATGGCACAAGCCTTGCTTACCACTTTTGAATGCTCCATTCAAGCTGCCTTGAAGCTACCTAAATTACAATTTTAGGACGGGTCTCTAGTGTCTGTAGGCAGGGCTCTGGGAAGGGAACGAGTGTTCTCTACATCAACAGGGTGCTTTCATAGACTGGGTAGGAGCCTCGCCTGAGACACTCTAGAGCTAAAAGGAAACTTGACGTGAGTCCTCTCCTCAAGGTAAAGCCTAGAATAGCCCTGCCGAAGTGGAAGCTTGGAGCGGAGTTCTTGAGGCATTAGTTTCAGGTCTGTTTTCTTTTAAGGTTAGTAAGCTTTTCAAGGCCCTGAGTACCTCGCCTGGGCACCCTATTCCCTGCAAGAACACCCAGTACCGGCAGGCCCCACTGGGCTACTAAGAAACATCCAGGCCCGGAAACTTTTCCCATTCACTCTTTGTATTTTGTGTGTAGGCCAACACACTACACTCTTCCTTGGAAGAGCTAGATTTCCTCAGCTCTCCAACAGCTCCAGGAAATGTGTTCTCTCACGTCCTACATATCATGCAAATCTGCCTCATTGCCCTAGGCTGACCGGCACTGAGAAACCAAAACTGCTTCACATTCCTTCTACAAAGTCATACCTTAACACCCCATCCTTACAGTCGAAAGTCGGCTTGCGTTTCTGCTGTAACCACAGCACAGTTCTTCCTCTTACACTCCAGGGTTTTAGAAGAAGCTAAGCCCGATAGCCTACCCAGAGCGATCCCTGGGGGAGGCGGTTGGCTACACGCAGAATTACGTGCCAAATAAACTTTATTTAAGGAAGGGACCAGTGTGTAGCTAGAGTGTATATTTACTTGGTAGAAATCACAAGGAGGTAGGCTGCATGTTCGCTGGAAACGGGGAACTTATGGCACAAGCCTTGCTTACCCATTTTGAATGCTCCATTCAAGCTGCCTTGAAGCTGCCTAAATAACAATTTTAGGACGGGTCTCTAGTCTCTGTAGGCAAGGCTCTGGGAAGGGAACGAGTGTTCTCTACATCAACAGGGTGCTTTCATAGCCTGGGTGGGAGCCTCTCCTCAGACGCTCTACAGCTAAAAGGAAACTTGACGTGAGTCCTTTCCTCAAGGTAAAGCCCAGAATAGCCCTGCCGAAGTGGAAGCTTGGAGCGGAGTCCTTGAGGCATTAGTTTCAGGTCTGTTTCCTTTTAAGGTTAGTAAGCTTTTCAGGACACCGAGGACCTCGCCTGGGCACCTTATTCCCTGGAAGACCACCGAGTACCGGCAGTCTCCACTGGGCTACTAAGAAACATCCAGGCCCGGACACCTTTCCCAGTCACTCTGTGTATTTTGTGTGTAGGCCAACACACTGCACTCTTCCTTGGAAGAGCTAGATTTCCTCAGCTCTCCAACAGCCCCAGGAAATGTGTTCTCTCACGTCCTACATATCATGCAAATCTGCCTCATTGCCCTAGGCTGAGCAGCTCTGAGAAACCAAAACTGCTTCGCATTCCTTCTACAAAGTCATACCTTAAGACCCGATCCTTACAGGAGAAAGTCAGCTTGCGTTTCTGCTGTAACCAAAGCACAGATCTTCCTCTTACACTGCAGGGTTTTAGAAGAAGCTAAGCCAGATAGCCTACCTAGAGCGCTCCTTGGGGGAGGCTGTTGGCTACACGCAGAACTCCGTGCCAAATAAACTTTATTCAAGGAAGGGACCAGTGTTTAGCTAGAGTGTATATTTACTTGGTAGAAATCACAAGTAGGTAGGCCGCGTGTTCGCTGGAAACGGTGACCTTATGGCACAAGCCTTGCTTTCCCATTTTGAATGCTCCATGCATGCTGCCTTGAAGTTACCTAAATAACAGTTTTAGGACGAGTCTTTAGTCATTGTAGGCAGGGCTCTGGGAAGGGAACGAGTGTTCTCTGCATCAACAGGGTGCTTTCATAGCCTGGGTGGGAGCCTCTCCTCAGACGCCCTAGAGATAAAGGAAACTTGACGTGAGTTCTTTCCTCCAGGTAAAGCCTTGACTAGCCCTGCCGAAGCTGAGCTTGAAGCAGTTTCCTTGTGGCATTTGTTTTAGGTCTGTTTTCTTTTAAGGTTAGTAAGCTTGTCAAGACACCGAGGACCTCTCGTGGGCACCCTATTCCCTGCAAGAGCACCGAGTACCAGCAGGCTCCACTGGGCTACTAAGAAACATCCAGGCCCGGAAACGTTTCCCAGTCACTGTGTATTTTGTGTGTAGGGCAACACACTGCACTCTTCCTTGGAAGAGCTAGATTTCCTCAGCTCTCCAACAACTCCAGGCAATGTGTTCTCTCAATTCCTATATGTCATGCAAATCTCCCTCATTGCCCTAGGCTGAGCAGCACTGAGAAACCAAAACTGCAACGCATTCCTTCTTTAAAGTCAAACCTTAAGACCCCATCCTTACAGGAGAAAGTCGGCTTGCTTTCCTGCTGTAACCAAAGCACAGTTCTTCCTCTTACACTCCAGGGTTTTAGAAGAAGCTAAGCCCGATAGCCTACCCAGAGCGATCCCTGGGGGAGGCGGTTGGCTACACGCAGAATTACGTGCCAAATAAACTTTATTCAAGGAAGGGACCAGTGTGTAGCTAGAGTGTATATTTACTTGGTAGAAATCACAAGGACGTAGGCTGCATGTTCGCTGGAAACGGGGAACTTATGGCACAAGCCTTGCTTACCACTTTTGAATGCTCCATGCATGCTGCCTTGAAGTTACCTAAATAACAGTTTTAGGACGAGTCTTTAGTCATTGTAGGCAGGGCTCTGGGAAGGGAACGAGTGTTCTCTGCATCAACAGGGTGCTTTCATAGCCTGGGTGGGAGCCTCTCCTCAGACGCCCTAGAGATAAAGGAAACTTGACGTGAGTTCTTTCCTCCAGGTAAAGCCTTGAATAGCCCTGCCGAAGCTGAGATTGAAGCAGTTTCCTTGTGGCATTTGTTTTAGGTCTGTTTTCTTTTAAGGTTAGTAAGCTTGTCAAGACACCGAGGACCTCTCGTGGGCACCCTATTCCCTGCAAGAGGACCGAGTACCAGCAGGCTCCACTGGGCTACTAAGAAACATCCAGGCCCGGAAACGTTTCCCAGTCACTGTGTATTTTGTGTGTAGGGCAACACACTGCACTCTTCCTTGGAAGAGCTAGATTTCCTCAGCTCTCCAACAACTCCAGGAAATGTGTTCTCTCAATTCCTATATGTCATGCAAATCTCCCTCATTGCCCTAGGCTGAGCAGCACTGAGAAACCAAAACTGCAACGCATTCCTTCTTTAAAGTCAAACCTTAAGACCCCATCCTTACAGGAGAAAGTCGGCTTGCTTTCCTGCTGTAACCAAAGCACAGTTCTTCCTCTTACACTCCAGGGTTTTAGAAGAAGCAGAGCCCGATAGCCTACCCAGAGTGCTCCCAAGGGGAGGCGGTTGGCTACACGCAGAATTCCGTGCCAAATAAACTTTATTCAAGGAAGGGACCAGTGTGTAGCTAGAGTGTATATTTACTTGGTAGAAATCACAAGGAGGTAGGCTGCATGTTCGCTGGAAACGGGGAACTTATGGCACAAGCCTTGCTTACCACTTTTGAATGCTCCATTCAAGCTGCCTTGAAGCTACCTAAATTACAATTTTAGGACGGGTCTCTAGTGTCTGTAGGCAGGGCTCTGGGAAGGGAACGAGTGTTCTCTACATCAACAGGGTGCTTTCATAGACTGGGTAGGAGCCTCGCCTGAGACACTCTAGAGCTAAAAGGAAACTTGACGTGAGTCCTCTCCTCAAGGTAAAGCCTAGAATAGCCCTGCCGAAGTGGAAGCTTGGAGCGGAGTTCTTGAGGCATTAGTTTCAGGTCTGTTTTCTTTTAAGGTTAGTAAGCTTTTCAAGGCCCTGAGGACCTCGCCTGGGCACCCTATTCCCTGCAAGAACACCCAGTACCGGCAGGCTCCACTGGGCTACTAAGAAACATCCAGGCCCGGAAACTTTTCCCATTCACTCTTTGTATTTTGTGTGTAGGCCAACACACTACACTCTTCCTTGGAAGAGCTAGATTTCCTCAGCTCTCCAACAGCTCCAGGAAATGTGTTCTCTCACGTCCTACATATCATGCAAATCTGCCTCATTGCCCTAGGCTGACCGGCACTGAGAAACCAAAACTGCTTCACATTCCTTCTACAAAGTCATACCTTAACACCCCATCCTTACAGTCGAAAGTCGGCTTGCGTTTCTGCTGTAACCACAGCACAGTTCTTCCTCTTACACTCCAGGGTTTTAGAAGAAGCTAAGCCCGATAGCCTACCCAGAGCGATCCCTGGGGGAGGCGGTTGGCTACACGCAGAATTACGTGCCAAATAAACTTTATTTAAGGAAGGGACCAGTGTGTAGCTAGAGTGTATATTTACTTGGTAGAAATCACAAGGAGGTAGGCTGCATGTTCGCTGGAAACGGGGAACTTATGGCACAAGCCTTGCTTACCCATTTTGAATGCTCCATTCAAGCTGCCTTGAAGCTGCCTAAATAACAATTTTAGGACGGGTCTCTAGTCTCTGTAGGCAAGGCTCTGGGAAGGGAACGAGTGTTCTCTACATCAACAGGGTGCTTTCATAGCCTGGGTGGGAGCCTCTCCTCAGACGCTCTACAGCTAAAAGGAAACTTGACGTGAGTCCTTTCCTCAAGGTAAAGCCTAGAATAGCCCTGCCGAAGTGGAAGCTTGGAGCGGAGTCCTTGAGGCATTAGTTTCAGGTCTGTTTCCTTTTAAGGTTAGTAAGCTTTTCAGGACACCGAGGACCTCGCCTGGGCACCTTATTCCCTGGAAGACCACCGAGTACCGGCAGTCTCCACTGGGCTACTAAGAAACATCCAGGCCCGGACACCTTTCCCAGACACTCTGTGTATTTTGTGTGTAGGCCAACACACTGCACTCTTCCTTGGAAGAGCTAGATTTCCTCAGCTCTCCAACAGCCCCAGGAAATGTGTTCTCTCACGTCCTACATATCATGCAAATCTGCCTCATTGCCCTAGGCTGAGCAGCTCTGAGAAACCAAAACTGCTTCGCATTCCTTCTACAAAGTCATACCTTAAGACCCCATCCTTACAGGAGAAAGTCAGCTTGCGTTTCTGCTGTAACCAAAGCACAGATCTTCCTCTTACACTGCAGGGTTTTAGAAGAAGCTAAGCCAGATAGCCTACCTAGAGCGCTCCTTGGGGGAGGCTGTTGGCTACACGCAGAACTCCGTGCCAAATAAACTTTATTCAAGGAAGGGACCAGTGTTTAGCTAGAGTGTATATTTACTTGGTAGAAATCACAAGTAGGTAGGCCGCGTGTTCGCTGGAAACGGTGACCTTATGGCACAAGCCTTGCTTTCCCATTTTGAATGCTCCATGCATGCTGCCTTGAAGTAACCTAAATAACAGTTTTAGGACCAGTCTTTAGTCATTGTAGGCAGGGCTCTGGGAAGGGAACGAGTGTTCTCTGCATCAACAGGGTGCTTTCATAGCCTGGGTGGGAGCCTCTCCTCAGACGCCCTAGAGATAAAGGAAACTTGACGTGAGTTCTTTCCTCCAGGTAAAGCCTTGACTAGCCCTGCCGAAGCTGAGCTTGAAGCAGTTTCCTTGTGGCATTTGTTTTAGGTCTGTTTTCTTTTAAGGTTAGTAAGCTTGTCAAGACACCGAGGACCTCTCGTGGGCACCCTATTCCCTGCAAGAGCACCGAGTACCAGCAGGCTCCACTGGGCTACTAAGAAACATCCAGGCCCGGAAACGTTTCCCAGTCACTGTGTATTTTGTGTGTAGGGCAACACACTGCACTCTTCCTTGGAAGAGCTAGATTTCCTCAGCTCTCCAACAACTCCAGGCAATGTGTTCTCTCAATTCCTATATGTCATGCAAATCTCCCTCATTGCCCTAGGCTGAGCAGCACTGAGAAACCAAAACTGCAATGCATTCCTTCTTTAAAGTCAAACCTTAAGACCCCATCCTTACAGGAGAAAGTCGGCTTGCTTTCCTGCTGTAACCAAAGCACAGTTCTTCCTCTTACACTCCAGGGTTTTAGAAGAAGCAGAGCCCGATAGCCTACCCAGAGCGCTCCCAAGGGGAGGCGGTTGGCTACACGCAGAATTCCGTGCCAAATAAACTTTATTCAAGGAAGGGACCAGTGTGTAGCTAGAGTGTATATTTACTTGGTAGAAATCACAAGGAGGTAGGCTGCATGTTCGCTGGAAACGGGGAACTTATGGCACAAGCCTTGCTTACCACTTTTCAATGCTCCATTCAAGCTGCCTTGAAGCTACCTAAATTACAATTTTAGGACGGGTCTCTAGTGTCTGTAGGCAGGGCTCTGGGAAGGGAACGAGTGTTC
Source organism: Balaenoptera physalus (assembly GCF_965194825.1). Lineage (NCBI taxonomy): Eukaryota > Metazoa > Chordata > Mammalia > Artiodactyla > Balaenopteridae > Balaenoptera > Balaenoptera physalus. The sequence goes on along the minus strand of NC_138895.1, from coordinate 38,590,694 downwards.
TCTACATCAACAGGGTGCTTTCATAGACTGGGTAGGAGCCTCGCCTGCGACACTCTAGAGCTAAAAGGAAACTTGACGTGAGTCCTCTCCTCAAGGTAAAGCCTAGAATAGCCCTGCCGAAGTGGAAGCTTGGAGAGGAGTTCTTGAGGCATTAGTTTCAGGTCTGTTTTCTTTTAAGGTTTGTAAGCTTTTCAAGGCCCTGAGGACCTCGCCTGGGCACCCTATTCCCTGCAAGAACACCCAGTACCGGCAGGCTACACTGGGCTACTAAGAAACATCCAGGCCCGGAAACTTTTCCCATTCACTCTTTGTATTTTGTGTGTAGGCCAACACACTACACTCTTCCTTGGAAGAGCTAGATTTCCTCAGCTCTCCAACAGCTCCAGGAAATGTGTTCTCTCACGTCCTACATATCATGCAAATCTGCCTCATTGCCCTAGGCTGACCGGCACTGAGAAACCAAAACTACTTCACATTCCTTCTACAAAGTCATACCTTAACACCTCATCCTTACAGTAGAAAGTCGGCTTGCGTTTCTGCTGTAACCACAGCACAGTTCTTCCTCTTACACTCCAGGGTTTTAGAAGAAGCTAAGCCCGATAGCCTACCCAGAGCGATCCCTGGGGGAGGCGGTTGGCTACACGCAGAATTACGTGCCAAATAAACTTTATTCAAGGAAGGGACCAGTGTGTAGCTAGAGTGTATATTTACTTGGTAGAAATCACAAGGACGTAGGCTGCATGTTCGCTGGAAACGGGGAACTTATGGCACAAGCCTTGCTTACCACTTTTGAATGCTCCATTCAAGCTGCCTTGAAGCTGCCTAAATAACAATTTTAGGACGGGTCTCTAGTCTCTGTAGGCAAGGCTCTGGGAAGGGAACGAGTGTTCTCTACATCAACAGGGTGCTTTCATAGCCTGGGTGGGAGCCTCTCCTCAGACGCTCTACAGCTAAAAGGAAACTTGACGTGAGTCCTTTCCTCAAGGTAAAGCCCAGAATAGCCCTGCCGAAGTGGAAGCTCGGAGCGGAGTCCTTGAGGCATTAGTTTCAGGTCTGTTTCCTTTTAAGGTTAGTAAGCTTTTCAGGACACCGAGGACCTCGCCTGGGCACCTTATTCCCTGGAAGACCACCGAGTACCGGCAGTCTCCACTGGGCTACTAAGAAACATCCAGGCCCGGACACCTTTCCCAGTCACTCTGTGTATTTTGTGTGTAGGCCAACACACTGCACTCTTCCTTGGAAGAGCTAGATTTCCTCAGCTCTCCAACAGCCCCAGGAAATGTGTTCTCTCACGTCCTACATATCATGCAAATCTGCCTCATTGCCCTAGGCTGAGCAGCTCTGAGAAACCAAAACTGCTTCGCATTCCTTCTACAAAGTCATACCTTAAGACCCCATCCTTACAGGAGAAAGTCAGCTTGCGTTTCTGCTGTAACCAAAGCACAGATCTTCCTCTTACACTGCAGGGTTTTAGAAGAAGCTAAGCCAGATAGCCTACCTAGAGCGCTCCTTGGGGGAGGCTGTTGGCTACACGCAGAACTCCGTGCCAAATAAACTTTATTCAAGGAAGGGACCAGTGTTTAGCTAGAGTGTATATTTACTTGGTAGAAATCACAAGTAGGTAGGCCGCGTGTTCGCTGGAAACGGTGACCTTATGGCACAAGCCTTGCTTTCCCATTTTGAATGCTCCATGCATGCTGCCTTGAAGTTACCTAAATAACAGTTTTAGGACCAGTCTTTAGTCATTGTAGGCAGGGCTCTGGGAAGGGAACGAGTGTTCTCTGCATCAACAGGGTGCTTTCATAGCCTGGGTGGGAGCCTCTCCTCAGACGCCCTAGAGATAAAGGAAACTTGACGTGAGTTCTTTCCTCCAGGTAAAGCCTTGACTAGCCCTGCCGAAGCTGAGCTTGAAGCAGTTTCCTTGTGGCATTTGTTTTAGGTCTGTTTTCTTTTAAGGTTAGTAAGCTTGTCAAGACACCGAGGACCTCTCGTGGGCACCCTATTCCCTGCAAGAGCACCGAGTACCAGCAGGCTCCACTGGGCTACTAGGAAACATCCAGGCCCGGAAACGTTTCCCAGTCACTGTGTATTTTGTGTGTAGGGCAACACACTGCACTCTTCCTTGGAAGAGCTAGATTTCCTCAGCTCTCCAACAACTCCAGGCAATGTGTTCTCTCAATTCCTATATGTCATGCAAATCTCCCTCATTGCCCTAGGCTGAGCAGCACTGAGAAACCAAAACTGCAACGCATTCCTTCTTCAAAGTCAAACCTTAAGACCCCATCCTTACAGGAGAAAGTCGGCTTGCTTTCCTGCTGTAACCAAAGCACAGTTCTTCCTCTTACACTCCAGGGTTTTAGAAGAAGCAGAGCCCGATAGCCTACCCAGAGCGCTCCCAAGGGGAGGCGGTTGGCTACACGCAGAATTCCGTGCCAAATAAACTTTATTCAAGGAAGGGACCAGTGTGTAGCTAGAGTGTATATTTACTTGGTAGAAATCACAAGGAGGTAGGCTGCATGTTCGCTGGAAACGGGGAACTTATGGCACAAGCCTTGCTTACCACTTTTGAATGCTCCATTCAAGCTGCCTTGAAGCTACCTAAATTACAATTTTAGGACGGGTCTCTAGTGTCTGTAGGCAGGGCTCTGGGAAGGGAACGAGTGTTCTCTACATCAACAGGGTGCTTTCATAGACTGGGTAGGAGCCTCGCCTGAGACACTCTAGAGCTATAAGGAAACTTGACGTGAGTCCTCTCCTCAAGGTAAAGCCTAGAATAGCCCTGCCGAAGTGGAAGCTTGGAGCGGAGTTCTTGAGGCATTAGTTTCAGGTCTGTTTTCTTTTAAGGTTAGTAAGCTTTTCAAGGCCCTGAGGACCTCGCCTGGGCACCCTATTCCCTGCAAGAACACCCAGTACCGGCAGGCTCCACTGGGCTACTAAGAAACATCCAGGCCCGGAAACATTTCCCATTCACTCTTTGTATTTTGTGTGTAGGCCAACACACTACACTCTTCCTTGGAAGAGCTAGATTTCCTCAGCTCTCCAACAGCTCCAGGAAATGTGTTCTCTCACGTCCTACATATCATGCAAATCTGCCTCATTGCCCTAGGCTGACCGGCACTGAGAAACCAAAACTGCTTCACATTCCTTCTACAAAGTCATACCTTAACACCCCATCCTTACAGTCGAAAGTCGGCTTGCGTTTCTGCTGTAACCACAGCACAGTTCTTCCTCTTACACTCCAGGGTTTTAGAAGAAGCTAAGCCCGATAGCCTACCCAGAGCGATCCCTGGGGGAGGCGGTTGGCTACACGGAGAATTACGTGCCAAATAAACTTTATTTAAGGAAGGGACCAGTGTGTAGCTAGAGTGTATATTTACTTGGTAGAAATCACAAGGAGGTAGGCTGCATGTTCGCTGGAAACGGGGAACTTATGGCACAAGCCTTGCTTACCCATTTTGAATGCTCCATTCAAGCTGCCTTGAAGCTGCCTAAATAACAATTTTAGGACGGGTCTCTAGTCTCTGTAGGCAAGGCTCTGGGAAGGGAACGAGTGTTCTCTACATCAACAGGGTGCTTTCATAGCCTGGGTGGGAGCCTCTCCTCAGACGCTCTACAGCTAAAAGGAAACTTGACGTGAGTCCTTTCCTCAAGGTAAAGCCTAGAATAGCCCTGCCGAAGTGGAAGCTTGGAGCGGAGTCCTTGAGGCATTAGTTTCAGGTCTGTTTCCTTTTAAGGTTAGTAAGCTTTTCAGGACACCGAGGACCTCGCCTGGGCACCTTATTCCCTGGAAGACCACCGAGTACCGGCAGTCTCCACTGGGCTACTAAGAAACATCCAGGCCCGGACACCTTTCCCAGACACTCTGTGTATTTTGTGTGTAGGCCAACACACTGCACTCTTCCTTGGAAGAGCTAGATTTCCTCAGCTCTCCAACAGCCCCAGGAAATGTGTTCTCTCACGTCCTACATATCATGCAAATCTGCCTCATTGCCCTAGGATGAGCAGCTCTGAGAAACCAAAACTGCTTCGCATTCCTTCTACAAAGTCATACCTTAAGACCCCATCCTTACAGGAGAAAGTCAGCTTGCGTTTCTGCTGTAACCAAAGCACAGATCTTCCTCTTACACTGCAGGGTTTTAGAAGAAGCTAAGCCAGATAGCCTACCTAGAGCGCTCCTTGGGGGAGGCTGTTGGCTACACGCAGAACTCCGTGCCAAATAAACTTTATTCAAGGAAGGGACCAGTGTTTAGCTAGAGTGTATATTTACTTGGTAGAAATCACAAGTAGGTAGGCCGCGTGTTCGCTGGAAACGGTGACCTTATGGCACAAGCCTTGCTTTCCCATTTTGAATGCTCCATGCATGCTGCCTTGAAGTAACCTAAATAACAGTTTTAGGACCAGTCTTTAGTCATTGTAGGCAGGGCTCTGGGAAGGGAACGAGTGTTCTCTGCATCAACAGGGTGCTTTCATAGCCTGGGTGGGAGCCTCTCCTCAGACGCCCTAGAGATAAAGGAAACTTGACGTGAGTTCTTTCCTCCAGGTAAAGCCTTGACTAGCCCTGCCGAAGCTGAGCTTGAAGCAGTTTCCTTGTGGCATTTGTTTTAGGTCTGTTTTCTTTTAAGGTTAGTAAGCTTGTCAAGACACCGAGGACCTCTCGTGGGCACCCTATTCCCTGCAAGAGCACCGAGTACCAGCAGGCTCCACTGGGCTACTAAGAAACATCCAGGCCCGGAAACGTTTCCCAGTCACTGTGTATTTTGTGTGTAGGGCAACACACTGCACTCTTCCTTGGAAGAGCTAGATTTCCTCAGCTCTCCAACAACTCCAGGCAATGTGTTCTCTCAATTCCTATATGTCATGCAAATCTCCCTCATTGCCCTAGGCTGAGCAGCACTGAGAAACCAAAACTGCAATGCATTCCTTCTTTAAAGTCAAACCTTAAGACCCCATCCTTACAGGAGAAAGTCGGCTTGCTTTCCTGCTGTAACCAAAGCACAGTTCTTCCTCTTACACTCCAGGGTTTTAGAAGAAGCAGAGCCCGATAGCCTACCCAGAGCGCTCCCAAGGGGAGGCGGTTGGCTACACGCAGAATTCCGTGCCAAATAAACTTTATTCAAGGAAGGGACCAGTGGGTAGCTAGAGTGTATATTTACTTGGTAGAAATCACAAGGAGGTAGGCTGCATGTTCGCTGGAAACGGGGAACTTATGGCACAAGCCTTGCTTACCACTTTTCAATGCTCCATTCAAGCTGCCTTGAAGCTACCTAAATTACAATTTTAGGACGGGTCTCTAGTGTCTGTAGGCAGGGCTCTGGGAAGGGAACGAGTGTTCTCTACATCAACAGGGTGCTTTCATAGACTGGGTAGGAGCCTCGCCTGAGACACTCTAGAGCTAAAAGGAAACTTGACGTGACTCCTCTCCTCAAGGTAAAGCCTAGAATAGCCCTGCCGAAGTGGAAGCTTGGAGAGGAGTTCTTGAGGCATTAGTTTCAGGTCTGTTTTCTTTTAAGGTTAGTAAGCTTTTCAAGGCCCTGAGGACCTCGCCTGGGCACCCTATTCCCTGCAAGAACACCCAGTACCGGCAGGCTACACTGGGCTACTAAGAAACATCCAGGCCCGGAAACTTTTCCCATTCACTCTTTGTATTTTGTGTGTAGGCCAACACACTACACTCTTCCTTGGAAGAGCTAGATTTCCTCAGCTCTCCAACAGCTCCAGGAAATGTGTTCTCTCACGTCCTACATATCTTGCAAATCTGCCTCATTGCCCTAGGCTGACCGGCACTGAGAAACCAAAACTACTTCACATTCCTTCTACAAAGTCATACCTTAACACCTCATCCTTACAGTAGAAAGTCGGCTTGCGTTTCTGCTGTAACCACAGCACAGTTCTTCCTCTTACACTCCAGGGTTTTAGAAGAAGCTAAGCCCGATAGCCTACCCAGAGCGATCCCTGGGGGAGGCGGTTGGCTACACGCAGAATTACGTGCCAAATAAACTTTATTCAAGGAAGGGACCAGTGTGTAGCTAGAGTGTATATTTACTTGGTAGAAATCACAAGGACGTAGGCTGCATGTTCGCTGGAAACGGGGAACTTATGGCACAAGCCTTGCTTACCACTTTTGAATGCTCCATTCAAGCTGCCTTGAAGCTGCCTAAATAACAATTTTAGGACGGGTCTCTAGTCTCTGTAGGCAAGGCTCTGGGAAGGGAACGAGTGTTCTCTACATCAACAGGGTGCTTTCATAGCCTGGGTGGGAGCCTCTCCTCAGACGCTCTACAGCTAAAAGGAAACTTGACGTGAGTCCTTTCCTCAAGGTAAAGCCCAGAATAGCCCTGCCGAAGTGGAAGCTCGGAGCGGAGTCCTTGAGGCATTAGTTTCAGGTCTGTTTCCTTTTAAGGTTAGTAAGCTTTTCAGGACACCGAGGACCTCGCCTGGGCACCTTATTCCCTGGAAGACCACCGAGTACCGGCAGTCTCCACTGGGCTACTAAGAAACATCCAGGCCCGGACACCTTTCCCAGTCACTCTGTGTATTTTGTGTGTAGGCCAACACACTGCACTCTTCCTTGGAAGAGCTAGATTTCCTCAGCTCTCCAACAGCCCCAGGAAATTTGTTCTCTCACGTCCTACATATCATGCAAATCTGCCTCATTGCCCTAGGCTGAGCAGCTCTGAGAAACCAAAACTGCTTCGCATTCCTTCTACAAAGTCATACCTTAAGACCCCATCCTTACAGGAGAAAGTCAGCTTGCGTTTCTGCTGTAACCAAAGCACAGATCTTCCTCTTACACTGCAGGGTTTTAGAAGAAGCTAAGCCAGATAGCCTACCTAGAGCGCTCCTTGGGGGAGGCTGTTGGCTACACGCAGAACTCCGTGCCAAATAAACTTTATTCAAGGAAGGGACCAGTGTTTAGCTAGAGTGTATATTTACTTGGTAGAAATCACAAGTAGGTAGGCCGCGTGTTCGCTGGAAACGGTGACCTTATGGCACAAGCCTTGCTTTCCCATTTTGAATGCTCCATGCATGCTGCCTTGAAGTTACCTAAATAACAGTTTTAGGACCAGTCTTTAGTCATTGTAGGCAGGGCTCTGGGAAGGGAACGAGTGTTCTCTGCATCAACAGGGTGCTTTCATAGCCTGGGTGGGAGCCTCTCCTCAGACGCCCTAGAGATAAAGGAAACTTGACGTGAGTTCTTTCCTCCAGGTAAAGCCTTGACTAGCCCTGCCGAAGCTGAGCTTGAAGCAGTTTCCTTGTGGCATTTGTTTTAGGTCTGTTTTCTTTTAAGGTTAGTAAGCTTGTCAAGACACCGAGGACCTCTCGTGGGCACCCTATTCCCTGCAAGAGCACCGAGTACCAGCAGGCTCCACTGGGCTACTAGGAAACATCCAGGCCCGGAAACGTTTCCCAGTCACTGTGTATTTTGTGTGTAGGGCAACACACTGCACTCTTCCTTGGAAGAGCTAGATTTCCTCAGCTCTCCAACAACTCCAGGCAATGTGTTCTTTCAATTCCTATATGTCATGCAAATCTCCCTCATTGCCCTAGGCTGAGCAGCACTGAGAAACCAAAACTGCAACGCATTCCTTCTTTAAAGTCAAACCTTAAGACCCCATCCTTACAGGAGAAAGTCGGCTTGCTTTCCTGCTGTAACCAAAGCACAGTTCTTCCTCTTACACTCCAGGGTTTTAGAAGAAGCAGAGCCCGATAGCCTACCCAGAGCGCTCCCAAGGGGAGGCGGTTGGCTACACGCAGAATTCCGTGCCAAATAAACTTTATTCAAGGAAGGGACCAGTGTGTAGCTAGAGTGTATATTCACTTGGTAGAAATCACAAGGAGGTAGGCTGCATGTTCGCTGGAAACGGGGAACTTATGGCACAAGCCTTGCTTACCACTTTTGAATGCTCCATTCAAGCTGCCTTGAAGCTACCTAAATTACAATTTTAGGACGGGTCTCTAGTGTCTGTAGGCAGGGCTCTGGGAAGGGAACGAGTGTTCTCTACATCAACAGGGTGCTTTCATAGACTGGGTAGGAGCCTCGCCTGAGACACTCTAGAGCTAAAAGGAAACTTGACGTGAGTCCTCTCCTCAAGGTAAAGCCTAGAATAGCCCTGCCGAAGTGGAAGCTTGGAGCGGAGTTCTTGAGGCATTAGTTTCAGGTCTGTTTTCTTTTAAGGTTAGTAAGCTTTTCAAGGCCCTGAGGACCTCGCCTGGGCACCCTATTCCCTGCAAGAACACCCAGTACCGGCAGGCTCCACTGGGCTACTAAGAAACATCCAGGCCCGGAAACTTTTCCCATTCACTCTTTGTATTTTGTGTGTAGGCCAACACACTACACTCTTCCTTGGAAGAGCTAGATTTCCTCAGCTCTCCAACAGCTCCAGGAAATGTGTTCTCTCACGTCCTACATATCATGCAAATCTGCCTCATTGCCCTAGGCTGACCGGCACTGAGAAACCAAAACTGCTTCACATTCCTTCTACAAAGTCATACCTTAACACCCCATCCTTACAGTCGAAAGTCGGCTTGCGTTTCTGCTGTAACCACAGCACAGTTCTTCCTCTTACACTCCAGGGTTTTAGAAGAAGCTAAGCCCGATAGCCTACCCAGAGCGATCCCTGGGGGAGGCGGTTGGCTACACGCAGAATTACGTGCCAAATAAACTTTATTTAAGGAAGGGACCAGTGTGTAGCTAGAGTGTATATTTACTTGGTAGAAATCACAAGGAGGTAGGCTGCATGTTCGCTGGAAACGGGGAACTTATGGCACAAGCCTTGCTTACCCATTTTGAATGCTCCATTCAAGCTGCCTTGAAGCTGCCTAAATAACAATTTTAGGACGGGTCTCTAGTCTCTGTAGGCAAGGCTCTGGGAAGGGAACGAGTGTTCTCTACATCAACAGGGTGCTTTCATAGCCTGGGTGGGAGCCTCTCCTCAGACGCTCTACAGCTAAAAGGAAACTTGACGTGAGTCCTTTCCTCAAGGTAAAGCCCAGAATAGCCCTGCCGAAGTGGAAGCTTGGAGCGGAGTCCTTGAGGCATTAGTTTCAGGTCTGTTTCCTTTTAAGGTTAGTAAGCTTTTCAGGACACCGACGACCTCGCCTGGGCACCTTATTCCCTGGAAGACCACCGAGTACCGGCAGTCTCCACTGGGCTACTAAGAAACATCCAGGCCCGGACACCTTTCCCAGTCACTCTGTGTATTTTGTGTGTAGGCCAACACACTGCACTCTTCCTTGGAAGAGCTAGATTTCCTCAGCTCTCCAACAGCCCCAGGAAATGTGTTCTCTCACGTCCTACATATCATGCAAATCTGCCTCATTGCCCTAGGCTGAGCAGCTCTGAGAAACCAAAACTGCTTCGCATTCCTTCTACAAAGTCATACCTTAAGACCCGATCCTTACAGGAGAAAGTCAGCTTGCGTTTCTGCTGTAACCAAAGCACAGATCTTCCTCTTACACTGCAGGGTTTTAGAAGAAGCTAAGCCAGATAGCCTACCTAGAGCGCTCCTTGGGGGAGGCTGTTGGCTACACGCAGAACTCCGTGCCAAATAAACTTTATTCAAGGAAGGGACCAGTGTTTAGCTAGAGTGTATATTTACTTGGTAGAAATCACAAGTAGGTAGGCCGCGTGTTCGCTGGAAACGGTGACCTTATGGCACAAGCCTTGCTTTCCCATTTTGAATGCTCCATGCATGCTGCCTTGAAGTTACCTAAATAACAGTTTTAGGACGAGTCTTTAGTCATTGTAGGCAGGGCTCTGGGAAGGGAACGAGTGTTCTCTGCATCAACAGGGTGCTTTCATAGCCTGGGTGGGAGCCTCTCCTCAGACGCCCTAGAGATAAAGGAAACTTGACGTGAGTTCTTTCCTCCAGGTAAAGCCTTGACTAGCCCTGCCGAAGCTGAGCTTGAAGCAGTTTCCTTGTGGCATTTGTTTTAGGTCTGTTTTCTTTTAAGGTTAGTAAGCTTGTCAAGACACCGAGGACCTCTCGTGGGCACCCTATTCCCTGCAAGAGCACCGAGTACCAGCAGGCTCCACTGGGCTACTAAGAAACATCCAGGCCCGGAAACGTTTCCCAGTCACTGTGTATTTTGTGTGTAGGGCAACACACTGCACTCTTCCTTGGAAGAGCTAGATTTCCTCAGCTCTCCAACAACTCCAGGCAATGTGTTCTCTCAATTCCTATATGTCATGCAAATCTCCCTCATTGCCCTAGGCTGAGCAGCACTGAGAAACCAAAACTGCAACGCATTCCTTCTTTAAAGTCAAACCTTAAGACCCCATCCTTACAGGAGAAAGTCGGCTTGCTTTCCTGCTGTAACCAAAGCACAGTTCTTCCTCTTACACTCCAGGGTTTTAGAAGAAGCAGAGCCCGATAGCCTACACAGAGCGCTCCCAAGGGGAGGCGGTTGGCTACACGCAGAATTCCGTGCCAAATAAACTTTATTCAAGGAAGGGACCAGTGTGTAGCTAGAGTGTATATTTACTTGGTAGAAATCACAAGGAGGTAGGCTGCATGTTCGCTGGAAACGGGGAACTTATGGCACAAGCCTTGCTTACCACTTTTGAATGCTCCATTCAAGCTGCCTTGAAGCTACCTAAATTACAATTTTAGGACGGGTCTCTAGTGTCTGTAGGCAGGGCTCTGGGAAGGGAACGAGTGTTCTCTACATCAACAGGGTGCTTTCATAGACTGGGTAGGAGCCTCGCCTGAGACACTCTAGAGCTAAAAGGAAACTTGACGTGAGTCCTCTCCTCAAGGTAAAGCCTAGAATAGCCCTGCCGAAGTGGAAGCTTGGAGCGGAGTTCTTGAGGCATTAGTTTCAGGTCTGTTTTCTTTTAAGGTTAGTAAGCTTTTCAAGGCCCTGAGGACCTCGCCTGGGCACCCTATTCCCTGCAAGAACACCCAGTACCGGCAGGCTCCACTGGGCTACTAAGAAACATCCAGGCCCGGAAACTTTTCCCATTCACTCTTTGTATTTTGTGTGTAGGCCAACACACTACACTCTTCCTTGGAAGAGCTAGATTTCCTCAGCTCTCCAACAGCTCCAGGAAATGTGTTCTCTCACGTCCTACATATCATGCAAATCTGCCTCATTGCCCTAGGCTGACCGGCACTGAGAAACCAAAACTGCTTCACATTCCTTCTACAAAGTCATACCTTAACACCCCATCCTTACAGTCGAAAGTCGGCTTGCGTTTCTGCTGTAACCACAGCACAGTTCTTCCTCTTACACTCCAGGGTTTTAGAAGAAGCGAAGCCCGATAGCCTACCCAGAGCGATCCCTGGGGGAGGCGGTTGGCTACACGCAGAATTCCGTGCCAAATAAACTTTATTCAAGGAAGGGACCAGTGTGTAGCTAGAGTGTATATTTACTTGGTAGAAATCACAAGGAGGTAGGCTGCATGTTCGCTGGAAACGGGGAACTTATGGCACAAGCCTTGCTTACCACTTTTGAATGCTCCATTCAAGCTGCCTTGAAGCTACCTAAATAACAATTTTAGGACGGGTCTCTAGTCTCTGTAGGCAAGGCTCTGGGAAGGGAACGAGTGTTCTCTACATCAACAGGGTGCTTTCATAGCCTGGGTGGAAGCCTCTCCTCAGACGCTCTACAGCTAAAAGGAAACTTGACGTGAGTCCTTTCCTCAAGGTAAAGCCCAGAATAGCCCTGCCGAAGTGGAAGCTTGGAGCGGAGTCCTTGAGGCATTAGTTTCAGGTCTGTTTCCTTTTAAGGTTAGTAAGCTTTTCAGGACACCGAGGACCTCGCCTGGGCACCTTATTCCCTGGAAGACCACCGAGTACCGGCAGTCTCCACTGGGCTACTAAGAAACATCCAGGCCCGGAAACCTTTCCCAGTCACTCTGTGTATTTTGTGTGTAGGCCAACACACTGCACTCTTCCTTGGAAGAGCTAGATTTCCTCAGCTCTCCAACAGCCCCAGGAAATGTGTTCTCTCACGTCCTACATATCATGCAAATCTGCCTCATTGCCCTAGGCTGAGCAGCTCTGAGAAACCAAAACTGCTTCGCATTCCTTCTACAAAGTCATACCTTAAGACCCCATCCTTACAGGAGAAAGTCAGCTTGCGTTTCTGCTGTAACCAAAGCACAGATCTTCCTCTTACACTGCAGGGTTTTAGAAGAAGCTAAGCCAGATAGCCTACCTAGAGCGCTCCTTGGGGGAGGCTGTTGGCTACACGCAGAACTCCGTGCCAAATAAACTTTATTCAAGGAAGGGACCAGTGTTTAGCTAGAGTGTATATTTACTTGGTAGAAATCACAAGTAGGTAGGCCGCGTGTTCGCTGGAAACGGTGACCTTATGGCACAAGCCTTGCTTTCCCATTTTGAATGCTCCATGCATGCTGCCTTGAAGTTACCTAAATAACAGTTTTAGGACGAGTCTTTAGTCATTGTAGGCAGGGCTCTGGGAAGGGAACGAGTGTTCTCTGCATCAACAGGGTGCTTTCATAGCCTGGGTGGGAGCCTCTCCTCAGACGCCCTAGAGATAAAGGAAACTTGACGTGAGTTCTTTCCTCCAGGTAAAGCCTTGACTAGCCCTGCCGAAGCTGAGCTTGAAGCAGTTTCCTTGTGGCATTTGTTTTAGGTCTGTTTTCTTTTAAGGTTAGTAAGCTTGTCAAGACACCGAGGACCTCTCGTGGGCACCCTATTCCCTGCAAGAGCACCGAGTACCAGCAGGCTCCACTGGGCTACTAAGAAACATCCAGGCCCGGAAACGTTTCCCAGTCACTGTGTATTTTGTGTGTAGGGCAACACACTGCACTCTTCCTTGGAAGAGCTAGATTTCCTCAGCTCTCCAACAACTCCAGGAAATGTGTTCTCTCAATTCCTATATGTCATGCAAATCTCCCTCATTGCCCTAGGCTGAGCAGCACTGAGAAACCAAAACTGCAACGCATTCCTTCTTTAAAGTCAAACCTTAAGACCCCATCCTTACAGGAGAAAGTCGGCTTACTTTCCTGCTGTAACCAAAGCACAGTTCTTCCTCTTACACTCAAGGGTTTTAGAAGAAGCAGAGCCCGATAGCCTACCCAGAGCGCTCCCAAGGGGAGGCGGTTGGCTACACGCAGAATTCCGTGCCAAATAAACTTTATTCAAGGAAGGGACCAGTGTGTAGCTAGAGTGTATATTTACTTGGTAGAAATCACAAGGAGGTAGGCTGCATGTTCGCTGGAAACGGGGAACTTATGGCACAAGCCTTGCTTACCACTTTTGAATGCTCCATTCAAGCTGCCTTGAAGCTACCTAAATAACAATTTTAGGACGGGTCTCTAGTCTCTGTAGGCAAGGCTCTGGGAAGGGAACGAGTGTTCTCTACATCAACAGGGTGCTTTCATAGCCTGGGTGGAAGCCTCTCCTCAGACGCTCTACAGCTAAAAGGAAACTTGACGTGAGTCCTTTCCTCAAGGTAAAGCCTAGAATAGCCCTGCCGAAGTGGAAGCTTGGAGCGGAGTTCTTGAGGCATTAGTTTCAGGTCTGTTTTCTTTTAAGGTTAGTAAGCTTTTCAAGGCCCTGAGGACCTCGCCTGGGCACCCTATTCCCTGCAAGAACACCCAGTACCGGCAGGCTCCACTGGGCTACTAAGAAACATCCAGGCCCGGAAACTTTTCCCATTCACTCTTTGTATTTTGTGTGTAGGCCAACACACTACACTCTTCCTTGGAAGAGCTAGATTTCCTCAGCTCTCCAACAGCTCCAGGAAATGTGTTCTCTCACGTCCTACATATCATGCAAATCTGCCTCATTGCCCTAGGCTGACCGGCACTGAGAAACCAAAACTGCTTCACATTCCTTCTACAAAGTCATACCTTAACACCCCATCCTTACAGTCGAAAGTCGGCTTGCGTTTCTGCTGTAACCACAGCACAGTTCTTCCTCTTACACTCCAGGGTTTTAGAAGAAGCTAAGCCCGATAGCCTACCCAGAGCGATCCCTGGGGGAGGCGGTTGGCTACACGCAGAATTACGTGCCAAATAAACTTTATTTAAGGAAGGGACCAGTGTGTAGCTAGAGTGTATATTTACTTGGTAGAAATCACAAGGAGGTAGGCTGCATGTTCGCTGGAAACGGGGAACTTATGGCACAAGCCTTGCTTACCCATTTTGAATGCTCCATTCAAGCTGCCTTGAAGCTGCCTAAATAACAATTTTAGGACGGGTCTCTAGTCTCTGTAGGCAAGGCTCTGGGAAGGGAACGAGTGTTCTCTACATCAACAGGGTGCTTTCATAGCCTGGGTGGGAGCCTCTCCTCAGACGCTCTACAGCTAAAAGGAAACTTGACGTGAGTCCTTTCCTCAAGGTAAAGCCCAGAATAGCCCTGCCGAAGTGGAAGCTTGGAGCGGAGTCCTTGAGGCATTAGTTTCAGGTCTGTTTCCTTTTAAGGTTAGTAAGCTTTTCAGGACACCGACGACCTCGCCTGGGCACCTTATTCCCTGGAAGACCACCGAGTACCGGCAGTCTCCACTGGGCTACTAAGAAACATCCAGGCCCGGACACCTTTCCCAGTCACTCTGTGTATTTTGTGTGTAGGCCAACACACTGCACTCTTCCTTGGAAGAGCTAGATTTCCTCAGCTCTCCAACAGCCCCAGGAAATGTGTTCTCTCACGTCCTACATATCATGCAAATCTGCCTCATTGCCCTAGGCTGAGCAGCTCTGAGAAACCAAAACTGCTTCGCATTCCTTCTACAAAGTCATACCTTAAGACCCGATCCTTACAGGAGAAAGTCAGCTTGCGTTTCTGCTGTAACCAAAGCACAGATCTTCCTCTTACACTGCAGGGTTTTAGAAGAAGCTAAGCCAGATAGCCTACCTAGAGCGCTCCTTGGGGGAGGCTGTTGGCTACACGCAGAACTCCGTGCCAAATAAACTTTATTCAAGGAAGGGACCAGTGTTTAGCTAGAGTGTATATTTACTTGGTAGAAATCACAAGTAGGTAGGCCGCGTGTTCGCTGGAAACGGTGACCTTATGGCACAAGCCTTGCTTTCCCATTTTGAATGCTCCATGCATGCTGCCTTGAAGTTACCTAAATAACAGTTTTAGGACGAGTCTTTAGTCATTGTAGGCAGGGCTCTGGGAAGGGAACGAGTGTTCTCTGCATCAACAGGGTGCTTTCATAGCCTGGGTGGGAGCCTCTCCTCAGACGCCCTAGAGATAAAGGAAACTTGACGTGAGTTCTTTCCTCCAGGTAAAGCCTTGACTAGCCCTGCCGAAGCTGAGCTTGAAGCAGTTTCCTTGTGGCATTTGTTTTAGGTCTGTTTTCTTTTAAGGTTAGTAAGCTTGTCAAGACACCGAGGACCTCTCGTGGGCACCCTATTCCCTGCAAGAGCACCGAGTACCAGCAGGCTCCACTGGGCTACTAAGAAACATCCAGGCCCGGAAACGTTTCCCAGTCACTGTGTATTTTGTGTGTAGGGCAACACACTGCACTCTTCCTTGGAAGAGCTAGATTTCCTCAGCTCTCCAACAACTCCAGGCAATGTGTTCTCTCAATTCCTATATGTCATGCAAATCTCCCTCATTGCCCTAGGCTGAGCAGCACTGAGAAACCAAAACTGCAACGCATTCCTTCTTTAAAGTCAAACCTTAAGACCCCATCCTTACAGGAGAAAGTCGGCTTGCTTTCCTGCTGTAACCAAAGCACAGTTCTTCCTCTTACACTCCAGGGTTTTAGAAGAAGCAGAGCCCGATAGCCTACACAGAGCGCTCCCAAGGGGAGGCGGTTGGCTACACGCAGAATTCCGTGCCAAATAAACTTTATTCAAGGAAGGGACCAGTGTGTAGCTAGAGTGTATATTTACTTGGTAGAAATCACAAGGAGGTAGGCTGCATGTTCGCTGGAAACGGGGAACTTATGGCACAAGCCTTGCTTACCACTTTTGAATGCTCCATTCAAGCTGCCTTGAAGCTACCTAAATTACAATTTTAGGACGGGTCTCTAGTGTCTGTAGGCAGGGCTCTGGGAAGGGAACGAGTGTTCTCTACATCAACAGGGTGCTTTCATAGACTGGGTAGGAGCCTCGCCTGAGACACTCTAGAGCTAAAAGGAAACTTGACGTGAGTCCTCTCCTCAAGGTAAAGCCTAGAATAGCCCTGCCGAAGTGGAAGCTTGGAGCGGAGTTCTTGAGGCATTAGTTTCAGGTCTGTTTTCTTTTAAGGTTAGTAAGCTTTTCAAGGCCCTGAGGACCTCGCCTGGGCACCCTATTCCCTGCAAGAACACCCAGTACCGGCAGGCTCCACTGGGCTACTAAGAAACATCCAGGCCCGGAAACTTTTCCCATTCACTCTTTGTATTTTGTGTGTAGGCCAACACACTACACTCTTCCTTGGAAGAGCTAGATTTCCTCAGCTCTCCAACAGCTCCAGGAAATGTGTTCTCTCACGTCCTACATATCATGCAAATCTGCCTCATTGCCCTAGGCTGACCGGCACTGAGAAACCAAAACTGCTTCACATTCCTTCTACAAAGTCATACCTTAACACCCCATCCTTACAGTCGAAAGTCGGCTTGCGTTTCTGCTGTAACCACAGCACAGTTCTTCCTCTTACACTCCAGGGTTTTAGAAGAAGCGAAGCCCGATAGCCTACCCAGAGCGATCCCTGGGGGAGGCGGTTGGCTACACGCAGAATTCCGTGCCAAATAAACTTTATTCAAGGAAGGGACCAGTGTGTAGCTAGAGTGTATATTTACTTGGTAGAAATCACAAGGAGGTAGGCTGCATGTTCGCTGGAAACGGGGAACTTATGGCACAAGCCTTGCTTACCACTTTTGAATGCTCCATTCAAGCTGCCTTGAAGCTACCTAAATAACAATTTTAGGACGGGTCTCTAGTCTCTGTAGGCAAGGCTCTGGGAAGGGAACGAGTGTTCTCTACATCAACAGGGTGCTTTCATAGCCTGGGTGGAAGCCTCTCCTCAGACGCTCTACAGCTAAAAGGAAACTTGACGTGAGTCCTTTCCTCAAGGTAAAGCCCAGAATAGCCCTGCCGAAGTGGAAGCTTGGAGCGGAGTCCTTGAGGCATTAGTTTCAGGTCTGTTTCCTTTTAAGGTTAGTAAGCTTTTCAGGACACCGAGGACCTCGCCTGGGCACCTTATTCCCTGGAAGACCACCGAGTACCGGCAGTCTCCACTGGGCTACTAAGAAACATCCAGGCCCGGAAACCTTTCCCAGTCACTCTGTGTATTTTGTGTGTAGGCCAACACACTGCACTCTTCCTTGGAAGAGCTAGATTTCCTCAGCTCTCCAACAGCCCCAGGAAATGTGTTCTCTCACGTCCTACATATCATGCAAATCTGCCTCATTGCCCTAGGCTGAGCAGCTCTGAGAAACCAAAACTGCTTCGCATTCCTTCTACAAAGTCATACCTTAAGACCCCATCCTTACAGGAGAAAGTCAGCTTGCGTTTCTGCTGTAACCAAAGCACAGATCTTCCTCTTACACTGCAGGGTTTTAGAAGAAGCTAAGCCAGATAGCCTACCTAGAGCGCTCCTTGGGGGAGGCTGTTGGCTACACGCAGAACTCCGTGCCAAATAAACTTTATTCAAGGAAGGGACCAGTGTTTAGCTAGAGTGTATATTTACTTGGTAGAAATCACAAGTAGGTAGGCCGCGTGTTCGCTGGAAACGGTGACCTTATGGCACAAGCCTTGCTTTCCCATTTTGAATGCTCCATGCATGCTGCCTTGAAGTTACCTAAATAACAGTTTTAGGACGAGTCTTTAGTCATTGTAGGCAGGGCTCTGGGAAGGGAACGAGTGTTCTCTGCATCAACAGGGTGCTTTCATAGCCTGGGTGGGAGCCTCTCCTCAGACGCCCTAGAGATAAAGGAAACTTGACGTGAGTTCTTTCCTCCAGGTAAAGCCTTGACTAGCCCTGCCGAAGCTGAGCTTGAAGCAGTTTCCTTGTGGCATTTGTTTTAGGTCTGTTTTCTTTTAAGGTTAGTAAGCTTGTCAAGACACCGAGGACCTCTCGTGGGCACCCTATTCCCTGCAAGAGCACCGAGTACCAGCAGGCTCCACTGGGCTACTAAGAAACATCCAGGCCCGGAAACGTTTCCCAGTCACTGTGTATTTTGTGTGTAGGGCAACACACTGCACTCTTCCTTGGAAGAGCTAGATTTCCTCAGCTCTCCAACAACTCCAGGAAATGTGTTCTCTCAATTCCTATATGTCATGCAAATCTCCCTCATTGCCCTAGGCTGAGCAGCACTGAGAAACCAAAACTGCAACGCATTCCTTCTTTAAAGTCAAACCTTAAGACCCCATCCTTACAGGAGAAAGTCGGCTTACTTTCCTGCTGTAACCAAAGCACAGTTCTTCCTCTTACACTCAAGGGTTTTAGAAGAAGCAGAGCCCGATAGCCTACCCAGAGCGCTCCCAAGGGGAGGCGGTTGGCTACACGCAGAATTCCGTGCCAAATAAACTTTATTCAAGGAAGGGACCAGTGTGTAGCTAGAGTGTATATTTACTTGGTAGAAATCACAAGGAGGTAGGCTGCATGTTCGCTGGAAACGGGGAACTTATGGCACAAGCCTTGCTTACCACTTTTGAATGCTCCATTCAAGCTGCCTTGAAGCTACCTAAATAACAATTTTAGGACGGGTCTCTAGTCTCTGTAGGCAAGGCTCTGGGAAGGGAACGAGTGTTCTCTACATCAACAGGGTGCTTTCATAGCCTGGGTGGAAGCCTCTCCTCAGACGCTCTACAGCTAAAAGGAAACTTGACGTGAGTCCTTTCCTCAAGGTAAAGCCTAGAATAGCCCTGCCGAAGTGGAAGCTTGGAGCGGAGTTCTTGAGGCATTAGTTTCAGGTCTGTTTTCTTTTAAGGTTAGTAAGCTTTTCAAGGCCCTGAGGACCTCGCCTGGGCACCCTATTCCCTGCAAGAACACCCAGTACCGGCAGGCTCCACTGGGCTACTAAGAAACATCCAGGCCCGGAAACTTTTCCCATTCACTCTTTGTATTTTGTGTGTAGGCCAACACACTACACTCTTCCTTGGAAGAGCTAGATTTCCTCAGCTCTCCAACAGCTCCAGGAAATGTGTTCTCTCACGTCCTACATATCATGCAAATCTGCCTCATTGCCCTAGGCTGACCGGCACTGAGAAACCAAAACTGCTTCACATTCCTTCTACAAAGTCATACCTTAACACCCCATCCTTACAGTCGAAAGTCGGCTTGCGTTTCTGCTGTAACCACAGCACAGTTCTTCCTCTTACACTCCAGGGTTTTAGAAGAAGCTAAGCCCGATAGCCTACCCAGAGCGATCCCTGGGGGAGGCGGTTGGCTACACGCAGAATTACGTGCCAAATAAACTTTATTTAAGGAAGGGACCAGTGTGTAGCTAGAGTGTATATTTACTTGGTAGAAATCACAAGGAGGTAGGCTGCATGTTCGCTGGAAACGGGGAACTTATGGCACAAGCCTTGCTTACCCATTTTGAATGCTCCATTCAAGCTGCCTTGAAGCTGCCTAAATAACAATTTTAGGACGGGTCTCTAGTCTCTGTAGGCAAGGCTCTGGGAAGGGAACGAGTGTTCTCTACATCAACAGGGTGCTTTCATAGCCTGGGTGGGAGCCTCTCCTCAGACGCTCTACAGCTAAAAGGAAACTTGACGTGAGTCCTTTCCTCAAGGTAAAGCCCAGAATAGCCCTGCCGAAGTGGAAGCTTGGAGCGGAGTCCTTGAGGCATTAGTTTCAGGTCTGTTTCCTTTTAAGGTTAGTAAGCTTTTCAGGACACCGACGACCTCGCCTGGGCACCTTATTCCCTGGAAGACCACCGAGTACCGGCAGTCTCCACTGGGCTACTAAGAAACATCCAGGCCCGGACACCTTTCCCAGTCACTCTGTGTATTTTGTGTGTAGGCCAACACACTGCACTCTTCCTTGGAAGAGCTAGATTTCCTCAGCTCTCCAACAGCCCCAGGAAATGTGTTCTCTCACGTCCTACATATCATGCAAATCTGCCTCATTGCCCTAGGCTGAGCAGCTCTGAGAAACCAAAACTGCTTCGCATTCCTTCTACAAAGTCATACCTTAAGACCCGATCCTTACAGGAGAAAGTCAGCTTGCGTTTCTGCTGTAACCAAAGCACAGATCTTCCTCTTACACTGCAGGGTTTTAGAAGAAGCTAAGCCAGATAGCCTACCTAGAGCGCTCCTTGGGGGAGGCTGTTGGCTACACGCAGAACTCCGTGCCAAATAAACTTTATTCAAGGAAGGGACCAGTGTTTAGCTAGAGTGTATATTTACTTGGTAGAAATCACAAGTAGGTAGGCCGCGTGTTCGCTGGAAACGGTGACCTTATGGCACAAGCCTTGCTTTCCCATTTTGAATGCTCCATGCATGCTGCCTTGAAGTTACCTAAATAACAGTTTTAGGACGAGTCTTTAGTCATTGTAGGCAGGGCTCTGGGAAGGGAACGAGTGTTCTCTGCATCAACAGGGTGCTTTCATAGCCTGGGTGGGAGCCTCTCCTCAGACGCCCTAGAGATAAAGGAAACTTGACGTGAGTTCTTTCCTCCAGGTAAAGCCTTGACTAGCCCTGCCGAAGCTGAGCTTGAAGCAGTTTCCTTGTGGCATTTGTTTTAGGTCTGTTTTCTTTTAAGGTTAGTAAGCTTGTCAAGACACCGAGGACCTCTCGTGGGCACCCTATTCCCTGCAAGAGCACCGAGTACCAGCAGGCTCCACTGGGCTACTAAGAAACATCCAGGCCCGGAAACGTTTCCCAGTCACTGTGTATTTTGTGTGTAGGGCAACACACTGCACTCTTCCTTGGAAGAGCTAGATTTCCTCAGCTCTCCAACAACTCCAGGCAATGTGTTCTCTCAATTCCTATATGTCATGCAAATCTCCCTCATTGCCCTAGGCTGAGCAGCACTGAGAAACCAAAACTGCAACGCATTCCTTCTTTAAAGTCAAACCTTAAGACCCCATCCTTACAGGAGAAAGTCGGCTTGCTTTCCTGCTGTAACCAAAGCACAGTTCTTCCTCTTACACTCCAGGGTTTTAGAAGAAGCAGAGCCCGATAGCCTACACAGAGCGCTCCCAAGGGGAGGCGGTTGGCTACACGCAGAATTCCGTGCCAAATAAACTTTATTCAAGGAAGGGACCAGTGTGTAGCTAGAGTGTATATTTACTTGGTAGAAATCACAAGGAGGTAGGCTGCATGTTCGCTGGAAACGGGGAACTTATGGCACAAGCCTTGCTTACCACTTTTGAATGCTCCATTCAAGCTGCCTTGAAGCTACCTAAATTACAATTTTAGGACGGGTCTCTAGTGTCTGTAGGCAGGGCTCTGGGAAGGGAACGAGTGTTCTCTACATCAACAGGGTGCTTTCATAGACTGGGTAGGAGCCTCGCCTGAGACACTCTAGAGCTAAAAGGAAACTTGACGTGAGTCCTCTCCTCAAGGTAAAGCCTAGAATAGCCCTGCCGAAGTGGAAGCTTGGAGCGGAGTTCTTGAGGCATTAGTTTCAGGTCTGTTTTCTTTTAAGGTTAGTAAGCTTTTCAAGGCCCTGAGGACCTCGCCTGGGCACCCTATTCCCTGCAAGAACACCCAGTACCGGCAGGCTCCACTGGGCTACTAAGAAACATCCAGGCCCGGAAACTTTTCCCATTCACTCTTTGTATTTTGTGTGTAGGCCAACACACTACACTCTTCCTTGGAAGAGCTAGATTTCCTCAGCTCTCCAACAGCTCCAGGAAATGTGTTCTCTCACGTCCTACATATCATGCAAATCTGCCTCATTGCCCTAGGCTGACCGGCACTGAGAAACCAAAACTGCTTCACATTCCTTCTACAAAGTCATACCTTAACACCCCATCCTTACAGTCGAAAGTCGGCTTGCGTTTCTGCTGTAACCACAGCACAGTTCTTCCTCTTACACTCCAGGGTTTTAGAAGAAGCGAAGCCCGATAGCCTACCCAGAGCGATCCCTGGGGGAGGCGGTTGGCTACACGCAGAATTCCGTGCCAAATAAACTTTATTCAAGGAAGGGACCAGTGTGTAGCTAGAGTGTATATTTACTTGGTAGAAATCACAAGGAGGTAGGCTGCATGTTCGCTGGAAACGGGGAACTTATGGCACAAGCCTTGCTTACCACTTTTGAATGCTCCATTCAAGCTGCCTTGAAGCTACCTAAATAACAATTTTAGGACGGGTCTCTAGTCTCTGTAGGCAAGGCTCTGGGAAGGGAACGAGTGTTCTCTACATCAACAGGGTGCTTTCATAGCCTGGGTGGAAGCCTCTCCTCAGACGCTCTACAGCTAAAAGGAAACTTGACGTGAGTCCTTTCCTCAAGGTAAAGCCCAGAATAGCCCTGCCGAAGTGGAAGCTTGGAGCGGAGTCCTTGAGGCATTAGTTTCAGGTCTGTTTCCTTTTAAGGTTAGTAAGCTTTTCAGGACACCGAGGACCTCGCCTGGGCACCTTATTCCCTGGAAGACCACCGAGTACCGGCAGTCTCCACTGGGCTACTAAGAAACATCCAGGCCCGGAAACCTTTCCCAGTCACTCTGTGTATTTTGTGTGTAGGCCAACACACTGCACTCTTCCTTGGAAGAGCTAGATTTCCTCAGCTCTCCAACAGCCCCAGGAAATGTGTTCTCTCACGTCCTACATATCATGCAAATCTGCCTCATTGCCCTAGGCTGAGCAGCTCTGAGAAACCAAAACTGCTTCGCATTCCTTCTACAAAGTCATACCTTAAGACCCCATCCTTACAGGAGAAAGTCAGCTTGCGTTTCTGCTGTAACCAAAGCACAGATCTTCCTCTTACACTGCAGGGTTTTAGAAGAAGCTAAGCCAGATAGCCTACCTAGAGCGCTCCTTGGGGGAGGCTGTTGGCTACACGCAGAACTCCGTGCCAAATAAACTTTATTCAAGGAAGGGACCAGTGTTTAGCTAGAGTGTATATTTACTTGGTAGAAATCACAAGTAGGTAGGCCGCGTGTTCGCTGGAAACGGTGACCTTATGGCACAAGCCTTGCTTTCCCATTTTGAATGCTCCATGCATGCTGCCTTGAAGTTACCTAAATAACAGTTTTAGGACGAGTCTTTAGTCATTGTAGGCAGGGCTCTGGGAAGGGAACGAGTGTTCTCTGCATCAACAGGGTGCTTTCATAGCCTGGGTGGGAGCCTCTCCTCAGACGCCCTAGAGATAAAGGAAACTTGACGTGAGTTCTTTCCTCCAGGTAAAGCCTTGACTAGCCCTGCCGAAGCTGAGCTTGAAGCAGTTTCCTTGTGGCATTTGTTTTAGGTCTGTTTTCTTTTAAGGTTAGTAAGCTTGTCAAGACACCGAGGACCTCTCGTGGGCACCCTATTCCCTGCAAGAGCACCGAGTACCAGCAGGCTCCACTGGGCTACTAAGAAACATCCAGGCCCGGAAACGTTTCCCAGTCACTGTGTATTTTGTGTGTAGGGCAACACACTGCACTCTTCCTTGGAAGAGCTAGATTTCCTCAGCTCTCCAACAACTCCAGGAAATGTGTTCTCTCAATTCCTATATGTCATGCAAATCTCCCTCATTGCCCTAGGCTGAGCAGCACTGAGAAACCAAAACTGCAACGCATTCCTTCTTTAAAGTCAAACCTTAAGACCCCATCCTTACAGGAGAAAGTCGGCTTACTTTCCTGCTGTAACCAAAGCACAGTTCTTCCTCTTACACTCAAGGGTTTTAGAAGAAGCAGAGCCCGATAGCCTACCCAGAGCGCTCCCAAGGGGAGGCGGTTGGCTACACGCAGAATTCCGTGCCAAATAAACTTTATTCAAGGAAGGGACCAGTGTGTAGCTAGAGTGTATATTTACTTGGTAGAAATCACAAGGAGGTAGGCTGCATGTTCGCTGGAAACGGGGAACTTATGGCACAAGCCTTGCTTACCACTTTTGAATGCTCCATTCAAGCTGCCTTGAAGCTACCTAAATAACAATTTTAGGACGGGTCTCTAGTCTCTGTAGGCAAGGCTCTGGGAAGGGAACGAGTGTTCTCTACATCAACAGGGTGCTTTCATAGCCTGGGTGGAAGCCTCTCCTCAGACGCTCTACAGCTAAAAGGAAACTTGACGTGAGTCCTTTCCTCAAGGTAAAGCCTAGAATAGCCCTGCCGAAGTGGAAGCTTGGAGCGGAGTCCTTGAGGCATTAGTTTCAGGTCTGTTTCCTTTTAAGGTTAGTAAGCTTTTCAGGACACCGAGGACCTCGCCTGGGCACCTTATTCCCTGGAAGACCACCGAGTACCGGCAGTCTCCACTGGGCTACTAAGAAACATCCAGGCCCGGAAACCTTTCCCAGTCACTCTGTGTATTTTGTGTGTAGGCCAACACACTGCACTCTTCCTTGGAAGAGCTAGATTTCCTCAGCTCTCCAACAGCCCCAGGAAATGTGTTCTCTCACGTCCTACATATCATGCAAATCTGCCTCATTGCCCTAGGCTGACCGGCACTGAGAAACCAAAACTGCTTCACATTCCTTCTACAAAGTCATACCTTAACACCCCATCCTTACAGTCGAAAGTCGGCTTGCGTTTCTGCTGTAACCACAGCACAGTTCTTCCTCTTACACTCCAGGGTTTTAGAAGAAGCTAAGCCCGATAGCCTACCCAGAGCGATCCCTGGGGGAGGCGGTTGGCTACACGCAGAATTACGTGCCAAATAAACTTTATTTAAGGAAGGGACCAGTGTGTAGCTAGAGTGTATATTTACTTGGTAGAAATCACAAGGAGGTAGGCTGCATGTTCGCTGGAAACGGGGAACTTATGGCACAAGCCTTGCTTACCCATTTTGAATGCTCCATTCAAGCTGCCTTGAAGCTGCCTAAATAACAATTTTAGGACGGGTCTCTAGTCTCTGTAGGCAAGGCTCTGGGAAGGGAACGAGTGTTCTCTACATCAACAGGGTGCTTTCATAGCCTGGGTGGGAGCCTCTCCTCAGACGCTCTACAGCTAAAAGGAAACTTGACGTGAGTCCTTTCCTCAAGGTAAAGCCCAGAATAGCCCTGCCGAAGTGGAAGCTTGGAGCGGAGTCCTTGAGGCATTAGTTTCAGGTCTGTTTCCTTTTAAGGTTAGTAAGCTTTTCAGGACACCGACGACCTCGCCTGGGCACCTTATTCCCTGGAAGACCACCGAGTACCGGCAGTCTCCACTGGGCTACTAAGAAACATCCAGGCCCGGACACCTTTCCCAGTCACTCTGTGTATTTTGTGTGTAGGCCAACACACTGCACTCTTCCTTGGAAGAGCTAGATTTCCTCAGCTCTCCAACAGCCCCAGGAAATGTGTTCTCTCACGTCCTACATATCATGCAAATCTGCCTCATTGCCCTAGGCTGAGCAGCTCTGAGAAACCAAAACTGCTTCGCATTCCTTCTACAAAGTCATACCTTAAGACCCGATCCTTACAGGAGAAAGTCAGCTTGCGTTTCTGCTGTAACCAAAGCACAGATCTTCCTCTTACACTGCAGGGTTTTAGAAGAAGCTAAGCCAGATAGCCTACCTAGAGCGCTCCTTGGGGGAGGCTGTTGGCTACACGCAGAACTCCGTGCCAAATAAACTTTATTCAAGGAAGGGACCAGTGTTTAGCTAGAGTGTATATTTACTTGGTAGAAATCACAAGTAGGTAGGCCGCGTGTTCGCTGGAAACGGTGACCTTATGGCACAAGCCTTGCTTTCCCATTTTGAATGCTCCATGCATGCTGCCTTGAAGTTACCTAAATAACAGTTTTAGGACGAGTCTTTAGTCATTGTAGGCAGGGCTCTGGGAAGGGAACGAGTGTTCTCTGCATCAACAGGGTGCTTTCATAGCCTGGGTGGGAGCCTCTCCTCAGACGCCCTAGAGATAAAGGAAACTTGACGTGAGTTCTTTCCTCCAGGTAAAGCCTTGACTAGCCCTGCCGAAGCTGAGCTTGAAGCAGTTTCCTTGTGGCATTTGTTTTAGGTCTGTTTTCTTTTAAGGTTAGTAAGCTTGTCAAGACACCGAGGACCTCTCGTGGGCACCCTATTCCCTGCAAGAGCACCGAGTACCAGCAGGCTCCACTGGGCTACTAAGAAACATCCAGGCCCGGAAACGTTTCCCAGTCACTGTGTATTTTGTGTGTAGGGCAACACACTGCACTCTTCCTTGGAAGAGCTAGATTTCCTCAGCTCTCCAACAACTCCAGGAAATGTGTTCTCTCAATTCCTATATGTCATGCAAATCTCCCTCATTGCCCTAGGCTGAGCAGCACTGAGAAACCAAAACTGCAACGCATTCCTTCTTTAAAGTCAAACCTTAAGACCCCATCCTTACAGGAGAAAGTCGGCTTGCTTTCCTGCTGTAACCAAAGCACAGTTCTTCCTCTTACACTCCAGGGTTTTAGAAGAAGCAGAGCCCGATAGCCTACCCAGAGCGCTCCCAAGGGGAGGCGGTTGGCTACACGCAGAATTCCGTGCCAAATAAACTTTATTCAAGGAAGGGACCAGTGTGTAGCTAGAGTGTATATTTACTTGGTAGAAATCACAAGGAGGTAGGCTGCATGTTCGCTGGAAACGGGGAACTTATGGCACAAGCCTTGCTTACCACTTTTGAATGCTCCATTCAAGCTGCCTTGAAGCTACCTAAATAACAATTTTAGGACGGGTCTCTAGTCTCTGTAGGCAAGGCTCTGGGAAGGGAACGAGTGTTCTCTACATCAACAGGGTGCTTTCATAGCCTGGGTGGAAGCCTCTCCTCAGACGCTCTACAGCTAAAAGGAAACTTGACGTGAGTCCTTTCCTCAAGGTAAAGCCTAGAATAGCCCTGCCGAAGTGGAAGCTTGGAGCGGAGTCCTTGAGGCATTAGTTTCAGGTCTGTTTCCTTTTAAGGTTAGTAAGCTTTTCAGGACACCGAGGACCTCGCCTGGGCACCTTATTCCCTGGAAGACCACCGAGTACCGGCAGTCTCCACTGGGCTACTAAGAAACATCCAGGCCCGGAAACCTTTCCCAGTCACTCTGTGTATTTTGTGTGTAGGCCAACACACTGCACTCTTCCTTGGAAGAGCTAGATTTCCTCAGCTCTCCAACAGCCCCAGGAAATGTGTTCTCTCACGTCCTACATATCATGCAAATCTGCCTCATTGCCCTAGGCTGAGCAGCTCTGAGAAACCAAAACTGCTTCGCATTCCTTCTACAAAGTCATACCTTAAGACCCCATCCTTACAGGAGAAAGTCAGCTTGCGTTTCTGCTGTAACCAAAGCACAGATCTTCCTCTTACACTGCAGGGTTTTAGAAGAAGCTAAGCCAGATAGCCTACCTAGAGCGCTCCTTGGGGGAGGCTGTTGGCTACACGCAGAACTCCGTGCCAAATAAACTTTATTCAAGGAAGGGACCAGTGTTTAGCTAGAGTGTATATTTACTTGGTAGAAATCACAAGTAGGTAGGCCGCGTGTTCGCTGGAAACGGTGACCTTATGGCACAAGCCTTGCTTTCCCATTTTGAATGCTCCATGCATGCTGCCTTGAAGTTACCTAAATAACAGTTTTAGGACGAGTCTTTAGTCATTGTAGGCAGGGCTCTGGGAAGGGAACGAGTGTTCTCTGCATCAACAGGGTGCTTTCATAGCCTGGGTGGGAGCCTCTCCTCAGACGCCCTAGAGATAAAGGAAACTTGACGTGAGTTCTTTCCTCCAGGTAAAGCCTTGACTAGCCCTGCCGAAGCTGAGCTTGAAGCAGTTTCCTTGTGGCATTTGTTTTAGGTCTGTTTTCTTTTAAGGTTAGTAAGCTTGTCAAGACACCGAGGACCTCTCGTGGGCACCCTATTCCCTGCAAGAGCACCGAGTACCAGCAGGCTCCACTGGGCTACTAAAAAACATCCAGGCCCGGAAACGTTTCCCAGTCACTGTGTATTTTGTGTGTAGGGCAACACACTGCACTCTTCCTTGGAAGAGCTAGATTTCCTCAGCTCTCCAACAACTCCAGGCAATGTGTTCTCTCAATTCCTATATGTCATGCAAATCTCCCTCATTGCCCTAGGCTGAGCAGCACTGAGAAACCAAAACTGCAACGCATTCCTTCTTTAAAGTCAAACCTTAAGACCCCATCCTTACAGGAGAAAGTCGGCTTGCTTTCCTGCTGTAACCAAAGCACAGTTCTTCCTCTTACACGCCAGGGTTTTAGAAGAAGCAGAGCCCGATAGCCTACCCAGAGCGCTCCCAAGGGGAGGCGGTTGGCTACACGCAGAATTCCGTGCCAAATAAACTTTATTCAAGGAAGGGACCAGTGTGTAGCTAGAGTGTACATTCACTTGGTAGAAATCACAAGGAGGTAGGCTGCATGTTCGCTGTAAACGGGGAACTTATGGCACAAGCCTTGCTTACCACTTTTGAATGCTCCATTCAAGCTGCCTTGAAGCTACCTAAATTACAATTTTAGGACAGGTCTCTAGTGTCTGTAGGCAGGGCTCTGGGAAGGGAACGAGTGTTCTCTACATCAACAGGGTGCTTTCATAGACTGGGTAGGAGCCTCGCCTGAGACACTCTAGAGCTAAAAGGAAACTTGACGTGAGTCCTCTCCTCAAGGTAAAGCCTAGAATAGCCCTGCCGAAGTGGAAGCTTGGAGCGGAGTTCTTGAGGCATTAGTTTCAGGTCTGTTTTCTTTTAAGGTTAGTAAGCTTTTCAAGGCCCTGAGGACCTCGCCTGGGCACCCTATTCCCTGCAAGAACACCCAGTACCGGCAGGCTCCACTGGGCTACTAAGAAACATCCAGGCCCGGAAACTTTTCCCATTCACTCTTTGTATTTTGTGTGTAGGCCAACACACTACACTCTTCCTTGGAAGAGCTAGATTTCCTCAGCTCTCCAACAGCTCCAGGAAATGTGTTCTCTCACGTCCTACATATCATGCAAATCTGCCTCATTGCCCTAGGCTGACCGGCACTGAGAAACCAAAACTGCTTCACATTCCTTCTACAAAGTCATACCTTAACACCCCATCCTTACAGTCGAAAGTCGGCTTGCGTTTCTGCTGTAACCACAGCACAGTTCTTCCTCTTACACTCCAGGGTTTTAGAAGAAGCTAAGCCGGATAGCCTACCCAGAGCGATCCCTGGGGGAGGCGGTTGGCTACACGCAGAATTACGTGCCAAATAAACTTTATTTAAGGAAGGGACCAGTGTGTAGCTAGAGTATATATTTACTTGGTAGAAATCACAAGGAGGTAGGCTGCATGTTCGCTGGAAACGGGGAACTTATGGCACAAGCCTTGCTTACCCATTTTGAATGCTCCATTCAAGCTGCCTTGAAGCTGCCTAAATAACAATTTTAGGACGGGTCTCTAGTCTCTGTAGGCAAGGCTCTGGGAAGGGAACGAGTGTTCTCTACATCAACAGGGTGCTTTCATAGCCTGGGTGGGAGCCTCTCCTCAGACGCTCTACAGCTAAAAGGAAACTTGACGTGAGTCCTTTCCTCAAGGTAAAGCCCAGAATAGCCCTGCCGAAGTGGAAGCTTGGAGCGGAGTCCTTGAGGCATTAGTTTCAGGTCTGTTTCCTTTTAAGGTTAGTAAGCTTTTCAGGACACCGAGGACCTCGCCTGGGCACCTTATTCCCTGGAAGACCACCGAGTACCGGCAGTCTCCACTGGGCTACTAAGAAACATCCAGGCCCGGACACCTTTCCCAGTCACTCTGTGTATTTTGTGTGTAGGCCAACACACTGCACTCTTCCTTGGAAGAGCTAGATTTCCTCAGCTCTCCAACAGCCCCAGGAAATGTGTTCTCTCACGTCCTACATATCATGCAAATCTGCCTCATTGCCCTAGGCTGAGCAGCTCTGAGAAACCAAAACTGCTTCGCATTCCTTCTACAAAGTCATACCTTAAGACCCGATCCTTACAGGAGAAAGTCAGCTTGCGTTTCTGCTGTAACCAAAGCACAGATCTTCCTCTTACACTGCAGGGTTTTAGAAGAAGCTAAGCCAGATAGCCTACCTAGAGCGCTCCTTGGGGGAGGCTGTTGGCTACACGCAGAACTCCGTGCCAAATAACTTTATTCAAGGAAGGGACCAGTGTTTAGCTAGAGTGTATATTTACTTGGTAGAAATCACAAGTAGGTAGGCCGCGTGTTCGCTGGAAACGGTGACCTTATGGCACAAGCCTTGCTTTCCCATTTTGAATGCTCCATGCATGCTGCCTTGAAGTTACCTAAATAACAGTTTTAGGACGAGTCTTTAGTCATTGTAGGCAGGGCTCTGGGAAGGGAACGAGTGTTCTCTGCATCAACAGGGTGCTTTCATAGCCTGGGTGGGAGCCTCTCCCTCAGACGCCCTAGAGATAAAGGAAACTTGACGTGAGTTCTTTCCTCCAGGTAAAGCCTTGACTAGCCCTGCCGAAGCTGAGCTTGAAGCAGTTTCCTTGTGGCATTTGTTTTAGGTCTGTTTTCTTTTAAGGTTAGTAAGCTTGTCAAGACACCGAGGACCTCTCGTGGGCACCCTATTCCCTGCAAGAGCACCGAGTACCAGCAGGCTCCACTGGGCTACTAAGAAACATCCAGGCCCGGAAACGTTTCCCAGTCACTGTGTATTTTGTGTGTAGGGCAACACACTGCACTCTTCCTTGGAAGAGCTAGATTTCCTCAGCTCTCCAACAACTCCAGGCAATGTGTTCTCTCAATTCCTATATGTCATGCAAATCTCCCTCATTGCCCTAGGCTGAGCAGCACTGAGAAACCAAAACTGCAACGCATTCCTTCTTTAAAGTCAAACCTTAAGACCCCATCCTTACAGGAGAAAGTCGGCTTACTTTCCTGCTGTAACCAAAGCACAGTTCTTCCTCTTACACTCAAGGGTTTTAGAAGAAGCAGAGCCCGATAGCCTACCCAGAGCGCTCCCAAGGGGAGGCGGTTGGCTACACGCAGAATTCCGTGCCAAATAAACTTTATTCAAGGAAGGGACCAGTGTGTAGCTAGAGTGTATATTTACTTGGTAGAAATCACAAGGAGGTAGGCTGCATGTTCGCTGGAAACGGGGAACTTATGGCACAAGCCTTGCTTACCACTTTTGAATGCTCCATTCAAGCTGCCTTGAAGCTACCTAAATAACAATTTTAGGACGGGTCTCTAGTCTCTGTAGGCAAGGCTCTGGGAAGGGAACGAGTGTTCTCTACATCAACAGGGTGCTTTCATAGCCTGGGTGGAAGCCTCTCCTCAGACGCTCTACAGCTAAAAGGAAACTTGACGTGAGTCCTTTCCTCAAGGTAAAGCCTAGAATAGCCCTGCCGAAGTGGAAGCTTGGAGCGGAGTCCTTGAGGCATTAGTTTCAGGTCTGTTTCCTTTTAAGGTTAGTAAGCTTTTCAGGACACCGAGGACCTCGCCTGGGCACCTTATTCCCTGGAAGACCACCGAGTACCGGCAGTCTCCACTGGGCTACTAAGAAACATCCAGGCCCGGAAACCTTTCCCAGTCACTCTGTGTATTTTGTGTGTAGGCCAACACACTGCACTCTTCCTTGGAAGAGCTAGATTTCCTCAGCTCTCCAACAGCCCCAGGAAATGTGTTCTCTCACGTCCTACATATCATGCAAATCTGCCTCATTGCCCTAGGCTGAGCAGCTCTGAGAAACCAAAACTGCTTCGCATTCCTTCTACAAAGTCATACCTTAAGACCCCATCATTACAGGAGAAAGTCAGCTTGCGTTTCTGCTGTAACCAAAGCACAGATCTTCCTCTTACACTGCAGGGTTTTAGAAGAAGCTAAGCCAGATAGCCTACCTAGAGCGCTCCTTGGGGGAGGCTGTTGGCTACAAGCAGAACTCCGTGCCAAATAAACTTTATTCAAGGAAGGGACCAGTGTTTAGCTAGAGTGTATATTTACTTGGTAGAAATCACAAGTAGGTAGGCCGCGTGTTCGCTGGAAACGGTGACCTTATGGCACAAGCCTTGCTTTCCCATTTTGAATGCTCCATGCATGCTGCCTTGAAGTTACCTAAATAACAGTTTTAGGACCAGTCTTTAGTCATTGTAGGCAGGGCTCTGGGAAGGGAACGAGTGTTCTCTGCATCAACAGGGTGCTTTCATAGCCTGGGTGGGAGCCTCTCCTCAGACGCCCTAGAGATAAAGGAAACTTGACGTGAGTTCTTTCCTCCAGGTAAAGCCTTGACTAGCCCTGCCGAAGCTGAGCTTGAAGCAGTTTCCTTGTGGCATTTGTTTTAGGTCTGTTTTCTTTTAAGGTTAGTAAGCTTGTCAAGACACCGAGGACCTCTCGTGGGCACCCTATTCCCTGCAAGAGCACCGAGTACCAGCAGGCTCCACTGGGCTACTAAGAAACATCCAGGCCCGGAAACGTTTCCCAGTCACTGTGTATTTTGTGTGTAGGGCAACACACTGCACTCTTCCTTGGAAGAGCTAGATTTCCTCAGCTCTCCAACAACTCCAGGCAATGTGTTCTCTCAATTCCTATATGTCATGCAAATCTCCCTCATTGCCCTAGGCTGAGCAGCACTGAGAAACCAAAACTGCAACGCATTCCTTCTTTAAAGTCAAACCTTAAGACCCCATCCTTACAGGAGAAAGTCGGCTTGCTTTCCTGCTGTAACCAAAGCACAGTTCTTCCTCTTACACTCCAGGGTTTTAGAAGAAGCAGAGCCCGATAGCCTACCCAGAGCGCTCCCAAGGGGAGGCGGTTGGCTACACGCAGAATTCCGTGCCAAATAAACTTTATTCAAGGAAGGGACCAGTGTGTAGCTAGAGTGTATATTTACTTGGTAGAAATCACAAGGAGGTAGGCTGCATGTTCGCTGGAAACGGGGAACTTATGGCACAAGCCTTGCTTACCACTTTTCAATGCTCCATTCAAGCTGCCTTGAAGCTACCTAAATTACAATTTTAGGACGGGTCTCTAGTGTCTGTAGGCAGGGCTCTGGGAAGGGAACGAGTGTTCTCTACATCAACAGGGTGCTTTCATAGACTGGGTAGGAGCCTCGCCTGCGACACTCTAGAGCTAAAAGGAAACTTGACGTGAGTCCTCTCCTCAAGGTAAAGCCTAGAATAGCCCTGCCGAAGTGGAAGCTTGGAGAGGAGTTCTTGAGGCATTAGTTTCAGGTCTGTTTTCTTTTAAGGTTAGTAAGCTTTTCAAGGCCCTGAGGACCTCGCCTGGGCACCCTATTCCCTGCAAGAACACCCAGTACCGGCAGGCTCCACTGGGCTACTAAGAAACATCCAGGCCCGGAAACTTTTCCCATTCACTCTTTGTATTTTGTGTGTAGGCCAACACACTACACTCTTCCTTGGAAGAGCTAGATTTCCTCAGCTCTCCAACAGCTCCAGGAAATGTGTTCTCTCACGTCCTACATATCATGCAAATCTGCCTCATTGCCCTAGGCTGACCGGCACTGAGAAACCAAAACTGCTTCACATTCCTTCTACAAAGTCATACCTTAACACCCCATCCTTACAGTCGAAAGTCGGCTTGCGTTTCTGCTGTAACCACAGCACAGTTCTTCCTCTTACACTCCAGGGTTTTAGAAGAAGCTAAGCCGGATAGCCTACCCAGAGCGATCCCTGGGGGAGGCGGTTGGCTACACGCAGAATTACGTGCCAAATAAACTTTATTTAAGGAAGGGACCAGTGTGTAGCTAGAGTATATATTTACTTGGTAGAAATCACAAGGAGGTAGGCTGCATGTTCGCTGGAAACGGGGAACTTATGGCACAAGCCTTGCTTACCCATTTTGAATGCTCCATTCAAGCTGCCTTGAAGCTGCCTAAATAACAATTTTAGGACGGGTCTCTAGTCTCTGTAGGCAAGGCTCTGGGAAGGGAACGAGTGTTCTCTACATCAACAGGGTGCTTTCATAGCCTGGGTGGGAGCCTCTCCTCAGACGCTCTACAGCTAAAAGGAAACTTGACGTGAGTCCTTTCCTCAAGGTAAAGCCCAGAATAGCCCTGCCGAAGTGGAAGCTTGGAGCGGAGTCCTTGAGGCATTAGTTTCAGGTCTGTTTCCTTTTAAGGTTAGTAAGCTTTTCAGGACACCGAGGACCTCGCCTGGGCACCTTATTCCCTGGAAGACCACCGAGTACCGGCAGTCTCCACTGGGCTACTAAGAAACATCCAGGCCCGGACACCTTTCCCAGTCACTCTGTGTATTTTGTGTGTAGGCCAACACACTGCACTCTTCCTTGGAAGAGCTAGATTTCCTCAGCTCTCCAACAGCCCCAGGAAATGTGTTCTCTCACGTCCTACATATCATGCAAATCTGCCTCATTGCCCTAGGCTGAGCAGCTCTGAGAAACCAAAACTGCTTCGCATTCCTTCTACAAAGTCATACCTTAAGACCCGATCCTTACAGGAGAAAGTCAGCTTGCGTTTCTGCTGTAACCAAAGCACAGATCTTCCTCTTACACTGCAGGGTTTTAGAAGAAGCTAAGCCAGATAGCCTACCTAGAGCGCTCCTTGGGGGAGGCTGTTGGCTACACGCAGAACTCCGTGCCAAATAAACTTTATTCAAGGAAGGGACCAGTGTTTAGCTAGAGTGTATATTTACTTGGTAGAAATCACAAGTAGGTAGGCCGCGTGTTCGCTGGAAACGGTGACCTTATGGCACAAGCCTTGCTTTCCCATTTTGAATGCTCCATGCATGCTGCCTTGAAGTTACCTAAATAACAGTTTTAGGACGAGTCTTTAGTCATTGTAGGCAGGGCTCTGGGAAGGGAACGAGTGTTCTCTGCATCAACAGGGTGCTTTCATAGCCTGGGTGGGAGCCTCTCCTCAGACGCCCTAGAGATAAAGGAAACTTGACGTGAGTTCTTTCCTCCAGGTAAAGCCTTGACTAGCCCTGCCGAAGCTGAGCTTGAAGCAGTTTCCTTGTGGCATTTGTTTTAGGTCTGTTTTCTTTTAAGGTTAGTAAGCTTGTCAAGACACCGAGGACCTCTCGTGGGCACCCTATTCCCTGCAAGAGCACCGAGTACCAGCAGGCTCCACTGGGCTACTAAGAAACATCCAGGCCCGGAAACGTTTCCCAGTCACTGTGTATTTTGTGTGTAGGGCAACACACTGCACTCTTCCTTGGAAGAGCTAGATTTCCTCAGCTCTCCAACAACTCCAGGAAATGTGTTCTCTCAATTCCTATATGTCATGCAAATCTCCCTCATTGCCCTAGGCTGAGCAGCACTGAGAAACCAAAACTGCAACGCATTCCTTCTTTAAAGTCAAACCTTAAGACCCCATCCTTACAGGAGAAAGTCGGCTTACTTTCCTGCTGTAACCAAAGCACAGTTCTTCCTCTTACACTCAAGGGTTTTAGAAGAAGCAGAGCCCGATAGCCTACCCAGAGCGCTCCCAAGGGGAGGCGGTTGGCTACACGCAGAATTCCGTGCCAAATAAACTTTATTCAAGGAAGGGACCAGTGTGTAGCTAGAGTGTATATTTACTTGGTAGAAATCACAAGGAGGTAGGCTGCATGTTCGCTGGAAACGGGGAACTTATGGCACAAGCCTTGCTTACCACTTTTGAATGCTCCATTCAAGCTGCCTTGAAGCTACCTAAATAACAATTTTAGGACGGGTCTCTAGTCTCTGTAGGCAAGGCTCTGGGAAGGGAACGAGTGTTCTCTACATCAACAGGGTGCTTTCATAGCCTGGGTGGAAGCCTCTCCTCAGACGCTCTACAGCTAAAAGGAAACTTGACGTGAGTCCTTTCCTCAAGGTAAAGCCTAGAATAGCCCTGCCGAAGTGGAAGCTTGGAGCGGAGTCCTTGAGGCATTAGTTTCAGGTCTGTTTCCTTTTAAGGTTAGTAAGCTTTTCAGGACACCGAGGACCTCGCCTGGGCACCTTATTCCCTGGAAGACCACCGAGTACCGGCAGTCTCCACTGGGCTACTAAGAAACATCCAGGCCCGGAAACCTTTCCCAGTCACTCTGTGTATTTTGTGTGTAGGCCAACACACTGCACTCTTCCTTGGAAGAGCTAGATTTCCTCAGCTCTCCAACAGCCCCAGGAAATGTGTTCTCTCACGTCCTACATATCATGCAAATCTGCCTCATTGCCCTAGGCTGAGCAGCTCTGAGAAACCAAAACTGCTTCGCATTCCTTCTACAAAGTCATACCTTAAGACCCCATCCTTACAGGAGAAAGTCAGCTTGCGTTTCTGCTGTAACCAAAGCACAGATCTTCCTCTTACACTGCAGGGTTTTAGAAGAAGCTAAGCCAGATAGCCTACCTAGAGCGCTCCTTGGGGGAGGCTGTTGGCTACACGCAGAACTCCGTGCCAAATAAACTTTATTCAAGGAAGGGACCAGTGTTTAGCTAGAGTGTATATTTACTTGGTAGAAATCACAAGTAGGTAGGCCGCGTGTTCGCTGGAAACGGTGACCTTATGGCACAAGCCTTGCTTTCCCATTTTGAATGCTCCATGCATGCTGCCTTGAAGTTACCTAAATAACAGTTTTAGGACGAGTCTTTAGTCATTGTAGGCAGGGCTCTGGGAAGGGAACGAGTGTTCTCTGCATCAACAGGGTGCTTTCATAGCCTGGGTGGGAGCCTCTCCTCAGACGCCCTAGAGATAAAGGAAACTTGACGTGAGTTCTTTCCTCCAGGTAAAGCCTTGACTAGCCCTGCCGAAGCTGAGCTTGAAGCAGTTTCCTTGTGGCATTTGTTTTAGGTCTGTTTTCTTTTAAGGTTAGTAAGCTTGTCAAGACACCGAGGACCTCTCGTAGGCACCCTATTCCCTGCAAGAGCACCGAGTACCAGCAGGCTCCAATGGGCTACTAAGAAACATCCAGGCCCGGAAACGTTTCCCAGTCACTGTGTATTTTGTGTGTAGGGCAACACACTGCACTCTTCCTTGGAAGAGCTAGATTTCCTCAGCTCTCCAACAACTCCAGGAAATGTGTTCTCTCAATTCCTATATGTCATGCAAATCTCCCTCATTGCCCTAGGCTGAGCAGCACTGAGAAACCAAAACTGCAACGCATTCCTTCTTTAAAGTCAAACCTTAAGACCCCATCCTTACAGGAGAAAGTCGGCTTACTTTCCTGCTGTAACCAAAGCACAGTTCTTCCTCTTACACTCCAGGGTTTTAGAAGAAGCAGAGCCCGATAGCCTACCCAGAGCGCTCCCAAGGGGAGGCGGTTGGCTACACGCAGAATTCCGTGCCAAATAAACTTTATTCAAGGAAGGGACCAGTGTGTAGCTAGAGTGTATATTTACTTGGTAGAAATCACAAGGAGGTAGGCTGCATGTTCGCTGGAAACGGGGAACTTATGGCACAAGCCTTGCTTACCACTTTTGAATGCTCCATTCAAGCTGCCTTGAAGCTACCTAAATAACAATTTTAGGACGGGTCTCTAGTCTCTGTAGGCAAGGCTCTGGGAAGGGAACGAGTGTTCTCTACATCAACAGGGTGCTTTCATAGCCTGGGTAGGAGCCTCGCCTGAGACACTCTAGAGCTAAAAGGAAACTTGACGTGAGTCCTCTCCTCAAGGTAAAGCCTAGAATAGCCCTGCCGAAGTGGAAGCTTGGAGCGGAGTTCTTGAGGCATTAGTTTCAGGTCTGTTTTCTTTTAAGGTTAGTAAGCTTTTCAAGGCCCTGAGGACCTCGCCTGGGCACCCTATTCCCTGCAAGAACACCCAGTACCGGCAGGCTCCACTGGGCTACTAAGAAACATCCAGGCCCGGAAACTTTTCCCATTCACTCTTTGTATTTTGTGTGTAGGCCAACACACTACACTCTTCCTTGGAAGAGCTAGATTTCCTCAGCTCTCCAACAGCTCCAGGAAATGTGTTCTCTCACGTCCTACATATCATGCAAATCTGCCTCATTGCCCTAGGCTGACCGGCACTGAGAAACCAAAACTGCTTCACATTCCTTCTACAAAGTCATACCTTAACCCCCCATCCTTACAGTCGAAAGTCGGCTTGCGTTTCTGCTGTAACCACAGCACAGTTCTTCCTCTTACACTCCAGGGTTTTAGAAGAAGCTAAGCCCGATAGCCTACCCAGAGCGATCCCTGGGGGAGGCGGTTGGCTACACGCAGAATTACGTGCCAAATAAACTTTATTTAAGGAAGGGACCAGTGTGTAGCTAGAGTGTATATTTACTTGGTAGAAATCACAAGGAGGTAGGCTGCATGTTCGCTGGAAACGGGGAACTTATGGCACAAGCCTTGCTTACCCATTTTGAATGCTCCATTCAAGCTGCCTTGAAGCTGCCTAAATAACAATTTTAGGACGGGTCTCTAGTCTCTGTAGGCAAGGCTCTGGGAAGGGAACGAGTGTTCTCTCCATCAACAGGGTGCTTTCATAGCCTGGGTGGGAGCCTCTCCTCAGACGCTCTACAGCTAAAAGGAAACTTGACGTGAGTCCTTTCCTCAAGGTAAAGCCTAGAATAGCCCTGCCGAAGTGGAAGCTTGGAGCGGAGTCCTTGAGGCATTAGTTTCAGGTCTGTTTCCTTTTAAGGTTAGTAAGCTTTTCAGGACACCGAGGACCTCGCCTGGGCACCTTATTCCCTGGAAGACCACCGAGAACCGGCAGTCTCCACTGGGCTACTAAGAAACATCCAGGCCCGGACACCTTTCCCAGTCACTCTGTGTATTTTGTGTGTAGGCCAACACACTGCACTCTTCCTTGGAAGAGCTAGATTTCCTCAGCTCTCCAACAGCCCCAGGAAATGTGTTCTCTCACGTCCTACATATCATGCAAATCTGCCTCATTGCCCTAGGCTGAGCAGCTCTGAGAAACCAAAACTGCTTCGCATTCCTTCTACAAAGTCATACCTTAAGACCCCATCCTTACAGGAGAAAGTCAGCTTGCGTTTCTGCTGTAACCAAAGCACAGATCTTCCTCTTACACTGCAGGGTTTTAGAAGAAGCTAAGCCAGATAGCCTACCTAGAGCGCTCCTTGGGGGAGGCTGTTGGCTACACGCAGAACTCCGTGCCAAATAAACTTTATTCAAGGAAGGGACCAGTGTTTAGCTAGAGTGTATATTTACTTGGTAGAAATCACAAGTAGGTAGGCCGCGTGTTCGCTGGAAACGGTGACCTTATGGCACAAGCCTTGCTTTCCCATTTTGAATGCTCCATGCATGCTGCCTTGAAGTTACCTAAATAACAGTTTTAGGACGAGTCTTTAGTCATTGTAGGCAGGGCTCCGGGAAGGGAACGAGTGTTCTCTGCATCAACAGGGTGCTTTCATAGCCTGGGTGGGAGCCTCTCCTCAGACGCCCTAGAGATAAAGGAAACTTGACGTGAGTTCTTTCCTCCAGGTAAAGCCTTGACTAGCCCTGCCGAAGCTGAGCTTGAAGCAGTTTCCTTGGGGCATTTGTTTTAGGTCTGTTTTCTTTTAAGGTTAGTAAGCTTGTCAAGACACCGAGGACCTCTCGTGGGCACCCTATTCCCTGCAAGAGCACCGAGTACCAGCAGGCTCCACTGGGCTACTAAAAAACATCCAGGCCCGGAAACGTTTCCCAGTCACTGTGTATTTTGTGTGTAGGGCAACACACTGCACTCTTCCTTGGAAGAGCTAGATTTCCTCAGCTCTCCAACAACTCCAGGCAATGTGTTCTCTCAATTCCTATATGTCATGCAAATCTCCCTCATTGCCCTAGGCTGAGCAGCACTGAGAAACCAAAACTGCAACGCATTCCTTCTTTAAAGTCAAACCTTAAGACCCCATCCTTACAGGAGAAAGTCGGCTTGCTTTCCTGCTGTAACCAAAGCACAGTTCTTCCTCTTACACTCCAGGGTTTTAGAAGAAGCAGAGCCCGATAGCCTACCCAGAGCGCTCCCAAGGGGAGGCGGTTGGCTACACGCAGAATTCCGTGCCAAATAAACTTTATTCAAGGAAGGGACCAGTGTGTAGCTAGAGTGTATATTT
Source organism: Balaenoptera physalus (assembly GCF_965194825.1). Classification (NCBI taxonomy): domain Eukaryota; kingdom Metazoa; phylum Chordata; class Mammalia; order Artiodactyla; family Balaenopteridae; genus Balaenoptera; species Balaenoptera physalus. Next base: position 38,550,889 of record NC_138895.1, on the reverse strand, counting down.
ACTTGGTAGAAATCACAAGGAGGTAGGCTGCATGTTCGCTGGAAACGGGGAACTTATGGCACAAGCCTTGCTTACCACTTTTGAATGCTCCATTCAAGCTGCCTTGAAGCTACCTAAATTACAATTTTAGGACGGGTCTCTAGTGTCTGTAGGCAGGGCTCTGGGAAGGGAACGAGTGTTCTCTACATCAACAGGGTGCTTTCATAGACTGGGTAGGAGCCTCGCCTGAGACACTCTAGAGCTAAAAGGAAACTTGACGTGAGTCCTCTCCTCAAGGTAAAGCCTAGAATAGCCCTGCCGAAGTGGAAGCTTGGAGCGGAGTTCTTGAGGCATTAGTTTCAGGTCTGTTTTCTTTTAAGGTTAGTAAGCTTTTCAAGGCCCTGAGGACCTCGCCTGGGCACCCTATTCCCTGCAAGAACACCCAGTACCGGCAGGCTCCACTGGGCTACTAAGAAACATCCAGGCCCGGAAACTTTTCCCATTCACTCTTTGTATTTTGTGTGTAGGCCAACACACTACACTCTTCCTTGGAAGAGCTAGATTTCCTCAGCTCTCCAACAGCTCCAGGAAATGTGTTCTCTCACGTCCTACATATCATGCAAATCTGCCTCATTGCCCTAGGCTGACCGGCACTGAGAAACCAAAACTGCTTCACATTCCTTCTACAAAGTCATACCTTAACCCCCCATCCTTACAGTCGAAAGTCGGCTTGCGTTTCTGCTGTAACCACAGCACAGTTCTTCCTCTTACACTCCAGGGTTTTAGAAGAAGCTAAGCCAGATAGCCTACCCAGAGCGATCCCTGGGGGAGGCGGTTGGCTACACGCAGAATTACGTGCCAAATAAACTTTATTTAAGGAAGGGACCAGTGTGTAGCTAGAGTGTATATTTACTTGGTAGAAATCACAAGGAGGTAGGCTGCATGTTCGCTGGAAACGGGGAACTTATGGCACAAGCCTTGCTTACCCATTTTGAATGCTCCATTCAAGCTGCCTTGAAGCTGCCTAAATAACAATTTTAGGACGGGTCTCTAGTCTCTGTAGGCAAGGCTCTGGGAAGGGAACGAGTGTTCTCTCCATCAACAGGGTGCTTTCATAGCCTGGGTGGGAGCCTCTCCTCAGACGCTCTACAGCTAAAAGGAAACTTGACGTGAGTCCTTTCCTCAAGGTAAAGCCTAGAATAGCCCTGCCGAAGTGGAAGCTTGGAGCGGAGTCCTTGAGGCATTAGTTTCAGGTCTGTTTCCTTTTAAGGTTAGTAAGCTTTTCAGGACACCGAGGACCTCGCCTGGGCACCTTATTCCCTGGAAGACCACCGAGAACCGGCAGTCTCCACTGGGCTACTAAGAAACATCCAGGCCCGGACACCTTTCCCAGTCACTCTGTGTATTTTGTGTGTAGGCCAACACACTGCACTCTTCCTTGGAAGAGCTAGATTTCCTCAGCTCTCCAACAGCCCCAGGAAATGTGTTCTCTCACGTCCTACATATCATGCAAATCTGCCTCATTGCCCTAGGCTGAGCAGCTCTGAGAAACCAAAACTGCTTCGCATTCCTTCTACAAAGTCATACCTTAAGACCCCATCCTTACAGGAGAAAGTCAGCTTGCGTTTCTGCTGTAACCAAAGCACAGATCTTCCTCTTACACTGCAGGGTTTTAGAAGAAGCTAAGCCAGATAGCCTACCTAGAGCGCTCCTTGGGGGAGGCTGTTGGCTACACGCAGAACTCCGTGCCAAATAAACTTTATTCAAGGAAGGGACCAGTGTTTAGCTAGAGTGTATATTTACTTGGTAGAAATCACAAGTAGGTAGGCCGCGTGTTCGCTGGAAACGGTGACCTTATGGCACAAGCCTTGCTTTCCCATTTTGAATGCTCCATGCATGCTGCCTTGAAGTTACCTAAATAACAGTTTTAGGACGAGTCTTTAGTCATTGTAGGCAGGGCTCTGGGAAGGGAACGAGTGTTCTCTGCATCAACAGGGTGCTTTCATAGCCTGGGTGGGAGCCTCTCCTCAGACGCCCTAGAGATAAAGGAAACTTGACGTGAATTCTTTCCTCCAGGTAAAGCCTTGACTAGCCCTGCCGAAGCTGAGCTTGAAGCAGTTTCCTTGTGGCATTTGTTTTAGGTCTGTTTTCTTTTAAGGTTAGTAAGCTTGTCAAGACACCGAGGACCTCTCGTGGGCACCCTATTCCCTGCAAGAGCACCGAGTACCAGCAGGCTCCACTGGGCTACTAAGAAACATCCAGGCCCGGAAACGTTTCCCAGTCACTGTGTATTTTGTGTGTAGGGCAACACACTGCACTCTTCCTTGGAAGAGCTAGATTTCCTCAGCTCTCCAACAACTCCAGGCAATGTGTTCTCTCAATTCCTATATGTCATGCAAATCTCCCTCATTGCCCTAGGCTGAGCAGCACTGAGAAACCAAAACTGCAATGCATTCCTTCTTTAAAGTCAAACCTTAAGACCCCATCCTTACAGGAGAAAGTCGGCTTGCTTTCCTGCTGTAACCAAAGCACAGTTCTTCCTCTTACACGCCAGGGTTTTAGAAGAAGCAGAGCCCGATAGCCTACCCAGAGCGCTCCCAAGGGGAGGCGGTTGGCTACACGCAGAATTCCGTGCCAAATAAACTTTATTCAAGGAAGGGACCAGTGTGTAGCTAGAGTGTACATTCACTTGGTAGAAATCACAAGGAGGTAGGCTGCATGTTCGCTGTAAACTGGGAACTTATGGCACAAGCCTTGCTTACCACTTTTGAATGCTCCATTCAAGCTGCCTTGAAGCTACCTAAATTACAATTTTAGGACGGGTCTCTAGTGTCTGTAGGCAGGGCTCTGGGAAGGGAACGAGTGTTCTCTACATCAACAGGGTGCTTTCATAGACTGGGTAGGAGCCTCGCCTGAGACACTCTAGAGCTAAAAGGAAACTTGACGTGAGTCCTCTCCTCAAGGTAAAGCCTAGAATAGCCCTGCCGAAGTGGAAGCTTGGAGCGGAGTTCTTGAGGCATTAGTTTCAGGTCTGTTTTCTTTTAAGGTTAGTAAGTTTTTCAAGGCCCTGAGGACCTCGCCTGGGCACCCTATTCCCTGCAAGAACACCCAGTACCGGCAGGCTCCACTGGGCTACTAAGAAACATCCAGGCCCGGAAACTTTTCCCATTCACTCTTTGTATTTTGTGTGTAGGCCAACACACTACACTCTTCCTTGGAAGAGCTAGATTTCCTCAGCTCTCCAACAGCTCCAGGAAATGTGTTCTCTCACGTCCTACATATCATGCAAATCTGCCTCATTGCCCTAGGCTGACCGGCACTGAGAAACCAAAACTGCTTCACATTCCTTCTACAAAGTCATACCTTAACACCCCATCCTTACAGTCGAAAGTCGGCTTGCGTTTCTGCTGTAACCACAGCACAGTTCTTCCTCTTACACTCCAGGGTTTTAGAAGAAGCTAAGCCGGATAGCCTACCCAGAGCGATCCCTGGGGGAGGCGGTTGGCTACACGCAGAATTACGTGCCAAATAAACTTTATTTAAGGAAGGGACCAGTGTGTAGCTAGAGTATATATTTACTTGGTAGAAATCACAAGGAGGTAGGCTGCATGTTCGCTGGAAACGGGGAACTTATGGCACAAGCCTTGCTTACCCATTTTGAATGCTCCATTCAAGCTGCCTTGAAGCTGCCTAAATAACAATTTTAGGACGGGTCTCTAGTCTCTGTAGGCAAGGCTCTGGGAAGGGAACGAGTGTTCTCTACATCAACAGGGTGCTTTCATAGCCTGGGTGGGAGCCTCTCCTCAGACGCTCTACAGCTAAAAGGAAACTTGACGTGAGTCCTTTCCTCAAGGTAAAGCCCAGAATAGCCCTGCCGAAGTGGAAGCTTGGAGCGGAGTCCTTGAGGCATTAGTTTCAGGTCTGTTTCCTTTTAAGGTTAGTAAGCTTTTCAGGACACCGAGGACCTCGCCTGGGCACCTTATTCCCTGGAAGACCACCGAGTACCGGCAGTCTCCACTGGGCTACTAAGAAACATCCAGGCCCGGACACCTTTCCCAGTCACTCTGTGTATTTTGTGTGTAGGCCAACACACTGCACTCTTCCTTGGAAGAGCTAGATTTCCTCAGCTCTCCAACAGCCCCAGGAAATTTGTTCTCTCACGTCCTACATATCATGCAAATCTGCCTCATTGCCCTAGGCTGAGCAGCTCTGAGAAACCAAAACTGCTTCGCATTCCTTCTACAAAGTCATACCTTAAGACCCCATCCTTACAGGAGAAAGTCAGCTTGCGTTTCTGCTGTAACCAAAGCACAGATCTTCCTCTTACACTGCAGGGTTTTAGAAGAAGCTAAGCCAGATAGCCTACCTAGAGCGCTCCTTGGGGGAGGCTGTTGGCTACACGCAGAACTCCGTGCCAAATAAACTTTATTCAAGGAAGGGACCAGTGTTTAGCTAGAGTGTATATTTACTTGGTAGAAATCACAAGTAGGTAGGCCGCGTGTTCGCTGGAAACGGTGACCTTATGGCACAAGCCTTGCTTTCCCATTTTGAATGCTCCATGCATGCTGCATTGAAGTTACCTAAATAACAGTTTTAGGACCAGTCTTTAGTCATTGCAGGCAGGGCTCTGGGAAGGGAACGAGTGTTCTCTGCATCAACAGGGTGCTTTCATAGCCTGGGTGGGAGCCTCTCCTCAGACGCCCTAGAGATAAAGGAAACTTGACGTGAGTTCTTTCCTCCAGGTAAAGCCTTGAATAGCCCTGCCGAAGCTGAGCTTGAAGCAGTTTCCTTGTGGCATTTGTTTTAGGTCTGTTTTCTTTTAAGGTTAGTAAGCTTGTCAAGACACCGAGTACCTCTCGTGGGCACCCTATTCCTTGCAAGAGCACCGAGTACCAGCAGGCTCCACTGGGCTACTAAGAAACACCCAGGCCCGGAAACGTTTCCCAGTCACTGTGTATTTTGTGTGTAGGGCAACACACTGCACTCTTCCTTGGAAGAGCTAGATTTCCTCAGCTCTCCAACAACTCCAGGAAATGTGTTCTCTCAATTCCTATATGTCATGCAAATCTCCCTCATTGCCCTAGGCTGAGCAGCACTGAGAAACCAAAACTGCAACGCATTCCTTCTTTAAAGTCAAACCTTAAGACCCCATCCTTACAGGAGAAAGTCGGCTTGCTTTCCTGCTGTAACCAAAGCACAGTTCTTCCTCTTACACTCCAGGGTTTTAGAAGAAGCAGAGCCCGATAGCCTACCCAGAGCGCTCCCAAGGGGAGGCGGTTGGCTACACGCAGAATTCCGTGCCAAATAAACTTTATTCAAGGAAGGGACCAGTGTGTAGCTAGAGTGTATATTTACTTGGTAGAAATCACAAGGAGGTAGGCTGCATGTTCGCTGGAAACGGGGAACTTATGGCACAAGCCTTGCTTACCACTTTTGAATGCTCCATTCAAGCTGCCTTGAAGCTACCTAAATTACAATTTTAGGACGGGTCTCTAGTGTCTGTAGGCAGGGCTCTGGGAAGGGAACGAGTGTTCTCTACATCAACAGGGTGCTTTCATAGACTGGGTAGGAGCCTCGCCTGAGACACTCTAGAGCTAAAAGGAAACTTGACGTGAGTCCTCTCCTCAAGGTAAAGCCTAGAATAGCCCTGCCGAAGTGGAAGCTTGGAGCGGAGTTCTTGAGGCATTAGTTTCAGGTCTGTTTTCTTTTAAGGTTAGTAAGCTTTTCAAGGCCCTGAGGACCTCGCCTGGGCACCCTATTCCCTGCAAGAACACCCAGTACCGGCAGGCTCCACTGGGCTACTAAGAAACATCCAGGCCCGGAAACTTTTCCCATTCACTCTTTGTATTTTGTGTGTAGGCCAACACACTACACTCTTCCTTGGAAGAGCTAGATTTCCTCAGCTCTCCAACAGCTCCAGGAAATGTGTTCTCTCACGTCCTACATATCATGCAAATCTGCCTCATTGCCCTAGGCTGACCGGCACTGAGAAACCAAAACTGCTTCACATTCCTTCTACAAAGTCATACCTTAACACCCCATCCTTACAGTCGAAAGTCGGCTTGCGTTTCTGCTGTAACCACAGCACAGTTCTTCCTCTTACACTCCAGGGTTTTAGAAGAAGCTAAGCCCGATAGCCTACCCAGAGCGATCCCTGGGGGAGGCGGTTGGCTACACGCAGAATTACGTGCCAAATAAACTTTATTTAAGGAAGGGACCAGTGTGTAGCTAGAGTGTATATTTACTTGGTAGAAATCACAAGGAGGTAGGCTGCATGTTCGCTGGAAACGGGGAACTTATGGCACAAGCCTTGCTTACCCATTTTGAATGCTCCATTCAAGCTGCCTTGAAGCTGCCTAAATAACAATTTTAGGACGGGTCTCTAGTCTCTGTAGGCAAGGCTCTGGGAAGGGAACGAGTGTTCTCTACATCAACAGGGTGCTTTCATAGCCTGGGTGGGAGCCTCTCCTCAGACGCTCTACAGCTAAAAGGAAACTTGACGTGAGTCCTTTCCTCAAGGTAAAGCCTAGAATAGCCCTGCCGAAGTGGAAGCTTGGAGCGGAGTCCTTGAGGCATTAGTTTCAGGTCTGTTTCCTTTTAAGGTTAGTAAGCTTTTCAGGACACCGAGGACCTCGCCTGGGCACCTTATTCCCTGGAAGACCACCGAGTACCGGCAGTCTCCACTGGGCTACTAAGAAACATCCAGGCCCGGACACCTTTCCCAGTCACTCTGTGTATTTTGTGTGTAGGCCAACACACTGCACTCTTCCTTGGAAGAGCTAGATTTCCTCAGCTCTCCAACAGCCCCAGGAAATTTGTTCTCTCACGTCCTACATATCATGCAAATCTGCCTCATTGCCCTAGGCTGAGCAGCTCTGAGAAACCAAAACTGCTTCGCATTCCTTCTACAAAGTCATACCTTAAGACCCCATCCTTACAGGAGAAAGTCAGCTTGCGTTTCTGCTGTAACCAAAGCACAGATCTTCCTCTTACACTGCAGGGTTTTAGAAGAAGCTAAGCCAGATAGCCTACCTAGAGCGCTCCTTGGGGGAGGCTGTTGGCTACACGCAGAACTCCGTGCCAAATAAACTTTATTCAAGGAAGGGACCAGTGTTTAGCTAGAGTGTATATTTACTTGGTAGAAATCACAAGTAGGTAGGCCGCGTGTTCGCTGGAAACGGTGACCTTATGGCACAAGCCTTGCTTTCCCATTTTGAATGCTCCATGCATGCTGCATTGAAGTTACCTAAATAACAGTTTTAGGACCAGTCTTTAGTCATTGCAGGCAGGGCTCTGGGAAGGGAACGAGTGTTCTCTGCATCAACAGGGTGCTTTCATAGCCTGGGTGGGAGCCTCTCCTCAGACGCCCTAGAGATAAAGGAAACTTGACGTGAGTTCTTTCCTCCACGTAAAGCCTTGACTAGCCCTGCCGAAGCTGAGCTTGAAGCAGTTTCCTTGTGGCATTTGTTTTAGGTCTGTTTTCTTTTAAGGTTAGTAAGCTTGTCAAGACACCGAGGACCTCTCGTGGGCACCCTATTCCCTGCAAGAGCACCGAGTACCAGCAGGCTCCACTGGGCTACTAAGAAACATCCAGGCCCGGAAACGTTTCCCAGTCACTGTGTATTTTGTGCATAGGGCAACACACTGCACTCTTCCTTGGAAGAGCTAGATTTCCTCAGCTCTCCAACAACTCCAGGAAATGTGTTCTCTCAATTCCTATATGTCATGCAAATCTCCCTCATTGCCCTAGGCTGAGCAGCACTGAGAAACCAAAACTGCAACGCATTCCTTCTTTAAAGTCAAACCTTAAGACCCCATCCTTACAGGAGAAAGTCGGCTTGCTTTCCTGCTGTAACCAAAGCACAGTTCTTCCTCTTACACGCCAGGGTTTTAGAAGAAGCAGAGCCCGATAGCCTACCCAGAGCGCTCCCAAGGGGAGGCGGTTGGCTACACGCAGAATTCCGTGCCAAATAAACTTTATTCAAGGAAGGGACCAGTGTGTAGCTAGAGTGTACATTCACTTGGTAGAAATCACAAGGAGGTAGGCTGCATGTTCGCTGTAAACTGGGAACTTATGGCACAAGCCTTGCTTACCACTTTTGAATGCTCCATTCAAGCTGCCTTGAAGCTACCTAAATTACAATTTTAGGACGGGTCTCTAGTGTCTGTAGGCAGGGCTCTGGGAAGGGAACGAGTGTTCTCTACATCAACAGGGTGCTTTCATAGACTGGGTAGGAGCCTCGCCTGAGACACTCTAGAGCTAAAAGGAAACTTGACGTGAGTCCTCTCCTCAAGGTAAAGCCTAGAATAGCCCTGCCGAAGTGGAAGCTTGGAGCGGAGTTCTTGAGGCATTAGTTTCAGGTCTGTTTTCTTTTAATGTTAGTAAGTTTTTCAAGGCCCTGAGGACCTCGCCTGGGCACCCTATTCCCTGCAAGAACACCCAGTACCGGCAGGCTCCACTGGGCTACTAAGAAACATCCAGGCCCGGAAACTTTTCCCATTCACTCTTTGTATTTTGTGTGTAGGCCAACACACTACACTCTTCCTTGGAAGAGCTAGATTTCCTCAGCTCTCCAACAGCTCCAGGAAATGTGTTCTCTCACGTCCTACATATCATGCAAATCTGCCTCATTGCCCTAAGCTGACCGGCACTGAGAAACCAAAACTGCTTCACATTCCTTCTACAAAGTCATACCTTAACACCCCATCCTTACAGTCGAAAGTCGGCTTGCGTTTCTGCTGTAACCACAGCACAGTTCTTCCTCTTACACTCCAGGGTTTTAGAAGAAGCTAAGCCGGATAGCCTACCCAGAGCGATCCCTGGGGGAGGCGGTTGGCTACACGCAGAATTACGTGCCAAATAAACTTTATTTAAGGAAGGGACCAGTGTGTAGCTAGAGTATATATTTACTTGGTAGAAATCACAAGGAGGTAGGCTGCATGTTCGCTGGAAACGGGGAACTTATGGCACAAGCCTTGCTTACCCATTTTGAATGCTCCATTCAAGCTGCCTTGAAGCTGCCTAAATAAAAATTTTAGGACGGGTCTCTAGTCTCTGTAGGCAAGGCTCTGGGAAGGGAACGAGTGTTCTCTACATCAACAGGGTGCTTTCATAGCCTGGGTGGGAGCCTCTCCTCAGACGCTCTACAGCTAAAAGGAAACTTGACGTGAGTCCTTTCCTCAAGGTAAAGCCCAGAATAGCCCTGCCGAAGTGGAAGCTTGGAGCGGAGTCCTTGAGGCATTAGTTTCAGGTCTGTTTCCTTTTAAGGTTAGTAAGCTTTTCAGGACACCGAGGACCTCGCCTGGGCACCTTATTCCCTGGAAGACCACCGAGTACCGGCAGTCTCCACTGGGCTACTAAGAAACATCCAGGCCCGGACACCTTTCCCAGTCACTCTGTGTATTTTGTGTGTAGGCCAACACACTGCACTCTTCCTTGGAAGAGCTAGATTTCCTCAGCTCTCCAACAGCCCCAGGAAATTTGTTCTCTCACGTCCTACATATCATGCAAATCTGCCTCATTGCCCTAGGCTGAGCAGCTCTGAGAAACCAAAACTGCTTCGCATTCCTTCTACAAAGTCATACCTTAAGACCCCATCCTTACAGGAGAAAGTCAGCTTGCGTTTCTGCTGTAACCAAAGCACAGATCTTCCTCTTACACTGCAGGGTTTTAGAAGAAGCTAAGCCAGATAGCCTACCTAGAGCGCTCCTTGGGGGTGGCTGTTGGCTACACGCAGAACTCCGTGCCAAATAAACTTTATTCAAGGAAGGGACCAGTGTTTAGCTAGAGTTTATATTTACTTGGTAGAAATCACAAGTAGGTAGGCCGCGTGTTCGCTGGAAACGGTGACCTTATGGCACAAGCCTTGCTTTCCCATTTTGAATGCTCCATGCATGCTGCCTTGAAGTTACCTAAATAACAGTTTTAGGACGAGTCTTTAGTCATTGTAGGCAGGGCTCTGGGAAGGGAACGAGTGTTCTCTGCATCAACAGGGTGCTTTCATAGCCTGGGTGGGAGCCTCTCCTCAGACGCCCTAGAGATAAAGGAAACTTGACGTGAGTTCTTTCCTCCAGGTAAAGCCTTGAATAGCCCTGCCGAAGCTGAGCTTGAAGCAGTTTCCTTGTGGCATTTGTTTTAGGTCTGTTTTCTTTTAAGGTTAGTAAGCTTGTCAAGACACCGAGTACCTCTCGTGGGCACCCTATTCCTTGCAAGAGCACCGAGTACCAGCAGGCTCCACTGGGCTACTAAGAAACACCCAGGCCCGGAAACGTTTCCCAGTCACTGTGTATTTTGTGTGTAGGGCAACACACTGCACTCTTCCTTGGAAGAGCTAGATTTCCTCAGCTCTCCAACAACTCCAGGAAATGTGTTCTCTCAATTCCTATATGTCATGCAAATCTCCCTCATTGCCCTAGGCTGAGCAGCACTGAGAAACCAAAACTGCAACGCATTCCTTCTTTAAAGTCAAACCTTAAGACCCCATCCTTACAGGAGAAAGTCGGCTTGCTTTCCTGCTGTAACCAAAGCACAGTTCTTCCTCTTACACTCCAGGGTTTTAGAAGAAGCAGAGCCCGATAGCCTACCCAGAGCGCTCCCAAGGGGAGGCGGTTGGCTACACGCAGAATTCCGTGCCAAATAAACTTTATTCAAGGAAGGGACCAGTGTGTAGCTAGAGTGTATATTTACTTGGTAGAAATCACAAGGAGGTAGGCTGCATGTTCGCTGGAAACGGGGAACTTATGGCACAAGCCTTGCTTACCACTTTTGAATGCTCCATTCAAGCTGCCTTGAAGCTACCTAAATTACAATTTTAGGACGGGTCTCTAGTGTCTGTAGGCAGGGCTCTGGGAAGGGAACGAGTGTTCTCTACATCAACAGGGTGCTTTCATAGACTGGGTAGGAGCCTCGCCTGAGACACTCTAGAGCTAAAAGGAAACTTGACGTGAGTCCTCTCCTCAAGGTAAAGCCTAGAATAGCCCTGCCGAAGTGGAAGCTTGGAGCGGAGTTCTTGAGGCATTAGTTTCAGGTCTGTTTTCTTTTAAGGTTAGTAAGCTTTTCAAGGCCCTGAGGACCTCGCCTGGGCACCCTATTCCCTGCAAGAACACCCAGTACCGGCAGGCTCCACTGGGCTACTAAGAAACATCCAGGCCCGGAAACTTTTCCCATTCACTCTTTGTATTTTGTGTGTAGGCCAACACACTACACTCTTCCTTGGAAGAGCTAGATTTCCTCAGCTCTCCAACAGCTCCAGGAAATGTGTTCTCTCACGTCCTACATATCATGCAAATCTGCCTCATTGCCCTAGGCTGACCGGCACTGAGAAACCAAAACTGCTTCACATTCCTTCTACAAAGTCATACCTTAACACCCCATCCTTACAGTCGAAAGTCGGCTTGCGTTTCTGCTGTAACCACAGCACAGTTCTTCCTCTTACACTCCAGGGTTTTAGAAGAAGCTAAGCCCGATAGCCTACCCAGAGCGATCCCTGGGGGAGGCGGTTGGCTACACGCAGAATTACGTGCCAAATAAACTTTATTTAAGGAAGGGACCAGTGTGTAGCTAGAGTGTATATTTACTTGGTAGAAATCACAAGGAGGTAGGCTGCATGTTCGCTGGAAACGGGGAACTTATGGCACAAGCCTTGCTTACCCATTTTGAATGCTCCATTCAAGCTGCCTTGAAGCTGCCTAAATAACAATTTTAGGACGGGTCTCTAGTCTCTGTAGGCAAGGCTCTGGGAAGGGAACGAGTGTTCTCTACATCAACAGGGTGCTTTCATAGCCTGGGTGGGAGCCTCTCCTCAGACGCTCTACAGCTAAAAGGAAACTTGACGTGAGTCCTTTCCTCAAGGTAAAGCCTAGAATAGCCCTGCCGAAGTGGAAGCTTGGAGCGGAGTCCTTGAGGCATTAGTTTCAGGTCTGTTTCCTTTTAAGGTTAGTAAGCTTTTCAGGACACCGAGGACCTCGCCTGGGCACCTTATTCCCTGGAAGACCACCGAGTACCGGCAGTCTCCACTGGGCTACTAAGAAACATCCAGGCCCGGACACCTTTCCCAGTCACTCTGTGTATTTTGTGTGTAGGCCAACACACTGCACTCTTCCTTGGAAGAGCTAGATTTCCTCAGCTCTCCAACAGCCCCAGGAAATTTGTTCTCTCACGTCCTACATATCATGCAAATCTGCCTCATTGCCCTAGGCTGAGCAGCTCTGAGAAACCAAAACTGCTTCGCATTCCTTCTACAAAGTCATACCTTAAGACCCCATCCTTACAGGAGAAAGTCAGCTTGCGTTTCTGCTGTAACCAAAGCACAGATCTTCCTCTTACACTGCAGGGTTTTAGAAGAAGCTAAGCCAGATAGCCTACCTAGAGCGCTCCTTGGGGGAGGCTGTTGGCTACACGCAGAACTCCGTGCCAAATAAACTTTATTCAAGGAAGGGACCAGTGTTTAGCTAGAGTGTATATTTACTTGGTAGAAATCACAAGTAGGTAGGCCGCGTGTTCGCTGGAAACGGTGACCTTATGGCACAAGCCTTGCTTTCCCATTTTGAATGCTCCATGCATGCTGCATTGAAGTTACCTAAATAACAGTTTTAGGACCAGTCTTTAGTCATTGCAGGCAGGGCTCTGGGAAGGGAACGAGTGTTCTCTGCATCAACAGGGTGCTTTCATAGCCTGGGTGGGAGCCTCTCCTCAGACGCCCTAGAGATAAAGGAAACTTGACGTGAGTTCTTTCCTCCACGTAAAGCCTTGACTAGCCCTGCCGAAGCTGAGCTTGAAGCAGTTTCCTTGTGGCATTTGTTTTAGGTCTGTTTTCTTTTAAGGTTAGTAAGCTTGTCAAGACACCGAGGACCTCTCGTGGGCACCCTATTCCCTGCAAGAGCACCGAGTACCAGCAGGCTCCACTGGGCTACTAAGAAACATCCAGGCCCGGAAACGTTTCCCAGTCACTGTGTATTTTGTGCGTAGGGCAACACACTGCACTCTTCCTTGGAAGAGCTAGATTTCCTCAGCTCTCCAACAACTCCAGGAAATGTGTTCTCTCAATTCCTATATGTCATGCAAATCTCCCTCATTGCCCTAGGCTGAGCAGCACTGAGAAACCAAAACTGCAACGCATTCCTTCTTTAAAGTCAAACCTTAAGACCCCATCCTTACAGGAGAAAGTCGGCTTGCTTTCCTGCTGTAACCAAAGCACAGTTCTTCCTCTTACACTCCAGGGTTTTAGAAGAAGCAGAGCCCGATAGCCTACCCAGAGCGATCCCTGGGGGAGGCGGTTGGCTACACGCAGAATTACGTGCCAAATAAACTTTATTTAAGGAAGGGACCAGTGTGTAGCTAGAGTGTATATTTACTTGGTAGAAATCACAAGGAGGTAGGCTGCATGTTCGCTGGAAACGGGGAACTTATGGCACAAGCCTTGCTTACCCATTTTGAATGCTCCATTCAAGCTGCCTTGAAGCTGCCTAAATAACAATTTTAGGACGGGTCTCTAGTCTCTGTAGGCAAGGCTCTGGGAAGGGAACGAGTGTTCTCTACATCAACAGGGTGCTTTCATAGCCTGGGTGGGAGCCTCTCCTCAGACGCTCTACAGCTAAAAGGAAACTTGACGTGAGTCCTTTCCTCAAGGTAAAGCCTAGAATAGCCCTGCCGAAGTGGAAGCTTGGAGCGGAGTCCTTGAGGCATTAGTTTCAGGTCTGTTTCCTTTTAAGGTTAGTAAGCTTTTCAGGACACCGAGGACCTCGCCTGGGCACCTTATTCCCTGGAAGACCACCGAGTACCGGCAGTCTCCACTGGGCTACTAAGAAACATCCAGGCCCGGACACCTTTCCCAGTCACTCTGTGTATTTTGTGTGTAGGCCAACACACTGCACTCTTCCTTGGAAGAGCTAGATTTCCTCAGCTCTCCAACAGCCCCAGGAAATTTGTTCTCTCACGTCCTACATATCATGCAAATCTGCCTCATTGCCCTAGGCTGAGCAGCTCTGAGAAACCAAAACTGCTTCGCATTCCTTCTACAAAGTCATACCTTAAGACCCCATCCTTACAGGAGAAAGTCAGCTTGCGTTTCTGCTGTAACCAAAGCACAGATCTTCCTCTTACACTGCAGGGTTTTAGAAGAAGCTAAGCCAGATAGCCTACCTAGAGCGCTCCTTGGGGGAGGCTGTTGGCTACACGCAGAACTCCGTGCCAAATAAACTTTATTCAAGGAAGGGACCAGTGTTTAGCTAGAGTGTATATTTACTTGGTAGAAATCACAAGTAGGTAGGCCGCGTGTTCGCTGGAAACGGTGACCTTATGGCACAAGCCTTGCTTTCCCATTTTGAATGCTCCATGCATGCTGCATTGAAGTTACCTAAATAACAGTTTTAGGACCAGTCTTTAGTCATTGCAGGCAGGGCTCTGGGAAGGGAACGAGTGTTCTCTGCATCAACAGGGTGCTTTCATAGCCTGGGTGGGAGCCTCTCCTCAGACGCCCTAGAGATAAAGGAAACTTGACGTGAGTTCTTTCCTCCACGTAAAGCCTTGACTAGCCCTGCCGAAGCTGAGCTTGAAGCAGTTTCCTTGTGGCATTTGTTTTAGGTCTGTTTTCTTTTAAGGTTAGTAAGCTTGTCAAGACACCGAGGACCTCTCGTGGGCACCCTATTCCCTGCAAGAGCACCGAGTACCAGCAGGCTCCACTGGGCTACTAAGAAACATCCAGGCCCGGAAACGTTTCCCAGTCACTGTGTATTTTGTGCGTAGGGCAACACACTGCACTCTTCCTTGGAAGAGCTAGATTTCCTCAGCTCTCCAACAACTCCAGGAAATGTGTTCTCTCAATTCCTATATGTCATGCAAATCTCCCTCATTGCCCTAGGCTGAGCAGCACTGAGAAACCAAAACTGCAACGCATTCCTTCTTTAAAGTCAAACCTTAAGACCCCATCCTTACAGGAGAAAGTCGGCTTGCTTTCCTGCTGTAACCAAAGCACAGTTCTTCCTCTTACACTCCAGGGTTTTAGAAGAAGCAGAGCCCGATAGCCTACCCAGAGCGATCCCTGGGAGAGGCGGTTGGCTACACGCAGAATTACGTGCCAAATAAACTTTATTTAAGGAAGGGACCAGTGTGTAGCTAGAGTGTATATTTACTTGGTAGAAATCACAAGGAGGTAGGCTGCATGTTCGCTGGAAACGGGGAACTTATGGCACAAGCCTTGCTTACCCATTTTGAATGCTCCATTCAAGCTGCCTTGAAGCTGCCTAAATAACAATTTTAGGACGGGTCTCTAGTCTCTGTAGGCAGGGCTCTGGGAAGGGAACGAGTGTTCTCTACATCAACAGGGTGCTTTCATAGCCTGGGTGGGAGCCTCTCCTCAGACGCTCTACAGCTAAAAGGAAACTTGACGTGAGTCCTTTCCTCAAGGTAAAGCCTAGAATAGCCCTGCCGAAGTGGAAGCTTGGAGCGGAGTCCTTGAGGCATTAGTTTCAGGTCTGTTTCCTTTTAAGGTTAGTAAGCTTTTCAGGACACCGAGGACCTCGCCTGGGCACCTTATTCCCTGGAAGACCACCGAGTACCGGCAGTCTCCACTGGGCTACTAAGAAACATCCAGGCCCGGACACCTTTCCCAGTCACTCTGTGTATTTTGTGTGTAGGCCAACACACTGCACTCTTCCTTGGAAGAGCTAGATTTCCTCAGCTCTCCAACAGCCCCAGGAAATGTGTTCTCTCACGTCCTACATATCATGCAAATCTGCCTCATTGCCCTAGGCTGAGCAGCTCTGAGAAACCAAAACTGCTTCGCACTCCTTCTACAAAGTCATACCTTAAGACCCCATCCTTACAGGAGAAAGTCAGCTTGCGTTTCTGCTGTAACCAAAGCACAGATCTTCCTCTTACACTGCAGGGTTTTAGAAGAAGCTAAGCCAGATAGCCTACCTAGAGCGCTCCTTGGGGGAGGCTGTTGGCTACACGCAGAACTCCGTGCCAAATAAACTTTATTCAAGGAAGGGACCAGTGTTTAGCTAGAGTGTATATTTACTTGGTAGAAATCACAAGTAGGTAGGCCGCGTGTTCGCTGGAAACGGTGACCTTATGGCACAAGCCTTGCTTTCCCATTTTGAATGCTCCATGCATGCTGCCTTGAAGTTACCTAAATAACAGTTTTAGGACGAGTCTTTAGTCATTGTAGGCAGGGCTCTGGGAAGGGAACGAGTGTTCTCTGCATCAACAGGGTGCTTTCATAGCCTGGGTGGGAGCCTCTCCTCAGACGCCCTAGAGATAAAGGAAACTTGACGTGAGTTCTTTCCTCCACGTAAAGCCTTGACTAGCCCTGCCGAAGCTGAGCTTGAAGCAGTTTCCTTGTGGCATTTGTTTTAGGTCTGTTTTCTTTTAAGGTTAGTAAGCTTGTCAAGACACCGAGGACCTCTCGTGGGCACCCTATTCCCTGCAAGAGCACCGAGTACCAGCAGGCTCCACTGGGCTACTAAGAAACATCCAGGCCCGGAAACGTTTCCCAGTCACTGTGTATTTTGTGCGTAGGGCAACACACTGCACTCTTCCTTGGAAGAGCTAGATTTCCTCAGCTCTCCAACAACTCCAGGAAATGTGTTCTCTCAATTCCTATATGTCATGCAAATCTCCCTCATTGCCCTAGGCTGAGCAGCACTGAGAAACCAAAACTGCAACGCATTCCTTCTTTAAAGTCAAACCTTAAGACCCCATCCTTACAGGAGAAAGTCGGCTTGCTTTCCTGCTGTAACCAAAGCACAGTTCTTCCTCTTACACTCCAGGGTTTTAGAAGAAGCAGAGCCCGATAGCCTACCCAGAGCGATCCCTGGGGGAGGCGGTTGGCTACACGCAGAATTACGTGCCAAATAAACTTTATTTAAGGAAGGGACCAGTGTGTAGCTAGAGTGTATATTTACTTGGTAGAAATCACAAGGAGGTAGGCTGCATGTTCGCTGGAAACGGGGAACTTATGGCACAAGCCTTGCTTACCCATTTTGAATGCTCCATTCAAGCTGCCTTGAAGCTGCCTAAATAACAATTTTAGGACGGGTCTCTAGTCTCTGTAGGCAGGGCTCTGGGAAGGGAACGAGTGTTCTCTACATCAACAGGGTGCTTTCATAGCCTGGGTGGGAGCCTCTCCTCAGACGCTCTACAGCTAAAAGGAAACTTGACGTGAGTCCTTTCCTCAAGGTAAAGCCTAGAATAGCCCTGCCGAAGTGGAAGCTTGGAGCGGAGTCCTTGAGGCATTAGTTTCAGGTCTGTTTCCTTTTAAGGTTAGTAAGCTTTTCAGGACACCGAGGACCTCGCCTGGGCACCTTATTCCCTGGAAGACCACCGAGTACCGGCAGTCTCCACTGGGCTACTAAGAAACATCCAGGCCCGGACACCTTTCCCAGTCACTCTGTGTATTTTGTGTGTAGGCCAACACACTGCACTCTTCCTTGGAAGAGCTAGATTTCCTCAGCTCTCCAACAGCCCCAGGAAATGTGTTCTCTCACGTCCTACATATCATGCAAATCTGCCTCATTGCCCTAGGCTGAGCAGCTCTGAGAAACCAAAACTGCTTCGCACTCCTTCTATAAAGTCATACCTTAAGACCCCATCCTTACAGGAGAAAGTCAGCTTGCGTTTCTGCTGTAACCAAAGCACAGATCTTCCTCTTACACTGCAGGGTTTTAGAAGAAGCTAAGCCAGATAGCCTACCTAGAGCGCTCCTTGGGGGAGGCTGTTGGCTACACGCAGAACTCCGTGCCAAATAAACTTTATTCAAGGAAGGGACCAGTGTTTAGCTAGAGTGTATATTTACTTGGTAGAAATCACAAGTAGGTAGGCCGCGTGTTCGCTGGAAACGGTGACCTTATGGCACAAGCCTTGCTTTCCCATTTTGAATGCTCCATGCATGCTGCCTTGAAGTTACCTAAATAACAGTTTTAGGACGAGTCTTTAGTCATTGTAGGCAGGGCTCTGGGAAGGGAACGAGTGTTCTCTGCATCAACAGGGTGCTTTCATAGCCTGGGTGGGAGCCTCTCCTCAGACGCCCTAGAGATAAAGGAAACTTGACGTGAGTTCTTTCCTCCACGTAAAGCCTTGACTAGCCCTGCCGAAGCTGAGCTTGAAGCAGTTTCCTTGTGGCATTTGTTTTAGGTCTGTTTTCTTTTAAGGTTAGTAAGCTTGTCAAGACACCGAGGACCTCTCGTGGGCACCCTATTCCCTGCAAGAGCACCGAGTACCAGCAGGCTCCACTGGGCTACTAAGAAACATCCAGGCCCGGAAACGTTTCCCAGTCACTGTGTATTTTGTGCGTAGGGCAACACACTGCACTCTTCCTTGGAAGAGCTAGATTTCCTCAGCTCTCCAACAACTCCAGGAAATGTGTTCTCTCAATTCCTATATGTCATGCAAATCTCCCTCATTGCCCTAGGCTGAGCAGCACTGAGAAACCAAAACTGCAACGCATTCCTTCTTTAAAGTCAAACCTTAAGACCCCATCCTTACAGGAGAAAGTCGGCTTGCTTTCCTGCTGTAACCAAAGCACAGTTCTTCCTCTTACACTCCAGGGTTTTAGAAGAAGCAGAGCCCGATAGCCTACCCAGAGCGATCCCTGGGGGAGGCGGTTGGCTACACGCAGAATTACGTGCCAAATAAACTTTATTTAAGGAAGGGACCAGTGTGTAGCTAGAGTGTATATTTACTTGGTAGAAATCACAAGGAGGTAGGCTGCATGTTCGCTGGAAACGGGGAACTTATGGCACAAGCCTTGCTTACCCATTTTGAATGCTCCATTCAAGCTGCCTTGAAGCTGCCTAAATAACAATTTTAGGACGGGTCTCTAGTGTCTGTAGGCAGGGCTCTGGGAAGGGAACGAGTGTTCTCTACATCAACAGGGTGCTTTCATAGCCTGGGTGGGAGCCTCTCCTCAGACGCTCTACAGCTAAAAGGAAACTTGACGTGAGTCCTTTCCTCAAGGTAAAGCCTAGAATAGCCCTGCCGAAGTGGAAGCTTGGAGCGGAGTCCTTGAGGCATTAGTTTCAGGTCTGTTTCCTTTTAAGGTTAGTAAGCTTTTCAGGACACCGAGGACCTCGCCTGGGCACCTTATTCCCTGGAAGACCACCGAGTACCGGCAGTCTCCACTGGGCTACTAAGAAACATCCAGGCCCGGACACCTTTCCCAGTCACTCTGTGTATTTTGTGTGTAGGCCAACACACTGCACTCTTCCTTGGAAGAGCTAGATTTCCTCAGCTCTCCAACAGCCCCAGGAAATGTGTTCTCTCACGTCCTACATATCATGCAAATCTGCCTCATTGCCCTAGGCTGAGCAGCTCTGAGAAACCAAAACTGCTTCGCACTCCTTCTATAAAGTCATACCTTAAGACCCCATCCTTACAGGAGAAAGTCAGCTTGCGTTTCTGCTGTAACCAAAGCACAGATCTTCCTCTTACACTGCAGGGTTTTAGAAGAAGCTAAGCCAGATAGCCTACCTAGAGCGCTCCTTGGGGGAGGCTGTTGGCTACACGCAGAACTCCGTGCCAAATAAACTTTATTCAAGGAAGGGACCAGTGTTTAGCTAGAGTGTATATTTACTTGGTAGAAATCACAAGTAGGTAGGCCGCGTGTTCGCTGGAAACGGTGACCTTATGGCACAAGCCTTGCTTTCCCATTTTGAATGCTCCATGCATGCTGCCTTGAAGTTACCTAAATAACAGTTTTAGGACGAGTCTTTAGTCATTGTAGGCAGGGCTCTGGGAAGGGAACGAGTGTTCTCTGCATCAACAGGGTGCTTTCATAGCCTGGGTGGGAGCCTCTCCTCAGACGCCCTAGAGATAAAGGAAACTTGACGTGAGTTCTTTCCTCCACGTAAAGCCTTGACTAGCCCTGCCGAAGCTGAGCTTGAAGCAGTTTCCTTGTGGCATTTGTTTTAGGTCTGTTTTCTTTTAAGGTTAGTAAGCTTGTCAAGACACCGAGGACCTCTCGTGGGCACCCTATTCCCTGCAAGAGCACCGAGTACCAGCAGGCTCCACTGGGCTACTAAGAAACATCCAGGCCCGGAAACGTTTCCCAGTCACTGTGTATTTTGTGCGTAGGGCAACACACTGCACTCTTCCTTGGAAGAGCTAGATTTCCTCAGCTCTCCAACAACTCCAGGAAATGTGTTCTCTCAATTCCTATATGTCATGCAAATCTCCCTCATTGCCCTAGGCTGAGCAGCACTGAGAAACCAAAACTGCAACGCATTCCTTCTTTAAAGTCAAACCTTAAGACCCCATCCTTACAGGAGAAAGTCGGCTTGCTTTCCTGCTGTAACCAAAGCACAGTTCTTCCTCTTACACTCCAGGGTTTTAGAAGAAGCAGAGCCCGATAGCCTACCCAGAGCGATCCCTGGGGGAGGCGGTTGGCTACACGCAGAATTACGTGCCAAATAAACTTTATTTAAGGAAGGGACCAGTGTGTAGCTAGAGTGTATATTTACTTGGTAGAAATCACAAGGAGGTAGGCTGCATGTTCGCTGGAAACGGGGAACTTATGGCACAAGCCTTGCTTACCCATTTTGAATGCTCCATTCAAGCTGCCTTGAAGCTGCCTAAATAACAATTTTAGGACGGGTCTCTAGTGTCTGTAGGCAGGGCTCTGGGAAGGGAACGAGTGTTCTCTACATCAACAGGGTGCTTTCATAGCCTGGGTGGGAGCCTCTCCTCAGACGCTCTACAGCTAAAAGGAAACTTGACGTGAGTCCTTTCCTCAAGGTAAAGCCTAGAATAGCCCTGCCGAAGTGGAAGCTTGGAGCGGAGTCCTTGAGGCATTAGTTTCAGGTCTGTTTCCTTTTAAGGTTAGTAAGCTTTTCAGGACACCGAGGACCTCGCCTGGGCACCTTATTCCCTGGAAGACCACCGAGTACCGGCAGTCTCCACTGGGCTACTAAGAAACATCCAGGCCCGGACACCTTTCCCAGTCACTCTGTGTATTTTGTGTGTAGGCCAACACACTGCACTCTTCCTTGGAAGAGCTAGATTTCCTCAGCTCTCCAACAGCCCCAGGAAATGTGTTCTCTCACGTCCTACATATCATGCAAATCTGCCTCATTGCCCTAGGCTGAGCAGCTCTGAGAAACCAAAACTGCTTCGCACTCCTTCTATAAAGTCATACCTTAAGACCCCATCCTTACAGGAGAAAGTCAGCTTGCGTTTCTGCTGTAACCAAAGCACAGATCTTCCTCTTACACTGCAGGGTTTTAGAAGAAGCTAAGCCAGATAGCCTACCTAGAGCGCTCCTTGGGGGAGGCTGTTGGCTACACGCAGAACTCCGTGCCAAATAAACTTTATTCAAGGAAGGGACCAGTGTTTAGCTAGAGTGTATATTTACTTGGTAGAAATCACAAGTAGGTAGGCCGCGTGTTCGCTGGAAACGGTGACCTTATGGCACAAGCCTTGCTTTCCCATTTTGAATGCTCCATGCATGCTGCCTTGAAGTTACCTAAATAACAGTTTTAGGACGAGTCTTTAGTCATTGTAGGCAGGGCTCTGGGAAGGGAACGAGTGTTCTCTGCATCAACAGGGTGCTTTCATAGCCTGGGTGGGAGCCTCTCCTCAGACGCCCTAGAGATAAAGGAAACTTGACGTGAGTTCTTTCCTCCACGTAAAGCCTTGACTAGCCCTGCCGAAGCTGAGCTTGAAGCAGTTTCCTTGTGGCATTTGTTTTAGGTCTGTTTTCTTTTAAGGTTAGTAAGCTTGTCAAGACACCGAGGACCTCTCGTGGGCACCCTATTCCCTGCAAGAGCACCGAGTACCAGCAGGCTCCACTGGGCTACTAAGAAACATCCAGGCCCGGAAACGTTTCCCAGTCACTGTGTATTTTGTGCGTAGGGCAACACACTGCACTCTTCCTTGGAAGAGCTAGATTTCCTCAGCTCTCCAACAACTCCAGGAAATGTGTTCTCTCAATTCCTATATGTCATGCAAATCTCCCTCATTGCCCTAGGCTGAGCAGCACTGAGAAACCAAAACTGCAACGCATTCCTTCTTTAAAGTCAAACCTTAAGACCCCATCCTTACAGGAGAAAGTCGGCTTGCTTTCCTGCTGTAACCAAAGCACAGTTCTTCCTCTTACACTCCAGGGTTTTAGAAGAAGCAGAGCCCGATAGCCTACCCAGAGCGATCCCTGGGGGAGGCGGTTGGCTACACGCAGAATTACGTGCCAAATAAACTTTATTTAAGGAAGGGACCAGTGTGTAGCTAGAGTGTATATTTACTTGGTAGAAATCACAAGGAGGTAGGCTGCATGTTCGCTGGAAACGGGGAACTTATGGCACAAGCCTTGCTTACCCATTTTGAATGCTCCATTCAAGCTGCCTTGAAGCTGCCTAAATAACAATTTTAGGACGGGTCTCTAGTGTCTGTAGGCAGGGCTCTGGGAAGGGAACGAGTGTTCTCTACATCAACAGGGTGCTTTCATAGCCTGGGTGGGAGCCTCTCCTCAGACGCTCTACAGCTAAAAGGAAACTTGACGTGAGTCCTTTCCTCAAGGTAAAGCCTAGAATAGCCCTGCCGAAGTGGAAGCTTGGAGCGGAGTCCTTGAGGCATTAGTTTCAGGTCTGTTTCCTTTTAAGGTTAGTAAGCTTTTCAGGACACCGAGGACCTCGCCTGGGCACCTTATTCCCTGGAAGACCACCGAGTACCGGCAGTCTCCACTGGGCTACTAAGAAACATCCAGGCCCGGACACCTTTCCCAGTCACTCTGTGTATTTTGTGTGTAGGCCAACACACTGCACTCTTCCTTGGAAGAGCTAGATTTCCTCAGCTCTCCAACAGCCCCAGGAAATGTGTTCTCTCACGTCCTACATATCATGCAAATCTGCCTCATTGCCCTAGGCTGAGCAGCTCTGAGAAACCAAAACTGCTTCGCACTCCTTCTATAAAGTCATACCTTAAGACCCCATCCTTACAGGAGAAAGTCAGCTTGCGTTTCTGCTGTAACCAAAGCACAGATCTTCCTCTTACACTGCAGGGTTTTAGAAGAAGCTAAGCCAGATAGCCTACCTAGAGCGCTCCTTGGGGGAGGCTGTTGGCTACACGCAGAACTCCGTGCCAAATAAACTTTATTCAAGGAAGGGACCAGTGTTTAGCTAGAGTGTATATTTACTTGGTAGAAATCACAAGTAGGTAGGCCGCGTGTTCGCTGGAAACGGTGACCTTATGGCACAAGCCTTGCTTTCCCATTTTGAATGCTCCATGCATGCTGCCTTGAAGTTACCTAAATAACAGTTTTAGGACGAGTCTTTAGTCATTGTAGGCAGGGCTCTGGGAAGGGAACGAGTGTTCTCTGCATCAACAGGGTGCTTTCATAGCCTGGGTGGGAGCCTCTCCTCAGACGCCCTAGGGATAAAGGAAACTTGACGTGAGTTCTTTCCTCCAGGTAAAGCCTTGACTAGCCCTGCCGAAGCTGAGCTTGAAGCAGTTTCCTTGTGGCATTTGTTTTAGGTCTGTTTTCTTTTAAGGTTAGTAAGCTTGTCAAGACACCGAGGACCTCTCGTGGGCACCCTATTCCCTGCAAGAGCACCGAGTACCAGCAGGCTCCACTGGGCTACTAAGAAACATCCAGGCCCGGAAACGTTTCCCAGTCACTGTGTATTTTGTGTGTAGGGCAACACACTGCACTCTTCCTTGGAAGAGCTAGATTTCCTCAGCTCTCCAACAACTCCAGGCAATGTGTTCTCTCAATTCCTATATGTCATGCAAATCTCCCTCATTGCCCTAGGCTGAGCAGCACTGAGAAACCAAAACTGCAACGCATTCCTTCTTTAAAGTCAAACCTTAAGACCCCATCCTTACAGGAGAAAGTCGGCTTGCTTTCCTGCTGTAACCAAAGCACAGTTCTTCCTCTTACACTCCAGGGTTTTAGAAGAAGCAGAGCCCGATAGCCTACCCAGAGCGCTCCCAAGGGGAGGCGGTTGGCTACACGCAGAATTCCGTGCCAAATAAACTTTATTCAAGGAAGGGACCAGTGTGTAGCTAGAGTGTATGTTTACTTGGTAGAAATCACAAGGAGGTAGGCTGCATGTTCGCTGGAACCGGGGAACT
This sequence comes from Balaenoptera physalus, assembly GCF_965194825.1. Lineage (NCBI taxonomy): Eukaryota > Metazoa > Chordata > Mammalia > Artiodactyla > Balaenopteridae > Balaenoptera > Balaenoptera physalus. The sequence goes on along the minus strand of NC_138895.1, from coordinate 38,526,849 downwards.
TATGGCACAAGCCTTGCTTACCACTTTTAAATGCTCCATTCAAGCTGCCTTGAAGCTACCTAAATTACAATTTTAGGACGGGTCTCTAGTGTCTGTAGGCAGGGCTCTGGGAAGGGAACGAGTGTTCTCTACATCAACAGGGTGCTTTCATAGACTGGGTAGGAGCCTCGCCTGCGACACTCTAGAGCTAAAAGGAAACTTGACGTGAGTTCTCTCCTCAAGGTAAAGCCTAGAATAGCCCTGCCGAAGTGGAAGCTTGGAGCGGAGTTCTTGAGGCATTAGTTTCAGGTCTGTTTTCTTTTAAGGTTAGTAAGCTTTTCAAGGCCCTGAGGACCTCGCCTGGGCACCCTATTCCCTGCAAGAACACCCAGTACCGGCAGGCTCCACTGGGCTACTAAGAAACATCCAGGCCCGGAAACTTTTCCCATTCACTCTTTGTATTTTGTGTGTAGGCCAACACACTACACTCTTCCTTGGAAGAGCTAGATTTCCTCAGCTCTCCAACAGCTCCAGGAAATGTGTTCTCTCACGTCCTACATATCATGCAAATCTGCCTCATTGCCCTAGGCTGACCGGCACTGAGAAACCAAAACTGCTTCACATTCCTTCTACAAAGTCATACCTTAACACCCCATCCTTACAGTCGAAAGTCGGCTTGCGTTTCTGCTGTAACCACAGCACAGTTCTTCCTCTTACACTCCAGGGTTTTAGAAGAAGCTAAGCCCGATAGCCTACCCAGAGCGATCCCTGGGGGAGGCGGTTGGCTACACGCAGAATTACGTGCCAAATAAACTTTATTTAAGGAAGGGACCAGTGTGTAGCTAGAGTGTATATTTACTTGGTAGAAATCACAAGGAGGTAGGCTGCATGTTCGCTGGAAACGGGGAACTTATGGCACAAGCCTTGCTTACCCATTTTGAATGCTCCATTCAAGCTGCCTTGAAGCTGCCTAAATAACAATTTTAGGACGGGTCTCTAGTCTCTGTAGGCAAGGCTCTGGGAAGGGAACGAGTGTTCTCTACATCAACAGGGTGCTTTCATAGCCTGGGTGGGAGCCTCTCCTCAGACGCTCTACAGCTAAAAGGAAACTTGACGTGAGTCCTTTCCTCAAGGTAAAGCCTAGAATAGCCCTGCCGAAGTGGAAGCTTGGAGCGGAGTCCTTGAGGCATTAGTTTCAGGTCTGTTTCCTTTTAAGGTTAGTAAGCTTTTCAGGACACCGAGGACCTCGCCTGGGCACCTTATTCCCTGGAAGACCACCGAGTACCGGCAGTCTCCACTGGGCTACTAAGAAACATCCAGGCCCGGACACCTTTCCCAGTCACTCTGTGTATTTTGTGTGTAGGCCAACACACTGCACTCTTCCTTGGAAGAGCTAGATTTCCTCAGCTCTCCAACAGCCCCAGGAAATGTGTTCTCTCACGTCCTACATATCATGCAAATCTGCCTCATTGCCCTAGGCTGAGCAGCTCTGAGAAACCAAAACTGCTTCGCATTCCTTCTACAAAGTCATACCTTAAGACCCCATCCTTACAGGAGAAAGTCAGCTTGCGTTTCTGCTGTAACCAAAGCACAGATCTTCCTCTTACACTGCAGGGTTTTAGAAGAAGCTAAGCCAGATAGCCTACCTAGAGCGCTCCTTGGGGGAGGCTGTTGGCTACACGCAGAACTCCGTGCCAAATAAACTTTATTCAAGGAAGGGACCAGTGTTTAGCTAGAGTGTATATTTACTTGGTAGAAATCACAAGTAGGTAGGCCGCGTGTTCGCTGGAAACGGTGACCTTATGGCACAAGCCTTGCTTTCCCATTTTGAATGCTCCATGCATGCTGCCTTGAAGTTACCTAAATAACAGTTTTAGGACGAGTCTTTAGTCATTGTAGGCAGGGCTCTGGGAAGGGAACGAGTGTTCTCTGCATCAACAGGGTGCTTTCATAGCCTGGGTGGGAGCCTCTCCTCAGACGCCCTAGAGATAAAGGAAACTTGACGTGAGTTCTTTCCTCCAGGTAAAGCCTTGACTAGCCCTGCCGAAGCTGAGCTTGAAGCAGTTTCCTTGTGGCATTTGTTTTAGGTCTGTTTTCTTTTAAGGTTAGTAAGCTTGTCAAGACACCGAGGACCTCTCGTGGGCACCCTATTCCCTGCAAGAGCACCGAGTACCAGCAGGCTCCACTGGGCTACTAAGAAACATCCAGGCCCGGAAACGTTTCCCAGTCACTGTGTATTTTGTGTGTAGGGCAACACACTGCACTCTTCCTTGGAAGAGCTAGATTTCCTCAGCTCTCCAACAACTCCAGGCAATGTGTTCTCTCAATTCCTATATGTCATGCAAATCTCCCTCATTGCCCTAGGCTGAGCAGCACTGAGAAACCAAAACTGCAACGCATTCCTTCTTTAAAGTCAAACCTTAAGACCCCATCCTTACAGGAGAAAGTCGGCTTGCTTTCCTGCTGTAACCAAAGCACAGTTCTTCCTCTTACACTCCAGGGTTTTAGAAGAAGCAGAGCCCGATAGCCTACCCAGAGCGCTCCCAAGGGGAGGCGGTTGGCTACACGCAGAATTCCGTGCCAAATAAACTTTATTCAAGGAAGGGACCAGTGTGTAGCTAGAGTGTATATTTACTTGGTAGAAATCACAAGGAGGTAGGCTGCATGTTCGCTGGAACCGGGGAACTTATGGCACAAGCCTTGCTTACCACTTTTGAATGCTCCATTCAAGCTGCCTTGAAGCTAACTAAATTACAATTTTAGGACGGGTCTCTAGTGTCTGTAGGCAGGGCTCTGGGAAGGGAACGAGTGTTCTCTACATCAACAGGGTGCTTTCATAGACTGGGTAGGAGCCTCGCCTGCGACACTCTAGAGCTAAAAGGAAACTTGACGTGAGTCCTCTCCTCAAGGTAAAGCCTAGAATAGCGCTGCCGAAGTGGAAGCTTGGAGAGGAGTTCTTGAGGCATTAGTTTCAGGTCTGTTTTCTTTTAAGGTTAGTAAGCTTTTCAAGGCCCTGAGGACCTCGCCTGGGCACCCTATTCCCTGCAAGAACACCCAGTACCGGCAGGCTCCACTGGGCTACTAAGAAACATCCAGGCCCGGAAACTTTTCCCATTCACTCTTTGTATTTTGTGTGTAGGCCAACACACTACACTCTTCCTTGGAAGAGCTAGATTTCCTCAGCTCTCCAACAGCTCCAGGAAATGTGTTCTCTCACGTCCTACATATCATGCAAATCTGCCTCATTGCCCTAGGCTGACCGGCACTGAGAAACCAAAACTGCTTCACATTCCTTCTACAAAGTCACACCTTAACACCCCATCCTTACAGTCGAAAGTCGGCTTGCGTTTCTGCTGTAACCACAGCACAGTTCTTCCTCTTACACTCCAGGGTTTTAGAAGAAGCTAAGCCCGATAGCCTACCCAGAGCGATCCCTGGGGGAGGCGGTTGGCTACACGCAGAATTACGTGCCAAATAAACTTTATTTAAGGAAGGGACCAGTGTGTAGCTAGAGTGTATATTTACTTGGTAGAAATCACAAGGAGGTAGGCTGCATGTTCGCTGGAAACGGGGAACTTATGGCACAAGCCTTGCTTACCCATTTTGAATGCTCCATTCAAGCTGCCTTGAAGCTGCCTAAATAACAATTTTAGGACGGGTCTCTAGTCTCTGTAGGCAAGGCTCTGGGAAGGGAACGAGTGTTCTCTACATCAACAGGGTGCTTTCATAGCCTGGGTGGGAGCCTCTCCTCAGACGCTCTACAGCTAAAAGGAAACTTGACGTGAGTCCTTTCCTCAAGGTAAAGCCTAGAATAGCCCTGCCGAAGTGGAAGCTTGGAGCGGAGTCCTTGAGGCATTAGTTTCAGGTCTGTTTCCTTTTAAGGTTAGTAAGCTTTTCAGGACACCGAGGACCTCGCCTGGGCACCTTATTCCCTGGAAGACCACCGAGTACCGGCAGTCTCCACTGGGCTACTAAGAAACATCCAGGCCCGGACACCTTTCCCAGTCACTCTGTGTATTTTGTGTGTAGGCCAACACACTGCACTCTTCCTTGGAAGAGCTAGATTTCCTCAGCTCTCCAACAGCCCCAGGAAATGTGTTCTCTCACGTCCTACATATCATGCAAATCTGCCTCATTGCCCTAGGCTGAGCAGCTCTGAGAAACCAAAACTGCTTCGCATTCCTTCTACAAAGTCATACCTTAAGACCCCATCCTTACAGGAGAAAGTCAGCTTGCGTTTCTGCTGTAACCAAAGCACAGATCTTCCTCTTACACTGCAGGGTTTTAGAAGAAGCTAAGCCAGATAGCCTACCTAGAGCGCTCCTTGGGGGAGGCTGTTGGCTACACGCAGAACTCCGTGCCAAATAAACTTTATTTAAGGAAGGGACCAGTGTTTAGCTAGAGTGTATATTTACTTGGTAGAAATCACAAGTAGGTAGGCCGCGTGTTCGCTGGAAACGGTGACCTTATGGCACAAGCCTTGCTTTCCCATTTTGAATGCTCCATGCATGCTGCCTTGAAGTTACCTAAATAACAGTTTTAGGACGAGTCTTTAGTCATTGTAGGCAGGGCTCTGGGAAGGGAACGAGTGTTCTCTGCATCAACAGGGTGATTTCATAGCCTGGGTGGGAGCCTCTCCTCAGACGCCCTAGAGATAAAGGAAACTTGACGTGAGTTCTTTCCTCCAGGTAAAGCCTTGACTAGCCCTGCCGAAGCTGAGCTTGAAGCAGTTTCCTTGTGGCATTTGTTTTAGGTCTGTTTTCTTTTAAGGTTAGTAAGCTTGTCAAGACACCGAGGACCTCTCGTGGGCACCCTATTCCCTGCAAGAGCACCGAGTACCAGCAGGCTCCACTGGGCTACTAAGAAACATCCAGGCCCGGAAACGTTTCCCAGTCACTGTGTATTTTGTGTGTAGGGCAACACACTGCACTCTTCCTTGGAAGAGCTAGATTTCCTCAGCTCTCCAACAACTCCAGGCAATGTGTTCTCTCAATTCCTATATGTCATGCAAATCTCCCTCATTGCCCTAGGCTGAGCAGCACTGAGAAACCAAAACTGCAACGCATTCCTTCTTTAAAGTCAAACCTTAAGACCCCATCCTTACAGGAGAAAGTCGGCTTGCTTTCCTGCTGTAACCAAAGCACAGTTCTTCCTCTTACACTCCAGGGTTTTAGAAGAAGCAGAGCCCGATAGCCTACCCAGAGCGCTCCCAAGGGGAGGCGGTTGGCTACACGCAGAATTCCGTGCCAAATAAACTTTATTCAAGGAAGGGACCAGTGTGTAGCTAGAGTGTATATTCACTTGGTAGAAATCACAAGGAGGTAGGCTGCATGTTCGCTGGAAACGGGGAACTTATGGCACAAGCCTTGCTTACCACTTTTGAATGCTCCATTCAAGCTGCCTTGAAGCTACCTAAATTACAATTTTAGGACGGGTCTCTAGTGTCTGTAGGCAGGGCTCTGGGAAGGGAACGAGTGTTCTCTACATCAACAGGGTGCTTTCATAGACTGGGTAGGAGCCTCGCCTGCGACACTCTAGAGCTAAAAGGAAACTTGACGTGAGTCCTCTCCTCAAGGTAAAGCCTAGAATAGCCCTGCCGAAGTGGAAGCTTGGAGCGGAGTTCTTGAGGCATTAGTTTCAGGTCTGTTTTCTTTTAAGGTTAGTAAGCTTTTCAAGGCCCTGAGGACCTCGCCTGGGCACCCTATTCCCTGCAAGAACACCCAGTACCGGCAGGCTCCACTGGGCTACTAAGAAACATCCAGGCCCGGAAACTTTTCCCATTCACTCTTTGTATTTTGTGTGTAGGCCAACACACTACACTCTTCCTTGGAAGAGCTAGATTTCCTCAGCTCTCCAACAGCTCCAGGAAATGTGTTCTCTCACGTCCTACATATCATGCAAATCTGCCTCATTGCCCTAGGCTGACCGGCACTGAGAAACCAAAACTGCTTCACATTCCTTCTACAAAGTCATACCTTAACACCCCATCCTTACAGTCGAAAGTCGGCTTGCGTTTCTGCTGTAACCACAGCACAGTTCTTCCTCTTACACTCCAGGGTTTTAGAAGAAGCTAAGCCCGATAGCCTACCCAGAGCGATCCCTGGGGGAGGCGGTTGGCTACACGCAGAATTACGTGCCAAATAAACTTTATTTAAGGAAGGGACCAGTGTGTAGCTAGAGTGTATATTTACTTCGTAGAAATCACAAGGAGGTAGGCTGCATGTTCGCTGGAAACGGGGAACTTATGGCACAAGCCTTGCTTACCCATTTTGAATGCTCCATTCAAGCTGCCTTGAAGCTGCCTAAATAACAATTTTAGGACGGGTCTCTAGTCTCTGTAGGCAAGGCTCTGGGAAGGGAACGAGTGTTCTCTACATCAACAGGGTGCTTTCATAGCCTGGGTGGGAGCCTCTCCTCAGACGCTCTACAGCTAAAAGGAAACTTGACGTGAGTCCTTTCCTCAAGGTAAAGCCTAGAATAGCCCTGCCGAAGTGGAAGCTTGGAGCGGAGTCCTTGAGGCATTAGTTTCAGGTCTGTTTCCTTTTAAGGTTAGTAAGCTTTTCAGGACACCGAGGACCTCGCCTGGGCACCTTATTCCCTGGAAGACCACCGAGTACCGGCAGTCTCCACTGGGCTACTAAGAAACATCCAGGCCCGGACACCTTTCCCAGTCACTCTGTGTATTTTGTGTGTAGGCCAACACACTGCACTCTTCCTTGGAAGAGCTAGATTTCCTCAGCTCTCCAACAGCCCCAGGAAATGTGTTCTCTCACGTCCTACATATCATGCAAATCTGCCTCATTGCCCTAGGCTGAGCAGCTCTGAGAAACCAAAACTGCTTCGCATTCCTTCTACAAAGTCATACCTTAAGACCCGATCCTTACAGGAGAAAGTCAGCTTGCGTTTCTGCTGTAACCAAAGCACAGATCTTCCTCTTACACTGCAGGGTTTTAGAAGAAGCTAAGCCAGATAGCCTACCTAGAGCGCTCCTTGGGGGAGGCTGTTGGCTACACGCAGAACTCCGTGCCAAATAAACTTTATTCAAGGAAGGGACCAGTGTTTAGCTAGAGTGTATATTTACTTGGTAGAAATCACAAGTAGGTAGGCCGCGTGTTCGCTGGAAACGGTGACCTTATGGCACAAGCCTTGCTTTCCCATTTTGAATGCTCCATGCATGCTGCCTTGAAGTTACCTAAATAACAGTTTTAGGACGAGTCTTTAGTCATTGTAGGCAGGGCTCTGGGAAGGGAACGAGTGTTCTCTGCATCAACAGGGTGCTTTCATAGCCTGGGTGGGAGCCTCTCCTCAGACGCCCTAGAGATAAAGGAAACTTGACGTGAGTTCTTTCCTCCAGGTAAAGCCTTGACTAGCCCTGCCGAAGCTGAGCTTGAAGCAGTTTCCTTGTGGCATTTGTTTTAGGTCTGTTTTCTTTTAAGGTTAGTAAGCTTTTCAAGGCCCTGAGGACCTCGCCTGGGCACCCTATTCCCTGCAAGAACACCCAGTACCGGCAGGCTCCACTGGGCTACTAAGAAACATCCAGGCCCGGAAACTTTTCCCATTCACTCTTTGTATTTTGTGTGTAGGCCAACACACTACACTCTTCCTTGGAAGAGCTAGATTTCCTCAGCTCTCCAACAGCTCCAGGAAATGTGTTCTCTCACGTCCTACATATCATGCAAATCTGCCTCATTGCCCTAGGCTGACCGGCACTGAGAAACCAAAACTGCTTCACATTCCTTCTACAAAGTCATACCTTAACATCCCATCCTTACAGTCGAAAGTCGGCTTGCGTTTCTGCTGTAACCACAGCACAGTTCTTCCTCTTACACTCCAGGGTTTTAGAAGAAGCTAAGCCCGATAGCCTACCCAGAGCGATCCCTGGGGGAGGCGGTTGGCTACACGCAGAATTACGTGCCAAATAAACTTTATTTAAGGAAGGGACCAGTGTGTAGCTAGAGTGTATATTTACTTGGTAGAAATCACAAGGAGGTAGGCTGCATGTTCGCTGGAAACGGGGAACTTATGGCACAAGCCTTGCTTACCCATTTTGAATGCTCCATTCAAGCTGCCTTGAAGCTGCCTAAATAACAATTTTAGGACGGGTCTCTAGTCTCTGTAGGCAAGGCTCTGGGAAGGGAACGAGTGTTCTCTACATCAACAGGGTGCTTTCATAGCCTGGGTGGGAGCCTCTCCTCAGACGCTCTATAGCTAAAAGGAAACTTGACGTGAGTCCTTTCCTCAAGGTAAAGCCTAGAATAGCCCTCCCGAAGTGGAAGCTTGGAGCGGAGTCCTTGAGGCATTAGTTTCAGGTCTGTTTCCTTTTAAGGTTAGTAAGCTTTTCAGGACACCGGGGACCTCGCCTGGGCACCTTATTCCCTGGAAGACCACCGAGTACCGGCAGTCTCCACTGGGCTACTAAGAAACATCCAGGCCCGGACACCTTTCCCAGTCACTCTGTGTATTTTGTGTGTAGGCCAACACACTGCACTCTTCCTTGGAAGAGCTAGATTTCCTCAGCTCTCCAACAGCCCCAGGAAATGTGTTCTCTCACGTCCTACATATCATGCAAATCTGCCTCATTGCCCTAGGCTGAGCAGCTCTGAGAAACCAAAACTGCTTCGCATTCCTTCTACAAAGTCATACCTTAAGACCCCATCCTTACAGGAGAAAGTCAGCTTGCGTTTCTGCTGTAACCAAAGCACAGATCTTCCTCTTACACTGCAGGGTTTTAGAAGAAGCTAAGCCAGATAGCCTACCTAGAGCGCTCCTTGGGGGAGGCTGTTGGCTACACGCAGAACTCCGTGCCAAATAAACTTTATTCAAGGAAGGGACCAGTGTTTAGCTAGAGTGTATATTTACTTGGTAGAAATCACAAGTAGGTAGGCCGCGTGTTCGCTGGAAACGGTGACCTTATGGCACAAGCCTTGCTTTCCCATTTTGAATGCTCCATGCATGCTGCCTTGAAGTTACCTAAATAACAGTTTTAGGACGAGTCTTTAGTCATTGTAGGCAGGGCTCTGGGAAGGGAACGAGTGTTCTCTGCATCAACAGGGTGCTTTCATAGCCTGGGTGGGAGCCTCTCCTCAGACGCCCTAGAGATAAAGGAAACTTGACGTGAGTTCTTTCCTCCAGGTAAAGCCTTGACTAGCCCTGCCGAAGCTGAGCTTGAAGCAGTTTCCTTGTGGCATTTGTTTTAGGTCTGTTTTCTTTTAAGGTTAGTAAGCTTGTCAAGACACCGAGGACCTCTCGTGGGCACCCTATTCCCTGCAAGAGCACCGAGTACCAGCAGGCTCCACTGGGCTACTAAGAAACATCCAGGCCCGGAAACGTTTCCCAGTCACTGTGTATTTTGTGTGTAGGGCAACACACTGCACTCTTCCTTGGAAGAGCTAGATTTCCTCAGCTCTCCAACAACTCCAGGCAATGTGTTCTCTCAATTCCTATATGTCATGCAAATCTCCCTCATTGCCCTAGGCTGAGCAGCACTGAGAAACCAAAACTGCAACGCATTCCTTCTTTAAAGTCAAACCTTAAGACCCCATCCTTACAGGAGAAAGTCGGCTTGCTTTCCTGCTGTAACCAAAGCACAGTTCTTCCTCTTACACTCCAGGGTTTTAGAAGAAGCAGAGCCCGATAGCCTACCCAGAGCGCTCCCAAGGGGAGGCGGTTGGCTACACGCAGAATTCCGTGCCAAATAAACTTTATTCAAGGAAGGGACCAGTGTGTAGCTAGAGTGTATATTCACTTGGTAGAAATCACAAGGAGGTAGGCTGCATGTTCGCTGGAACCGGGGAACTTATGGCACAAGCCTTGCTTACCACTTTTGAATGCTCCATTCAAGCTGCCTTGAAGCTACCTAAATTACAATTTTAGGACGGGTCTCTAGTGTCTGTAGGCAGGGCTCTGGGAAGGGAACGAGTGTTCTCTACATCAACAGGGTGCTTTCATAGACTGGGTAGGAGCCTCGCCTGCGACACTCTAGAGCTAAAAGGAAACTTGACGTGAGTCCTCTCCTCAAGGTAAAGCCTAGAATAGCCCTGCCGAAGTGGAAGCTTGGAGAGGAGTTCTTGAGGCATTAGTTTCAGGTCTGTTTTCTTTTAAGGTTAGTAAGCTTTTCAAGGCCCTGAGGACCTCGCCTGGGCACCCTATTCCCTGCAAGAACACCCAGTACCGGCAGGCTCCACTGGGCTACTAAGAAACATCCAGGCCCGGAAACTTTTCCCATTCACTCTTTGTATTTTGTGTGTAGGCCAACACACTACACTCTTCCTTGGAAGAGCTAGATTTCCTCAGCTCTCCAACAGCTCCAGGAAATGTGTTCTCTCACGTCCTACATATCATGCAAATCTGCCTCATTGCCCTAGGCTGACCGGCACTGAGAAACCAAAACTGCTTCACATTCCTTCTACAAAGTCATACCTTAACACCCCATCCTTACAGTCGAAAGTCGGCTTGCGTTTCTGCTGTAACCACAGCACAGTTCTTCCTCTTACACTCCAGGGTTTTAGAAGAAGCTAAGCCCGATAGCCTACCCAGAGCGATCCCTGGGGGAGGCGGTTGGCTACACGCAGAATTACGTGCCAAATAAACTTTATTTAAGGAAGGGACCAGTGTGTAGCTAGAGTGTATATTTACTTGGTAGAAATCACAAGGAGGTAGGCTGCATGTTCGCTGGAAACGGGGAACTTATGGCACAAGCCTTGCTTACCCATTTTGAATGCTCCATTCAAGCTGCCTTGAAGCTGCCTAAATAACAATTTTAGGACGGGTCTCTAGTCTCTGTAGGCAAGGCTCTGGGAAGGGAACGAGTGTTCTCTACATCAACAGGGTGCTTTCATAGCCTGGGTGGGAGCCTCTCCTCAGACGCTCTACAGCTAAAAGGAAACTTGACGTGAGTCCTTTCCTCAAGGTAAAGCCTAGAATAGCCCTGCCGAAGTGGAAGCTTGGAGCGGAGTCCTTGAGGCATTAGTTTCAGGTCTGTTTCCTTTTAAGGTTAGTAAGCTTTTCAGGACACCGAGGACCTCGCCTGGGCACCTTATTCCCTGGAAGACCACCGAGTACCGGCAGTCTCCACTGGGCTACTAAGAAACATCCAGGCCCGGACACCTTTCCCAGTCACTCTGTGTATTTTGTGTGTAGGCCAACACACTGCACTCTTCCTTGGAAGAGCTAGATTTCCTCAGCTCTCCAACAGCCCCAGGAAATGTGTTCTCTCACGTCCTACATATCATGCAAATCTGCCTCATTGCCCTAGGCTGAGCAGCTCTGAGAAACCAAAACTGCTTCGCATTCCTTCTACAAAGTCATACCTTAAGACCCCATCCTTACAGGAGAAAGTCAGCTTGCGTTTCTGCTGTAACCAAAGCACAGATCTTCCTCTTACACTGCAGGGTTTTAGAAGAAGCTAAGCCAGATAGCCTACCTAGAGCGCTCCTTGGGGGAGGCTGTTGGCTACACGCAGAACTCCGTGCCAAATAAACTTTATTCAAGGAAGGGACCAGTGTTTAGCTAGAGTGTATATTTACTTGGTAGAAATCACAAGTAGGTAGGCCGCGTGTTCGCTGGAAACGGTGACCTTATGGCACAAGCCTTGCTTTCCCATTTTGAATGCTCCATGCATGCTGCCTTGAAGTTACCTAAATAACAGTTTTAGGACGAGTCTTTAGTCATTGTAGGCAGGGCTCTGGGAAGGGAACGAGTGTTCTCTGCATCAACAGGGTGCTTTCATAGCCTGGGTGGGAGCCTCTCCTCAGACGCCCTAGAGATAAAGGAAACTTGACGTGAGTTCTTTCCTCCAGGTAAAGCCTTGACTAGCCCTGCCGAAGCTGAGCTTGAAGCAGTTTCCTTGTGGCATTTGTTTTAGGTCTGTTTTCTTTTAAGGTTAGTAAGCTTGTCAAGACACCGAGGACCTCTCGTGGGCACCCTATTCCCTGCAAGAGCACCGAGTACCAGCAGGCTCCACTGGGCTACTAAGAAACATCCAGGCCCGGAAACGTTTCCCAGTCACTGTGTATTTTGTGTGTAGGGCAACACACTGCACTCTTCCTTGGAAGAGCTAGATTTCCTCAGCTCTCCAACAACTCCAGGCAATGTGTTCTCTCAATTCCTATATGTCATGCAAATCTCCCTCATTGCCCTAGGCTGAGCAGCACTGAGAAACCAAAACTGCAACGCATTCCTTCTTTAAAGTCAAACCTTAAGACCCCATCCTTACAGGAGAAAGTCGGCTTGCTTTCCTGCTGTAACCAAAGCACAGTTCTTCCTCTTACACTCCAGGGTTTTAGAAGAAGCAGAGCCCGATAGCCTACCCAGAGCGCTCCCAAGGGGAGGCGGTTGGCTACACGCAGAATTCCGTGCCAAATAAACTTTATTCAAGGAAGGGACCAGTGTGTAGCTAGAGTGTATATTCACTTGGTAGAAATCACAAGGAGGTAGGCTGCATGTTCGCTGGAACCGGGGAACTTATGGCACAAGCCTTGCTTACCACTTTTGAATGCTCCATTCAAGCTGCCTTGAAGCTACCTAAATTACAATTTTAGGACGGGTCTCTAGTGTCTGTAGGCAGGGCTCTGGGAAGGGAACGAGTGTTCTCTACATCAACAGGGTGCTTTCATAGACTGGGTAGGAGCCTCGCCTGCGACACTCTAGAGCTAAAAGGAAACTTGACGTGAATCCTCTCCTCAAGGTAAAGCCTAGAATAGCCCTGCCGAAGTGGAAGCTTGGAGAGGAGTTCTTGAGGCATTAGTTTCAGGTCTGTTTTCTTTTAAGGTTAGTAAGCTTTTCAAGGCCCTGAGGACCTCGCCTGGGCACCCTATTCCCTGCAAGAACACCCAGTACCGGCAGGCTCCACTGGGCTACTAAGAAACATCCAGGCCCGGAAACTTTTCCCATTCACTCTTTGTATTTTGTGTGTAGGCCAACACACTACACTCTTCCTTGGAAGAGCTAGATTTCCTCAGCTCTCCAACAGCTCCAGGAAATGTGTTCTCTCACGTCCTACATATCATGCAAATCTGCCTCATTGCCCTAGGCTGACCGGCACTGAGAAACCAAAACTGCTTCACATTCCTTCTACAAAGTCATACCTTAACACCCCATCCTTACAGTCGAAAGTCGGCTTGCGTTTCTGCTGTAACCACAGCACAGTTCTTCCTCTTACACTGCAGGGTTTTAGAAGAAGCTAAGCCCGATAGCCTACCCAGAGCGATCCCTGGGGGAGGCGGTTGGCTACACGCAGAATTACGTGCCAAATAAACTTTATTTAAGGAAGGGACCAGTGTGTAGCTAGAGTGTATATTTACTTGGTAGAAATCACAAGGAGGTAGGCTGCATGTTCGCTGGAAACGGGGAACTTATGGCACAAGCCTTGCTTACCCATTTTGAATGCTCCATTCAAGCTGCCTTGAAGCTGCCTAAATAACAATTTTAGGACGGGTCTCTAGTCTCTGTAGGCAAGGCTCTGGGAAGGGAACGAGTGTTCTCTACATCAACAGGGTGCTTTCATAGCCTGGGTGGGAGCCTCTCCTCAGACGCTCTATAGCTAAAAGGAAACTTGACGTGAGTCCTTTCCTCAAGGTAAAGCCTAGAATAGCCCTCCCGAAGTGGAAGCTTGGAGCGGAGTCCTTGAGGCATTAGTTTCAGGTCTGTTTCCTTTTAAGGTTAGTAAGCTTTTCAGGACACCGGGGACCTCGCCTGGGCACCTTATTCCCTGGAAGACCACCGAGTACCGGCAGTCTCCACTGGGCTACTAAGAAACATCCAGGCCCGGACACCTTTCCCAGTCACTCTGTGTATTTTGTGTGTAGGCCAACACACTGCACTCTTCCTTGGAAGAGCTAGATTTCCTCAGCTCTCCAACAGCCCCAGGAAATGTGTTCTCTCACGTCCTACATATCATGCAAATCTGCCTCATTGCCCTAGGCTGAGCAGCTCTGAGAAACCAAAACTGCTTCGCATTCCTTCTACAAAGTCATACCTTAAGACCCCATCCTTACAGGAGAAAGTCAGCTTGCGTTTCTGCTGTAACCAAAGCACAGATCTTCCTCTTACACTGCAGGGTTTTAGAAGAAGCTAAGCCAGATAGCCTACCTAGAGCGCTCCTTGGGGGAGGCTGTTGGCTACACGCAGAACTCCGTGCCAAATAAACTTTATTCAAGGAAGGGACCAGTGTTTAGCTAGAGTGTATATTTACTTGGTAGAAATCACAAGTAGGTAGGCCGCGTGTTCGCTGGAAACGGTGACCTTATGGCACAAGCCTTGCTTTCCCATTTTGAATGCTCCATGCATGCTGCCTTGAAGTTACCTAAATAACAGTTTTAGGACGAGTCTTTAGTCATTGTAGGCAGGGCTCTGGGAAGGGAACGAGTGTTCTCTGCATCAACAGGGTGCTTTCATAGCCTGGGTGGGAGCCTCTCCTCAGACGCCCTAGAGATAAAGGAAACTTGACGTGAGTTCTTTCCTCCAGGTAAAGCCTTGACTAGCCCTGCCGAAGCTGAGCTTGAAGCAGTTTCCTTGTGGCATTTGTTTTAGGTCTGTTTTCTTTTAAGGTTAGTAAGCTTGTCAAGACACCGAGGACCTCTCGTGGGCACCCTATTCCCTGCAAGAGCACCGAGTACCAGCAGGCTCCACTGGGCTACTAAGAAACATCCAGGCCCGGAAACGTTTCCCAGTCACTGTGTATTTTGTGTGTAGGGCAACACACTGCACTCTTCCTTGGAAGAGCTAGATTTCCTCAGCTCTCCAACAACTCCAGGCAATGTGTTCTCTCAATTCCTATATGTCATGCAAATCTCCCTCATTGCCCTAGGCTGAGCAGCACTGAGAAACCAAAACTGCAACGCATTCCTTCTTTAAAGTCAAACCTTAAGACCCCATCCTTACAGGAGAAAGTCGGCTTGCTTTCCTGCTGTAACCAAAGCACAGTTCTTCCTCTTACACTCCAGGGTTTTAGAAGAAGCAGAGCCCGATAGCCTACCCAGAGCGCTCCCAAGGGGAGGCGGTTGGCTACACGCAGAATTCCGTGCCAAATAAACTTTATTCAAGGAAGGGACCAGTGTGTAGCTAGAGTGTATATTCACTTGGTAGAAATCACAAGGAGGTAGGCTGCATGTTCGCTGGAACCGGGGAACTTATGGCACAAGCCTTGCTTACCACTTTTGAATGCTCCATTCAAGCTGCCTTGAAGCTACCTAAATTACAATTTTAGGACGGGTCTCTAGTGTCTGTAGGCAGGGCTCTGGGAAGGGAACGAGTGTTCTCTACATCAACAGGGTGCTTTCATAGACTGGGTAGGAGCCTCGCCTGCGACACTCTAGAGCTAAAAGGAAACTTGACGTGAGTCCTCTCCTCAAGGTAAAGCCTAGAATAGCCCTGCCGAAGTGGAAGCTTGGAGAGGAGTTCTTGAGGCATTAGTTTCAGGTCTGTTTTCTTTTAAGGTTAGTAAGCTTTTCAAGGCCCTGAGGACCTCGCCTGGGCACCCTATTCCCTGCAAGAACACCCAGTACCGGCAGGCTCCACTGGGCTACTAAGAAACATCCAGGCCCGGAAACTTTTCCCATTCACTCTTTGTATTTTGTGTGTAGGCCAACACACTACACTCTTCCTTGGAAGAGCTAGATTTCCTCAGCTCTCCAACAGCTCCAGGAAATGTGTTCTCTCACGTCCTACATATCATGCAAATCTGCCTCATTGCCCTAGGCTGACCGGCACTGAGAAACCAAAACTGCTTCACATTCCTTCTACAAAGTCATACCTTAACACCCCATCCTTACAGTCGAAAGTCGGCTTGCGTTTCTGCTGTAACCACAGCACAGTTCTTCCTCTTACACTCCAGGGTTTTAGAAGAAGCTAAGCCCGATAGCCTACCCAGAGCGATCCCTGGGGGAGGCGGTTGGCTACACGCAGAATTACGTGCCAAATAAACTTTATTTAAGGAAGGGACCAGTGTGTAGCTAGAGTGTATATTTACTTGGTAGAAATCACAAGGAGGTAGGCTGCATGTTCGCTGGAAACGGGGAACTTATGGCACAAGCCTTGCTTACCCATTTTGAATGCTCCATTCAAGCTGCCTTGAAGCTGCCTAAATAACAATTTTAGGACGGGTCTCTAGTCTCTGTAGGCAAGGCTCTGGGAAGGGAACGAGTGTTCTCTACATCAACAGGGTGCTTTCATAGCCTGGGTGGGAGCCTCTCCTCAGACGCTCTACAGCTAAAAGGAAACTTGACGTGAGTCCTTTCCTCAAGGTAAAGCCTAGAATAGCCCTGCCGAAGTGGAAGCTTGGAGCGGAGTCCTTGAGGCATTAGTTTCAGGTCTGTTTCCTTTTAAGGTTAGTAAGCTTTTCAGGACACCGAGGACCTCGCCTGGGCACCTTATTCCCTGGAAGACCACCGAGTACCGGCAGTCTCCACTGGGCTACTAAGAAACATCCAGGCCCGGACACCTTTCCCAGTCACTCTGTGTATTTTGTGTGTAGGCCAACACACTGCACTCTTCCTTGGAAGAGCTAGATTTCCTCAGCTCTCCAACAGCCCCAGGAAATGTGTTCTCTCACGTCCTACATATCATGCAAATCTGCCTCATTGCCCTAGGCTGAGCAGCTCTGAGAAACCAAAACTGCTTCGCATTCCTTCTACAAAGTCATACCTTAAGACCCCATCCTTACAGGAGAAAGTCAGCTTGCGTTTCTGCTGTAACCAAAGCACAGATCTTCCTCTTACACTGCAGGGTTTTAGAAGAAGCTAAGCCAGATAGCCTACCTAGAGCGCTCCTTGGGGGAGGCTGTTGGCTACACGCAGAACTCCGTGCCAAATAAACTTTATTCAAGGAAGGGACCAGTGTTTAGCTAGAGTGTATATTTACTTGGTAGAAATCACAAGTAGGTAGGCCGCGTGTTCGCTGGAAACGGTGACCTTATGGCACAAGCCTTGCTTTCCCATTTTGAATGCTCCATGCATGCTGCCTTGAAGTTACCTAAATAACAGTTTTAGGACGAGTCTTTAGTCATTGTAGGCAGGGCTCTGGGAAGGGAACGAGTGTTCTCTGCATCAACAGGGTGCTTTCATAGCCTGGGTGGGAGCCTCTCCTCAGACGCCCTAGAGATAAAGGAAACTTGACGTGAGTTCTTTCCTCCAGGTAAAGCCTTGACTAGCCCTGCCGAAGCTGAGCTTGAAGCAGTTTCCTTGTGGCATTTGTTTTAGGTCTGTTTTCTTTTAAGGTTAGTAAGCTTGTCAAGACACCGAGGACCTCTCGTGGGCACCCTATTCCCTGCAAGAGCACCGAGTACCAGCAGGCTCCACTGGGCTACTAAGAAACATCCAGGCCCGGAAACGTTTCCCAGTCACTGTGTATTTTGTGTGTAGGGCAACACACTGCACTCTTCCTTGGAAGAGCTAGATTTCCTCAGCTCTCCAACAACTCCAGGCAATGTGTTCTCTCAATTCCTATATGTCATGCAAATCTCCCTCATTGCCCTAGGCTGAGCAGCACTGAGAAACCAAAACTGCAACGCATTCCTTCTTTAAAGTCAAACCTTAAGACCCCATCCTTACAGGAGAAAGTCGGCTTGCTTTCCTGCTGTAACCAAAGCACAGTTCTTCCTCTTACACTCCAGGGTTTTAGAAGAAGCAGAGCCCGATAGCCTACCCAGAGCGCTCCCAAGGGGAGGCGGTTGGCTACACGCAGAATTCCGTGCCAAATAAACTTTATTCAAGGAAGGGACCAGTGTGTAGCTAGAGTGTATATTCACTTGGTAGAAATCACAAGGAGGTAGGCTGCATGTTCGCTGGAACCGGGGAACTTATGGCACAAGCCTTGCTTACCACTTTTGAATGCTCCATTCAAGCTGCCTTGAAGCTACCTAAATTACAATTTTAGGACGGGTCTCTAGTGTCTGTAGGCAGGGCTCTGGGAAGGGAACGAGTGTTCTCTACATCAACAGGGTGCTTTCATAGACTGGGTAGGAGCCTCGCCTGCGACACTCTAGAGCTAAAAGGAAACTTGACGTGAGTCCTCTCCTCAAGGTAAAGCCTAGAATAGCCCTGCCGAAGTGGAAGCTTGGAGAGGAGTTCTTGAGGCATTAGTTTCAGGTCTGTTTTCTTTTAAGGTTAGTAAGCTTTTCAAGGCCCTGAGGACCTCGCCTGGGCACCCTATTCCCTGCAAGAACACCCAGTACCGGCAGGCTCCACTGGGCTACTAAGAAACATCCAGGCCCGGAAACTTTTCCCATTCACTCTTTGTATTTTGTGTGTAGGCCAACACACTACACTCTTCCTTGGAAGAGCTAGATTTCCTCAGCTCTCCAACAGCTCCAGGAAATGTGTTCTCTCACGTCCTACATATCATGCAAATCTGCCTCATTGCCCTAGGCTGACCGGCACTGAGAAACCAAAACTGCTTCACATTCCTTCTACAAAGTCATACCTTAACACCCCATCCTTACAGTCGAAAGTCGGCTTGCGTTTCTGCTGTAACCACAGCACAGTTCTTCCTCTTACACTCCAGGGTTTTAGAAGAAGCTAAGCCCGATAGCCTACCCAGAGCGATCCCTGGGGGAGGCGGTTGGCTACACGCAGAATTACGTGCCAAATAAACTTTATTTAAGGAAGGGACCAGTGTGTAGCTAGAGTGTATATTTACTTGGTAGAAATCACAAGGAGGTAGGCTGCATGTTCGCTGGAAACGGGGAACTTATGGCACAAGCCTTGCTTACCCATTTTGAATGCTCCATTCAAGCTGCCTTGAAGCTGCCTAAATAACAATTTTAGGACGGGTCTCTAGTCTCTGTAGGCAAGGCTCTGGGAAGGGAACGAGTGTTCTCTACATCAACAGGGTGCTTTCATAGCCTGGGTGGGAGCCTCTCCTCAGACGCTCTACAGCTAAAAGGAAACTTGACGTGAGTCCTTTCCTCAAGGTAAAGCCTAGAATAGCCCTGCCGAAGTGGAAGCTTGGAGCGGAGTCCTTGAGGCATTAGTTTCAGGTCTGTTTCCTTTTAAGGTTAGTAAGCTTTTCAGGACACCGAGGACCTCGCCTGGGCACCTTATTCCCTGGAAGACCACCGAGTACCGGCAGTCTCCACTGGGCTACTAAGAAACATCCAGGCCCGGACACCTTTCCCAGTCACTCTGTGTATTTTGTGTGTAGGCCAACACACTGCACTCTTCCTTGGAAGAGCTAGATTTCCTCAGCTCTCCAACAGCCCCAGGAAATGTGTTCTCTCACGTCCTACATATCATGCAAATCTGCCTCACTGCCCTAGGCTGAGCAGCTCTGAGAAACCAAAACTGCTTCGCATTCCTTCTACAAAGTCATACCTTAAGACCCCATCCTTACAGGAGAAAGTCAGCTTGCGTTTCTGCTGTAACCAAAGCACAGATCTTCCTCTTACACTGCAGGGTTTTAGAAGAAGCTAAGCCAGATAGCCTACCTAGAGCGCTCCTTGGGGGAGGCTGTTGGCTACACGCAGAACTCCGTGCCAAATAAACTTTATTCAAGGAAGGGACCAGTGTTTAGCTAGAGTGTATATTTACTTGGTAGAAATCACAAGTAGGTAGGTCGCGTGTTCGCTGGAAACGGTGACCTTATGGCACAAGCCTTGCTTTCCCATTTTGAATGCTCCATGCATGCTGCCTTGAAGTTACCTAAATAACAGTTTTAGGACGAGTCTTTAGTCATTGTAGGCAGGGCTCTGGGAAGGGAACGAGTGTTCTCTGCATCAACAGGGTGCTTTCATAGCCTGGGTGGGAGCCTCTCCTCAGACGCCCTAGAGATAAAGGAAACTTGACGTGAGTTCTTTCCTCCAGGTAAAGCCTTGACTAGCCCTGCCGAAGCTGAGCTTGAAGCAGTTTCCTTGTGGCATTTGTTTTAGGTCTGTTTTCTTTTAAGGTTAGTAAGCTTGTCAAGACACCGAGGACCTCTCGTGGGCACCCTATTCCCTGCAAGAGCACCGAGTACCAGCAGGCTCCACTGGGCTACTAAGAAACATCCAGGCCCGGAAACGTTTCCCAGTCACTGTGTATTTTGTGTGTAGGGCAACACACTGCACTCTTCCTTGGAAGAGCTAGATTTCCTCAGCTCTCCAACAACTCCAGGCAATGTGTTCTCTCAATTCCTATATGTCATGCAAATCTCCCTCATTGCCCTAGGCTGAGCAGCACTGAGAAACCAAAACTGCAACGCATTCCTTCTTTAAAGTCAAACCTTAAGACCCCATCCTTACAGGAGAAAGTCGGCTTGCTTTCCTGCTGTAACCAAAGCACAGTTCTTCCTCTTACACTCCAGGGTTTTAGAAGAAGCAGAGCCCGATAGCCTACCCAGAGCGCTCCCAAGGGGAGGCGGTTGGCTACACGCAGAATTCCGTGCCAAATAAACTTTATTCAAGGAAGGGACCAGTGTGTAGCTAGAGTGTATATTTACTTGGTAGAAATCACAAGGAGGTAGGCTGCATGTCCGCTGGAACCGGGGAACTTATGGCACAAGCCTTGCTTACCACTTTTGAATGCTCCATTCAAGCTGCCTTGAAGCTACCTAAATTACAATTTTAGGACGGGTCTCTAGTGTCTGTAGGCAGGGCTCTGGGAAGGGAACGAGTGTTCTCTACATCAACAGGGTGCTTTCATAGACTGGGTAGGAGCCTCGCCTGCGACACTCTAGAGCTAAAAGGAAACTTGACGTGAGTCCTCTCCTCAAGGTAAAGCCTAGAATAGCCCTGCCGAAGTGGAAGCTTGGAGAGGAGTTCTTGAGGCATTAGTTTCAGGTCTGTTTTCTTTTAAGGTTAGTAAGCTTTTCAAGGCCCTGAGGACCTCGCCTGGGCACCCTATTCCCTGCAAGAACACCTAGTACCGGCAGGCTCCACTGGGCTACTAAGAAACATCCAGGCCCGGAAACTTTTCCCATTCACTCTTTGTATTTTGTGTGTAGGCCAACACACTACACTCTTCCTTGGAAGAGCTAGATTTCCTCAGCTCTCCAACAGCTCCAGGAAATGTGTTCTCTCACGTCCTACATATCATGCAAATCTGCCTCATTGCCCTAGGCTGACCGGCACTGAGAAACCAAAACTGCTTCACATTCCTTCTACAAAGTCATACCTTAACACCCCATCCTTACAGTCGAAAGTCGTCTTGCGTTTCTGCTGTAACCACAGCACAGTTCTTCCTCTTACACTCCAGGGTTTTAGAAGAAGCTAAGCCGGATAGCCTACCCAGAGCGATCCCTGGGGGAGGCGGTTGGCTACACGCAGAATTACGTGCCAAATAAACTTTATTTAAGGAAGGGACCAGTGTGTAGCTAGAGTGTATATTTACTTGGTAGAAATCACAAGGAGGTAGGCTGCATGTTCGCTGGAAACGGGGAACTTATGGCACAAGCCTTGCTTACCCATTTTGAATGCTCCATTCAAGCTGCCTTGAAGCTGCCTAAATAACAATTTTAGGACGGGTCTCTAGTCTCTGTAGGCAAGGCTCTGGGAAGGGAACGAGTGTTCTCTACATCAACAGGGTGCTTTCATAGCCTGGGTGGGAGCCTCTCCTCAGACGCTCTACAGCTAAAAGGAAACTTGACGTGAGTCCTTTCCTCAAGGTAAAGCCTAGAATAGCCCTGCCGAAGTGGAAGCTTGGAGCGGAGTCCTTGAGGCATTAGTTTCAGGTCTGTTTCCTTTTAAGGTTAGTAAGCTTTTCAGGACACCGAGGACCTCGCCTGGGCACCTTATTCCCTGGAAGACCACCGAGTACCGGCAGTCTCCACTGGGCTACTAAGAAACATCCAGGCCCGGACACCTTTCCCAGTCACTCTGTGTATTTTGTGTGTAGGCCAACACACTGCACTCTTCCTTGGAAGAGCTAGATTTCCTCAGCTCTCCAACAGCCCCAGGAAATGTGTTCTCTCACGTCCTACATATCATGCAAATCTGCCTCATTGCCCTAGGCTGAGCAGCTCTGAGAAACCAAAACTGCTTCGCATTCCTTCTACAAAGTCATACCTTAAGACCCCATCCTTACAGGAGAAAGTCAGCTTGCGTTTCTGCTGTAACCAAAGCACAGATCTTCCTCTTACACTGCAGGGTTTTAGAAGAAGCTAAGCCAGATAGCCTACCTAGAGCGCTCCTTGGGGGAGGCTGTTGGCTACACGCAGAACTCCGTGCCAAATAAACTTTATTCAAGGAAGGGACCAGTGTTTAGCTAGAGTGTATATTTACTTGGTAGAAATCACAAGTAGGTAGGCCGCGTGTTCGCTGGAAACGGTGACCTTATGGCACAAGCCTTGCTTTCCCATTTTGAATGCTCCATGCATGCTGCCTTGAAGTTACCTAAATAACAGTTTTAGGACGAGTCTTTAGTCATTGTAGGCAGGGCTCTGGGAAGGGAACGAGTGTTCTCTGCATCAACAGGGTGCTTTCATAGCCTGGGTGGGAGCCTCTCCTCAGACGCCCTAGAGATAAAGGAAACTTGACGTGAGTTCTTTCCTCCAGGTAAAGCCTTGACTAGCCCTGCCGAAGCTGAGCTTGAAGCAGTTTCCTTGTGGCATTTGTTTTAGGTCTGTTTTCTTTTAAGGTTAGTAAGCTTGTCAAGACACCGAGGACCTCTTGTGGGCACCCTATTCCCTGCAAGAGCACCGAGTACCAGCAGGCTCCACTGGGCTACTAAGAAACATCCAGGCCCGGAAACGTTTCCCAGTCACTGTGTATTTTGTGTGTAGGGCAACACACTGCACTCTTCCTTGGAAGAGCTAGATTTCCTCAGCTCTCCAACAACTCCAGGCAATGTGTTCTCTCAATTCCTATATGTCATGCAAATCTCCCTCATTGCCCTAGGCTGAGCAGCACTGAGAAACCAAAACTGCAACGCATTCCTTCTTTAAAGTCAAACCTTAAGACCCCATCCTTACAGGAGAAAGTCGGCTTGCTTTCCTGCTGTAACCAAAGCACAGTTCTTCCTCTTACACTCCAGGGTTTTAGAAGAAGCAGAGCCCGATAGCCTACCCAGAGCGCTCCCAAGGGGAGGCGGTTGGCTACACGCAGAATTCCGTGCCAAATAAACTTTATTCAAGGAAGGGACCAGTGTGTAGCTAGAGTGTATATTCACTTGGTAGAAATCACAAGGAGGTAGGCTGCATGTTCGCTGGAACCGGGGAACTTATGGCACAAGCCTTGCTTACCACTTTTGAATGCTCCATTCAAGCTGCCTTGAAGCTACCTAAATTACAATTTTAGGACGGGTCTCTAGTGTCTGTAGGCAGGGCTCTGGGAAGGGAACGAGTGTTCTCTACATCAACAGGGTGCTTTCATAGACTGGGTAGGAGCCTCGCCTGCGACACTCTAGAGCTAAAAGGAAACTTGACGTGAGTCCTCTCCTCAAGGTAAAGCCTAGAATAGCCCTGCCGAAGTGGAAGCTTGGAGAGGAGTTCTTGAGGCATTAGTTTCAGGTCTGTTTTCTTTTAAGGTTAGTAAGCTTTTCAAGGCCCTGAGGACCTCGCCTGGGCACCCTATTCCCTGCAAGAACACCCAGTACCGGCAGGCTCCACTGGGCTACTAAGAAACATCCAGGCCCGGAAACTTTTCCCATTCACTCTTTGTATTTTGTGTGTAGGCCAACACACTACACTCTTCCTTGGAAGAGCTAGATTTCCTCAGCTCTCCAACAGCTCCAGGAAATGTGTTCTCTCACGTCCTACATATCATGCAAATCTGCCTCATTGCCCTAGGCTGACCGGCACTGAGAAACCAAAACTGCTTCACATTCCTTCTACAAAGTCATACCTTAACACCCCATCCTTACAGTCGAAAGTCGGCTTGCGTTTCTGCTGTAACCACAGCACAGTTCTTCCTCTTACACTCCAGGGTTTTAGAAGAAGCTAAGCCCGATAGCCTACCCAGAGCGATCCCTGGGGGAGGCGGTTGGCTACACGCAGAATTACGTGCCAAATAAACTTTATTTAAGGAAGGGACCAGTGTGTAGCTAGAGTGTATATTTACTTGGTAGAAATCACAAGGAGGTAGGCTGCATGTTCGCTGGAAACGGGGAACTTATGGCACAAGCCTTGCTTACCCATTTTGAATGCTCCATTCAAGCTGCCTTGAAGCTGCCTAAATAACAATTTTAGGACGGGTCTCTAGTCTCTGTAGGCAAGGCTCTGGGAAGGGAACGAGTGTTCTCTACATCAACAGGGTGCTTTCATAGCCTGGGTGGGAGCCTCTCCTCAGACGCTCTACAGCTAAAAGGAAACTTGACGTGAGTACTTTCCTCAAGGTAAAGCCTAGAATAGCCCTGCCGAAGTGGAAGCTTGGAGCGGAGTCCTTGAGGCATTAGTTTCAGGTCTGTTTCCTTTTAAGGTTAGTAAGCTTTTCAGGACACCGAGGACCTCGCCTGGGCACCTTATTCCCTGGAAGACCACCGAGTACCGGCAGTCTCCACTGGGCTACTAAGAAACATCCAGGCCCGGACACCTTTCCCAGTCACTCTGTGTATTTTGTGTGTAGGCCAACACACTGCACTCTTCCTTGGAAGAGCTAGATTTCCTCAGCTCTCCAACAGCCCCAGGAAATGTGTTCTCTCACGTCCTACATATCATGCAAATCTGCCTCACTGCCCTAGGCTGAGCAGCTCTGAGAAACCAAAACTGCTTCGCATTCCTTCTACAAAGTCATACCTTAAGACCCCATCCTTACAGGAGAAAGTCAGCTTGCGTTTCTGCTGTAACCAAAGCACAGATCTTCCTCTTACACTGCAGGGTTTTAGAAGAAGCTAAGCCAGATAGCCTACCTAGAGCGCTCCTTGGGGGAGGCTGTTGGCTACACGCAGAACTCCGTGCCAAATAAACTTTATTCAAGGAAGGGACCAGTGTTTAGCTAGAGTGTATATTTACTTGGTAGAAATCACAAGTAGGTAGGCCGCGTGTTCGCTGGAAACGGTGACCTTATGGCACAAGCCTTGCTTTCCCATTTTGAATGCTCCATGCATGCTGCCTTGAAGTTACCTAAATAACAGTTTTAGGACGAGTCTTTAGTCATTGTAGGCAGGGCTCTGGGAAGGGAACGAGTGTTCTCTGCATCAACAGGGTGCTTTCATAGCCTGGGTGGGAGCCTCTCCTCAGACGCCCTAGAGATAAAGGAAACTTGACGTGAGTTCTTTCCTCCAGGTAAAGCCTTGACTAGCCCTGCCGAAGCTGAGCTTGAAGCAGTTTCCTTGTGGCATTTGTTTTAGGTCTGTTTTCTTTTAAGGTTAGTAAGCTTGTCAAGACACCGAGGACCTCTCGTGGGCACCCTATTCCCTGCAAGAGCACCGAGTACCAGCAGGCTCCACTGGGCTACTAAGAAACATCCAGGCCCGGAAACGTTTCCCAGTCACTGTGTATTTTGTGTGTAGGGCAACACACTGCACTCTTCCTTGGAAGAGCTAGATTTCCTCAGCTCTCCAACAACTCCAGGCAATGTGTTCTCTCAATTCCTATATGTCATGCAAATCTCCCTCATTGCCCTAGGCTGAGCAGCACTGAGAAACCAAAACTGCAACGCATTCCTTCTTTAAAGTCAAACCTTAAGACCCCATCCTTACAGGAGAAAGTCGGCTTGCTTTCCTGCTGTAACCAAAGCACAGTTCTTCCTCTTACACTCCAGGGTTTTAGAAGAAGCAGAGCCCGATAGCCTACCCAGAGCGCTCCCAAGGGGAGGCGGTTGGCTACACGCAGAATTCCGTGCCAAATAAACTTTATTCAAGGAAGGGACCAGTGTGTAGCTAGAGTGTATATTTACTTGGTAGAAATCACAAGGAGGTAGGCTGCATGTCCGCTGGAACCGGGGAACTTATGGCACAAGCCTTGCTTACCACTTTTGAATGCTCCATTCAAGCTGCCTTGAAGCTACCTAAATTACAATTTTAGGACGGGTCTCTAGTGTCTGTAGGCAGGGCTCTGGGAAGGGAACGAGTGTTCTCTACATCAACAGGGTGCTTTCATAGACTGGGTAGGAGCCTCGCCTGCGACACTCTAGAGCTAAAAGGAAACTTGACGTGAGTCCTCTCCTCAAGGTAAAGCCTAGAATAGCCCTGCCGAAGTGGAAGCTTGGAGAGGAGTTCTTGAGGCATTAGTTTCAGGTCTGTTTTCTTTTAAGGTTAGTAAGCTTTTCAAGGCCCTGAGGACCTCGCCTGGGCACCCTATTCCCTGCAAGAACACCTAGTACCGGCAGGCTCCACTGGGCTACTAAGAAACATCCAGGCCCGGAAACTTTTCCCATTCACTCTTTGTATTTTGTGTGTAGGCCAACACACTACACTCTTCCTTGGAAGAGCTAGATTTCCTCAGCTCTCCAACAGCTCCAGGAAATGTGTTCTCTCACGTCCTACATATCATGCAAATCTGCCTCATTGCCCTAGGCTGACCGGCACTGAGAAACCAAAACTGCTTCACATTCCTTCTACAAAGTCATACCTTAACACCCCATCCTTACAGTCGAAAGTCGTCTTGCGTTTCTGCTGTAACCACAGCACAGTTCTTCCTCTTACACTCCAGGGTTTTAGAAGAAGCTAAGCCGGATAGCCTACCCAGAGCGATCCCTGGGGGAGGCGGTTGGCTACACGCAGAATTACGTGCCAAATAAACTTTATTTAAGGAAGGGACCAGTGTGTAGCTAGAGTGTATATTTACTTGGTAGAAATCACAAGGAGGTAGGCTGCATGTTCGCTGGAAACGGGGAACTTATGGCACAAGCCTTGCTTACCCATTTTGAATGCTCCATTCAAGCTGCCTTGAAGCTGCCTAAATAACAATTTTAGGACGGGTCTCTAGTCTCTGTAGGCAAGGCTCTGGGAAGGGAACGAGTGTTCTCTACATCAACAGGGTGCTTTCATAGCCTGGGTGGGAGCCTCTCCTCAGACGCTCTACAGCTAAAAGGAAACTTGACGTGAGTCCTTTCCTCAAGGTAAAGCCTAGAATAGCCCTGCCGAAGTGGAAGCTTGGAGCGGAGTCCTTGAGGCATTAGTTTCAGGTCTGTTTCCTTTTAAGGTTAGTAAGCTTTTCAGGACACCGAGGACCTCGCCTGGGCACCTTATTCCCTGGAAGACCACCGAGTACCGGCAGTCTCCACTGGGCTACTAAGAAACATCCAGGCCCGGACACCTTTCCCAGTCACTCTGTGTATTTTGTGTGTAGGCCAACACACTGCACTCTTCCTTGGAAGAGCTAGATTTCCTCAGCTCTCCAACAGCCCCAGGAAATGTGTTCTCTCACGTCCTACATATCATGCAAATCTGCCTCACTGCCCTAGGCTGAGCAGCTCTGAGAAACCAAAACTGCTTCGCATTCCTTCTACAAAGTCATACCTTAAGACCCCATCCTTACAGGAGAAAGTCAGCTTGCGTTTCTGCTGTAACCAAAGCACAGATCTTCCTCTTACACTGCAGGGTTTTAGAAGAAGCTAAGCCAGATAGCCTACCTAGAGCGCTCCTTGGGGGAGGCTGTTGGCTACACGCAGAACTCCGTGCCAAATAAACTTTATTCAAGGAAGGGACCAGTGTTTAGCTAGAGTGTATATTTACTTGGTAGAAATCACAAGTAGGTAGGCCGCGTGTTCGCTGGAAACGGTGACCTTATGGCACAAGCCTTGCTTTCCCATTTTGAATGCTCCATGCATGCTGCCTTGAAGTTACCTAAATAACAGTTTTAGGACGAGTCTTTAGTCATTGTAGGCAGGGCTCTGGGAAGGGAACGAGTGTTCTCTGCATCAACAGGGTGCTTTCATAGCCTGGGTGGGAGCCTCTCCTCAGACGCCCTAGAGATAAAGGAAACTTGACGTGAGTTCTTTCCTCCAGGTAAAGCCTTGACTAGCCCTGCCGAAGCTGAGCTTGAAGCAGTTTCCTTGTGGCATTTGTTTTAGGTCTGTTTTCTTTTAAGGTTAGTAAGCTTGTCAAGACACCGAGGACCTCTCGTGGGCACCCTATTCCCTGCAAGAGCACCGAGTACCAGCAGGCTCCACTGGGCTACTAAGAAACATCCAGGCCCGGAAACGTTTCCCAGTCACTGTGTATTTTGTGTGTAGGGCAACACACTGCACTCTTCCTTGGAAGAGCTAGATTTCCTCAGCTCTCCAACAACTCCAGGCAATGTGTTCTCTCAATTCCTATATGTCATGCAAATCTCCCTCATTGCCCTAGGCTGAGCAGCACTGAGAAACCAAAACTGCAACGCATTCCTTCTTTAAAGTCAAACCTTAAGACCCCATCCTTACAGGAGAAAGTCGGCTTGCTTTCCTGCTGTAACCAAAGCACAGTTCTTCCTCTTACACTCCAGGGTTTTAGAAGAAGCTAAGCCCGATAGCCTACCCAGAGCGATCCCTGGGGGAGGCGGTTGGCTACACGCAGAATTACGTGCCAAATAAACTTTATTTAAGGAAGGGACCAGTGTGTAGCTAGAGTGTATATTTACTTCGTAGAAATCACAAGGAGGTAGGCTGCATGTTCGCTGGAAACGGGGAACTTATGGCACAAGCCTTGCTTACCCATTTTGAATGCTCCATTCAAGCTGCCTTGAAGCTGCCTAAATAACAATTTTAGGACGGGTCTCTAGTCTCTGTAGGCAAGGCTCTGGGAAGGGAACGAGTGTTCTCTACATCAACAGGGTGCTTTCATAGCCTGGGTGGGAGCCTCTCCTCAGACGCTCTACAGCTAAAAGGAAACTTGACGTGAGTCCTTTCCTCAAGGTAAAGCCTAGAATAGCCCTGCCGAAGTGGAAGCTTGGAGCGGAGTCCTTGAGGCATTAGTTTCAGGTCTGTTTCCTTTTAAGGTTAGTAAGCTTTTCAGGACACCGAGGACCTCGCCTGGGCACCTTATTCCCTGGAAGACCACCGAGTACCGGCAGTCTCCACTGGGCTACTAAGAAACATCCAGGCCCGGACACCTTTCCCAGTCACTCTGTGTATTTTGTGTGTAGGCCAACACACTGCACTCTTCCTTGGAAGAGCTAGATTTCCTCAGCTCTCCAACAGCCCCAGGAAATGTGTTCTCTCACGTCCTACATATCATGCAAATCTGCCTCATTGCCCTAGGCTGAGCAGCTCTGAGAAACCAAAACTGCTTCGCATTCCTTCTACAAAGTCATACCTTAAGACCCCATCCTTACAGGAGAAAGTCAGCTTGCGTTTCTGCTGTAACCAAAGCACAGATCTTCCTCTTACACTGCAGGGTTTTAGAAGAAGCTAAGCCAGATAGCCTACCTAGAGCGCTCCTTGGGGGAGGCTGTTGGCTACACGCAGAACTCCGTGCCAAATAAACTTTATTCAAGGAAGGGACCAGTGTTTAGCTAGAGTGTATATTTACTTGGTAGAAATCACAAGTAGGTAGGCCGCGTGTTCGCTGGAAACGGTGACCTTATGGCACAAGCCTTGCTTTCCCATTTTGAATGCTCCATGCATGCTGCCTTGAAGTTACCTAAATAACAGTTTTAGGACGAGTCTTTAGTCATTGTAGGCAGGGCTCTGGGAAGGGAACGAGTGTTCTCTGCATCAACAGGGTGCTTTCATAGCCTGGGTGGGAGCCTCTCCTCAGACGCCCTAGAGATAAAGGAAACTTGACGTGAGTTCTTTCCTCCAGGTAAAGCCTTGACTAGCCCTGCCGAAGCTGAGCTTGAAGCAGTTTCCTTGTGGCATTTGTTTTAGGTCTGTTTTCTTTTAAGGTTAGTAAGCTTGTCAAGACACCGAGGACCTCTCGTGGGCACCCTATTCCCTGCAAGAGCACCGAGTACCAGCAGGCTCCACTGGGCTACTAAGAAACATCCAGGCCCGGAAACGTTTCCCAGTCACTGTGTATTTTGTGTGTAGGGCAACACACTGCACTCTTCCTTGGAAGAGCTAGATTTCCTCAGCTCTCCAACAACTCCAGGCAATGTGTTCTCTCAATTCCTATATGTCATGCAAATCTCCCTCATTGCCCTAGGCTGAGCAGCACTGAGAAACCAAAACTGCAACGCATTCCTTCTTTAAAGTCAAACCTTAAGACCCCATCCTTACAGGAGAAAGTCGGCTTGCTTTCCTGCTGTAACCAAAGCACAGTTCTTCCTCTTACACTCCAGGGTTTTAGAAGAAGCAGAGCCCGATAGCCTACCCAGAGCGCTCCCAAGGGGAGGCGGTTGGCTACACGCAGAATTCCGTGCCAAATAAACTTTATTCAAGGAAGGGACCAGTGTGTAGCTAGAGTGTATATTCACTTGGTAGAAATCACAAGGAGGTAGGCTGCATGTTCGCTGGAACCGGGGAACTTATGGCACAAGCCTTGCTTACCACTTTTGAATGCTCCATTCAAGCTGCCTTGAAGCTACCTAAATTACAATTTTAGGACGGGTCTCTAGTGTCTGTAGGCAGGGCTCTGGGAAGGGAACGAGTGTTCTCTACATCAACAGGGTGCTTTCATAGACTGGGTAGGAGCCTCGCCTGCGACACTCTAGAGCTAAAAGGAAACTTGACGTGAGTCCTCTCCTCAAGGTAAAGCCTAGAATAGCCCTGCCGAAGTGGAAGCTTGGAGAGGAGTTCTTGAGGCATTAGTTTCAGGTCTGTTTTCTTTTAAGGTTAGTAAGCTTTTCAAGGCCCTGAGGACCTCGCCTGGGCACCCTATTCCCTGCAAGAACACCCAGTACCGGCAGGCTCCACTGGGCTACTAAGAAACATCCAGGCCCGGAAACTTTTCCCATTCACTCTTTGTATTTTGTGTGTAGGCCAACACACTACACTCTTCCTTGGAAGAGCTAGATTTCCTCAGCTCTCCAACAGCTCCAGGAAATGTGTTCTCTCACGTCCTACATATCATGCAAATCTGCCTCATTGCCCTAGGCTGACCGGCACTGAGAAACCAAAACTGCTTCACATTCCTTCTACAAAGTCATACCTTAACACCCCATCCTTACAGTCGAAAGTCGTCTTGCGTTTCTGCTGTAACCACAGCACAGTTCTTCCTCTTACACTCCAGGGTTTTAGAAGAAGCTAAGCCGGATAGCCTACCCAGAGCGATCCCTGGGGGAGGCGGTTGGCTACACGCAGAATTACGTGCCAAATAAACTTTATTTAAGGAAGGGACCAGTGTGTAGCTAGAGTGTATATTTACTTGGTAGAAATCACAAGGAGGTAGGCTGCATGTTCGCTGGAAACGGGGAACTTATGGCACAAGCCTTGCTTACCCATTTTGAATGCTCCATTCAAGCTGCCTTGAAGCTGCCTAAATAACAATTTTAGGACGGGTCTCTAGTCTCTGTAGGCAAGGCTCTGGGAAGGGAACGAGTGTTCTCTACATCAACAGGGTGCTTTCATAGCCTGGGTGGGAGCCTCTCCTCAGACGCTCTACAGCTAAAAGGAAACTTGACGTGAGTCCTTTCCTCAAGGTAAAGCCTAGAATAGCCCTGCCGAAGTGGAAGCTTGGAGCGGAGTCCTTGAGGCATTAGTTTCAGGTCTGTTTCCTTTTAAGGTTAGTAAGCTTTTCAGGACACCGAGGACCTCGCCTGGGCACCTTATTCCCTGGAAGACCACCGAGTACCGGCAGTCTCCACTGGGCTACTAAGAAACATCCAGGCCCGGACACCTTTCCCAGTCACTCTGTGTATTTTGTGTGTAGGCCAACACACTGCACTCTTCCTTGGAAGAGCTAGATTTCCTCAGCTCTCCAACAGCCCCAGGAAATGTGTTCTCTCACGTCCTACATATCATGCAAATCTGCCTCATTGCCCTAGGCTGAGCAGCTCTGAGAAACCAAAACTGCTTCGCATTCCTTCTACAAAGTCATACCTTAAGACCCCATCCTTACAGGAGAAAGTCAGCTTGCGTTTCTGCTGTAACCAAAGCACAGATCTTCCTCTTACACTGCAGGGTTTTAGAAGAAGCTAAGCCAGATAGCCTACCTAGAGCGCTCCTTGGGGGAGGCTGTTGGCTACACGCAGAACTCCGTGCCAAATAAACTTTATTCAAGGAAGGGACCAGTGTTTAGCTAGAGTGTATATTTACTTGGTAGAAATCACAAGTAGGTAGGCCGCGTGTTCGCTGGAAACGGTGACCTTATGGCACAAGCCTTGCTTTCCCATTTTGAATGCTCCATGCATGCTGCCTTGAAGTTACCTAAATAACAGTTTTAGGACGAGTCTTTAGTCATTGTAGGCAGGGCTCTGGGAAGGGAACGAGTGTTCTCTGCATCAACAGGGTGCTTTCATAGCCTGGGTGGGAGCCTCTCCTCAGACGCCCTAGAGATAAAGGAAACTTGACGTGAGTTCTTCCCTCCAGGTAAAGCCTTGACTAGCCCTGCCGAAGCTGAGCTTGAAGCAGTTTCCTTGTGGCATTTGTTTTAGGTCTGTTTTCTTTTAAGGTTAGTAAGCTTGTCAAGACACCGAGGACCTCTCGTGGGCACCCTATTCCCTGCAAGAGCACCGAGTACCAGCAGGCTCCACTGGGCTACTAAGAAACATCCAGGCCCGGAAACGTTTCCCAGTCACTGTGTATTTTGTGTGTAGGGCAACACACTGCACTCTTCCTTGGAAGAGCTAGATTTCCTCAGCTCTCCAACAACTCCAGGCAATGTGTTCTCTCAATTCCTATATGTCATGCAAATCTCCCTCATTGCCCTAGGCTGAGCAGCACTGAGAAACCAAAACTGCAACGCATTCCTTCTTTAAAGTCAAACCTTAAGACCCCATCCTTACAGGAGAAAGTCGGCTTGCTTTCCTGCTGTAACCAAAGCACAGTTCTTCCTCTTACACTCCAGGGTTTTAGAAGAAGCAGAGCCCGATAGCCTACCCAGAGCGCTCCCAAGGGGAGGCGGTTGGCTACACGCAGAATTCCGTGCCAAATAAACTTTATTCAAGGAAGGGACCAGTGTGTAGCTACAGTGTATATTTACTTGGTAGAAATCACAAGGAGGTAGGCTGCATGTTCGCTGGAAACGGGGAACTTATGGCACAAGCCTTGCTTACCACTTTTGAATGCTCCATTCAAGCTGCCTTGAAGCTACCTAAATTACAATTTTAGGACGGGTCTCTAGTGTCTGTAGGCAGGGCTCTGGGAAGGGAACGAGTGTTCTCTACATCAACAGGGTGCTTTCATAGACTGGGTAGGAGCCTCGCCTGCGACACTCTAGAGCTAAAAGGAAACTTGACGTGAGTCCTCTCCTCAAGGTAAAGCCTAGAATAGCCCTGCCGAAGTGGAAGCTTGGAGCGGAGTTCATGAGGCATTAGTTTCAGGTCTGTTTTCTTTTAAGGTTAGTAAGCTTTTCAAGGCCCTGAGGACCTCGCCTGGGCACCCTATTCCCTGCAAGAACACCCAGTACCGGCAGGCTCCCCTGGGCTACTAAGAAACATCCAGGCCCGGAAACTTTTCCCATTCACTCTTTGTATTTTGTGTGTAGGCCAACACACTACACTCTTCCTTGGAAGAGCTAGATTTCCTCAGCTCTCCAACAGCTCCAGGAAATGTGTTCTCTCACGTCCTACATATCATGCAAATCTGCCTCATTGCCCTAGGCTGACCGGCACTGAGAAACCAAAACTGCTTCACATTCCTTCTACAAAGTCATACCTTAACACCCCATCCTTACAGTCGAAAGTCGGCTTGCGTTTCTGCTGTAACCACAGCACAGTTCTTCCTCTTACACTCCAGGGTTTTAGAAGAAGCTAAGCCCGATAGCCTACCCAGAGCGATCCCTGGGGGAGGCGGTTGGCTACACGCAGAATTACGTGCCAAATAAACTTTATTTAAGGAAGGGACCAGTGTGTAGCTAGAGTGTATATTTACTTGGTAGAAATCACAAGGAGGTAGGCTGCATGTTCGCTGGAAACGGGGAACTTATGGCACAAGCCTTGCTTACCCATTTTGAATGCTCCATTCAAGCTGCCTTGAAGCTGCCTAAATAACAATTTTAGGACGGGTCTCTAGTCTCTGTAGGCAAGGCTCTGGGAAGGGAACGAGTGTTCTCTACATCAACAGGGTGCTTTCATAGCCTGGGTGGGAGCCTCTCCTCAGACGCTCTACAGCTAAAAGGAAACTTGACGTGAGTCCTTTCCTCAAGGTAAAGCCTAGAATAGCCCTGCCGAAGTGGAAGCTTGGAGCGGACTCCTTGAGGCATTATTTTCAGGTCTGTTTCCTTTTAAGGTTAGTAAGCTTTTCAGGACACCGAGGACCTCGCCTGGGCACCTTATTCCCTGGAAGACCACCGAGTACCGGCAGTCTCCACTGGGCTACTAAGAAACATCCAGGCCCGGACACCTTTCCCAGTCACTCTGTGTATTTTGTGTGTAGGCCAGCACACTGCACTCTTCCTTGGAAGAGCTAGATTTCCTCAGCTCTCCAACAGCCCCAGGAAATGTGTTCTCTCACGTCCTACATATCATGCAAATCTGCCTCATTGCCCTAGGCTGAGCAGCTCTGAGAAACCAAAACTGCTTCGCATTCCTTCTACAAAGTCATACCTTAAGACCCCATCCTTACAGGAGAAAGTCAGCTTGCGTTTCTGCTGTAACCAAAGCACAGATCTTCCTCTTACACTGCAGGGTTTTAGAAGAAGCTAAGCCAGATAGCCTACCTAGAGCGCTCCTTGGGGGAGGCTGTTGGCTACACGCAGAACTCCGTGCCAAATAAACTTTATTCAAGGAAGGGACCAGTGTTTAGCTAGAGTGTATATTTACTTGGTAGAAATCACAAGTAGGTAGGCCGCGTGTTCGCTGGAAACGGTGACCTTATGGCACAAGCCTTGCTTTCCCATTTTGAATGCTCCATGCATGCTGCCTTGAAGTTACCTAAATAACAGTTTTAGGACGAGTCTTTAGTCATTGTAGGCAGGGCTCTGGGAAGGGAACGAGTGTTCTCTGCATCAACAGGGTGCTTTCATAGCCTGGGTGGGAGCCTCTCCTCAGACGCCCTAGAGATAAAGGAAACTTGACGTGAGTTCTTCCCTCCAGGTAAAGCCTTGACTAGCCCTGCCGAAGCTGAGCTTGAAGCAGTTTCCTTGTGGCATTTGTTTTAGGTCTGTTTTCTTTTAAGGTTAGTAAGCTTGTCAAGACACCGAGGACCTCTCGTGGGCACCCTATTCCCTGCAAGAGCACCGAGTACCAGCAGGCTCCACTGGGCTACTAAGAAACATCCAGGCCCGGAAACGTTTCCCAGTCACTGTGTATTTTGTGTGTAGGGCAACACACTGCACTCTTCCTTGGAAGAGCTAGATTTCCTCAGCTCTCCAACAACTCCAGGCAATGTGTTCTCTCAATTCCTATATGTCATGCAAATCTCCCTCATTGCCCTAGGCTGAGCA
Organism: Balaenoptera physalus; assembly: GCF_965194825.1. Taxonomy (NCBI): domain Eukaryota; kingdom Metazoa; phylum Chordata; class Mammalia; order Artiodactyla; family Balaenopteridae; genus Balaenoptera; species Balaenoptera physalus. The sequence goes on along the minus strand of NC_138895.1, from coordinate 38,491,618 downwards.
GCACTGAGAAACCAAAACTGCAACGCATTCCTTCTTTAAAGTCAAACCTTAAGACCCCATCCTTACAGGAGAAAGTCGGCTTGCTTTCCTGCTGTAACCAAAGCACAGTTCTTCCTCTTACACTCCAGGGTTTTAGAAGAAGCAGAGCCCGATAGCCTACCCAGAGCGCTCCCAAGGGGAGGCGGTTGGCTACACGCAGAATTCCGTGCCAAATAAACTTTATTCAAGGAAGGGACCAGTGTGTAGCTACAGTGTATATTTACTTGGTAGAAATCACAAGGAGGTAGGCTGCATGTTCGCTGGAAACGGGGAACTTATGGCACAAGCCTTGCTTACCACTTTTGAATGCTCCATTCAAGCTGCCTTGAAGCTACCTAAATTACAATTTTAGGACGGGTCTCTAGTGTCTGTAGGCAGGGCTCTGGGAAGGGAACGAGTGTTCTCTACATCAACAGGGTGCTTTCATAGACTGGGTAGGAGCCTCGCCTGCGACACTCTAGAGCTAAAAGGAAACTTGACGTGAGTCCTCTCCTCAAGGTAAAGCCTAGAATAGCCCTGCCGAAGTGGAAGCTTGGAGCGGAGTTCATGAGGCATTAGTTTCAGGTCTGTTTTCTTTTAAGGTTAGTAAGCTTTTCAAGGCCCTGAGGACCTCGCCTGGGCACCCTATTCCCTGCAAGAACACCCAGTACCGGCAGGCTCCCCTGGGCTACTAAGAAACATCCAGGCCCGGAAACTTTTCCCATTCACTCTTTGTATTTTGTGTGTAGGCCAACACACTACACTCTTCCTTGGAAGAGCTAGATTTCCTCAGCTCTCCAACAGCTCCAGGAAATGTGTTCTCTCACGTCCTACATATCATGCAAATCTGCCTCATTGCCCTAGGCTGACCGGCACTGAGAAACCAAAACTGCTTCACATTCCTTCTACAAAGTCATACCTTAACACCCCATCCTTACAGTCGAAAGTCGGCTTGCGTTTCTGCTGTAACCACAGCACAGTTCTTCCTCTTACACTCCAGGGTTTTAGAAGAAGCTAAGCCCGATAGCCTACCCAGAGCGATCCCTGGGGGAGGCGGTTGGCTACACGCAGAATTACGTGCCAAATAAACTTTATTTAAGGAAGGGACCAGTGTGTAGCTAGAGTGTATATTTACTTGGTAGAAATCACAAGGAGGTAGGCTGCATGTTCGCTGGAAACGGGGAACTTATGGCACAAGCCTTGCTTACCCATTTTGAATGCTCCATTCAAGCTGCCTTGAAGCTGCCTAAATAACAATATTAGGACGGGTCTCTAGTCTCTGTAGGCAAGGCTCTGGGAAGGGAACGAGTGTTCTCTACATCAACAGGGTGCTTTCATAGCCTGGGTGGGAGCCTCTCCTCAGACGCTCTACAGCTAAAAGGAAACTTGACGTGAGTCCTTTCCTCAAGGTAAAGCCTAGAATAGCCCTGCCGAAGTGGAAGCTTGGAGCGGAGTCCTTGAGGCATTAGTTTCAGGTCTGTTTCCTTTTAAGGTTAGTAAGCTTTTCAGGACACCGAGGACCTCGCCTGGGCACCTTATTCCCTGGAAGACCACCGAGTACCGGCAGTCTCCACTGGGCTACTAAGAAACATCCAGGCCCGGACACCTTTCCCAGTCACTCTGTGTATTTTGTGTGTAGGCCAACACACTGCACTCTTCCTTGGAAGAGCTAGATTTCCTCAGCTCTCCAACAGCCCCAGGAAATGTGTTCTCTCACGTCCTACATATCATGCAAATCTGCCTCATTGCCCTAGGCTGAGCAGCTCTGAGAAACCAAAACTGCTTCGCATTCCTTCTACAAAGTCATACCTTAAGACCCGATCCTTACAGGAGAAAGTCAGCTTGCGTTTCTGCTGTAACCAAAGCACAGATCTTCCTCTTACACTGCAGGGTTTTAGAAGAAGCTAAGCCAGATAGCCTACCTAGAGCGCTCCTTGGGGGAGGCTGTTGGCTACACGCAGAACTCCGTGCCAAATAAACTTTATTCAAGGAAGGGACCAGTGTTTAGCTAGAGTGTATATTTACTTGGTAGAAATCACAAGTAGGTAGGCCGCGTGTTCGCTGGAAACGGTGACCTTATGGCACAAGCCTTGCTTTCCCATTTTGAATGCTCCATGCATGCTGCCTTGAAGTTACCTAAATAACAGTTTTAGGACGAGTCTTTAGTCATTGTAGGCAGGGCTCTGGGAAGGGAACGAGTGTTCTCTGCATCAACAGGGTGCTTTCATAGCCTGGGTGGGAGCCTCTCCTCAGACGCCCTAGAGATAAAGGAAACTTGACGTGAGTTCTTTCCTCCAGGTAAAGCCTTGACTAGCCCTGCCGAAGCTGAGCTTGAAGCAGTTTCCTTGTGGCATTTGTTTTAGGTCTGTTTTCTTTTAAGGTTAGTAAGCTTGTCAAGACACCGAGGACCTCTCGTGGGCACCCTATTCCCTGCAAGAGCACCGAGTACCAGCAGGCTCCACTGGGCTACTAAGAAACATCCAGGCCCGGAAACGTTTCCCAGTCACTGTGTATTTTGTGTGTAGGGCAACACACTGCACTCTTCCTTGGAAGAGCTAGATTTCCTCAGCTCTCCAACAACTCCAGGCAATGTGTTCTCTCAATTCCTATATGTCATGCAAATCTCCCTCATTGCCCTAGGCTGAGCAGCACTGAGAAACCAAAACTGCAACGCATTCCTTCTTTAAAGTCAAACCTTAAGACCCCATCCTTACAGGAGAAAGTCGGCTTGCTTTCCTGCTGTAACCAAAGCACAGTTCTTCCTCTTACACTCCAGGGTTTTAGAAGAAGCAGAGCCCGATAGCCTACCCAGAGCGCTCCCAAGGGGAGGCGGTTGGCTACACGCAGAATTCCGTGCCAAATAAACTTTATTCAAGGAAGGGACCAGTGTGTAGCTAGAGTGTATGTTTACTTGGTAGAAATCACAAGGAGGTAGGCTGCATGTTCGCTGGAACCGGGGAACTTATGGCACAAGCCTTGCTTACCACTTTTGAATGCTCCATTCAAGCTGCCTTGAAGCTACCTAAATTACAATTTTAGGACGGGTCTCTAGTGTCTGTAGGCAGGGCTCTGGGAAGGGAACGAGTGTTCTCTACATCAACAGGGTGCTTTCATAGACTGGGTAGGAGCCTCGCCTGCGACACTCTAGAGCTAAAAGGAAACTTGACGTGAGTCCTCTCCTCAAGGTAAAGCCTAGAATAGCCCTGCCGAAGTGGAAGCTTGGAGCGGAGTTCATGAGGCATTAGTTTCAGGTCTGTTTTCTTTTAAGGTTAGTAAGCTTTTCAAGGCCCTGAGGACCTCGCCTGGGCACCCTATTCCCTGCAAGAACACCCAGTACCGGCAGGCTCCCCTGGGCTACTAAGAAACATCCAGGCCCGGAAACTTTTCCCATTCACTCTTTGTATTTTGTGTGTAGGCCAACACACTACACTCTTCCTTGGAAGAGCTAGATTTCCTCAGCTCTCCAACAGCTCCAGGAAATGTGTTCTCTCACGTCCTACATATCATGCAAATCTGCCTCATTGCCCTAGGCTGACCGGCACTGAGAAACCAAAACTGCTTCACATTCCTTCTACAAAGTCATACCTTAACACCCCATCCTTACAGTCGAAAGTCGGCTTGCGTTTCTGCTGTAACCACAGCACAGTTCTTCCTCTTACACTCCAGGGTTTTAGAAGAAGCTAAGCCCGATAGCCTACCCAGAGCGATCCCTGGGGGAGGCGGTTGGCTACACGCAGAATTACGTGCCAAATAAACTTTATTTAAGGAAGGGACCAGTGTGTAGCTAGAGTGTATATTTACTTGGTAGAAATCACAAGGAGGTAGGCTGCATGTTCGCTGGAAACGGGGAACTTATGGCACAAGCCTTGTTTACCCATTTTGAATGCTCCATTCAAGCTGCCTTGAAGCTGCCTAAATAACAATTTTAGGACGGGTCTCTAGTCTCTGTAGGCAAGGCTCTGGGAAGGGAACGAGTGTTCTCTACATCAACAGGGTGCTTTCATAGCCTGGGTGGGAGCCTCTCCTCAGACGCTCTACAGCTAAAAGGAAACTTGACGTGAGTCCTTTCCTCAAGGTAAAGCCTAGAATAGCCCTGCCGAAGTGGAAGCTTGGAGCGGAGTCCTTGAGGCATTAGTTTCAGGTCTGTTTCCTTTTAAGGTTAGTAAGCTTTTCAGGACACCGAGGACCTCGCCTGGGCACCTTATTCCCTGGAAGACCACCGAGTACCGGCAGTCTCCACTGGGCTACTAAGAAACATCCAGGCCCGGACACCTTTCCCAGTCACTCTGTGTATTTTGTGTGTAGGCCAACACACTGCACTCTTCCTTGGAAGAGCTAGATTTCCTCAGCTCTCCAACAGCCCCAGGAAATGTGTTCTCTCACGTCCTACATATCATGCAAATCTGCCTCATTGCCCTAGGCTGAGCAGCTCTGAGAAACCAAAACTGCTTCGCATTCCTTCTACAAAGTCATACCTTAAGACCCCATCCTTACAGGAGAAAGTCAGCTTGCGTTTCTGCTGTAACCAAAGCACAGATCTTCCTCTTACACTGCAGGGTTTTAGAAGAAGCTAAGCCAGATAGCCTACCTAGAGCGCTCCTTGGGGGAGGCTGTTGGCTACACGCAGAACTCCGTGCCAAATAAACTTTATTCAAGGAAGGGACCAGTGTTTAGCTAGAGTGTATATTTACTTGGTAGAAATCACAAGTAGGTAGGCCGCGTGTTCGCTGGAAACGGTGACCTTATGGCACAAGCCTTGCTTTCCCATTTTGAATGCTCCATGCATGCTGCCTTGAAGTTACCTAAATAACAGTTTTAGGACGAGTCTTTAGTCATTGTAGGCAGGGCTCTGGGAAGGGAACGAGTGTTCTCTGCATCAACAGGGTGCTTTCATAGCCTGGGTGGGAGCCTCTCCTCAGACGCCCTAGAGATAAAGGAAACTTGACGTGAGTTCTTTCCTCCAGGTAAAGCCTTGACTAGCCCTGCCGAAGCTGAGCTTGAAGCAGTTTCCTTGTGGCATTTGTTTTAGGTCTGTTTTCTTTTAAGGTTAGTAAGCTTGTCAAGACACCGAGGACCTCTCGTGGGCACCCTATTCCCTGCAAGAGCACCGAGTACCAGCAGGCTCCACTGGGCTACTAAGAAACATCCAGGCCCGGAAACGTTTCCCAGTCACTGTGTATTTTGTGTGTAGGGCAACACACTGCACTCTTCCTTGGAAGAGCTAGATTTCCTCAGCTCTCCAACAACTCCAGGCAATGTGTTCTCTCAATTCCTATATGTCATGCAAATCTCCCTCATTGCCCTAGGCTGAGCAGCACTGAGAAACCAAAACTGCAACGCATTCCTTCTTTAAAGTCAAACCTTAAGACCCCATCCTTACAGGAGAAAGTCGGCTTGCTTTCCTGCTGTAACCAAAGCACAGTTCTTCCTCTTACACTCCAGGGTTTTAGAAGAAGCAGAGCCCGATAGCCTACCCAGAGCGCTCCCAAGGGGAGGCGGTTGGCTACACGCAGAATTCCGTGCCAAAGAAACTTTATTCAAGGAAGGGACCAGTGTGTAGCTAGAGTGTATATTCACTTGGTAGAAATCACAAGGAGGTAGGCTGCATGTTCGCTGGAACCGGGGAACTTATGGCACAAGCCTTGCTTACCACTTTTGAATGCTCCATTCAAGCTGCCTTGAAGCTACCTAAATTACAATTTTAGGACGGGTCTCTAGTGTCTGTAGGCAGGGCTCTGGGAAGGGAACGAGTGTTCTCTACATCAACAGGGTGCTTTCATAGACTGGGTAGGAGCCTCGCCTGAGACACTCTAGAGCTAAAAGGAAACTTGACGTGAGTCCTCTCCTCAAGGTAAAGCCTAGAATAGCCCTGCCGAAGTGGAAGCTTGGAGCGGAGTTCTTGAGGCATTAGTTTCAGGTCTGTTTTCTTTTAAGGTTAGTAAGCTTTTCAAGGCCCTGAGGACCTCGCCTGGGCACCCTATTCCCTGCAAGAACACCCAGTACCGGCAGGCTCCACTGGGCTACTAAGAAACATCCAGGCCCGGAAACTTTTCCCATTCACTCTTTGTATTTTGTGTGTAGGCCAACACACTACACTCTTCCTTGGAAGAGCTAGATTTCCTCAGCTCTCCAACAGCTCCAGGAAATGTGTTCTCTCACGTCCTACATATCATGCAAATCTGCCTCATTGCCCTAGGCTGACCGGCACTGAGAAACCAAAACTGCTTCACATTCCTTCTACAAAGTCATACCTTAACACCCCATCCTTACAGTCGAAAGTCGGCTTGCGTTTCTGCTGTAACCACAGCACAGTTCTTCCTCTTACACTCCAGGGTTTTAGAAGAAGCTAAGCCCGATAGCCTACCCAGAGCGATCCCTGGGGGAGGCGGTTGGCTACACGCAGAATTACGTGCCAAATAAACTTTATTTAAGGAAGGGACCAGTGTGTAGCTAGAGTGTATATTTACTTGGTAGAAATCACAAGGAGGTAGGCTGCATGTTCGCTGGAAACGGGGAACTTATGGCACAAGCCTTGCTTACCCATTTTGAATGCTCCATTCAAGCTGCCTTGAAGCTGCCTAAATAACAATTTTAGGACGGGTCTCTAGTCTCTGTAGGCAAGGCTCTGGGAAGGGAACGAGTGTTCTCTACATCAACAGGGTGCTTTCATAGCCTGGGTGGGAGCCTCTCCTCAGACGCTCTACAGCTAAAAGGAAACTTGACGTGAGTCCTTTCCTCAAGGTAAAGCCTAGAATAGCCCTGCCGAAGTGGAAGCTTGGAGCGGAGTCCTTGAGGCATTAGTTTCAGGTCTGTTTCCTTTTAAGGTTAGTAAGCTTTTCAGGACACCGAGGACCTCGCCTGGGCACCTTATTCCCTGGAAGACCACCGAGTACCGGCAGTCTCCACTGGGCTACTAAGAAACATCCAGGCCCGGACACCTTTCCCAGTCACTCTGTGTATTTTGTGTGTAGGCCAACACACTGCACTCTTCCTTGGAAGAGCTAGATTTCCTCAGCTCTCCAACAGCCCCAGGAAATGTGTTCTCTCACGTCCTACATATCATGCAAATCTGCCTCATTGCCCTAGGCTGAGCAGCTCTGAGAAACCAAAACTGCTTCGCATTCCTTCTACAAAGTCATACCTTAAGACCCCATCCTTACAGGAGAAAGTCAGCTTGCGTTTCTGCTGTAACCAAAGCACAGATCTTCCTCTTACACTGCAGGGTTTTAGAAGAAGCTAAGCCAGATAGCCTACCTAGAGCGCTCCTTGGGGGAGGCTGTTGGCTACACGCAGAACTCCGTGCCAAATAAACTTTATTCAAGGAAGGGACCAGTGTTTAGCTAGAGTGTATATTTACTTGGTAGAAATCACAAGTAGGTAGGCCGCGTGTTCGCTGGAAACGGTGACCTTATGGCACAAGCCTTGCTTTCCCATTTTGAATGCTCCATGCATGCTGCCTTGAAGTTACCTAAATAACAGTTTTAGGACGAGTCTTTAGTCATTGTAGGCAGGGCTCTGGGAAGGGAACGAGTGTTCTCTGCATCAACAGGGTGCTTTCATAGCCTGGGTGGGAGCCTCTCCTCAGACGCCCTAGAGATAAAGGAAACTTGACGTGAGTTCTTTCCTCCAGGTAAAGCCTTGACTAGCCCTGCCGAAGCTGAGCTTGAAGCAGTTTCCTTGTGGCATTTGTTTTAGGTCTGTTTTCTTTTAAGGTTAGTAAGCTTGTCAAGACACCGAGGACCTCTCGTGGGCACCCTATTCCCTGCAAGAGCACCGAGTACCAGCAGGCTCCACTGGGCTACTAAGAAACATCCAGGCCCGGAAACGTTTCCCAGTCACTGTGTATTTTGTGTGTAGGGCAACACACTGCACTCTTCCTTGGAAGAGCTAGATTTCCTCAGCTCTCCAACAACTCCAGGCAATGTGTTCTCTCAATTCCTATATGTCATGCAAATCTCCCTCATTGCCCTAGGCTGAGCAGCACTGAGAAACCAAAACTGCAACGCATTCCTTCTTTAAAGTCAAACCTTAAGACCCCATCCTTACAGGAGAAAGTCGGCTTGCTTTCCTGCTGTAACCAAAGCACAGTTCTTCCTCTTACACTCCAGGGTTTTAGAAGAAGCAGAGCCCGATAGCCTACCCAGAGCGCTCCCAAGGGGAGGCGGTTGGCTACACGCAGAATTCCGTGCCAAAGAAACTTTATTCAAGGAAGGGACCAGTGTGTAGCTAGAGTGTATATTCACTTGGTAGAAATCACAAGGAGGTAGGCTGCATGTTCGCTGGAACCGGGGAACTTATGGCACAAGCCTTGCTTACCACTTTTGAATGCTCCATTCAAGCTGCCTTGAAGCTACCTAAATTACAATTTTAGGACGGGTCTCTAGTGTCTGTAGGCAGGGCTCTGGGAAGGGAACGAGTGTTCTCTACATCAACAGGGTGCTTTCATAGACTGGGTAGGAGCCTCGCCTGAGACACTCTAGAGCTAAAAGGAAACTTGACGTGAGTCCTCTCCTCAAGGTAAAGCCTAGAATAGCCCTGCCGAAGTGGAAGCTTGGAGCGGAGTTCTTGAGGCATTAGTTTCAGGTCTGTTTTCTTTTAAGGTTAGTAAGCTTTTCAAGGCCCTGAGGACCTCGCCTGGGCACCCTATTCCCTGCAAGAACACCCAGTACCGGCAGGCTCCACTGGGCTACTAAGAAACATCCAGGCCCGGAAACTTTTCCCATTCACTCTTTGTATTTTGTGTGTAGGCCAACACACTACACTCTTCCTTGGAAGAGCTAGATTTCCTCAGCTCTCCAACAGCTCCAGGAAATGTGTTCTCTCACGTCCTACATATCATGCAAATCTGCCTCATTGCCCTAGGCTGACCGGCACTGAGAAACCAAAACTGCTTCACATTCCTTCTACAAAGTCATACCTTAACACCCCATCCTTACAGTCGAAAGTCGGCTTGCGTTTCTGCTGTAACCACAGCACAGTTCTTCCTCTTACACTCCAGGGTTTTAGAAGAAGCTAAGCCCGATAGCCTACCCAGAGCGATCCCTGGGGGAGGCGGTTGGCTACACGCAGAATTACGTGCCAAATAAACTTTATTTAAGGAAGGGACCAGTGTGTAGCTAGAGTGTATATTTACTTGGTAGAAATCACAAGGAGGTAGGCTGCATGTTCGCTGGAAACGGGGAACTTATGGCACAAGCCTTGCTTACCCATTTTGAATGCTCCATTCAAGCTGCCTTGAAGCTGCCTAAATAACAATTTTAGGACGGGTCTCTAGTCTCTGTAGGCAAGGCTCTGGGAAGGGAACGAGTGTTCTCTACATCAACAGGGTGCTTTCATAGCCTGGGTGGGAGCCTCTCCTCAGACGCTCTACAGCTAAAAGGAAACTTGACGTGAGTCCTTTCCTCAAGGTAAAGCCTAGAATAGCCCTGCCGAAGTGGAAGCTTGGAGCGGAGTCCTTGAGGCATTAGTTTCAGGTCTGTTTCCTTTTAAGGTTAGTAAGCTTTTCAGGACACCGAGGACCTCGCCTGGGCACCTTATTCCCTGGAAGACCACCGAGTACCGGCAGTCTCCACTGGGCTACTAAGAAACATCCAGGCCCGGACACCTTTCCCAGTCACTCTGTGTATTTTGTGTGTAGGCCAACACACTGCACTCTTCCTTGGAAGAGCTAGATTTCCTCAGCTCTCCAACATCCCCAGGAAATGTGTTCTCTCACGTCCTACATATCATGCAAATCTGCCTCATTGCCCTAGGCTGAGCAGCTCTGAGAAACCAAAACTGCTTCGCATTCCTTCTACAAAGTCATACCTTAAGACCCCATCCTTACAGGAGAAAGTCAGCTTGCGTTTCTGCTGTAACCAAAGCACAGATCTTCCTCTTACACTGCAGGGTTTTAGAAGAAGCTAAGCCAGATAGCCTACCTAGAGCGCTCCTTGGGGGAGGCTGTTGGCTACACGCAGAACTCCGTGCCAAATAAACTTTATTCAAGGAAGGGACCAGTGTTTAGCTAGAGTGTATATTTACTTGGTAGAAATCACAAGTAGGTAGGCCGCGTGTTCGCTGGAAACGGTGACCTTATGGCACAATCTTGCTTTCCCATTTTGAATGCTCCATGCATGCTGCCTTGAAGTTACCTAAATAACAGTTTTAGGACGAGTCTTTAGTCATTGTAGGCAGGGCTCTGGGAAGGGAACGAGTGTTCTCTGCATCAACAGGGTGCTTTCATAGCCTGGGTTGGAGCCTCTCCTCAGACGCCCTAGAGATAAAGGAAACTTGACGTGAGTTCTTTCCTCCAGGTAAAGCCTTGACTAGCCCTGCCGAAGCTGAGCTTGAAGCAGTTTCCTTGTGGCATTTGTTTTAGGTCTGTTTTCTTTTAAGGTTAGTAAGCTTGTCAAGACACCGAGGACCTCTCGTGGGCACCCTATTCCCTGCAAGAGCACCGAGTACCAGCAGGCTCCACTGGGCTACTAAGAAACATCCAGGCCCGGAAACGTTTCCCAGTCACTGTGTATTTTGTGTGTAGGGCAACACACTGCACTCTTCCTTGGAAGAGCTAGATTTCCTCAGCTCTCCAACAACTCCAGGCAATGTGTTCTCTCAATTCCTATATGTCATGCAAATCTCCCTCATTGCCCTAGGCTGAGCAGCACTGAGAAACCAAAACTGCAACGCATTCCTTCTTTAAAGTCAAACCTTAAGACCCCATCCTTACAGGAGAAAGTCGGCTTGCTTTCCTGCTGTAACCAAAGCACAGTTCTTCCTCTTACACTCCAGGGTTTTAGAAGAAGCAGAGCCCGATAGCCTACCCAGAGCGCTCCCAAGGGGAGGCGGTTGGCTACACGCAGAATTCCGTGCCAAAGAAACTTTATTCAAGGAAGGGACCAGTGTGTAGCTAGAGTGTATATTCACTTGGTAGAAATCACAAGGAGGTAGGCTGCATGTTCGCTGGAACCGGGGAACTTATGGCACAAGCCTTGCTTACCACTTTTGAATGCTCCATTCAAGCTGCCTTGAAGCTACCTAAATTACAATTTTAGGACGGGTCTCTAGTGTCTGTAGGCAGGGCTCTGGGAAGGGAACGAGTGTTCTCTACATCAACAGGGTGCTTTCATAGACTGGGTAGGAGCCTCGCCTGAGACACTCTAGAGCTAAAAGGAAACTTGACGTGAGTCCTCTCCTCAAGGTAAAGCCTAGAATAGCCCTGCCGAAGTGGAAGCTTGGAGCGGAGTTCTTGAGGCATTAGTTTCAGGTCTGTTTTCTTTTAAGGTTAGTAAGCTTTTCAAGGCCCTGAGGACCTCGCCTGGGCACCCTATTCCCTGCAAGAACACCCAGTACCGGCAGGCTCCCCTGGGCTACTAAGAAACATCCAGGCCCGGAAACTTTTCCCATTCACTCTTTGTATTTTGTGTGTAGGCCAACACACTACACTCTTCCTTGGAAGAGCTAGATTTCCTCAGCTCTCCAACAGCTCCAGGAAATGTGTTCTCTCACGTCCTACATATCATGCAAATCTGCCTCATTGCCCTAGGCTGACCGGCACTGAGAAACCAAAACTGCTTCACATTCCTTCTACAAAGTCATACCTTAACACCCCATCCTTACAGTCGAAAGTCGGCTTGCGTTTCTGCTGTAACCACAGCACAGTTCTTCCTCTTACACTCCAGGGTTTTAGAAGAAGCTAAGCCCGATAGCCTACCCAGAGCGATCCCTGGGGGAGGCGGTTGGCTACACGCAGAATTACGTGCCAAATAAACTTTATTTAAGGAAGGGACCAGTGTGTAGCTAGAGTGTATATTTACTTGGTAGAAATCACAAGGAGGTAGGCTGCATGTTCGCTGGAAACGGGGAACTTATGGCACAAGCCTTGCTTACCCATTTTGAATGCTCCATTCAAGCTGCCTTGAAGCTGCCTAAATAACAATTTTAGGACGGGTCTCTAGTCTCTGTAGGCAAGGCTCTGGGAAGGGAACGAGTGTTCTCTACATCAACAGGGTGCTTTCATAGCCTGGGTGGGAGACTCTCCTCAGACGCTCTACAGCTAAAAGGAAACTTGACGTGAGTCCTTTCCTCAAGGTAAAGCCTAGAATAGCCCTGCCGAAGTGGAAGCTTGGAGCGGACTCCTTGAGGCATTAGTTTCAGGTCTGTTTCCTTTTAAGGTTAGTAAGCTTTTCAGGACACCGAGGACCTCGCCTGGGCACCTTATTCCCTGGAAGACCACCGAGTACCGGCAGTCTCCACTGGGCTACTAAGAAACATCCAGGCCCGGACACCTTTCCCAGTCACTCTGTGTATTTTGTGTGTAGGCCAACACACTGCACTCTTCCTTGGAAGAGCTAGATTTCCTCAGCTCTCCAACAGCCCCAGGAAATGTGTTCTCTCACGTCCTACATATCATGCAAATCTGCCTCATTGCCCTAGGCTGAGCAGCTCTGAGAAACCAAAACTGCTTCGCATTCCTTCTACAAAGTCATACCTTAAGACCCCATCCTTACAGGAGAAAGTCAGCTTGCGTTTCTGCTGTAACCAAAGCACAGATCTTCCTCTTACACTGCAGGGTTTTAGAAGAAGCTAAGCCAGATAGCCTACCTAGAGCGCTCCTTGGGGGAGGCTGTTGGCTACACGCAGAACTCCGTGCCAAATAAACTTTATTCAAGGAAGGGACCAGTGTTTAGCTAGAGTGTATATTTACTTGGTAGAAATCACAAGTAGGTAGGCCGCGTGTTCGCTGGAAACGGTGACCTTATGGCACAAGCCTTGCTTTCCCATTTTGAATGCTCCATGCATGCTGCCTTGAAGTTACCTAAATAACAGTTTTAGGACGAGTCTTTAGTCATTGTAGGCAGGGCTCTGGGAAGGGAACGAGTGTTCTCTGCATCAACAGGGTGCTTTCATAGCCTGGGTGGGAGCCTCTCCTCAGACGCCCTAGGGATAAAGGAAACTTGACGTGAGTTCTTTCCTCCAGGTAAAGCCTTGACTAGCCCTGCCGAAGCTGAGCTTGAAGCAGTTTCCTTGTGGCATTTGTTTTAGGTCTGTTTTCTTTTAAGGTTAGTAAGCTTGTCAAGACACCGAGGACCTCTCGTGGGCACCCTATTCCCTGCAAGAGCACCGAGTACCAGCAGGCTCCACTGGGCTACTAAGAAACATCCAGGCCCGGAAACGTTTCCCAGTCACTGTGTATTTTGTGTGTAGGGCAACACACTGCACTCTTCCTTGGAAGAGCTAGATTTCCTCAGCTCTCCAACAACTCCAGGCAATGTGTTCTCTCAATTCCTATATGTCATGCAAATCTCCCTCATTGCCCTAGGCTGAGCAGCACTGAGAAACCAAAACTGCAACGCATTCCTTCTTTAAAGTCAAACCTTAAGACCCCATCCTTACAGGAGAAAGTCGGCTTGCTTTCCTGCTGTAACCAAAGCACAGTTCTTCCTCTTACACTCCAGGGTTTTAGAAGAAGCAGAGCCCGATAGCCTACCCAGAGCGCTCCCAAGGGGAGGCGGTTGGCTACACGCAGAATTCCGTGCCAAAGAAACTTTATTCAAGGAAGGGACCAGTGTGTAGCTAGAGTGTATGTTTACTTGGTAGAAATCACAAGGAGGTAGGCTGCATGTTCGCTGGAACCGGGGAACTTATGGCACAAGCCTTGCTTACCACTTTTAAATGCTCCATTCAAGCTGCCTTGAAGCTACCTAAATTACAATTTTAGGACGGGTCTCTAGTGTCTGTAGGCAGGGCTCTGGGAAGGGAACGAGTGTTCTCTACATCAACAGGGTGCTTTCATAGACTGGGTAGGAGCCTCGCCTGCGACACTCTAGAGCTAAAAGGAAACTTGACGTGAGTTCTCTCCTCAAGGTAAAGCCTAGAATAGCCCTGCCGAAGTGGAAGCTTGGAGCGGAGTTCTTGAGGCATTAGTTTCAGGTCTGTTTTCTTTTAAGGTTAGTAAGCTTTTCAAGGCCCTGAGGACCTCGCCTGGGCACCCTATTCCCTGCAAGAACACCCAGTACCGGCAGGCTCCACTGGGCTACTAAGAAACATCCAGGCCCGGAAACTTTTCCCATTCACTCTTTGTATTTTGTGTGTAGGCCAACACACTACACTCTTCCTTGGAAGAGCTAGATTTCCTCAGCTCTCCAACAGCTCCAGGAAATGTGTTCTCTCACGTCCTACATATCATGCAAATCTGCCTCATTGCCCTAGGCTGACCGGCACTGAGAAACCAAAACTGCTTCACATTCCTTCTACAAAGTCATACCTTAACACCCCATCCTTACAGTCGAAAGTCGGCTTGCGTTTCTGCTGTAACCACAGCACAGTTCTTCCTCTTACACTCCAGGGTTTTAGAAGAAGCTAAGCCCGATAGCCTACCCAGAGCGATCCCTGGGGGAGGCGGTTGGCTACACGCAGAATTACGTGCCAAATAAACTTTATTTAAGGAAGGGACCAGTGTGTAGCTAGAGTGTATATTTACTTGGTAGAAATCACAAGGAGGTAGGCTGCATGTTCGCTGGAAACGGGGAACTTATGGCACAAGCCTTGCTTACCCATTTTGAATGCTCCATTCAAGCTGCCTTGAAGCTGCCTAAATAACAATTTTAGGACGGGTCTCTAGTCTCTGTAGGCAAGGCTCTGGGAAGGGAACGAGTGTTCTCTACATCAACAGGGTGCTTTCATAGCCTGGGTGGGAGCCTCTCCTCAGACGCTCTACAGCTAAAAGGAAACTTGACGTGAGTCCTTTCCTCAAGGTAAAGCCTAGAATAGCCCTGCCGAAGTGGAAGCTTGGAGCGGAGTCCTTGAGGCATTAGTTTCAGGTCTGTTTCCTTTTAAGGTTAGTAAGCTTTTCAGGACACCGAGGACCTCGCCTGGGCACCTTATTCCCTGGAAGACCACCGAGTACCGGCAGTCTCCACTGGGCTACTAAGAAACATCCAGGCCCGGACACCTTTCCCAGTCACTCTGTGTATTTTGTGTGTAGGCCAACACACTGCACTCTTCCTTGGAAGAGCTAGATTTCCTCAGCTCTCCAACAGCCCCAGGAAATGTGTTCTCTCACGTCCTACATATCATGCAAATCTGCCTCATTGCCCTAGGCTGAGCAGCTCTGAGAAACCAAAACTGCTTCGCATTCCTTCTACAAAGTCATACCTTAAGACCCCATCCTTACAGGAGAAAGTCAGCTTGCGTTTCTGCTGTAACCAAAGCACAGATCTTCCTCTTACACTGCAGGGTTTTAGAAGAAGCTAAGCCAGATAGCCTACCTAGAGCGCTCCTTGGGGGAGGCTGTTGGCTACACGCAGAACTCCGTGCCAAATAAACTTTATTCAAGGAAGGGACCAGTGTTTAGCTAGAGTGTATATTTACTTGGTAGAAATCACAAGTAGGTAGGCCGCGTGTTCGCTGGAAACGGTGACCTTATGGCACAAGCCTTGCTTTCCCATTTTGAATGCTCCATGCATGCTGCCTTGAAGTTACCTAAATAACAGTTTTAGGACGAGTCTTTAGTCATTGTAGGCAGGGCTCTGGGAAGGGAACGAGTGTTCTCTGCATCAACAGGGTGCTTTCATAGCCTGGGTGGGAGCCTCTCCTCAGACGCCCTAGAGATAAAGGAAACTTGACGTGAGTTCTTTCCTCCAGGTAAAGCCTTGACTAGCCCTGCCGAAGCTGAGCTTGAAGCAGTTTCCTTGTGGCATTTGTTTTAGGTCTGTTTTCTTTTAAGGTTAGTAAGCTTGTCAAGACACCGAGGACCTCTCGTGGGCACCCTATTCCCTGCAAGAGCACCGAGTACCAGCAGGCTCCACTGGGCTACTAAGAAACATCCAGGCCCGGAAACGTTTCCCAGTCACTGTGTATTTTGTGTGTAGGGCAACACACTGCACTCTTCCTTGGAAGAGCTAGATTTCCTCAGCTCTCCAACAACTCCAGGCAATGTGTTCTCTCAATTCCTATATGTCATGCAAATCTCCCTCATTGCCCTAGGCTGAGCAGCACTGAGAAACCAAAACTGCAACGCATTCCTTCTTTAAAGTCAAACCTTAAGACCCCATCCTTACAGGAGAAAGTCGGCTTGCTTTCCTGCTGTAACCAAAGCACAGTTCTTCCTCTTACACTCCAGGGTTTTAGAAGAAGCAGAGCCCGATAGCCTACCCAGAGCGCTCCCAAGGGGAGGCGGTTGGCTACACGCAGAATTCCGTGCCAAATAAACTTTATTCAAGGAAGGGACCAGTGTGTAGCTAGAGTGTATATTTACTTGGTAGAAATCACAAGGAGGTAGGCTGCATGTTCGCTGGAACCGGGGAACTTATGGCACAAGCCTTGCTTACCACTTTTGAATGCTCCATTCAAGCTGCCTTGAAGCTAACTAAATTACAATTTTAGGACGGGTCTCTAGTGTCTGTAGGCAGGGCTCTGGGAAGGGAACGAGTGTTCTCTACATCAACAGGGTGCTTTCATAGACTGGGTAGGAGCCTCGCCTGCGACACTCTAGAGCTAAAAGGAAACTTGACGTGAGTCCTCTCCTCAAGGTAAAGCCTAGAATAGCCCTGCCGAAGTGGAAGCTTGGAGAGGAGTTCTTGAGGCATTAGTTTCAGGTCTGTTTTCTTTTAAGGTTAGTAAGCTTTTCAAGGCCCTGAGGACCTCGCCTGGGCACCCTATTCCCTGCAAGAACACCCAGTACCGGCAGGCTCCACTGGGCTACTAAGAAACATCCAGGCCCGGAAACTTTTCCCATTCACTCTTTGTATTTTGTGTGTAGGCCAACACACTACACTCTTCCTTGGAAGAGCTAGATTTCCTCAGCTCTCCAACAGCTCCAGGAAATGTGTTCTCTCACGTCCTACATATCATGCAAATCTGCCTCATTGCCCTAGGCTGACCGGCACTGAGAAACCAAAACTGCTTCACATTCCTTCTACAAAGTCACACCTTAACACCCCATCCTTACAGTCGAAAGTCGGCTTGCGTTTCTGCTGTAACCACAGCACAGTTCTTCCTCTTACACTCCAGGGTTTTAGAAGAAGCTAAGCCCGATAGCCTACCCAGAGCGATCCCTGGGGGAGGCGGTTGGCTACACGCAGAATTACGTGCCAAATAAACTTTATTTAAGGAAGGGACCAGTGTGTAGCTAGAGTGTATATTTACTTGGTAGAAATCACAAGGAGGTAGGCTGCATGTTCGCTGGAAACGGGGAACTTATGGCACAAGCCTTGCTTACCCATTTTGAATGCTCCATTCAAGCTGCCTTGAAGCTGCCTAAATAACAATTTTAGGACGGGTCTCTAGTCTCTGTAGGCAAGGCTCTGGGAAGGGAACGAGTGTTCTCTACATCAACAGGGTGCTTTCATAGCCTGGGTGGGAGCCTCTCCTCAGACGCTCTACAGCTAAAAGGAAACTTGACGTGAGTCCTTTCCTCAAGGTAAAGCCTAGAATAGCCCTGCCGAAGTGGAAGCTTGGAGCGGAGTCCTTGAGGCATTAGTTTCAGGTCTGTTTCCTTTTAAGGTTAGTAAGCTTTTCAGGACACCGAGGACCTCGCCTGGGCACCTTATTCCCTGGAAGACCACCGAGTACCGGCAGTCTCCACTGGGCTACTAAGAAACATCCAGGCCCGGACACCTTTCCCAGTCACTCTGTGTATTTTGTGTGTAGGCCAACACACTGCACTCTTCCTTGGAAGAGCTAGATTTCCTCAGCTCTCCAACAGCCCCAGGAAATGTGTTCTCTCACGTCCTACATATCATGCAAATCTGCCTCATTGCCCTAGGCTGAGCAGCTCTGAGAAACCAAAACTGCTTCGCATTCCTTCTACAAAGTCATACCTTAAGACCCCATCCTTACAGGAGAAAGTCAGCTTGCGTTTCTGCTGTAACCAAAGCACAGATCTTCCTCTTACACTGCAGGGTTTTAGAAGAAGCTAAGCCAGATAGCCTACCTAGAGCGCTCCTTGGGGGAGGCTGTTGGCTACACGCAGAACTCCGTGCCAAATAAACTTTATTTAAGGAAGGGACCAGTGTTTAGCTAGAGTGTATATTTACTTGGTAGAAATCACAAGTAGGTAGGCCGCGTGTTCGCTGGAAACGGTGACCTTATGGCACAAGCCTTGCTTTCCCATTTTGAATGCTCCATGCATGCTGCCTTGAAGTTACCTAAATAACAGTTTTAGGACGAGTCTTTAGTCATTGTAGGCAGGGCTCTGGGAAGGGAACGAGTGTTCTCTGCATCAACAGGGTGATTTCATAGCCTGGGTGGGAGCCTCTCCTCAGACGCCCTAGAGATAAAGGAAACTTGACGTGAGTTCTTTCCTCCAGGTAAAGCCTTGACTAGCCCTGCCGAAGCTGAGCTTGAAGCAGTTTCCTTGTGGCATTTGTTTTAGGTCTGTTTTCTTTTAAGGTTAGTAAGCTTGTCAAGACACCGAGGACCTCTCGTGGGCACCCTATTCCCTGCAAGAGCACCGAGTACCAGCAGGCTCCACTGGGCTACTAAGAAACATCCAGGCCCGGAAACGTTTCCCAGTCACTGTGTATTTTGTGTGTAGGGCAACACACTGCACTCTTCCTTGGAAGAGCTAGATTTCCTCAGCTCTCCAACAACTCCAGGCAATGTGTTCTCTCAATTCCTATATGTCATGCAAATCTCCCTCATTGCCCTAGGCTGAGCAGCACTGAGAAACCAAAACTGCAACGCATTCCTTCTTTAAAGTCAAACCTTAAGACCCCATCCTTACAGGAGAAAGTCGGCTTGCTTTCCTGCTGTAACCAAAGCACAGTTCTTCCTCTTACACTCCAGGGTTTTAGAAGAAGCAGAGCCCGATAGCCTACCCAGAGCGCTCCCAAGGGGAGGCGGTTGGCTACACGCAGAATTCCGTGCCAAATAAACTTTATTCAAGGAAGGGACCAGTGTGTAGCTAGAGTGTATATTCACTTGGTAGAAATCACAAGGAGGTAGGCTGCATGTTCGCTGGAAACGGGGAACTTATGGCACAAGCCTTGCTTACCACTTTTGAATGCTCCATTCAAGCTGCCTTGAAGCTACCTAAATTACAATTTTAGGACGGGTCTCTAGTGTCTGTAGGCAGGGCTCTGGGAAGGGAACGAGTGTTCTCTACATCAACAGGGTGCTTTCATAGACTGGGTAGGAGCCTCGCCTGCGACACTCTAGAGCTAAAAGGAAACTTGACGTGAGTCCTCTCCTCAAGGTAAAGCCTAGAATAGCCCTGCCGAAGTGGAAGCTTGGAGCGGAGTTCTTGAGGCATTAGTTTCAGGTCTGTTTTCTTTTAAGGTTAGTAAGCTTTTCAAGGCCCTGAGGACCTCGCCTGGGCACCCTATTCCCTGCAAGAACACCCAGTACCGGCAGGCTCCACTGGGCTACTAAGAAACATCCAGGCCCGGAAACTTTTCCCATTCACTCTTTGTATTTTGTGTGTAGGCCAACACACTACACTCTTCCTTGGAAGAGCTAGATTTCCTCAGCTCTCCAACAGCTCCAGGAAATGTGTTCTCTCACGTCCTACATATCATGCAAATCTGCCTCATTGCCCTAGGCTGACCGGCACTGAGAAACCAAAACTGCTTCACATTCCTTCTACAAAGTCATACCTTAACACCCCATCCTTACAGTCGAAAGTCGGCTTGCGTTTCTGCTGTAACCACAGCACAGTTCTTCCTCTTACACTCCAGGGTTTTAGAAGAAGCTAAGCCCGATAGCCTACCCAGAGCGATCCCTGGGGGAGGCGGTTGGCTACACGCAGAATTACGTGCCAAATAAACTTTATTTAAGGAAGGGACCAGTGTGTAGCTAGAGTGTATATTTACTTCGTAGAAATCACAAGGAGGTAGGCTGCATGTTCGCTGGAAACGGGGAACTTATGGCACAAGCCTTGCTTACCCATTTTGAATGCTCCATTCAAGCTGCCTTGAAGCTGCCTAAATAACAATTTTAGGACGGGTCTCTAGTCTCTGTAGGCAAGGCTCTGGGAAGGGAACGAGTGTTCTCTACATCAACAGGGTGCTTTCATAGCCTGGGTGGGAGCCTCTCCTCAGACGCTCTACAGCTAAAAGGAAACTTGACGTGAGTCCTTTCCTCAAGGTAAAGCCTAGAATAGCCCTGCCGAAGTGGAAGCTTGGAGCGGAGTCCTTGAGGCATTAGTTTCAGGTCTGTTTCCTTTTAAGGTTAGTAAGCTTTTCAGGACACCGAGGACCTCGCCTGGGCACCTTATTCCCTGGAAGACCACCGAGTACCGGCAGTCTCCACTGGGCTACTAAGAAACATCCAGGCCCGGACACCTTTCCCAGTCACTCTGTGTATTTTGTGTGTAGGCCAACACACTGCACTCTTCCTTGGAAGAGCTAGATTTCCTCAGCTCTCCAACAGCCCCAGGAAATGTGTTCTCTCACGTCCTACATATCATGCAAATCTGCCTCATTGCCCTAGGCTGAGCAGCTCTGAGAAACCAAAACTGCTTCGCATTCCTTCTACAAAGTCATACCTTAAGACCCGATCCTTACAGGAGAAAGTCAGCTTGCGTTTCTGCTGTAACCAAAGCACAGATCTTCCTCTTACACTGCAGGGTTTTAGAAGAAGCTAAGCCAGATAGCCTACCTAGAGCGCTCCTTGGGGGAGGCTGTTGGCTACACGCAGAACTCCGTGCCAAATAAACTTTATTCAAGGAAGGGACCAGTGTTTAGCTAGAGTGTATATTTACTTGGTAGAAATCACAAGTAGGTAGGCCGCGTGTTCGCTGGAAACGGTGACCTTATGGCACAAGCCTTGCTTTCCCATTTTGAATGCTCCATGCATGCTGCCTTGAAGTTACCTAAATAACAGTTTTAGGACGAGTCTTTAGTCATTGTAGGCAGGGCTCTGGGAAGGGAACGAGTGTTCTCTGCATCAACAGGGTGCTTTCATAGCCTGGGTGGGAGCCTCTCCTCAGACGCCCTAGAGATAAAGGAAACTTGACGTGAGTTCTTTCCTCCAGGTAAAGCCTTGACTAGCCCTGCCGAAGCTGAGCTTGAAGCAGTTTCCTTGTGGCATTTGTTTTAGGTCTGTTTTCTTTTAAGGTTAGTAAGCTTTTCAAGGCCCTGAGGACCTCGCCTGGGCACCCTATTCCCTGCAAGAACACCCAGTACCGGCAGGCTCCACTGGGCTACTAAGAAACATCCAGGCCCGGAAACTTTTCCCATTCACTCTTTGTATTTTGTGTGTAGGCCAACACACTACACTCTTCCTTGGAAGAGCTAGATTTCCTCAGCTCTCCAACAGCTCCAGGAAATGTGTTCTCTCACGTCCTACATATCATGCAAATCTGCCTCATTGCCCTAGGCTGACCGGCACTGAGAAACCAAAACTGCTTCACATTCCTTCTACAAAGTCATACCTTAACACCCCATCCTTACAGTCGAAAGTCGGCTTGCGTTTCTGCTGTAACCACAGCACAGTTCTTCCTCTTACACTCCAGGGTTTTAGAAGAAGCTAAGCCCGATAGCCTACCCAGAGCGATCCCTGGGGGAGGCGGTTGGCTACACGCAGAATTACGTGCCAAATAAACTTTATTTAAGGAAGGGACCAGTGTGTAGCTAGAGTGTATATTTACTTGGTAGAAATCACAAGGAGGTAGGCTGCATGTTCGCTGGAAACGGGGAACTTATGGCACAAGCCTTGCTTACCCATTTTGAATGCTCCATTCAAGCTGCCTTGAAGCTGCCTAAATAACAATTTTAGGACGGGTCTCTAGTCTCTGTAGGCAAGGCTCTGGGAAGGGAACGAGTGTTCTCTACATCAACAGGGTGCTTTCATAGCCTGGGTGGGAGCCTCTCCTCAGACGCTCTATAGCTAAAAGGAAACTTGACGTGAGTCCTTTCCTCAAGGTAAAGCCTAGAATAGCCCTCCCGAAGTGGAAGCTTGGAGCGGAGTCCTTGAGGCATTAGTTTCAGGTCTGTTTCCTTTTAAGGTTAGTAAGCTTTTCAGGACACCGGGGACCTCGCCTGGGCACCTTATTCCCTGGAAGACCACCGAGTACCGGCAGTCTCCACTGGGCTACTAAGAAACATCCAGGCCCGGACACCTTTCCCAGTCACTCTGTGTATTTTGTGTGTAGGCCAACACACTGCACTCTTCCTTGGAAGAGCTAGATTTCCTCAGCTCTCCAACAGCCCCAGGAAATGTGTTCTCTCACGTCCTACATATCATGCAAATCTGCCTCATTGCCCTAGGCTGAGCAGCTCTGAGAAACCAAAACTGCTTCGCATTCCTTCTACAAAGTCATACCTTAAGACCCCATCCTTACAGGAGAAAGTCAGCTTGCGTTTCTGCTGTAACCAAAGCACAGATCTTCCTCTTACACTGCAGGGTTTTAGAAGAAGCTAAGCCAGATAGCCTACCTAGAGCGCTCCTTGGGGGAGGCTGTTGGCTACACGCAGAACTCCGTGCCAAATAAACTTTATTCAAGGAAGGGACCAGTGTTTAGCTAGAGTGTATATTTACTTGGTAGAAATCACAAGTAGGTAGGCCGCGTGTTCGCTGGAAACGGTGACCTTATGGCACAAGCCTTGCTTTCCCATTTTGAATGCTCCATGCATGCTGCCTTGAAGTTACCTAAATAACAGTTTTAGGACGAGTCTTTAGTCATTGTAGGCAGGGCTCTGGGAAGGGAACGAGTGTTCTCTGCATCAACAGGGTGCTTTCATAGCCTGGGTGGGAGCCTCTCCTCAGACGCCCTAGAGATAAAGGAAACTTGACGTGAGTTCTTTCCTCCAGGTAAAGCCTTGACTAGCCCTGCCGAAGCTGAGCTTGAAGCAGTTTCCTTGTGGCATTTGTTTTAGGTCTGTTTTCTTTTAAGGTTAGTAAGCTTGTCAAGACACCGAGGACCTCTCGTGGGCACCCTATTCCCTGCAAGAGCACCGAGTACCAGCAGGCTCCACTGGGCTACTAAGAAACATCCAGGCCCGGAAACGTTTCCCAGTCACTGTGTATTTTGTGTGTAGGGCAACACACTGCACTCTTCCTTGGAAGAGCTAGATTTCCTCAGCTCTCCAACAACTCCAGGCAATGTGTTCTCTCAATTCCTATATGTCATGCAAATCTCCCTCATTGCCCTAGGCTGAGCAGCACTGAGAAACCAAAACTGCAACGCATTCCTTCTTTAAAGTCAAACCTTAAGACCCCATCCTTACAGGAGAAAGTCGGCTTGCTTTCCTGCTGTAACCAAAGCACAGTTCTTCCTCTTACACTCCAGGGTTTTAGAAGAAGCAGAGCCCGATAGCCTACCCAGAGCGCTCCCAAGGGGAGGCGGTTGGCTACACGCAGAATTCCGTGCCAAATAAACTTTATTCAAGGAAGGGACCAGTGTGTAGCTAGAGTGTATATTCACTTGGTAGAAATCACAAGGAGGTAGGCTGCATGTTCGCTGGAACCGGGGAACTTATGGCACAAGCCTTGCTTACCACTTTTGAATGCTCCATTCAAGCTGCCTTGAAGCTACCTAAATTACAATTTTAGGACGGGTCTCTAGTGTCTGTAGGCAGGGCTCTGGGAAGGGAACGAGTGTTCTCTACATCAACAGGGTGCTTTCATAGACTGGGTAGGAGCCTCGCCTGCGACACTCTAGAGCTAAAAGGAAACTTGACGTGAGTCCTCTCCTCAAGGTAAAGCCTAGAATAGCCCTGCCGAAGTGGAAGCTTGGAGAGGAGTTCTTGAGGCATTAGTTTCAGGTCTGTTTTCTTTTAAGGTTAGTAAGCTTTTCAAGGCCCTGAGGACCTCGCCTGGGCACCCTATTCCCTGCAAGAACACCCAGTACCGGCAGGCTCCACTGGGCTACTAAGAAACATCCAGGCCCGGAAACTTTTCCCATTCACTCTTTGTATTTTGTGTGTAGGCCAACACACTACACTCTTCCTTGGAAGAGCTAGATTTCCTCAGCTCTCCAACAGCTCCAGGAAATGTGTTCTCTCACGTCCTACATATCATGCAAATCTGCCTCATTGCCCTAGGCTGACCGGCACTGAGAAACCAAAACTGCTTCACATTCCTTCTACAAAGTCATACCTTAACACCCCATCCTTACAGTCGAAAGTCGGCTTGCGTTTCTGCTGTAACCACAGCACAGTTCTTCCTCTTACACTCCAGGGTTTTAGAAGAAGCTAAGCCCGATAGCCTACCCAGAGCGATCCCTGGGGGAGGCGGTTGGCTACACGCAGAATTACGTGCCAAATAAACTTTATTTAAGGAAGGGACCAGTGTGTAGCTAGAGTGTATATTTACTTGGTAGAAATCACAAGGAGGTAGGCTGCATGTTCGCTGGAAACGGGGAACTTATGGCACAAGCCTTGCTTACCCATTTTGAATGCTCCATTCAAGCTGCCTTGAAGCTGCCTAAATAACAATTTTAGGACGGGTCTCTAGTCTCTGTAGGCAAGGCTCTGGGAAGGGAACGAGTGTTCTCTACATCAACAGGGTGCTTTCATAGCCTGGGTGGGAGCCTCTCCTCAGACGCTCTACAGCTAAAAGGAAACTTGACGTGAGTCCTTTCCTCAAGGTAAAGCCTAGAATAGCCCTGCCGAAGTGGAAGCTTGGAGCGGAGTCCTTGAGGCATTAGTTTCAGGTCTGTTTCCTTTTAAGGTTAGTAAGCTTTTCAGGACACCGAGGACCTCGCCTGGGCACCTTATTCCCTGGAAGACCACCGAGTACCGGCAGTCTCCACTGGGCTACTAAGAAACATCCAGGCCCGGACACCTTTCCCAGTCACTCTGTGTATTTTGTGTGTAGGCCAACACACTGCACTCTTCCTTGGAAGAGCTAGATTTCCTCAGCTCTCCAACAGCCCCAGGAAATGTGTTCTCTCACGTCCTACATATCATGCAAATCTGCCTCATTGCCCTAGGCTGAGCAGCTCTGAGAAACCAAAACTGCTTCGCATTCCTTCTACAAAGTCATACCTTAAGACCCCATCCTTACAGGAGAAAGTCAGCTTGCGTTTCTGCTGTAACCAAAGCACAGATCTTCCTCTTACACTGCAGGGTTTTAGAAGAAGCTAAGCCAGATAGCCTACCTAGAGCGCTCCTTGGGGGAGGCTGTTGGCTACACGCAGAACTCCGTGCCAAATAAACTTTATTCAAGGAAGGGACCAGTGTTTAGCTAGAGTGTATATTTACTTGGTAGAAATCACAAGTAGGTAGGCCGCGTGTTCGCTGGAAACGGTGACCTTATGGCACAAGCCTTGCTTTCCCATTTTGAATGCTCCATGCATGCTGCCTTGAAGTTACCTAAATAACAGTTTTAGGACGAGTCTTTAGTCATTGTAGGCAGGGCTCTGGGAAGGGAACGAGTGTTCTCTGCATCAACAGGGTGCTTTCATAGCCTGGGTGGGAGCCTCTCCTCAGACGCCCTAGAGATAAAGGAAACTTGACGTGAGTTCTTTCCTCCAGGTAAAGCCTTGACTAGCCCTGCCGAAGCTGAGCTTGAAGCAGTTTCCTTGTGGCATTTGTTTTAGGTCTGTTTTCTTTTAAGGTTAGTAAGCTTGTCAAGACACCGAGGACCTCTCGTGGGCACCCTATTCCCTGCAAGAGCACCGAGTACCAGCAGGCTCCACTGGGCTACTAAGAAACATCCAGGCCCGGAAACGTTTCCCAGTCACTGTGTATTTTGTGTGTAGGGCAACACACTGCACTCTTCCTTGGAAGAGCTAGATTTCCTCAGCTCTCCAACAACTCCAGGCAATGTGTTCTCTCAATTCCTATATGTCATGCAAATCTCCCTCATTGCCCTAGGCTGAGCAGCACTGAGAAACCAAAACTGCAACGCATTCCTTCTTTAAAGTCAAACCTTAAGACCCCATCCTTACAGGAGAAAGTCGGCTTGCTTTCCTGCTGTAACCAAAGCACAGTTCTTCCTCTTACACTCCAGGGTTTTAGAAGAAGCAGAGCCCGATAGCCTACCCAGAGCGCTCCCAAGGGGAGGCGGTTGGCTACACGCAGAATTCCGTGCCAAATAAACTTTATTCAAGGAAGGGACCAGTGTGTAGCTAGAGTGTATATTCACTTGGTAGAAATCACAAGGAGGTAGGCTGCATGTTCGCTGGAACCGGGGAACTTATGGCACAAGCCTTGCTTACCACTTTTGAATGCTCCATTCAAGCTGCCTTGAAGCTACCTAAATTACAATTTTAGGACGGGTCTCTAGTGTCTGTAGGCAGGGCTCTGGGAAGGGAACGAGTGTTCTCTACATCAACAGGGTGCTTTCATAGACTGGGTAGGAGCCTCGCCTGCGACACTCTAGAGCTAAAAGGAAACTTGACGTGAGTCCTCTCCTCAAGGTAAAGCCTAGAATAGCCCTGCCGAAGTGGAAGCTTGGAGAGGAGTTCTTGAGGCATTAGTTTCAGGTCTGTTTTCTTTTAAGGTTAGTAAGCTTTTCAAGGCCCTGAGGACCTCGCCTGGGCACCCTATTCCCTGCAAGAACACCCAGTACCGGCAGGCTCCACTGGGCTACTAAGAAACATCCAGGCCCGGAAACTTTTCCCATTCACTCTTTGTATTTTGTGTGTAGGCCAACACACTACACTCTTCCTTGGAAGAGCTAGATTTCCTCAGCTCTCCAACAGCTCCAGGAAATGTGTTCTCTCACGTCCTACATATCATGCAAATCTGCCTCATTGCCCTAGGCTGACCGGCACTGAGAAACCAAAACTGCTTCACATTCCTTCTACAAAGTCATACCTTAACACCCCATCCTTACAGTCGAAAGTCGGCTTGCGTTTCTGCTGTAACCACAGCACAGTTCTTCCTCTTACACTCCAGGGTTTTAGAAGAAGCTAAGCCCGATAGCCTACCCAGAGCGATCCCTGGGGGAGGCGGTTGGCTACACGCAGAATTACGTGCCAAATAAACTTTATTTAAGGAAGGGACCAGTGTGTAGCTAGAGTGTATATTTACTTGGTAGAAATCACAAGGAGGTAGGCTGCATGTTCGCTGGAAACGGGGAACTTATGGCACAAGCCTTGCTTACCCATTTTGAATGCTCCATTCAAGCTGCCTTGAAGCTGCCTAAATAACAATTTTAGGACGGGTCTCTAGTCTCTGTAGGCAAGGCTCTGGGAAGGGAACGAGTGTTCTCTACATCAACAGGGTGCTTTCATAGCCTGGGTGGGAGCCTCTCCTCAGACGCTCTACAGCTAAAAGGAAACTTGACGTGAGTCCTTTCCTCAAGGTAAAGCCTAGAATAGCCCTGCCGAAGTGGAAGCTTGGAGCGGAGTCCTTGAGGCATTAGTTTCAGGTCTGTTTCCTTTTAAGGTTAGTAAGCTTTTCAGGACACCGAGGACCTCGCCTGGGCACCTTATTCCCTGGAAGACCACCGAGTACCGGCAGTCTCCACTGGGCTACTAAGAAACATCCAGGCCCGGACACCTTTCCCAGTCACTCTGTGTATTTTGTGTGTAGGCCAACACACTGCACTCTTCCTTGGAAGAGCTAGATTTCCTCAGCTCTCCAACAGCCCCAGGAAATGTGTTCTCTCACGTCCTACATATCATGCAAATCTGCCTCATTGCCCTAGGCTGAGCAGCTCTGAGAAACCAAAACTGCTTCGCATTCCTTCTACAAAGTCATACCTTAAGACCCCATCCTTACAGGAGAAAGTCAGCTTGCGTTTCTGCTGTAACCAAAGCACAGATCTTCCTCTTACACTGCAGGGTTTTAGAAGAAGCTAAGCCAGATAGCCTACCTAGAGCGCTCCTTGGGGGAGGCTGTTGGCTACACGCAGAACTCCGTGCCAAATAAACTTTATTCAAGGAAGGGACCAGTGTTTAGCTAGAGTGTATATTTACTTGGTAGAAATCACAAGTAGGTAGGCCGCGTGTTCGCTGGAAACGGTGACCTTATGGCACAAGCCTTGCTTTCCCATTTTGAATGCTCCATGCATGCTGCCTTGAAGTTACCTAAATAACAGTTTTAGGACGAGTCTTTAGTCATTGTAGGCAGGGCTCTGGGAAGGGAACGAGTGTTCTCTGCATCAACAGGGTGCTTTCATAGCCTGGGTGGGAGCCTCTCCTCAGACGCCCTAGAGATAAAGGAAACTTGACGTGAGTTCTTTCCTCCAGGTAAAGCCTTGACTAGCCCTGCCGAAGCTGAGCTTGAAGCAGTTTCCTTGTGGCATTTGTTTTAGGTCTGTTTTCTTTTAAGGTTAGTAAGCTTGTCAAGACACCGAGGACCTCTCGTGGGCACCCTATTCCCTGCAAGAGCACCGAGTACCAGCAGGCTCCACTGGGCTACTAAGAAACATCCAGGCCCGGAAACGTTTCCCAGTCACTGTGTATTTTGTGTGTAGGGCAACACACTGCACTCTTCCTTGGAAGAGCTAGATTTCCTCAGCTCTCCAACAACTCCAGGCAATGTGTTCTCTCAATTCCTATATGTCATGCAAATCTCCCTCATTGCCCTAGGCTGAGCAGCACTGAGAAACCAAAACTGCAACGCATTCCTTCTTTAAAGTCAAACCTTAAGACCCCATCCTTACAGGAGAAAGTCGGCTTGCTTTCCTGCTGTAACCAAAGCACAGTTCTTCCTCTTACACTCCAGGGTTTTAGAAGAAGCAGAGCCCGATAGCCTACCCAGAGCGCTCCCAAGGGGAGGCGGTTGGCTACACGCAGAATTCCGTGCCAAATAAACTTTATTCAAGGAAGGGACCAGTGTGTAGCTAGAGTGTATATTCACTTGGTAGAAATCACAAGGAGGTAGGCTGCATGTTCGCTGGAACCGGGGAACTTATGGCACAAGCCTTGCTTACCACTTTTGAATGCTCCATTCAAGCTGCCTTGAAGCTACCTAAATTACAATTTTAGGACGGGTCTCTAGTGTCTGTAGGCAGGGCTCTGGGAAGGGAACGAGTGTTCTCTACATCAACAGGGTGCTTTCATAGACTGGGTAGGAGCCTCGCCTGCGACACTCTAGAGCTAAAAGGAAACTTGACGTGAGTCCTCTCCTCAAGGTAAAGCCTAGAATAGCCCTGCCGAAGTGGAAGCTTGGAGAGGAGTTCTTGAGGCATTAGTTTCAGGTCTGTTTTCTTTTAAGGTTAGTAAGCTTTTCAAGGCCCTGAGGACCTCGCCTGGGCACCCTATTCCCTGCAAGAACACCCAGTACCGGCAGGCTCCACTGGGCTACTAAGAAACATCCAGGCCCGGAAACTTTTCCCATTCACTCTTTGTATTTTGTGTGTAGGCCAACACACTACACTCTTCCTTGGAAGAGCTAGATTTCCTCAGCTCTCCAACAGCTCCAGGAAATGTGTTCTCTCACGTCCTACATATCATGCAAATCTGCCTCATTGCCCTAGGCTGACCGGCACTGAGAAACCAAAACTGCTTCACATTCCTTCTACAAAGTCATACCTTAACACCCCATCCTTACAGTCGAAAGTCGGCTTGCGTTTCTGCTGTAACCACAGCACAGTTCTTCCTCTTACACTCCAGGGTTTTAGAAGAAGCTAAGCCCGATAGCCTACCCAGAGCGATCCCTGGGGGAGGCGGTTGGCTACACGCAGAATTACGTGCCAAATAAACTTTATTTAAGGAAGGGACCAGTGTGTAGCTAGAGTGTATATTTACTTGGTAGAAATCACAAGGAGGTAGGCTGCATGTTCGCTGGAAACGGGGAACTTATGGCACAAGCCTTGCTTACCCATTTTGAATGCTCCATTCAAGCTGCCTTGAAGCTGCCTAAATAACAATTTTAGGACGGGTCTCTAGTCTCTGTAGGCAAGGCTCTGGGAAGGGAACGAGTGTTCTCTACATCAACAGGGTGCTTTCATAGCCTGGGTGGGAGCCTCTCCTCAGACGCTCTACAGCTAAAAGGAAACTTGACGTGAGTCCTTTCCTCAAGGTAAAGCCTAGAATAGCCCTGCCGAAGTGGAAGCTTGGAGCGGAGTCCTTGAGGCATTAGTTTCAGGTCTGTTTCCTTTTAAGGTTAGTAAGCTTTTCAGGACACCGAGGACCTCGCCTGGGCACCTTATTCCCTGGAAGACCACCGAGTACCGGCAGTCTCCACTGGGCTACTAAGAAACATCCAGGCCCGGACACCTTTCCCAGTCACTCTGTGTATTTTGTGTGTAGGCCAACACACTGCACTCTTCCTTGGAAGAGCTAGATTTCCTCAGCTCTCCAACAGCCCCAGGAAATGTGTTCTCTCACGTCCTACATATCATGCAAATCTGCCTCATTGCCCTAGGCTGAGCAGCTCTGAGAAACCAAAACTGCTTCGCATTCCTTCTACAAAGTCATACCTTAAGACCCCATCCTTACAGGAGAAAGTCAGCTTGCGTTTCTGCTGTAACCAAAGCACAGATCTTCCTCTTACACTGCAGGGTTTTAGAAGAAGCTAAGCCAGATAGCCTACCTAGAGCGCTCCTTGGGGGAGGCTGTTGGCTACACGCAGAACTCCGTGCCAAATAAACTTTATTCAAGGAAGGGACCAGTGTTTAGCTAGAGTGTATATTTACTTGGTAGAAATCACAAGTAGGTAGGCCGCGTGTTCGCTGGAAACGGTGACCTTATGGCACAAGCCTTGCTTTCCCATTTTGAATGCTCCATGCATGCTGCCTTGAAGTTACCTAAATAACAGTTTTAGGACGAGTCTTTAGTCATTGTAGGCAGGGCTCTGGGAAGGGAACGAGTGTTCTCTGCATCAACAGGGTGCTTTCATAGCCTGGGTGGGAGCCTCTCCTCAGACGCCCTAGAGATAAAGGAAACTTGACGTGAGTTCTTTCCTCCAGGTAAAGCCTTGACTAGCCCTGCCGAAGCTGAGCTTGAAGCAGTTTCCTTGTGGCATTTGTTTTAGGTCTGTTTTCTTTTAAGGTTAGTAAGCTTGTCAAGACACCGAGGACCTCTCGTGGGCACCCTATTCCCTGCAAGAGCACCGAGTACCAGCAGGCTCCACTGGGCTACTAAGAAACATCCAGGCCCGGAAACGTTTCCCAGTCACTGTGTATTTTGTGTGTAGGGCAACACACTGCACTCTTCCTTGGAAGAGCTAGATTTCCTCAGCTCTCCAACAACTCCAGGCAATGTGTTCTCTCAATTCCTATATGTCATGCAAATCTCCCTCATTGCCCTAGGCTGAGCAGCACTGAGAAACCAAAACTGCAACGCATTCCTTCTTTAAAGTCAAACCTTAAGACCCCATCCTTACAGGAGAAAGTCGGCTTGCTTTCCTGCTGTAACCAAAGCACAGTTCTTCCTCTTACACTCCAGGGTTTTAGAAGAAGCAGAGCCCGATAGCCTACCCAGAGCGCTCCCAAGGGGAGGCGGTTGGCTACACGCAGAATTCCGTGCCAAATAAACTTTATTCAAGGAAGGGACCAGTGTGTAGCTAGAGTGTATATTCACTTGGTAGAAATCACAAGGAGGTAGGCTGCATGTTCGCTGGAACCGGGGAACTTATGGCACAAGCCTTGCTTACCACTTTTGAATGCTCCATTCAAGCTGCCTTGAAGCTACCTAAATTACAATTTTAGGACGGGTCTCTAGTGTCTGTAGGCAGGGCTCTGGGAAGGGAACGAGTGTTCTCTACATCAACAGGGTGCTTTCATAGACTGGGTAGGAGCCTCGCCTGCGACACTCTAGAGCTAAAAGGAAACTTGACGTGAGTCCTCTCCTCAAGGTAAAGCCTAGAATAGCCCTGCCGAAGTGGAAGCTTGGAGAGGAGTTCTTGAGGCATTAGTTTCAGGTCTGTTTTCTTTTAAGGTTAGTAAGCTTTTCAAGGCCCTGAGGACCTCGCCTGGGCACCCTATTCCCTGCAAGAACACCCAGTACCGGCAGGCTCCACTGGGCTACTAAGAAACATCCAGGCCCGGAAACTTTTCCCATTCACTCTTTGTATTTTGTGTGTAGGCCAACACACTACACTCTTCCTTGGAAGAGCTAGATTTCCTCAGCTCTCCAACAGCTCCAGGAAATGTGTTCTCTCACGTCCTACATATCATGCAAATCTGCCTCATTGCCCTAGGCTGACCGGCACTGAGAAACCAAAACTGCTTCACATTCCTTCTACAAAGTCATACCTTAACACCCCATCCTTACAGTCGAAAGTCGGCTTGCGTTTCTGCTGTAACCACAGCACAGTTCTTCCTCTTACA
Source organism: Balaenoptera physalus (assembly GCF_965194825.1). Lineage (NCBI taxonomy): Eukaryota > Metazoa > Chordata > Mammalia > Artiodactyla > Balaenopteridae > Balaenoptera > Balaenoptera physalus. Next base: position 38,459,503 of record NC_138895.1, on the reverse strand, counting down.
CTGCAGGGTTTTAGAAGAAGCTAAGCCCGATAGCCTACCCAGAGCGATCCCTGGGGGAGGCGGTTGGCTACACGCAGAATTACGTGCCAAATAAACTTTATTTAAGGAAGGGACCAGTGTGTAGCTAGAGTGTATATTTACTTGGTAGAAATCACAAGGAGGTAGGCTGCATGTTCGCTGGAAACGGGGAACTTATGGCACAAGCCTTGCTTACCCATTTTGAATGCTCCATTCAAGCTGCCTTGAAGCTGCCTAAATAACAATTTTAGGACGGGTCTCTAGTCTCTGTAGGCAAGGCTCTGGGAAGGGAACGAGTGTTCTCTACATCAACAGGGTGCTTTCATAGCCTGGGTGGGAGCCTCTCCTCAGACGCTCTATAGCTAAAAGGAAACTTGACGTGAGTCCTTTCCTCAAGGTAAAGCCTAGAATAGCCCTCCCGAAGTGGAAGCTTGGAGCGGAGTCCTTGAGGCATTAGTTTCAGGTCTGTTTCCTTTTAAGGTTAGTAAGCTTTTCAGGACACCGGGGACCTCGCCTGGGCACCTTATTCCCTGGAAGACCACCGAGTACCGGCAGTCTCCACTGGGCTACTAAGAAACATCCAGGCCCGGACACCTTTCCCAGTCACTCTGTGTATTTTGTGTGTAGGCCAACACACTGCACTCTTCCTTGGAAGAGCTAGATTTCCTCAGCTCTCCAACAGCCCCAGGAAATGTGTTCTCTCACGTCCTACATATCATGCAAATCTGCCTCATTGCCCTAGGCTGAGCAGCTCTGAGAAACCAAAACTGCTTCGCATTCCTTCTACAAAGTCATACCTTAAGACCCCATCCTTACAGGAGAAAGTCAGCTTGCGTTTCTGCTGTAACCAAAGCACAGATCTTCCTCTTACACTGCAGGGTTTTAGAAGAAGCTAAGCCAGATAGCCTACCTAGAGCGCTCCTTGGGGGAGGCTGTTGGCTACACGCAGAACTCCGTGCCAAATAAACTTTATTCAAGGAAGGGACCAGTGTTTAGCTAGAGTGTATATTTACTTGGTAGAAATCACAAGTAGGTAGGCCGCGTGTTCGCTGGAAACGGTGACCTTATGGCACAAGCCTTGCTTTCCCATTTTGAATGCTCCATGCATGCTGCCTTGAAGTTACCTAAATAACAGTTTTAGGACGAGTCTTTAGTCATTGTAGGCAGGGCTCTGGGAAGGGAACGAGTGTTCTCTGCATCAACAGGGTGCTTTCATAGCCTGGGTGGGAGCCTCTCCTCAGACGCCCTAGAGATAAAGGAAACTTGACGTGAGTTCTTTCCTCCAGGTAAAGCCTTGACTAGCCCTGCCGAAGCTGAGCTTGAAGCAGTTTCCTTGTGGCATTTGTTTTAGGTCTGTTTTCTTTTAAGGTTAGTAAGCTTGTCAAGACACCGAGGACCTCTCGTGGGCACCCTATTCCCTGCAAGAGCACCGAGTACCAGCAGGCTCCACTGGGCTACTAAGAAACATCCAGGCCCGGAAACGTTTCCCAGTCACTGTGTATTTTGTGTGTAGGGCAACACACTGCACTCTTCCTTGGAAGAGCTAGATTTCCTCAGCTCTCCAACAACTCCAGGCAATGTGTTCTCTCAATTCCTATATGTCATGCAAATCTCCCTCATTGCCCTAGGCTGAGCAGCACTGAGAAACCAAAACTGCAACGCATTCCTTCTTTAAAGTCAAACCTTAAGACCCCATCCTTACAGGAGAAAGTCGGCTTGCTTTCCTGCTGTAACCAAAGCACAGTTCTTCCTCTTACACTCCAGGGTTTTAGAAGAAGCAGAGCCCGATAGCCTACCCAGAGCGCTCCCAAGGGGAGGCGGTTGGCTACACGCAGAATTCCGTGCCAAATAAACTTTATTCAAGGAAGGGACCAGTGTGTAGCTAGAGTGTATATTCACTTGGTAGAAATCACAAGGAGGTAGGCTGCATGTTCGCTGGAACCGGGGAACTTATGGCACAAGCCTTGCTTACCACTTTTGAATGCTCCATTCAAGCTGCCTTGAAGCTACCTAAATTACAATTTTAGGACGGGTCTCTAGTGTCTGTAGGCAGGGCTCTGGGAAGGGAACGAGTGTTCTCTACATCAACAGGGTGCTTTCATAGACTGGGTAGGAGCCTCGCCTGCGACACTCTAGAGCTAAAAGGAAACTTGACGTGAGTCCTCTCCTCAAGGTAAAGCCTAGAATAGCCCTGCCGAAGTGGAAGCTTGGAGAGGAGTTCTTGAGGCATTAGTTTCAGGTCTGTTTTCTTTTAAGGTTAGTAAGCTTTTCAAGGCCCTGAGGACCTCGCCTGGGCACCCTATTCCCTGCAAGAACACCCAGTACCGGCAGGCTCCACTGGGCTACTAAGAAACATCCAGGCCCGGAAACTTTTCCCATTCACTCTTTGTATTTTGTGTGTAGGCCAACACACTACACTCTTCCTTGGAAGAGCTAGATTTCCTCAGCTCTCCAACAGCTCCAGGAAATGTGTTCTCTCACGTCCTACATATCATGCAAATCTGCCTCATTGCCCTAGGCTGACCGGCACTGAGAAACCAAAACTGCTTCACATTCCTTCTACAAAGTCATACCTTAACACCCCATCCTTACAGTCGAAAGTCGGCTTGCGTTTCTGCTGTAACCACAGCACAGTTCTTCCTCTTACACTCCAGGGTTTTAGAAGAAGCTAAGCCCGATAGCCTACCCAGAGCGATCCCTGGGGGAGGCGGTTGGCTACACGCAGAATTACGTGCCAAATAAACTTTATTTAAGGAAGGGACCAGTGTGTAGCTAGAGTGTATATTTACTTGGTAGAAATCACAAGGAGGTAGGCTGCATGTTCGCTGGAAACGGGGAACTTATGGCACAAGCCTTGCTTACCCATTTTGAATGCTCCATTCAAGCTGCCTTGAAGCTGCCTAAATAACAATTTTAGGACGGGTCTCTAGTCTCTGTAGGCAAGGCTCTGGGAAGGGAACGAGTGTTCTCTACATCAACAGGGTGCTTTCATAGCCTGGGTGGGAGCCTCTCCTCAGACGCTCTACAGCTAAAAGGAAACTTGACGTGAGTCCTTTCCTCAAGGTAAAGCCTAGAATAGCCCTGCCGAAGTGGAAGCTTGGAGCGGAGTCCTTGAGGCATTAGTTTCAGGTCTGTTTCCTTTTAAGGTTAGTAAGCTTTTCAGGACACCGAGGACCTCGCCTGGGCACCTTATTCCCTGGAAGACCACCGAGTACCGGCAGTCTCCACTGGGCTACTAAGAAACATCCAGGCCCGGACACCTTTCCCAGTCACTCTGTGTATTTTGTGTGTAGGCCAACACACTGCACTCTTCCTTGGAAGAGCTAGATTTCCTCAGCTCTCCAACAGCCCCAGGAAATGTGTTCTCTCACGTCCTACATATCATGCAAATCTGCCTCATTGCCCTAGGCTGAGCAGCTCTGAGAAACCAAAACTGCTTCGCATTCCTTCTACAAAGTCATACCTTAAGACCCCATCCTTACAGGAGAAAGTCAGCTTGCGTTTCTGCTGTAACCAAAGCACAGATCTTCCTCTTACACTGCAGGGTTTTAGAAGAAGCTAAGCCAGATAGCCTACCTAGAGCGCTCCTTGGGGGAGGCTGTTGGCTACACGCAGAACTCCGTGCCAAATAAACTTTATTCAAGGAAGGGACCAGTGTTTAGCTAGAGTGTATATTTACTTGGTAGAAATCACAAGTAGGTAGGCCGCGTGTTCGCTGGAAACGGTGACCTTATGGCACAAGCCTTGCTTTCCCATTTTGAATGCTCCATGCATGCTGCCTTGAAGTTACCTAAATAACAGTTTTAGGACGAGTCTTTAGTCATTGTAGGCAGGGCTCTGGGAAGGGAACGAGTGTTCTCTGCATCAACAGGGTGCTTTCATAGCCTGGGTGGGAGCCTCTCCTCAGACGCCCTAGAGATAAAGGAAACTTGACGTGAGTTCTTTCCTCCAGGTAAAGCCTTGACTAGCCCTGCCGAAGCTGAGCTTGAAGCAGTTTCCTTGTGGCATTTGTTTTAGGTCTGTTTTCTTTTAAGGTTAGTAAGCTTGTCAAGACACCGAGGACCTCTCGTGGGCACCCTATTCCCTGCAAGAGCACCGAGTACCAGCAGGCTCCACTGGGCTACTAAGAAACATCCAGGCCCGGAAACGTTTCCCAGTCACTGTGTATTTTGTGTGTAGGGCAACACACTGCACTCTTCCTTGGAAGAGCTAGATTTCCTCAGCTCTCCAACAACTCCAGGCAATGTGTTCTCTCAATTCCTATATGTCATGCAAATCTCCCTCATTGCCCTAGGCTGAGCAGCACTGAGAAACCAAAACTGCAACGCATTCCTTCTTTAAAGTCAAACCTTAAGACCCCATCCTTACAGGAGAAAGTCGGCTTGCTTTCCTGCTGTAACCAAAGCACAGTTCTTCCTCTTACACTCCAGGGTTTTAGAAGAAGCAGAGCCCGATAGCCTACCCAGAGCGCTCCCAAGGGGAGGCGGTTGGCTACACGCAGAATTCCGTGCCAAATAAACTTTATTCAAGGAAGGGACCAGTGTGTAGCTAGAGTGTATATTCACTTGGTAGAAATCACAAGGAGGTAGGCTGCATGTTCGCTGGAACCGGGGAACTTATGGCACAAGCCTTGCTTACCACTTTTGAATGCTCCATTCAAGCTGCCTTGAAGCTACCTAAATTACAATTTTAGGACGGGTCTCTAGTGTCTGTAGGCAGGGCTCTGGGAAGGGAACGAGTGTTCTCTACATCAACAGGGTGCTTTCATAGACTGGGTAGGAGCCTCGCCTGCGACACTCTAGAGCTAAAAGGAAACTTGACGTGAGTCCTCTCCTCAAGGTAAAGCCTAGAATAGCCCTGCCGAAGTGGAAGCTTGGAGAGGAGTTCTTGAGGCATTAGTTTCAGGTCTGTTTTCTTTTAAGGTTAGTAAGCTTTTCAAGGCCCTGAGGACCTCGCCTGGGCACCCTATTCCCTGCAAGAACACCCAGTACCGGCAGGCTCCACTGGGCTACTAAGAAACATCCAGGCCCGGAAACTTTTCCCATTCACTCTTTGTATTTTGTGTGTAGGCCAACACACTACACTCTTCCTTGGAAGAGCTAGATTTCCTCAGCTCTCCAACAGCTCCAGGAAATGTGTTCTCTCACGTCCTACATATCATGCAAATCTGCCTCATTGCCCTAGGCTGACCGGCACTGAGAAACCAAAACTGCTTCACATTCCTTCTACAAAGTCATACCTTAACACCCCATCCTTACAGTCGAAAGTCGGCTTGCGTTTCTGCTGTAACCACAGCACAGTTCTTCCTCTTACACTCCAGGGTTTTAGAAGAAGCTAAGCCCGATAGCCTACCCAGAGCGATCCCTGGGGGAGGCGGTTGGCTACACGCAGAATTACGTGCCAAATAAACTTTATTTAAGGAAGGGACCAGTGTGTAGCTAGAGTGTATATTTACTTGGTAGAAATCACAAGGAGGTAGGCTGCATGTTCGCTGGAAACGGGGAACTTATGGCACAAGCCTTGCTTACCCATTTTGAATGCTCCATTCAAGCTGCCTTGAAGCTGCCTAAATAACAATTTTAGGACGGGTCTCTAGTCTCTGTAGGCAAGGCTCTGGGAAGGGAACGAGTGTTCTCTACATCAACAGGGTGCTTTCATAGCCTGGGTGGGAGCCTCTCCTCAGACGCTCTACAGCTAAAAGGAAACTTGACGTGAGTCCTTTCCTCAAGGTAAAGCCTAGAATAGCCCTGCCGAAGTGGAAGCTTGGAGCGGAGTCCTTGAGGCATTAGTTTCAGGTCTGTTTCCTTTTAAGGTTAGTAAGCTTTTCAGGACACCGAGGACCTCGCCTGGGCACCTTATTCCCTGGAAGACCACCGAGTACCGGCAGTCTCCACTGGGCTACTAAGAAACATCCAGGCCCGGACACCTTTCCCAGTCACTCTGTGTATTTTGTGTGTAGGCCAACACACTGCACTCTTCCTTGGAAGAGCTAGATTTCCTCAGCTCTCCAACAGCCCCAGGAAATGTGTTCTCTCACGTCCTACATATCATGCAAATCTGCCTCACTGCCCTAGGCTGAGCAGCTCTGAGAAACCAAAACTGCTTCGCATTCCTTCTACAAAGTCATACCTTAAGACCCCATCCTTACAGGAGAAAGTCAGCTTGCGTTTCTGCTGTAACCAAAGCACAGATCTTCCTCTTACACTGCAGGGTTTTAGAAGAAGCTAAGCCAGATAGCCTACCTAGAGCGCTCCTTGGGGGAGGCTGTTGGCTACACGCAGAACTCCGTGCCAAATAAACTTTATTCAAGGAAGGGACCAGTGTTTAGCTAGAGTGTATATTTACTTGGTAGAAATCACAAGTAGGTAGGCCGCGTGTTCGCTGGAAACGGTGACCTTATGGCACAAGCCTTGCTTTCCCATTTTGAATGCTCCATGCATGCTGCCTTGAAGTTACCTAAATAACAGTTTTAGGACGAGTCTTTAGTCATTGTAGGCAGGGCTCTGGGAAGGGAACGAGTGTTCTCTGCATCAACAGGGTGCTTTCATAGCCTGGGTGGGAGCCTCTCCTCAGACGCCCTAGAGATAAAGGAAACTTGACGTGAGTTCTTTCCTCCAGGTAAAGCCTTGACTAGCCCTGCCGAAGCTGAGCTTGAAGCAGTTTCCTTGTGGCATTTGTTTTAGGTCTGTTTTCTTTTAAGGTTAGTAAGCTTGTCAAGACACCGAGGACCTCTCGTGGGCACCCTATTCCCTGCAAGAGCACCGAGTACCAGCAGGCTCCACTGGGCTACTAAGAAACATCCAGGCCCGGAAACGTTTCCCAGTCACTGTGTATTTTGTGTGTAGGGCAACACACTGCACTCTTCCTTGGAAGAGCTAGATTTCCTCAGCTCTCCAACAACTCCAGGCAATGTGTTCTCTCAATTCCTATATGTCATGCAAATCTCCCTCATTGCCCTAGGCTGAGCAGCACTGAGAAACCAAAACTGCAACGCATTCCTTCTTTAAAGTCAAACCTTAAGACCCCATCCTTACAGGAGAAAGTCGGCTTGCTTTCCTGCTGTAACCAAAGCACAGTTCTTCCTCTTACACTCCAGGGTTTTAGAAGAAGCAGAGCCCGATAGCCTACCCAGAGCGCTCCCAAGGGGAGGCGGTTGGCTACACGCAGAATTCCGTGCCAAATAAACTTTATTCAAGGAAGGGACCAGTGTGTAGCTAGAGTGTATATTTACTTGGTAGAAATCACAAGGAGGTAGGCTGCATGTCCGCTGGAACCGGGGAACTTATGGCACAAGCCTTGCTTACCACTTTTGAATGCTCCATTCAAGCTGCCTTGAAGCTACCTAAATTACAATTTTAGGACGGGTCTCTAGTGTCTGTAGGCAGGGCTCTGGGAAGGGAACGAGTGTTCTCTACATCAACAGGGTGCTTTCATAGACTGGGTAGGAGCCTCGCCTGCGACACTCTAGAGCTAAAAGGAAACTTGACGTGAGTCCTCTCCTCAAGGTAAAGCCTAGAATAGCCCTGCCGAAGTGGAAGCTTGGAGAGGAGTTCTTGAGGCATTAGTTTCAGGTCTGTTTTCTTTTAAGGTTAGTAAGCTTTTCAAGGCCCTGAGGACCTCGCCTGGGCACCCTATTCCCTGCAAGAACACCTAGTACCGGCAGGCTCCACTGGGCTACTAAGAAACATCCAGGCCCGGAAACTTTTCCCATTCACTCTTTGTATTTTGTGTGTAGGCCAACACACTACACTCTTCCTTGGAAGAGCTAGATTTCCTCAGCTCTCCAACAGCTCCAGGAAATGTGTTCTCTCACGTCCTACATATCATGCAAATCTGCCTCATTGCCCTAGGCTGACCGGCACTGAGAAACCAAAACTGCTTCACATTCCTTCTACAAAGTCATACCTTAACACCCCATCCTTACAGTCGAAAGTCGTCTTGCGTTTCTGCTGTAACCACAGCACAGTTCTTCCTCTTACACTCCAGGGTTTTAGAAGAAGCTAAGCCGGATAGCCTACCCAGAGCGATCCCTGGGGGAGGCGGTTGGCTACACGCAGAATTACGTGCCAAATAAACTTTATTTAAGGAAGGGACCAGTGTGTAGCTAGAGTGTATATTTACTTGGTAGAAATCACAAGGAGGTAGGCTGCATGTTCGCTGGAAACGGGGAACTTATGGCACAAGCCTTGCTTACCCATTTTGAATGCTCCATTCAAGCTGCCTTGAAGCTGCCTAAATAACAATTTTAGGACGGGTCTCTAGTCTCTGTAGGCAAGGCTCTGGGAAGGGAACGAGTGTTCTCTACATCAACAGGGTGCTTTCATAGCCTGGGTGGGAGCCTCTCCTCAGACGCTCTACAGCTAAAAGGAAACTTGACGTGAGTCCTTTCCTCAAGGTAAAGCCTAGAATAGCCCTGCCGAAGTGGAAGCTTGGAGCGGAGTCCTTGAGGCATTAGTTTCAGGTCTGTTTCCTTTTAAGGTTAGTAAGCTTTTCAGGACACCGAGGACCTCGCCTGGGCACCTTATTCCCTGGAAGACCACCGAGTACCGGCAGTCTCCACTGGGCTACTAAGAAACATCCAGGCCCGGACACCTTTCCCAGTCACTCTGTGTATTTTGTGTGTAGGCCAACACACTGCACTCTTCCTTGGAAGAGCTAGATTTCCTCAGCTCTCCAACAGCCCCAGGAAATGTGTTCTCTCACGTCCTACATATCATGCAAATCTGCCTCATTGCCCTAGGCTGAGCAGCTCTGAGAAACCAAAACTGCTTCGCATTCCTTCTACAAAGTCATACCTTAAGACCCCATCCTTACAGGAGAAAGTCAGCTTGCGTTTCTGCTGTAACCAAAGCACAGATCTTCCTCTTACACTGCAGGGTTTTAGAAGAAGCTAAGCCAGATAGCCTACCTAGAGCGCTCCTTGGGGGAGGCTGTTGGCTACACGCAGAACTCCGTGCCAAATAAACTTTATTCAAGGAAGGGACCAGTGTTTAGCTAGAGTGTATATTTACTTGGTAGAAATCACAAGTAGGTAGGCCGCGTGTTCGCTGGAAACGGTGACCTTATGGCACAAGCCTTGCTTTCCCATTTTGAATGCTCCATGCATGCTGCCTTGAAGTTACCTAAATAACAGTTTTAGGACGAGTCTTTAGTCATTGTAGGCAGGGCTCTGGGAAGGGAACGAGTGTTCTCTGCATCAACAGGGTGCTTTCATAGCCTGGGTGGGAGCCTCTCCTCAGACGCCCTAGAGATAAAGGAAACTTGACGTGAGTTCTTTCCTCCAGGTAAAGCCTTGACTAGCCCTGCCGAAGCTGAGCTTGAAGCAGTTTCCTTGTGGCATTTGTTTTAGGTCTGTTTTCTTTTAAGGTTAGTAAGCTTGTCAAGACACCGAGGACCTCTTGTGGGCACCCTATTCCCTGCAAGAGCACCGAGTACCAGCAGGCTCCACTGGGCTACTAAGAAACATCCAGGCCCGGAAACGTTTCCCAGTCACTGTGTATTTTGTGTGTAGGGCAACACACTGCACTCTTCCTTGGAAGAGCTAGATTTCCTCAGCTCTCCAACAACTCCAGGCAATGTGTTCTCTCAATTCCTATATGTCATGCAAATCTCCCTCATTGCCCTAGGCTGAGCAGCACTGAGAAACCAAAACTGCAACGCATTCCTTCTTTAAAGTCAAACCTTAAGACCCCATCCTTACAGGAGAAAGTCGGCTTGCTTTCCTGCTGTAACCAAAGCACAGTTCTTCCTCTTACACTCCAGGGTTTTAGAAGAAGCAGAGCCCGATAGCCTACCCAGAGCGCTCCCAAGGGGAGGCGGTTGGCTACACGCAGAATTCCGTGCCAAATAAACTTTATTCAAGGAAGGGACCAGTGTGTAGCTAGAGTGTATATTCACTTGGTAGAAATCACAAGGAGGTAGGCTGCATGTTCGCTGGAACCGGGGAACTTATGGCACAAGCCTTGCTTACCACTTTTGAATGCTCCATTCAAGCTGCCTTGAAGCTACCTAAATTACAATTTTAGGACGGGTCTCTAGTGTCTGTAGGCAGGGCTCTGGGAAGGGAACGAGTGTTCTCTACATCAACAGGGTGCTTTCATAGACTGGGTAGGAGCCTCGCCTGCGACACTCTAGAGCTAAAAGGAAACTTGACGTGAGTCCTCTCCTCAAGGTAAAGCCTAGAATAGCCCTGCCGAAGTGGAAGCTTGGAGAGGAGTTCTTGAGGCATTAGTTTCAGGTCTGTTTTCTTTTAAGGTTAGTAAGCTTTTCAAGGCCCTGAGGACCTCGCCTGGGCACCCTATTCCCTGCAAGAACACCCAGTACCGGCAGGCTCCACTGGGCTACTAAGAAACATCCAGGCCCGGAAACTTTTCCCATTCACTCTTTGTATTTTGTGTGTAGGCCAACACACTACACTCTTCCTTGGAAGAGCTAGATTTCCTCAGCTCTCCAACAGCTCCAGGAAATGTGTTCTCTCACGTCCTACATATCATGCAAATCTGCCTCATTGCCCTAGGCTGACCGGCACTGAGAAACCAAAACTGCTTCACATTCCTTCTACAAAGTCATACCTTAACACCCCATCCTTACAGTCGAAAGTCGGCTTGCGTTTCTGCTGTAACCACAGCACAGTTCTTCCTCTTACACTCCAGGGTTTTAGAAGAAGCTAAGCCCGATAGCCTACCCAGAGCGATCCCTGGGGGAGGCGGTTGGCTACACGCAGAATTACGTGCCAAATAAACTTTATTTAAGGAAGGGACCAGTGTGTAGCTAGAGTGTATATTTACTTGGTAGAAATCACAAGGAGGTAGGCTGCATGTTCGCTGGAAACGGGGAACTTATGGCACAAGCCTTGCTTACCCATTTTGAATGCTCCATTCAAGCTGCCTTGAAGCTGCCTAAATAACAATTTTAGGACGGGTCTCTAGTCTCTGTAGGCAAGGCTCTGGGAAGGGAACGAGTGTTCTCTACATCAACAGGGTGCTTTCATAGCCTGGGTGGGAGCCTCTCCTCAGACGCTCTACAGCTAAAAGGAAACTTGACGTGAGTACTTTCCTCAAGGTAAAGCCTAGAATAGCCCTGCCGAAGTGGAAGCTTGGAGCGGAGTCCTTGAGGCATTAGTTTCAGGTCTGTTTCCTTTTAAGGTTAGTAAGCTTTTCAGGACACCGAGGACCTCGCCTGGGCACCTTATTCCCTGGAAGACCACCGAGTACCGGCAGTCTCCACTGGGCTACTAAGAAACATCCAGGCCCGGACACCTTTCCCAGTCACTCTGTGTATTTTGTGTGTAGGCCAACACACTGCACTCTTCCTTGGAAGAGCTAGATTTCCTCAGCTCTCCAACAGCCCCAGGAAATGTGTTCTCTCACGTCCTACATATCATGCAAATCTGCCTCACTGCCCTAGGCTGAGCAGCTCTGAGAAACCAAAACTGCTTCGCATTCCTTCTACAAAGTCATACCTTAAGACCCCATCCTTACAGGAGAAAGTCAGCTTGCGTTTCTGCTGTAACCAAAGCACAGATCTTCCTCTTACACTGCAGGGTTTTAGAAGAAGCTAAGCCAGATAGCCTACCTAGAGCGCTCCTTGGGGGAGGCTGTTGGCTACACGCAGAACTCCGTGCCAAATAAACTTTATTCAAGGAAGGGACCAGTGTTTAGCTAGAGTGTATATTTACTTGGTAGAAATCACAAGTAGGTAGGCCGCGTGTTCGCTGGAAACGGTGACCTTATGGCACAAGCCTTGCTTTCCCATTTTGAATGCTCCATGCATGCTGCCTTGAAGTTACCTAAATAACAGTTTTAGGACGAGTCTTTAGTCATTGTAGGCAGGGCTCTGGGAAGGGAACGAGTGTTCTCTGCATCAACAGGGTGCTTTCATAGCCTGGGTGGGAGCCTCTCCTCAGACGCCCTAGAGATAAAGGAAACTTGACGTGAGTTCTTTCCTCCAGGTAAAGCCTTGACTAGCCCTGCCGAAGCTGAGCTTGAAGCAGTTTCCTTGTGGCATTTGTTTTAGGTCTGTTTTCTTTTAAGGTTAGTAAGCTTGTCAAGACACCGAGGACCTCTCGTGGGCACCCTATTCCCTGCAAGAGCACCGAGTACCAGCAGGCTCCACTGGGCTACTAAGAAACATCCAGGCCCGGAAACGTTTCCCAGTCACTGTGTATTTTGTGTGTAGGGCAACACACTGCACTCTTCCTTGGAAGAGCTAGATTTCCTCAGCTCTCCAACAACTCCAGGCAATGTGTTCTCTCAATTCCTATATGTCATGCAAATCTCCCTCATTGCCCTAGGCTGAGCAGCACTGAGAAACCAAAACTGCAACGCATTCCTTCTTTAAAGTCAAACCTTAAGACCCCATTCTTACAGGAGAAAGTCGGCTTGCTTTCCTGCTGTAACCAAAGCACAGTTCTTCCTCTTACACTCCAGGGTTTTAGAAGAAGCAGAGCCCGATAGCCTACCCAGAGCGCTCCCAAGGGGAGGCGGTTGGCTACACGCAGAATTCCGTGCCAAATAAACTTTATTCAAGGAAGGGACCAGTGTGTAGCTAGAGTGTATATTTACTTGGTAGAAATCACAAGGAGGTAGGCTGCATGTCCGCTGGAACCGGGGAACTTATGGCACAAGCCTTGCTTACCACTTTTGAATGCTCCATTCAAGCTGCCTTGAAGCTACCTAAATTACAATTTTAGGACGGGTCTCTAGTGTCTGTAGGCAGGGCTCTGGGAAGGGAACGAGTGTTCTCTACATCAACAGGGTGCTTTCATAGACTGGGTAGGAGCCTCGCCTGCGACACTCTAGAGCTAAAAGGAAAATTGACGTGAGTCCTCTCCTCAAGGTAAAGCCTAGAATAGCCCTGCCGAAGTGGAAGCTTGGAGAGGAGTTCTTGAGGCATTAGTTTCAGGTCTGTTTTCTTTTAAGGTTAGTAAGCTTTTCAAGGCCCTGAGGACCTCGCCTGGGCACCCTATTCCCTGCAAGAACACCTAGTACCGGCAGGCTCCACTGGGCTACTAAGAAACATCCAGGCCCGGAAACTTTTCCCATTCACTCTTTGTATTTTGTGTGTAGGCCAACACACTACACTCTTCCTTGGAAGAGCTAGATTTCCTCAGCTCTCCAACAGCTCCAGGAAATGTGTTCTCTCACGTCCTACATATCATGCAAATCTGCCTCATTGCCCTAGGCTGACCGGCACTGAGAAACCAAAACTGCTTCACATTCCTTCTACAAAGTCATACCTTAACACCCCATCCTTACAGTCGAAAGTCGTCTTGCGTTTCTGCTGTAACCACAGCACAGTTCTTCCTCTTACACTCCAGGGTTTTAGAAGAAGCTAAGCCGGATAGCCTACCCAGAGCGATCCCTGGGGGAGGCGGTTGGCTACACGCAGAATTACGTGCCAAATAAACTTTATTTAAGGAAGGGACCAGTGTGTAGCTAGAGTGTATATTTACTTGGTAGAAATCACAAGGAGGTAGGCTGCATGTTCGCTGGAAACGGGGAACTTATGGCACAAGCCTTGCTTACCCATTTTGAATGCTCCATTCAAGCTGCCTTGAAGCTGCCTAAATAACAATTTTAGGACGGGTCTCTAGTCTCTGTAGGCAAGGCTCTGGGAAGGGAACGAGTGTTCTCTACATCAACAGGGTGCTTTCATAGCCTGGGTGGGAGCCTCTCCTCAGACGCTCTACAGCTAAAAGGAAACTTGACGTGAGTCCTTTCCTCAAGGTAAAGCCTAGAATAGCCCTGCCGAAGTGGAAGCTTGGAGCGGAGTCCTTGAGGCATTAGTTTCAGGTCTGTTTCCTTTTAAGGTTAGTAAGCTTTTCAGGACACCGAGGACCTCGCCTGGGCACCTTATTCCCTGGAAGACCACCGAGTACCGGCAGTCTCCACTGGGCTACTAAGAAACATCCAGGCCCGGACACCTTTCCCAGTCACTCTGTGTATTTTGTGTGTAGGCCAACACACTGCACTCTTCCTTGGAAGAGCTAGATTTCCTCAGCTCTCCAACAGCCCCAGGAAATGTGTTCTCTCACGTCCTACATATCATGCAAATCTGCCTCACTGCCCTAGGCTGAGCAGCTCTGAGAAACCAAAACTGCTTCGCATTCCTTCTACAAAGTCATACCTTAAGACCCCATCCTTACAGGAGAAAGTCAGCTTGCGTTTCTGCTGTAACCAAAGCACAGATCTTCCTCTTACACTGCAGGGTTTTAGAAGAAGCTAAGCCAGATAGCCTACCTAGAGCGCTCCTTGGGGGAGGCTGTTGGCTACACGCAGAACTCCGTGCCAAATAAACTTTATTCAAGGAAGGGACCAGTGTTTAGCTAGAGTGTATATTTACTTGGTAGAAATCACAAGTAGGTAGGCCGCGTGTTCGCTGGAAACGGTGACCTTATGGCACAAGCCTTGCTTTCCCATTTTGAATGCTCCATGCATGCTGCCTTGAAGTTACCTAAATAACAGTTTTAGGACGAGTCTTTAGTCATTGTAGGCAGGGCTCTGGGAAGGGAACGAGTGTTCTCTGCATCAACAGGGTGCTTTCATAGCCTGGGTGGGAGCCTCTCCTCAGACGCCCTAGAGATAAAGGAAACTTGACGTGAGTTCTTTCCTCCAGGTAAAGCCTTGACTAGCCCTGCCGAAGCTGAGCTTGAAGCAGTTTCCTTGTGGCATTTGTTTTAGGTCTGTTTTCTTTTAAGGTTAGTAAGCTTGTCAAGACACCGAGGACCTCTCGTGGGCACCCTATTCCCTGCAAGAGCACCGAGTACCAGCAGGCTCCACTGGGCTACTAAGAAACATCCAGGCCCGGAAACGTTTCCCAGTCACTGTGTATTTTGTGTGTAGGGCAACACACTGCACTCTTCCTTGGAAGAGCTAGATTTCCTCAGCTCTCCAACAACTCCAGGCAATGTGTTCTCTCAATTCCTATATGTCATGCAAATCTCCCTCATTGCCCTAGGCTGAGCAGCACTGAGAAACCAAAACTGCAACGCATTCCTTCTTTAAAGTCAAACCTTAAGACCCCATCCTTACAGGAGAAAGTCGGCTTGCTTTCCTGCTGTAACCAAAGCACAGTTCTTCCTCTTACACTCCAGGGTTTTAGAAGAAGCTAAGCCCGATAGCCTACCCAGAGCGATCCCTGGGGGAGGCGGTTGGCTACACGCAGAATTACGTGCCAAATAAACTTTATTTAAGGAAGGGACCAGTGTGTAGCTAGAGTGTATATTTACTTCGTAGAAATCACAAGGAGGTAGGCTGCATGTTCGCTGGAAACGGGGAACTTATGGCACAAGCCTTGCTTACCCATTTTGAATGCTCCATTCAAGCTGCCTTGAAGCTGCCTAAATAACAATTTTAGGACGGGTCTCTAGTCTCTGTAGGCAAGGCTCTGGGAAGGGAACGAGTGTTCTCTACATCAACAGGGTGCTTTCATAGCCTGGGTGGGAGCCTCTCCTCAGACGCTCTACAGCTAAAAGGAAACTTGACGTGAGTCCTTTCCTCAAGGTAAAGCCTAGAATAGCCCTGCCGAAGTGGAAGCTTGGAGCGGAGTCCTTGAGGCATTAGTTTCAGGTCTGTTTCCTTTTAAGGTTAGTAAGCTTTTCAGGACACCGAGGACCTCGCCTGGGCACCTTATTCCCTGGAAGACCACCGAGTACCGGCAGTCTCCACTGGGCTACTAAGAAACATCCAGGCCCGGACACCTTTCCCAGTCACTCTGTGTATTTTGTGTGTAGGCCAACACACTGCACTCTTCCTTGGAAGAGCTAGATTTCCTCAGCTCTCCAACAGCCCCAGGAAATGTGTTCTCTCACGTCCTACATATCATGCAAATCTGCCTCATTGCCCTAGGCTGAGCAGCTCTGAGAAACCAAAACTGCTTCGCATTCCTTCTACAAAGTCATACCTTAAGACCCCATCCTTACAGGAGAAAGTCAGCTTGCGTTTCTGCTGTAACCAAAGCACAGATCTTCCTCTTACACTGCAGGGTTTTAGAAGAAGCTAAGCCAGATAGCCTACCTAGAGCGCTCCTTGGGGGAGGCTGTTGGCTACACGCAGAACTCCGTGCCAAATAAACTTTATTCAAGGAAGGGACCAGTGTTTAGCTAGAGTGTATATTTACTTGGTAGAAATCACAAGTAGGTAGGCCGCGTGTTCGCTGGAAACGGTGACCTTATGGCACAAGCCTTGCTTTCCCATTTTGAATGCTCCATGCATGCTGCCTTGAAGTTACCTAAATAACAGTTTTAGGACGAGTCTTTAGTCATTGTAGGCAGGGCTCTGGGAAGGGAACGAGTGTTCTCTGCATCAACAGGGTGCTTTCATAGCCTGGGTGGGAGCCTCTCCTCAGACGCCCTAGAGATAAAGGAAACTTGACGTGAGTTCTTTCCTCCAGGTAAAGCCTTGACTAGCCCTGCCGAAGCTGAGCTTGAAGCAGTTTCCTTGTGGCATTTGTTTTAGGTCTGTTTTCTTTTAAGGTTAGTAAGCTTGTCAAGACACCGAGGACCTCTCGTGGGCACCCTATTCCCTGCAAGAGCACCGAGTACCAGCAGGCTCCACTGGGCTACTAAGAAACATCCAGGCCCGGAAACGTTTCCCAGTCACTGTGTATTTTGTGTGTAGGGCAACACACTGCACTCTTCCTTGGAAGAGCTAGATTTCCTCAGCTCTCCAACAACTCCAGGCAATGTGTTCTCTCAATTCCTATATGTCATGCAAATCTCCCTCATTGCCCTAGGCTGAGCAGCACTGAGAAACCAAAACTGCAACGCATTCCTTCTTTAAAGTCAAACCTTAAGACCCCATCCTTACAGGAGAAAGTCGGCTTGCTTTCCTGCTGTAACCAAAGCACAGTTCTTCCTCTTACACTCCAGGGTTTTAGAAGAAGCAGAGCCCGATAGCCTACCCAGAGCGCTCCCAAGGGGAGGCGGTTGGCTACACGCAGAATTCCGTGCCAAATAAACTTTATTCAAGGAAGGGACCAGTGTGTAGCTAGAGTGTATATTCACTTGGTAGAAATCACAAGGAGGTAGGCTGCATGTTCGCTGGAACCGGGGAACTTATGGCACAAGCCTTGCTTACCACTTTTGAATGCTCCATTCAAGCTGCCTTGAAGCTACCTAAATTACAATTTTAGGACGGGTCTCTAGTGTCTGTAGGCAGGGCTCTGGGAAGGGAACGAGTGTTCTCTACATCAACAGGGTGCTTTCATAGACTGGGTAGGAGCCTCGCCTGCGACACTCTAGAGCTAAAAGGAAACTTGACGTGAGTCCTCTCCTCAAGGTAAAGCCTAGAATAGCCCTGCCGAAGTGGAAGCTTGGAGAGGAGTTCTTGAGGCATTAGTTTCAGGTCTGTTTTCTTTTAAGGTTAGTAAGCTTTTCAAGGCCCTGAGGACCTCGCCTGGGCACCCTATTCCCTGCAAGAACACCCAGTACCGGCAGGCTCCACTGGGCTACTAAGAAACATCCAGGCCCGGAAACTTTTCCCATTCACTCTTTGTATTTTGTGTGTAGGCCAACACACTACACTCTTCCTTGGAAGAGCTAGATTTCCTCAGCTCTCCAACAGCTCCAGGAAATGTGTTCTCTCACGTCCTACATATCATGCAAATCTGCCTCATTGCCCTAGGCTGACCGGCACTGAGAAACCAAAACTGCTTCACATTCCTTCTACAAAGTCATACCTTAACACCCCATCCTTACAGTCGAAAGTCGTCTTGCGTTTCTGCTGTAACCACAGCACAGTTCTTCCTCTTACACTCCAGGGTTTTAGAAGAAGCTAAGCCGGATAGCCTACCCAGAGCGATCCCTGGGGGAGGCGGTTGGCTACACGCAGAATTACGTGCCAAATAAACTTTATTTAAGGAAGGGACCAGTGTGTAGCTAGAGTGTATATTTACTTGGTAGAAATCACAAGGAGGTAGGCTGCATGTTCGCTGGAAACGGGGAACTTATGGCACAAGCCTTGCTTACCCATTTTGAATGCTCCATTCAAGCTGCCTTGAAGCTGCCTAAATAACAATTTTAGGACGGGTCTCTAGTCTCTGTAGGCAAGGCTCTGGGAAGGGAACGAGTGTTCTCTACATCAACAGGGTGCTTTCATAGCCTGGGTGGGAGCCTCTCCTCAGACGCTCTACAGCTAAAAGGAAACTTGACGTGAGTCCTTTCCTCAAGGTAAAGCCTAGAATAGCCCTGCCGAAGTGGAAGCTTGGAGCGGAGTCCTTGAGGCATTAGTTTCAGGTCTGTTTCCTTTTAAGGTTAGTAAGCTTTTCAGGACACCGAGGACCTCGCCTGGGCACCTTATTCCCTGGAAGACCACCGAGTACCGGCAGTCTCCACTGGGCTACTAAGAAACATCCAGGCCCGGACACCTTTCCCAGTCACTCTGTGTATTTTGTGTGTAGGCCAACACACTGCACTCTTCCTTGGAAGAGCTAGATTTCCTCAGCTCTCCAACAGCCCCAGGAAATGTGTTCTCTCACGTCCTACATATCATGCAAATCTGCCTCATTGCCCTAGGCTGAGCAGCTCTGAGAAACCAAAACTGCTTCGCATTCCTTCTACAAAGTCATACCTTAAGACCCCATCCTTACAGGAGAAAGTCAGCTTGCGTTTCTGCTGTAACCAAAGCACAGATCTTCCTCTTACACTGCAGGGTTTTAGAAGAAGCTAAGCCAGATAGCCTACCTAGAGCGCTCCTTGGGGGAGGCTGTTGGCTACACGCAGAACTCCGTGCCAAATAAACTTTATTCAAGGAAGGGACCAGTGTTTAGCTAGAGTGTATATTTACTTGGTAGAAATCACAAGTAGGTAGGCCGCGTGTTCGCTGGAAACGGTGACCTTATGGCACAAGCCTTGCTTTCCCATTTTGAATGCTCCATGCATGCTGCCTTGAAGTTACCTAAATAACAGTTTTAGGACGAGTCTTTAGTCATTGTAGGCAGGGCTCTGGGAAGGGAACGAGTGTTCTCTGCATCAACAGGGTGCTTTCATAGCCTGGGTGGGAGCCTCTCCTCAGACGCCCTAGAGATAAAGGAAACTTGACGTGAGTTCTTCCCTCCAGGTAAAGCCTTGACTAGCCCTGCCGAAGCTGAGCTTGAAGCAGTTTCCTTGTGGCATTTGTTTTAGGTCTGTTTTCTTTTAAGGTTAGTAAGCTTGTCAAGACACCGAGGACCTCTCGTGGGCACCCTATTCCCTGCAAGAGCACCGAGTACCAGCAGGCTCCACTGGGCTACTAAGAAACATCCAGGCCCGGAAACGTTTCCCAGTCACTGTGTATTTTGTGTGTAGGGCAACAC
This sequence comes from Balaenoptera physalus, assembly GCF_965194825.1. Lineage (NCBI taxonomy): Eukaryota > Metazoa > Chordata > Mammalia > Artiodactyla > Balaenopteridae > Balaenoptera > Balaenoptera physalus. Next base: position 38,440,192 of record NC_138895.1, on the reverse strand, counting down.
ACTGCACTCTTCCTTGGAAGAGCTAGATTTCCTCAGCTCTCCAACAACTCCAGGCAATGTGTTCTCTCAATTCCTATATGTCATGCAAATCTCCCTCATTGCCCTAGGCTGAGCAGCACTGAGAAACCAAAACTGCAACGCATTCCTTCTTTAAAGTCAAACCTTAAGACCCCATCCTTACAGGAGAAAGTCGGCTTGCTTTCCTGCTGTAACCAAAGCACAGTTCTTCCTCTTACACTCCAGGGTTTTAGAAGAAGCAGAGCCCGATAGCCTACCCAGAGCGCTCCCAAGGGGAGGCGGTTGGCTACACGCAGAATTCCGTGCCAAATAAACTTTATTCAAGGAAGGGACCAGTGTGTAGCTACAGTGTATATTTACTTGGTAGAAATCACAAGGAGGTAGGCTGCATGTTCGCTGGAAACGGGGAACTTATGGCACAAGCCTTGCTTACCACTTTTGAATGCTCCATTCAAGCTGCCTTGAAGCTACCTAAATTACAATTTTAGGACGGGTCTCTAGTGTCTGTAGGCAGGGCTCTGGGAAGGGAACGAGTGTTCTCTACATCAACAGGGTGCTTTCATAGACTGGGTAGGAGCCTCGCCTGCGACACTCTAGAGCTAAAAGGAAACTTGACGTGAGTCCTCTCCTCAAGGTAAAGCCTAGAATAGCCCTGCCGAAGTGGAAGCTTGGAGCGGAGTTCATGAGGCATTAGTTTCAGGTCTGTTTTCTTTTAAGGTTAGTAAGCTTTTCAAGGCCCTGAGGACCTCGCCTGGGCACCCTATTCCCTGCAAGAACACCCAGTACCGGCAGGCTCCCCTGGGCTACTAAGAAACATCCAGGCCCGGAAACTTTTCCCATTCACTCTTTGTATTTTGTGTGTAGGCCAACACACTACACTCTTCCTTGGAAGAGCTAGATTTCCTCAGCTCTCCAACAGCTCCAGGAAATGTGTTCTCTCACGTCCTACATATCATGCAAATCTGCCTCATTGCCCTAGGCTGACCGGCACTGAGAAACCAAAACTGCTTCACATTCCTTCTACAAAGTCATACCTTAACACCCCATCCTTACAGTCGAAAGTCGGCTTGCGTTTCTGCTGTAACCACAGCACAGTTCTTCCTCTTACACTCCAGGGTTTTAGAAGAAGCTAAGCCCGATAGCCTACCCAGAGCGATCCCTGGGGGAGGCGGTTGGCTACACGCAGAATTACGTGCCAAATAAACTTTATTTAAGGAAGGGACCAGTGTGTAGCTAGAGTGTATATTTACTTGGTAGAAATCACAAGGAGGTAGGCTGCATGTTCGCTGGAAACGGGGAACTTATGGCACAAGCCTTGCTTACCCATTTTGAATGCTCCATTCAAGCTGCCTTGAAGCTGCCTAAATAACAATTTTAGGACGGGTCTCTAGTCTCTGTAGGCAAGGCTCTGGGAAGGGAACGAGTGTTCTCTACATCAACAGGGTGCTTTCATAGCCTGGGTGGGAGCCTCTCCTCAGACGCTCTACAGCTAAAAGGAAACTTGACGTGAGTCCTTTCCTCAAGGTAAAGCCTAGAATAGCCCTGCCGAAGTGGAAGCTTGGAGCGGACTCCTTGAGGCATTATTTTCAGGTCTGTTTCCTTTTAAGGTTAGTAAGCTTTTCAGGACACCGAGGACCTCGCCTGGGCACCTTATTCCCTGGAAGACCACCGAGTACCGGCAGTCTCCACTGGGCTACTAAGAAACATCCAGGCCCGGACACCTTTCCCAGTCACTCTGTGTATTTTGTGTGTAGGCCAGCACACTGCACTCTTCCTTGGAAGAGCTAGATTTCCTCAGCTCTCCAACAGCCCCAGGAAATGTGTTCTCTCACGTCCTACATATCATGCAAATCTGCCTCATTGCCCTAGGCTGAGCAGCTCTGAGAAACCAAAACTGCTTCGCATTCCTTCTACAAAGTCATACCTTAAGACCCCATCCTTACAGGAGAAAGTCAGCTTGCGTTTCTGCTGTAACCAAAGCACAGATCTTCCTCTTACACTGCAGGGTTTTAGAAGAAGCTAAGCCAGATAGCCTACCTAGAGCGCTCCTTGGGGGAGGCTGTTGGCTACACGCAGAACTCCGTGCCAAATAAACTTTATTCAAGGAAGGGACCAGTGTTTAGCTAGAGTGTATATTTACTTGGTAGAAATCACAAGTAGGTAGGCCGCGTGTTCGCTGGAAACGGTGACCTTATGGCACAAGCCTTGCTTTCCCATTTTGAATGCTCCATGCATGCTGCCTTGAAGTTACCTAAATAACAGTTTTAGGACGAGTCTTTAGTCATTGTAGGCAGGGCTCTGGGAAGGGAACGAGTGTTCTCTGCATCAACAGGGTGCTTTCATAGCCTGGGTGGGAGCCTCTCCTCAGACGCCCTAGAGATAAAGGAAACTTGACGTGAGTTCTTCCCTCCAGGTAAAGCCTTGACTAGCCCTGCCGAAGCTGAGCTTGAAGCAGTTTCCTTGTGGCATTTGTTTTAGGTCTGTTTTCTTTTAAGGTTAGTAAGCTTGTCAAGACACCGAGGACCTCTCGTGGGCACCCTATTCCCTGCAAGAGCACCGAGTACCAGCAGGCTCCACTGGGCTACTAAGAAACATCCAGGCCCGGAAACGTTTCCCAGTCACTGTGTATTTTGTGTGTAGGGCAACACACTGCACTCTTCCTTGGAAGAGCTAGATTTCCTCAGCTCTCCAACAACTCCAGGCAATGTGTTCTCTCAATTCCTATATGTCATGCAAATCTCCCTCATTGCCCTAGGCTGAGCAGCACTGAGAAACCAAAACTGCAACGCATTCCTTCTTTAAAGTCAAACCTTAAGACCCCATCCTTACAGGAGAAAGTCGGCTTGCTTTCCTGCTGTAACCAAAGCACAGTTCTTCCTCTTACACTCCAGGGTTTTAGAAGAAGCAGAGCCCGATAGCCTACCCAGAGCGCTCCCAAGGGGAGGCGGTTGGCTACACGCAGAATTCCGTGCCAAAGAAACTTTATTCAAGGAAGGGACCAGTGTGTAGCTAGAGTGTATATTCACTTGGTAGAAATCACAAGGAGGTAGGCTGCATGTTCGCTGGAACCGGGGAACTTATGGCACAAGCCTTGCTTACCACTTTTGAATGCTCCATTCAAGCTGCCTTGAAGCTACCTAAATTACAATTTTAGGACGGGTCTCTAGTGTCTGTAGGCAGGGCTCTGGGAAGGGAACGAGTGTTCTCTACATCAACAGGGTGCTTTCATAGACTGGGTAGGAGCCTCGCCTGAGACACTCTAGAGCTAAAAGGAAACTTGACGTGAGTCCTCTCCTCAAGGTAAAGCCTAGAATAGCCCTGCCGAAGTGGAAGCTTGGAGCGGAGTTCTTGAGGCATTAGTTTCAGGTCTGTTTTCTTTTAAGGTTAGTAAGCTTTTCAAGGCCCTGAGGACCTCGCCTGGGCACCCTATTCCCTGCAAGAACACCCAGTACCGGCAGGCTCCACTGGGCTACTAAGAAACATCCAGGCCCGGAAACTTTTCCCATTCACTCTTTGTATTTTGTGTGTAGGCCAACACACTACACTCTTCCTTGGAAGAGCTAGATTTCCTCAGCTCTCCAACAGCTCCAGGAAATGTGTTCTCTCACGTCCTACATATCATGCAAATCTGCCTCATTGCCCTAGGCTGACCGGCACTGAGAAACCAAAACTGCTTCACATTCCTTCTACAAAGTCATACCTTAACACCCCATCCTTACAGTCGAAAGTCGGCTTGCGTTTCTGCTGTAACCACAGCACAGTTCTTCCTCTTACACTCCAGGGTTTTAGAAGAAGCTAAGCCCGATAGCCTACCCAGAGCGATCCCTGGGGGAGGCGGTTGGCTACACGCAGAATTACGTGCCAAATAAACTTTATTTAAGGAAGGGACCAGTGTGTAGCTAGAGTGTATATTTACTTGGTAGAAATCACAAGGAGGTAGGCTGCATGTTCGCTGGAAACGGGGAACTTATGGCACAAGCCTTGCTTACCCATTTTGAATGCTCCATTCAAGCTGCCTTGAAGCTGCCTAAATAACAATATTAGGACGGGTCTCTAGTCTCTGTAGGCAAGGCTCTGGGAAGGGAACGAGTGTTCTCTACATCAACAGGGTGCTTTCATAGCCTGGGTGGGAGCCTCTCCTCAGACGCTCTACAGCTAAAAGGAAACTTGACGTGAGTCCTTTCCTCAAGGTAAAGCCTAGAATAGCCCTGCCGAAGTGGAAGCTTGGAGCGGAGTCCTTGAGGCATTAGTTTCAGGTCTGTTTCCTTTTAAGGTTAGTAAGCTTTTCAGGACACCGAGGACCTCGCCTGGGCACCTTATTCCCTGGAAGACCACCGAGTACCGGCAGTCTCCACTGGGCTACTAAGAAACATCCAGGCCCGGACACCTTTCCCAGTCACTCTGTGTATTTTGTGTGTAGGCCAACACACTGCACTCTTCCTTGGAAGAGCTAGATTTCCTCAGCTCTCCAACATCCCCAGGAAATGTGTTCTCTCACGTCCTACATATCATGCAAATCTGCCTCATTGCCCTAGGCTGAGCAGCTCTGAGAAACCAAAACTGCTTCGCATTCCTTCTACAAAGTCATACCTTAAGACCCCATCCTTACAGGAGAAAGTCAGCTTGCGTTTCTGCTGTAACCAAAGCACAGATCTTCCTCTTACACTGCAGGGTTTTAGAAGAAGCTAAGCCAGATAGCCTACCTAGAGCGCTCCTTGGGGGAGGCTGTTGGCTACACGCAGAACTCCGTGCCAAATAAACTTTATTCAAGGAAGGGACCAGTGTTTAGCTAGAGTGTATATTTACTTGGTAGAAATCACAAGTAGGTAGGCCGCGTGTTCGCTGGAAACGGTGACCTTATGGCACAATCTTGCTTTCCCATTTTGAATGCTCCATGCATGCTGCCTTGAAGTTACCTAAATAACAGTTTTAGGACGAGTCTTTAGTCATTGTAGGCAGGGCTCTGGGAAGGGAACGAGTGTTCTCTGCATCAACAGGGTGCTTTCATAGCCTGGGTTGGAGCCTCTCCTCAGACGCCCTAGAGATAAAGGAAACTTGACGTGAGTTCTTTCCTCCAGGTAAAGCCTTGACTAGCCCTGCCGAAGCTGAGCTTGAAGCAGTTTCCTTGTGGCATTTGTTTTAGGTCTGTTTTCTTTTAAGGTTAGTAAGCTTGTCAAGACACCGAGGACCTCTCGTGGGCACCCTATTCCCTGCAAGAGCACCGAGTACCAGCAGGCTCCACTGGGCTACTAAGAAACATCCAGGCCCGGAAACGTTTCCCAGTCACTGTGTATTTTGTGTGTAGGGCAACACACTGCACTCTTCCTTGGAAGAGCTAGATTTCCTCAGCTCTCCAACAACTCCAGGCAATGTGTTCTCTCAATTCCTATATGTCATGCAAATCTCCCTCATTGCCCTAGGCTGAGCAGCACTGAGAAACCAAAACTGCAACGCATTCCTTCTTTAAAGTCAAACCTTAAGACCCCATCCTTACAGGAGAAAGTCGGCTTGCTTTCCTGCTGTAACCAAAGCACAGTTCTTCCTCTTACACTCCAGGGTTTTAGAAGAAGCAGAGCCCGATAGCCTACCCAGAGCGCTCCCAAGGGGAGGCGGTTGGCTACACGCAGAATTCCGTGCCAAAGAAACTTTATTCAAGGAAGGGACCAGTGTGTAGCTAGAGTGTATATTCACTTGGTAGAAATCACAAGGAGGTAGGCTGCATGTTCGCTGGAACCGGGGAACTTATGGCACAAGCCTTGCTTACCACTTTTGAATGCTCCATTCAAGCTGCCTTGAAGCTACCTAAATTACAATTTTAGGACGGGTCTCTAGTGTCTGTAGGCAGGGCTCTGGGAAGGGAACGAGTGTTCTCTACATCAACAGGGTGCTTTCATAGACTGGGTAGGAGCCTCGCCTGAGACACTCTAGAGCTAAAAGGAAACTTGACGTGAGTCCTCTCCTCAAGGTAAAGCCTAGAATAGCCCTGCCGAAGTGGAAGCTTGGAGCGGAGTTCTTGAGGCATTAGTTTCAGGTCTGTTTTCTTTTAAGGTTAGTAAGCTTTTCAAGGCCCTGAGGACCTCGCCTGGGCACCCTATTCCCTGCAAGAACACCCAGTACCGGCAGGCTCCACTGGGCTACTAAGAAACATCCAGGCCCGGAAACTTTTCCCATTCACTCTTTGTATTTTGTGTGTAGGCCAACACACTACACTCTTCCTTGGAAGAGCTAGATTTCCTCAGCTCTCCAACAGCTCCAGGAAATGTGTTCTCTCACGTCCTACATATCATGCAAATCTGCCTCATTGCCCTAGGCTGACCGGCACTGAGAAACCAAAACTGCTTCACATTCCTTCTACAAAGTCATACCTTAACACCCCATCCTTACAGTCGAAAGTCGGCTTGCGTTTCTGCTGTAACCACAGCACAGTTCTTCCTCTTACACTCCAGGGTTTTAGAAGAAGCTAAGCCGGATAGCCTACCCAGAGCGATCCCTGGGGGAGGCGGTTGGCTACACGCAGAATTACGTGCCAAATAAACTTTATTTAAGGAAGGGACCAGTGTGTAGCTAGAGTGTATATTTACTTGGTAGAAATCACAAGGAGGTAGGCTGCATGTTCGCTGGAAACGGGGAACTTATGGCACAAGCCTTGCTTACCCATTTTGAATGCTCCATTCAAGCTGCCTTGAAGCTGCCTAAATAACAATTTTAGGACGGGTCTCTAGTCTCTGTAGGCAAGGCTCTGGGAAGGGAACGAGTGTTCTCTACATCAACAGGGTGCTTTCATAGCCTGGGTGGGAGCCTCTCCTCAGACGCTCTACAGCTAAAAGGAAACTTGACGTGAGTCCTTTCCTCAAGGTAAAGCCTAGAATAGCCCTGCCGAAGTGGAAGCTTGGAGCGGAGTCCTTGAGGCATTAGTTTCAGGTCTGTTTCCTTTTAAGGTTAGTAAGCTTTTCAGGACACCGAGGACCTCGCCTGGGCACCTTATTCCCTGGAAGACCACCGAGTACCGGCAGTCTCCACTGGGCTACTAAGAAACATCCAGGCCCGGACACCTTTCCCAGTCACTCTGTGTATTTTGTGTGTAGGCCAACACACTGCACTCTTCCTTGGAAGAGCTAGATTTCCTCAGCTCTCCAACAGCCCCAGGAAATGTGTTCTCTCACGTCCTACATATCATGCAAATCTGCCTCATTGCCCTAGGCTGAGCAGCTCTGAGAAACCAAAACTGCTTCGCATTCCTTCTACAAAGTCATACCTTAAGACCCCATCCTTACAGGAGAAAGTCAGCTTGCGTTTCTGCTGTAACCAAAGCACAGATCTTCCTCTTACACTGCAGGGTTTTAGAAGAAGCTAAGCCAGATAGCCTACCTAGAGCGCTCCTTGGGGGAGGCTGTTGGCTACACGCAGAACTCCGTGCCAAATAAACTTTATTCAAGGAAGGGACCAGTGTTTAGCTAGAGTGTATATTTACTTGGTAGAAATCACAAGTAGGTAGGCCGCGTGTTCGCTGGAAACGGTGACCTTATGGCACAAGCCTTGCTTTCCCATTTTGAATGCTCCATGCATGCTGCCTTGAAGTTACCTAAATAACAGTTTTAGGACGAGTCTTTAGTCATTGTAGGCAGGGCTCTGGGAAGGGAACGAGTGTTCTCTGCATCAACAGGGTGCTTTCATAGCCTGGGTGGGAGCCTCTCCTCAGACGCCCTAGAGATAAAGGAAACTTGACGTGAGTTCTTTCCTCCAGGTAAAGCCTTGACTAGCCCTGCCGAAGCTGAGCTTGAAGCAGTTTCCTTGTGGCATTTGTTTTAGGTCTGTTTTCTTTTAAGGTTAGTAAGCTTGTCAAGACACCGAGGACCTCTCGTGGGCACCCTATTCCCTGCAAGAGCACCGAGTACCAGCAGGCTCCACTGGGCTACTAAGAAACATCCAGGCCCGGAAACGTTTCCCAGTCACTGTGTATTTTGTGTGTAGGGCAACACACTGCACTCTTCCTTGGAAGAGCTAGATTTCCTCAGCTCTCCAACAACTCCAGGCAATGTGTTCTCTCAATTCCTATATGTCATGCAAATCTCCCTCATTGCCCTAGGCTGAGCAGCACTGAGAAACCAAAACTGCAACGCATTCCTTCTTTAAAGTCAAACCTTAAGACCCCATCCTTACAGGAGAAAGTCGGCTTGCTTTCCTGCTGTAACCAAAGCACAGTTCTTCCTCTTACACTCCAGGGTTTTAGAAGAAGCAGAGCCCGATAGCCTACCCAGAGTGCTCCCAAGGGGAGGCGGTTGGCTACACGCAGAATTCCGTGCCAAAGAAACTTTATTCAAGGAAGGGACCAGTGTGTAGCTAGAGTGTATATTCACTTGGTAGAAATCACAAGGAGGTAGGCTGCATGTTCGCTGGAACCGGGGAACTTATGGCACAAGCCTTGCTTACCACTTTTGAATGCTCCATTCAAGCTGCCTTGAAGCTACCTAAATTACAATTTTAGGACGGGTCTCTAGTGTCTGTAGGCAGGGCTCTGGGAAGGGAACGAGTGTTCTCTACATCAACAGGGTGCTTTCATAGACTGGGTAGGAGCCTCGCCTGAGACACTCTAGAGCTAAAAGGAAACTTGACGTGAGTCCTCTCCTCAAGGTAAAGCCTAGAATAGCCCTGCCGAAGTGGAAGCTTGGAGCGGAGTTCTTGAGGCATTAGTTTCAGGTCTGTTTTCTTTTAAGGTTAGTAAGCTTTTCAAGGCCCTGAGGACCTCGCCTGGGCACCCTATTCCCTGCAAGAACACCCAGTACCGGCAGGCTCCACTGGGCTACTAAGAAACATCCAGGCCCGGAAACTTTTCCCATTCACTCTTTGTATTTTGTGTGTAGGCCAACACACTACACTCTTCCTTGGAAGAGCTAGATTTCCTCAGCTCTCCAACAGCTCCAGGAAATGTGTTCTCTCACGTCCTACATATCATGCAAATCTGCCTCATTGCCCTAGGCTGACCGGCACTGAGAAACCAAAACTGCTTCACATTCCTTCTACAAAGTCATACCTTAACACCCCATCCTTACAGTCGAAAGTCGGCTTGCGTTTCTGCTGTAACCACAGCACAGTTCTTCCTCTTACACTCCAGGGTTTTAGAAGAAGCTAAGCCCGATAGCCTACCCAGAGCGATCCCTGGGGGAGGCGGTTGGCTACACGCAGAATTACGTGCCAAATAAACTTTATTTAAGGAAGGGACCAGTGTGTAGCTAGAGTGTATATTTACTTGGTAGAAATCACAAGGAGGTAGGCTGCATGTTCGCTGGAAACGGGGAACTTATGGCACAAGCCTTGCTTACCCATTTTGAATGCTCCATTCAAGCTGCCTTGAAGCTGCCTAAATAACAATTTTAGGACGGGTCTCTAGTCTCTGTAGGCAAGGCTCTGGGAAGGGAACGAGTGTTCTCTACATCAACAGGGTGCTTTCATAGCCTGGGTGGGAGCCTCTCCTCAGACGCTCTACAGCTAAAAGGAAACTTGACGTGAGTCCTTTCCTCAAGGTAAAGCCTAGAATAGCCCTGCCGAAGTGGAAGCTTGGAGCGGAGTCCTTGAGGCATTAGTTTCAGGTCTGTTTCCTTTTAAGGTTAGTAAGCTTTTCAGGACACCGAGGACCTCGCCTGGGCACCTTATTCCCTGGAAGACCACCGAGTACCGGCAGTCTCCACTGGGCTACTAAGAAACATCCAGGCCCGGACACCTTTCCCAGTCACTCTGTGTATTTTGTGTGTAGGCCAACACACTGCACTCTTCCTTGGAAGAGCTAGATTTCCTCAGCTCTCCAACAGCCCCAGGAAATGTGTTCTCTCACGTCCTACATATCATGCAAATCTGCCTCATTGCCCTAGGCTGAGCAGCTCTGAGAAACCAAAACTGCTTCGCATTCCTTCTACAAAGTCATACCTTAAGACCCCATCCTTACAGGAGAAAGTCAGCTTGCGTTTCTGCTGTAACCAAAGCACAGATCTTCCTCTTACACTGCAGGGTTTTAGAAGAAGCTAAGCCAGATAGCCTACCTAGAGCGCTCCTTGGGGGAGGCTGTTGGCTACACGCAGAACTCCGTGCCAAATAAACTTTATTCAAGGAAGGGACCAGTGTTTAGCTAGAGTGTATATTTACTTGGTAGAAATCACAAGTAGGTAGGCCGCGTGTTCGCTGGAAACGGTGACCTTATGGCACAAGCCTTGCTTTCCCATTTTGAATGCTCCATGCATGCTGCCTTGAAGTTACCTAAATAACAGTTTTAGGACGAGTCTTTAGTCATTGTAGGCAGGGCTCTGGGAAGGGAACGAGTGTTCTCTGCATCAACAGGGTGCTTTCATAGCCTGGGTGGGAGCCTCTCCTCAGACGCCCTAGAGATAAAGGAAACTTGACGTGAGTTCTTTCCTCCAGGTAAAGCCTTGACTAGCCCTGCCGAAGCTGAGCTTGAAGCAGTTTCCTTGTGGCATTTGTTTTAGGTCTGTTTTCTTTTAAGGTTAGTAAGCTTGTCAAGACACCGAGGACCTCTCGTGGGCACCCTATTCCCTGCAAGAGCACCGAGTACCAGCAGGCTCCACTGGGCTACTAAGAAACATCCAGGCCCGGAAACGTTTCCCAGTCACTGTGTATTTTGTGTGTAGGGCAACACACTGCACTCTTCCTTGGAAGAGCTAGATTTCCTCAGCTCTCCAACAACTCCAGGCAATGTGTTCTCTCAATTCCTATATGTCATGCAAATCTCCCTCATTGCCCTAGGCTGAGCAGCACTGAGAAACCAAAACTGCAACGCATTCCTTCTTTAAAGTCAAACCTTAAGACCCCATCCTTACAGGAGAAAGTCGGCTTGCTTTCCTGCTGTAACCAAAGCACAGTTCTTCCTCTTACACTCCAGGGTTTTAGAAGAAGCAGAGCCCGATAGCCTACCCAGAGCGCTCCCAAGGGGAGGCGGTTGGCTACACGCAGAATTCCGTGCCAAAGAAACTTTATTCAAGGAAGGGACCAGTGTGTAGCTAGAGTGTATATTCACTTGGTAGAAATCACAAGGAGGTAGGCTGCATGTTCGCTGGAACCGGGGAACTTATGGCACAAGCCTTGCTTACCACTTTTGAATGCTCCATTCAAGCTGCCTTGAAGCTACCTAAATTACAATTTTAGGACGGGTCTCTAGTGTCTGTAGGCAGGGCTCTGGGAAGGGAACGAGTGTTCTCTACATCAACAGGGTGCTTTCATAGACTGGGTAGGAGCCTCGCCTGAGACACTCTAGAGCTAAAAGGAAACTTGACGTGAGTCCTCTCCTCAAGGTAAAGCCTAGAATAGCCCTGCCGAAGTGGAAGCTTGGAGCGGAGTTCTTGAGGCATTAGTTTCAGGTCTGTTTTCTTTTAAGGTTAGTAAGCTTTTCAAGGCCCTGAGGACCTCGCCTGGGCACCCTATTCCCTGCAAGAACACCCAGTACCGGCAGGCTCCACTGGGCTACTAAGAAACATCCAGGCCCGGAAACTTTTCCCATTCACTCTTTGTATTTTGTGTGTAGGCCAACACACTACACTCTTCCTTGGAAGAGCTAGATTTCCTCAGCTCTCCAACAGCTCCAGGAAATGTGTTCTCTCACGTCCTACATATCATGCAAATCTGCCTCATTGCCCTAGGCTGACCGGCACTGAGAAACCAAAACTGCTTCACATTCCTTCTACAAAGTCATACCTTAACACCCCATCCTTACAGTCGAAAGTCGGCTTGCGTTTCTGCTGTAACCACAGCACAGTTCTTCCTCTTACACTCCAGGGTTTTAGAAGAAGCTAAGCCCGATAGCCTACCCAGAGCGATCCCTGGGGGAGGCGGTTGGCTACACGCAGAATTACGTGCCAAATAAACTTTATTTAAGGAAGGGACCAGTGTGTAGCTAGAGTGTATATTTACTTGGTAGAAATCACAAGGAGGTAGGCTGCATGTTTGCTGGAAACGGGGAACTTATGGCACAAGCCTTGCTTACCCATTTTGAATGCTCCATTCAAGCTGCCTTGAAGCTGCCTAAATAACAATTTTAGGACGGGTCTCTAGTCTCTGTAGGCAAGGCTCTGGGAAGGGAACGAGTGTTCTCTACATCAACAGGGTGCTTTCATAGCCTGGGTGGGAGCCTCTCCTCAGACGCTCTACAGCTAAAAGGAAACTTGACGTGAGTCCTTTCCTCAAGGTAAAGCCTAGAATAGCCCTGCCGAAGTGGAAGCTTGGAGCGGAGTCCTTGAGGCATTAGTTTCAGGTCTGTTTCCTTTTAAGGTTAGTAAGCTTTTCAGGACACCGAGGACCTCGCCTGGGCACCTTATTCCCTGGAAGACCACCGAGTACCGGCAGTCTCCACTGGGCTACTAAGAAACATCCAGGCCCGGACACCTTTCCCAGTCACTCTGTGTATTTTGTGTGTAGGCCAACACACTGCACTCTTCCTTGGAAGAGCTAGATTTCCTCAGCTCTCCAACATCCCCAGGAAATGTGTTCTCTCACGTCCTACATATCATGCAAATCTGCCTCATTGCCCTAGGCTGAGCAGCTCTGAGAAACCAAAACTGCTTCGCATTCCTTCTACAAAGTCATACCTTAAGACCCCATCCTTACAGGAGAAAGTCAGCTTGCGTTTCTGCTGTAACCAAAGCACAGATCTTCCTCTTACACTGCAGGGTTTTAGAAGAAGCTAAGCCAGATAGCCTACGTAGAGCGCTCCTTGGGGGAGGCTGTTGGCTACACGCAGAACTCCGTGCCAAATAAACTTTATTCAAGGAAGGGACCAGTGTTTAGCTAGAGTGTATATTTACTTGGTAGAAATCACAAGTAGGTAGGCCGCGTGTTCGCTGGAAACGGTGACCTTATGGCACAATCTTGCTTTCCCATTTTGAATGCTCCATGCATGCTGCCTTGAAGTTACCTAAATAACAGTTTTAGGACGAGTCTTTAGTCATTGTAGGCAGGGCTCTGGGAAGGGAACGAGTGTTCTCTGCATCAACAGGGTGCTTTCATAGCCTGGGTTGGAGCCTCTCCTCAGACGCCCTAGAGATAAAGGAAACTTGACGTGAGTTCTTTCCTCCAGGTAAAGCCTTGACTAGCCCTGCCGAAGCTGAGCTTGAAGCAGTTTCCTTGTGGCATTTGTTTTAGGTCTGTTTTCTTTTAAGGTTAGTAAGCTTGTCAAGACACCGAGGACCTCTCGTGGGCACCCTATTCCCTGCAAGAGCACCGAGTACCAGCAGGCTCCACTGGGCTACTAAGAAACATCCAGGCCCGGAAACGTTTCCCAGTCACTGTGTATTTTGTGTGTAGGGCAACACACTGCACTCTTCCTTGGAAGAGCTAGATTTCCTCAGCTCTCCAACAACTCCAGGCAATGTGTTCTCTCAATTCCTATATGTCATGCAAATCTCCCTCATTGCCCTAGGCTGAGCAGCACTGAGAAACCAAAACTGCAACGCATTCCTTCTTTAAAGTCAAACCTTAAGACCCCATCCTTACAGGAGAAAGTCGGCTTGCTTTCCTGCTGTAACCAAAGCACAGTTCTTCCTCTTACACTCCAGGGTTTTAGAAGAAGCAGAGCCCGATAGCCTACCCAGAGCGCTCCCAAGGGGAGGCGGTTGGCTACACGCAGAATTCCGTGCCAAAGAAACTTTATTCAAGGAAGGGACCAGTGTGTAGCTAGAGTGTATATTCACTTGGTAGAAATCACAAGGAGGTAGGCTGCATGTTCGCTGGAACCGGGGAACTTATGGCACAAGCCTTGCTTACCACTTTTGAATGCTCCATTCAAGCTGCCTTGAAGCTACCTAAATTACAATTTTAGGACGGGTCTCTAGTGTCTGTAGGCAGGGCTCTGGGAAGGGAACGAGTGTTCTCTACATCAACAGGGTGCTTTCATAGACTGGGTAGGAGCCTCGCCTGAGACACTCTAGAGCTAAAAGGAAACTTGACGTGAGTCCTCTCCTCAAGGTAAAGCCTAGAATAGCCCTGCCGAAGTGGAAGCTTGGAGCGGAGTTCTTGAGGCATTAGTTTCAGGTCTGTTTTCTTTTAAGGTTAGTAAGCTTTTCAAGGCCCTGAGGACCTCGCCTGGGCACCCTATTCCCTGCAAGAACACCCAGTACCGGCAGGCTCCACTGGGCTACTAAGAAACATCCAGGCCCGGAAACTTTTCCCATTCACTCTTTGTATTTTGTGTGTAGGCCAACACACTACACTCTTCCTTGGAAGAGCTAGATTTCCTCAGCTCTCCAACAGCTCCAGGAAATGTGTTCTCTCACGTCCTACATATCATGCAAATCTGCCTCATTGCCCTAGGCTGACCGGCACTGAGAAACCAAAACTGCTTCACATTCCTTCTACAAAGTCATACCTTAACACCCCATCCTTACAGTCGAAAGTCGGCTTGCGTTTCTGCTGTAACCACAGCACAGTTCTTCCTCTTACACTCCAGGGTTTTAGAAGAAGCTAAGCCCGATAGCCTACCCAGAGCGATCCCTGGGGGAGGCGGTTGGCTACACGCAGAATTACGTGCCAAATAAACTTTATTTAAGGAAGGGACCAGTGTGTAGCTAGAGTGTATATTTACTTGGTAGAAATCACAAGGAGGTAGGCTGCATGTTCGCTGGAAACGGGGAACTTATGGCACAAGCCTTGCTTACCCATTTTGAATGCTCCATTCAAGCTGCCTTGAAGCTGCCTAAATAACAATTTTAGGACGGGTCTCTAGTCTCTGTAGGCAAGGCTCTGGGAAGGGAACGAGTGTTCTCTACATCAACAGGGTGCTTTCATAGCCTGGGTGGGAGACTCTCCTCAGACGCTCTACAGCTAAAAGGAAACTTGACGTGAGTCCTTTCCTCAAGGTAAAGCCTAGAATAGCCCTGCCGAAGTGGAAGCTTGGAGCGGACTCCTTGAGGCATTAGTTTCAGGTCTGTTTCCTTTTAAGGTTAGTAAGCTTTTCAGGACACCGAGGACCTCGCCTGGGCACCTTATTCCCTGGAAGACCACCGAGTACCGGCAGTCTCCACTGGGCTACTAAGAAACATCCAGGCCCGGACACCTTTCCCAGTCACTCTGTGTATTTTGTGTGTAGGCCAACACACTGCACTCTTCCTTGGAAGAGCTAGATTTCCTCAGCTCTCCAACAGCCCCAGGAAATGTGTTCTCTCACGTCCTACATATCATGCAAATCTGCCTCATTGCCCTAGGCTGAGCAGCTCTGAGAAACCAAAACTGCTTCGCATTCCTTCTACAAAGTCATACCTTAAGACCCCATCCTTACAGGAGAAAGTCAGCTTGCGTTTCTGCTGTAACCAAAGCACAGATCTTCCTCTTACACTGCAGGGTTTTAGAAGAAGCTAAGCCAGATAGCCTACCTAGAGCGCTCCTTGGGGGAGGCTGTTGGCTACACGCAGAACTCCGTGCCAAATAAACTTTATTCAAGGAAGGGACCAGTGTTTAGCTAGAGTGTATATTTACTTGGTAGAAATCACAAGTAGGTAGGCCGCGTGTTCGCTGGAAACGGTGACCTTATGGCACAAGCCTTGCTTTCCCATTTTGAATGCTCCATGCATGCTGCCTTGAAGTTACCTAAATAACAGTTTTAGGACGAGTCTTTAGTCATTGTAGGCAGGGCTCTGGGAAGGGAACGAGTGTTCTCTGCATCAACAGGGTGCTTTCATAGCCTGGGTGGGAGCCTCTCCTCAGACGCCCTAGAGATAAAGGAAACTTGACGTGAGTTCTTTCCTCCAGGTAAAGCGTTGACTACCCCTGCCGAAGCTAAGCTTGAAGCAGTTTCCTTGTGGCATTTCTTTTAGGTCTGTTTTCTTTTAAGGTTAGTAAGCTTGTCAAGACACCGAGGACCTCTCGTGGGCACCCTATTCCCTGCAAGAGCACCGAGTACCAGCAGGCTCCACTGGGCTACTAAGAAACATCCAGGCCCGGAAACGTTTCCCAGTCACTGTGTATTTTGTGTGTAGGGCAACACACTGCACTCTTCCTTGGAAGAGCTAGATTTCCTCAGCTCTCCAACAACTCCAGGCAATGTGTTCTCTCAATTCCTATATGTCATGCAAATCTCCCTCATTGCCCTAGGCTGAGCAGCACTGAGAAACCAAAACTGCAACGCATTCCTTCTTTAAAGTCAAACCTTAAGACCCCATCCTTACAGGAGAAAGTCGGCTTGCTTTCCTGCTGTAACCAAAGCACAGTTCTTCCTCTTACACTCCAGGGTTTTAGAAGAAGCAGAGCCCGATAGCCTACCCAGAGCGCTCCCAAGGGGAGGCGGTTGGCTACACGCAGAATTCCGTGCCAAATAAACTTTATTCAAGGAAGGGACCAGTGTGTAGCTAGAGTGTATATTCACTTGGTAGAAATCACAAGGAGGTAGGCTGCATGTTCGCTGGAACCGGGGAACTTATGGCACAAGCCTTGCTTACCACTTTTGAATGCTCCATTCAAGCTGCCTTGAAGCTACCTAAATTACAATTTTAGGACGGGTCTCTAGTGTCTGTAGGCAGGGCTCTGGGAAGGGAACGAGTGTTCTCTACATCAACAGGGTGCTTTCATAGACTGGGTAGGAGCCTCGCCTGAGACACTCTAGAGCTAAAAGGAAACTTGACGTGAGTCCTCTCCTCAAGGTAAAGCCTAGAATAGCCCTGCCGAAGTGGAAGCTTGGAGCGGAGTTCTTGAGGCATTAGTTTCAGGTCTGTTTTCTTTTAAGGTTAGTAAGCTTTTCAAGGCCCTGAGGACCTCGCCTGGGCACCCTATTCCCTGCAAGAACACCCAGTACCGGCAGGCTCCACTGGGCTACTAAGAAACATCCAGGCCCGGAAACTTTTCCCATTCATTCTTTGTATTTTGTGTGTAGGCCAACACACTACACTCTTCCTTGGAAGAGCTAGATTTCCTCAGCTCTCCAACAGCTCCAGGAAATGTGTTCTCTCACGTCCTACATATCATGCAAATCTGCCTCATTGCCCTAGGCTGACCGGCACTGAGAAACCAAAACTGCTTCACATTCCTTCTACAAAGTCATACCTTAACACCCCATCCTTACAGTCGAAAGTCGGCTTGCGTTTCTGCTGTAACCACAGCACAGTTCTTCCTCTTACACTCCAGGGTTTTAGAAGAAGCTAAGCCCGATAGCCTACCCAGAGCGATCCCTGGGGGAGGCGGTTGGCTACACGCAGAATTACGTGCCAAATAAACTTTATTTAAGGAAGGGACCAGTGTGTAGCTAGAGTGTATATTTACTTGGTAGAAATCACAAGGAGGTAGGCTGCATGTTCGCTGGAAACGGGGAACTTATGGCACAAGCCTTGCTTACCCATTTTGAATGCTCCATTCAAGCTGCCTTGAAGCTGCCTAAATAACAATTTTAGGACGGGTCTCTAGTCTCTGTAGGCAAGGCTCTGGGAAGGGAACGAGTGTTCTCTACATCAACAGGGTGCTTTCATAGCCTGGGTGGGAGCCTCTCCTCAGACGCTCTACAGCTAAAAGGAAACTTGACGTGAGTCCTTTCCTCAAGGTAAAGCCTAGAATAGCCCTGCCGAAGTGGAAGCTTGGAGCGGAGTCCTTGAGGCATTAGTTTCAGGTCTGTTTCCTTTTAAGGTTAGTAAGCTTTTCAGGACACCGAGGACCTCGCCTGGGCACCTTATTCCCTGGAAGACCACCGAGTACCGGCAGTCTCCACTGGGCTACTAAGAAACATCCAGGCCCGGACACCTTTCCCAGTCACTCTGTGTATTTTGTGTGTAGGCCAACACACTGCACTCTTCCTTGGAAGAGCTAGATTTCCTCAGCTCTCCAACATCCCCAGGAAATGTGTTCTCTCACGTCCTACATATCATGCAAATCTGCCTCATTGCCCTAGGCTGAGCAGCTCTGAGAAACCAAAACTGCTTCGCATTCCTTCTACAAAGTCATACCTTAAGACCCCATCCTTACAGGAGAAAGTCAGCTTGCGTTTCTGCTGTAACCAAAGCACAGATCTTCCTCTTACACTGCAGGGTTTTAGAAGAAGCTAAGCCAGATAGCCTACCTAGAGCGCTCCTTGGGGGAGGCTGTTGGCTACACGCAGAACTCCGTGCCAAATAAACTTTATTCAAGGAAGGGACCAGTGTTTAGCTAGAGTGTATATTTACTTGGTAGAAATCACAAGTAGGTAGGCCGCGTGTTCGCTGGAAACGGTGACCTTATGGCACAAGCCTTGCTTTCCCATTTTGAATGCTCCATGCATGCTGCCTTGAAGTTACCTAAATAACAGTTTTAGGACGAGTCTTTAGTCATTGTAGGCAGGGCTCTGGGAAGGGAACGAGTGTTCTCTGCATCAACAGGGTGCTTTCATAGCCTGGGTGGGAGCCTCTCCTCAGACGCCCTAGAGATAAAGGAAACTTGACGTGAGTTCTTTCCTCCAGGTAAAGCCTTGACTAGCCCTGCCGAAGCTGAGCTTGAAGCAGTTTCCTTGTGGCATTTGTTTTAGGTCTGTTTTCTTTTAAGGTTAGTAAGCTTGTCAAGACACCGAGGACCTCTCGTGGGCACCCTATTCCCTGCAAGAGCACCGAGTACCAGCAGGCTCCACTGGGCTACTAAGAAACATCCAGGCCCGGAAACGTTTCCCAGTCACTGTGTATTTTGTGTGTAGGGCAACACACTGCACTCTTCCTTGGAAGAGCTAGATTTCCTCAGCTCTCCAACAACTCCAGGCAATGTGTTCTCTCAATTCCTATATGTCATGCAAATCTCCCTCATTGCCCTAGGCTGAGCAGCACTGAGAAACCAAAACTGCAACGCATTCCTTCTTTAAAGTCAAACCTTAAGACCCCATCCTTACAGGAGAAAGTCGGCTTGCTTTCCTGCTGTAACCAAAGCACAGTTCTTCCTCTTACACTCCAGGGTTTTAGAAGAAGCAGAGCCCGATAGCCTACCCAGAGCGCTCCCAAGGGGAGGCGGTTGGCTACACGCAGAATTCCGTGCCAAATAAACTTTATTCAAGGAAGGGACCAGTGTGTAGCTAGAGTGTATATTCACTTGGTAGAAATCACAAGGAGGTAGGCTGCATGTTCGCTGGAAACGGGGAACTTATGGCACAAGCCTTGCTTACCACTTTTGAATGCTCCATTCAAGCTGCCTTGAAGCTACCTAAATTACAATTTTAGGACGGGTCTCTAGTGTCTGTAGGCAGGGCTCTGGGAAGGGAACGAGTGTTCTCTACATCAACAGGGTGCTTTCATAGACTGGGTAGGAGCCTCGCCTGCGACACTCTAGAGCTAAAAGGAAACTTGACGTGAGTCCTCTCCTCAAGGTAAAGCCTAGAATAGCCCTGCCGAAGTGGAAGCTTGGAGCGGAGTTCATGAGGCATTAGTTTCAGGTCTGTTTTCTTTTAAGGTTAGTAAGCTTTTCAAGGCCCTGAGGACCTCGCCTGGGCACCCTATTCCCTGCAAGAACACCCAGGACCGGCAGGCTCCACTGGGCTACTAAGAAACATCCAGGCCCGGAAACTTTTCCCATTCACTCTTTGTATTTTGTGTGTAGGCCAACACACTACACTCTTCCTTGGAAGAGCTAGATTTCCTCAGCTCTCCAACAGCTCCAGGAAATGTGTTCTCTCACGTCCTACATATCATGCAAATCTGCCTCATTGCCCTAGGCTGACCGGCACTGAGAAACCAAAACTGCTTCACATTCCTTCTACAAAGTCATACCTTAACACCCCATCCTTACAGTCGAAAGTCGGCTTGCGTTTCTGCTGTAACCACAGCACAGTTCTTCCTCTTACACTCCAGGGTTTTAGAAGAAGCTAAGCCCGATAGCCTACCCAGAGCGATCCCTGGGGGAGGCGGTTGGCTACACGCAGAATTACGTGCCAAATAAACTTTATTTAAGGAAGGGACCAGTGTGTAGCTAGAGTGTATATTTACTTGGTAGAAATCACAAGGAGGTAGGCTGCATGTTCGCTGGAAACGGGGAACTTATGGCACAAGCCTTGCTTACCCATTTTGAATGCTCCATTCAAGCTGCCTTGAAGCTGCCTAAATAACAATTTTAGGACGGGTCTCTAGTCTCTGTAGGCAAGGCTCTGGGAAGGGAACGAGTGTTCTCTACATCAACAGGGTGCTTTCATAGCCTGGGTGGGAGCCTCTCCTCAGACGCTCTACAGCTAAAAGGAAACTTGACGTGAGTCCTTTCCTCAAGGTAAAGCCTAGAATAGCCCTGCCGAAGTGGAAGCTTGGAGCGGACTCCTTGAGGCATTAGTTTCAGGTCTGTTTCCTTTTAAGGTTAGTAAGCTTTTCAGGACACCGAGGACCTCGCCTGGGCACCTTATTCCCTGGAAGACCACCGAGTACCGGCAGTCTCCACTGGGCTACTAAGAAACATCCAGGCCCGGACACCTTTCCCAGTCACTCTGTGTATTTTGTGTGTAGGCCAACACACTGCACTCTTCCTTGGAAGAGCTAGATTTCCTCAGCTCTCCAACAGCCCCAGGAAATGTGTTCTCTCACGTCCTACATATCATGCAAATCTGCCTCATTGCCCTAGGCTGAGCAGCTCTGAGAAACCAAAACTGCTTCGCATTCCTTCTACAAAGTCATACCTTAAGACCCCATCCTTACAGGAGAAAGTCAGCTTGCGTTTCTGCTGTAACCAAAGCACAGATCTTCCTCTTACACTGCAGGGTTTTAGAAGAAGCTAAGCCAGATAGCCTACCTAGAGCGCTCCTTGGGGGAGGCTGTTGGCTACACGCAGAACTCCGTGCCAAATAAACTTTATTCAAAGAAGGGACCAGTGTTTAGCTAGAGTGTATATTTACTTGGTAGAAATCACAAGTAGGTAGGCCGCGTGTTCGCTGGAAACGGTGACCTTATGGCACAAGCCTTGCTTTCCCATTTTGAATGCTCCATGCATGCTGCCTTGAAGTTACCTAAATAACAGTTTTAGGACGAGTCTTTAGTCATTGTAGGCAGGGCTCTGGGAAGGGAACGAGTGTTCTCTGCATCAACAGGGTGCTTTCATAGCCTGGGTGGGAGCCTCTCCTCAGACGCCCTAGAGATAAAGGAAACTTGACGTGAGTTCTTTCCTCCAGGTAAAGCCTTGACTAGCCCTGCCGAAGCTGAGCTTGAAGCAGTTTCCTTGTGGCATTTGTTTTAGGTCTGTTTTCTTTTAAGGTTAGTAAGCTTGTCAAGACACCGAGGACCTCTCGTGGGCACCCTATTCCCTGCAAGAGCACCGAGTACCAGCAGGCTCCACTGGGCTACTAAGAAACATCCAGGCCCGGAAACGTTTCCCAGTCACTGTGTATTTTGTGTGTAGGGCAACACACTGCACTCTTCCTTGGAAGAGCTAGATTTCCTCAGCTCTCCAACAACTCCAGGCAATGTGTTCTCTCAATTCCTATATGTCATGCAAATCTCCCTCATTGCCCTAGGCTGAGCAGCACTGAGAAAACAAAACTGCAACGCATTCCTTCTTTAAAGTCAAACCTTAAGACCCCATCCTTACAGGAGAAAGTCGGCTTGCTTTCCTGCTGTAACCAAAGCACAGTTCTTCCTCTTACACTCCAGGGTTTTAGAAGAAGCAGAGCCCGATAGCCTACCCAGAGCGCTCCCAAGGGGAGGCGGTTGGCTACACGCAGAATTCCGTGCCAAATAAACTTTATTCAAGGAAGGGACCAGTGTGTAGCTAGAGTGTATATTCACTTGGTAGAAATCACAAGGAGGTAGGCTGCATGTTCGCTGGAACCGGGGAACTTATGGCACAAGCCTTGCTTACCACTTTTGAATGCTCCATTCAAGCTGCCTTGAAGCTACCTAAATTACAATTTTAGGACGGGTCTCTAGTGTCTGTAGGCAGGGCTCTGGGAAGGGAACGAGTGTTCTCTACATCAACAGGGTGCTTTCATAGACTGGGTAGGAGCCTCGCCTGAGACACTCTAGAGCTAAAAGGAAACTTGACGTGAGTCCTCTCCTCAAGGTAAAGCCTAGAATAGCCCTGCCGAAGTGGAAGCTTGGAGCGGAGTTCTTGAGGCATTAGTTTCAGGTCTGTTTTCTTTTAAGGTTAGTAAGCTTTTCAAGGCCCTGAGGACCTCGCCTGGGCACCCTATTCCCTGCAAGAACACCCAGTACCGGCAGGCTCCACTGGGCTACTAAGAAACATCCAGGCCCGGAAACTTTTCCCATTCACTCTTTGTATTTTGTGTGTAGGCCAACACACTACACTCTTCCTTGGAAGAGCTAGATTTCCTCAGCTCTCCAACAGCTCCAGGAAATGTGTTCTCTCACGTCCTACATATCATGCAAATCTGCCTCATTGCCCTAGGCTGACCGGCACTGAGAAACCAAAACTGCTTCACATTCCTTCTACAAAGTCATACCTTAACACCCCATCCTTACAGTCGAAAGTCGGCTTGCGTTTCTGCTGTAACCACAGCACAGTTCTTCCTCTTACACTCCAGGGTTTTAGAAGAAGCTAAGCCCGATAGCCTACCCAGAGCGATCCCTGGGGGAGGCGGTTGGCTACACGCAGAATTACGTGCCAAATAAACTTTATTTAAGGAAGGGACCAGTGTGTAGCTAGAGTGTATATTTACTTGGTAGAAATCACAAGGAGGTAGGCTGCATGTTCGCTGGAAACGGGGAACTTATGGCACAAGCCTTGCTTACCCATTTTGAATGCTCCATTCAAGCTGCCTTGAAGCTGCCTAAATAACAATTTTAGGACGGGTCTCTAGTCTCTGTAGGCAAGGCTCTGGGAAGGGAACGAGTGTTCTCTACATCAACAGGGTGCTTTCATAGCCTGGGTGGGAGCCTCTCCTCAGACGCTCTACAGCTAAAAGGAAACTTGACGTGAGTCCTTTCCTCAAGGTAAAGCCTAGAATAGCCCTGCCGAAGTGGAAGCTTGGAGCGGACTCCTTGAGGCATTAGTTTCAGGTCTGTTTCCTTTTAAGGTTAGTAAGCTTTTCAGGACACCGAGGACCTCTCCTGGGCACCTTATTCCCTGGAAGACCACCGAGTACCGGCAGTCTCCACTGGGCTACTAAGAAACATCCAGGCCCGGACACCTTTCCCAGTCACTCTGTGTATTTTGTGTGTAGGCCAACACACTGCACTCTTCCTTGGAAGAGCTAGATTTCCTCAGCTCTCCAACAGCCCCAGGAAATGTGTTCTCTCACGTCCTACATATCATGCAAATCTGCCTCATTGCCCTAGGCTGAGCAGCTCTGAGAAACCAAAACTGCTTCGCATTCCTTCTACAAAGTCATACCTTAAGACCCCATCCTTACAGGAGAAAGTCAGCTTGCGTTTCTGCTGTAACCAAAGCACAGATCTTCCTCTTACACTGCAGGGTTTTAGAAGAAGCTAAGCCAGATAGCCTACCTAGAGCGCTCCTTGGGGGAGGCTGTTGGCTACACGCAGAACTCCGTGCCAAATAAACTTTATTCAAGGAAGGGACCAGTGTTTAGCTAGAGTGTATATTTACTTGGTAGAAATCACAAGTAGGTAGGCCGCGTGTTCGCTGGAAACGGTGACCTTATGGCACAAGCCTTGCTTTCCCATTTTGAATGCTCCATGCATGCTGCCTTGAAGTTACCTAAATAACAGTTTTAGGACGAGTCTTTAGTCATTGTAGGCAGGGCTCTGGGAAGGGAACGAGTGTTCTCTGCATCAACAGGGTGCTTTCATAGCCTGGGTGGGAGCCTCTCCTCAGACGCCCTAGAGATAAAGGAAACTTGACGTGAGTTCTTTCCTCCAGGTAAAGCCTTGACTAGCCCTGCCGAAGCTGAGCTTGAAGCAGTTTCCTTGTGGCATTTGTTTTAGGTCTGTTTTCTTTTAAGGTTAGTAAGCTTGTCAAGACACCGAGGACCTCTCGTGGGCACCCTATTCCCTGCAAGAGCACCGAGTACCAGCAGGCTCCACTGGGCTACTAAGAAACATCCAGGCCCGGAAACGTTTCCCAGTCACTGTGTATTTTGTGTGTAGGGCAACACACTGCACTCTTCCTTGGAAGAGCTAGATTTCCTCAGCTCTCCAACAACTCCAGGCAATGTGTTCTCTCAATTCCTATATGTCATGCAAATCTCCCTCATTGCCCTAGGCTGAGCAGCACTGAGAAACCAAAACTGCAACGCATTCCTTCTTTAAAGTCAAACCTTAAGACCCCATCCTTACAGGAGAAAGTCGGCTTGCTTTCCTGCTGTAACCAAAGCACAGTTCTTCCTCTTACACTCCAGGGTTTTAGAAGAAGCAGAGCCCGATAGCCTACCCAGAGCGCTCCCAAGGGGAGGCGGTTGGCTACACGCAGAATTCCGTGCCAAATAAACTTTATTCAAGGAAGGGACCAGTGTGTAGCTAGAGTGTATATTCACTTGGTAGAAATCACAAGGAGGTAGGCTGCATGTTCGCTGGAACCGGGGAACTTATGGCACAAGCCTTGCTTACCACTTTTGAATGCTCCATTCAAGCTGCCTTGAAGCTACCTAAATTACAATTTTAGGACGGGTCTCTAGTGTCTGTAGGCAGGGCTCTGGGAAGGGAACGAGTGTTCTCTACATCAACAGGGTGCTTTCATAGACTGGGTAGGAGCCTCGCCTGAGACACTCTAGAGCTAAAAGGAAACTTGACGTGAGTCCTCTCCTCAAGGTAAAGCCTAGAATAGCCCTGCCGAAGTGGAAGCTTGGAGCGGAGTTCTTGAGGCATTAGTTTCAGGTCTGTTTTCTTTTAAGGTTAGTAAGCTTTTCAAGGCCCTGAGGACCTCGCCTGGGCACCCTATTCCCTGCAAGAACACCCAGTACCGGCAGGCTCCACTGGGCTACTAAGAAACATCCAGGCCCGGAAACTTTTCCCATTCACTCTTTGTATTTTGTGTGTAGGCCAACACACTACACTCTTCCTTGGAAGAGCTAGATTTCCTCAGCTCTCCAACAGCTCCAGGAAATGTGTTCTCTCACGTCCTACATATCATGCAAATCTGCCTCATTGCCCTAGGCTGACCGGCACTGAGAAACCAAAACTGCTTCACATTCCTTCTACAAAGTCATACCTTAACACCCCATCCTTACAGTCGAAAGTCGGCTTGCGTTTCTGCTGTAACCACAGCACAGTTCTTCCTCTTACACTCCAGGGTTTTAGAAGAAGCTAAGCCCGATAGCCTACCCAGAGCGATCCCTGGGGGAGGCGGTTGGCTACACGCAGAATTACGTGCCAAATAAACTTTATTTAAGGAAGGGACCAGTGTGTAGCTAGAGTGTATATTTACTTGGTAGAAATCACAAGGAGGTAGGCTGCATGTTCGCTGGAAACGGGGAACTTATGGCACAAGCCTTGCTTACCCATTTTGAATGCTCCATTCAAGCTGCCTTGAAGCTGCCTAAATAACAATTTTAGGACGGGTCTCTAGTCTCTGTAGGCAAGGCTCTGGGAAGGGAACGAGTGTTCTCTACATCAACAGGGTGCTTTCATAGCCTGGGTGGGAGCCTCTCCTCAGACGCTCTACAGCTAAAAGGAAACTTGACGTGAGTCCTTTCCTCAAGGTAAAGCCTAGAATAGCCCTGCCGAAGTGGAAGCTTGGAGCGGAGTCCTTGAGGCATTAGTTTCAGGTCTGTTTCCTTTTAAGGTTAGTAAGCTTTTCAGGACACCGAGGACCTCGCCTGGGCACCTTATTCCCTGGAAGACCACCGAGTACCGGCAGTCTCCACTGGGCTACTAAGAAACATCCAGGCCCGGACACCTTTCCCAGTCACTCTGTGTATTTTGTGTGTAGGCCAACACACTGCACTCTTCCTTGGAAGAGCTAGATTTCCTCAGCTCTCCAACATCCCCAGGAAATGTGTTCTCTCACGTCCTACATATCATGCAAATCTGCCTCATTGCCCTAGGCTGAGCAGCTCTGAGAAACCAAAACTGCTTCGCATTCCTTCTACAAAGTCATACCTTAAGACCCCATCCTTACAGGAGAAAGTCAGCTTGCGTTTCTGCTGTAACCAAAGCACAGATCTTCCTCTTACACTGCAGGGTTTTAGAAGAAGCTAAGCCAGATAGCCTACCTAGAGCGCTCCTTGGGGGAGGCTGTTGGCTACACGCAGAACTCCGTGCCAAATAAACTTTATTCAAGGAAGGGACCAGTGTTTAGCTAGAGTGTATATTTACTTGGTAGAAATCACAAGTAGGTAGGCCGCGTGTTCGCTGGAAACGGTGACCTTATGGCACAAGCCTTGCTTTCCCATTTTGAATGCTCCATGCATGCTGCCTTGAAGTTACCTAAATAACAGTTTTAGGACGAGTCTTTAGTCATTGTAGGCAGGGCTCTGGGAAGGGAACGAGTGTTCTCTGCATCAACAGGGTGCTTTCATAGCCTGGGTTGGAGCCTCTCCTCAGACGCCCTAGAGATAAAGGAAACTTGACGTGAGTTCTTTCCTCCAGGTAAAGCCTTGACTAGCCCTGCCGAAGCTGAGCTTGAAGCAGTTTCCTTGTGGCATTTGTTTTAGGTCTGTTTTATTTTAAGGTTAGTAAGCTTGTCAAGACACCGAGGACCTCTCGTGGGCACCCTATTCCCTGCAAGAGCACCGAGTACCAGCAGGCTCCACTGGGCTACTAAGAAACATCCAGGCCCGGAAACGTTTCCCAGTCACTGTGTATTTTGTGTGTAGGGCAACACACTGCACTCTTCCTTGGAAGAGCTAGATTTCCTCAGCTCTCCAACAACTCCAGGCAATGTGTTCTCTCAATTCCTATATGTCATGCAAATCTCCCTCATTGCCCTAGGCTGAGCAGCACTGAGAAACCAAAACTGCAACGCATTCCTTCTTTAAAGTCAAACCTTAAGACCCCATCCTTACAGGAGAAAGTCGGCTTGCTTTCCTGCTGTAACCAAAGCACAGTTCTTCCTCTTACACTCCAGGGTTTTAGAAGAAGCAGAGCCCGATAGCCTACCCAGAGCGCTCCCAAGGGGAGGCGGTTGGCTACACGCAGAATTCCGTGCCAAATAAACTTTATTCAAGGAAGGGACCAGTGTGTAGCTAGAGTGTATATTCACTTGGTAGAAATCACAAGGAGGTAGGCTGCATGTTCGCTGGAAACGGGGAACTTATGGCACAAGCCTTGCTTACCACTTTTGAATGCTCCATTCAAGCTGCCTTGAAGCTACCTAAATTACAATTTTAGGACGGGTCTCTAGTGTCTGTAGGCAGGGCTCTGGGAAGGGAACGAGTGTTCTCTACATCAACAGGGTGCTTTCATAGACTGGGTAGGAGCCTCGCCTGCGACACTCTAGAGCTAAAAGGAAACTTGACGTGAGTCCTCTCCTCAAGGTAAAGCCTAGAATAGCCCTGCCGAAGTGGAAGCTTGGAGCGGAGTTCATGAGGCATTAGTTTCAGGTCTGTTTTCTTTTAAGGTTAGTAAGCTTTTCAAGGCCCTGAGGACCTCGCCTGGGCACCCTATTCCCTGCAAGAACACCCAGGACCGGCAGGCTCCACTTGGCTACTAAGAAACATCCAGGCCCGGAAACTTTTCCCATTCACTCTTTGTATTTTGTGTGTAGGCCAACACACTACACTCTTCCTTGGAAGAGCTAGATTTCCTCAGCTCTCCAACAGCTCCAGGAAATGTGTTCTCTCACGTCCTACATATCATGCAAATCTGCCTCATTGCCCTAGGCTGACCGGCACTGAGAAACCAAAACTGCTTCACATTCCTTCTACAAAGTCATACCTTAACACCCCATCCTTACAGTCGAAAGTCGGCTTGCGTTTCTGCTGTAACCACAGCACAGTTCTTCCTCTTACACTCCAGGGTTTTAGAAGAAGCTAAGCCCGATAGCCTACCCAGAGCGATCCCTGGGGGAGGCGGTTGGCTACACGCAGAATTACGTGCCAAATAAACTTTATTTAAGGAAGGGACCAGTGTGTAGCTAGAGTGTATATTTACTTGGTAGAAATCACAAGGAGGTAGGCTGCATGTTCGCTGGAAACGGGGAACTTATGGCACAAGCCTTGCTTACCCATTTTGAATGCTCCATTCAAGCTGCCTTGAAGCTGCCTAAATAACAATTTTAGGACGGGTCTCTAGTCTCTGTAGGCAAGGCTCTGGGAAGGGAACGAGTGTTCTCTACATCAACAGGGTGCTTTCATAGCCTGGGTGGGAGCCTCTCCTCAGACGCTCTACAGCTAAAAGGAAACTTGACGTGAGTCCTTTCCTCAAGGTAAAGCCTAGAATAGCCCTGCCGAAGTGGAAGCTTGGAGCGGACTCCTTGAGGCATTAGTTTCAGGTCTGTTTCCTTTTAAGGTTAGTAAGCTTTTCAGGACACCGAGGACCTCGCCTGGGCACCTTATTCCCTGGAAGACCACCGAGTACCGGCAGTCTCCACTGGGCTACTAAGAAACATCCAGGCTCGGACACCTTTCCCAGTCACTCTGTGTATTTTGTGTGTAGGCCAACACACTGCACTCTTCCTTGGAAGAGCTAGATTTCCTCAGCTCTCCAACAGCCCCAGGAAATGTGTTCTCTCACGTCCTACATATCATGCAAATCTGCCTCATTGCCCTAGGCTGAGCAGCTCTGAGAAACCAAAACTGCTTCGCATTCCTTCTACAAAGTCATACCTTAAGACCCCATCCTTACAGGAGAAAGTCAGCTTGCGTTTCTGCTGTAACCAAAGCACAGATCTTCCTCTTACACTGCAGGGTTTTAGAAGAAGCTAAGCCAGATAGCCTACCTAGAGCGCTCCTTGGGGGAGGCTGTTGGCTACACGCAGAACTCCGTGCCAAATAAACTTTATTCAAGGAAGGGACCAGTGTTTAGCTAGAGTGTATATTTACTTGGTAGAAATCACAAGTAGGTAGGCCGCGTGTTCGCTGGAAACGGTGACCTTATGGCACAAGCCTTGCTTTCCCATTTTGAATGCTCCATGCATGCTGCCTTGAAGTTACCTAAATAACAGTTTTAGGACGAGTCTTTAGTCATTGTAGGCAGGGCTCTGGGAAGGGAACGAGTGTTCTCTGCATCAACAGGGTGCTTTCATAGCCTGGGTGGGAGCCTCTCCTCAGACGCCCTAGAGATAAAGGAAACTTGACGTGAGTTCTTTCCTCCAGGTAAAGCCTTGACTAGCCCTGCCGAAGCTGAGCTTGAAGCAGTTTCCTTGTGGCATTTGTTTTAGGTCTGTTTTCTTTTAAGGTTAGTAAGCTTGTCAAGACACCGAGGACCTCTCGTGGGCACCCTATTCCCTGCAAGAGCACCGAGTACCAGCAGGCTAAACTGGGCTACTAAGAAACATCCAGGCCCGGAAACGTTTCCCAGTCACTGTGTATTTTGTGTGTAGGGCAACACACTGCACTCTTCCTTGGAAGAGCTAGATTTCCTCAGCTCTCCAACAACTCCAGGAAATGTGTTCTCTCAATTCCTATATGTCATGCAAATCTCCCTCATTGCCCTAGGCTGAGCAGCACTGAGAAACCAAAACTGCAACGCATTCCTTCTTTAAAGTCAAACCTTAAGACCCCATCCTTACAGGAGAAAGTCGGCTTGCTTTCCTGCTGTAACCAAAGCACAGTTCTTCCTCTTACACTCCAGGGTTTTAGAAGAAGCAGAGCCCGATAGCCTACCCAGAGCGCTCCCAAGGGGAGGCGGTTGGCTACACGCAGAATTCCGTGCCAAATAAACTTTATTCAAGGAAGGGACCAGTGTGTAGCTAGAGTGTATATTCACTTGGTAGAAATCACAAGGAGGTAGGCTGCATGTTCGCTGGAACCGGGGAACTTATGGCACAAGCCTTGCTTACCACTTTTGAATGCTCCATTCAAGCTGCCTTGAAGCTACCTAAATTACAATTTTAGGACGGGTCTCTAGTGTCTGTAGGCAGGGCTCTGGGAAGGGAACGAGTGTTCTCTACATCAACAGGGTGCTTTCATAGACTGGGTAGGAGCCTCGCCTGAGACACTCTAGAGCTAAAAGGAAACTTGACGTGAGTCCTCTCCTCAAGGTAAAGCCTAGAATAGCCCTGCCGAAGTGGAAGCTTGGAGCGGAGTTCTTGAGGCATTAGTTTCAGGTCTGTTTTCTTTTAAGGTTAGTAAGCTTTTCAAGGCCCTGAAGACCTCGCCTGGGCACCCTATTCCCTGCAAGAACACCCAGTACCGGCAGGCTCCACTGGGCTACTAAGAAACATCCAGGCCCGGAAACTTTTCCCATTCACTCTTTGTATTTTGTGTGTAGGCCAACACACTACACTCTTCCTTGGAAGAGCTAGATTTCCTCAGCTCTCCAACAGCTCCAGGAAATGTGTTCTCTCACGTCCTACATATCATGCAAATCTGCCTCATTGCCCTAGGCTGACCGGCACTGAGAAACCAAAACTGCTTCACATTCCTTCTACAAAGTCATACCTTAACACCCCATCCTTACAGTCGAAAGTCGGCTTGCGTTTCTGCTGTAACCACAGCACAGTTCTTCCTCTTACACTCCAGGGTTTTAGAAGAAGCTAAGCCCGATAGCCTACCCAGAGCGATCCCTGGGGGAGGCGGTTGGCTACACGCAGAATTACGTGCCAAATAAACTTTATTTAAGGAAGGGACCAGTGTGTAGCTAGAGTGTATATTTACTTGGTAGAAATCACAAGGAGGTAGGCTGCATGTTCGCTGGAAACGGGGAACTTATGGCACAAGCCTTGCTTACCCATTTTGAATGCTCCATTCAAGCTGCCTTGAAGCTGCCTAAATAACAATTTTAGGACGGGTCTCTAGTCTCTGTAGGCAAGGCTCTGGGAAGGGAACGAGTGTTCTCTACATCAACAGGGTGCTTTCATAGCCTGGGTGGGAGCCTCTCCTCAGACGCTCTACAGCTAAAAGGAAACTTGACGTGAGTCCTTTCCTCAAGGTAAAGCCTAGAATAGCCCTGCCGAAGTGGAAGCTTGGAGCGGAGTCCTTGAGGCATTAGTTTCAGGTCTGTTTCCTTTTAAGGTTAGTAAGCTTTTCAGGACACCGAGGACCTCGCCTGGGCACCTTATTCCCTGGAAGACCACCGAGTACCGGCAGTCTCCACTGGGCTACTAAGAAACATCCAGGCCCGGACACCTTTCCCAGTCACTCTGTGTATTTTGTGTGTAGGCCAACACACTGCACTCTTCCTTGGAAGAGCTAGATTTCCTCAGCTCTCCAACAGCCCCAGGAAATGTGTTCTCTCACGTCCTACATATCATGCAAATCTGCCTCATTGCCCTAGGCTGAGCAGCTCTGAGAAACCAAAACTGCTTCGCATTCCTTCTACAAAGTCATACCTTAAGACCCCATCCTTACAGGAGAAAGTCAGCTTGCGTTTCTGCTGTAACCAAAGCACAGATCTTCCTCTTACACTGCAGGGTTTTAGAAGAAGCTAAGCCAGATAGCCTACCTAGAGCGCTCCTTGGGGGAGGCTGTTGGCTACACGCAGAACTCCGTGCCAAATAAACTTTATTCAAGGAAGGGACCAGTGTTTAGCTAGAGTGTATATTTACTTGGTAGAAATCACAAGTAGGTAGGCCGCGTGTTCGCTGGAAACGGTGACCTTATGGCACAAGCCTTGCTTTCCCATTTTGAATGCTCCATGCATGCTGCCTTGAAGTTACCTAAATAACAGTTTTAGGACGAGTCTTTAGTCATTGTAGGCAGGGCTCTGGGAAGGGAACGAGTGTTCTCTGCATCAACAGGGTGCTTTCATAGCCTGGGTGGGAGCCTCTCCTCAGACGCCCTAGAGATAAAGGAAACTTGACGTGAGTTCTTTCCTCCAGGTAAAGCCTTGACTAGCCCTGCCGAAGCTGAGCTTGAAGCAGTTTCCTTGTGGCATTTGTTTTAGGTCTGTTTTCTTTTAAGGTTAGTAAGCTTGTCAAGACACCGAGGACCTCTCGTGGGCACCCTATTCCCTGCAAGAGCACCGAGTACCAGCAGGCTCCACTGGGCTACTAAGAAACATCCAGGCCCGGAAACGTTTCCCAGTCACTGTGTATTTTGTGTGTAGGGCAACACACTGCACTCTTCCTTGGAAGAGCTAGATTTCCTCAGCTCTCCAACAACTCCAGGCAATGTGTTCTCTCAATTCCTATATGTCATGCAAATCTCCCTCATTGCCCTAGGCTGAGCAGCACTGAGAAAACAAAACTGCAACGCATTCCTTCTTTAAAGTCAAACCTTAAGACCCCATCCTTACAGGAGAAAGTCGGCTTGCTTTCCTGCTGTAACCAAAGCACAGTTCTTCCTCTTACACTCCAGGGTTTTAGAAGAAGCAGAGCCCGATAGCCTACCCAGAGCGCTCCCAAGGGGAGGCGGTTGGCTACACGCAGAATTCCGTGCCAAATAAACTTTATTCAAGGAAGGGACCAGTGTGTAGCTAGAGTGTATATTCACTTGGTAGAAATCACAAGGAGGTAGGCTGCATGTTCGCTGGAACCGGGGAACTTATGGCACAAGCCTTGCTTACCACTTTTGAATGCTCCATTCAAGCTGCCTTGAAGCTACCTAAATTACAATTTTAGGACGGGTCTCTAGTGTCTGTAGGCAGGGCTCTGGGAAGGGAACGAGTGTTCTCTACATCAACAGGGTGCTTTCATAGACTGGGTAGGAGCCTCGCCTGAGACACTCTAGAGCTAAAAGGAAACTTGACGTGAGTCCTCTCCTCAAGGTAAAGCCTAGAATAGCCCTGCCGAAGTGGAAGCTTGGAGCGGAGTTCTTGAGGCATTAGTTTCAGGTCTGTTTTCTTTTAAGGTTAGTAAGCTTTTCAAGGCCCTGAGGACCTCGCCTGGGCACCCTATTCCCTGAAAGAACACCCAGTACCGGCAGGCTCCACTGGGCTACTAAGAAACATCCAGGCCCGGAAACATTTCCCATTCACTCTTTGTATTTTGTGTGTAGGCCAACACACTACACTCTTCCTTGGAAGAGCTAGATTTCCTCAGCTCTCCAACAGCTCCAGGAAATGTGTTCTCTCACGTCCTACATATCATGCAAATCTGCCTCATTGCCCTAGGCTGACCGGCACTGAGAAACCAAAACTGCTTCACATTCCTTCTACAAAGTCATACCTTAACACCCCATCCTTACAGTCGAAAGTCGGCTTGCGTTTCTGCTGTAACCACAGCACAGTTCTTCCTCTTACACTCCAGGGTTTTAGAAGAAGCTAAGCCCGATAGCCTACCCAGAGCGATCCCTGGGGGAGGCGGTTGGCTACACGCAGAATTACGTGCCAAATAAACTTTATTTAAGGAAGGGACCAGTGTGTAGCTAGAGTGTATATTTACTTGGTAGAAATCACAAGGAGGTAGGCTGCATGTTCGCTGGAAACGGGGAACTTATGGCACAAGCCTTGCTTACCCATTTTGAATGCTCCATTCAAGCTGCCTTGAAGCTGCCTAAATAACAATTTTAGGACGGGTCTCTAGTCTCTGTAGGCAAGGCTCTGGGAAGGGAACGAGTGTTCTCTACATCAACAGGGTGCTTTCATAGCCTGGGTGGGAGCCTCTCCTCAGACGCTCTACAGCTAAAAGGAAACTTGACGTGAGTCCTTTCCTCAAGGTAAAGCCTAGAATAGCCCTGCCGAAGTGGAAGCTTGGAGCGGAGTCCTTGAGGCATTAGTTTCAGGTCTGTTTCCTTTTAAGGTTAGTAAGCTTTTCAGGACACCGAGGACCTCGCCTGGGCACCCTATTCCCTGGAAGACCACCGAGTACCGGCAGTCTCCACTGGGCTACTAAGAAACATCCAGGCCCGGACACCTTTCCCAGTCACTCTGTGTATTTTGTGTGTAGGCCAACACACTGCACTCTTCCTTGGAAGAGCTAGATTTCCTCAGCTCTCCAACAGCCCCAGGAAGTTTGTTCTCTCACGTCCTACATATCATGCAAATCTGCCTCATTGCCCTAGGCTGAGCAGCTCTGAGAAACCAAAACTGCTTCGCATTCCTTGAACAAAGTCATACCTTAAGACCCCATCCTTACAGGAGAAAGTCAGCTTGCGTTTCTGCTGTAACCAAAGCACAGATCTTCCTCTTACACTGCAGGGTTTTAGAAGAAGCTAAGCCAGATAGCCTACCTAGAGCGCTCCTTGGGGGAGGCTGTTGGCTACACGCAGAACTCCGTGCCAAATAAACTTTATTCAAGGAAGGGACCAGTGTTTAGCTAGAGTGTATATTTACTTGGTAGAAATCACAAGTAGGTAGGCCGCGTGTTCGCTGGAAACGGTGACCTTATGGCACAAGCCTTGCTTTCCCATTTTGAATGCTCCATGCATGCTGCCTTGAAGTTACCTAAATAACAGTTTTAGGACGAGTCTTTAGTCATTGTAGGCAGGGCTCTGGGAAGGGAACGAGTGTTCTCTGCATCAACAGGGTGCTTTCATAGCCTGGGTGGGAGCCTCTCCTCAGACGCCCTAGAGATAAAGGAAACTTGACGTGAGTTCTTTCCTCCAGGTAAAGCCTTGACTAGCCCTGCCGAAGCTGAGCTTGAAGCAGTTTCCTTGTGGCATTTGTTTTAGGTCTGTTTTCTTTTAAGGTTAGTAAGCTTGTCAAGACACCGAGGACCTCTCGTGGGCACCCTATTCCCTGCAAGAGCACCGAGTACCAGCAGGCTCCACTGGGCTACTAAGAAACATCCAGGCCCGGAAACGTTTCCCAGTCACTGTGTATTTTGTGTGTAGGGCAACACACTGCACTCTTCCTTGGAAGAGCTAGATTTCCTCAGCTCTCCAACAACTCCAGGCAATGTGTTCTCTCAATTCCTATATGTCATGCAAATCTCCCTCATTGCCCTAGGCTGAGCAGCACTGAGAAACCAAAACTGCAACGCATTCCTTCTTTAAAGTCAAACCTTAAGACCCCATCCTTACAGGAGAAAGTCGGCTTGCTTTCCTGCTGTAACCAAAGCACAGTTCTTCCTCTTACACTCCAGGGTTTTAGAAGAAGCAGAGCCCGATAGCCTACCCAGAGCGCTCCCAAGGGGAGGCGGTTGGCTACACGCAGAATTCCGTGCCAAATAAACTTTATTCAAGGAAGGGACCAGTGTGTAGCTAGAGTGTATATTCACTTGGTAGAAATCACAAGGAGGTAGGCTGCATGTTCGCTGGAACCGGGGAACTTATGGCACAAGCCTTGCTTACCACTTTTGAATGCTCCATTCAAGCTGCCTTGAAGCTACCTAAATTACAATTTTAGGACGGGTCTCTAGTGTCTGTAGGCAGGGCTCTGGGAAGGGAACGAGTGTTCTCTACATCAACAGGGTGCTTTCATAGACTGGGTAGGAGCCTCGCCTGAGACACTCTAGAGCTAAAAGGAAACTTGACGTGAGTCCTCTCCTCAAGGTAAAGCCTAGAATAGCCCTGCCGAAGTGGAAGCTTGGAGCGGAGTTCTTGAGGCATTAGTTTCAGGTCTGTTTTCTTTTAAGGTTAGAAAGCTTTTCAAGGCCCTGAGGACCTCGCCTGGGCACCCTATTCCCTGCAAGAACACCCAGTACCGGCAGGCTCCACTGGGCTACTAAGAAACATCCAGGCCCGGAAACTTTTCCCATTCACTCTTTGTATTTTGTGTGTAGGCCAACACACTACACTCTTCCTTGGAAGAGCTAGATTTCCTCAGCTCTCCAACAGCTCCAGGAAATGTGTTCTCTCACGTCCTACA
Source organism: Balaenoptera physalus (assembly GCF_965194825.1). Lineage (NCBI taxonomy): Eukaryota > Metazoa > Chordata > Mammalia > Artiodactyla > Balaenopteridae > Balaenoptera > Balaenoptera physalus. The sequence continues at coordinate 38,404,568 of NC_138895.1, read as the reverse complement.
TATCATGCAAATCTGCCTCATTGCCCTAGGCTGACCGGCACTGAGAAACCAAAACTGCTTCACATTCCTTCTACAAAGTCATACCTTAACACCCCATCCTTACAGTCGAAAGTCGGCTTGCGTTTCTGCTGTAACCACAGCACAGTTCTTCCTCTTACACTCCAGGGTTTTAGAAGAAGCTAAGCCCGATAGCCTACCCAGAGCGATCCCTGGGGGAGGCGGTTGGCTACACGCAGAATTACGTGCCAAATAAACTTTATTTAAGGAAGGGACCAGTGTGTAGCTAGAGTGTATATTTACTTGGTAGAAATCACAAGGAGGTAGGCTGCATGTTCGCTGGAAACGGGGAACTTATGGCACAAGCCTTGCTTACCCATTTTGAATGCTCCATTCAAGCTGCCTTGAAGCTGCCTAAATAACAATTTTAGGACGGGTCTCTAGTCTCTGTAGGCAAGGCTCTGGGAAGGGAACGAGTGTTCTCTACATCAACAGGGTGCTTTCATAGCCTGGGTGGGAGCCTCTCCTCAGACGCTCTACAGCTAAAAGGAAACTTGACGTGAGTCCTTTCCTCAAGGTAAAGCCTAGAATAGCCCTGCCGAAGTGGAAGCTTGGAGCGGAGTCCTTGAGGCATTAGTTTCAGGTCTGTTTCCTTTTAAGGTTAGTAAGCTTTTCAGGACACCGAGGACCTCGCCTGGGCACCCTATTCCCTGGAAGACCACCGAGTACCGGCAGTCTCCACTGGGCTACTAAGAAACATCCAGGCCCGGACACCTTTCCCAGTCACTCTGTGTATTTTGTGTGTAGGCCAACACACTGCACTCTTCCTTGGAAGAGCTAGATTTCCTCAGCTCTCCAACAGCCCCAGGAAGTTTGTTCTCTCACGTCCTACATATCATGCAAATCTGCCTCATTGCCCTAGGCTGAGCAGCTCTGAGAAACCAAAACTGCTTCGCATTCCTTGAACAAAGTCATACCTTAAGACCCCATCCTTACAGGAGAAAGTCAGCTTGCGTTTCTGCTGTAACCAAAGCACAGATCTTCCTCTTACACTGCAGGGTTTTAGAAGAAGCTAAGCCAGATAGCCTACCTAGAGCGCTCCTTGGGGGAGGCTGTTGGCTACACGCAGAACTCCGTGCCAAATAAACTTTATTCAAGGAAGGGACCAGTGTTTAGCTAGAGTGTATATTTACTTGGTAGAAATCACAAGTAGGTAGGCCGCGTGTTCGCTGGAAACGGTGACCTTATGGCACAAGCCTTGCTTTCCCATTTTGAATGCTCCATGCATGCTGCCTTGAAGTTACCTAAATAACAGTTTTAGGACGAGTCTTTAGTCATTGTAGGCAGGGCTCTGGGAAGGGAACGAGTGTTCTCTGCATCAACAGGGTGCTTTCATAGCCTGGGTGGGAGCCTCTCCTCAGACGCCCTAGAGATAAAGGAAACTTGACGTGAGTTCTTTCCTCCAGGTAAAGCCTTGACTAGCCCTGCCGAAGCTGAGCTTGAAGCAGTTTCCTTGTGGCATTTGTTTTAGGTCTGTTTTCTTTTAAGGTTAGTAAGCTTGTCAAGACACCGAGGACCTCTCGTGGGCACCCTATTCCCTGCAAGAGCACCGAGTACCAGCAGGCTCCACTGGGCTACTAAGAAACATCCAGGCCCGGAAACGTTTCCCAGTCACTGTGTATTTTGTGTGTAGGGCAACACACTGCACTCTTCCTTGGAAGAGCTAGATTTCCTCAGCTCTCCAACAACTCCAGGCAATGTGTTCTCTCAATTCCTATATGTCATGCAAATCTCCCTCATTGCCCTAGGCTGAGCAGCACTGAGAAACCAAAACTGCAACGCATTCCTTCTTTAAAGTCAAACCTTAAGACCCCATCCTTACAGGAGAAAGTCGGCTTGCTTTCCTGCTGTAACCAAAGCACAGTTCTTCCTCTTACACTCCAGGGTTTTAGAAGAAGCAGAGCCCGATAGCCTACCCAGAGCGCTCCCAAGGGGAGGCGGTTGGCTACACGCAGAATTCCGTGCCAAATAAACTTTATTCAAGGAAGGGACCAGTGTGTAGCTAGAGTGTATATTCACTTGGTAGAAATCACAAGGAGGTAGGCTGCATGTTCGCTGGAACCGGGGAACTTATGGCACAAGCCTTGCTTACCACTTTTGAATGCTCCATTCAAGCTGCCTTGAAGCTACCTAAATTACAATTTTAGGACGGGTCTCTAGTGTCTGTAGGCAGGGCTCTGGGAAGGGAACGAGTGTTCTCTACATCAACAGGGTGCTTTCATAGACTGGGTAGGAGCCTCGCCTGAGACACTCTAGAGCTAAAAGGAAACTTGACGTGAGTCCTCTCCTCAAGGTAAAGCCTAGAATAGCCCTGCCGAAGTGGAAGCTTGGAGCGGAGTTCTTGAGGCATTAGTTTCAGGTCTGTTTTCTTTTAAGGTTAGAAAGCTTTTCAAGGCCCTGAGGACCTCGCCTGGGCACCCTATTCCCTGCAAGAACACCCAGTACCGGCAGGCTCCACTGGGCTACTAAGAAACATCCAGGCCCGGAAACTTTTCCCATTCACTCTTTGTATTTTGTGTGTAGGCCAACACACTACACTCTTCCTTGGAAGAGCTAGATTTCCTCAGCTCTCCAACAGCTCCAGGAAATGTGTTCTCTCACGTCCTACATATCATGCAAATCTGCCTCATTGCCCTAGGCTGACCGGCACTGAGAAACCAAAACTGCTTCACATTCCTTCTACAAAGTCATACCTTAACACCCCATCCTTACAGTCGAAAGTCGGCTTGCGTTTCTGCTGTAACCACAGCACAGTTCTTCCTCTTACACTCCAGGGTTTTAGAAGAAGCTAAGCCCGATAGCCTACCCAGAGCGATCCCTGGGGGAGGCGGTTGGCTACACGCAGAATTACGTGCCAAATAAACTTTATTTAAGGAAGGGACCAGTGTGTAGCTAGAGTGTATATTTACTTGGTAGAAATCACAAGGAGGTAGGCTGCATGTTCGCTGGAAACGGGGAACTTATGGCACAAGCCTTGCTTACCCATTTTGAATGCTCCATTCAAGCTGCCTTGAAGCTGCCTAAATAACAATTTTAGGACGGGTCTCTAGTCTCTGTAGGCAAGGCTCTGGGAAGGGAACGAGTGTTCTCTACATCAACAGGGTGCTTTCATAGCCTGGGTGGGAGCCTCTCCTCAGACGCTCTACAGCTAAAAGGAAACTTGACGTGAGTCCTTTCCTCAAGGTAAAGCCTAGAATAGCCCTGCCGAAGTGGAAGCTTGGAGCGGAGTCCTTGAGGCATTAGTTTCAGGTCTGTTTCCTTTTAAGGTTAGTAAGCTTTTCAGGACACCGAGGACCTCGCCTGGGCACCTTATTCCCTGGAAGACCACCGAGTACCGGCAGTCTCCACTGGGCTACTAAGAAACATCCAGGCCCGGACACCTTTCCCAGTCACTCTGTGTATTTTGTGTGTAGGCCAACACACTGCACTCTTCCTTGGAAGAGCTAGATTTCCTCAGCTCTCCAACAGCCCCAGGAAATGTGTTCTCTCACGTCCTACATATCATGCAAATCTGCCTCATTGCCCTAGGCTGAGCAGCTCTGAGAAACCAAAACTGCTTCGCATTCCTTCTACAAAGTCATACCTTAAGACCCCATCCTTACAGGAGAAAGTCAGCTTGCGTTTCTGCTGTAACCAAAGCACAGATCTTCCTCTTACACTGCAGGGTTTTAGAAGAAGCTAAGCCAGATAGCCTACCTAGAGCGCTCCTTGGGGGAGGCTGTTGGCTACACGCAGAACTCCGTGCCAAATAAACTTTATTCAAGGAAGGGACCAGTGTTTAGCTAGAGTGTATATTTACTTGGTAGAAATCACAAGTAGGTAGGCCGCGTGTTTGCTGGAAACGGTGACCTTATGGCACAAGCCTTGCTTTCCCATTTTGAATGCTCCATGCATGCTGCCTTGAAGTTACCTAAATAACAGTTTTAGGACGAGTCTTTAGTCATTGTAGGCAGGGCTCTGGGAAGGGAACGAGTGTTCTCTGCATCAACAGGGTGCTTTCATAGCCTGGGTGGGAGCCTCTCCTCAGACGCCCTAGAGATAAAGGAAACTTGACGTGAGTTCTTTCCTCCAGGTAAAGCCTTGACTAGCCCTGCCGAAGCTGAGCTTGAAGCAGTTTCCTTGTGGCATTTGTTTTAGGTCTGTTTTCTTTTAAGGTTAGTAAGCTTGTCAAGACACCGAGGACCTCTCGTGGGCACCCTATTCCCTGCAAGAGCACCGAGTACCAGCAGGCTCCACTGGGCTACTAAGAAACATCCAGGCCCGGAAACGTTTCCCAGTCACTGTGTATTTTGTGTGTAGGGCAACACACTGCACTCTTCCTTGGAAGAGCTAGATTTTCTCAGCTCTCCAACAACTCCAGGCAATGTGTTCTCTCAATTCCTATATGTCATGCAAATCTCCCTCATTGCCCTAGGCTGAGCAGCACTGAGAAACCAAAACTGCAACGCATTCCTTCTTTAAAGTCAAACCTTAAGACCCCATCCTTACAGGAGAAAGTCGGCTTGCTTTCCTGCTGTAACCAAAGCACAGTTCTTCCTCTTACACTCCAGGGTTTTAGAAGAAGCAGAGCCCGATAGCCTACCCAGAGCGCTCCCAAGGGGAGGCGGTTGGCTACACGCAGAATTCCGTGCCAAATAAACTTTATTCAAGGAAGGGACCAGTGTGTAGCTAGAGTGTATATTTACTTGGTAGAAATCACAAGGAGGTAGGCTGCATGTTCGCTGGAAACGGGGAACTTATGGCACAAGCCTTGCTTACCACTTTTGAATGCTCCATTCAAGCTGCCTTGAAGCTACCTAAATTACAATTTTAGGACGGGTCTCTAGTGTCTGTAGGCAGGGCTCTGGGAAGGGAACGAGTGTTCTCTACATCAACAGGGTGCTTTCATAGACTGGGTAGGAGCCTCGCCTGCGACACTCTAGAGCTAAAAGGAAACTTGACGTGAGTCCTCTCCTCAAGGTAAAGCCTAGAATAGCCCTGCCGAAGTGGAAGCTTGGAGCGGAGTTCATGAGGCATTAGTTTCAGGTCTGTTTTCTTTTAAGGTTAGTAAGCTTTTCAAGGCCCTGAGGACCTCGCCTGGGCACCCTATTCCCTGCAAGAACACCCAGTACCGGCAGGCTCCACTGGGCTACTAAGAAACATCCAGGCCCGGAAACTTTTCCCATTCACTCTTTGTATTTTGTGTGTAGGCCAACACACTACACTCTTCCTTGGAAGAGCTAGATTTCCTCAGCTCTCCAACAGCTCCAGGAAATGTGTTCTCTCACGTCCTACATATCATGCAAATCTGCCTCATTGCCCTAGGCTGACCGGCACTGAGAAACCAAAACTGCTTCACATTCCTTCTACAAAGTCATACCTTAACACCCCATCCTTACAGTCGAAAGTCGGCTTGCGTTTCTGCTGTAACCACAGCACAGTTCTTCCTCTTACACTCCAGGGTTTTAGAAGAAGCTAAGCCCGATAGCCTACCCAGAGCGATCCCTGGGGGAGGCGGTTGGCTACACGCAGAATTACGTGCCAAATAAACTTTATTTAAGGAAGGGACCAGTGTGTAGCTAGAGTGTATATTTACTTGGTAGAAATCACAAGGAGGTAGGCTGCATGTTCGCTGGAAACGGGGAACTTATGGCACAAGCCTTGCTTACCCATTTTGAATGCTCCATTCAAGCTGCCTTGAAGCTGCCTAAATAACAATTTTAGGACGGGTCTCTAGTCTCTGTAGGCAAGGCTCTGGGAAGGGAACGAGTGTTCTCTACATCAACAGGGTGCTTTCATAGCCTGGGTGGGAGCCTCTCCTCAGACGCTCTACAGCTAAAAGGAAACTTGACGTGAGTCCTTTCCTCAAGGTAAAGCCTAGAATAGCCCTGCCGAAGTGGAAGCTTGGAGCGGAGTCCTTGAGGCATTAGTTTCAGGTCTGTTTCCTTTTAAGGTTAGTAAGCTTTTCAGGACACCGAGGACCTCGCCTGGGCACCTTATTCCCTGGAAGACCACCGAGTACCGGCAGTCTCCACTGGGCTACTAAGAAACATCCAGGCCCGGACACCTTTCCCAGTCACTCTGTGTATTTTGTGTGTAGGCCAACACACTGCACTCTTCCTTGGAAGAGCTAGATTTCCTCAGCTCTCCAACAGCCCCAGGAAATGTGTTCTCTCACGTCCTACATATCATGCAAATCTGCCTCATTGCCCTAGGCTGAGCAGCTCTGAGAAACCAAAACTGCTTCGCATTCCTTCTACAAAGTCATACCTTAAGACCCCATCCTTACAGGAGAAAGTCAGCTTGCGTTTCTGCTGTAACCAAAGCACAGATCTTCCTCTTACACTGCAGGGTTTTAGAAGAAGCTAAGCCAGATAGCCTACCTAGAGCGCTCCTTGGGGGAGGCTGTTGGCTACACGCAGAACTCCGTGCCAAATAAACTTTATTCAAGGAAGGGACCAGTGTTTAGCTAGAGTGTATATTTACTTGGTAGAAATCACAAGTAGGTAGGCCGCGTGTTCGCTGGAAACGGTGACCTTATGGCACAAGCCTTGCTTTCCCATTTTGAATGCTCCATGCATGCTGCCTTGAAGTTACCTAAATAACAGTTTTAGGACGAGTCTTTAGTCATTGTAGGCAGGGCTCTGGGAAGGGAACGAGTGTTCTCTGCATCAACAGGGTGCTTTCATAGCCTGGGTGGGAGCCTCTCCTCAGACGCCCTAGAGATAAAGGAAACTTGACGTGAGTTCTTTCCTCCAGGTAAAGCCTTGACTAGCCCTGCCGAAGCTGAGCTTGAAGCAGTTTCCTTGTGGCATTTGTTTTAGGTCTGTTTTCTTTTAAGGTTAGTAAGCTTGTCAAGACACCGAGGACCTCTCGTGGGCACCCTATTCCCTGCAAGAGCACCGAGTACCAGCAGGCTCCACTGGGCTACTAAGAAACATCCAGGCCCGGAAACGTTTCCCAGTCACTGTGTATTTTGTGTGTAGGGCAACACACTGCACTCTTCCTTGGAAGAGCTAGATTTCCTCAGCTCTCCAACAACTCCAGGCAATGTGTTCTCTCAATTCCTATATGTCATGCAAATCTCCCTCATTGCCCTAGGCTGAGCAGCACTGAGAAACCAAAACTGCAACGCATTCCTTCTTTAAAGTCAAACCTTAAGACCCCATCCTTACAGGAGAAAGTCGGCTTGCTTTCCTGCTGTAACCAAAGCACAGTTCTTCCTCTTACACTCCAGGGTTTTAGAAGAAGCAGAGCCCGATAGCCTACCCAGAGCGCTCCCAAGGGGAGGCGGTTGGCTACACGCAGAATTCCGTGCCAAATAAACTTTATTCAAGGAAGGGACCAGTGTGTAGCTAGAGTGTATATTCACTTGGTAGAAATCACAAGGAGGTAGGCTGCATGTTCGCTGGAACCGGGGAACTTATGGCACAAGCCTTGCTTACCACTTTTGAATGCTCCATTCAAGCTGCCTTGAAGCTACCTAAATTACAATTTTAGGACGGGTCTCTAGTGTCTGTAGGCAGGGCTCTGGGAAGGGAACGAGTGTTCTCTACATCAACAGGGTGCTTTCATAGACTGGGTAGGAGCCTCGCCTGCGACACTCTAGAGCTAAAAGGAAACTTGACGTGAGTCCTCTCCTCAAGGTAAAGCCTAGAATAGCCCTGCCGAAGTGGAAGCTTGGAGCGGAGTTCTTGAGGCATTAGTTTCAGGTCTGTTTTCTTTTAAGGTTAGTAAGCTTTTCAAGGCCCTGAGGACCTCGCCTGGGCACCCTATTCCCTGCAAGAACACCCAGTACCGGCAGGCTCCACTGGGCTACTAAGAAACATCCAGGCCCGGAAACTTTTCCCATTCACTCTTTGTATTTTGTGTGTAGGCCAACACACTACACTCTTCCTTGGAAGAGCTAGATTTCCTCAGCTCTCCAACAGCTCCAGGAAATGTGTTCTCTCACGTCCTACATATCATGCAAATCTGCCTCATTGCCCTAGGCTGACCGGCACTGAGAAACCAAAACTGCTTCACATTCCTTCTACAAAGTCATACCTTAACACCCCATCCTTACAGTCGAAAGTCGGCTTGCGTTTCTGCTGTAACCACAGCACAGTTCTTCCTCTTACACTCCAGGGTTTTAGAAGAAGCTAAGCCCGATAGCCTACCCAGAGCGATCCCTGGGGGAGGCGGTTGGCTACACGCAGAATTACGTGCCAAATAAACTTTATTTAAGGAAGGGACCAGTGTGTAGCTAGAGTGTATATTTACTTGGTAGAAATCACAAGGAGGTAGGCTGCATGTTCGCTGGAAACGGGGAACTTATGGCACAAGCCTTGCTTACCCATTTTGAATGCTCCATTCAAGCTGCCTTGAAGCTGCCTAAATAACAATTTTAGGACGGGTCTCTAGTCTCTGTAGGCAAGGCTCTGGGAAGGGAACGAGTGTTCTCTACATCAACAGGGTGCTTTCATAGCCTGGGTGGGAGCCTCTCCTCAGAGGCTCTACAGCTAAAAGGAAACTTGACGTGAGTCCTTTCCTCAAGGTAAAGCCTAGAATAGCCCTGCCGAAGTGGAAGCTTGGAGCGGAGTTCTTGAGGCATTAGTTTCAGGTCTGTTTTCTTTTAAGGTTAGTAAGCTTTTCAAGGCCCTGAGGACCTCGCCTGGGCACCCTATTCCCTGCAAGAACACCCAGTACCGGCAGGCTCCACTGGGCTACTAAGAAACATCCAGGCCCGGAAACTTTTCCCATTCACTCTTTGTATTTTGTGTGTAGGCCAACACACTACACTCTTCCTTGGAAGAGCTAGATTTCCTCAGCTCTCCAACAGCTCCAGGAAATGTGTTCTCTCACGTCCTACATATCATGCAAATCTGCCTCATTGCCCTAGGCTGACCGGCACTGAGAAACCAAAACTGCTTCACATTCCTTCTACAAAGTCATACCTTAACACCCCATCCTTACAGTCGAAAGTCGGCTTGCGTTTCTGCTGTAACCACAGCACAGTTCTTCCTCTTACACTCCAGGGTTTTAGAAGAAGCTAAGCCCGATAGCCTACCCAGAGCGATCCCTGGGGGAGGCGGTTGGCTACACGCAGAATTACGTGCCAAATAAACTTTATTTAAGGAAGGGACCAGTGTGTAGCTAGAGTGTATATTTACTTGGTAGAAATCACAAGGAGGTAGGCTGCATGTTCGCTGGAAACGGGGAACTTATGGCACAAGCCTTGCTTACCCATTTTGAATGCTCCATTCAAGCTGCCTTGAAGCTGCCTAAATAACAATTTTAGGACGGGTCTCTAGTCTCTGTAGGCAAGGCTCTGGGAAGGGAACGAGTGTTCTCTACATCAACAGGGTGCTTTCATAGCCTGGGTGGGAGCCTCTCCTCAGACGCTCTACAGCTAAAAGGAAACTTGACGTGAGTCCTTTCCTCAAGGTAAAGCCTAGAATAGCCCTGCCGAAGTGGAAGCTTGGAGCGGAGTCCTTGAGGCATTAGTTTCAGGTCTGTTTCCTTTTAAGGTTAGTAAGCTTTTCAGGACACCGAGGACCTCGCCTGGGCACCTTATTCCCTGGAAGACCACCGAGTACCGGCAGTCTCCACTGGGCTACTAAGAAACATCCAGGCCCGGACACCTTTCCCAGTCACTCTGTGTATTTTGTGTGTAGGCCAACACACTGCACTCTTCCTTGGAAGAGCTAGATTTCCTCAGCTCTCCAACAGCCCCAGGAAATGTGTTCTCTCACGTCCTACATATCATGCAAATCTGCCTCATTGCCCTAGGCTGAGCAGCTCTGAGAAACCAAAACTGCTTCGCATTCCTTCTACAAAGTCATACCTTAAGACCCCATCCTTACAGGAGAAAGTCAGCTTGCGTTTCTGCTGTAACCAAAGCACAGATCTTCCTCTTACACTGCAGGGTTTTAGAAGAAGCTAAGCCAGATAGCCTACCTAGAGCGCTCCTTGGGGGAGGCTGTTGGCTACACGCAGAACTCCGTGCCAAATAAACTTTATTCAAGGAAGGGACCAGTGTTTAGCTAGAGTGTATATTTACTTGGTAGAAATCACAAGTAGGTAGGCCGCGTGTTTGCTGGAAACGGTGACCTTATGGCACAAGCCTTGCTTTCCCATTTTGAATGCTCCATGCATGCTGCCTTGAAGTTACCTAAATAACAGTTTTAGGACGAGTCTTTAGTCATTGTAGGCAGGGCTCTGGGAAGGGAACGAGTGTTCTCTGCATCAACAGGGTGCTTTCATAGCCTGGGTGGGAGCCTCTCCTCAGACGCCCTAGAGATAAAGGAAACTTGACGTGAGTTCTTTCCTCCAGGTAAAGCCTTGACTAGCCCTGCCGAAGCTGAGCTTGAAGCAGTTTCCTTGTGGCATTTGTTTTAGGTCTGTTTTCTTTTAAGGTTAGTAAGCTTGTCAAGACACCGAGGACCTCTCGTGGGCACCCTATTCCCTGCAAGAGCACCGAGTACCAGCAGGCTCCACTGGGCTACTAAGAAACATCCAGGCCCGGAAACGTTTCCCAGTCACTGTGTATTTTGTGTGTAGGGCAACACACTGCACTCTTCCTTGGAAGAGCTAGATTTCCTCAGCTCTCCAACAACTCCAGGCAATGTGTTCTCTCAATTCCTATATGTCATGCAAATCTCCCTCATTGCCCTAGGCTGAGCAGCACTGAGAAACCAAAACTGCAACGCATTCCTTCTTTAAAGTCAAACCTTAAGACCCCATCCTTACAGGAGAAAGTCGGCTTGCTTTCCTGCTGTAACCAAAGCACAGTTCTTCCTCTTACACTCCAGGGTTTTAGAAGAAGCAGAGCCCGATAGCCTACCCAGAGCGCTCCCAAGGGGAGGCGGTTGGCTACACGCAGAATTCCGTGCCAAATAAACTTTATTCAAGGAAGGGACCAGTGTGTAGCTAGAGTGTATATTCACTTGGTAGAAATCACAAGGAGGTAGGCTGCATGTTCGCTGGAACCGGGGAACTTATGGCACAAGCCTTGCTTACCACTTTTGAATGCTCCATTCAAGCTGCCTTGAAGCTACCTAAATTACAATTTTAGGACGGGTCTCTAGTGTCTGTAGGCAGGGCTCTGGGAAGGGAACGAGTGTTCTCTACATCAACAGGGTGCTTTCATAGACTGGGTAGGAGCCTCGCCTGTGACACTCTAGAGCTAAAAGGAAACTTGACGTGAGTCCTCTCCTCAAGGTAAAGCCTAGAATAGCCCTGCCGAAGTGGAAGCTTGGAGCGGAGTTCTTGAGGCATTAGTTTCAGGTCTGTTTTCTTTTAAGGTTAGTAAGCTTTTCAAGGCCCTGAGGACCTCGCCTGGGCACCCTATTCCCTGCAAGAACACCCAGTACCGGCAGGCTCCACTGGGCTACTAAGAAACATCCAGGCCCGGAAACTTTTCCCATTCACTCTTTGTATTTTGTGTGTAGGCCAACACACTACACTCTTCCTTGGAAGAGCTAGATTTCCTCAGCTCTCCAACAGCTCCAGGAAATGTGTTCTCTCACGTCCTACATATCATGCAAATCTGCCTCATTGCCCTAGGCTGACCGGCACTGAGAAACCAAAACTGCTTCACATTCCTTCTACAAAGTCATACCTTAACACCCCATCCTTACAGTCGAAAGTCGGCTTGCGTTTCTGCTGTAACCACAGCACAGTTCTTCCTCTTACACTCCAGGGTTTTAGAAGAAGCTAAGCCCGATAGCCTACCCAGAGCGATCCCTGGGGGAGGCGGTTGGCTACACGCAGAATTACGTGCCAAATAAACTTTATTTAAGGAAGGGACCAGTGTGTAGCTAGAGTGTATATTTACTTGGTAGAAATCACAAGGAGGTAGGCTGCATGTTCGCTGGAAACGGGGAACTTATGGCACAAGCCTTGCTTACCCATTTTGAATGCTCCATTCAAGCTGCCTTGAAGCTGCCTAAATAACAATTTTAGGACGGGTCTCTAGTCTCTGTAGGCAAGGCTCTGGGAAGGGAACGAGTGTTCTCTACATCAACAGGGTGCTTTCATAGCCTGGGTGGGAGCCTCTCCTCAGAGGCTCTACAGCTAAAAGGAAACTTGACGTGAGTCCTTTCCTCAAGGTAAAGCCTAGAATAGCCCTGCCGAAGTGGAAGCTTGGAGCGGAGTTCTTGAGGCATTAGTTTCAGGTCTGTTTTCTTTTAAGGTTAGTAAGCTTTTCAAGGCCCTGAGGACCTCGCCTGGGCACCCTATTCCCTGCAAGAACACCCAGTACCGGCAGGCTCCACTGGGCTACTAAGAAACATCCAGGCCCGGAAACTTTTCCCATTCACTCTTTGTATTTTGTGTGTAGGCCAACACACTACACTCTTCCTTGGAAGAGCTAGATTTCCTCAGCTCTCCAACAGCTCCAGGAAATGTGTTCTCTCACGTCCTACATATCATGCAAATCTGCCTCATTGCCCTAGGCTGACCGGCACTGAGAAACCAAAACTGCTTCACATTCCTTCTACAAAGTCATACCTTAACACCCCATCCTTACAGTCGAAAGTCGGCTTGCGTTTCTGCTGTAACCACAGCACAGTTCTTCCTCTTACACTCCAGGGTTTTAGAAGAAGCTAAGCCCGATAGCCTACCCAGAGCGATCCCTGGGGGAGGCGGTTGGCTACACGCAGAATTACGTGCCAAATAAACTTTATTTAAGGAAGGGACCAGTGTGTAGCTAGAGTGTATATTTACTTGGTAGAAATCACAAGGAGGTAGGCTGCATGTTCGCTGGAAACGGGGAACTTATGGCACAAGCCTTGCTTACCCATTTTGAATGCTCCATTCAAGCTGCCTTGAAGCTGCCTAAATAACAATTTTAGGACGGGTCTCTAGTCTCTGTAGGCAAGGCTCTGGGAAGGGAACGAGTGTTCTCTACATCAACAGGGTGCTTTCATAGCCTGGGTGGGAGCCTCTCCTCAGACGCTCTACAGCTAAAAGGAAACTTGACGTGAGTCCTTTCCTCAAGGTAAAGCCTAGAATAGCCCTGCCGAAGTGGAAGCTTGGAGCGGAGTTCTTGAGGCATTAGTTTCAGGTCTGTTTTCTTTTAAGGTTAGTAAGCTTTTCAAGGCCCTGAGGACCTCGCCTGGGCACCCTATTCCCTGCAAGAACACCCAGTACCGGCAGGCTCCACTGGGCTACTAAGAAACATCCAGGCCCGGAAACTTTTCCCATTCACTCTTTGTATTTTGTGTGTAGGCCAACACACTACACTCTTCCTTGGAAGAGCTAGATTTCCTCAGCTCTCCAACAGCTCCAGGAAATGTGTTCTCTCACGTCCTACATATCATGCAAATCTGCCTCATTGCCCTAGGCTGACCGGCACTGAGAAACCAAAACTGCTTCACATTCCTTCTACAAAGTCATACCTTAACACCCCATCCTTACAGTCGAAAGTCGGCTTGCGTTTCTGCTGTAACCACAGCACAGTTCTTCCTCTTACACTCCAGGGTTTTAGAAGAAGCTAAGCCCGATAGCCTACCCAGAGCGATCCCTGGGGGAGGCGGTTGGCTACACGCAGAATTACGTGCCAAATAAACTTTATTTAAGGAAGGGACCAGTGTGTAGCTAGAGTGTATATTTACTTGGTAGAAATCACAAGGAGGTAGGCTGCATGTTCGCTGGAAACGGGGAACTTATGGCACAAGCCTTGCTTACCCATTTTGAATGCTCCATTCAAGCTGCCTTGAAGCTGCCTAAATAACAATTTTAGGACGGGTCTCTAGTCTCTGTAGGCAAGGCTCTGGGAAGGGAACGAGTGTTCTCTACATCAACAGGGTGCTTTCATAGCCTGGGTGGGAGCCTCTCCTCAGACGCTCTACAGCTAAAAGGAAACTTGACGTGAGTCCTTTCCTCAAGGTAAAGCCTAGAATAGCCCTGCCGAAGTGGAAGCTTGGAGCGGAGTCCTTGAGGCATTAGTTTCAGGTCTGTTTCCTTTTAAGGTTAGTAAGCTTTTCAGGACACCGAGGACCTCGCCTGGGCACCTTATTCCCTGGAAGACCACCGAGTACCGGCAGTCTCCACTGGGCTACTAAGAAACATCCAGGCCCGGACACCTTTCCCAGTCACTCTGTGTATTTTGTGTGTAGGCCAACACACTGCACTCTTCCTTGGAAGAGCTAGATTTCCTCAGCTCTCCAACAGCCCCAGGAAATGTGTTCTCTCACGTCCTACATATCATGCAAATCTGCCTCATTGCCCTAGGCTGAGCAGCTCTGAGAAACCAAAACTGCTTCGCATTCCTTCTACAAAGTCATACCTTAAGACCCCATCCTTACAGGAGAAAGTCAGCTTGCGTTTCTGCTGTAACCAAAGCACAGATCTTCCTCTTACACTGCAGGGTTTTAGAAGAAGCTAAGCCAGATAGCCTACCTAGAGCGCTCCTTGGGGGAGGCTGTTGGCTACACGCAGAACTCCGTGCCAAATAAACTTTATTCAAGGAAGGGACCAGTGTTTAGCTAGAGTGTATATTTACTTGGTAGAAATCACAAGTAGGTAGGCCGCGTGTTCGCTGGAAACGGTGACCTTATGGCACAAGCCTTGCTTTCCCATTTTGAATGCTCCATGCATGCTGCCTTGAAGTTACCTAAATAACAGTTTTAGGACGAGTCTTTAGTCATTGTAGGCAGGGCTCTGGGAAGGGAACGAGTGTTCTCTGCATCAACAGGGTGCTTTCATAGCCTGGGTGGGAGCCTCTCCTCAGACGCCCTAGAGATAAAGGAAACTTGACGTGAGTTCTTTCCTCCAGGTAAAGCCTTGACTAACCCTGCCGAAGCTGAGCTTGAAGCAGTTTCCTTGTGGCATTTGTTTTAGGTCTGTTTTCTTTTAAGGTTAGTAAGCTTGTCAAGACACCGAGGACCTCTCGTGGGCACCCTATTCCCTGCAAGAGCACCGAGTACCAGCAGGCTCCACTGGGCTACTAAGAAACATCCAGGCCCGGAAACGTTTCCCAGTCACTGTGTATTTTGTGTGTAGGGCAACACACTGCACTCTTCCTTGGAAGAGCTAGATTTCCTCAGCTCTCCAACAACTCCAGGCAATGTGTTCTCTCAATTCCTATATGTCATGCAAATCTCCCTCATTGCCCTAGGCTGAGCAGCACTGAGAAACCAAAACTGCAACGCATTCCTTCTTTAAAGTCAAACCTTAAGACCCCATCCTTACAGGAGAAAGTCGGCTTGCTTTCCTGCTGTAACCAAAGCACAGTTCTTCCTCTTACACTCCAGGGTTTTAGAAGAAGCAGAGCCCGATAGCCTACCCAGAGCGCTCCCAAGGGGAGGCGGTTGGCTACACGCAGAATTCCGTGCCAAATAAACTTTATTCAAGGAAGGGACCAGTGTGTAGCTAGAGTGTATATTCACTTGGTAGAAATCACAAGGAGGTAGGCTGCATGTTCGCTGGAACCGGGGAACTTATGGCACAAGCCTTGCTTACCACTTTTGAATGCTCCATTCAAGCTGCCTTGAAGCTGCCTAAATTACAATTTTAGGACGGGTCTCTAGTGTCTGTAGGCAGGGCTCTGGGAAGGGAACGAGTGTTCTCTACATCAACAGGGTGCTTTCATAGACTGGGTAGGAGCCTCGCCTGCGACACTCTAGAGCTAAAAGGAAACTTGACGTGAGTCCTCTCCTCAAGGTAAAGCCTAGAATAGCCCTGCCGAAGTGGAAGCTTGGAGCGGAGTTCTTGAGGCATTAGTTTCAGGTCTGTTTTCTTTTAAGGTTAGTAAGCTTTTCAAGGCCCTGAGGACCTCGCCTGGGCACCCTATTCCCTGCAAGAACACCCAGTACCGGCAGGCTCCACTGGGCTACTAAGAAACATCCAGGCCCGGAAACTTTTCCCATTCACTCTTTGTATTTTGTGTGTAGGCCAACACACTACACTCTTCCTTGGAAGAGCTAGATTTCCTCAGCTCTCCAACAGCTCCAGGAAATGTGTTCTCTCACGTCCTACATATCATGCAAATCTGCCTCATTGCCCTAGGCTGACCGGCACTGAGAAACCAAAACTGCTTCACATTCCTTCTACAAAGTCATACCTTAACACCCCATCCTTACAGTCGAAAGTCGGCTTGCGTTTCTGCTGTAACCACAGCACAGTTCTTCCTCTTACACTCCAGGGTTTTAGAAGAAGCTAAGCCCGATAGCCTACCCAGAGCGATCCCTGGGGGAGGCGGTTGGCTACACGCAGAATTACGTGCCAAATAAACTTTATTTAAGGAAGGGACCAGTGTGTAGCTAGAGTGTATATTTACTTGGTAGAAATCACAAGGAGGTAGGCTGCATGTTCGCTGGAAACGGGGAACTTATGGCACAAGCCTTGCTTACCCATTTTGAATGCTCCATTCAAGCTGCCTTGAAGCTGCCTAAATAACAATTTTAGGACGGGTCTCTAGTCTCTGTAGGCAAGGCTCTGGGAAGGGAACGAGTGTTCTCTACATCAACAGGGTGCTTTCATAGCCTGGGTGGGAGCCTCTCCTCAGACGCTCTACAGCTAAAAGGAAACTTGACGTGAGTCCTTTCCTCAAGGTAAAGCCTAGAATAGCCCTGCCGAAGTGGAAGCTTGGAGCGGAGTTCTTGAGGCATTAGTTTCAGGTCTGTTTTCTTTTAAGGTTAGTAAGCTTTTCAAGGCCCTGAGGACCTCGCCTGGGCACCCTATTCCCTGCAAGAACACCCAGTACCGGCAGGCTCCACTGGGCTACTAAGAAACATCCAGGCCCGGAAACTTTTCCCATTCACTCTTTGTATTTTGTGTGTAGGCCAACACACTACACTCTTCCTTGGAAGAGCTAGATTTCCTCAGCTCTCCAACAGCTCCAGGAAATGTGTTCTCTCACGTCCTACATATCATGCAAATCTGCCTCATTGCCCTAGGCTGACCGGCACTGAGAAACCAAAACTGCTTCACATTCCTTCTACAAAGTCATACCTTAACACCCCATCCTTACAGTCGAAAGTCGGCTTGCGTTTCTGCTGTAACCACAGCACAGTTCTTCCTCTTACACTCCAGGGTTTTAGAAGAAGCTAAGCCCGATAGCCTACCCAGAGCGATCCCTGGGGGAGGCGGTTGGCTACACGCAGAATTACGTGCCAAATAAACTTTATTTAAGGAAGGGACCAGTGTGTAGCTAGAGTGTATATTTACTTGGTAGAAATCACAAGGAGGTAGGCTGCATGTTCGCTGGAAACGGGGAACTTATGGCACAAGCCTTGCTTACCCATTTTGAATGCTCCATTCAAGCTGCCTTGAAGCTGCCTAAATAACAATTTTAGGACGGGTCTCTAGTCTCTGTAGGCAAGGCTCTGGGAAGGGAACGAGTGTTCTCTACATCAACAGGGTGCTTTCATAGCCTGGGTGGGAGCCTCTCCTCAGACGCTCTACAGCTAAAAGGAAACTTGACGTGAGTCCTTTCCTCAAGGTAAAGCCTAGAATAGCCCTGCCGAAGTGGAAGCTTGGAGCGGAGTTCTTGAGGCATTAGTTTCAGGTCTGTTTTCTTTTAAGGTTAGTAAGCTTTTCAAGGCCCTGAGGACCTCGCCTGGGCACCCTATTCCCTGCAAGAACACCCAGTACCGGCAGGCTCCACTGGGCTACTAAGAAACATCCAGGCCCGGAAACTTTTCCCATTCACTCTTTGTATTTTGTGTGTAGGCCAACACACTACACTCTTCCTTGGAAGAGCTAGATTTCCTCAGCTCTCCAACAGCTCCAGGAAATGTGTTCTCTCACGTCCTACATATCATGCAAATCTGCCTCATTGCCCTAGGCTGACCGGCACTGAGAAACCAAAACTGCTTCACATTCCTTCTACAAAGTCATACCTTAACACCCCATCCTTACAGTCGAAAGTCGGCTTGCGTTTCTGCTGTAACCACAGCACAGTTCTTCCTCTTACACTCCAGGGTTTTAGAAGAAGCTAAGCCCGATAGCCTACCCAGAGCGATCCCTGGGGGAGGCGGTTGGCTACACGCAGAATTACGTGCCAAATAAACTTTATTTAAGGAAGGGACCAGTGTGTAGCTAGAGTGTATATTTACTTGGTAGAAATCACAAGGAGGTAGGCTGCATGTTCGCTGGAAACGGGGAACTTATGGCACAAGCCTTGCTTACCCATTTTGAATGCTCCATTCAAGCTGCCTTGAAGCTGCCTAAATAACAATTTTAGGACGGGTCTCTAGTCTCTGTAGGCAAGGCTCTGGGAAGGGAACGAGTGTTCTCTACATCAACAGGGTGCTTTCATAGCCTGGGTGGGAGCCTCTCCTCAGACGCTCTACAGCTAAAAGGAAACTTGACGTGAGTCCTTTCCTCAAGGTAAAGCCTAGAATAGCCCTGCCGAAGTGGAAGCTTGGAGCGGAGTCCTTGAGGCATTAGTTTCAGGTCTGTTTCCTTTTAAGGTTAGTAAGCTTTTCAGGACACCGAGGACCTCGCCTGGGCACCTTATTCCCTGGAAGACCACCGAGTACCGGCAGTCTCCACTGGGCTACTAAGAAACATCCAGGCCCGGACACCTTTCCCAGTCACTCTGTGTATTTTGTGTGTAGGCCAACACACTGCACTCTTCCTTGGAAGAGCTAGATTTCCTCAGCTCTCCAACAGCCCCAGGAAATGTGTTCTCTCACGTCCTACATATCATGCAAATCTGCCTCATTGCCCTAGGCTGAGCAGCTCTGAGAAACCAAAACTGCTTCGCATTCCTTCTACAAAGTCATACCTTAAGACCCCATCCTTACAGGAGAAAGTCAGCTTGCGTTTCTGCTGTAACCAAAGCACAGATCTTCCTCTTACACTGCAGGGTTTTAGAAGAAGCTAAGCCAGATAGCCTACCTAGAGCGCTCCTTGGGGGAGGCTGTTGGCTACACGCAGAACTCCGTGCCAAATAAACTTTATTCAAGGAAGGGACCAGTGTTTAGCTAGAGTGTATATTTACTTGGTAGAAATCACAAGTAGGTAGGCCGCGTGTTCGCTGGAAACGGTGACCTTATGGCACAAGCCTTGCTTTCCCATTTTGAATGCTCCATGCATGCTGCCTTGAAGTTACCTAAATAACAGTTTTAGGACGAGTCTTTAGTCATTGTAGGCAGGGCTCTGGGAAGGGAACGAGTGTTCTCTGCATCAACAGGGTGCTTTCATAGCCTGGGTGGGAGCCTCTCCTCAGACGCCCTAGAGATAAAGGAAACTTGACGTGAGTTCTTTCCTCCAGGTAAAGCCTTGACTAGCCCTGCCGAAGCTGAGCTTGAAGCAGTTTCCTTGTGGCATTTGTTTTAGGTCTGTTTTCTTTTAAGGTTAGTAAGCTTGTCAAGACACCGAGGACCTCTCGTGGGCACCCTATTCCCTGCAAGAGCACCGAGTACCAGCAGGCTCCACTGGGCTACTAAGAAACATCCAGGCCCGGAAACGTTTCCCAGTCACTGTGTATTTTGTGTGTAGGGCAACACACTGCACTCTTCCTTGGAAGAGCTAGATTTCCTCAGCTCTCCAACAACTCCAGGCAATGTGTTCTCTCAATTCCTATATGTCATGCAAATCTCCCTCATTGCCCTAGGCTGAGCAGCACTGAGAAACCAAAACTGCAACGCATTCCTTCTTTAAAGTCAAACCTTAAGACCCCATCCTTACAGGAGAAAGTCGGCTTGCTTTCCTGCTGTAACCAAAGCACAGTTCTTCCTCTTACACTCCAGGGTTTTAGAAGAAGCAGAGCCCGATAGCCTACCCAGAGCGCTCCCAAGGGGAGGCGGTTGGCTACACGCAGAATTCCGTGCCAAATAAACTTTATTCAAGGAAGGGACCAGTGTGTAGCTAGAGTGTATATTCACTTGGTAGAAATCACAAGGAGGTAGGCTGCATGTTCGCTGGAACCGGGGAACTTATGGCACAAGCCTTGCTTACCACTTTTGAATGCTCCATTCAAGCTGCCTTGAAGCTGCCTAAATTACAATTTTAGGACGGGTCTCTAGTGTCTGTAGGCAGGGCTCTGGGAAGGGAACGAGTGTTCTCTACATCAACAGGGTGCTTTCATAGACTGGGTAGGAGCCTCGCCTGCGACACTCTAGAGCTAAAAGGAAACTTGACGTGAGTCCTCTCCTCAAGGTAAAGCCTAGAATAGCCCTGCCGAAGTGGAAGCTTGGAGCGGAGTTCTTGAGGCATTAGTTTCAGGTCTGTTTTCTTTTAAGGTTAGTAAGCTTTTCAAGGCCCTGAGGACCTCGCCTGGGCACCCTATTCCCTGCAAGAACACCCAGTACCGGCAGGCTCCACTGGGCTACTAAGAAACATCCAGGCCCGGAAACTTTTCCCATTCACTCTTTGTATTTTGTGTGTAGGCCAACACACTACACTCTTCCTTGGAAGAGCTAGATTTCCTCAGCTCTCCAACAGCTCCAGGAAATGTGTTCTCTCACGTCCTACATATCATGCAAATCTGCCTCATTGCCCTAGGCTGACCGGCACTGAGAAACCAAAACTGCTTCACATTCCTTCTACAAAGTCATACCTTAACACCCCATCCTTACAGTCGAAAGTCGGCTTGCGTTTCTGCTGTAACCACAGCACAGTTCTTCCTCTTACACTCCAGGGTTTTAGAAGAAGCTAAGCCCGATAGCCTACCCAGAGCGATCCCTGGGGGAGGCGGTTGGCTACACGCAGAATTACGTGCCAAATAAACTTTATTTAAGGAAGGGACCAGTGTGTAGCTAGAGTGTATATTTACTTGGTAGAAATCACAAGGAGGTAGGCTGCATGTTCGCTGGAAACGGGGAACTTATGGCACAAGCCTTGCTTACCCATTTTGAATGCTCCATTCAAGCTGCCTTGAAGCTGCCTAAATAACAATTTTAGGACGGGTCTCTAGTCTCTGTAGGCAAGGCTCTGGGAAGGGAACGAGTGTTCTCTACATCAACAGGGTGCTTTCATAGCCTGGGTGGGAGCCTCTCCTCAGACGCTCTACAGCTAAAAGGAAACTTGACGTGAGTCCTTTCCTCAAGGTAAAGCCTAGAATAGCCCTGCCGAAGTGGAAGCTTGGAGCGGAGTTCTTGAGGCATTAGTTTCAGGTCTGTTTTCTTTTAAGGTTAGTAAGCTTTTCAAGGCCCTGAGGACCTCGCCTGGGCACCCTATTCCCTGCAAGAACACCCAGTACCGGCAGGCTCCACTGGGCTACTAAGAAACATCCAGGCCCGGAAACTTTTCCCATTCACTCTTTGTATTTTGTGTGTAGGCCAACACACTACACTCTTCCTTGGAAGAGCTAGATTTCCTCAGCTCTCCAACAGCTCCAGGAAATGTGTTCTCTCACGTCCTACATATCATGCAAATCTGCCTCATTGCCCTAGGCTGACCGGCACTGAGAAACCAAAACTGCTTCACATTCCTTCTACAAAGTCATACCTTAACACCCCATCCTTACAGTCGAAAGTCGGCTTGCGTTTCTGCTGTAACCACAGCACAGTTCTTCCTCTTACACTCCAGGGTTTTAGAAGAAGCTAAGCCCGATAGCCTACCCAGAGCGATCCCTGGGGGAGGCGGTTGGCTACACGCAGAATTACGTGCCAAATAAACTTTATTTAAGGAAGGGACCAGTGTGTAGCTAGAGTGTATATTTACTTGGTAGAAATCACAAGGAGGTAGGCTGCATGTTCGCTGGAAACGGGGAACTTATGGCACAAGCCTTGCTTACCCATTTTGAATGCTCCATTCAAGCTGCCTTGAAGCTGCCTAAATAACAATTTTAGGACGGGTCTCTAGTCTCTGTAGGCAAGGCTCTGGGAAGGGAACGAGTGTTCTCTACATCAACAGGGTGCTTTCATAGCCTGGGTGGGAGCCTCTCCTCAGACGCTCTACAGCTAAAAGGAAACTTGACGTGAGTCCTTTCCTCAAGGTAAAGCCTAGAATAGCCCTGCCGAAGTGGAAGCTTGGAGCGGAGTTCTTGAGGCATTAGTTTCAGGTCTGTTTTCTTTTAAGGTTAGTAAGCTTTTCAAGGCCCTGAGGACCTCGCCTGGGCACCCTATTCCCTGCAAGAACACCCAGTACCGGCAGGCTCCACTGGGCTACTAAGAAACATCCAGGCCCGGAAACTTTTCCCATTCACTCTTTGTATTTTGTGTGTAGGCCAACACACTACACTCTTCCTTGGAAGAGCTAGATTTCCTCAGCTCTCCAACAGCTCCAGGAAATGTGTTCTCTCACGTCCTACATATCATGCAAATCTGCCTCATTGCCCTAGGCTGACCGGCACTGAGAAACCAAAACTGCTTCACATTCCTTCTACAAAGTCATACCTTAACACCCCATCCTTACAGTCGAAAGTCGGCTTGCGTTTCTGCTGTAACCACAGCACAGTTCTTCCTCTTACACTCCAGGGTTTTAGAAGAAGCTAAGCCCGATAGCCTACCCAGAGCGATCCCTGGGGGAGGCGGTTGGCTACACGCAGAATTACGTGCCAAATAAACTTTATTTAAGGAAGGGACCAGTGTGTAGCTAGAGTGTATATTTACTTGGTAGAAATCACAAGGAGGTAGGCTGCATGTTCGCTGGAAACGGGGAACTTATGGCACAAGCCTTGCTTACCCATTTTGAATGCTCCATTCAAGCTGCCTTGAAGCTGCCTAAATAACAATTTTAGGACGGGTCTCTAGTCTCTGTAGGCAAGGCTCTGGGAAGGGAACGAGTGTTCTCTACATCAACAGGGTGCTTTCATAGCCTGGGTGGGAGCCTCTCCTCAGACGCTCTACAGCTAAAAGGAAACTTGACGTGAGTCCTTTCCTCAAGGTAAAGCCTAGAATAGCCCTGCCGAAGTGGAAGCTTGGAGCGGAGTCCTTGAGGCATTAGTTTCAGGTCTGTTTCCTTTTAAGGTTAGTAAGCTTTTCAGGACACCGAGGACCTCGCCTGGGCACCTTATTCCCTGGAAGACCACCGAGTACCGGCAGTCTCCACTGGGCTACTAAGAAACATCCAGGCCCGGACACCTTTCCCAGTCACTCTGTGTATTTTGTGTGTAGGCCAACACACTGCACTCTTCCTTGGAAGAGCTAGATTTCCTCAGCTCTCCAACAGCCCCAGGAAATGTGTTCTCTCACGTCCTACATATCATGCAAATCTGCCTCATTGCCCTAGGCTGAGCAGCTCTGAGAAACCAAAACTGCTTCGCATTCCTTCTACAAAGTCATACCTTAAGACCCCATCCTTACAGGAGAAAGTCAGCTTGCGTTTCTGCTGTAACCAAAGCACAGATCTTCCTCTTACACTGCAGGGTTTTAGAAGAAGCTAAGCCAGATAGCCTACCTAGAGCGCTCCTTGGGGGAGGCTGTTGGCTACACGCAGAACTCCGTGCCAAATAAACTTTATTCAAGGAAGGGACCAGTGTTTAGCTAGAGTGTATATTTACTTGGTAGAAATCACAAGTAGGTAGGCCGCGTGTTCGCTGGAAACGGTGACCTTATGGCACAAGCCTTGCTTTCCCATTTTGAATGCTCCATGCATGCTGCCTTGAAGTTACCTAAATAACAGTTTTAGGACGAGTCTTTAGTCATTGTAGGCAGGGCTCTGGGAAGGGAACGAGTGTTCTCTGCATCAACAGGGTGCTTTCATAGCCTGGGTGGGAGCCTCTCCTCAGACGCCCTAGAGATAAAGGAAACTTGACGTGAGTTCTTTCCTCCAGGTAAAGCCTTGACTAGCCCTGCCGAAGCTGAGCTTGAAGCAGTTTCCTTGTGGCATTTGTTTTAGGTCTGTTTTCTTTTAAGGTTAGTAAGCTTGTCAAGACACCGAGGACCTCTCGTGGGCACCCTATTCCCTGCAAGAGCACCGAGTACCAGCAGGCTCCACTGGGCTACTAAGAAACATCCAGGCCCGGAAACGTTTCCCAGTCACTGTGTATTTTGTGTGTAGGGCAACACACTGCACTCTTCCTTGGAAGAGCTAGATTTCCTCAGCTCTCCAACAACTCCAGGCAATGTGTTCTCTCAATTCCTATATGTCATGCAAATCTCCCTCATTGCCCTAGGCTGAGAAGCACTGAGAAACCAAAACTGCAACGCATTCCTTCTTTAAAGTCAAACCTTAAGACCCCATCCTTACAGGAGAAAGTCGGCTTGCTTTCCTGCTGTAACCAAAGCACAGTTCTTCCTCTTACACTCCAGGGTTTTAGAAGAAGCAGAGCCCGATAGCCTACCCAGAGCGCTCCCAAGGGGAGGCGGTTGGCTACACGCAGAATTCCGTGCCAAATAAACTTTATTCAAGGAAGGGACCAGTGTGTAGCTAGAGTGTATATTCACTTGGTAGAAATCACAAGGAGGTAGGCTGCATGTTCGCTGGAACCGGGGAACTTATGGCACAAGCCTTGCTTACCACTTTTGAATGCTCCATTCAAGCTGCCTTGAAGCTACCTAAATTACAATTTTAGGACGGGTCTCTAGTGTCTGTAGGCAGGGCTCTGGGAAGGGAACGAGTGTTCTCTACATCAACAGGGTGCTTTCATAGACTGGGTAGGAGCCTCGCCTGCGACACTCTAGAGCTAAAAGGAAACTTGACGTGAGTCCTCTCCTCAAGGTAAAGCCTAGAATAGCCCTGCCGAAGTGGAAGCTTGGAGCGGAGTTCTTGAGGCATTAGTTTCAGGTCTGTTTTCTTTTAAGGTTAGTAAGCTTTTCAAGGCCCTGAGGACCTCGCCTGGGCACCCTATTCCCTGCAAGAACACCCAGTACCGGCAGGCTCCACTGGGCTACTAAGAAACATCCAGGCCCGGAAACTTTTCCCATTCACTCTTTGTATTTTGTGTGTAGGCCAACACACTACACTCTTCCTTGGAAGAGCTAGATTTCCTCAGCTCTCCAACAGCTCCAGGAAATGTGTTCTCTCACGTCCTACATATCATGCAAATCTGCCTCATTGCCCTAGGCTGACCGGCACTGAGAAACCAAAACTGCTTCACATTCCTTCTACAAAGTCATACCTTAACACCCCATCCTTACAGTCGAAAGTCGGCTTGCGTTTCTGCTGTAACCACAGCACAGTTCTTCCTCTTACACTCCAGGGTTTTAGAAGAAGCTAAGCCCGATAGCCTACCCAGAGCGATCCCTGGGGGAGGCGGTTGGCTACACGCAGAATTACGTGCCAAATAAACTTTATTTAAGGAAGGGACCAGTGTGTAGCTAGAGTGTATATTTACTTGGTAGAAATCACAAGGAGGTAGGCTGCATGTTCGCTGGAAACGGGGAACTTATGGCACAAGCCTTGCTTACCCATTTTGAATGCTCCATTCAAGCTGCCTTGAAGCTGCCTAAATAACAATTTTAGGACGGGTCTCTAGTCTCTGTAGGCAAGGCTCTGGGAAGGGAACGAGTGTTCTCTACATCAACAGGGTGCTTTCATAGCCTGGGTGGGAGCCTCTCCTCAGACGCTCTACAGCTAAAAGGAAACTTGACGTGAGTCCTTTCCTCAAGGTAAAGCCTAGAATAGCCCTGCCGAAGTGGAAGCTTGGAGCGGAGTCCTTGAGGCATTAGTTTCAGGTCTGTTTCCTTTTAAGGTTAGTAAGCTTTTCAGGACACCGAGGACCTCGCCTGGGCACCTTATTCCCTGGAAGACCACCGAGTACCGGCAGTCTCCACTGGGCTACTAAGAAACATCCAGGCCCGGACACCTTTCCCAGTCACTCTGTGTATTTTGTGTGTAGGCCAACACACTGCACTCTTCCTTGGAAGAGCTAGATTTCCTCAGCTCTCCAACAGCCCCAGGAAATTTGTTCTCTCACGTCCTACATATCATGCAAATCTGCCTCATTGCCCTAGGCTGAGCAGCTCTGAGAAACCAAAACTGCTTCGCATTCCTTCTACAAAGTCATACCTTAAGACCCCATCCTTACAGGAGAAAGTCAGCTTGCGTTTCTGCTGTAACCAAAGCACAGATCTTCCTCTTACACTGCAGGGTTTTAGAAGAAGCTAAGCCAGATAGCCTACCTAGAGCGCTCCTTGGGGGAGGCTGTTGGCTACACGCAGAACTCCGTGCCAAATAAACTTTATTCAAGGAAGGGACCAGTGTTTAGCTAGAGTGTATATTTACTTGGTAGAAATCACAAGTAGGTAGGCCGCGTGTTCGCTGGAAACGGTGACCTTATGGCACAAGCCTTGCTTTCCCATTTTGAATGCTCCATGCATGCTGCCTTGAAGTTACCTAAATAACAGTTTTAGGACGAGTCTTTAGTCATTGTAGGCAGGGCTCTGGGAAGGGAACGAGTGTTCTCTGCATCAACAGGGTGCTTTCATAGCCTGGGTGGGAGCCTCTCCTCAGACGCCCTAGAGATAAAGGAAACTTGACGTGAGTTCTTTCCTCCAGGTAAAGCCTTGACTAGCCCTGCCGAAGCTGAGCTTGAAGCAGTTTCCTTGTGGCATTTGTTTTAGGTCTGTTTTCTTTTAAGGTTAGTAAGCTTGTCAAGACACCGAGGACCTCTCGTGGGCACCCTATTCCCTGCAAGAGCACCGAGTACCAGCAGGCTCCACTGGGCTACTAAGAAACATCCAGGCCCGGAAACGTTTCCCAGTCACTGTGTATTTTGTGTGTAGGGCAACACACTGCACTCTTCCTTGGAAGAGCTAGATTTCCTCAGCTCTCCAACAACTCCAGGCAATGTGTTCTCTCAATTCCTATATGTCATGCAAATCTCCCTCATTGCCCTAGGCTGAGCAGCACTGAGAAACCAAAACTGCAACGCATTCCTTCTTTAAAGTCAAACCTTAAGACCCCATCCTTACAGGAGAAAGTCGGCTTGCTTTCCTGCTGTAACCAAAGCACAGTTCTTCCTCTTACACTCCAGGGTTTTAGAAGAAGCAGAGCCCGATAGCCTACCCAGAGCGCTCCCAAGGGGAGGCGGTTGGCTACACGCAGAATTCCGTGCCAAATAAACTTTATTCAAGGAAGGGACCAGTGTGTAGCTAGAGTGTATATTCACTTGGTAGAAATCACAAGGAGGTAGGCTGCATGTTCGCTGGAACCGGGGAACTTATGGCACAAGCCTTGCTTACCACTTTTGAATGCTCCATTCAAGCTGCCTTGAAGCTACCTAAATTACAATTTTAGGACGGGTCTCTAGTGTCTGTAGGCAGGGCTCTGGGAAGGGAACGAGTGTTCTCTACATCAACAGGGTGCTTTCATAGACTGGGTAGGAGCCTCGCCTGCGACACTCTAGAGCTAAAAGGAAACTTGACGTGAGTCCTCTCCTCAAGGTAAAGCCTAGAATAGCCCTGCCGAAGTGGAAGCTTGGAGCGGAGTTCTTGAGGCATTAGTTTCAGGTCTGTTTTCTTTTAAGGTTAGTAAGCTTTTCAAGGCCCTGAGGACCTCGCCTGGGCACCCTATTCCCTGCAAGAACACCCAGTACCGGCAGGCTCCACTGGGCTACTAAGAAACATCCAGGCCCGGAAACTTTTCCCATTCACTCTTTGTATTTTGTGTGTAGGCCAACACACTACACTCTTCCTTGGAAGAGCTAGATTTCCTCAGCTCTCCAACAGCTCCAGGAAATGTGTTCTCTCACGTCCTACATATCATGCAAATCTGCCTCATTGCCCTAGGCTGACCGGCACTGAGAAACCAAAACTGCTTCACATTCCTTCTACAAAGTCATACCTTAACACCCCATCCTTACAGTCGAAAGTCGGCTTGCGTTTCTGCTGTAACCACAGCACAGTTCTTCCTCTTACACTCCAGGGTTTTAGAAGAAGCTAAGCCCGATAGCCTACCCAGAGCGATCCCTGGGGGAGGCGGTTGGCTACACGCAGAATTACGTGCCAAATAAACTTTATTTAAGGAAGGGACCAGTGTGTAGCTAGAGTGTATATTTACTTGGTAGAAATCACAAGGAGGTAGGCTGCATGTTCGCTGGAAACGGGGAACTTATGGCACAAGCCTTGCTTACCCATTTTGAATGCTCCATTCAAGCTGCCTTGAAGCTGCCTAAATAACAATTTTAGGACGGGTCTCTAGTCTCTGTAGGCAAGGCTCTGGGAAGGGAACGAGTGTTCTCTACATCAACAGGGTGCTTTCATAGCCTGGGTGGGAGCCTCTCCTCAGACGCTCTACAGCTAAAAGGAAACTTGACGTGAGTCCTTTCCTCAAGGTAAAGCCTAGAATAGCCCTGCCGAAGTGGAAGCTTGGAGCGGAGTTCTTGAGGCTTTAGTTTCAGGTCTGTTTTCTTTTAAGGTTAGTAAGCTTTTCAAGGCCCTGAGGACCTCGCCTGGGCACCCTATTCCCTGCAAGAACACCCAGTACCGGCAGGCTCCACTGGGCTACTAAGAAACATCCAGGCCCGGAAACTTTTCCCATTCACTCTTTGTATTTTGTGTGTAGGCCAACACACTACACTCTTCCTTGGAAGAGCTAGATTTCCTCAGCTCTCCAACAGCTCCAGGAAATGTGTTCTCTCACGTCCTACATATCATGCAAATCTGCCTCATTGCCCTAGGCTGACCGGCACTGAGAAACCAAAACTGCTTCACATTCCTTCTACAAAGTCATACCTTAACACCCCATCCTTACAGTCGAAAGTCGGCTTGCGTTTCTGCTGTAACCACAGCACAGTTCTTCCTCTTACACTCCAGGGTTTTAGAAGAAGCTAAGCCCGATAGCCTACCCAGAGCGATCCCTGGGGGAGGCGGTTGGCTACACGCAGAATTACGTGCCAAATAAACTTTATTTAAGGAAGGGACCAGTGTGTAGCTAGAGTGTATATTTACTTGGTAGAAATCACAAGGAGGTAGGCTGCATGTTCGCTGGAAACGGGGAACTTATGGCACAAGCCTTGCTTACCCATTTTGAATGCTCCATTCAAGCTGCCTTGAAGCTGCCTAAATAACAATTTTAGGACGGGTCTCTAGTCTCTGTAGGCAAGGCTCTGGGAAGGGAACGAGTGTTCTCTACATCAACAGGGTGCTTTCATAGCCTGGGTGGGAGCCTCTCCTCAGACGCTCTACAGCTAAAAGGAAACTTGACGTGAGTCCTTTCCTCAAGGTAAAGCCTAGAATAGCCCTGCCGAAGTGGAAGCTTGGAGCGGAGTTCTTGAGGCATTAGTTTCAGGTCTGTTTTCTTTTAAGGTTAGTAAGCTTTTCAAGGCCCTGAGGACCTCGCCTGGGCACCCTATTCCCTGCAAGAACACCCAGTACCGGCAGGCTCCACTGGGCTACTAAGAAACATCCAGGCCCGGAAACTTTTCCCATTCACTCTTTGTATTTTGTGTGTAGGCCAACACACTACACTCTTCCTTGGAAGAGCTAGATTTCCTCAGCTCTCCAACAGCTCCAGGAAATGTGTTCTCTCACGTCCTACATATCATGCAAATCTGCCTCATTGCCCTAGGCTGACCGGCACTGAGAAACCAAAACTGCTTCACATTACTTCTACAAAGTCATACCTTAACACCCCATCCTTACAGTCGAAAGTCGGCTTGCGTTTCTGCTGTAACCACAGCACAGTTCTTCCTCTTACACTCCAGGGTTTTAGAAGAAGCTAAGCCCGATAGCCTACCCAGAGCGATCCCTGGGGGAGGCGGTTGGCTACACGCAGAATTACGTGCCAAATAAACTTTATTTAAGGAAGGGACCAGTGTGTAGCTAGAGTGTATATTTACTTGGTAGAAATCACAAGGAGGTAGGCTGCATGTTCGCTGGAAACGGGGAACTTATGGCACAAGCCTTGCTTACCCATTTTGAATGCTCCATTCAAGCTGCCTTGAAGCTGCCTAAATAACAATTTTAGGACGGGTCTCTAGTCTCTGTAGGCAAGGCTCTGGGAAGGGAACGAGTGTTCTCTACATCAACAGGGTGCTTTCATAGCCTGGGTGGGAGCCTCTCCTCAGACGCTCTACAGCTAAAAGGAAACTTGACGTGAGTCCTTTCCTCAAGGTAAAGCCTAGAATAGCCCTGCCGAAGTGGAAGCTTGGAGCGGAGTCCTTGAGGCATTAGTTTCAGGTCTGTTTCCTTTTAAGGTTAGTAAGCTTTTCAGGACACCGAGGACCTCGCCTGGGCACCTTATTCCCTGGAAGACCACCGAGTACCGGCAGTCTCCACTGGGCTACTAAGAAACATCCAGGCCCGGACACCTTTCCCAGTCACTCTGTGTATTTTGTGTGTAGGCCAACACACTGCACTCTTCCTTGGAAGAGCTAGATTTCCTCAGCTCTCCAACAGCCCCAGGAAATGTGTTCTCTCACGTCCTACATATCATGCAAATCTGCCTCATTGCCCTAGGCTGAGCAGCTCTGAGAAACCAAAACTGCTTCGCATTCCTTCTACAAAGTCATACCTTAAGACCCCATCCTTACAGGAGAAAGTCAGCTTGCGTTTCTGCTGTAACCAAAGCACAGATCTTCCTCTTACACTGCAGGGTTTTAGAAGAAGCTAAGCCAGATAGCCTACCTAGAGCGCTCCTTGGGGGAGGCTGTTGGCTACACGCAGAACTCCGTGCCAAATAAACTTTATTCAAGGAAGGGACCAGTGTTTAGCTAGAGTGTATATTTACTTGGTAGAAATCACAAGTAGGTAGGCCGCGTGTTCGCTGGAAACGGTGACCTTATGGCACAAGCCTTGCTTTCCCATTTTGAATGCTCCATGCATGCTGCCTTGAAGTTACCTAAATAACAGTTTTAGGACGAGTCTTTAGTCATTGTAGGCAGGGCTCTGGGAAGGGAACGAGTGTTCTCTGCATCAACAGGGTGCTTTCATAGCCTGGGTGGGAGCCTCTCCTCAGACGCCCTAGAGATAAAGGAAACTTGACGTGAGTTCTTTCCTCCAGGTAAAGCCTTGACTAGCCCTGCCGAAGCTGAGCTTGAAGCAGTTTCCTTGTGGCATTTGTTTTAGGTCTGTTTTCTTTTAAGGTTAGTAAGCTTGTCAAGACACCGAGGACCTCTCGTGGGCACCCTATTCCCTGCAAGAGCACCGAGTACCAGCAGGCTCCACTGGGCTACTAAGAAACATCCAGGCCCGGAAACGTTTCCCAGTCACTGTGTATTTTGTGTGTAGGGCAACACACTGCACTCTTCCTTGGAAGAGCTAGATTTCCTCAGCTCTCCAACAACTCCAGGCAATGTGTTCTCTCAATTCCTATATGTCATGCAAATCTCCCTCATTGCCCTAGGCTGAGCAGCACTGAGAAACCAAAACTGCAACGCATTCCTTCTTTAAAGTCAAACCTTAAGACCCCATCCTTACAGGAGAAAGTCGGCTTGCTTTCCTGCTGTAACCAAAGCACAGTTCTTCCTCTTACACTCCAGGGTTTTAGAAGAAGCAGAGCCCGATAGCCTACCCAGAGCGCTCCCAAGGGGAGGCGGTTGGCTACACGCAGAATTCCGTGCCAAATAAACTTTATTCAAGGAAGGGACCAGTGTGTAGCTAGAGTGTATATTCACTTGGTAGAAATCACAAGGAGGTAGGCTGCATGTTCGCTGGAACCGGGGAACTTATGGCACAAGCCTTGCTTACCACTTTTGAATGCTCCATTCAAGCTGCCTTGAAGCTACCTAAATTACAATTTTAGGACGGGTCTCTAGTGTCTGTAGGCAGGGCTCTGGGAAGGGAACGAGTGTTCTCTACATCAACAGGGTGCTTTCATAGACTGGGTAGGAGCCTCGCCTGCGACACTCTAGAGCTAAAAGGAAACTTGACGTGAGTCCTCTCCTCAAGGTAAAGCCTAGAATAGCCCTGCCGAAGTGGAAGCTTGGAGCGGAGTTCTTGAGGCATTAGTTTCAGGTCTGTTTTCTTTTAAGGTTAGTAAGCTTTTCAAGGCCCTGAGGACCTCGCCTGGGCACCCTATTCCCTGCAAGAACACCCAGTACCGGCAGGCTCCACTGGGCTACTAAGAAACATCCAGGCCCGGAAACTTTTCCCATTCACTCTTTGTATTTTGTGTGTAGGCCAACACACTACACTCTTCCTTGGAAGAGCTAGATTTCCTCAGCTCTCCAACAGCTCCAGGAAATGTGTTCTCTCACGTCCTACATATCATGCAAATCTGCCTCATTGCCCTAGGCTGACCGGCACTGAGAAACCAAAACTGCTTCACATTCCTTCTACAAAGTCATACCTTAACACCCCATCCTTACAGTCGAAAGTCGGCTTGCGTTTCTGCTGTAACCACAGCACAGTTCTTCCTCTTACACTCCAGGGTTTTAGAAGAAGCTAAGCCCGATAGCCTACCCAGAGCGATCCCTGGGGGAGGCGGTTGGCTACACGCAGAATTACGTGCCAAATAAACTTTATTTAAGGAAGGGACCAGTGTGTAGCTAGAGTGTATATTTACTTGGTAGAAATCACAAGGAGGTAGGCTGCATGTTCGCTGGAAACGGGGAACTTATGGCACAAGCCTTGCTTACCCATTTTGAATGCTCCATTCAAGCTGCCTTGAAGCTGCCTAAATAACAATTTTAGGACGGGTCTCTAGTCTCTGTAGGCAAGGCTCTGGGAAGGGAACGAGTGTTCTCTACATCAACAGGGTGCTTTCATAGCCTGGGTGGGAGCCTCTCCTCAGACGCTCTACAGCTAAAAGGAAACTTGACGTGAGTCCTTTCCTCAAGGTAAAGCCTAGAATAGCCCTGCCGAAGTGGAAGCTTGGAGCGCAGTCCTTGAGGCATTAGTTTCAGGTCTGTTTCCTTTTAAGGTTAGTAAGCTTTTCAGGACACCGAGGACCTCGCCTGGGCACCTTATTCCCTGGAAGACCACCGAGTACCGGCAGTCTCCACTGGGCTACTAAGAAACATCCAGGCCCGGACACCTTTCCCAGTCACTCTGTGTATTTTGTGTGTAGGCCAACACACTGCACTCTTCCTTGGAAGAGCTAGATTTCCTCAGCTCTCCAACAGCCCCAGGAAATGTGTTCTCTCACGTCCTACATATCATGCAAATCTGCCTCATTGCCGTAGGCTGAGCAGCTCTGAGAAACCAAAACTGCTTCGCATTCCTTCTACAAAGTCATACCTTAAGACCCCATCCTTACAGGAGAAAGTCAGCTTGCGTTTCTGCTATAACCAAAGCACAGATCTTCCTCTTACACTGCAGGGTTTTAGAAGAAGCTAAGCCAGATAGCCTACCTAGAGCGCTCCTTGGGGGAGGCTGTTGGCTACACGCAGAACTCCGTGCCAAATAAACTTTATTCAAGGAAGGGACCAGTGTTTAGCTAGAGTGTATATTTACTTGGTAGAAATCACAAGTAGGTAGGCCGCGTGTTCGCTGGAAACGGTGACCTTATGGCACAAGCCTTGCTTTCCCATTTTGAATGCTCCATGCATGCTGCCTTGAAGTTACCTAAATAACAGTTTTAGGACGAGTCTTTAGTCATTGTAGGCAGGGCTCTGGGAAGGGAACGAGTGTTCTCTGCATCAACAGGGTGCTTTCATAGCCTGGGTGGGAGCCTCTCCTCAGACGCCCTAGAGATAAAGGAAACTTGACGTGAGTTCTTTCCTCCAGGTAAAGCCTTGACTAGCCCTGCCGAAGCTGAGCTTGAAGCAGTTTCCTTGTGGCATTTGTTTTAGGTCTGTTTTCTTTTAAGGTTAGTAAGCTTGTCAAGACACCGAGGACCTCTCGTGGGCACCCTATTCCCTGCAAGAGCACCGAGTACCAGCAGGCTCCACTGGGCTACTAAGAAACATCCAGGCCCGGAAACGTTTCCCAGTCACTGTGTATTTTGTGTGTAGGGCAACACACTGCACTCTTCCTTGGAAGAGCTAGATTTCCTCAGCTCTCCAACAACTCCAGGCAATGTGTTCTCTCAATTCCTATATGTCATGCAAATCTCCCTCATTGCCCTAGGCTGAGCAGCACTGAGAAACCAAAACTGCAACGCATTCCTTCTTTAAAGTCAAACCTTAAGACCCCATCCTTACAGGAGAAAGTCGGCTTGCTTTCCTGCTGTAACCAAAGCACAGTTCTTCCTCTTACACTCCAGGGTTTTAGAAGAAGCAGAGCCCGATAGCCTACCCAGAGCGCTCCCAAGGGGAGGCGGTTGGCTACACGCAGAATTCCGTGCCAAATAAACTTTATTCAAGGAAGGGACCAGTGTGTAGCTAGAGTGTATATTCACTTGGTAGAAATCACAAGGAGGTAGGCTGCATGTTCGCTGGAACCGGGGAACTTATGGCACAAGCCTTGCTTACCACTTTTGAATGCTCCATTCAAGCTGCCTTGAAGCTACCTAAATTACAATTTTAGGACGGGTCTCTAGTGTCTGTAGGCAGGGCTCTGGGAAGGGAACGAGTGTTCTCTACATCAACAGGGTGCTTTCATAGACTGGGTAGGAGCCTCGCCTGCGACACTCTAGAGCTAAAAGGAAACTTGACGTGAGTCCTCTCCTCAAGGTAAAGCCTAGAATAGCCCTGCCGAAGTGGAAGCTTGGAGAGGAGTTCTTGAGGCATTAGTTTCAGGTCTGTTTTCTTTTAAGGTTAGTAAGCTTTTCAAGGCCCTGAGGACCTCGCCTGGGCACCCTATTCCCTGCAAGAACACCCAGTACCGGCAGGCTCCACTGGGCTACTAAGAAACATCCAGGCCCGGAAACTTTTCCCATTCACTCTTTGTATTTTGTGTGTAGGCCAACACACTACACTCTTCCTTGGAAGAGCTAGATTTCCTCAGCTCTCCAACAGCTCCAGGAAATGTGTTCTCTCACGTCCTACATATCATGCAAATCTGCCTCATTGCCCTAGGCTGACCGGCACTGAGAAACCAAAACTGCTTCACATTCCTTCTACAAAGGCATACCTTAACACCCCATCCTTACAGTCGAAAGTCGGCTTGCGTTTCTGCTGTAACCACAGCACAGTTCTTCCTCTTACACTCCAGGGTTTTAGAAGAAGCTAAGCCCGATAGCCTACCCAGAGCGATCCCTGGGGGAGGCGGTTGGCTACACGCAGAATTACGTGCCAAATAAACTTTATTTAAGGAAGGGACCAGTGTGTAGCTAGAGTGTATATTTACTTGGTAGAAATCACAAGGAGGTAGGCTGCATGTTCGCTGGAAACGGGGAACTTATGGCACAAGCCTTGCTTACCCATTTTGAATGCTCCATTCAAGCTGCCTTGAAGCTGCCTAAATAACAATTTTAGGACGGGTCTCTAGTCTCTGTAGGCAAGGCTCTGGGAAGGGAACGAGTGTTCTCTACATCAACAGGGTGCTTTCATAGCCTGGGTGGGAGCCTCTCCTCAGACGCTCTACAGCTAAAAGGAAACTTGACGTGAGTCCTTTCCTCAAGGTAAAGCCTAGAATAGCCCTGCCGAAGTGGAAGCTTGGAGCGGAGTCCTTGAGGCATTAGTTTCAGGTCTGTTTCCTTTTAAGGTTAGTAAGCTTTTCAGGACACCGAGGACCTCGCCTGGGCACCTTATTCCCTGGAAGACCACCGAGTACCGGCAGTCTCCACTGGGCTACTAAGAAACATCCAGGCCCGGACACCTTTCCCAGTCACTCTGTGTATTTTGTGTGTAGGCCAACACACTGCACTCTTCCTTGGAAGAGCTAGATTTCCTCAGCTCTCCAACAGCCCCAGGAAATGTGTTCTCTCACGTCCTACATATCATGCAAATCTGCCTCATTGCCCTAGGCTGAGCAGCTCTGAGAAACCAAAACTGCTTCGCATTCCTTCTACAAAGTCATACATTAAGACCCCATCCTTACAGGAGAAAGTCAGCTTGCGTTTCTGCTGTAACCAAAGCACAGATCTTCCTCTTACACTGCAGGGTTTTAGAAGAAGCTAAGCCAGATAGCCTACCTAGAGCGCTCCTTGGGGGAGGCTGTTGGCTACACGCAGAACTCCGTGCCAAATAAACTTTATTCAAGGAAGGGACCAGTGTTTAGCTAGAGTGTATATTTACTTGGTAGAAATCACAAGTAGGTAGGCCGCGTGTTCGCTGGAAACGGTGACCTTATGGCACAAGCCTTGCTTTCCCATTTTGAATGCTCCATGCATGCTGCCTTGAAGTTACCTAAATAACAGTTTTAGGACGAGTCTTTAGTCATTGTAGGCAGGGCTCTGGGAAGGGAACGAGTGTTCTCTGCATCAACAGGGTGCTTTCATAGCCTGGGTGGGAGCCTCTCCTCAGACGCCCTAGAGATAAAGGAAACTTGACGTGAGTTCTTTCCTCCAGGTAAAGCCTTGACTAGCCCTGCCGAAGCTGAGCTTGAAGCAGTTTCCTTGTGGCATTTGTTTTAGGTCTGTTTTCTTTTAAGGTTAGTAAGCTTGTCAAGACACCGAGGACCTCTCGTGGGCACCCTATTCCCTGCAAGAGCACCGAGTACCAGCAGGCTCCACTGGGCTACTAAGAAACATCCAGGCCCGGAAACGTTTCCCAGTCACTGTGTATTTTGTGTGTAGGGCAACACACTGCACTCTTCCTTGGAAGAGCTAGATTTCCTCAGCTCTCCAACAACTCCAGGCAATGTGTTCTCTCAATTCCTATATGTCATGCAAATCTCCCTCATTGCCCTAGGCTGAGAAGCACTGAGAAACCAAAACTGCAACGCATTCCTTCTTTAAAGTCAAACCTTAAGACCCCATCCTTACAGGAGAAAGTCGGCTTGCTTTCCTGCTGTAACCAAAGCACAGTTCTTCCTCTTACACTCCAGGGTTTTAGAAGAAGCAGAGCCCGATAGCCTACCCAGAGCGCTCCCAAGGGGAGGCGGTTGGCTACACGCAGAATTCCGTGCCAAATAAACTTTATTCAAGGAAGGGACCAGTGTGTAGCTAGAGTGTATATTTACTTGGTAGAAATCACAAGGAGGTAGGCTGCATGTTCGCTGGAAACGGGGAACTTATGGCACAAGCCTTGCTTACCACTTTTGAATGCTCCATTCAAGCTGCCTTGAAGCTACCTAAATTACAATTTTAGGACGGGTCTCTAATCTCTGTAGGCAGGGCTCTGGGAAGGGAACGAGTGTTCTCTACATCAACAGGGTGCTTTCATAGACTGGGTAGGAGCCTCGCCTGCGACACTCTAGAGCTAAAAGGAAACTTGACGTGAGTCCTCTCCTCAAGGTAAAGCCTAGAATAGCCCTGCCGAAGTGGAAGCTTGGAGAGGAGTTCTTGAGGCATTAGTTTCAGGTCTGTTTTCTTTTAAGGTTAGTAAGCTTTTCAAGGCCCTGAGGACCTCGCCTGGGCACCCTATTCCCTGCAAGAACACCCAGTACCGGCAGGCTCCACTGGGCTACTAAGAAACATCCAGGCCCGGAAACTTTTCCCATTCACTCTTTGTATTTTGTGTGTAGGCCAACACACTACACTCTTCCTTGGAAGAGCTAGATTTCCTCAGCTCTCCAACAGCTCCAGGAAATGTGTTCTCTCACGTCCTACATATCATGCAAATCTGCCTCATTGCCCTAGGCTGACCGGCACTGAGAAACCAAAACTGCTTCACATTCCTTCCACAAAGTCATACCTTAACACCTCATCCTTACAGTCGAAAGTCGGCTTGCGTTTCTGCTGTAACCACAGCACAGTTCTTCCTCTTACACTCCAGGGTTTTAGAAGAAGCTAAGCCCGATAGCCTACCCAGAGCGATCCCTGGGGGAGGCGGTTGGCTACACGCAGAATTACGTGCCAAATAAACTTTATTCAAGGAAGGGACCAGTGTGTAGCTAGAGTGTATATTTACTTGGTAGAAATCACAAGGAGGTAGGCTGCATGTTCGCTGGAAACGGGGAACTTATGGCACAAGCCTTGCTTACCCATTTTGAATGCTCCATTCAAGCTGCCTTGAAGCTGCCTAAATAACAATTTTACGACGGGTCTCTAGTCTCTGTAGGCAAGGCTCTGGGAAGGGAACGAGTGTTCTCTACATCAACAGGGTGCTTTCATAGCCTGGGTGGGAGCCTCTCCTCAGACGCTCTACAGCTAAAAGGAAACTTGACGTGAGTCCTTTCCTCAAGGTAAAGCCTAGAATAGCCCTGCCGAAGTGGAAGCTTGGAGCGGAGTCCTTGAGGCATTAGTTTCAGGTCTGTTTCCTTTTAAGGTTAGTAAGCTTTTCAGGACACCGAGGACCTCGCCTGGGCACCCTATTCCCTTGAAGACCACCGAGTACCGGCAGTCTCCACTGGGCTACTAAGAAACATCCAGGCCCGGACACCTTTCCCAGTCACTCTGTGTATTTTGTGTGTAGGCCAACACACTGCACTCTTCCTTGGAAGAGCTAGATTTCCTCAGCTCTCCAACAGCCCCAGGAAGTTTGTTCTCTCACGTCCTACATATCATGCAAATCTGCCTCATTGCCCTAGGCTGAGCAGCTCTGAGAAACCAAAACTGCTTCGCATTCCTTGAACAAAGTCATACCTTAAGACCCCATCCTTACAGGAGAAAGTCAGCTTGCGTTTCTGCTGTAACCAAAGCACAGATCTTCCTCTTACACTGCAGGGTTTTAGAAGAAGCTAAGCCAGATAGCCTACCTAGAGCGCTCCTTGGGGGAGGCTGTTGGCTACACGCAGAACTCCGTGCCAAATAAACTTTATTCAAGGAAGGGACCAGTGTTTAGCTAGAGTGTATATTTACTTGGTAGAAATCACAAGTAGGTAGGCCGCGTGTTCGCTGGAAACGGTGACCTTATGGCACAAGCCTTGCTTTCCCATTTTGAATGCTCCATGCATGCTGCCTTGAAGTTACCTAAATAACAGTTTTAGGACGAGTCTTTAGTCATTGTAGGCAGGGCTCTGGGAAGGGAACGAGTGTTCTCTGCATCAACAGGGTGCTTTCATAGCCTGGGTGGGAGCCTCTCCTCAGACGCCCTAGAGATAAAGGAAACGACGTGAGTTCTTTCCTCCAGGTAAAGCCTTGACTAGCCCTGCCGAAGCTGAGCTTGAAGCAGTTTCCTTGTGGCATTTGTTTTAGGTCTGTTTTCTTTTAAGGTTAGTAAGCTTGTCAAGACACCGAGGACCTCTCGTGGGCACCCTATTCCCTGCAAGAGCACCGAGTACCAGCAGGCTCCACTGGGCTACTAAGAAACATCCAGGCCCGGAAACGTTTCCCAGTCACTGTGTATTTTGTGTGTAGGGCAACACACTGCACTCTTCCTTGGAAGAGCTAGATTTCCTCAGCTCTCCAACAACTCCAGGCAATGTGTTCTCTCAATTCCTATATGTCATGCAAATCTCCCTCATTGCCCTAGGCTGAGCAGCACTGAGAAACCAAAACTGCAACGCATTCCTTCTTTAAAGTCAAACCTTAAGACCCCATCCTTACAGGAGAAAGTCGGCTTGCTTTCCTGCTGTAACCAAAGCACAGTTCTTCCTCTTACACTCCAGGGTTTTAGAAGAAGCAGAGCCCGATAGCCTACCCAGAGCGCTCCCAAGGGGAGGCGGTTGGCTACACGCAGAATTCCGTGCCAAATAAACTTTATTCAAGGAAGGGACCAGTGTGTAGCTAGAGTGTATATTTACTTGGTAGAAATCACAAGGAGGTAGGCTGCATGTTCGCTGGAAACGGGGAACTTATGGCACAAGCCTTGCTTACCACTTTTGAATGCTCCATTCAAGCTGCCTTGAAGCTACCTAAATTACAATTTTAGGACGGGTCTCTAGTGTCTGTAGGCAGGGCTCTGGGAAGGGAACGAGTGTTCTCTACATCAACAGGGTGCTTTCATAGACTGGGTAGGAGCCTCGCCTGCGACACTCTAGAGCTAAAAGGAAACTTGACGTGAGTCCTCTCCTCAAGGTAAAGCCTAGAATAGCCCTGCCGAAGTGGAAGCTTGGAGAGGAGTTCTTGAGGCATTAGTTTCAGGTCTGTTTTCTTTTAAGGTTAGTAAGCTTTTCAAGGCCCTGAGGACCTCGCCTGGGCACCCTATTCCCTGCAAGAACACCCAGTACCGGCAGGCTCCACTGGGCTACTAAGAAACATCCAGGCCCGGAAACTTTTCCCATTCACTCTTTGTATTTTGTGTGTAGGCCAACACACTACACTCTTCCTTGGAAGAGCTAGATTTCCTCAGCTCTCCAACAGCTCCAGGAAATGTGTTCTCTCACGTCCTACATATCATGCAAATCTGCCTCATTGCCCTAGGCTGACCGGCACTGAGAAACCAAAACTGCTTCACATTCCTTCTACAAAGTCATACCTTAACACCCCATCCTTACAGTCGAAAGTCGGCTTGCGTTTCTGCTGTAACCACAGCACAGTTCTTCCTCTTACACTCCAGGGTTTTAGAAGAAGCTAAGCCCGATAGCCTACCCAGAGCGATCCCTGGGGGAGGCGGTTGGCTACACGCAGAATTACGTGCCAAATAAACTTTATTCAAGGAAGGGACCAGTGTGTAGCTAGAGTGTATATTTACTTGGTAGAAATCACAAGGAGGTAGGCTGCATGTTCGCTGGAAACGGGGAACTTATGGCACAAGCCTTGCTTACCCATTTTGAATGCTCCATTCAAGCTGCCTTGAACCTGCCTAAATAACAATTTTAGGACGGGTCTCTAGTCTCTGTAGGCAAGGCTCTGGGAAGGGAACGAGTGTTCTCTACATCAACAGGGTGCTTTCATAGCCTGGGTGGGAGCCTCTCCTCAGACGCTCTACAGCTAAAAGGAAACTTGACGTGAGTCCTTTCCTCAAGGTAAAGCCTAGAATAGCCCTGCCGAAGTGGAAGCTTGGAGCGGAGTCCTTGAGGCATTAGTTTCAGGTCTGTTTCCTTTTAAGGTTAGTAAGCTTTTCAGGACACCGAGGACCTCGCCTGGGCACCTTATTCCCTGGAAGACCACCGAGTACCGGCAGTCTCCACTGGGCTACTAAGAAACATCCAGGCCCGGACACCTTTCCCAGTCACTCTGTGTATTTTGTGTGTAGGCCAACACACTGCACTCTTCCTTGGAAGAGCTAGATTTCCTCAGCTCTCCAACAGCCCCAGGAAATGTGTTCTCTCACGTCCTACATATCATGCAAATCTGCCTCATTGCCCTAGGCTGAGAAGCACTGAGAAACCAAAACTGCAACGCATTCCTTCTTTAAAGTCAAACCTTAAGACCCCATCCTTACAGGAGAAAGTCGGCTTGCTTTCCTGCTGTAACCAAAGCACAGTTCTTCCTCTTACACTCCAGGGTTTTAGAAGAAGCAGAGCCCGATAGCCTACCCAGAGCGCTCCCAAGGGGAGGCGGTTGGCTACACGCAGAATTCCGTGCCAAATAAACTTTATTCAAGGAAGGGACCAGTGTGTAGCTAGAGTGTATATTTACTTGGTAGAAATCACAAGGAGGTAGGCTGCATGTTCGCTGGAAACGGGGAACTTATGGCACAAGCCTTGCTTACCACTTTTGAATGCTCCATTCAAGCTGCCTTGAAGCTACCTAAATTACAATTTTAGGACGGGTCTCTAATCTCTGTAGGCAGGGCTCTGGGAAGGGAACGAGTGTTCTCTACATCAACAGGGTGCTTTCATAGACTGGGTAGGAGCCTCGCCTGCGACACTCTAGAGCTAAAAGGAAACTTGACGTGAGTCCTCTCCTCAAGGTAAAGCCTAGAATAGCCCTGCCGAAGTGGAAGCTTGGAGAGGAGTTCTTGAGGCATTAGTTTCAGGTCTGTTTTCTTTTAAGGTTAGTAAGCTTTTCAAGGCCCTGAGGACCTCGCCTGGGCACCCTATTCCCTGCAAGAACACCCAGTACCGGCAGGCTCCACTGGGCTACTAAGAAACATCCAGGCCCGGAAACTTTTCCCATTCACTCTTTGTATTTTGTGTGTAGGCCAACACACTACACTCTTCCTTGGAAGAGCTAGATTTCCTCAGCTCTCCAACAGCTCCAGGAAATGTGTTCTCTCACGTCCTACATATCATGCAAATCTGCCTCATTGCCCTAGGCTGACCGGCACTGAGAAACCAAAACTGCTTCACATTCCTTCTACAAAGTCATACCTTAACACCTCATCCTTACAGTCGAAAGTCGGCTTGCGTTTCTGCTGTAACCACAGCACAGTTCTTCCTCTTACACTCCAGGGTTTTAGAAGAAGCTAAGCCCGATAGCCTACCCAGAGCGATCCCTGGGGGAGGCGGTTGGCTACACGCAGAATTACGTGCCAAATAAACTTTATTCAAGGAAGGGACCAGTGTGTAGCTAGAGTGTATATTTACTTGGTAGAAATCACAAGGAGGTAGGCTGCATGTTCGCTGGAAACGGGGAACTTATGGCACAAGCCTTGCTTACCCATTTTGAATGCTCCATTCAAGCTGCCTTGAAGCTGCCTAAATAACAATTTTACGACGGGTCTCTAGTCTCTGTAGGCAAGGCTCTGGGAAGGGAACGAGTGTTCTCTACATCAACAGGGTGCTTTCATAGCCTGGGTGGGAGCCTCTCCTCAGACGCTCTACAGCTAAAAGGAAACTTGACGTGAGTCCTTTCCTCAAGGTAAAGCCTAGAATAGCCCTGCCGAAGTGGAAGCTTGGAGCGGAGTCCTTGAGGCATTAGTTTCAGGTCTGTTTCCTTTTAAGGTTAGTAAGCTTTTCAGGACACCGAGGACCTCGCCTGGGCACCCTATTCCCTGGAAGACCACCGAGTACCGGCAGTCTCCACTGGGCTACTAAGAAACATCCAGGCCCGGACACCTTTCCCAGTCACTCTGTGTATTTTGTGTGTAGGCCAACACACTGCACTCTTCCTTGGAAGAGCTAGATTTCCTCAGCTCTCCAACAGCCCCAGGAAGTTTGTTCTCTCACGTCCTACATATCATGCAAATCTGCCTCATTGCCCTAGGCTGAGCAGCTCTGAGAAACCAAAACTGCTTCGCATTCCTTGAACAAAGTCATACCTTAAGACCCCATCCTTACAGGAGAAAGTCAGCTTGCGTTTCTGCTGTAACCAAAGCACAGATCTTCCTCTTACACTGCAGGGTTTTAGAAGAAGCTAAGCCAGATAGCCTACCTAGAGCGCTCCTTGGGGGAGGCTGTTGGCTACACGCAGAACTCCGTGCCAAATAAACTTTATTCAAGGAAGGGACCAGTGTGTAGCTAGAGTGTATATTTACTTGGTAGAAATCACAAGTAGGTAGGCCGCGTGTTCGCTGGAAACGGTGACCTTATGGCACAAGCCTTGCTTTCCCATTTTGAATGCTCCATGCATGCTGCCTTGAAGTTACCTAAATAACAGTTTTAGGACGAGTCTTTAGTCATTGTAGGCAGGGCTCTGGGAAGGGAACGAGTGTTCTCTGCATCAACAGGGTGCTTTCATAGCCTGGGTGGGAGCCTCTCCTCAGACGCCCTAGAGATAAAGGAAACGACGTGAGTTCTTTCCTCCAGGTAAAGCCTTGACTAGCCCTGCCGAAGCTGAGCTTGAAGCAGTTTCCTTGTGGCATTTGTTTTAGGTCTGTTTTCTTTTAAGGTTAGTAAGCTTGTCAAGACACCGAGGACCTCTCGTGGGCACCCTATTCCCTGCAAGAGCACCGAGTACCAGCAGGCTCCACTGGGCTACTAAGAAACATCCAGGCCCGGAAACGTTTCCCAGTCACTGTGTATTTTGTGTGTAGGGCAACACACTGCACTCTTCCTTGGAAGAGCTAGATTTCCTCAGCTCTCCAACAACTCCAGGCAATGTGTTCTCTCAATTCCTATATGTCATGCAAATCTCCCTCATTGCCCTAGGCTGAGCAGCACTGAGAAACCAAAACTGCAACGCATTCCTTCTTTAAAGTCAAACCTTAAGACCCCATCCTTACAGGAGAAAGTCGGCTTGCTTTCCTGCTGTAACCAAAGCACAGTTCTTCCTCTTACACTCCAGGGTTTTAGAAGAAGCAGAGCCCGATAGCCTACCCAGAGCGCTCCCAAGGGGAGGCGGTTGGCTACACGCAGAATTCCGTGCCAAATAAACTTTATTCAAGGAAGGGACCAGTGTGTAGCTAGAGTGTATATTTACTTGGTAGAAATCACAAGGAGGTAGGCTGCATGTTCGCTGGAAACGGGGAACTTATGGCACAAGCCTTGCTTACCACTTTTGAATGCTCCATTCAAGCTGCCTTGAAGCTACCTAAATTACAATTTTAGGACGGGTCTCTAGTGTCTGTAGGCAGGGCTCTGGGAAGGGAACGAGTGTTCTCTACATCAACAGGGTGCTTTCATAGACTGGGTAGGAGCCTCGCCTGCGACACTCTAGAGCTAAAAGGAAACTTGACGTGAGTCCTCTCCTCAAGGTAAAGCCTAGAATAGCCCTGCCGAAGTGGAAGCTTGGAGAGGAGTTCTTGAGGCATTAGTTTCAGGTCTGTTTTCTTTTAAGGTTAGTAAGCTTTTCAAGGCCCTGAGGACCTCGCCTGGGCACCCTATTCCCTGCAAGAACACCCAGTACCGGCAGGCTCCACTGGGCTACTAAGAAACATCCAGGCCCGGAAACTTTTCCCATTCACTCTT
The DNA here is from genome assembly GCF_965194825.1 of Balaenoptera physalus. Taxonomy (NCBI): domain Eukaryota; kingdom Metazoa; phylum Chordata; class Mammalia; order Artiodactyla; family Balaenopteridae; genus Balaenoptera; species Balaenoptera physalus. The sequence goes on along the minus strand of NC_138895.1, from coordinate 38,360,226 downwards.
TGTATTTTGTGTGTAGGCCAACACACTACACTCTTCCTTGGAAGAGCTAGATTTCCTCAGCTCTCCAACAGCTCCAGGAAATGTGTTCTCTCACGTCCTACATATCATGCAAATCTGCCTCATTGCCCTAGGCTGACCGGCACTGAGAAACCAAAACTGCTTCACATTCCTTCTACAAAGTCATACCTTAACACCTCATCCTTACAGTCGAAAGTCGGCTTGCGTTTCTGCTGTAACCACAGCACAGTTCTTCCTCTTACACTCCAGGGTTTTAGAAGAAGCTAAGCCCGATAGCCTACCCAGAGCGATCCCTGGGGGAGGCGGTTGGCTACACGCAGAATTACGTGCCAAATAAACTTTATTCAAGGAAGGGACCAGTGTGTAGCTAGAGTGTATATTTACTTGGTAGAAATCACAAGGAGGTAGGCTGCATGTTCGCTCGAAACGGGGAACTTATGGCACAAGCCTTGCTTACCCATTTTGAATGCTCCATTCAAGCTGCCTTGAACCTGCCTAAATAACAATTTTAGGACGGGTCTCTAGTCTCTGTAGGCAAGGCTCTGGGAAGGGAACGAGTGTTCTCTACATCAACAGGGTGCTTTCATAGCCTGGGTGGGAGCCTCTCCTCAGACGCTCTACAGCTAAAAGGAAACTTGACGTGAGTCCTTTCCTCAAGGTAAAGCCTAGAATAGCCCTGCCGAAGTGGAAGCTTGGAGCGGAGTCCTTGAGGCATTAGTTTCAGGTCTGTTTCCTTTTAAGGTTAGTAAGCTTTTCAGGACACCGAGGACCTCGCCTGGGCACCTTATTCCCTGGAAGACCACCGAGTACCGGCAGTCTCCACTGGGCTACTAAGAAACATCCAGGCCCGGACACCTTTCCCAGTCACTCTGTGTATTTTGTGTGTAGGCCAACACACTGCACTCTTCCTTGGAAGAGCTAGATTTCCTCATCTCTCCAACAGCCCCAGGAAATGTGTTCTCTCACGTCCTACATATCATGCAAATCTGCCTCATTGCCCTAGGCTGAGCAGCTCTGAGAAACCAAAACTGCTTCGCATTCCTTCTACAAAGTCATACCTTAAGACCCCATCCTTACAGGAGAAAGTCAGCTTGCGTTTCTGCTGTAACCAAAGCACAGATCTTCGTCTTACACTGCAGGGTTTTAGAAGAAGCTAAGCCAGATAGCCTACCTAGAGCGCTCCTTGGGGGAGGCTGTTGGCTACACGCAGAACTCCGTGCCAAATAAACTTTATTCAAGGAAGGGACCAGTGTTTAGCTAGAGTGTATATTTACTTGGTAGAAATCACAAGTAGGTAGGCCGCGTGTTCGCTGGAAACGGTGACCTTATGGCACAAGCCTTGCTTTCCCATTTTGAATGCTCCATGCATGCTGCCTTGAAGTTACCTAAATAACAGTTTTAGGACGAGTCTTTAGTCATTGTAGGCAGGGCTCTGGGAAGGGAACGAGTGTTCTCTGCATCAACAGGGTGCTTTCATAGCCTGGGTGGGAGCCTCTCCTCAGACGCCCTAGAGATAAAGGAAACTTGACGTGAGTTCTTTCCTCCAGGTAAAGCCTTGACTAGCCCTGCCGAAGCTGAGCTTGAAGCAGTTTCCTTGTGGCATTTGTTTTAGGTCTGTTTTCTTTTAAGGTTAGTAAGCTTGTCAAGACACCGAGGACCTCTCGTGGGCACCCTATTCCCTGCAAGAGCACCGAGTACCAGCAGGCTCCACTGGGCTACTAAGAAACATCCAGGCCCGGAAACGTTTCCCAGTCACTGTGTATTTTGTGTGTAGGGCAACACACTGCACTCTTCCTTGGAAGAGCTAGATTTCCTCAGCTCTCCAACAACTGCAGGAAATGTGTTCTCTCAATTCCTATATGTCATGCAAATCTCCCTCATTGCCCTAGGCTGAGCAGCACTGAGAAACCAAAACTGCAACGCATTCCTTCTTTAAAGTCAAACCTTAAGACCCCATCCTTACAGGAGAAAGTCGGCTTGCTTTCCTGCTGTAACCAAAGCACAGTTCTTCCTCTTACACTCCAGGGTTTTAGAAGAAGCAGAGCCCGATAGCCTACCCAGAGCGCTCCCAAGGGGAGGCGGTTGGCTACACGCAGAATTCCGTGCCAAATAAACTTTATTCAAGGAAGGGACCAGTGTGTAGCTAGAGTGTATATTTACTTGGTAGAAATCACAAGGAGGTAAGCTGCATGTTCGCTGGAAACGGGGAACTTATGGCACAAGCCTTGCTTACCACTTTTGAATGCTCCATTCAAGCTGCCTTGAAGCTACCTAAATTACAATTTTAGGACGGGTCTCTAGTGTCTGTAGGCAGGGCTCTGGGAAGGGAACGAGTGTTCTCTACATCAACAGGGTGCTTTCATAGACTGGGTAGGAGCCTCGCCTGCGACACTCTAGAGCTAAAAGGAAACTTGACGTGAGTCCTCTCCTCAAGGTAAAGCCTAGAATAGCCCTGCCGAAGTGGAAGCTTGGAGAGGAGTTCTTGAGGCATTAGTTTCAGGTCTGTTTTCTTTTAAGGTTAGTAAGCTTTTCAAGGCCCTGAGGACCTCGCCTGGGCACCCTATTCCCTGCAAGAACACCCAGTACCGGCAGGCTCCACTGGGCTACTAAGAAACATCCAGGCCCGGAAACTTTTCCCATTCACTCTTTGTATTTTGTGTGTAGGCCAACACACTACACTCTTCCTTGGAAGAGCTAGATTTCCTCAGCTCTCCAACAGCTCCAGGAAATGTGTTCTCTCACGTCCTACATATCATGCAAATCTGCCTCATTGCCCTAGGCTGACCGGCACTGAGAAACCAAAACTGCTTCACATTCCTTCTACAAAGTCATACCTTAACACCTCATCCTTACAGTAGAAAGTCGGCTTGCGTTTCTGCTGTAACCACAGCACAGTTCTTCCTCTTACACTCCAGGGTTTTAGAAGAAGCTAAGCCCGATAGCCTACCCAGAGCGATCCCTGGGGGAGGCGGTTGGCTACACGCAGAATTACGTGCCAAATAAACTTTATTCAAGGAAGGGACCAGTGTGTAGCTAGAGTGTATATTTACTTGGTAGAAATCACAAGGAGGTAGGCTGCATGTTCGCTGGAAACGGGGAACTTATGGCACAAGCCTTGCTTACCCATTTTGAATGCTCCATTCAAGCTGCCTTGAAGCTGCCTAAATAACAATTTTAGGACGGGTCTCTAGTCTCTGTAGGCAAGGCTCTGGGAAGGGAACGAGTGTTCTCTACATCAACAGGGTGCTTTCATAGCCTGGGTGGGAGCCTCTCCTCAGACGCTCTACAGCTAAAAGGAAACTTGACGTGAGTCCTTTCCTCAAGGTAAAGCCTAGAATAGCCCTGCCGAAGTGGAAGCTTGGAGCGGAGTCCTTGAGGCATTAGTTTCAGGTCTGTTTCCTTTTAAGGTTAGTAAGCTTTTCAGGACACCGAGGACCTCGCCTGGGCACCCTATTCCCTGGAAGACCACCGAGTACCGGCAGTCTCCACTGGGTTACTAAGAAACATCCAGGCCCGGACACCTTTCCCAGTCACTCTGTGTATTTTGTGTGTAGGCCAACACACTGCACTCTTCCTTGGAAGAGCTAGATTTCCTCAGCTCTCCAACAGCCCCAGGAAATGTGTTCTCTCACATCCTACATATCATGCAAATCTGCCTCATTGCCCTAGGCTGAGCAGCTCTGAGAAACCAAAACTGCTTCGCATTCCTTCTACAAAGTCATACCTTAAGACCCCATCCTTACAGGAGAAAGTCAGCTTGCGTTTCTGCTGTAACCAAAGCACAGATCTTCCTCTTACACTGCAGGGTTTTAGAAGAAGCTAAGCCAGATAGCCTACCTAGAGCGCTCCTTGGGGGAGGCTGTTGGCTACACGCAGAACTCCGTGCCAAATAAACTTTATTCAAGGAAGGGACCAGTGTTTAGCTAGAGTGTATATTTACTTGGTAGAAATCACAAGTAGGTAGGCCGCGTGTTCGCTGGAAACAGTGACCTTATGGCACAAGCCTTGCTTTCCCATTTTGAATGCTCCATGCATGCTGCCTTGAAGTTACCTAAATAACAGTTTTAGGACGAGTCTTTAGTCATTGTAGGCAGGGCTCTGGGAAGGGAACGAGTGTTCTCTGCATCAACAGGGTGCTTTCATAGCCTGGGTGGGAGCCTCTCCTCAGACGCCCTAGAGATAAAGGAAACTTGACGTGAGTTCTTTCCTCCAGGTAAAGCCTTGACTAGCCCTGCCGAAGCTGAGCTTGAAGCAGTTTCCTTGTGGCATTTGTTTTAGGTCTGTTTTCTTTTAAGGTTAGTAAGCTTGTCAAGACACCGAGGACCTCTCGTGGGCACCCTATTCCCTGCAAGAGCACCGAGTACCAGCAGGCTCCACTGGGCTACTAAGAAACATCCAGGGCCGGAAACGTTTCCCAGTCACTGTGTATTTTGTGTGTAGGGCAACACACTGCACTCTTCCTTGGAAGAGCTAGATTTCCTCAGCTCTCCAACAACTCCAGGCAATGTGTTCTCTCAATTCCTATATGTCATGCAAATCTCCCTCATTGCCCTAGGCTGAGCAGCACTGAGAAACCAAAACTGCAACGCATTCCTTCTTTAAAGTCAAACCTTAAGACCCCATCCTTACAGGAGAAAGTCGGCTTGCTTTCCTGCTGTAACCAAAGCACAGTTCTTCCTCTTACACTCCAGGGTTTTAGAAGAAGCAGAGCCCGATAGCCTACCCAGAGCGCTCCCAAGGGTAGGCGGTTGGCTACACGCAGAATTCCGTGCCAAATAAACTTTATTCAAGGAAGGGACCAGTGTGTAGCTAGAGTGTATATTTACTTGGTAGAAATCACAAGGAGGTAGGCTGCATGTTCGCTGGAAACGGGGAACTTATGGCACAAGCCTTGCTTACCCATTTTGAATGCTCCATTCAGGCTGCCTTGAAGCTGCCTAAATAACAATTTTAGGACGGGTCTCTAGTCTCTGTAGGCAAGGCTCTGGGAAGGGAACGAGTGTTCTCTACATCAACAGGGTGCTTTCATAGCCTGGGTGGGAGCCTCTCCTCAGACGCTCTACAGCTAAAAGGAAACTTGACGTGAGTCCTTTCCTCAAGGTAAAGCCTAGAATAGCCCTGCCGAAGTGGAAGCTTGGAGCGGAGTCCTTGAGGCATTAGTTTCAGGTCTGTTTCCTTTTAAGGTTAGTAAGCTTTTCAGGACACCGAGGACCTCGCCTGGGCACCTTATTCCCTGGAAGACCACCGAGTACCGGCAGTCTCCACTGGGCTACTAAGAAACATCCAGGCCCGGACACCTTTCCCAGTCACTCTGTGTATTTTGTGTGTAGGCCAACACACTGCACTCTTCCTTGCAAGAGCTAGATTTCCTCAGCTCTCCAACAGCCCCAGGAAATGTGTTCTCTCACGTCCTACACATCATGCAAATCTGGCTCATTGCCCTAGGCTGAGCAGCTCTGAGAAACCAAAACTGCTTCGCATTCCTTCTACAAAGTCATACCTTAAGACCCCAACCTTACAGGAGAAAGTCAGCTTGCGTTTCTGCTGTAACCAAAGCACACATCTTCCTCTTACACTGCAGGGTTTTAGAAGAAGCTAAGCCAGATAGCCTACCTAGAGCGCTCCTTGGGGGAGGCTGTTGGCTACACGCAGAACTCCGTGCCAAATAAACTTTATTCAAGGAAGGGACCAGTGTTTAGCTAGAGTGTATATGTACTTGGTAGAAATCACAAGTAGGTAGGCCGCGTGTTCGCTGGAAACGGTGACCTTATGGCACAAGCCTTGCTTTCCCATTTTGAATGCTCCATGCATGCTGCCTTGAAGTTACCTAAATAACAGTTTTAGGACGAGTCTTTACTCATTGTAGGCAGGGCTCTGGGAAGGGAACGAGTGTTCTCTGCATCAACAGGGTGCTTTCATAGCCTGGGTGGGAGCCTCTCCTCAGACGCCCTAGAGATAAAGGAAACTTGACGTGAGTTCTTTCCTCCAGGTAAAGCCTTGAATAGCCCTGCCGAAGCTGAGCTTGAAGCAGTTTCCTTGTGGCATTTGTTTTAGGTCTGTTTTCTTTTAAGGTTAGTAAGCTTGTCAAGACACCGAGAACCTCTCGTGGGCACCCTATTCCCTGCAAGAGCACCGAGTACCAGCAGGCTCCACTGGGCTACTAAGAAACATCCAGGCCCGGAAACGTTTCCCAGTCACTGTGTATTTTGTGTGTAGGGCAACACACTGCACTCTTCCTTGGAAGAGCTAGATTTCCTCAGCTCTCCAACAACTCCAGGAAATGTGTTCTCTCAATTCCTATATGTCATGCAAATCTCCCTCATTGCCCTTAGGCTGAGCAGCACTGAGAAACCAAAACTGCAACGCATTCCTTCTTTAAAGTCAAACCTTAAGACCCCATCCTTACAGGAGAAAGTCGGCTTGCTTTCCTGCTGTAACCAAAGCACAGTTCTTCCTCTTACACTCCAGGGTTTTAGAAGAAGCAGAGCCCGATAGCCTACCCCGAGCGCTCCCAAGGGGAGGCGGTTGGCTACACGCAGAATTCCGTGCCAAATAAACTTTATTCAAGGAAGGGACCAGTGTGTAGCTAGAGTGTATATTTACTTGGTAGAAATCACAAGGAGGTAGGCTGCATGTTCGCTGGAAACGGGGAACTTATGGCACAAGCCTTGCTTACCACTTTTGAATGCTCCCTTCAAGCTGCCTTGAAGCTACCTAAATTACAATTTTAGGACGGGTCTCTAGTGTCTGTAGGCAGGGCTCTGGGAAGGGAACGAGTGTTCTCTACGTCAACAGGGTGCTTTCATAGACTGGGTAGGAGCCTCGCCTGCGACACTCTAGAGCTAAAAGGAAACTTGACGTGAGTCCTCTCCTCAAGGTAAAGCCTAGAATAGCCCTGCCGAAGTGGAAGCTTGGAGCGGAGTTCTTGAGGCATTAGTTTCAGGTCTGTTTTCTTTTAAGGTTAGTAAGCTTTTCAAGGCCCTGAGGACCTCGCCTGGGCACCCTATTCCCTGCAAGAACACCCAGTACCGGCAGGCTCCACTGGGCTACTAAGAAACATCCAGGCCCGGAAACTTTTCCCATTCACTCTTTGTATTTTGTGTGTAGGCCAACACACTACACTCTTCCTTGGAAGAGCTAGATTTCCTCAGCTCTCCAACAGCTCCAGGAAATGTGTTCTCTCACGTCCTACATATCATGCAAATCTGCCTCATTGCCCTAGGCTGACCGGCACTGAGAAACCAAAACTGCTTCACATTCCTTCTACAAAGTCATACCTTAACACCCCATCCTTACAGTCGAAAGTCGGCTTGCGTTTCTGCTGTAACCACAGCACAGTTCTTCCTCTTACACTCCAGGGTTTTAGAAGAAGCTAAGCCCGATAGCCTACCCAGAGCGATCCCTGGGGGAGGCGGTTGGCTACACGCAGAATTACGTGCCAAATAAACTTTATTCAAGGAAGGGACCAGTGTGTAGCTAGAGTGTATATTTACTTGGTAGAAATCACAAGGAGGTAGGCTGCATGTTCGCTCGAAACGGGGAACTTATGGCACAAGCCTTGCTTACCCATTTTGAATGCTCCATTCAAGCTGCCTTGAAGCTGCCTAAATAACAATTTTAGGACGGGTCTCTAGTCTCTGTAGGCAAGGCTCTGGGAAGGGAACGAGTGTTCTCTACATCAACAGGGTGCTTTCATAGCCTGGGTGGGAGCCTCTCCTCAGACGCTCTACAGCTAAAAGGAAACTTGACGTGAGTCCTTTCCTCAAGGTAAAGCCTAGAATAGCCCTGCCGAAGTGGAAGCTTGGAGCGGAGTCCTTGAGGCATTAGTTTCAGGTCTGTTTCCTTTTAAGGTTAGTAAGCTTTTCAGGACACCGAGGACCTCGCCTGGGCACCTTATTCCCTGGAAGACCACCGAGTACCGGCAGTCTCCACTGGGCTACTAAGAAACATCCAGGCCCGGACACCTTTCCCAGTCACTCTGTGTATTTTGTGTGTAGGCCAACACACTGCACTCTTCCTTGGAAGAGCTAGATTTCCTCAGCTCTCCAACAGCCCCAGGAAATGTGTTCTCTCACGTCCTACATATCATGCAAATCTGCCTCATTGCCCTAGGCTGAGCAGCTCTGAGAAACCAAAACTGCTTCGCATTCCTTCTACAAAGTCATACCTTAAGACCCTATCCTTACAGGAGAAAGTCAGCTTGCGTTTCTGCTGTAACCAAAGCACAGATCTTCCTCTTACACTGCAGGGTTTTAGAAGAAGCTAAGCCAGATAGCCTACCTAGAGCGCTCCTTGGGGGAGGCTGTTGGCTACACGCAGAACTCCGTGCCAAATAAACTTTATTCAAGGAAGGGACCAGTGTTTAGCTAGAGTGTATATTTACTTGGTAGAAATCACAAGTAGGTAGGCCGCGTGTTCGCTGGAAACGGTGACCTTATGGCACAAGCCTTGCTTTCCCATTTTGAATGCTCCATGCATGCTGCCTTGAAGTTACCTAAATAACAGTTTTAGGACGAGTCTTTAGTCATTGTAGGCAGGGCTCTGGGAAGGGAACGAGTGTTCTCTGCATCAACAGGGTGCTTTCATAGCCTGGGTGGGAGCCTCTCCTCAGACGCCCTAGAGATAAAGGAAACTTGACGTGAGTTCTTTCCTCCAGGTAAAGCCTTGACTAGCCCTGCCGAAGCTGAGCTTGAAGCAGTTTCCTTGTGGCATTTGTTTTAGGTCTGTTTTCTTTTAAGGTTAGTAAGCTTGTCAAGACACCGAGGACCTCTCGTGGGCACCCTATTCCCTGCAAGAGCACCGAGTACCAGCAGGCTCCACTGGGCTACTAAGAAACATCCAGGCCCGGAAACGTTTCCCAGTCACTGTGTATTTTGTGTGTAGGGCAACACACTGCACTCTTCCTTGGAAGAGCTAGATTTCCTCAGCTCTCCAACAACTCCAGGCAATGTGTTCTCTCAATTCCTATATGTCATGCAAATCTCCCTCATTGCCCTAGGCTGAGCAGCACTGAGAAACCAAAACTGCAACGCATTCCTTCTTTAAAGTCAAACCTTAAGACCCCATCCTTACAGGAGAAAGTCGGCTTGCTTTCCTGCTGTAACCAAAGCACAGTTCTTCCTCTTACACTCCAGGGTTTTAGAAGAAGCAGAGCCCGATAGCCTACCCAGAGCGCTCCCAAGGGGAGGCGGTTGGCTACACGCAGAATTCCGTGCCAAATAAACTTTATTCAAGGAAGGGACCAGTGTGTAGCTAGAGTGTATATTTACTTGGTAGAAATCACAAGGAGGTAGGCTGCATGTTCGCTGGAAACGGGGAACTTATGGCACAAGCCTTGCTTACCACTTTTGAATGCTCCCTTCAAGCTGCCTTGAAGCTACCTAAATTACAATTTTAGGACGGGTCTCTAGTGTCTGTAGGCAGGGCTCTGGGAAGGGAACGAGTGTTCTCTACGTCAACAGGGTGCTTTCATAGACTGGGTAGGAGCCTCGCCTGCGACACTCTAGAGCTAAAAGGAAACTTGACGTGAGTCCTCTCCTCAAGGTAAAGCCTAGAATAGCCCTGCCGAAGTGGAAGCTTGGAGCGGAGTTCTTGAGGCATTAGTTTCAGGTCTGTTTTCTTTTAAGGTTAGTAAGCTTTTCAAGGCCCTGAGGACCTCGCCTGGGCACCCTATTCCCTGCAAGAACACCCAGTACCGGCAGGCTCCACTGGGCTACTAAGAAACATCCAGGCCCGGAAACTTTTCCCATTCACTCTTTGTATTTTGTGTGTAGGCCAACACACTACACTCTTCCTTGGAAGAGCTAGATTTCCTCAGCTCTCCAACAGCTCCAGGAAATGTGTTCTCTCACGTCCTACATATCATGCAAATCTGCCTCATTGCCCTAGGCTGACCGGCACTGAGAAACCAAAACTGCTTCACATTCCTTCTACAAAGTCATACCTTAACACCCCATCCTTACAGTCGAAAGTCGGCTTGCGTTTCTCCTGTAACCACAGCACAGTTCTTCCTCTTACACTCCAGGGTTTTAGAAGAAGCTAAGCCCGATAGCCTACCCAGAGCGATCCCTGGGGGAGGCGGTTGGCTACACGCAGAATTACGTGCCAAATAAACTTTATTCAAGGAAGGGACCAGTGTGTAGCTAGAGTGTATATTTACTTGGTAGAAATCACAAGGAGGTAGGCTGCATGTTCGCTCGAAACGGGGAACTTATGGCACAAGCCTTGCTTACCCATTTTGAATGCTCCATTCAAGCTGCCTTGAAGCTGCCTAAATAACAATTTTAGGACGGGTCTCTAGTCTCTGTAGGCAAGGCTCTGGGAAGGGAACGAGTGTTCTCTACATCAACAGGGTGCTTTCATAGCCTGGGTGGGAGCCTCTCCTCAGACGCTCTACAGCTAAAAGGAAACTTGACGTGAGTCCTTTCCTCAAGGTAAAGCCTAGAATAGCCCTGCCGAAGTGGAAGCTTGGAGCGGAGTCCTTGAGGCATTAGTTTCAGGTCTGTTTCCTTTTAAGGTTAGTAAGCTTTTCAGGACACCGAGGACCTCGCCTGGGCACCTTATTCCCTGGAAGACCACCGAGTACCGGCAGTCTCCACTGGGCTACTAAGAAACATCCAGGCCCGGACACCTTTCCCAGTCACTCTGTGTATTTTGTGTGTAGGCCAACACACTGCACTCTTCCTTGGAAGAGCTAGATTTCCTCAGCTCTCCAACAGCCCCAGGAAATGTGTTCTCTCACGTCCTACATATCATGCAAATCTGCCTCATTGCCCTAGGCTGAGCAGCTCTGAGAAACCAAAACTGCTTCGCATTCCTTCTACAAAGTCATACCTTAAGACCCTATCCTTACAGGAGAAAGTCAGCTTGCGTTTCTGCTGTAACCAAAGCACAGATCTTCCTCTTACACTGCAGGGTTTTAGAAGAAGCTAAGCCAGATAGCCTACCTAGAGCGCTCCTTGGGGGAGGCTGTTGGCTACACGCAGAACTCCGTGCCAAATAAACTTTATTCAAGGAAGGGACCAGTGTTTAGCTAGAGTGTATATTTACTTGGTAGAAATCACAAGTAGGTAGGCCGCGTGTTCGCTGGAAACGGTGACCTTATGGCACAAGCCTTGCTTTCCCATTTTGAATGCTCCATGCATGCTGCCTTGAAGTTACCTAAATAACAGTTTTAGGACGAGTCTTTAGTCATTGTAGGCAGGGCTCTGGGAAGGGAACGAGTGTTCTCTGCATCAACAGGGTGCTTTCATAGCCTGGGTGGGAGCCTCTCCTCAGACGCCCTAGAGATAAAGGAAACTTGACGTGAGTTCTTTCCTCCAGGTAAAGCCTTGACTAGCCCTGCCGAAGCTGAGCTTGAAGCAGTTTCCTTGTGGCATTTGTTTTAGGTCTGTTTTCTTTTAAGGTTAGTAAGCTTGTCAAGACACCGAGGACCTCTCGTGGGCACCCTATTCCCTGCAAGAGCACCGAGTACCAGCAGGCTCCACTGGGCTACTAAGAAACATCCAGGCCCGGAAACGTTTCCCAGTCACTGTGTATTTTGTGTGTAGGGCAACACACTGCACTCTTCCTTGGAAGAGCTAGATTTCCTCAGCTCTCCAACAACTCCAGGAAATGTGTTCTCTCAATTCCTATATGTCATGCAAATCTCCCTCATTGCCCTAGGCTGAGCAGCACTGAGAAACCAAAACTGCAACGCATTCCTTCTTTAAAGTCAAACCTTAAGACCCCATCCTTACAGGAGAAAGTCGGCTTGCTTTCCTGCTGTAACCAAAGCACAGTTCTTCCTCTTACACTCCAGGGTTTTAGAAGAAGCAGAGCCCGATAGCCTACCCAGAGCGCTCCCAAGGGGAGGCGGTTGGCTACACGCAGAATTCCGTGCCAAATAAACTTTATTCAAGGAAGGGACCAGTGTGTAGCTAGAGTGTATATTTACTTGGTAGAAATCACAAGGAGGTAAGCTGCATGTTCGCTGGAAACGGGGAACTTATGGCACAAGCCTTGCTTACCACTTTTGAATGCTCCATTCAAGCTGCCTTGAAGCTACCTAAATTACAATTTTAGGACGGGTCTCTAGTGTCTGTAGGCAGGGCTCTGGGAAGGGAACGAGTGTTCTCTACATCAACAGGGTGCTTTCATAGACTGGGTAGGAGCCTCGCCTGCGACACTCTAGAGCTAAAAGGAAACTTGACGTGAGTCCTCTCCTCAAGGTAAAGCCTAGAATAGCCCTGCCGAAGTGGAAGCTTGGAGAGGAGTTCTTGAGGCATTAGTTTCAGGTCTGTTTTCTTTTAAGGTTAGTAAGCTTTTCAAGGCCCTGAGGACCTCGCCTGGGCACCCTATTCCCTGCAAGAACACCCAGTACCGGCAGGCTCCACTGGGCTACTAAGAAACATCCAGGCCCGGAAACTTTTCCCATTCACTCTTTGTATTTTGTGTGTAGGCCAACACACTACTCTCTTCCTTTGAAGAGCTAGATTTCCTCAGCTCTCCAACAGCTCCAGGAAATGTGTTCTCTCACGTCCTACATATCATGCAAATCTGCCTCATTGCCCTAGGCTGACCGGCACTGAGAAACCAAAACTGCTTCACATTCCTTCTACAAAGTCATACCTTAACACCTCATCCTTACAGTAGAAAGTCGGCTTGCGTTTCTGCTGTAACCACAGCACAGTTCTTCCTCTTACACTCCAGGGTTTTAGAAGAAGCTAAGCCCGATAGCCTACCCAGAGCGATCCCTGGGGGAGGCGGTTGGCTACACGCAGAATTACGTGCCAAATAAACTTTATTCAAGGAAGGGACCAGTGTGTAGCTAGAGTGTATATTTACTTGGTAGAAATCACAAGGAGGTAGGCTGCATGTTCGCTGGAAACGGGGAACTTATGGCACAAGCCTTGCTTACCCATTTTGAATGCTCCATTCAAGCTGCCTTGAAGCTGCCTAAATAACAATTTTAGGACGGGTCTCTAGTCTCTGTAGGCAAGGCTCTGGGAAGGGAACGAGTGTTCTCTACATCAACAGGGTGCTTTCATAGCCTGGGTGGGAGCCTCTCCTCAGACGCTCTACAGCTAAAAGGAAACTTGACGTGAGTCCTTTCCTCAAGGTAAAGCCTAGAATAGCCCTGCCGAAGTGGAAGCTTGGAGCGGAGTCCTTGAGGCATTAGTTTCAGGTCTGTTTCCTTTTAAGGTTAGTAAGCTTTTCAGGACACCGAGGACCTCGCCTGGGCACCCTATTCGCTGGAAGACCACCGAGTACCGGCAGTCTCCACTGGGTTACTAAGAAACATCCAGGCCCGGACACCTTTCCCAGTCACTCTGTGTATTTTGTGTGTAGGCCAACACACTGCACTCTTCCTTGGAAGAGCTAGATTTCCTCAGCTCTCCAACAGCCCCAGGAAATGTGTTCTCTCACATCCTACATATCATGCAAATCTGCCTCATTGCCCTAGGCTGAGCAGCTCTGAGAAACCAAAACTGCTTCGCATTCCTTCTACAAAGTCATACCTTAAGACCCCATCCTTACAGGAGAAAGTCAGCTTGCGTTTCTGCTGTAACCAAAGCACAGATCTTCCTCTTACACTGCAGGGTTTTAGAAGAAGCTAAGCCAGATAGCCTACCTAGAGCGCTCCTTGGGGGAGGCTGTTGGCTACATGCAGAACTCCGTGCCAAATAAACTTTATTCTAGGAAGGGACCAGTGTTTAGCTAGAGTGTATATTTACTTGGTAGAAATCACAAGTAGGTAGGCCGCGTGTTCGCTGGAAACGGTGACCTTATGGCACAAGCCTTGCTTTCCCATTTTGAATGCTCCATGCATGCTGCCTTGAAGTTACCTAAATAACAGTTTTAGGACGAGTCTTTAGTCATTGTAGGCAGGGCTCTGGGAAGGGAACGAGTGTTCTCTGCATCAACAGGGTGCTTTCATAGCCTGGGTGGGAGCCTCTCCTCAGACGCCCTAGAGATAAAGGAAACTTGACGTGAGTTCTTTCCTCCAGGTAAAGCCTTGACTAGCCCTGCCGAAGCTGAGCTTGAAGCAGTTTCCTTGTGGCATTTGTTTTAGGTCTGTTTTCTTTTAAGGTTAGTAAGCTTGTCAAGACACCGAGGACCTCTCGTGGGCACCCTATTCCCTGCAAGAGCACCGAGTACCAGCAGGCTCCACTGGGCTACTAAGAAACATCCAGGCCCGGAAACGTTTCCCAGTCACTGTGTATTTTGTGTGTAGGGCAACACACTGCACTCTTCCTTGGAAGAGCTAGATTTCCTCAGCTCTCCAACAACTCCAGGCAATGTGTTCTCTCAATTCCTATATGTCATGCAAATCTCCCTCATTGCCCTAGGCTGAGCAGCACTGAGAAACCAAAACTGCAACGCATTCCTTCTTTAAAGTCAAACCTTAAGACCCCATCCTTACAGGAGAAAGTCGGCTTGCTTTCCTGCTGTAACCAAAGCACAGTTCTTCCTCTTACACTCCAGGGTTTTAGAAGAAGCAGAGCCCGATAGCCTACCCCGAGCGCTCCCAAGGGGAGGCGGTTGGCTACACGCAGAATTCCGTGCCAAATAAACTTTATTCAAGGAAGGGACCAGTGTGTAGCTAGAGTGTATATTTACTTGGTAGAAATCACAAGGAGGTAGGCTGCATGTTCGCTGGAAACGGGGAACTTATGGCACAAGCCTTGCTTACCACTTTTGAATGCTCCCTTCAAGCTGCCTTGAAGCTACCTAAATTACAATTTTAGGACGGGTCTCTAGTGTCTGTAGGCAGGGCTCTGGGAAGGGAACGAGTGTTCTCTACGTCAACAGGGTGCTTTCATAGACTGGGTAGGAGCCTCGCCTGCGACACTCTAGAGCTAAAAGGAAACTTGACGTGAGTCCTCTCCTCAAGGTAAAGCCTAGAATAGCCCTGCCGAAGTGGAAGCTTGGAGCGGAGTTCTTGAGGCATTAGTTTCAGGTCTGTTTTCTTTTAAGGTTAGTAAGCTTTTCAAGGCCCTGAGGACCTCGCCTGGGCACCCTATTCCCTGCAAGAACACCCAGTACCGGCAGGCTCCACTGGGCTACTAAGAAACATCCAGGCCCGGAAACTTTTCCCATTCACTCTTTGTATTTTGTGTGTAGGCCAACACACTACACTCTTCCTTGGAAGAGCTAGATTTCCTCAGCTCTCCAACAGCTCCAGGAAATGTGTTCTCTCACGTCCTACATATCATGCAAATCTGCCTCATTGCCCTAGGCTGACCGGCACTGAGAAACCAAAACTGCTTCACATTCCTTCTACAAAGTCATACCTTAACACCCCATCCTTACAGTCGAAAGTCGGCTTGCGTTTCTGCTGTAACCACAGCACAGTTCTTCCTCTTACACTCCAGGGTTTTAGAAGAAGCTAAGCCCGATAGCCTACCCAGAGCGATCCCTGGGGGAGGCGGTTGGCTACACGCAGAATTACGTGCCAAATAAACTTTATTCAAGGAAGGGACCAGTGTGTAGCTAGAGTGTATATTTACTTGGTAGAAATCACAAGGAGGTAGGCTGCATGTTCGCTCGAAACGGGGAACTTATGGCACAAGCCTTGCTTACCCATTTTGAATGCTCCATTCAAGCTGCCTTGAAGCTGCCTAAATAACAATTTTAGGACGGGTCTCTAGTCTCTGTAGGCAAGGCTCTGGGAAGGGAACGAGTGTTCTCTACATCAACAGGGTGCTTTCATAGCCTGGGTGGGAGCCTCTCCTCAGACGCTCTACAGCTAAAAGGAAACTTGACGTGAGTCCTTTCCTCAAGGTAAAGCCTAGAATAGCCCTGCCGAAGTGGAAGCTTGGAGCGGAGTCCTTGAGGCATTAGTTTCAGGTCTGTTTCCTTTTAAGGTTAGTAAGCTTTTCAGGACACCGAGGACCTCGCCTGGGCACCTTATTCCCTGGAAGACCACCGAGTACCGGCAGTCTCCACTGGGCTACTAAGAAACATCCAGGCCCGGACACCTTTCCCAGTCACTCTGTGTATTTTGTGTGTAGGCCAACACACTGCACTCTTCCTTGGAAGAGCTAGATTTCCTCAGCTCTCCAACAGCCCCAGGAAATGTGTTCTCTCACGTCCTACATATCATGCAAATCTGCCTCATTGCCCTAGGCTGAGCAGCTCTGAGAAACCAAAACTGCTTCGCATTCCTTCTACAAAGTCATACCTTAAGACCCTATCCTTACAGGAGAAAGTCAGCTTGCGTTTCTGCTCTAACCAAAGCACAGATCTTCCTCTTACACTGCAGGGTTTTAGAAGAAGCTAAGCCAGATAGCCTACCTAGAGCGCTCCTTGGGGGAGGCTGTTGGCTACACGCAGAACTCCGTGCCAAATAAACTTTATTCAAGGAAGGGACCAGTGTTTAGCTAGAGTGTATATTTACTTGGTAGAAATCACAAGTAGGTAGGCCGCGTGTTCGCTGGAAACGGTGACCTTATGGCACAAGCCTTGCTTTCCCATTTTGAATGCTCCATGCATGCTGCCTTGAAGTTACCTAAATAACAGTTTTAGGACGAGTCTTTAGTCATTGTAGGCAGGGCTCTGGGAAGGGAACGAGTGTTCTCTGCATCAACAGGGTGCTTTCATAGCCTGGGTGGGAGCCTCTCCTCAGACGCCCTAGAGATAAAGGAAACTTGACGTGAGTTCTTTCCTCCAGGTAAAGCCTTGACTAGCCCTGCCGAAGCTGAGCTTGAAGCAGTTTCCTTGTGGCATTTGTTTTAGGTCTGTTTTCTTTTAAGGTTAGTAAGCTTGTCAAGACACCGAGGACCTCTCGTGGGCACCCTATTCCCTGCAAGAGCACCGAGTACCAGCAGGCTCCACTGGGCTACTAAGAAACATCCAGGCCCGGAAACGTTTCCCAGTCACTGTGTATTTTGTGTGTAGGGCAACACACTGCACTCTTCCTTGGAAGAGCTAGATTTCCTCAGCTCTCCAACAACTCCAGGCAATGTGTTCTCTCAATTCCTATATGTCATGCAAATCTCCCTCATTGCCCTAGGCTGAGCAGCACTGAGAAACCAAAACTGCAACGCATTCCTTCTTTAAAGTCCAACCTTAAGACCCCATCCTTACAGGAGAAAGTCGGCTTGCTTTCCTGCTGTAACCAAAGCACAGTTCTTCCTCTTACACTCCAGGGTTTTAGAAGAAGCAGAGCCCGATAGCCTACCCAGAGCGCTCCCAAGGGGAGGCGGTTGGCTACACGCAGAATTCCGTGCCAAATAAACTTTATTCAAGGAAGGGACCAGTGTGTAGCTAGAGTGTATATTTACTTGGTAGAAATCACAAGGAGGTAGGCTGCATGTTCGCTGGAAACGGGGAACTTATGGCACAAGCCTTGCTTACCACTTTTGAATGCTCCCTTCAAGCTGCCTTGAAGCTACCTAAATTACAATTTTAGGACGGGTCTCTAGTGTCTGTAGGCAGGGCTCTGGGAAGGGAACGAGTGTTCTCTACGTCAACAGGGTGCTTTCATAGACTGGGTAGGAGCCTCGCCTGCGACACTCTAGAGCTAAAAGGAAACTTGACGTGAGTCCTCTCCTCAAGGTAAAGCCTAGAATAGCCCTGCCGAAGTGGAAGCTTGGAGCGGAGTTCTTGAGGCATTAGTTTCAGGTCTGTTTTCTTTTAAGGTTAGTAAGCTTTTCAAGGCCCTGAGGACCTCGCCTGGGCACCCTATTCCCTGCAAGAACACCCAGTACCGGCAGGCTCCACTGGGCTACTAAGAAACATCCAGGCCCGGAAACTTTTCCCATTCACTCTTTGTATTTTGTGTGTAGGCCAACACACTACACTCTTCCTTGGAAGAGCTAGATTTCCTCAGCTCTCCAACAGCTCCAGGAAATGTGTTCTCTCACGTCCTACATATCATGCAAATCTGCCTCATTGCCCTAGGCTGACCGGCACTGAGAAACCAAAACTGCTTCACATTCCTTCTACAAAGTCATACCTTAACACCCCATCCTTACAGTCGAAAGTCGGCTTGCGTTTCTGCTGTAACCACAGCACAGTTCTTCCTCTTACACTCCAGGGTTTTAGAAGAAGCTAAGCCCGATAGCCTACCCAGAGCGATCCCTGGGGGAGGCGGTTGGCTACACGCAGAATTACGTGCCAAATAAACTTTATTCAAGGAAGGGACCAGTGTGTAGCTAGAGTGTATATTTACTTGGTAGAAATCACAAGGAGGTAGGCTGCATGTTCGCTCGAAACGGGGAACTTATGGCACAAGCCTTGCTTACCCATTTTGAATGCTCCATTCAAGCTGCCTTGAAGCTGCCTAAATAACAATTTTAGGACGGGTCTCTAGTCTCTGTAGGCAAGGCTCTGGGAAGGGAACGAGTGTTCTCTACATCAACAGGGTGCTTTCATAGCCTGGGTGGGAGCCTCTCCTCAGACGCTCTACAGCTAAAAGGAAACTTGACGTGAGTCCTTTCCTCAAGGTAAAGCCTAGAATAGCCCTGCCGAAGTGGAAGCTTGGAGCGGAGTCCTTGAGGCATTAGTTTCAGGTCTGTTTCCTTTTAAGGTTAGTAAGCTTTTCAGGACACCGAGGACCTCGCCTGGGCACCTTATTCCCTGGAAGACCACCGAGTACCGGCAGTCTCCACTGGGCTACTAAGAAACATCCAGGCCCGGACACCTTTCCCAGTCACTCTGTGTATTTTGTGTGTAGGCCAACACACTGCACTCTTCCTTGGAAGAGCTAGATTTCCTCAGCTCTCCAACAGCCCCAGGAAATGTGTTCTCTCACGTCCTACATATCATGCAAATCTGCCTCATTGCCCTAGGCTGAGCAGCTCTGAGAAACCAAAACTGCTTCGCATTCCTTCTACAAAGTCATACCTTAAGACCCCATCCTTACAGGAGAAAGTCAGCTTGCGTTTCTGCTGTAACCAAAGCACAGATCTTCCTCTTACACTGCAGGGTTTTAGAAGAAGCTAAGCCAGATAGCCTACCTAGAGCGCTCCTTGGGGGAGGCTGTTGGCTACACGCAGAACTCCGTGCCAAATAAACTTTATTCAAGGAAGGGACCAGTGTTTAGCTAGAGTGTATATTTACTTGGTAGAAATCACAAGTAGGTAGGCCGCGTGTTCGCTGGAAACGGTGACCTTATGGCACAAGCCTTGCTTTCCCATTTTGAATGCTCCATGCATGCTGCCTTGAAGTTACCTAAATAACAGTTTTAGGACGAGTCTTTAGTCATTGTAGGCAGGGCTCTGGGAAGGGAACGAGTGTTCTCTGCATCAACAGGGTGCTTTCATAGCCTGGGTGGGAGCCTCTCCTCAGACGCCCTAGAGATAAAGGAAACTTGACGTGAGTTCTTTCCTCCAGGTAAAGCCTTGACTAGCCCTGCCGAAGCTGAGCTTGAAGCAGTTTCCTTGTGGCATTTGTTTTAGGTCTGTTTTCTTTTAAGGTTAGTAAGCTTGTCAAGACACCGAGGACCTCTCGTGGGCACCCTATTCCCTGCAAGAGCACCGAGTACCAGCAGGCTCCACTGGGCTACTAAGAAACATCCAGGCCCGGAAACGTTTCCCAGTCACTGTGTATTTTGTGTGTAGGGCAACACACTGCACTCTTCCTTGGAAGAGCTAGATTTCCTCAGCTCTCCAACAACTCCAGGCAATGTGTTCTCTCAATTCCTATATGTCATGCAAATCTCCCTCATTGCCCTAGGCTGAGCAGCACTGAGAAACCAAAACTGCAACGCATTCCTTCTTTAAAGTCCAACCTTAAGACCCCATCCTTACAGGAGAAAGTCGGCTTGCTTTCCTGCTGTAACCAAAGCACAGTTCTTCCTCTTACACTCCAGGGTTTTAGAAGAAGCAGAGCCCGATAGCCTACCCAGAGCGCTCCCAAGGGGAGGCGGTTGGCTACACGCAGAATTCCGTGCCAAATAAACTTTATTCAAGGAAGGGACCAGTGTGTAGCTAGAGTGTATATTTACTTGGTAGAAATCACAAGGAGGTAGGCTGCATGTTCGCTGGAAACGGGGAACTTATGGCACAAGCCTTGCTTACCACTTTTGAATGCTCCCTTCAAGCTGCCTTGAAGCTACCTAAATTACAATTTTAGGACGGGTCTCTAGTGTCTGTAGGCAGGGCTCTGGGAAGGGAACGAGTGTTCTCTACGTCAACAGGGTGCTTTCATAGACTGGGTAGGAGCCTCGCCTGCGACACTCTAGAGCTAAAAGGAAACTTGACGTGAGTCCTCTCCTCAAGGTAAAGCCTAGAATAGCCCTGCCGAAGTGGAAGCTTGGAGCGGAGTTCTTGAGGCATTAGTTTCAGGTCTGTTTTCTTTTAAGGTTAGTAAGCTTTTCAAGGCCCTGAGGACCTCGCCTGGGCACCCTATTCCCTGCAAGAACACCCAGTACCGGCAGGCTCCACTGGGCTACTAAGAAACATCCAGGCCCGGAAACTTTTCCCATTCACTCTTTGTATTTTGTGTGTAGGCCAACACACTACACTCTTCCTTGGAAGAGCTAGATTTCCTCAGCTCTCCAACAGCTCCAGGAAATGTGTTCTCTCACGTCCTACATATCATGCAAATCTGCCTCATTGCCCTAGGCTGACCGGCACTGAGAAACCAAAACTGCTTCACATTCCTTCTACAAAGTCATACCTTAACACCCCATCCTTACAGTCGAAAGTCGGCTTGCGTTTCTGCTGTAACCACAGCACAGTTCTTCCTCTTACACTCCAGGGTTTTAGAAGAAGCTAAGCCCGATAGCCTACCCAGAGCGATCCCTGGGGGAGGCGGTTGGCTACACGCAGAATTACGTGCCAAATAAACTTTATTCAAGGAAGGGACCAGTGTGTAGCTAGAGTGTATATTTACTTGGTAGAAATCACAAGGAGGTAGGCTGCATGTTCGCTCGAAACGGGGAACTTATGGCACAAGCCTTGCTTACCCATTTTGAATGCTCCATTCAAGCTGCCTTGAAGCTGCCTAAATAACAATTTTAGGACGGGTCTCTAGTCTCTGTAGGCAAGGCTCTGGGAAGGGAACGAGTGTTCTCTACATCAACAGGGTGCTTTCATAGCCTGGGTGGGAGCCTCTCCTCAGACGCTCTACAGCTAAAAGGAAACTTGACGTGAGTCCTTTCCTCAAGGTAAAGCCTAGAATAGCCCTGCCGAAGTGGAAGCTTGGAGCGGAGTCCTTGAGGCATTAGTTTCAGGTCTGTTTCCTTTTAAGGTTAGTAAGCTTTTCAGGACACCGAGGACCTCGCCTGGGCACCTTATTCCCTGGAAGACCACCGAGTACCGGCAGTCTCCACTGGGCTACTAAGAAACATCCAGGCCCGGACACCTTTCCCAGTCACTCTGTGTATTTTGTGTGTAGGCCAACACACTGCACTCTTCCTTGGAAGAGCTAGATTTCCTCAGCTCTCCAACAGCCCCAGGAAATGTGTTCTCTCACGTCCTACATATCATGCAAATCTGCCTCATTGCCCTAGGCTGAGCAGCTCTGAGAAACCAAAACTGCTTCGCATTCCTTCTACAAAGTCACACCTTAAGACCCTATCCTTACAGGAGAAAGTCAGCTTGCGTTTCTGCTGTAACCAAAGCACAGATCTTCCTCTTACACTGCAGGGTTTTAGAAGAAGCTAAGCCAGATAGCCTACCTAGAGCGCTCCTTGGGGGAGGCTGTTGGCTACACGCAGAACTCCGTGCCAAATAAACTTTATTCAAGGAAGGGACCAGTGTTTAGCTAGAGTGTATATTTACTTGGTAGAAATCACAAGTAGGTAGGCCGCGTGTTCGCTGGAAACGGTGACCTTATGGCACAAGCCTTGCTTTCCCATTTTGAATGCTCCATGCATGCTGCCTTGAAGTTACCTAAATAACAGTTTTAGGACGAGTCTTTAGTCATTGTAGGCAGGGCTCTGGGAAGGGAACGAGTGTTCTCTGCATCAACAGGGTGCTTTCATAGCCTGGGTGGGAGCCTCTCCTCAGACGCCCTAGAGATAAAGGAAACTTGACGTGAGTTCTTTCCTCCAGGTAAAGCCTTGACTAGCCCTGCCGAAGCTGAGCTTGAAGCAGTTTCCTTGTGGCATTTGTTTTAGGTCTGTTTTCTTTTAAGGTTAGTAAGCTTGTCAAGACACCGAGGACCTCTCGTGGGCACCCTATTCCCTGCAAGAGCACCGAGTACCAGCAGGCTCCACTGGGCTACTAAGAAACATCCAGGCCCGGAAACGTTTCCCAGTCACTGTGTATTTTGTGTGTAGGGCAACACACTGCACTCTTCCTTGGAAGAGCTAGATTTCCTCAGCTCTCCAACAACTCCAGGCAATGTGTTCTCTCAATTCCTATATGTCATGCAAATCTCCCTCATTGCCCTAGGCTGAGCAGCACTGAGAAACCAAAACTGCAACGCATTCCTTCTTTAAAGTCCAACCTTAAGACCCCATCCTTACAGGAGAAAGTCGGCTTGCTTTCCTGCTGTAACCAAAGCACAGTTCTTCCTCTTACACTCCAGGGTTTTAGAAGAAGCAGAGCCCGATAGCCTACCCAGAGCGCTCCCAAGGGGAGGCGGTTGGCTACACGCAGAATTCCGTGCCAAATAAACTTTATTCAAGGAAGGGACCAGTGTGTAGCTAGAGTGTATATTTACTTGGTAGAAATCACAAGGAGGTAGGCTGCATGTTCGCTGGAAACGGGGAACTTATGGCACAAGCCTTGCTTACCACTTTTGAATGCTCCCTTCAAGCTGCCTTGAAGCTACCTAAATTACAATTTTAGGACGGGTCTCTAGTGTCTGTAGGCAGGGCTCTGGGAAGGGAACGAGTGTTCTCTACGTCAACAGGGTGCTTTCATAGACTGGGTAGGAGCCTCGCCTGCGACACTCTAGAGCTAAAAGGAAACTTGACGTGAGTCCTCTCCTCAAGGTAAAGCCTAGAATAGCCCTGCCGAAGTGGAAGCTTGGAGCGGAGTTCTTGAGGCATTAGTTTCAGGTCTGTTTTCTTTTAAGGTTAGTAAGCTTTTCAAGGCCCTGAGGACCTCGCCTGGGCACCCTATTCCCTGCAAGAACACCCAGTACCGGCAGGCTCCACTGGGCTACTAAGAAACATCCAGGCCCGGAAACTTTTCCCATTCACTCTTTGTATTTTGTGTGTAGGCCAACACACTACACTCTTCCTTGGAAGAGCTAGATTTCCTCAGCTCTCCAACAGCTCCAGGAAATGTGTTCTCTCACGTCCTACATATCATGCAAATCTGCCTCATTGCCCTAGGCTGACCGGCACTGAGAAACCAAAACTGCTTCACATTCCTTCTACAAAGTCATACCTTAACACCCCATCCTTACAGTCGAAAGTCGGCTTGCGTTTCTGCTGTAACCACAGCACAGTTCTTCCTCTTACACTCCAGGGTTTTAGAAGAAGCTAAGCCCGATAGCCTACCCAGAGCGATCCCTGGGGGAGGCGGTTGGCTACACGCAGAATTACGTGCCAAATAAACTTTATTCAAGGAAGGGACCAGTGTGTAGCTAGAGTGTATATTTACTTGGTAGAAATCACAAGGAGGTAGGCTGCATGTTCGCTCGAAACGGGGAACTTATGGCACAAGCCTTGCTTACCCATTTTGAATGCTCCATTCAAGCTGCCTTGAAGCTGCCTAAATAACAATTTTAGGACGGGTCTCTAGTCTCTGTAGGCAAGGCTCTGGGAAGGGAACGAGTGTTCTCTACATCAACAGGGTGCTTTCATAGCCTGGGTGGGAGCCTCTCCTCAGACGCTCTACAGCTAAAAGGAAACTTGACGTGAGTCCTTTCCTCAAGGTAAAGCCTAGAATAGCCCTGCCGAAGTGGAAGCTTGGAGCGGAGTCCTTGAGGCATTAGTTTCAGGTCTGTTTCCTTTTAAGGTTAGTAAGCTTTTCAGGACACCGAGGACCTCGCCTGGGCACCTTATTCCCTGGAAGACCACCGAGTACCGGCAGTCTCCACTGGGCTACTAAGAAACATCCAGGCCCGGACACCTTTCCCAGTCACTCTGTGTATTTTGTGTGTAGGCCAACACACTGCACTCTTCCTTGGAAGAGCTAGATTTCCTCAGCTCTCCAACAGCCCCAGGAAATGTGTTCTCTCACGTCCTACATATCATGCAAATCTGCCTCATTGCCCTAGGCTGAGCAGCTCTGAGAAACCAAAACTGCTTCGCATTCCTTCTACAAAGTCATACCTTAAGACCCCATCCTTACAGGAGAAAGTCAGCTTGCGTTTCTGCTGTAACCAAAGCACAGATCTTCCTCTTACACTGCAGGGTTTTAGAAGAAGCTAAGCCAGATAGCCTACCTAGAGCGCTCCTTGGGGGAGGCTGTTGGCTACACGCAGAACTCCGTGCCAAATAAACTTTATTCAAGGAAGGGACCAGTGTTTAGCTAGAGTGTATATTTACTTGGTAGAAATCACAAGTAGGTAGGCCGCGTGTTCGCTGGAAACGGTGACCTTATGGCACAAGCCTTGCTTTCCCATTTTGAATGCTCCATGCATGCTGCCTTGAAGTTACCTAAATAACAGTTTTAGGACGAGTCTTTAGTCATTGTAGGCAGGGCTCTGGGAAGGGAACGAGTGTTCTCTGCATCAACAGGGTGCTTTCATAGCCTGGGTGGGAGCCTCTCCTCAGACGCCCTAGAGATAAAGGAAACTTGACGTGAGTTCTTTCCTCCAGGTAAAGCCTTGACTAGCCCTGCCGAAGCTGAGCTTGAAGCAGTTTCCTTGTGGCATTTGTTTTAGGTCTGTTTTCTTTTAAGGTTAGTAAGCTTGTCAAGACACCGAGGACCTCTCGTGGGCACCCTATTCCCTGCAAGAGCACCGAGTACCAGCAGGCTCCACTGGGCTACTAAGAAACATCCAGGCCCGGAAACGTTTCCCAGTCACTGTGTATTTTGTGTGTAGGGCAACACACTGCACTCTTCCTTGGAAGAGCTAGATTTCCTCAGCTCTCCAACAACTCCAGGCAATGTGTTCTCTCAATTCCTATATGTCATGCAAATCTCCCTCATTGCCCTAGGCTGAGCAGCACTGAGAAACCAAAACTGCAACGCATTCCTTCTTTAAAGTCCAACCTTAAGACCCCATCCTTACAGGAGAAAGTCGGCTTGCTTTCCTGCTGTAACCAAAGCACAGTTCTTCCTCTTACACTCCAGGGTTTTAGAAGAAGCAGAGCCCGATAGCCTACCCAGAGCGCTCCCAAGGGGAGGCGGTTGGCTACACGCAGAATTCCGTGCCAAATAAACTTTATTCAAGGAAGGGACCAGTGTGTAGCTAGAGTGTATATTTACTTGGTAGAAATCACAAGGAGGTAGGCTGCATGTTCGCTGGAAACGGGGAACTTATGGCACAAGCCTTGCTTACCACTTTTGAATGCTCCCTTCAAGCTGCCTTGAAGCTACCTAAATTACAATTTTAGGACGGGTCTCTAGTGTCTGTAGGCAGGGCTCTGGGAAGGGAACGAGTGTTCTCTACGTCAACAGGGTGCTTTCATAGACTGGGTAGGAGCCTCGCCTGCGACACTCTAGAGCTAAAAGGAAACTTGACGTGAGTCCTCTCCTCAAGGTAAAGCCTAGAATAGCCCTGCCGAAGTGGAAGCTTGGAGCGGAGTTCTTGAGGCATTAGTTTCAGGTCTGTTTTCTTTTAAGGTTAGTAAGCTTTTCAAGGCCCTGAGGACCTCGCCTGGGCACCCTATTCCCTGCAAGAACACCCAGTACCGGCAGGCTCCACTGGGCTACTAAGAAACATCCAGGCCCGGAAACTTTTCCCATTCACTCTTTGTATTTTGTGTGTAGGCCAACACACTACACTCTTCCTTGGAAGAGCTAGATTTCCTCAGCTCTCCAACAGCTCCAGGAAATGTGTTCTCTCACGTCCTACATATCATGCAAATCTGCCTCATTGCCCTAGGCTGACCGGCACTGAGAAACCAAAACTGCTTCACATTCCTTCTACAAAGTCATACCTTAACACCCCATCCTTACAGTCGAAAGTCGGCTTGCGTTTCTGCTGTAACCACAGCACAGTTCTTCCTCTTACACTCCAGGGTTTTAGAAGAAGCTAAGCCCGATAGCCTACCCAGAGCGATCCCTGGGGGAGGCGGTTGGCTACACGCAGAATTACGTGCCAAATAAACTTTATTCAAGGAAGGGACCAGTGTGTAGCTAGAGTGTATATTTACTTGGTAGAAATCACAAGGAGGTAGGCTGCATGTTCGCTCGAAACGGGGAACTTATGGCACAAGCCTTGCTTACCCATTTTGAATGCTCCATTCAAGCTGCCTTGAAGCTGCCTAAATAACAATTTTAGGACGGGTCTCTAGTCTCTGTAGGCAAGGCTCTGGGAAGGGAACGAGTGTTCTCTACATCAACAGGGTGCTTTCATAGCCTGGGTGGGAGCCTCTCCTCAGACGCTCTACAGCTAAAAGGAAACTTGACGTGAGTCCTTTCCTCAAGGTAAAGCCTAGAATAGCCCTGCCGAAGTGGAAGCTTGGAGCGGAGTCCTTGAGGCATTAGTTTCAGGTCTGTTTCCTTTTAAGGTTAGTAAGCTTTTCAGGACACCGAGGACCTCGCCTGGGCACCTTATTCCCTGGAAGACCACCGAGTACCGGCAGTCTCCACTGGGCTACTAAGAAACATCCAGGCCCGGACACCTTTCCCAGTCACTCTGTGTATTTTGTGTGTAGGCCAACACACTGCACTCTTCCTTGGAAGAGCTAGATTTCCTCAGCTCTCCAACAGCCCCAGGAAATGTGTTCTCTCACGTCCTACATATCATGCAAATCTGCCTCATTGCCCTAGGCTGAGCAGCTCTGAGAAACCAAAACTGCTTCGCATTCCTTCTACAAAGTCATACCTTAAGACCCCATCCTTACAGGAGAAAGTCAGCTTGCGTTTCTGCTGTAACCAAAGCACAGATCTTCCTCTTACACTGCAGGGTTTTAGAAGAAGCTAAGCCAGATAGCCTACCTAGAGCGCTCCTTGGGGGAGGCTGTTGGCTACACGCAGAACTCCGTGCCAAATAAACTTTATTCAAGGAAGGGACCAGTGTTTAGCTAGAGTGTATATTTACTTGGTAGAAATCACAAGTAGGTAGGCCGCGTGTTCGCTGGAAACGGTGACCTTATGGCACAAGCCTTGCTTTCCCATTTTGAATGCTCCATGCATGCTGCCTTGAAGTTACCTAAATAACAGTTTTAGGACGAGTCTTTAGTCATTGTAGGCAGGGCTCTGGGAAGGGAACGAGTGTTCTCTGCATCAACAGGGTGCTTTCATAGCCTGGGTGGGAGCCTCTCCTCAGACGCCCTAGAGATAAAGGAAACTTGACGTGAGTTCTTTCCTCCAGGTAAAGCCTTGACTAGCCCTGCCGAAGCTGAGCTTGAAGCAGTTTCCTTGTGGCATTTGTTTTAGGTCTGTTTTCTTTTAAGGTTAGTAAGCTTGTCAAGACACCGAGGACCTCTCGTGGGCACCCTATTCCCTGCAAGAGCACCGAGTACCAGCAGGCTCCACTGGGCTACTAAGAAACATCCAGGCCCGGAAACGTTTCCCAGTCACTGTGTATTTTGTGTGTAGGGCAACACACTGCACTCTTCCTTGGAAGAGCTAGATTTCCTCAGCTCTCCAACAACTCCAGGCAATGTGTTCTCTCAATTCCTATATGTCATGCAAATCTCCCTCATTGCCCTAGGCTGAGCAGCACTGAGAAACCAAAACTGCAACGCATTCCTTCTTTAAAGTCCAACCTTAAGACCCCATCCTTACAGGAGAAAGTCGGCTTGCTTTCCTGCTGTAACCAAAGCACAGTTCTTCCTCTTACACTCCAGGGTTTTAGAAGAAGCAGAGCCCGATAGCCTACCCAGAGCGCTCCCAAGGGGAGGCGGTTGGCTACACGCAGAATTCCGTGCCAAATAAACTTTATTCAAGGAAGGGACCAGTGTGTAGCTAGAGTGTATATTTACTTGGTAGAAATCACAAGGAGGTAGGCTGCATGTTCGCTGGAAACGGGGAACTTATGGCACAAGCCTTGCTTACCACTTTTGAATGCTCCCTTCAAGCTGCCTTGAAGCTACCTAAATTACAATTTTAGGACGGGTCTCTAGTGTCTGTAGGCAGGGCTCTGGGAAGGGAACGAGTGTTCTCTACGTCAACAGGGTGCTTTCATAGACTGGGTAGGAGCCTCGCCTGCGACACTCTAGAGCTAAAAGGAAACTTGACGTGAGTCCTCTCCTCAAGGTAAAGCCTAGAATAGCCCTGCCGAAGTGGAAGCTTGGAGCGGAGTTCTTGAGGCATTAGTTTCAGGTCTGTTTTCTTTTAAGGTTAGTAAGCTTTTCAAGGCCCTGAGGACCTCGCCTGGGCACCCTATTCCCTGCAAGAACACCCAGTACCGGCAGGCTCCACTGGGCTACTAAGAAACATCCAGGCCCGGAAACTTTTCCCATTCACTCTTTGTATTTTGTGTGTAGGCCAACACACTACACTCTTCCTTGGAAGAGCTAGATTTCCTCAGCTCTCCAACAGCTCCAGGAAATGTGTTCTCTCACGTCCTACATATCATGCAAATCTGCCTCATTGCCCTAGGCTGACCGGCACTGAGAAACCAAAACTGCTTCACATTCCTTCTACAAAGTCATACCTTAACACCCCATCCTTACAGTCGAAAGTCGGCTTGCGTTTCTGCTGTAACCACAGCACAGTTCTTCCTCTTACACTCCAGGGTTTTAGAAGAAGCTAAGCCCGATAGCCTACCCAGAGCGATCCCTGGGGGAGGCGGTTGGCTACACGCAGAATTACGTGCCAAATAAACTTTATTCAAGGAAGGGACCAGTGTGTAGCTAGAGTGTATATTTACTTGGTAGAAATCACAAGGAGGTAGGCTGCATGTTCGCTGGAAACGGGGAACTTATGGCACAAGCCTTGCTTACCCATTTTGAATGCTCCATTCAAGCTGCCTTGAAGCTGCCTAAATAACAATTTTAGGACGGGTCTCTAGTCTCTGTAGGCAAGGCTCTGGGAAGGGAACGAGTGTTCTCTACATCAACAGGGTGCTTTCATAGCCTGGGTGGGAGCCTCTCCTCAGACGCTCTACAGCTAAAAGGAAACTTGACGTGAGTCCTTTCCTCAAGGTAAAGCCTAGAATAGCCCTGCCGAAGTGGAAGCTTGGAGCGGAGTCCTTGAGGCATTAGTTTCAGGTCTGTTTCCTTTTAAGGTTAGTAAGCTTTTCAGGACACCGAGGACCTCGCCTGGGCACCTTATTCCCTGGAAGACCACCGAGTACCGGCAGTCTCCACTGGGCTACTAAGAAACATCCAGGCCCGGACACCTTTCCCAGTCACTCTGTGTATTTTGTGTGTAGGCCAACACACTGCACTCTTCCTTGGAAGAGCTAGATTTCCTCAGCTCTCCAACAGCCCCAGGAAATGTGTTCTCTCACGTCCTACATATCATGCAAATCTGCCTCATTGCCCTAGGCTGAGCAGCTCTGAGAAACCAAAACTGCTTCGCATTCCTTCTACAAAGTCATACCTTAAGACCCCATCCTTACAGGAGAAAGTCAGCTTGCGTTTCTGCTGTAACCAAAGCACAGATCTTCCTCTTACACTGCAGGGTTTTAGAAGAAGCTAAGCCAGATAGCCTACCTAGAGCGCTCCTTGGGGGAGGCTGTTGGCTACACGCAGAACTCCGTGCCAAATAAACTTTATTCAAGGAAGGGACCAGTGTTTAGCTAGAGTGTATATTTACTTGGTAGAAATCACAAGTAGGTAGGCCGCGTGTTCGCTGGAAACGGTGACCTTATGGCACAAGCCTTGCTTTCCCATTTTGAATGCTCCATGCATGCTGCCTTGAAGTTACCTAAATAACAGTTTTAGGACGAGTCTTTAGTCATTGTAGGCAGGGCTCTGGGAAGGGAACGAGTGTTCTCTGCATCAACAGGGTGCTTTCATAGCCTGGGTGGGAGCCTCTCCTCAGACGCCCTAGAGATAAAGGAAACTTGACGTGAGTTCTTTCCTCCAGGTAAAGCCTTGACTAGCCCTGCCGAAGCTGAGCTTGAAGCAGTTTCCTTGTGGCATTTGTTTTAGGTCTGTTTTCTTTTAAGGTTAGTAAGCTTGTCAAGACACCGAGGACCTCTCGTGGGCACCCTATTCCCTGCAAGAGCACCGAGTACCAGCAGGCTCCACTGGGCTACTAAGAAACATCCAGGCCCGGAAACGTTTCCCAGTCACTGTGTATTTTGTGTGTAGGGCAACACACTGCACTCTTCCTTGGAAGAGCTAGATTTCCTCAGCTCTCCAA
This sequence comes from Balaenoptera physalus, assembly GCF_965194825.1. NCBI lineage: Eukaryota > Metazoa > Chordata > Mammalia > Artiodactyla > Balaenopteridae > Balaenoptera > Balaenoptera physalus. The sequence continues at coordinate 38,329,945 of NC_138895.1, read as the reverse complement.
CAACTCCAGGCAATGTGTTCTCTCAATTCCTATATGTCATGCAAATCTCCCTCATTGCCCTAGGCTGAGCAGCACTGAGAAACCAAAACTGCAACGCATTCCTTCTTTAAAGTCAAACCTTAAGACCCCATCCTTACAGGAGAAAGTCGGCTTGCTTTCCTGCTGTAACCAAAGCACAGTTCTTCCTCTTACACTCCAGGGTTTTAGAAGAAGCAGAGCCCGATAGCCTACCCAGAGCGCTCCCAAGGGGAGGCGGTTGGCTACACGCAGAATTCCGTGCCAAATAAACTTTATTCAAGGAAGGGACCAGTGTGTAGCTAGAGTGTATATTTACTTGGTAGAAATCACAAGGAGGTAGGCTGCATGTTCGCTGGAAACGGGGAACTTATGGCACAAGCCTTGCTTACCACTTTTGAATGCTCCATTCAAGCTGCCTTGAAGCTACCTAAATTACAATTTTAGGACGGGTCTCTAGTGTCTGTAGGCAGGGCTCTGGGAAGGGAACGAGTGTTCTCTACGTCAACAGGGTGCTTTCATAGACTGGGTAGGAGCCTCGCCTGCGACACTCTAGAGCTAAAAGGAAACTTGACGTGAGTCCTCTCCTCAAGGTAAAGCCTAGAATAGCCCTGCCGAAGTGGAAGCTTGGAGCGGAGTTCTTGAGGCATTAGTTTCAGGTCTGTTTTCTTTTAAGGTTAGTAAGCTTTTCAAGGCCCTGAGGACCTCGCCTGGGCACCCTATTCCCTGCAAGAACACCCAGTACCGGCAGGCTCCACTGGGCTACTAAGAAACATCCAGGCCCGGAAACTTTTCCCATTCACTCTTTGTATTTTGTGTGTAGGCCAACACACTACACTCTTCCTTGGAAGAGCTAGATTTCCTCAGTTCTCCAACAGCTCCAGGAAATGTGTTCTCTCACGTCCTACATATCATGCAAATCTGCCTCATGGCCCTAGGCTGACCGGCACTGAGAAACCAAAACTGCTTCACATTCCTTCTACAAAGTCATACCTTAACACCCCATCCTTACAGTCGAAAGTCGGCTTGCGTTTCTGCTGTAACCAAAGCACAGTTCTTCCTCTTACACTCCAGGGTTTTAGAAGAAGCAGAGCCCGATAGCCTACCAAGAGCGCTCCCAAGGGGAGGCGGTTGGCTACACGCAGAATTCCGTGCCAAATAAACTTTATTCAAGGAAGGGACCAGTGTGTAGCTAGAGTGTATATTTACTTGGTAGAAATCACAAGGAGGTAGGCTGCATGTTCGCTGGAAACGGGGAACTTATGGCACAAGACTTGCTTACCACTTTTGAATGCTCCATTCAAGCTTCCTTGAAGCTACCTAAATTACAATTTTAGGACGGGTCTCTAGTGTCTGTAGGCAGGGCTCTGGGAAGGGAACGAGTGTTCTCTACGTCAACAGGGTGCTTTCATAGACTGGGTAGGAGCCTCGCCTGCGACACTCTAGAGCTAAAAGGAAACTTGACGTGAGTCCTCTCCTCAAGGTAAAGCCTAGAATAGCCCTGCCGAAGTGGAAGCTTGGAGCGGAGTTCTTGAGGCATTAGTTTCAGGTCTGTTTTCTTTTAAGGTTAGTAAGCTTTTCAAGGCCCTGAGGACCTCGACTGGGCACCCTATTCCCTGCAAGAACACCCAGTACCGGCAGGCTCCACTGGGCTACTAAGAAACATCCAGGCCCGGAAACTTTTCCCATTCACTCTTTGTATTTTGTGTGTAGGCCAACACACTACACTCTTCCTTGGAAGAGCTAGATTTCCTCAGCTCTCCAACAGCTCCAGGAAATGTGTTCTCTCACGTCCTACATATCATGAAAATCTGCCTCATTGCCCTAGGCTGACCGGCACTGAGAAACCAAAACTGCTTCACATTCCTTCTACAAAGTCATACCTTAACACCCCATCCTTACAGTCGAAAGTCGGCTTGCGTTTCTGCTGTAACCACAGCACAGTTCTTCCTCTTACACTCCAGGGTTTTAGAAGAAGCTAAGCCCGATAGCCTACCCAGAGCGATCCCTGGGGGAGGCGGTTGGCTACACGCAGAATTACGTGCCAAATAAACTTTATTTAAGGAAGGGACCAGTGTGTAGCTAGAGTGTATATTTACTTGGTAGAAATCACAAGGAGGTAGGCTGCATGTTCGCTGGAAACGGGGAACTTATGGCACAAGCCTTGCTTACCCATTTTGAATGCTCCATTCAAGCTGCCTTGAAGCTGCCTAAATAACAATTTTAGGACGGGTCTCTAGTCTCTGTAGGCAAGGCTCTGGGAAGGGAACGAGTGTTCTCTACATCAACAGGGTGCTTTCATAGCCTGGGTGGGAGCCTCTCCTCAGACGCTCTACAGCTAAAAGGAAACTTGACGTGAGTCCTTTCCTCAAGGTAAAGCCTAGAATAGCCCTGCCGAAGTGGAAGCTTGGAGCGGAGTCCTTGAGGCATTAGTTTCAGGTCTGTTTCCTTTTAAGGTTAGTAAGCTTTTCAGGACACCGAGGACCTCGCCTGGGCACCTTATTCCCTGGAAGACCACCGAGTACCGGCAGTCTCCACTGGGATACTAAGAAACATCCAGGCCCGGACACCTTTCCCAGTCACTCTGTGTATTTTGTGTGTAGGCCAACACACTGCACTCTTCCTTGGAAGAGCTAGATTTCCTCAGCTCTCCAACAGCCCCAGGAAATGTGTTCTCTCACGTCCTACATATCATGCAAATCTGCCTCATTGCCCTAGGCTGAGCAGCTCTGAGAAACCAAAACTGCTTCGCATTCCTTCTACAAAGTCATACCTTAAGACCCGATCCTTACAGGAGAAAGTCAGCTTGCGTTTCTGCTGTAACCAAAGCACAGATCTTCCTCTTACACTGCAGGGTTTTAGAAGAAGCTAAGCCAGATAGCCTACCTAGAGCGCTCCTTGGGGGAGGCTGTTGGCTACACGCAGAACTCCGTGCCAAATAAACTTTATTCAAGGAAGGGACCAGTGTTTAGCTATAGTGTATATTTACTTGGTAGAAATCACAAGTAGGTAGGCCGCGTGTTCGCTGGAAACGGTGACCTTATGGCACAAGCCTTGCTTTCCCATTTTGAATGCTCCATGCATGCTGCCTTGAAGTTACCTAAATAACAGTTTTAGGACGAGTCTTTAGTCATTGTAGGCAGGGCTCTGGGAAGGGAACGAGTGTTCTCTGCATCAACAGGGTGCTTTCATAGCCTGGGTGGGAGCCTCTCCTCAGACGCCCTAGAGATAAAGGAAACTTGACGTGAGTTCTTTCCTCCAGGTAAAGCCTTGACTAGCCCTGCCGAAGCTGAGCTTGAAGCAGTTTCCTTGTGGCATTTGTTTTAGGTCTGTTTTCTTTTAAGGTTAGTAAGCTTGTCAAGACACCGAGGACCTCTCGTGGGCACCCTATTCCCTGCAAGAGCACCGAGTACCAGCAGGCTCCACTGGGCTACTAAGAAACATCCAGGCCCGGAAACGTTTCCCAGTCACTGTGTATTTTGTGTGTAGGGCAACACACTGCACTCTTCCTTGGAAGAGCTAGATTTCCTCAGCTCTCCAACAACTCCAGGCAATGTGTTCTCTCAATTCCTATATGTCATGCAAATCTCCCTCATTGCCCTAGGCTGAGCAGCACTGAGAAACCAAAACTGCAACGCATTCCTTCTTTAAAGTCAAACCTTAAGACCCCATCCTTACAGGAGAAAGTCGGCTTGCTTTCCTGCTGTAACCAAAGCACAGTTCTTCCTCTTACACTCCAGGGTTTTAGAAGAAGCAGAGCCCGATAGCCTACCCAGAGCGCTCCCAAGGGGAGGCGGTTGGCTACACGCAGAATTCCGTGCCAAATAAACTTTATTCAAGGAAGGGACCAGTGTGTAGCTAGAGTGTATATTTACTTGGTAGAAATCACAAGGAGGTAGGCTGCATGTTCGCTGGAAACGGGGAACTTATGGCACAAGCCTTGCTTACCACTTTTGAATGCTCCATTCAAGCTGCCTTGAAGCTACCTAAATTACAATTTTAGGACGGGTCTCTAGTGTCTGTAGGCAGGGCTCTGGGAAGGGAACGAGTGTTCTCTACGTCAACAGGGTGCTTTCATAGACTGGGTAGGAGCCTCGCCTGCGACACTCTAGAGCTAAAAGGAAACTTGACGTGAGTCCTCTCCTCAAGGTAAAGCCTAGAATAGCCCTGCCGAAGTGGAAGCTTGGAGCGGAGTTCTTGAGGCATTAGTTTCAGGTCTGTTTTCTTTTAAGGTTAGTAAGCTTTTCAAGGCCCTGAGGACCTCGCCTGGGCACCCTATTCCCTGCAAGAACACCCAGTACCGGCAGGCTCCACTGGGCTACTAAGAAACATCCAGGCCCGGAAACTTTTCCCATTCACTCTTTGTATTTTGTGTGTAGGCCAACACACTACACTCTTCCTTGGAAGAGCTAGATTTCCTCAGTTCTCCAACAGCTCCAGGAAATGTGTTCTCTCACGTCCTACATATCATGCAAATCTGCCTCATGGCCCTAGGCTGACCGGCACTGAGAAACCAAAACTGCTTCACATTCCTTCTACAAAGTCATACCTTAACACCCCATCCTTACAGTCGAAAGTCGGCTTGCGTTTCTGCTGTAACCACAGCACAGTTCTTCCTCTTACACTCCAGGGTTTTAGAAGAAGCTAAGCCCGATAGCCTACCCAGAGCGATCCCTGGGGGAGGCGGTTGGCTACACGCAGAATTACGTGCCAAATAAACTTTTTTCAAGGAAGGGACCAGTGTGTAGCTAGAGTGTATATTTACTTGGTAGAAATCACAAGGAGGTAGGCTGCATGTTCGCTGGAAACGGGGAACTTATGGCACAAGCCTTGCTTACCCATTTTGAATGCTCCATTCAAGCTGCCTTGAAGCTGCCTAAATAACAATTTTACGACGGGTCTCTAGTCTCTGTAGGCAAGGCTCTGGGAAGGGAACGAGTGTTCTCTACATCAACAGGGTGCTTTCATAGCCTGGGTGGGAGCCTCTCCTCAGACGCTCTACAGCTAAAAGGAAACTTGACGTGAGTCCTTTCCTCAAGGTAAAGCCTAGAATAGCCCTGCCGAAGTGGAAGCTTGGAGCGGAGTCCTTGAGGCATTAGTTTCAGGTCTGTTTCCTTTTAAGGTTAGTAAGCTTTTCAGGACACCGAGGACCTCGCCTGGGCACCTTATTCCCTGGAAGACCACCGAGTACCGGCAGTCTCCACTGGGCTACTAAGAAACATCCAGACCCGGACACCTTTCCCAGTCACTCTGTGTATTTTGTGTGTAGGCCAACACACTGCACTCTTCCTTGGAAGAGCTAGATTTCCTCAGCTCTCCAACAGCCCCAGGAAATGTGTTCTCTCACGTCCTATATATCATGCAAATCTGCCTCATTGCCCTAGGCTGAGCAGCTCTGAGAAACCAAAACTGCTTCGCATTCCTTGAACAAAGCCATACCTTAAGACCCCATCCTTACAGGAGAAAGTCAGCTTGCGTTTCTGCTGTAACCAAAGCACAGATCTTCCTCTTACACTGCAGGGTTTTAGAAGAAGCTAAGCCAGATAGCCTACCTAGAGCGCTCCTTGGGGGAGGCTGTTGGCTACACGCAGAACTCCGTGCCAAATAAACTTTATTCAAGGAAGGGAGCAGTGTTTAGCTAGAGTGTATATTTACTTGGTAGAAATCACAAGTAGGTAGGCCGCGTGTTCGCTGGAAACGGTGACCTTATGGCACAAGCCTTGCTTTCCCATTTTGAATGCTCCATGCATGCTGCCTTGAAGTTACCTAAATAACAGTTTTAGGACGAGTCTTTAGTCATTGTAGGCAGGGCTCTGGGAAGGGAACGAGTGTTCTCTGCATCAACAGGGTGCTTTCATAGCCTGGGTGGGAGCCTCTCCTCAGACGCCCTAGAGATAAAGGAAACGACGTGAGTTCTTTCCTACAGGTAAAGCCTTGACTAGCCCTGCCGAAGCTGAGCTTGAAGCAGTTTCCTTGTGGCATTTGTTTTAGGTCTGTTTTCTTTTAAGGTTAGTAAGCTTGTCAAGACACCGAGGACCTCTCGTGGGCACCCTATTCCCTGCAAGAGCACCGAGTACCAGCAGGCTCCACTGGGCTACTAAGAAACATCCAGGCCCGGAAACGTTTCCCAGTCACTGTGTATTTTGTGTGTAGGGCAACACACTGCACTCTTCCTTGGAAGAGCTAGATTTCCTCAGCTCTCCAACAACTCCAGGCAATGTGTTCTCTCAATTCCTATATGTCATGCAAATCTCCCTCATTGCCCTAGGCTGAGCAGCACTGAGAAACCAAAACTGCAACGCATTCCTTCTTTAAAGTCAAACCTTAAGACCCCATCCTTACAGGAGAAAGTCGGCTTGCTTTCCTGCTGTAACCAAAGCACAGTTCTTCCTCTTACACTCCAGGGTTTTAGAAGAAGCAGAGCCCGATAGCCTACCCAGAGCGCTCCCAAGGGGAGGCGGTTGGCTACACGCAGAATTCCGTGCCAAATAAACTTTATTCAAGGAAGGGACCAGTGTGTAGCTAGAGTGTATATTTACTTGGTAGAAATCACAAGGAGGTAGGCTGCATGTTCGCTGGAAACGGGGAACTTATGGCACAAGCCTTGCTTACCACTTTTGAATGCTCCATTCAAGCTGCCTTGAAGCTACCTAAATTACAATTTTAGGACGGGTCTCTAGTGTCTGTAGGCAGGGCTCTGGGAAGGGAACGAGTGTTCTCTACATCAACAGGGTGCTTTCATAGACTGGGTAGGAGCCTCGCCTGCGACACTCTAGAGCTAAAAGGAAACTTGACGTGAGTCCTCTCCTCAAGGTAAAGCCTAGAATAGCCCTGCCGAAGTGGAAGCTTGGAGAGGAGTTCTTGAGGCATTAGTTTCAGGTCTGTTTTCTTTTAAGGTTAGTAAGCTTTTCAAGGCCCTGAGGACCTCGCCTGGGCACCCTATTCCCTGCAAGAACACCCAGTACCGGCAGGCTCCACTGGGCTACTAAGAAACATCCAGGCCCGGAAACTTTTCCCATTCACTCTTTGTATTTTGTGTGTAGGCCAACACACTACACTCTTCCTTGGAAGAGCTAGATTTCCTCAGCTCTCCAACAGCTCCAGGAAATGTGTTCTCTCACGTCCTACATATCATGCAAATCTGCCTCATTGCCCTAGGCTGACCGGCACTGAGAAACCAAAACTGCTTCACATTCCTTCTACAAAGTCATACCTTAACACCTCATCCTTACAGTCGAAAGTCGGCTTGCGTTTCTGCTGTAACCACAGCACAGTTCTTCCTCTTACACTCCAGGGTTTTAGAAGAAGCTAAGCCCGATAGCCTACCCAGAGCGATCCCTGGGGGAGGCGGTTGGCTACACGCAGAATTACGTGCCAAATAAACTTTATTCAAGGAAGGGACCAGTGTGTAGCTAGAGTGTATATTTACTTGGTAGAAATCACAAGGAGGTAGGCTGCATGTTCGCTGGAAACGGGGAACTTATGGCACAAGCCTTGCTTACCCATTTTGAATGCTCCATTCAAGCTGCCTTGAAGCTGCCTAAATAACAATTTTAGGACGGGTCTCTAGTCTCTGTAGGCAAGGCTCTGGGAAGGGAACGAGTGTTCTCTACATCAACAGGGTGCTTTCATAGCCTGGGTGGGAGCCTCTCCTCAGACGCTCTACAGCTAAAAGGAAACTTGACGTGAGTCCTTTCCTCAAGGTAAAGCCTAGAATAGCCCTGCCGAAGTGGAAGCTTGGAGCGGAGTCCTTGAGGCATTAGTTTCAGGTCTGTTTCCTTTTAAGGTTAGTAAGCTTTTCAGGACACCGAGGACCTCGCCTGGGCACCTTATTCCCTGGAAGACCACCGAGTACCGGCAGTCTCCACTGGGCTACTAAGAAACATCCAGGCCCGGACACCTTTCCCAGTCACTCTGTGTATTTTGTGTGTAGGCCAACACACTGCACTCTTCCTTGGAAGAGCTAGATTTCCTCATCTCTCCAACAGCCCCAGGAAATGTGTTCTCTCACGTCCTACATATCATGCAAATCTGCCTCATTGCCCTAGGCTGAGCAGCTCTGAGAAACCAAAACTGCTTCGCATTCCTTCTACAAAGTCATACCTTAAGACCCCATCCTTACAGGAGAAAGTCAGCTTGCGTTTCTGCTGTAACCAAAGCACAGATCTTCCTCTTACACTGCAGGGTTTTAGAAGAAGCTAAGCCAGATAGCCTACCTAGAGCGCTCCTTGGGGGAGGCTGTTGGCTACACGCAGAACTCCGTGCCAAATAAACTTTATTCAAGGAAGGGACCAGTGTTTAGCTAGAGTGTATATTTACTTGGTAGAAATCACAAGTAGGTAGGCCGCGTGTTCGCTGGAAACGGTGACCTTATGGCACAAGCCTTGCTTTCCCATTTTGAATGCTCCATGCATGCTGCCTTGAAGTTACCTAAATAACAGTTTTAGGACGAGTCTTTAGTCATTGTAGGCAGGGCTCTGGGAAGGGAACGAGTGTTCTCTGCATCAACAGGGTGCTTTCATAGCCTGGGTGGGAGCCTCTCCTCAGACGCCCTAGAGATAAAGGAAACTTGACGTGAGTTCTTTCCTCCAGGTAAAGCCTTGACTAGCCCTGCCGAAGCTGAGCTTGAAGCAGTTTCCTTGTGGCATTTGTTTTAGGTCTGTTTTCTTTTAAGGTTAGTAAGCTTGTCAAGACACCGAGGACCTCTCGTGGGCACCCTATTCCCTGCAAGAGCACCGAGTACCAGCAGGCTCCACTGGGCTACTAAGAAACATCCAGGCCCGGAAAAGTTTCCCAGTCACTGTGTATTTTGTGTGTAGGGCAACACACTGCACTCTTCCTTGGAAGAGCTAGATTTCCTCAGCTCTCCAACAACTCCAGGCAATGTGTTCTCTCAATTCCTATATGTCATGCAAATCTCCCTCATTGCCCTAGGCTGAGCAGCACTGAGAAACCAAAACTGCAACGCATTCCTTCTTTAAAGTCAAACCTTAAGACCCCATCCTTACAGGAGAAAGTCGGCTTGCTTTCCTGCTGTAACCAAAGCACAGTTCTTCCTCTTACACTCCAGGGTTTTAGAAGAAGCAGAGCCCGATAGCCTACCCAGAGCGCTCCCAAGGGGAGGCGGTTGGCTACACGCAGAATTCCGTGACAAATAAACTTTATTCAAGGAAGGGACCAGTGTGTAGCTAGAGTGTATATTTACTTGGTAGAAATCACAAGGAGGTAGGCTGCATGTTCGCTGGAAACGGGGAACTTATGGCACAAGCCTTGCTTACCACTTTTGAATGCTCCATTCAAGCTGCCTTGAAGCTACCTAAATTACAATTTTAGGACGGGTCTCTAGTGTCTGTAGGCAGGGCTCTGGGAAGGGAACGAGTGTTCTCTACATCAACAGGGTGCTTTCATAGACTGGGTAGGAGCCTCGCCTGCGACACTCTAGAGCTAAAAGGAAACTTGACGTGAGTCCTCTCCTCAAGGTAAAGCCTAGAATAGCCCTGCCGAAGTGGAAGCTTGGAGAGGAGTTTTTGAGGCATTAGTTTCAGGTCTGTTTTCTTTTAAGGTTAGTAAGCTTTTCAAGGCCCTGAGGACCTCGCCTGGGCACCCTATTCCCTGCAAGAACACCCAGTACCGGCAGGCTCCACTGGGCTACTAAGAAACATCCAGGCCCGGAAACTTTTCCCATTCACTCTTTGTATTTTGTGTGTAGGCCAACACACTACACTCTTCCTTGGAAGAGCTAGATTTCCTCAGCTCTCCAACAGCTCCAGGAAATGTGTTCTCTCACGTCCTACATATCATGCAAATCTGCCTCATTGCCCTAGGCTGACCGGCACTGAGAAACCAAAACTGCTTCACATTCCTTCTACAAAGTCATACCTTAACACCTCATCCTTACAGTCGAAAGTCGGCTTGCGTTTCTGCTGTAACCACAGCACAGTTCTTCCTCTTACACTCCAGGGTTTTAGAAGAAGCTAAGCCCGATAGCCTACCCAGAGCGATCCCTGGGGGAGGCGGTTGGCTACACGCAGAATTACGTGCCAAATAAACTTTATTCAAGGAAGGGACCAGTGTGTAGCTAGAGTGTATATTTACTTGGTAGAAATCACAAGGAGGTAGGCTGCATGTTCGCTGGAAACGGGGAACTTATGGCACAAGCCTTGCTTACCCATTTTGAATGCTCCATTCAAGCTGCCTTGAAGCTGCCTAAATAACAATTTTAGGACGGGTCTCTAGTCTCTGTAGGCAAGGCTCTGGGAAGGGAACGAGTGTTCTCTACATCAACAGGGTGCTTTCATAGCCTGGGTGGGAGCCTCTCCTCAGACGCTCTACAGCTAAAAGGAAACTTGACGTGAGTCCTTTCCTCAAGGTAAAGCCTAGAATAGCCCTGCCGAAGTGGAAGCTTGGAGCGGAGTCCTTGAGGCATTAGTTTCAGGTCTGTTTCCTTTTAAGGTTAGTAAGCTTTTCAGGACACCGAGGACCTCGCCTGGGCACCTTATTCCCTGGAAGACCACCGAGTACCGGCAGTCTCCACTGGGCTACTAAGAAACATCCAGGCCCGGACACCTTTCCCAGTCACTCTGTGTATTTTGTGTGTAGGCCAACACACTGCACTCTTCCTTGGAAGAGCTAGATTTCCTCAGCTCTCCAACAGCCCCAGGAAATGTGTTCTCTCACGTCCTACATATCATGCAAATCTGCCTCATTGCCCTAGGCTGAGCAGCTCTGAGAAACCAAAACTGCTTCGCATTCCTTCTACAAAGTCATACCTTAAGACCCCATCCTTACAGGAGAAAGTCAGCTTGCGTTTCTGCTGTAACCAAAGCACAGATCTTCCTCTTACACTGCAGGGTTTTAGAAGAAGCTAAGCCAGATAGCCTACCTAGAGCGCTCCTTGGGGGAGGCTGTTGGCTACACGCAGAACTCCGTGCCAAATAAACTTTATTCAAGGAAGGGACCAGTGTTTAGCTAGAGTGTATATTTACTTGGTAGAAATCACAAGTAGGTAGGCCGCGTGTTCGCTGGAAACGGTGACCTTATGGCACAAGCCTTGCTTTCCCATTTTGAATGCTCCATGCATGCTGCCTTGAAGTTACCTAAATAACAGTTTTAGGACGAGTCTTTAGTCATTGTAGGCAGGGCTCTGGGAAGGGAACGAGTGTTCTCTGCATCAACAGGGTGCTTTCATAGCCTGGGTGGGAGCCTCTCCTCAGACGCCCTAGAGATAAAGGAAACTTGACGTGAGTTCTTTCCTCCAGGTAAAGCCTTGACTAGCCCTGCCGAAGCTGAGCTTGAAGCAGTTTCCTTGTGGCATTTGTTTTAGGTCTGTTTTCTTTTAAGGTTAGTAAGCTTGTCAAGACACCGAGGACCTCTCGTGGGCACCCTATTCCCTGCAAGAGCACCGAGTACCAGCAGGCTCCACTGGGCTACTAAGAAACATCCAGGCCCGGAAACGTTTCCCAGTCACTGTGTATTTTGTGTGTAGGGCAACACACTGCACTCTTCCTTGGAAGAGCTAGATTTCCTCAGCTCTCCAACAATTCCAGGAAATGTGTTCTCTCAATTCCTATATGTCATGCAAATCTCCCTCATTGCCCTAGGCTGAGCAGCACTGAGAAACCAAAACTGCAACGCATTCCTTCTTTAAAGTCAAACCTTAAGACCCCATCCTTACAGGAGAAAGTCGGCTTGCTTTCCTGCTGTAACCAAAGCACAGTTCTTCCTCTTACACTCCAGGGTTTTAGAAGAAGCAGAGCCCGATAGCCTACCCAGAGCGCTCCCAAGGGGAGGCGGTTGGCTACACGCAGAATTCCGTGCCAAATAAACTTTATTCAAGGAAGGGACCAGTGTGTAGCTAGAGTGTATATTTACTTGGTAGAAATCACAAGGAGGTAAGCTGCATGTTCGCTGGAAACGGGGAACTTATGGCACAAGCCTTGCTTACCACTTTTGAATGCTCCATTCAAGCTGCCTTGAAGCTACCTAAATTACAATTTTAGGACGGGTCTCTAGTGTCTGTAGGCAGGGCTCTGGGAAGGGAACGAGTGTTCTCTACATCAACAGGGTGCTTTCATAGACTGGGTAGGAGCCTCGCCTGCGACACTCTAGAGCTAAAAGGAAACTTGACGTGAGTCCTCTCCTCAAGGTAAAGCCTAGAATAGCCCTGCCGAAGTGGAAGCTTGGAGAGGAGTTCTTGAGGCATTAGTTTCAGGTCTGTTTTCTTTTAAGGTTAGTAAGCTTTTCAAGGCCCTGAGGACCTCGCCTGGGCACCCTATTCCCTGCAAGAACACCCAGTACCGGCAGGCTCCACTGGGCTACTAAGAAACATCCAGGCCCGGAAACTTTTCCCATTCACTCTTTGTATTTTGTGTGTAGGCCAACACACTACACTCTTCCTTGGAAGAGCTAGATTTCCTCAGCTCTCCAACAGCTCCAGGAAATGTGTTCTCTCACGTCCTACATATCATGCAAATCTGCCTCATTGCCCTAGGCTGACCGGCACTGAGAAACCAAAACTGCTTCACATTCCTTCTACAAAGTCATACCTTAACACCTCATCCTTACAGTCGAAAGTCGGCTTGCGTTTCTGCTGTAACCACAGCACAGTTCTTCCTCTTACACTCCAGGGTTTTAGAAGAAGCTAAGCCCGATAGCCTACCCAGAGCGATCCCTGGGGGAGGCGGTTGGCTACACGCAGAATTACGTGCCAAATAAACTTTATTCAAGGAAGGGACCAGTGTGTAGCTAGAGTGTATATTTACTTGGTAGAAATCACAAGGAGGTAGGCTGCATGTTCGCTGGAAACGGGGAACTTATGGCACAAGCCTTGCTTACCCATTTTGAATGCTCCATTCAAGCTGCCTTGAAGCTGCCTAAATAACAATTTTAGGACGGGTCTCTAGTCTCTGTAGGCAAGGCTCTGGGAAGGGAACGAGTGTTCTCTACATCAACAGGGTGCTTTCATAGCCTGGGTGGGAGCCTCTCCTCAGACGCTCTACAGCTAAAAGGAAACTTGACGTGACTCCTTTCCTCAAGGTAAAGCCTAGAATAGCCCTGCCGAAGTGGAAGCTTGGAGCGGAGTCCTTGAGGCATTAGTTTCAGGTCTGTTTCCTTTTAAGGTTAGTAAGCTTTTCAGGACACCGAGGACCTCGCCTGGGCACCTTATTCCCTGGAAGACCACCGAGTACCGGCAGTCTCCACTGGGCTACTAAGAAACATCCAGGCCCGGACACCTTTCCCAGTCACTCTGTGTATTTTGTGTGTAGGCCAACACACTGCACTCTTCCTTGGAAGAGCTAGATTTCCTCAGCTCTCCAACAGCCCCAGGAAATGTGTTCTCTCACGTCCTACATATCATGCAAATCTGCCTCATTGCCCTAGGATGAGCAGCTCTGAGAAACCAAAACTGCTTCGCATTCCTTCTACAAAGTCATACCTTAAGACCCCATCCTTACAGGAGAAAGTCAGCTTGCGTTTCTGCTGTAACCAAAGCACAGATCTTCCTCTTACACTGCAGGGTTTTAGAAGAAGCTAAGCCAGATAGCCTACCTAGAGCGCTCCTTGGGGGAGGCTGTTGGCTACACGCAGAACTCCGTGCCAAATAAACTTTATTCAAGGAAGGGAGCAGTGTTTAGCTAGAGTGTATATTTACTTGGTAGAAATCACAAGTAGGTAGGCCGCGTGTTCGCTGGAAACGGTGACCTTATGGCACAAGCCTTGCTTTCCCATTTTGAATGCTCCATGCATGCTGCCTTGAAGTTACCTAAATAACAGTTTTAGGACGAGTCTTTAGTCATTGTAGGCAGGGCTCTGGGAAGGGAACGAGTGTTCTCTGCATCAACAGGGTGCTTTCATAGCCTGGGTGGGAGCCTCTCCTCAGACGCCCTAGAGATAAAGGAAACTTGACGTGAGTTCTTTCCTCCAGGTAAAGCCTTGACTAGCCCTGCCGAAGCTGAGCTTGAAGCAGTTTCCTTGTGGCATTTGTTTTAGGTCTGTTTTCTTTTAAGGTTAGTAAGCTTGTCAAGACACCGAGGACCTCTCGTGGGCACCCTATTCCCTGCAAGAGCACCGAGTACCAGCAGGCTCCACTGGGCTACTAAGAAACATCCAGGCCCGGAAACGTTTCCCAGTCACTGTGTATTTTGTGTGTAGGGCAACACACTGCACTCTTCCTTGGAAGAGCTAGATTTCCTCAGCTCTCCAACAACTCCAGGCAATGTGTTCTCTCAATTCCTATATGTCATGCAAATCTCCCTCATTGCCCTAGGCTGAGCAGCACTGAGAAACCAAAACTGCAACGCATTCCTTCTTTAAAGTCAAACCTTAAGACCCCATCCTTACAGGAGAAAGTCGGCTTGCTTTCCTGCTGTAACCAAAGCACAGTTCTTCCTCTTACACTCCAGGGTTTTAGAAGAAGCAGAGCCCGATAGCCTACCCAGAGCGCTCCCAAGGGGAGGCGGTTGGCTACACGCAGAATTCCGTGCCAAATAAACTTTATTCAAGGAAGGGACCAGTGTGTAGCTAGAGTGTATATTTACTTGGTAGAAATCACAAGGAGGTAGGCTGCATGTTCGCTGGAACCGGGGAACTTATGGCACAAGCCTTGCTTACCACTTTTGAATGCTCCATTCAAGCTGCCTTGAAGCTACCTAAATTACAATTTTAGGACGGGTCTCTAGTGTCTGTAGGCAGGGCTCTGGGAAGGGAACGAGTGTTCTCTACATCAACAGGGTGCTTTCATAGACTGGGTAGGAGCCTCGCCTGCGACACTCTAGAGCTAAAAGGAAACTTGACGTGAGTCCTCTCCTCAAGGTAAAGCCTAGAATAGCCCTGCCGAAGTGGAAGCTTGGAGAGGAGTTCTTGAGGCATTAGTTTCAGGTCTGTTTTCTTTTAAGGTTAGTAAGCTTTTCAAGGCCCTGAGGACCTCGCCTGGGCACCCTATTCCCTGCAAGAACACCCAGTACCGGCAGGCTCCACTGGGCTACTAAGAAACATCCAGGCCCGGAAACTTTTCCCATTCACTCTTTGTATTTTGTGTGTAGGCCAACACACTACACTCTTCCTTGGAAGAGCTAGATTTCCTCAGCTCTCCAACAGCTCCAGGAAATGTGTTCTCTCACGTCCTACATATCATGCAAATCTGCCTCATTGCCCTAGGCTGACCGGCACTGAGAAACCAAAACTGCTTCACATTCCTTCTACAAAGTCATACCTTAACACCTCATCCTTACAGTCGAAAGTCGGCTTGCGTTTCTGCTGTAACCACAGCACAGTTCTTCCTCTTACACTCCAGGGTTTTAGAAGAAGCTAAGCCCGATAGCCTACCCAGAGCGATCCCTGGGGGAGGCGGTTGGCTACACGCAGAATTACGTGCCAAATAAACTTTATTCAAGGAAGGGACCAGTGTGTAGCTAGAGTGTATATTTACTTGGTAGAAATCACAAGGAGGTAGGCTGCATGTTCGCTGGAAACGGGGAACTTATGGCACAAGCCTTGCTTACCCATTTTGAATGCTCCATTCAAGCTGCCTTGAAGCTGCCTAAATAACAATTTTAGGACGGGTCTCTAGTCTCTGTAGGCAAGGCTCTGGGAAGGGAACGAGTGTTCTCTACATCAACAGGGTGCTTTCATAGCCTGGGTGGGAGCCTCTCCTCAGACGCTCTACAGCTAAAAGGAAACTTGACGTGAGTCCTTTCCTCAAGGTAAAGCCTAGAATAGCCCTGCCGAAGTGGAAGCTTGGAGCGGAGTCCTTGAGGCATTAGTTTCAGGTCTGTTTCCTTTTAAGGTTAGTAAGCTTTTCAGGACACCGAGGACCTCGCCTGGGCACCTTATTCCCTGGAAGACCACCGAGTACCGGCAGTCTCCACTGGGCTACTAAGAAACATCCAGGCCCAGACACCTTTCCCAGTCACTCTGTGTATTTTGTGTGTAGGCCAACACACTGCACTCTTCCTTGGAAGAGCTAGATTTCCTCATCTCTCCAACAGCCCCAGGAAATGTGTTCTCTCACGTCCTACATATCATGCAAATCTGCCTCATTGCCCTAGGCTGAGCAGCTCTGAGAAACCAAAACTGCTTCGCATTCCTTCTACAAAGTCATACCTTAAGACCCCATCCTTACAGGAGAAAGTCAGCTTGCGTTTCTGCTGTAACCAAAGCACAGATCTTCCTCTTACACTGCAGGGTTTTAGAAGAAGCTAAGCCAGATAGCCTACCTAGAGCGCTCCTTGGGGGAGGCTGTTGGCTACACGCAGAACTCCGTGCCAAATAAACTTTATTCAAGGAAGGGACCAGTGTTTAGCTAGAGTGTATATTTACTTGGTAGAAATCACAAGTAGGTAGGCCGCGTGTTCGCTGGAAACGGTGACCTTATGGCACAAGCCTTGCTTTCCCATTTTGAATGCTCCATGCATGCTGCCTTGAAGTTACCTAAATAACAGTTTTAGGACGAGTCTTTAGTCATTGTAGGCAGGGCTCTGGGAAGGGAACGAGTGTTCTCTGCATCAACAGGGTGCTTTCATAGCCTGGGTGGGAGCCTCTCCTCAGACGCCCTAGAGATAAAGGAAACTTGACGTGAGTTCTTTCCTCCAGGTAAAGCCTTGACTAGCCCTGCCGAAGCTGAGCTTGAAGCAGTTTCCTTGTGGCATTTGTTTTAGGTCTGTTTTCTTTTAAGGTTAGTAAGCTTGTCAAGACACCGAGGACCTCTCGTGGGCACCCTATTCCCTGCAAGAGCACCGAGTACCAGCAGGCTCCACTGGGCTACTAAGAAACATCCAGGCCCGGAAACGTTTCCCAGTCACTGTGTATTTTGTGTGTAGGGCAACACACTGCACTCTTCCTTGGAAGAGCTAGATTTCCTCAGCTCTCCAACAACTCCAGGCAATGTGTTCTCTCAATTCCTATATGTCATGCAAATCTCCCTCATTGCCCTAGGCTGAGCAGCACTGAGAAACCAAAACTGCAACGCATTCCTTCTTTAAAGTCAAACCTTAAGACCCCATCCTTACAGGAGAAAGTCGGCTTGCTTTCCTGCTGTAACCAAAGCACAGTTCTTCCTCTTACACTCCAGGGTTTTAGAAGAAGCAGAGCCCGATAGCCTACCCAGAGCGCTCCCAAGGGGAGGCGGTTGGCTACACGCAGAATTCCGTGACAAATAAACTTTATTCAAGGAAGGGACCAGTGTGTAGCTAGAGTGTATATTTACTTGGTAGAAATCACAAGGAGGTAGGCTGCATGTTCGCTGGAAACGGGGAACTTATGGCACAAGCCTTGCTTACCACTTTTGAATGCTCCATTCAAGCTGCCTTGAAGCTACCTAAATTACAATTTTAGGACGGGTCTCTAGTGTCTGTAGGCAGGGCTCTGGGAAGGGAACGAGTGTTCTCTACATCAACAGGGTGCTTTCATAGACTGGGTAGGAGCCTCGCCTGCGACACTCTAGAGCTAAAAGGAAACTTGACGTGAGTCCTCTCCTCAAGGTAAAGCCTAGAATAGCCCTGCCGAAGTGGAAGCTTGGAGAGGAGTTTTTGAGGCATTAGTTTCAGGTCTGTTTTCTTTTAAGGTTAGTAAGCTTTTCAAGGCCCTGAGGACCTCGCCTGGGCACCCTATTCCCTGCAAGAACACCCAGTACCGGCAGGCTCCACTGGGCTACTAAGAAACATCCAGGCCCGGAAACTTTTCCCATTCACTCTTTGTATTTTGTGTGTAGGCCAACACACTACACTCTTCCTTGGAAGAGCTAGATTTCCTCAGCTCTCCAACAGCTCCAGGAAATGTGTTCTCTCACGTCCTACATATCATGCAAATCTGCCTCATTGCCCTAGGCTGACCGGCACTGAGAAACCAAAACTGCTTCACATTCCTTCTACAAAGTCATACCTTAACACCTCATCCTTACAGTCGAAAGTCGGCTTGCGTTTCTGCTGTAACCACAGCACAGTTCTTCCTCTTACACTCCAGGGTTTTAGAAGAAGCTAAGCCCGATAGCCTACCCAGAGCGATCCCTGGGGGAGGCGGTTGGCTACACGCAGAATTACGTGCCAAATAAACTTTATTCAAGGAAGGGACCAGTGTGTAGCTAGAGTGTATATTTACTTGGTAGAAATCACAAGGAGGTAGGCTGCATGTTCGCTGGAAACGGGGAACTTATGGCACAAGCCTTGCTTACCCATTTTGAATGCTCCATTCAAGCTGCCTTGAAGCTGCCTAAATAACAATTTTAGGACGGGTCTCTAGTCTCTGTAGGCAAGGCTCTGGGAAGGGAACGAGTGTTCTCTACATCAACAGGGTGCTTTCATAGCCTGGGTGGGAGCCTCTCCTCAGACACTCTACAGCTAAAAGGAAACTTGACGTGAGTCCTTTCCTCAAGGTAAAGCCTAGAATAGCCCTGCCGAAGTGGAAGCTTGGAGCGGAGTCCTTGAGGCATTAGTTTCAGGTCTGTTTCCTTTTAAGGTTAGTAAGCTTTTCAGGACACCGAGGACCTCGCCTGGGCACCTTATTCCCTGGAAGACCACCGAGTACCGGCAGTCTCCACTGGGCTACTAAGAAACATCCAGGCCCGGACACCTTTCCCAGTCACTCTGTGTATTTTGTGTGTAGGCCAACACACTGCACTCTTCCTTGGAAGAGCTAGATTTCCTCAGCTCTCCAACAGCCCCAGGAAATGTGTTCTCTCACGTCCTACATATCATGCAAATCTGCCTCATTGCCCTAGGCTGAGCAGCTCTGAGAAACCAAAACTGCTTCGCATTCCTTCTACAAAGTCATACCTTAAGACCCCATCCTTACAGGAGAAAGTCAGCTTGCGTTTCTGCTGTAACCAAAGCACAGATCTTCCTCTTACACTGCAGGGTTTTAGAAGAAGCTAAGCCAGATAGCCTACCTAGAGCGCTCCTTGGGGGAGGCTGTTGGCTACACGCAGAACTCCGTGCCAAATAAACTTTATTCAAGGAAGGGACCAGTGTTTAGCTAGAGTGTATATTTACTTGGTAGAAATCACAAGTAGGTAGGCCGCGTGTTCGCTGGAAACGGTGACCTTATGGCACAAGCCTTGCTTTCCCATTTTGAATGCTCCATGCATGCTGCCTTGAAGTTACCTAAATAACAGTTTTAGGACGAGTCTTTAGTCATTGTAGGCAGGGCTCTGGGAAGGGAACGAGTGTTCTCTGCATCAACAGGGTGCTTTCATAGCCTGGGTGGGAGCCTCTCCTCAGACGCCCTAGAGATAAAGGAAACTTGACGTGAGTTCTTTCCTCCAGGTAAAGCCTTGACTAGCCCTGCCGAAGCTGAGCTTGAAGCAGTTTCCTTGTGGCATTTGTTTTAGGTCTGTTTTCTTTTAAGGTTAGTAAGCTTGTCAAGACACCGAGGACCTCTCGTGGGCACCCTATTCCCTGCAAGAGCACCGAGTACCAGCAGGCTCCACTGGGCTACTAAGAAACATCCAGGCCCGGAAACGTTTCCCAGTCACTGTGTATTTTGTGTGTAGGGCAACACACTGCACTCTTCCTTGGAAGAGCTAGATTTCCTCAGCTCTCCAACAACTCCAGGAAATGTGTTCTCTCAATTCCTATATGTCATGCAAATCTCCCTCATTGCCCTAGGCTGAGCAGCACTGAGAAACCAAAACTGCAACGCATTCCTTCTTTAAAGTCAAACCTTAAGACCCCATCCTTACAGGAGAAAGTCGGCTTGCTTTCCTGCTGTAACCAAAGCACAGTTCTTCCTCTTACACTCCAGGGTTTTAGAAGAAGCAGAGCCCGATAGCCTACCCAGAGCGCTCCCAAGGGGAGGCGGTTGGCTACACGCAGAATTCCGTGCCAAATAAACTTTATTCAAGGAAGGGACCAGTGTGTAGCTAGAGTGTATATTTACTTGGTAGAAATCACAAGGAGGTAAGCTGCATGTTCGCTGGAAACGGGGAACTTATGGCACAAGCCTTGCTTACCACTTTTGAATGCTCCATTCAAGCTGCCTTGAAGCTACCTAAATTACAATTTTAGGACGGGTCTCTAGTGTCTGTAGGCAGGGCTCTGGGAAGGGAACGAGTGTTCTCTACATCAACAGGGTGCTTTCATAGACTGGGTAGGAGCCTCGCCTGCGACACTCTAGAGCTAAAAGGAAACTTGACGTGAGTCCTCTCCTCAAGGTAAAGCCTAGAATAGCCCTGCCGAAGTGGAAGCTTGGAGAGGAGTTCTTGAGGCATTAGTTTCAGGTCTGTTTTCTTTTAAGGTTAGTAAGCTTTTCAAGGCCCTGAGGACCTCGCCTGGGCACCCTATTCCCTGCAAGAACACCCAGTACCGGCAGGCTCCACTGGGCTACTAAGAAACATCCAGGCCCGGAAACTTTTCCCATTCACTCTTTGTATTTTGTGTGTAGGCCAACACACTACACTCTTCCTTGGAAGAGCTAGATTTCCTCAGCTCTCCAACAGCTCCAGGAAATGTGTTCTCTCACGTCCTACATATCATGCAAATCTGCCTCATTGCCCTAGGCTGACCGGCACTGAGAAACCAAAACTGCTTCACATTCCTTCTACAAAGTCATACCTTAACACCTCATCCTTACAGTCGAAAGTCGGCTTGCGTTTCTGCTGTAACCACAGCACAGTTCTTCCTCTTACACTCCAGGGTTTTAGAAGAAGCTAAGCCCGATAGCCTACCCAGAGCGATCCCTGGGGGAGGCGGTTGGCTACACGCAGAATTACGTGCCAAATAAACTTTATTCAAGGAAGGGACCAGTGTGTAGCTAGAGTGTATATTTACTTGGTAGAAATCACAAGGAGGTAGGCTGCATGTTCGCTGGAAACGGGGAACTTATGGCACAAGCCTTGCTTACCCATTTTGAATGCTCCATTCAAGCTGCCTTGAAGCTGCCTAAATAACAATTTTAGGACGGGTCTCTAGTCTCTGTAGGCAAGGCTCTGGGAAGGGAACGAGTGTTCTCTACATCAACAGGGTGCTTTCATAGCCTGGGTGGGAGCCTCTCCTCAGACGCTCTACAGCTAAAAGGAAACTTGACGTGACTCCTTTCCTCAAGGTAAAGCCTAGAATAGCCCTGCCGAAGTGGAAGCTTGGAGCGGAGTCCTTGAGGCATTAGTTTCAGGTCTGTTTCCTTTTAAGGTTAGTAAGCTTTTCAGGACACCGAGGACCTCGCCTGGGCACCTTATTCCCTGGAAGACCACCGAGTACCGGCAGTCTCCACTGGGCTACTAAGAAACATCCAGGCCCGGACACCTTTCCCAGTCACTCTGTGTATTTTGTGTGTAGGCCAACACACTGCACTCTTCCTTGGAAGAGCTAGATTTCCTCAGCTCTCCAACAGCCCCAGGAAATGTGTTCTCTCACGTCCTACATATCATGCAAATCTGCCTCATTGCCCTAGGCTGAGCAGCTCTGAGAAACCAAAACTGCTTCGCATTCCTTCTACAAAGTCATACCTTAAGACCCCATCCTTACAGGAGAAAGTCAGCTTGCGTTTCTGCTGTAACCAAAGCACAGATCTTCCTCTTACACTGCAGGGTTTTAGAAGAAGCTAAGCCAGATAGCCTACCTAGAGCGCTCCTTGGGGGAGGCTGTTGGCTACACGCAGAACTCCGTGCCAAATAAACTTTATTCAAGGAAGGGACCAGTGTTTAGCTAGAGTGTATATTTACTTGGTAGAAATCACAAGTAGGTAGGCCGCGTGTTCGCTGGAAACGGTGACCTTATGGCACAAGCCTTGCTTTCCCATTTTGAATGCTCCATGCATGCTGCCTTGAAGTTACCTAAATAACAGTTTTAGGACGAGTCTTTAGTCATTGTAGGCAGGGCTCTGGGAAGGGAACGAGTGTTCTCTGCATCAACAGGGTGCTTTCATAGCCTGGGTGGGAGCCTCTCCTCAGACGCCCTAGAGATAAAGGAAACTTGACGTGAGTTCTTTCCTCCAGGTAAAGCCTTGACTAGCCCTGCCGAAGCTGAGCTTGAAGCAGTTTCCTTGTGGCATTTGTTTTAGGTCTGTTTTCTTTTAAGGTTAGTAAGCTTGTCAAGACACCGAGGACCTCTCGTGGGCACCCTATTCCCTGCAAGAGCACCGAGTAACAGCAGGCTCCACTGGGCTACTAAGAAACATCCAGGCCCGGAAACGTTTCCCAGTCACTGTGTATTTTGTGTGTAGGGCAACACACTGCACTCTTCCTTGGAAGAGCTAGATTTCCTCAGCTCTCCAACAACTCCAGGCAATGTGTTCTCTCAATTCCTATATGTCATGCAAATCTCCCTCATTGCCCTAGGCTGAGCAGCACTGAGAAACCAAAACTGCAACGCATTCCTTCTTTAAAGTCAAACCTTAAGACCCCATCCTTACAGGAGAAAGTCGGCTTGCTTTCCTGCTGTAACCAAAGCACAGTTCTTCCTCTTACACTCCAGGGTTTTAGAAGAAGCAGAGCCCGATAGCCTACCCAGAGCGCTCCCAAGGGGAGGCGGTTGGCTACACGCAGAATTCCGTGCCAAATAAACTTTATTCAAGGAAGGGACCAGTGTGTAGCTAGAGTGTATATTTACTTGGTAGAAATCACAAGGAGGTAAGCTGCATGTTCGCTGGAAACGGGGAACTTATGGCACAAGCCTTGCTTACCACTTTTGAATGCTCCATTCAAGCTGCCTTGAAGCTACCTAAATTACAATTTTAGGACGGGTCTCTAGTGTCTGTAGGCAGGGCTCTGGGAAGGGAACGAGTGTTCTCTACATCAACAGGGTGCTTTCATAGACTGGGTAGGAGCCTCGCCTGCGACACTCTAGAGCTAAAAGGAAACTTGACGTGAGTCCTCTCCTCAAGGTAAAGCCTAGAATAGCCCTGCCGAAGTGGAAGCTTGGAGAGGAGTTTTTGAGGCATTAGTTTCAGGTCTGTTTTCTTTTAAGGTTAGTAAGCTTTTCAAGGCCCTGAGGACCTCGCCTGGGCACCCTATTCCCTGCAAGAACACCCAGTACCGGCAGGCTCCACTGGGCTACTAAGAAACATCCAGGCCCGGAAACTTTTCCCATTCACTCTTTGTATTTTGTGTGTAGGCCAACACACTACACTCTTCCTTGGAAGAGCTAGATTTCCTCAGCTCTCCAACAGCTCCAGGAAATGTGTTCTCTCACGTCCTACATATCATGCAAATCTGCCTCATTGCCCTAGGCTGACCGGCACTGAGAAACCAAAACTGCTTCACATTCCTTCTACAAAGTCATACCTTAACACCTCATCCTTACAGTCGAAAGTCGGCTTGCGTTTCTGCTGTAACCACAGCACAGTTCTTCCTCTTACACTCCAGGGTTTTAGAAGAAGCTAAGCCCGATAGCCTACCCAGAGCGATCCCTGGGGGAGGCGGTTGGCTACACGCAGAATTACGTGCCAAATAAACTTTATTCAAGGAAGGGACCAGTGTGTAGCTAGAGTGTATATTTACTTGGTAGAAATCACAAGGAGGTAGGCTGCATGTTCGCTGGAAACGGGGAACTTATGGCACAAGCCTTGCTTACCCATTTTGAATGCTCCATTCAAGCTGCCTTGAAGCTGCCTAAATAACAATTTTAGGACGGGTCTCTAGTCTCTGTAGGCAAGGCTCTGGGAAGGGAACGAGTGTTCTCTACATCAACAGGGTGCTTTCATAGCCTGGGTGGGAGCCTCTCCTCAGACGCTCTACAGCTAAAAGGAAACTTGACGTGAGTCCTTTCCTCAAGGTAAAGCCTAGAATAGCCCTGCCGAAGTGGAAGCTTGGAGCGGAGTCCTTGAGGCATTAGTTTCAGGTCTGTTTCCTTTTAAGGTTAGTAAGCTTTTCAGGACACCGAGGACCTCGCCTGGGCACCTTATTCCCTGGAAGACCACCGAGTACCGGCAGTCTCCACTGGGCTACTAAGAAACATCCAGGCCCGGACACCTTTCCCAGTCACTCTGTGTATTTTGTGTGTAGGCCAACACACTGCACTCTTCCTTGGAAGAGCTAGATTTCCTCAGCTCTCCAACAGCCCCAGGAAATGTGTTCTCTCACGTCCTACATATCATGCAAATCTGCCTCATTGCCCTAGGCTGAGCAGCTCTGAGAAACCAAAACTGCTTCGCATTCCTTCTACAAAGTCATACCTTAAGACCCCATCCTTACAGGAGAAAGTCAGCTTGCGTTTCTGCTGTAACCAAAGCACAGATCTTCCTCTTACACTGCAGGGTTTTAGAAGAAGCTAAGCCAGATAGCCTACCTAGAGCGCTCCTTGGGGGAGGCTGTTGGCTACACGCAGAACTCCGTGCCAAATAAACTTTATTCAAGGAAGGGACCAGTGTTTAGCTAGAGTGTATATTTACTTGGTAGAAATCACAAGTAGGTAGGCCGCGTGTTCGCTGGAAACGGTGACCTTATGGCACAAGCCTTGCTTTCCCATTTTGAATGCTCCATGCATGCTGCCTTGAAGTTACCTAAATAACAGTTTTAGGACGAGTCTTTAGTCATTGTAGGCAGGGCTCTGGGAAGGGAACGAGTGTTCTCTGCATCAACAGGGTGCTTTCATAGCCTGGGTGGGAGCCTCTCCTCAGACGCCCTAGAGATAAAGGAAACTTGACGTGAGTTCTTTCCTCCAGGTAAAGCCTTGACTAGCCCTGCCGAAGCTGAGCTTGAAGCAGTTTCCTTGTGGCATTTGTTTTAGGTCTGTTTTCTTTTAAGGTTAGTAAGCTTGTCAAGACACCGAGGACCTCTCGTGGGCACCCTATTCCCTGCAAGAGCACCGAGTACCAGCAGGCTCCACTGGGCTACTAAGAAACATCCAGGCCCGGAAACGTTTCCCAGTCACTGTGTATTTTGTGTGTAGGGCAACACACTGCACTCTTCCTTGGAAGAGCTAGATTTCCTCAGCTCTCCAACAACTCCAGGCAATGTGTTCTCTCAATTCCTATATGTCATGCAAATCTCCCTCATTGCCCTAGGCTGAGCAGCACTGAGAAACCAAAACTGCAACGCATTCCTTCTTTAAAGTCAAACCTTAAGACCCCATCCTTACAGGAGAAAGTCGGCTTGCTTTCCTGCTGTAACCAAAGCACAGTTCTTCCTCTTACACTCCAGGGTTTTAGAAGAAGCAGAGCCCGATAGCCTACCCAGAGCGCTCCCAAGGGGAGGCGGTTGGCTACACGCAGAATTCCGTGCCAAATAAACTTTATTCAAGGAAGGGACCAGTGTGTAGCTAGAGTGTATATTTACTTGGTAGAAATCACAAGGAGGTAAGCTGCATGTTCGCTGGAAACGGGGAACTTATGGCACAAGCCTTGCTTACCACTTTTGAATGCTCCATTCAAGCTGCCTTGAAGCTACCTAAATTACAATTTTAGGACGGGTCTCTAGTGTCTGTAGGCAGGGCTCTGGGAAGGGAACGAGTGTTCTCTACATCAACAGGGTGCTTTCATAGACTGGGTAGGAGCCTCGCCTGCGACACTCTAGAGCTAAAAGGAAACTTGACGTGAGTCCTCTCCTCAAGGTAAAGCCTAGAATAGCCCTGCCGAAGTGGAAGCTTGGAGAGGAGTTCTTGAGGCATTAGTTTCAGGTCTGTTTTCTTTTAAGGTTAGTAAGCTTTTCAAGGCCCTGAGGACCTCGCCTGGGCACCCTATTCCCTGCAAGAACACCCAGTACCGGCAGGCTCCACTGGGCTACTAAGAAACATCCAGGCCCGGAAACTTTTCCCATTCACTCTTTGTATTTTGTGTGTAGGCCAACACACTACACTCTTCCTTGGAAGAGCTAGATTTCCTCAGCTCTCCAACAGCTCCAGGAAATGTGTTCTCTCACGTCCTACATATCATGCAAATCTGCCTCATTGCCCTAGGCTGACCGGCACTGAGAAACCAAAACTGCTTCACATTCCTTCTACAAAGTCATACCTTAACACCTCATCCTTACAGTCGAAAGTCGGCTTGCGTTTCTGCTGTAACCACAGCACAGTTCTTCCTCTTACACTCCAGGGTTTTAGAAGAAGCTAAGCCCGATAGCCTACCCAGAGCGATCCCTGGGGGAGGCGGTTGGCTACACGCAGAATTACGTGCCAAATAAACTTTATTCAAGGAAGGGACCAGTGTGTAGCTAGAGTGTATATTTACTTGGTAGAAATCACAAGGAGGTAGGCTGCATGTTCGCTGGAAACGGGGAACTTATGGCACAAGCCTTGCTTACCCATTTTGAATGCTCCATTCAAGCTGCCTTGAAGCTGCCTAAATAACAATTTTAGGACGGGTCTCTAGTCTCTGTAGGCAAGGCTCTGGGAAGGGAACGAGTGTTCTCTACATCAACAGGGTGCTTTCATAGCCTGGGTGGGAGCCTCTCCTCAGACGCTCTACAGCTAAAAGGAAACTTGACGTGACTCCTTTCCTCAAGGTAAAGCCTAGAATAGCCCTGCCGAAGTGGAAGCTTGGAGCGGAGTCCTTGAGGCATTAGTTTCAGGTCTGTTTCCTTTTAAGGTTAGTAAGCTTTTCAGGACACCGAGGACCTCGCCTGGGCACCTTATTCCCTGGAAGACCACCGAGTACCGGCAGTCTCCACTGGGCTACTAAGAAACATCCAGGCCCGGACACCTTTCCCAGTCACTCTGTGTATTTTGTGTGTAGGCCAACACACTGCACTCTTCCTTGGAAGAGCTAGATTTCCTCAGCTCTCCAACAGCCCCAGGAAATGTGTTCTCTCACGTCCTACATATCATGCAAATCTGCCTCATTGCCCTAGGCTGAGCAGCTCTGAGAAACCAAAACTGCTTCGCATTCCTTCTACAAAGTCATACCTTAAGACCCCATCCTTACAGGAGAAAGTCAGCTTGCGTTTCTGCTGTAACCAAAGCACAGATCTTCCTCTTACACTGCAGGGTTTTAGAAGAAGCTAAGCCAGATAGCCTACCTAGAGCGCTCCTTGGGGGAGGCTGTTGGCTACACGCAGAACTCCGTGCCAAATAAACTTTATTCAAGGAAGGGACCAGTGTTTAGCTAGAGTGTATATTTACTTGGTAGAAATCACAAGTAGGTAGGCCGCGTGTTCGCTGGAAACGGTGACCTTATGGCACAAGCCTTGCTTTCCCATTTTGAATGCTCCATGCATGCTGCCTTGAAGTTACCTAAATAACAGTTTTAGGACGAGTCTTTAGTCATTGTAGGCAGGGCTCTGGGAAGGGAACGAGTGTTCTCTGCATCAACAGGGTGCTTTCATAGCCTGGGTGGGAGCCTCTCCTCAGACGCCCTAGAGATAAAGGAAACTTGACGTGAGTTCTTTCCTCCAGGTAAAGCCTTGACTAGCCCTGCCGAAGCTGAGCTTGAAGCAGTTTCCTTGTGGCATTTGTTTTAGGTCTGTTTTCTTTTAAGGTTAGTAAGCTTGTCAAGACACCGAGGACCTCTCGTGGGCACCCTATTCCCTGCAAGAGCACCGAGTAACAGCAGGCTCCACTGGGCTACTAAGAAACATCCAGGCCCGGAAACGTTTCCCAGTCACTGTGTATTTTGTGTGTAGGGCAACACACTGCACTCTTCCTTGGAAGAGCTAGATTTCCTCAGCTCTCCAACAACTCCAGGCAATGTGTTCTCTCAATTCCTATATGTCATGCAAATCTCCCTCATTGCCCTAGGCTGAGCAGCACTGAGAAACCAAAACTGCAACGCATTCCTTCTTTAAAGTCAAACCTTAAGACCCCATCCTTACAGGAGAAAGTCGGCTTGCTTTCCTGCTGTAACCAAAGCACAGTTCTTCCTCTTACACTCCAGGGTTTTAGAAGAAGCAGAGCCCGATAGCCTACCCAGAGCGCTCCCAAGGGGAGGCGGTTGGCTACACGCAGAATTCCGTGCCAAATAAACTTTATTCAAGGAAGGGACCAGTGTGTAGCTAGAGTGTATATTTACTTGGTAGAAATCACAAGGAGGTAAGCTGCATGTTCGCTGGAAACGGGGAACTTATGGCACAAGCCTTGCTTACCACTTTTGAATGCTCCATTCAAGCTGCCTTGAAGCTACCTAAATTACAATTTTAGGACGGGTCTCTAGTGTCTGTAGGCAGGGCTCTGGGAAGGGAACGAGTGTTCTCTACATCAACAGGGTGCTTTCATAGACTGGGTAGGAGCCTCGCCTGCGACACTCTAGAGCTAAAAGGAAACTTGACGTGAGTCCTCTCCTCAAGGTAAAGCCTAGAATAGCCCTGCCGAAGTGGAAGCTTGGAGAGGAGTTCTTGAGGCATTAGTTTCAGGTCTGTTTTCTTTTAAGGTTAGTAAGCTTTTCAAGGCCCTGAGGACCTCGCCTGGGCACCCTATTCCCTGCAAGAACACCCAGTACCGGCAGGCTCCACTGGGCTACTAAGAAACATCCAGGCCCGGAAACTTTTCCCATTCACTCTTTGTATTTTGTGTGTAGGCCAACACACTACACTCTTCCTTGGAAGAGCTAGATTTCCTCAGCTCTCCAACAGCTCCAGGAAATGTGTTCTCTCACGTCCTACATATCATGCAAATCTGCCTCATTGCCCTAGGCTGACCGGCACTGAGAAACCAAAACTGCTTCACATTCCTTCTACAAAGTCATACCTTAACACCTCATCCTTACAGTAGAAAGTCGGCTTGCGTTTCTGCTGTAACCACAGCACAGTTCTTCCTCTTACACTCCAGGGTTTTAGAAGAAGCTAAGCCCGATAGCCTACCCAGAGCGATCCCTGGGGGAGGCGGTTGGCTACACGCAGAATTACGTGCCAAATAAACTTTATTCAAGGAAGGGACCAGTGTGTAGCTAGAGTGTATATTTACTTGGTAGAAATCACAAGGAGGTAGGCTGCATGTTCGCTGGAAACGGGGAACTTATGGCACAAGCCTTGCTTACCCATTTTGAATGCTCCATTCAAGCTGCCTTGAAGCTGCCTAAATAACAATTTTAGGACGGGTCTCTAGTCTCTGTAGGCAAGGCTCTGGGAAGGGAACGAGTGTTCTCTACATCAACAGGGTGCTTTCATAGCCTGGGTGGGAGCCTCTCCTCAGACGCTCTACAGCTAAAAGGAAACTTGACGTGACTCCTTTCCTCAAGGTAAAGCCTAGAATAGCCCTGCCGAAGTGGAAGCTTGGAGCGGAGTCCTTGAGGCATTAGTTTCAGGTCTGTTTCCTTTTAAGGTTAGTAAGCTTTTCAGGACACCGAGGACCTCGCCTGGGCACCTTATTCCCTGGAAGACCACCGAGTACCGGCAGTCTCCACTGGGCTACTAAGAAACATCCAGGCCCGGACACCTTTCCCAGTCACTCTGTGTATTTTGTGTGTAGGCCAACACACTGCACTCTTCCTTGGAAGAGCTAGATTTCCTCAGCTCTCCAACAGCCCCAGGAAATGTGTTCTCTCACGTCCTACATATCATGCAAATCTGCCTCATTGCCCTAGGCTGAGCAGCTCTGAGAAACCAAAACTGCTTCGCATTCCTTCTACAAAGTCATACCTTAAGACCCCATCCTTACAGGAGAAAGTCAGCTTGCGTTTCTGCTGTAACCAAAGCACAGATCTTCCTCTTACACTGCAGGGTTTTAGAAGAAGCTAAGCCAGATAGCCTACCTAGAGCGCTCCTTGGGGGAGGCTGTTGGCTACACGCAGAACTCCGTGCCAAATAAACTTTATTCAAGGAAGGGACCAGTGTTTAGCTAGAGTGTATATTTACTTGGTAGAAATCACAAGTAGGTAGGCCGCGTGTTCGCTGGAAACGGTGACCTTATGGCACAAGCCTTGCTTTCCCATTTTGAATGCTCCATGCATGCTGCCTTGAAGTTACCTAAATAACAGTTTTAGGACGAGTCTTTAGTCATTGTAGGCAGGGCTCTGGGAAGGGAACGAGTGTTCTCTGCATCAACAGGGTGCTTTCATAGCCTGGGTGGGAGCCTCTCCTCAGACGCCCTAGAGATAAAGGAAACTTGACGTGAGTTCTTTCCTCCAGGTAAAGCCTTGACTAGCCCTGCCGAAGCTGAGCTTGAAGCAGTTTCCTTGTGGCATTTGTTTTAGGTCTGTTTTCTTTTAAGGTTAGTAAGCTTGTCAAGACACCGAGGACCTCTCGTGGGCACCCTATTCCCTGCAAGAGCACCGAGTACCAGCAGGCTCCACTGGGCTACTAAGAAACATCCAGGCCCGGAAACGTTTCCCAGTCACTGTGTATTTTGTGTGTAGGGCAACACACTGCACTCTTCCTTGGAAGAGCTAGATTTCCTCAGCTCTCCAACAACTCCAGGCAATGTGTTCTCTCAATTCCTATATGTCATGCAAATCTCCCTCATTGCCCTAGGCTGAGCAGCACTGAGAAACCAAAACTGCAACGCATTCCTTCTTTAAAGTCAAACCTTAAGACCCCATCCTTACAGGAGAAAGTCGGCTTGCTTTCCTGCTGTAACCAAAGCACAGTTCTTCCTCTTACACTCCAGGGTTTTAGAAGAAGCAGAGCCCGATAGCCTACCCAGAGCGCTCCCAAGGGGAGGCGGTTGGCTACACGCAGAATTCCGTGCCAAAGAAACTTTATTCAAGGAAGGGACCAGTGTGTAGCTAGAGTGTATATTCACTTGGTAGAAATCACAAGGAGGTAGGCTGCATGTTCGCTGGAACCGGGGAACTTATGGCACAAGCCTTGCTTACCACTTTTGAATGCTCCATTCAAGCTGCCTTGAAGCTACCTAAATTACAATTTTAGGACGGGTCTCTAGTGTCTGTAGGCAGGGCTCTGGGAAGGGAACGAGTGTTCTCTACATCAACAGGGTGCTTTCATAGACTGGGTAGGAGCCTCGCCTGAGACACTCTAGAGCTAAAAGGAAACTTGACGTGAGTCCTCTCCTCAAGGTAAAGCCTAGAATAGCCCTGCCGAAGTGGAAGCTTGGAGCGGAGTTCTTGAGGCATTAGTTTCAGGTCTGTTTTCTTTTAAGGTTAGTAAGCTTTTCAAGGCCCTGAGGACCTCGCCTGGGCACCCTATTCCCTGCAAGAACACCCAGTACCGGCAGGCTCCACTGGGCTACTAAGAAACATCCAGGCCCGGAAACTTTTCCCATTCACTCTTTGTATTTTGTGTGTAGGCCAACACACTACACTCTTCCTTGGAAGAGCTAGATTTCCTCAGCTCTCCAACAGCTCCAGGAAATGTGTTCTCTCACGTCCTACATATCATGCAAATCTGCCTCATTGCCCTAGGCTGACCGGCACTGAGAAACCAAAACTGCTTCACATTCCTTCTACAAAGTCATACCTTAACACCCCATCCTTACAGTCGAAAGTCGGCTTGCGTTTCTGCTGTAACCACAGCACAGTTCTTCCTCTTACACTCCAGGGTTTTAGAAGAAGCTAAGCTCGATAGCCTACCCAGAGCGATCCCTGGGGGAGGCGGTTGGCTACACGCAGAATTACGTGCCAAATAAACTTTATTTAAGGAAGGGACCAGTGTGTAGCTAGAGTGTATATTTACTTGGTAGAAATCACAAGGAGGTAGGCTGCATGTTCGCTGGAAACGGGGAACTTATGGCACAAGCCTTGCTTACCCATTTTGAATGCTCCATTCAAGCTGCCTTGAAGCTGCCTAAATAACAATTTTAGGACGGGTCTCTAGTCTCTGTAGGCAAGGCTCTGGGAAGGGAACGAGTGTTCTCTACATCAACAGGGTGCTTTCATAGCCTGGGTGGGAGCCTCTCCTCAGACGCTCTACAGCTAAAAGGAAACTTGACGTGAGTCCTTTCCTCAAGGTAAAGCCTAGAATAGCCCTGCCGAAGTGGAAGCTTGGAGCGGACTCCTTGAGGCATTAGTTTCAGGTCTGTTTCCTTTTAAGGTTAGTAAGCTTTTCAGGACACCGAGGACCTCGCCTGGGCACCTTATTCCCTGGAAGACCACCGAGTACCGGCAGTCTCCACTGGGCTACTAAGAAACATCCAGGCCCGGACACCTTTCCCAGTCACTCTGTGTATTTTGTGTGTAGGCCAACACACTGCACTCTTCCTTGGAAGAGCTAGATTTCCTCAGCTCTCCAACAGCCCCAGGAAATGTGTTCTCTCACGTCCTACATATCATGCAAATCTGCCTCATTGCCCTAGGCTGAGCAGCTCTGAGAAACCAAAACTGCTTCGCATTCCTTCTACAAAGTCATACCTTAAGACCCCATCCTTACAGGAGAAAGTCAGCTTGCGTTTCTGCTGTAACCAAAGCACAGATCTTCCTCTTACACTGCAGGGTTTTAGAAGAAGCTAAGCCAGATAGCCTACCTAGAGCGCTCCTTGGGGGAGGCTGTTGGCTACACGCAGAACTCCGTGCCAAATAAACTTTATTCAAGGAAGGGACCAGTGTTTAGCTAGAGTGTATATTTACTTGGTAGAAATCACAAGTAGGTAGGCCGCGTGTTCGCTGGAAACGGTGACCTTATGGCACAAGCCTTGCTTTCCCATTTTGAATGCTCCATGCATGCTGCCTTGAAGTTACCTAAATAACAGTTTTAGGACGAGTCTTTAGTCATTGTAGGCAGGGCTCTGGGAAGGGAACGAGTGTTCTCTGCATCAACAGGGTGCTTTCATAGCCTGGGTGGGAGCCTCTCCTCAGACGCCCTAGAGATAAAGGAAACTTGACGTGAGTTCTTTCCTCCAGGTAAAGCCTTGACTAGCCCTGCCGAAGCTGAGCTTGAAGCAGTTTCCTTGTGGCATTTGTTTTAGGTCTGTTTTCTTTTAAGGTTAGTAAGCTTGTCAAGACACCGAGGACCTCTCGTGGGCACCCTATTCCCTGCAAGAGCACCGAGTACCAGCAGGCTCCACTGGGCTACTAAGAAACATCCAGGCCCGGAAACGTTTCCCAGTCACTGTGTATTTTGTGTGTAGGGCAACACACTGCACTCTTCCTTGGAAGAGCTAGATTTCCTCAGCTCTCCAACAACTGCAGGAAATGTGTTCTCTCAATTCCTATATGTCATGCAAATCTCCCTCATTGCCCTAGGCTGAGCAGCACTGAGAAACCAAAACTGCAACGCATTCCTTCTTTAAAGTCAAACCTTAAGACCCCATCCTTACAGGAGAAAGTCGGCTTGCTTTCCTGCTGTAACCAAAGCACAGTTCTTCCTCTTACACTCCAGGGTTTTAGAAGAAGCAGAGCCCGATAGCCTACCCAGAGCGCTCCCAAGGGGAGGCGGTTGGCTACACGCAGAATTCCGTGCCAAATAAACTTTATTCAAGGAAGGGACCAGTGTGTAGCTAGAGTGTATATTTACTTGGTAGAAATCACAAGGAGGTAAGCTGCATGTTCGCTGGAAACGGGGAACTTATGGCACAAGCCTTGCTTACCACTTTTGAATGCTCCATTCAAGCTGCCTTGAAGCTACCTAAATTACAATTTTAGGACGGGTCTCTAGTGTCTGTAGGCAGGGCTCTGGGAAGGGAACGAGTGTTCTCTACATCAACAGGGTGCTTTCATAGACTGGGTAGGAGCCTCGCCTGCGACACTCTAGAGCTAAAAGGAAACTTGACGTGAGTCCTCTCCTCAAGGTAAAGCCTAGAATAGCCCTGCCGAAGTGGAAGCTTGGAGAGGAGTTCTTGAGGCATTAGTTTCAGGTCTGTTTTCTTTTAAGGTTAGTAAGCTTTTCAAGGCCCTGAGGACCTCGCCTGGGCACCCTATTCCCTGCAAGAACACCCAGTACCGGCAGGCTCCACTGGGCTACTAAGAAACATCCAGGCCCGGAAACTTTTCCCATTCACTCTTTGTATTTTGTGTGTAGGCCAACACACTACACTCTTCCTTGGAAGAGCTAGATTTCCTCAGCTCTCCAACAGCTCCAGGAAATGTGTTCTCTCACGTCCTACATATCATGCAAATCTGCCTCATTGCCCTAGGCTGACCGGCACTGAGAAACCAAAACTGCTTCACATTCCTTCTACAAAGTCATACCTTAACACCTCATCCTTACAGTAGAAAGTCGGCTTGCGTTTCTGCTGTAACCACAGCACAGTTCTTCCTCTTACACTCCAGGGTTTTAGAAGAAGCTAAGCCCGATAGCCTACCCAGAGCGATCCCTGGGGGAGGCGGTTGGCTACACGCAGAATTACGTGCCAAATAAACTTTATTCAAGGAAGGGACCAGTGTGTAGCTAGAGTGTATATTTACTTGGTAGAAATCACAAGGAGGTAGGCTGCATGTTCGCTGGAAACGGGGAACTTATGGCACAAGCCTTGCTTACCCATTTTGAATGCTCCATTCAAGCTGCCTTGAAGCTGCCTAAATAACAATTTTAGGACGGGTCTCTAGTCTCTGTAGGCAAGGCTCTGGGAAGGGAACGAGTGTTCTCTACATCAACAGGGTGCTTTCATAGCCTGGGTGGGAGCCTCTCCTCAGACGCTCTACAGCTAAAAGGAAACTTGACGTGACTCCTTTCCTCAAGGTAAAGCCTAGAATAGCCCTGCCGAAGTGGAAGCTTGGAGCGGAGTCCTTGAGGCATTAGTTTCAGGTCTGTTTCCTTTTAAGGTTAGTAAGCTTTTCAGGACACCGAGGACCTCGCCTGGGCACCTTATTCCCTGGAAGACCACCGAGTACCGGCAGTCTCCACTGGGCTACTAAGAAACATCCAGGCCCGGACACCTTTCCCAGTCACTCTGTGTATTTTGTGTGTAGGCCAACACACTGCACTCTTCCTTGGAAGAGCTAGATTTCCTCATCTCTCCAACAGCCCCAGGAAATGTGTTCTCTCACGTCCTACATATCATGCAAATCTGCCTCATTGCCCTAGGCTGAGCAGCTCTGAGAAACCAAAACTGCTTCGCATTCCTTCTACAAAGTCATACCTTAAGACCCCATCCTTACAGGAGAAAGTCAGCTTGCGTTTCTGCTGTAACCAAAGCACAGATCTTCCTCTTACACTGCAGGGTTTTAGAAGAAGCTAAGCCAGATAGCCTACCTAGAGCGCTCCTTGGGGGAGGCTGTTGGCTACACGCAGAACTCCGTGCCAAATAAACTTTATTCAAGGAAGGGACCAGTGTTTAGCTAGAGTGTATATTTACTTGGTAGAAATCACAAGTAGGTAGGCCGCGTGTTCGCTGGAAACGGTGACCTTATGGCACAAGCCTTGCTTTCCCATTTTGAATGCTCCATGCATGCTGCCTTGAAGTTACCTAAATAACAGTTTTAGGACGAGTCTTTAGTCATTGTAGGCAGGGCTCTGGGAAGGGAACGAGTGTTCTCTGCATCAACAGGGTGCTTTCATAGCCTGGGTGGGAGCCTCTCCTCAGACGCCCTAGAGATAAAGGAAACTTGACGTGAGTTCTTTCCTCCAGGTAAAGCCTTGACTAGCCCTGCCGAAGCTGAGCTTGAAGCAGTTTCCTTGTGGCATTTGTTTTAGGTCTGTTTTCTTTTAAGGTTAGTAAGCTTGTCAAGACACCGAGGACCTCTCGTGGGCACCCTATTCCCTGCAAGAGCACCGAGTACCAGCAGGCTCCACTGGGCTACTAAGAAACATCCAGGCCCGGAAACGTTTCCCAGTCACTGTGTATTTTGTGTGTAGGACAACACACTGCACTCTTCCTTGGAAGAGCTAGATTTCCTCAGCTCTCCAACAACTCCAGGCAATGTGTTCTCTCAATTCCTATATGTCATGCAAATCTCCCTCATTGCCCTAGGCTGAGCAGCACTGAGAAACCAAAACTGCAACGCATTCCTTCTTTAAAGTCAAACCTTAAGACCCCATCCTTACAGGAGAAAGTCGGCTTGCTTTCCTGCTGTAACCAAAGCACAGTTCTTCCTCTTACACTCCAGGGTTTTAGAAGAAGCAGAGCCCGATAGCCTACCCAGAGCGCTCCCAAGGGGAGGCGGTTGGCTACACGCAGAATTCCGTGACAAATAAACTTTATTCAAGGAAGGGACCAGTGTGTAGCTAGAGTGTATATTTACTTGGTAGAAATCACAAGGAGGTAGGCTGCATGTTCGCTGGAAACGGGGAACTTATGGCACAAGCCTTGCTTACCACTTTTGAATGCTCCATTCAAGCTGCCTTGAAGCTACCTAAATTACAATTTTAGGACGGGTCTCTAGTGTCTGTAGGCAGGGCTCTGGGAAGGGAACGAGTGTTCTCTACATCAACAGGGTGCTTTCATAGACTGGGTAGGAGCCTCGCCTGCGACACTCTAGAGCTAAAAGGAAACTTGACGTGAGTCCTCTCCTCAAGGTAAAGCCTAGAATAGCCCTGCCGAAGTGGAAGCTTGGAGAGGAGTTTTTGAGGCATTAGTTTCAGGTCTGTTTTCTTTTAAGGTTAGTAAGCTTTTCAAGGCCCTGAGGACCTCGCCTGGGCACCCTATTCCCTGCAAGAACACCCAGTACCGGCAGGCTCCACTGGGCTACTAAGAAACATCCAGGCCCGGAAACTTTTCCCATTCACTCTTTGTATTTTGTGTGTAGGCCAACACACTACACTCTTCCTTGGAAGAGCTAGATTTCCTCAGCTCTCCAACAGCTCCAGGAAATGTGTTCTCTCACGTCCTACATATCATGCAAATCTGCCTCATTGCCCTAGGCTGACCGGCACTGAGAAACCAAAACTGCTTCACATTCCTTCTACAAAGTCATACCTTAACACCTCATCCTTACAGTCGAAAGTTGGCTTGCGTTTCTGCTGTAACCACAGCACAGTTCTTCCTCTTACACTCCAGGGTTTTAGAAGAAGCTAAGCCCGATAGCCTACCCAGAGCGATCCCTGGGGGAGGCGGTTGGCTACACGCAGAATTACGTGCCAAATAAACTTTATTCAAGGAAGGGACCAGTGTGTAGCTAGAGTGTATATTTACTTGGTAGAAATCACAAGGAGGTAGGCTGCATGTTCGCTGGAAACGGGGAACTTATGGCACAAGCCTTGCTTACCCATTTTGAATGCTCCATTCAAGCTGCCTTGAAGCTGCCTAAATAACAATTTTAGGACGGGTCTCTAGTCTCTGTAGGCAAGGCTCTGGGAAGGGAACGAGTGTTCTCTACATCAACAGGGTGCTTTCATAGCCTGGGTGGGAGCCTCTCCTCAGACGCTCTACAGCTAAAAGGAAACTTGACGTGAGTCCTTTCCTCAAGGTAAAGCCTAGAATAGCCCTGCCGAAGTGGAAGCTTGGAGCGGAGTCCTTGAGGCATTAGTTTCAGGTCTGTTTCCTTTTAAGGTTAGTAAGCTTTTCAGGACACCGAGGACCTCGCCTGGGCACCTTATTCCCTGGAAGACCACCGAGTACCGGCAGTCTCCACTGGGCTACTAAGAAACATCCAGGCCCGGACACCTTTCCCAGTCACTCTGTGTATTTTGTGTGTAGGCCAACACACTGCACTCTTCCTTGGAAGAGCTAGATTTCCTCAGCTCTCCAACAGCCCCAGGAAATGTGTTCTCTCACGTCCTACATATCATGCAAATCTGCCTCATTGCCCTAGGCTGAGCAGCTCTGAGAAACCAAAACTGCTTCGCATTCCTTCTACAAAGTCATACCTTAAGACCCCATCCTTACAGGAGAAAGTCAGCTTGCGTTTCTGCTGTAACCAAAGCACAGATCTTCCTCTTACACTGCAGGGTTTTAGAAGAAGCTAAGCCAGATAGCCTACCTAGAGCGCTCCTTGGGGGAGGCTGTTGGCTACACTCAGAACTCCGTGCCAAATAAACTTTATTCAAGGAAGGGACCAGTGTTTAGCTAGAGTGTATATTTACTTGGTAGAAATCACAAGTAGGTAGGCCGCGTGTTCGCTGGAAACGGTGACCTTATGGCACAAGCCTTGCTTTCCCATTTTGAATGCTCCATGCATGCTGCCTTGAAGTTACCTAAATAACAGTTTTAGGACGAGTCTTTAGTCATTGTAGGCAGGGCTCTGGGAAGGGAACGAGTGTTCTCTGCATCAACAGGGTGCTTTCATAGCCTGGGTGGGAGCCTCTCCTCAGACGCCCTAGAGATAAAGGAAACTTGACGTGAGTTCTTTCCTCCAGGTAAAGCCTTGACTAGCCCTGCCGAAGCTGAGCTTGAAGCAGTTTCCTTGTGGCATTTGTTTTAGGTCTGTTTTCTTTTAAGGTTAGTAAGCTTGTCAAGACACCGAGGACCTCTCGTGGGCACCCTATTCCCTGCAAGAGCACCGAGTACCAGCAGGCTCCACTGGGCTACTAAGAAACATCCAGGCCCGGAAACGTTTCCCAGTCACTGTGTATTTTGTGTGTAGGGCAACACACTGCACTCTTCCTTGGAAGAGCTAGATTTCCTCAGCTCTCCAACAACTCCAGGCAATGTGTTCTCTCAATTCCTATATGTCATGCAAATCTCCCTCATTGCCCTAGGCTGAGCAGCACTGAGAAACCAAAACTGCAACGCATTCCTTCTTTAAAGTCAAACCTTAAGACCCCATCCTTACAGGAGAAAGTCGGCTTGCTTTCCTGCTGTAACCAAAGCACAGTTCTTCCTCTTACACTCCAGGGTTTTAGAAGAAGCAGAGCCCGATAGCCTACCCAGAGCGCTCCCAAGGGGAGGCGGTTGGCTACACGCAGAATTCCGTGCCAAATAAACTTTATTCAAGGAAGGGACCAGTGTGTAGCTAGAGTGTATATTTACTTGGTAGAAATCACAAGGAGGTAAGCTGCATGTTCGCTGGAAACGGGGAACTTATGGCACAAGCCTTGCTTACCACTTTTGAATGCTCCATTCAAGCTGCCTTGAAGCTACCTAAATTACAATTTTAGGACGGGTCTCTAGTGTCTGTAGGCAGGGCTCTGGGAAGGGAACGAGTGTTCTCTACATCAACAGGGTGCTTTCATAGACTGGGTAGGAGCCTCGCCTGCGACACTCTAGAGCTAAAAGGAAACTTGACGTGAGTCCTCTCCTCAAGGTAAAGCCTAGAATAGCCCTGCCGAAGTGGAAGCTTGGAGAGGAGTTCTTGAGGCATTAGTTTCAGGTCTGTTTTCTTTTAAGGTTAGTAAGCTTTTCAAGGCCCTGAGGACCTCGCCTGGGCACCCTATTCCCTGCAAGAACACCCAGTACCAGCAGGCTCCACTGGGCTACTAAGAAACATCCAGGCCCGGAAACTTTTCCCATTCACTCTTTGTATTTTGTGTGTAGGCCAACACACTACACTCTTCCTTGGAAGAGCTAGATTTCCTCAGCTCTCCAACAGCTCCAGGAAATGTGTTCTCTCACGTCCTACATATCATGCAAATCTGCCTCATTGCCCTAGGCTGACCGGCACTGAGAAACCAAAACTGCTTCACATTCCTTCTACAAAGTCATACCTTAACACCTCATCCTTACAGTAGAAAGTCGGCTTGCGTTTCTGCTGTAACCACAGCACAGTTCTTCCTCTTACACTCCAGGGTTTTAGAAGAAGCTAAGCCCGATAGCCTACCCAGAGCGATCCCTGGGGGAGGCGGTTGGCTACACGCAGAATTACGTGCCAAATAAACTTTATTCAAGGAAGGGACCAGTGTGTAGCTAGAGTGTATATTTACTTGGTAGAAATCACAAGGAGGTAGGCTGCATGTTCGCTGGAAACGGGGAACGTATGGCACAAGCCTTGCTTACCCATTTTGAATGCTCCATTCAAGCTGCCTTGAAGCTGCCTAAATAACAATTTTAGGACGGGTCTCTAGTCTCTGTAGGCAAGGCTCTGGGAAGGGAACGAGTGTTCTCTACATCAACAGGGTGCTTTCATAGCCTGGGTGGGAGCCTCTCCTCAGACGCTCTACAGCTAAAAGGAAACTTGACGTGACTCCTTTCCTCAAGGTAAAGCCTAGAATAGCCCTGCCGAAGTGGAAGCTTGGAGCGGAGTCCTTGAGGCATTAGTTTCAGGTCTGTTTCCTTTTAAGGTTAGTAAGCTTTTCAGGACACCGAGGACCTCGCCTGGGCACCCTATTCCCTGGAAGACCACCGAGTACCGGCAGTCTCCACTGGGCTACTAAGAAACATCCAGGCCCGGACACCTTTCCCAGTCACTCTGTGTATTTTGTGTGTAGGCCAACACACTGCACTCTTCCTTGGAAGAGCTAGATTTCCTCAGCTCTCCAACAGCCCCAGGAAATGTGTTCTCTCATGTCCTACATATCATGCAAATCTGCCTCATTGCCCTAGGCTGAGCAGCTCTGAGAAACCAAAACTGCTTCGCATTCCTTCTACAAAGTCATACCTTAAGACCCCATCCTTACAGGAGAAAGTCAGCTTGCGTTTCTGCTGTAACCAAAGCACAGATCTTCCTCTTACACTGCAGGGTTTTAGAAGAAGCTAAGCCAGATAGCCTACCTAGAGCGCTCCTTGGGGGAGGCTGTTGGCTACACGCAGAACTCCGTGCCAAATAAACTTTATTCAAGGAAGGGACCAGTGTTTAGCTAGAGTGTATATTTACTTGGTAGAAATCACAAGTAGGTAGGCCGCGTGTTCGCTGGAAACGGTGACCTTATGGCACAAGCCTTGCTTTCCCATTTTGAATGCTCCATGCATGCTGCCTTGAAGTTACCTAAATAACAGTTTTAGGACGAGTCTTTAGTCATTGTAGGCAGGGCTCTGGGAAGGGAACGAGTGTTCTCTGCATCAACAGGGTGCTTTCATAGCCTGGGTGGGAGCCTCTCCTCAGACGCCCTAGAGATAAAGGAAACTTGACGTGAGTTCTTTCCTCCAGGTAAAGCCTTGACTAGCCCTGCCGAAGCTGAGCTTGAAGCAGTTTCCTTGTGGCATTTGTTTTAGGTCTGTTTTCTTTTAAGGTTAGTAAGCTTGTCAAGACACCGAGGACCTCTCGTGGGCACCCTATTCCCTGCAAGAGCACCGAGTACCAGCAGGCTCCACTGGGCTACTAAGAAACATCCAGGCCCGGAAACGTTTCCCAGTCACTGTGTATTTTGTGTGTAGGGCAACACACTGCACTCTTCCTTGGAAGAGCTAGATTTCCTCAGCTCTCCAACAACTCCACGCAATGTGTTCTCTCAATTCCTATATGTCATGCAAATCTCCCTCATTGCCCTAGGCTGAGCAGCACTGAGAAACCAAAACTGCAACGCATTCCTTCTTTAAAGTCAAACCTTAAGACCCCATCCTTACAGGAGAAAGTCGGCTTGCTTTCCTGCTGTAACCAAAGCACAGTTCTTCCTCTTACACTCCAGGGTTTTAGAAGAAGCAGAGCCCGATAGCCTACCCAGAGCGCTCCCAAGGGTAGGCGGTTGGCTACACGCACAATTCCGTGCCAAATAAACTTTATTCAATGAAGGGACCAGTGTGTAGCTAGAGTGTATATTTACTTGGTAGAAATCACAAGGAGGTAGGCTGCATGTTCGCTGGAAACGGGGAACTTATGGCACAAGCCTTGCTTACCCATTTTGAATGCTCCATTCAGGCTGCCTTGAAGCTGCCTAAATAACAATTTTAGGACGGGTCTCTAGTCTCTGTAGGCAAGGCTCTGGGAAGGGAACGAGTGTTCTCTACATCAACAGGGTGCTTTCATAGCCTGGGTGGGAGCCTCTCCTCAGACGCTCTACAGCTAAAAGGAAACTTGACGTGAGTCCTTTCCTCAAGGTAAAGCCTAGAATAGCCCTGCCGAAGTGGAAGCTTGGAGCGGAGTCCTTGAGGCATTAGTTTCAGGTCTGTTTCCTTTTAAGGTTAGTAAGCTTTTCAGGACACCGAGGACCTCGCCTGGGCACCTTATTCCCTGGAAGACCACCGAGTACCGGCAGTCTCCACTGGGCTACTAAGAAACATCCAGGCCCGGACACCTTTCCCAGTCACTCTGTGTATTTTGTGTGTAGGCCAACACACTGCACTCTTCCTTGGAAGAGCTAGATTTCCTCAGCTCTCCAACAGCCCCAGGAAATGTGTTCTCTCACGTCCTACATATCATGCAAATCTGCCTCATTGCCCTAGGCTGAGCAGCTCTGAGAAACCAAAACTGCTTCGCATTCCTTCTACAAAGTCATACCTTAAGACCCCATCCTTACAGGAGAAAGTCAGCTTGCGTTTCTGCTGTAACCAAAGCACAGATCTTCCTCTTACACTGCAGGGTTTTAGAAGAAGCTAAGCCAGATAGCCTACCTAGAGCGCTCCTTGGGGGAGGCTGTTGGCTACACGCAGAACTCCGTGCCAAATAAACTTTATTCAAGGAAGGGACCAGTGTTTAGCTAGAGTGTATATTTACTTGGTAGAAATCACAAGTAGGTAGGCCGCGTGTTCGCTGGAAACGGTGACCTTATGGCACAAGCCTTGCTTTCCCATTTTGAATGCTCCATGCATGCTGCCTTGAAGTTACCTAAATAACAGTTTTAGGACGAGTCTTTACTCATTGTAGGCAGGGCTCTGGGAAGGGAACGAGTGTTCTCTGCATCAACAGGGTGCTTTCATAGCCTGGGTGGGAGCCTCTCCTCAGACGCCCTAGAGATAAAGGAAACTTGACGTGAGTTCTTTCCTCCAGGTAAAGCCTTGACTAGCCCTGCCGAAGCTGAGCTTGAAGCAGTTTCCTTGTGGCATTTGTTTTAGGTCTGTTTTCTTTTAAGGTTAGTAAGCTTGTCAAGACACCGAGGACCTCTCGTGGGCACCCTATTCCCTGCAAGAGCACCGAGTACCAGCAGGCTCCACTGGGCTACTAA
The DNA here is from genome assembly GCF_965194825.1 of Balaenoptera physalus. Taxonomy (NCBI): domain Eukaryota; kingdom Metazoa; phylum Chordata; class Mammalia; order Artiodactyla; family Balaenopteridae; genus Balaenoptera; species Balaenoptera physalus. The sequence continues at coordinate 38,287,395 of NC_138895.1, read as the reverse complement.
GAAACATCCAGGCCCGGAAACGTTTCCCAGTCACTGTGTATTTTGTGTGTAGGGCAACACACTGCACTCTTCCTTGGAAGAGCTAGATTTCCTCAGCTCTCCAACAACTCCAGGAAATGTGTTCTCTCAATTCCTATATGTCATGCAAATCTCCCTCATTGCCCTTAGGCTGAGCAGCACTGAGAAACCAAAACTGCAACGCATTCCTTCTTTAAAGTCAAACCTTAAGACCCCATCCTTACAGGAGAAAGTCGGCTTGCTTTCCTGCTGTAACCAAAGCACAGTTCTTCCTCTTACACTCCAGGGTTTTAGAAGAAGCAGAGCCCGATAGCCTACCCCGAGCGCTCCCAAGGGGAGGCGGTTGGCTACACGCAGAATTCCGTGCCAAATAAACTTTATTCAAGGAAGGGACCAGTGTGTAGCTAGAGTGTATATTTACTTGGTAGAAATCACAAGGAGGTAGGCTGCATGTTCGCTGGAAACGGGGAACTTATGGCACAAGCCTTGCTTACCACTTTTGAATGCTCCCTTCAAGCTGCCTTGAAGCTACCTAAATTACAATTTTAGGACGGGTCTCTAGTGTCTGTAGGCAGGGCTCTGGGAAGGGAACGAGTGTTCTCTACGTCAACAGGGTGCTTTCATAGACTGGGTAGGAGCCTCGCCTGCGACACTCTAGAGCTAAAAGGAAACTTGACGTGAGTCCTCTCCTCAAGGTAAAGCCTAGAATAGCCCTGCCGAAGTGGAAGCTTGGAGCGGAGTTCTTGAGGCATTAGTTTCAGGTCTGTTTTCTTTTAAGGTTAGTAAGCTCTTCAAGGCCCTGAGGACCTCGCCTGGGCACCCTATTCCCTGCAAGAACACCCAGTACCGGCAGGCTCCACTGGGCTACTAAGAAACATCCAGGCCCGGAAACTTTTCCCATTCACTCTTTGTATTTTGTGTGTAGGCCAACACACTACACTCTTCCTTGGAAGAGCTAGATTTCCTCAGCTCTCCAACAGCTCCAGGAAATGTGTTCTCTCACGTCCTACATATCATGCAAATCTGCCTCATTGCCCTAGGCTGACCGGCACTGAGAAACCAAAACTGCTTCACATTCCTTCTACAAAGTCATACCTTAACACCCCATCCTTACAGTCGAAAGTCGGCTTGCGTTTCTGCTGTAACCACAGCACAGTTCTTCCTCTTACACTCCAGGGTTTTAGAAGAAGCTAAGCCCGATAGCCTACCCAGAGCGATCCCTGGGGGAGGCGGTTGGCTACACGCAGAATTACGTGCCAAATAAACTTTATTCAAGGAAGGGACCAGTGTGTAGCTAGAGTGTATATTTACTTGGTAGAAATCACAAGGAGGTAGGCTGCATGTTCGCTGGAAACGGGGAACTTATGGCACAAGCCTTGCTTACCCATTTTGAATGCTCCATTCAATCTGCCTTGAAGCTGCCTAAATAACAATTTTAGGACGGGTCTCTAGTCTCTGTAGGCAAGGCTCTGGGAAGGGAACGAGTGTTCTCTACATCAACAGGGTGCTTTCATAGCCTGGGTGGGAGCCTCTCCTCAGACGCTCTACAGCTAAAAGGAAACTTGACGTGAGTCCTTTCCTCAAGGTAAAGCCTAGAATAGCCCTGCCGAAGTGGAAGCTTGGAGCGGAGTCCTTGAGGCATTAGTTTCAGGTCTGTTTCCTTTTAAGGTTAGTAAGCTTTTCAGGACACCGAGGACCTCGCCTGGGCACCTTATTCCCTGGAAGACCACCGAGTACCGGCAGTCTCCACTGGGCTACTAAGAAACATCCAGGCCCGGACACCTTTCCCAGTCACTCTGTGTATTTTGTGTGTAGGCCAACACACTGCACTCTTCCTTGGAAGAGCTAGATTTCCTCAGCTCTCCAACAGCCCCAGGAAATGTGTTCTCTCACGTCCTACATATCATGCAAATCTGCCTCATTGCCCTAGGCTGAGCAGCTCTGAGAAACCAAAACTGCTTCGCATTCCTTCTACAAAGTCATACCTTAAGACCCCATCCTTACAGGAGAAAGTCAGCTTGCGTTTCTGCTGTAACCAAAGCACAGATCTTCCTCTTACACTGCAGGGTTTTAGAAGAAGCTAAGCCAGATAGCCTACCTAGAGCGCTCCTTGGGGGAGGCTGTTGGCTACACGCAGAACTCCGTGCCAAATAAACTTTATTCAAGGAAGGGACCAGTGTTTAGCTAGAGTGTATATTTACTTGGTAGAAATCACAAGTAGGTAGGCCGCGTGTTCGCTGGAAACGGTGACCTTATGGCACAAGCCTTGCTTTCCCATTTTGAATGCTCCATGCATGCTGCCTTGAAGTTACCTAAATAACAGTTTTAGGACGAGTCTTTAGTCATTGTAGGCAGGGCTCTGGGAAGGGAACGAGTGTTCTCTGCATCAACAGGGTGCTTTCATAGCCTGGGTGGGAGCCTCTCCTCAGACGCCCTAGAGATAAAGGAAACTTGACGTGAGTTCTTTCCTCCAGGTAAAGCCTTGACTAGCCCTGCCGAAGCTGAGCTTGAAGCAGTTTCCTTGTGGCATTTGTTTTAGGTCTGTTTTCTTTTAAGGTTAGTAAGCTTGTCAAGACACCGAGGACCTCTCGTGGGCACCCTATTCCCTGCAAGAGCACCGAGTACCAGCAGGCTCCACTGGGCTACTAAGAAACATCCAGGCCCGGAAACGTTTCCCAGTCACTGTGTATTTTGTGTGTAGGGCAACACACTGCACTCTTCCTTGGAAGAGCTAGATTTCCTCAGCTCTCCAACAACTCCAGGCAATGTGTTCTCTCAATTCCTATATGTCATGCAAATCTCCCTCATTGCCCTTAGGCTGAGCAGCACTGAGAAACCAAAACTGCAACGCATTCCTTCTTTAAAGTCAAACCTTAAGACCCCATCCTTACAGGAGAAAGTCGGCTTGCTTTCCTGCTGTAACCAAAGCACAGTTCTTCCTCTTACACTCCAGGGTTTTAGAAGAAGCAGAGCCCGATAGCCTACCCCGAGCGCTCCCAAGGGGAGGCGGTTGGCTACACGCAGAATTCCGTGCCAAATAAACTTTATTCAAGGAAGGGACCAGTGTGTAGCTAGAGTGTATATTTACTTGGTAGAAATCACAAGGAGGTAGGCTGCATGTTCGCTGGAAACGGGGAACTTATGGCACAAGCCTTGCTTACCACTTTTGAATGCTCCCTTCAAGCTGCCTTGAAGCTACCTAAATTACAATTTTAGGACGGGTCTCTAGTGTCTGTAGGCAGGGCTCTGGGAAGGGAACGAGTGTTCTCTACGTCAACAGGGTGCTTTCATAGACTGGGTAGGAGCCTCGCCTGCGACACTCTAGAGCTAAAAGGAAACTTGACGTGAGTCCTCTCCTCAAGGTAAAGCCTAGAATAGCCCTGCCGAAGTGGAAGCTTGGAGCGGAGTTCTTGAGGCATTAGTTTCAGGTCTGTTTTCTTTTAAGGTTAGTAAGCTCTTCAAGGCCCTGAGGACCTCGCCTGGGCACCCTATTCCCTGCAAGAACACCCAGTACCGGCAGGCTCCACTGGGCTACTAAGAAACATCCAGGCCCGGAAACTTTTCCCATTCACTCTTTGTATTTTGTGTGTAGGCCAACACACTACACTCTTCCTTGGAAGAGCTAGATTTCCTCAGCTCTCCAACAGCTCCAGGAAATGTGTTCTCTCACGTCCTACATATCATGCAAATCTGCCTCATTGCCCTAGGCTGACCGGCACTGAGAAACCAAAACTGCTTCACATTCCTTCTACAAAGTCATACCTTAACACCCCATCCTTACAGTCGAAAGTCGGCTTGCGTTTCTGCTGTAACCACAGCACAGTTCTTCCTCTTACACTCCAGGGTTTTAGAAGAAGCTAAGCCCGATAGCCTACCCAGAGCGATCCCTGGGGGAGGCGGTTGGCTACACGCAGAATTACGTGCCAAATAAACTTTATTCAAGGAAGGGACCAGTGTGTAGCTAGAGTGTATATTTACTTGGTAGAAATCACAAGGAGGTAGGCTGCATGTTCGCTGGAAACGGGGAACTTATGGCACAAGCCTTGCTTACCCATTTTGAATGCTCCATTCAATCTGCCTTGAAGCTGCCTAAATAACAATTTTAGGACGGGTCTCTAGTCTCTGTAGGCAAGGCTCTGGGAAGGGAACGAGTGTTCTCTACATCAACAGGGTGCTTTCATAGCCTGGGTGGGAGCCTCTCCTCAGACGCTCTACAGCTAAAAGGAAACTTGACGTGAGTCCTTTCCTCAAGGTAAAGCCTAGAATAGCCCTGCCGAAGTGGAAGCTTGGAGCGGAGTCCTTGAGGCATTAGTTTCAGGTCTGTTTCCTTTTAAGGTTAGTAAGCTTTTCAGGACACCGAGGACCTCGCCTGGGCACCTTATTCCCTGGAAGACCACCGAGTACCGGCAGTCTCCACTGGGCTACTAAGAAACATCCAGGCCCGGACACCTTTCCCAGTCACTCTGTGTATTTTGTGTGTAGGCCAACACACTGCACTCTTCCTTGGAAGAGCTAGATTTCCTCAGCTCTCCAACAGCCCCAGGAAATGTGTTCTCTCACGTCCTACATATCATGCAAATCTGCCTCATTGCCCTAGGCTGAGCAGCTCTGAGAAACCAAAACTGCTTCGCATTCCTTCTACAAAGTCATACCTTAAGACCCCATCCTTACAGGAGAAAGTCAGCTTGCGTTTCTGCTGTAACCAAAGCACAGATCTTCCTCTTACCCTGCAGGGTTTTAGAAGAAGCTAAGCCAGATAGCCTACCTAGAGCGCTCCTTGGGGGAGGCTGTTGGCTACACGCAGAACTCCGTGCCAAATAAACTTTATTCAAGGAAGGGACCAGTGTTTAGCTAGAGTGTATATTTACTTGGTAGAAATCACAAGTAGGTAGGCCGCGTGTTCGCTGGAAACGGTGACCTTATGGCACAAGCCTTGCTTTCCCATTTTGAATGCTCCATGCATGCTGCCTTGAAGTTACCTAAATAACAGTTTTAGGACGAGTCTTTAGTCATTGTAGGCAGGGCTCTGGGAAGGGAACGAGTGTTCTCTGAATCAACAGGGTGCTTTCATAGCCTGGGTGGGAGCCTCTCCTCAGACGCCCTAGAGATAAAGGAAACTTGACGTGAGTTCTTTCCTCCAGGTAAAGCCTTGACTAGCCCTGCCGAAGCTGAGCTTGAAGCAGTTTCCTTGTGGCATTTGTTTTAGGTCTGTTTTCTTTTAAGGTTAGTAAGCTTGTCAAGACACCGAGGACCTCTCGTGGGCACCCTATTCCCTGCAAGAGCACCGAGTACCAGCAGGCTCCACTGGGCTACTAAGAAACATCCAGGCCCGGAAACGTTTCCCAGTCACTGTGTATTTTGTGTGTAGGGCAACACACTGCACTCTTCCTTGGAAGAGCTAGATTTCCTCAGCTCTCCAACAACTCCAGGCAATGTGTTCTCTCAATTCCTATATGTCATGCAAATCTCCCTCATTGCCCTAGGCTGAGCAGCACTGAGAAACCAAAACTGCAACGCATTCCTTCTTTAAAGTCAAACCTTAAGACCCCATCCTTACAGGAGAAAGTCGGCTTGCTTTCCTGCTGTAACCAAAGCACAGTTCTTCCTCTTACACTCCAGGGTTTTAGAAGAAGCAGAGCCCGATAGCCTACCCAGAGCGCTCCCAAGGGGAGGCGGTTGGCTACACGCAGAATTCCGTGCCAAATAAACTTTATTCAAGGAAGGGACCAGTGTGTAGCTAGAGTGTATATTTACTTGGTAGAAATCACAAGGAGGTAGGCTGCATGTTCGCTGGAAACGGGGAACTTATGGCACAAGCCTTGCTTACCACTTTTGAATGCTCCATTCAAGCTGCCTTGAAGCTACCTAAATTACAATTTTAGGACGGCTCTCTAGTGTCTGTAGGCAGGGCTCTGGGAAGGGAACGAGTGTTCTCTACATCAACAGGGTGCTTTCATAGACTGGGTAGGAGCCTCGCCTGCGACACTCTAGAGCTAAAAGGAAACTTGACGTGAGTCCTCTCCTCAAGGTAAAGCCTAGAATAGCCCTGCCGAAGTGGAAGCTTGAGCGGAGTTCTTGAGGCATTAGTTTCAGGTCTGTTTTCTTTTAAGGTTAGTAAGCTTTTCAAGGCCCTGAGGACCTCGCCTGGGCACCCTATTCCCTGCAAGAACACCCAGTACCGGCAGGCTCCACTGGGCTACTAAGAAACATCCAGGCCCGGAAACTTTTCCCATTCACTCTTTGTATTTTGTGTGTAGGCCAACACACTACACTCTTCCTTGGAAGAGCTAGATTTCCTCAGCTCTCCAACAGCTCCAGGAAACGTGTTCTCTCACGTCCTACATATCATGCAAATCTGCCTCATTGCCCTAGGCTGACCGGCACTGAGAAACCAAAACTGCTTCACATTCCTTCTACAAAGTCATACCTTAACACCCCATCCTTACAGTCGAAAGTCGGCTTGCGTTTCTGCTGTAACCACAGCACAGTTCTTCCTCTTACACTCCAGGGTTTTAGAAGAAGCTAAGCCCGATAGCCTACCCAGAGCGATCCCTGGGGGAGGCGGTTGGCTACACGCAGAATTACGTGCCAAATAAACTTTATTCAAGGAAGGGACCAGTGTGTAGCTAGAGTGTATATTTACTTGGTAGAAATCACAAGGAGGTAGGCTGCATGTTCGCTCGAAACGGGGAACTTATGGCACAAGCCTTGCTTACCCATTTTGAATGCTCCATTCAAGCTGCCTTGAAGCTGCCTAAATAACAATTTTAGGACGGGTCTCTAGTCTCTGTAGGCAAGGCTCTGGGAAGGGAACGAGTGTTCTCTACATCAACAGGGTGCTTTCATAGCCTGGGTGGGAGCCTCTCCTCAGACGCTCTACAGCTAAAAGGAAACTTGACGTGAGTCCTTTCCTCAAGGTAAAGCCTAGAATAGCCCTGCCGAAGTGGAAGCTTGGAGCGGAGTCCTTGAGGCATTAGTTTCAGGTCTGTTTCCTTTTAAGGTTAGTAAGCTTTTCAGGACACCGAGGACCTCGCCTGGGCACCTTATTCCCTGGAAGACCACCGAGTACCGGCAGTCTCCACTGGGCTACTAAGAAACATCCAGGCCCGGACACCTTTCCCAGTCACTCTGTGTATTTTGTGTGTAGGCCAACACACTGCACTCTTCCTTGGAAGAGCTAGATTTCCTCAGCTCTCCAACAGCCCCAGGAAATGTGTTCTCTCACGTCCTACATATCATGCAAATCTGCCTCATTGCCCTAGGCTGAGCAGCTCTGAGAAACCAAAACTGCTTCGCATTCCTTCTACAAAGTCATACCTTAAGACCCTATCCTTACAGGAGAAAGTCAGCTTGCGTTTCTGCTGTAACCAAAGCACAGATCTTCCTCTTACACTGCAGGGTTTTAGAAGAAGCTAAGCCAGATAGCCTACCTAGAGCGCTCCTTGGGGGAGGCTGTTGGCTACACGCAGAACTCCGTGCCAAATAAACTTTATTCAAGGAAGGGACCAGTGTTTAGCTAGAGTGTATATTTACTTGGTAGAAATCACAAGTAGGTAGGCCGCGTGTTCGCTGGAAACGGTGACCTTATGGCACAAGCCTTGCTTTCCCATTTTGAATGCTCCATGCATGCTGCCTTGAAGTTACCTAAATAACAGTTTTAGGACGAGTCTTTAGTCATTGTAGGCAGGGCTCTGGGAAGGGAACGAGTGTTCTCTGCATCAACAGGGTGCTTTCATAGCCTGGGTGGGAGCCTCTCCTCAGACGCCCTAGAGATAAAGGAAACTTGACGTGAGTTCTTTCCTCCAGGTAAAGCCTTGACTAGCCCTGCCGAAGCTGAGCTTGAAGCAGTTTCCTTGAGGCATTTGTTTTAGGTCTGTTTTCTTTTAAGGTTAGTAAGCTTGTCAAGACACCGAGGACCTCTCGTGGGCACCCTATTCCCTGCAAGAGCACCGAGTACCAGCAGGCTCCACTGGGCTACTAAGAAACATCCAGGCCCGGAAACGTTTCCCAGTCACTGTGTATTTTGTGTGTAGGGCAACACACTGCACTCTTCCTTGGAAGAGCTAGATTTCCTCAGCTCTCCAACAACTCCAGGCAATGTGTTCTCTCAATTCCTATATGTCATGCAAATCTCCCTCATTGCCCTAGGCTGAGCAGCACTGAGAAACCAAAACTGCAACGCATTCCTTCTTTAAAGTCAAACCTTAAGACCCCATCCTTACAGGAGAAAGTCGGCTTGCTTTCCTGCTGTAACCAAAGCACAGTTCTTCCTCTTACACTCCAGGGTTTTAGAAGAAGCAGAGCCCGATAGCCTACCCAGAGCGCTCCCAAGGGGAGGCGGTTGGCTACACGCAGAATTCCGTGCCAAATAAACTTTATTCAAGGAAGGGACCAGTGTGTAGCTAGAGTGTATATTTACTTGGTAGAAATCACAAGGAGGTAGGCTGCATGTTCGCTGGAAACGGGGAACTTATGGCACAAGCCTTGCTTACCACTTTTGAATGCTCCATTCAAGCTGCCTTGAAGCTACCTAAATTACAATTTTAGGACGGGTCTCTAGTGTCTGTAGGCAGGGCTCTGGGAAGGGAACGAGTGTTCTCTACGTCAACAGGGTGCTTTCATAGACTGGGTAGGAGCCTCGCCTGCGACACTCTAGAGCTAAAAGGAAACTTGACGTGAGTCCTCTCCTCAAGGTAAAGCCTAGAATAGCCCTGCCGAAGTGGAAGCTTGGAGCGGAGTTCTTGAGGCATTAGTTTCAGGTCTGTTTTCTTTTAAGGTTAGTAAGCTTTTCAAGGCCCTGAGGACCTCGCCTGGGCACCCTATTCCCTGCAAGAACACCCAGTACCGGCAGGCTCCACTGGGCTACTAAGAAACATCCAGGCCCGGAAACTTTTCCCATTCACTCTTTGTATTTTGTGTGTAGGCCAACACACTACACTCTTCCTTGGAAGAGCTAGATTTCCTCAGTTCTCCAACAGCTCCAGGAAATGTGTTCTCTCACGTCCTACATATCATGCAAATCTGCCTCATGGCCCTAGGCTGACCGGCACTGAGAAACCAAAACTGCTTCACATTCCTTCTACAAAGTCATACCTTAACACCCCATCCTTACAGTCGAAAGTCGGCTTGCGTTTCTGCTGTAACCACAGCACAGTTCTTCCTCTTACACTCCAGGGTTTTAGAAGAAGCTAAGCCCGATAGCCTACCCAGAGCGATCCCTGGGGGAGGCGGTTGGCTACACGCAGAATTACGTGCCAAATAAACTTTATTCAAGGAAGGGACCAGTGTGTAGCTAGAGTGTATATTTACTTGGTAGAAATCACAAGGAGGTAGGCTGCATGTTCGCTGGAAACGGGGAACTTATGGCACAAGCCTTGCTTACCCATTTTGAATGCTCCATTCAAGCTGCCTTGAAGCTGCCTAAATAACAATTTTACGACGGGTCTCTAGTCTCTGTAGGCAAGGCTCTGGGAAGGGAACGAGTGTTCTCTACATCAACAGGGTGCTTTCATAGCCTGGGTGGGAGCCTCTCCTCAGACGCTCTACAGCTAAAAGGAAACTTGACGTGAGTCCTTTCCTCAAGGTAAAGCCTAGAATAGCCCTGCCGAAGTGGAAGCTTGGAGCGGAGTCCTTGAGGCATTAGTTTCAGGTCTGTTTCCTTTTAAGGTTAGTAAGCTTTTCAGGACACCGAGGACCTCGCCTGGGCACCTTATTCCCTGGAAGACCACCGAGTACCGGCAGTCTCCACTGGGCTACTAAGAAACATCCAGGCCCGGACACCTTTCCCAGTCACTCTGTGTATTTTGTGTGTAGGCCAACACACTGCACTCTTCCTTGGAAGAGCTAGATTTCCTCAGCTCTCCAACAGCCCCAGGAAATGTGTTCTCTCACGTCCTACATATCATGCAAATCTGCCTCATTGCCCTAGGCTGAGCAGCTCTGAGAAACCAAAACTGCTTCGCATTCCTTCTACAAAGTCATACCTTAAGACCCCATCCTTACAGGAGAAAGTCAGCTTGCGTTTCTGCTGTAACCAAAGCACAGATCTTCCTCTTACACTGCAGGGTTTTAGAAGAAGCTAAGCCAGATAGCCTACCCAGAGCGCTCCTTGGGGGAGGCTGTTGGCTACACGCAGAACTCCGTGCCAAATAAACTTTATACAAGGAAGGGACCAGTGTGTAGCTAGAGTGTATATTTACTTGGTAGAAATCACAAGTAGGTAGGCCGCGTGTTCGCTGGAAACGGTGACCTTATGGCACAAGCCTTGCTTTCCCATTTTGAATGCTCCATGCATGCTGCCTTGAAGTTACCTAAATAACAGTTTTAGGACGAGTCTTTAGTCATTGTAGGCAGGGCTCTGGGAAGGGAACGAGTGTTCTCTGCATCAACAGGGTGCTTTCATAGCCTGGGTGGGAGCCTCTCCTCAGACGCCCTAGAGATAAAGGAAACTTGACGTGAGTTCTTTCCTCCAGGTAAAGCCTTGACTAGCCCTGCCGAAGCTGAGCTTGAAGCAGTTTCCTTGTGGCATTTGTTTTAGGTCTGTTTTCTTTTAAGGTTAGTAAGCTTGTCAAGACATCGAGGACCTCTCGTGGGCACCCTATTCCCTGCAAGAGCACCGAGTACCAGCAGGCTCCACTGGGCTACTAAGAAACATCCAGGCCCGGAAACGTTTCCCAGTCACTGTGTATTTTGTGTGTAGGGCAACACACTGCACTCTTCCTTGGAAGAGCTAGATTTCCTCAGCTCTCCAACAACTCCAGGCAATGTGTTCTCTCAATTCCTATATGTCATGCAAATCTCCCTCATTGCCCTAGGCTGAGAAGCACTGAGAAACCAAAACTGCAACGCATTCCTTCTTTAAAGTCCAACCTTAAGACCCCATCCTTACAGGAGAAAGTCGGCTTGCTTTCCTGCTGTAACCAAAGCACAGTTCTTCCTCTTACACTCCAGGGTTTTAGAAGAAGCAGAGCCCGATAGCCTACCCAGAGCGCTCCCAAGGGGAGGCGGTTGGCTACACGCAGAATTCCGTGCCAAATAAACTTTATTCAAGGAAGGGACCAGTGTGTAGCTAGAGTGTATATTTACTTGGTAGAAATCACAAGGAGGTAGGCTGCATGTTCGCTGGAACCGGGGAACTTATGGCACAAGCCTTGCTTACCACTTTTGAATGCTCCATTCAAGCTGCCTTGAAGCTGCCTAAATAACAATTTTAGGACGGGTCTCTAGTCTCTGTAGGCAAGGCTCTGGGAAGGGAACGAGTGTTCTCTACATCAACAGGGTGCTTTCATAGCCTGGGTGGGAGCCTCTCCTCAGACGCTCTACAGCTAAAAGGAAACTTGACGTGAGTCCTTTCCTCAAGGTAAAGCCTAGAATAGCCCTGCCGAAGTGGAAGCTTGGAGCGGAGTCCTTGAGGCATTAGTTTCAGGTCTGTTTCCTTTTAAGGTTAGTAAGCTTTTCAGGACACCGAGGACCTCGCCTGGGCACCTTATTCCCTGGAAGACCACCGAGTACCGGCAGTCTCCACTGGGCTACTAAGAAACATCCAGGCCCGGACACCTTTCCCAGTCACTCTGTGTATTTTGTGTGTAGGCCAACACACTGCACTCTTCCTTGGAAGAGCTAGATTTCCTCAGCTCTCCAACAGCCCCAGGAAATGTGTTCTCTCACGTCCTACATATCATGCAAATCTGCCTCATTGCCCTAGGCTGAGCAGCTCTGAGAAACCAAAACTGCTTCGCATTCCTTCTACAAAGTCATACCTTAAGACCCTATCCTTACAGGAGAAAGTCAGCTTGCGTTTCTGCTGTAACCAAAGCACAGATCTTCCTCTTACACTGCAGGGTTTTAGAAGAAGCTAAGCCAGATAGCCTACCTAGAGCGCTCCTTGGGGGAGGCTGTTGGCTACACGCAGAACTCCGTGCCAAATAAACTTTATTCAAGGAAGGGACCAGTGTTTAGCTAGAGTGTATATTTACTTGGTAGAAATCACAAGTAGGTAGGCCTTGTTCGCTGGAAACGGTGACCTTATGGCACAAGCCTTGCTTTCCCATTTTGAATGCTCCATGCATGCTGCCTTGAAGTTACCTAAATAACAGTTTTAGGACGAGTCTTTAGTCATTGTAGGCAGGGCTCTGGGAAGGGAACGAGTGTTCTCTGCATCAACAGGGTGCTTTCATAGCCTGGGTGGGAGCCTCTCCTCAGACGCCCTAGAGATAAAGGAAACTTGACGTGAGTTCTTTCCTCCAGGTAAAGCCTTGACTAGCCCTGCCGAAGCTGAGCTTGAAGCAGTTTCCTTGTGGCATTTGTTTTAGGTCTGTTTTCTTTTAAGGTTAGTAAGCTTGTCAAGACACCGAGGACCTCTCGTGGGCACCCTATTCCCTGCAAGAGCACCGAGTACCAGCAGGCTCCACTGGGCTACTAAGAAACATCCAGGCCCGGAAACGTTTCCCAGTCACTGTGTATTTTGTGTGTAGGGCAACACACTGCACTCTTCCTTGGAAGAGCTAGATTTCCTCAGCTCTCCAACAACTCCAGGAAATGTGTTCTCTCAATTCCTTTATGTCATGCAAATCTCCCTCATTGCCCTAGGCTGAGCAGCACTGAGAAACCAAAACTGCAACGCATTCCTTCTTTAAAGTCAAACCTTAAGACACCATCCTTACAGGAGAAAGTCGGCTTGCTTTCCTGCTGTAACCAAAGCACAGTTCTTCCTCTTACACTCCAGGGTTTTAGAAGAAGCAGAGCCCGATAGCCTACCCAGAGCGCTCCCAAGGGGAGGCGGTTGGCTACACGCAGAATTCCGTGCCAAATAAACTTTATTCAAGGAAGGGACCAGTGTGTAGCTAGAGTGTATATTTACTTGGTAGAAATCACAAGGAGGTAGGCTGCATGTTCGCTGGAAACGGGGAACTTATGGCACAAGCCTTGCTTACCACCTTTGAATGCTCCATTCAAGCTTCCTTGAAGCTACCTAAATTACAATTTTAGGACGGGTCTCTAGTGTCTGTAGGCAGGGCTCTGGGAAGGGAACGAGTGTTCTCTACGTCAACAGGGTGCTTTCATAGACTGGGTAGGAGCCTCGCCTGCGACACTCTAGAGCTAAAAGGAAACTTGACGTGAGTCCTCTCCTCAAGGTAAAGCCTAGAATAGCCCTGCCGAAGTGGAAGCTTGGAGCGGAGTTCTTGAGGCATTAGTTTCAGGTCTGTTTTCTTTTAAGGTTAGTAAGCTCTTCAAGGCCCTGAGGACCTCGCCTGGGCACCCTATTCCCTGCAAGAACACCCAGTACCGGCAGGCTCCACTGGGCTACTAAGAAACATCCAGGCCCGGAAACTTTTCCCATTCACTCTTTGTATTTTGTGTGTAGGCCAACACACTACACTCTTCCTTGGAAGAGCTAGATTTCCTCAGCTCTCCAACAGCTCCAGGAAACGTGTTCTCTCACGTCCTACATATCATGCAAATCTGCCTCATTGCCCTAGGCTGACCGGCACTGAGAAACCAAAACTGCTTCACATTCCTTCTACAAAGTCATACCTTAACACCCCATCCTTACAGTCGAAAGTCGGCTTGCGTTTCTGCTGTAACCACAGCACAGTTCTTCCTCTTACACTCCAGGGTTTTAGAAGAAGCTAAGCCCGATAGCCTACCCAGAGCGATCCCTGGGGGAGGCGGTTGGCTACACGCAGAATTACGTGCCAAATAAACTTTATTCAAGGAAGGGACCAGTGTGTAGCTAGAGTGTATATTTACTTGGTAGAAATCACAAGGAGGTAGGCTGCATGTTCGCTCGAAACGGGGAACTTATGGCACAAGCCTTGCTTACCCATTTTGAATGCTCCATTCAAGCTGCCTTGAAGCTGCCTAAATAACAATTTTAGGACGGGTCTCTAGTCTCTGTAGGCAAGGCTCTGGGAAGGGAACGAGTGTTCTCTACATCAACAGGGTGCTTTCATAGCCTGGGTGGGAGCCTCTCCTCAGACGCTCTACAGCTAAAAGGAAACTTGACGTGAGTCCTTTCCTCAAGGTAAAGCCTAGAATAGCCCTGCCGAAGTGGAAGCTTGGAGCGGAGTCCTTGAGGCATTAGTTTCAGGTCTGTTTCCTTTTAAGGTTAGTAAGCTTTTCAGGACACCGAGGACCTCGCCTGGGCACCTTATTCCCTGGAAGACCACCGAGTACCGGCAGTCTCCACTGGGCTACTAAGAAACATCCAGGCCCGGACACCTTTCCCAGTCACTCTGTGTATTTTGTGTGTAGGCCAACACACTGCACTCTTCCTTGGAAGAGCTAGATTTCCTCAGCTCTCCAACAGCCCCAGGAAATGTGTTCTCTCACGTCCTACATATCATGCAAATCTGCCTCATTGCCCTAGGCTGAGCAGCTCTGAGAAACCAAAACTGCTTCGCATTCCTTCTACAAAGTCATACCTTAAGACCCTATCCTTACAGGAGAAAGTCAGCTTGCGTTTCTGCTGTAACCAAAGCACAGATCTTCCTCTTACACTGCAGGGTTTTAGAAGAAGCTAAGCCAGATAGCCTACCTAGAGCGCTCCTTGGGGGAGGCTGTTGGCTACACGCAGAACTCCGTGCCAAATAAACTTTATTCAAGGAAGGGACCAGTGTTTAGCTAGAGTGTATATTTACTTGGTAGAAATCACAAGTAGGTAGGCCGCGTGTTCGCTGGAAACGGTGACCTTATGGCACAAGCCTTGCTTTCCCATTTTGAATGCTCCATGCATGCTGCCTTGAAGTTACCTAAATAACAGTTTTAGGACGAGTCTTTAGTCATTGTAGGCAGGGCTCTGGGAAGGGAACGAGTGTTCTCTGCATCAACAGGGTGCTTTCATAGCCTGGGTGGGAGCCTCTCCTCAGACGCCCTAGAGATAAAGGAAACTTGACGTGAGTTCTTTCCTCCAGGTAAAGCCTTGACTAGCCCTGCCGAAGCTGAGCTTGAAGCAGTTTCCTTGAGGCATTTGTTTTAGGTCTGTTTTCTTTTAAGGTTAGTAAGCTTGTCAAGACACCGAGGACCTCTCGTGGGCACCCTATTCCCTGCAAGAGCACCGAGTACCAGCAGGCTCCACTGGGCTACTAAGAAACATCCAGGCCCGGAAACGTTTCCCAGTCACTGTGTATTTTGTGTGTAGGGCAACACACTGCACTCTTCCTTGGAAGAGCTAGATTTCCTCAGCTCTCCAACAACTCCAGGCAATGTGTTCTCTCAATTCCTATATGTCATGCAAATCTCCCTCATTGCCCTAGGCTGAGCAGCACTGAGAAACCAAAACTGCAACGCATTCCTTCTTTAAAGTCAAACCTTAAGACCCCATCCTTACAGGAGAAAGTCGGCTTGCTTTCCTGCTGTAACCAAAGCACAGTTCTTCCTCTTACACTCCAGGGTTTTAGAAGAAGCAGAGCCCGATAGCCTACCCAGAGCGCTCCCAAGGGGAGGCGGTTGGCTACACGCAGAATTCCGTGCCAAATAAACTTTATTCAAGGAAGGGACCAGTGTGTAGCTAGAGTGTATATTTACTTGGTAGAAATCACAAGGAGGTAGGCTGCATGTTCGCTGGAAACGGGGAACTTATGGCACAAGCCTTGCTTACCACTTTTGAATGCTCCATTCAAGCTGCCTTGAAGCTACCTAAATTACAATTTAGGACGGGTCTCTAGTGTCTGTAGGCAGGGCTCTGGGAAGGGAACGAGTGTTCTCTACGTCAACAGGGTGCTTTCATAGACTGGGTAGGAGCCTCGCCTGCGACACTCTAGAGCTAAAAGGAAACTTGACGTGAGTCCTCTCCTCAAGGTAAAGCCTAGAATAGCCCTGCCGAAGTGGAAGCTTGGAGCGGAGTTCTTGAGGCATTAGTTTCAGGTCTGTTTTCTTTTAAGGTTAGTAAGCTTTTCAAGGCCCTGAGGACCTCGCCTGGGCACCCTATTCCCTGCAAGAACACCCAGTACCGGCAGGCTCCACTGGGCTACTAAGAAACATCCAGGCCCGGAAACTTTTCCCATTCACTCTTTGTATTTTGTGTGTAGGCCAACACACTACACTCTTCCTTGGAAGAGCTAGATTTCCTCAGTTCTCCAACAGCTCCAGGAAATGTGTTCTCTCACGTCCTACATATCATGCAAATCTGCCTCATGGCCCTAGGCTGACCGGCACTGAGAAACCAAAACTGCTTCACATTCCTTCTACAAAGTCATACCTTAACACCCCATCCTTACAGTCGAAAGTCGGCTTGCGTTTCTGCTGTAACCACAGCACAGTTCTTCCTCTTACACTCCAGGGTTTTAGAAGAAGCTAAGCCCGATAGCCTACCCAGAGCGATCCCTGGGGGAGGCGGTTGGCTACACGCAGAATTACGTGCCAAATAAACTTTATTCAAGGAAGGGACCAGTGTGTAGCTAGAGTGTATATTTACTTGGTAGAAATCACAAGGAGGTAGGCTGCATGTTCGCTGGAAACGGGGAACTTATGGCACAAGCCTTGCTTACCCATTTTGAATGCTCCATTCAAGCTGCCTTGAAGCTGCCTAAATAACAATTTTACGACGGGTCTCTAGTCTCTGTAGGCAAGGCTCTGGGAAGGGAACGAGTGTTCTCTACATCAACAGGGTGCTTTCATAGCCTGGGTGGGAGCCTCTCCTCAGACGCTCTACAGCTAAAAGGAAACTTGACGTGAGTCCTTTCCTCAAGGTAAAGCCTAGAATAGCCCTGCCGAAGTGGAAGCTTGGAGCGGAGTCCTTGAGGCATTAGTTTCAGGTCTGTTTCCTTTTAAGGTTAGTAAGCTTTTCAGGACACCGAGGACCTCGCCTGGGCACCTTATTCCCTGGAAGACCACCGAGTACCGGCAGTCTCCACTGGGCTACTAAGAAACATCC
Organism: Balaenoptera physalus; assembly: GCF_965194825.1. Lineage (NCBI taxonomy): Eukaryota > Metazoa > Chordata > Mammalia > Artiodactyla > Balaenopteridae > Balaenoptera > Balaenoptera physalus. The sequence goes on along the minus strand of NC_138895.1, from coordinate 38,270,504 downwards.
AGGCCCGGACACCTTTCCCAGTCACTCTGTGTATTTTGTGTGTAGGCCAACACACTGCACTCTTCCTTGGAAGAGCTAGATTTCCTCAGCTCTCCAACAGCCCCAGGAAATGTGTTCTCTCACGTCCTACATATCATGCAAATCTGCCTCATTGCCCTAGGCTGAGCAGCTCTGAGAAACCAAAACTGCTTCGCATTCCTTCTACAAAGTCATACCTTAAGACCCCATCCTTACAGGAGAAAGTCAGCTTGCGTTTCTGCTGTAACCAAAGCACAGATCTTCCTCTTACACTGCAGGGTTTTAGAAGAAGCTAAGCCAGATAGCCTACCCAGAGCGCTCCTTGGGGGAGGCTGTTGGCTACACGCAGAACTCCGTGCCAAATAAACTTTATACAAGGAAGGGACCAGTGTGTAGCTAGAGTGTATATTTACTTGGTAGAAATCACAAGTAGGTAGGCCGCGTGTTCGCTGGAAACGGTGACCTTATGGCACAAGCCTTGCTTTCCCATTTTGAATGCTCCATGCATGCTGCCTTGAAGTTACCTAAATAACAGTTTTAGGACGAGTCTTTAGTCATTGTAGGCAGGGCTCTGGGAAGGGAACGAGTGTTCTCTGCATCAACAGGGTGCTTTCATAGCCTGGGTGGGAGCCTCTCCTCAGACGCCCTAGAGATAAAGGAAACTTGACGTGAGTTCTTTCCTCCAGGTAAAGCCTTGACTAGCCCTGCCGAAGCTGAGCTTGAAGCAGTTTCCTTGTGGCATTTGTTTTAGGTCTGTTTTCTTTTAAGGTTAGTAAGCTTGTCAAGACATCGAGGACCTCTCGTGGGCACCCTATTCCCTGCAAGAGCACCGAGTACCAGCAGGCTCCACTGGGCTACTAAGAAACATCCAGGCCCGGAAACGTTTCCCAGTCACTGTGTATTTTGTGTGTAGGGCAACACACTGCACTCTTCCTTGGAAGAGCTAGATTTCCTCAGCTCTCCAACAACTCCAGGCAATGTGTTCTCTCAATTCCTATATGTCATGCAAATCTCCCTCATTGCCCTAGGCTGAGAAGCACTGAGAAACCAAAACTGCAACGCATTCCTTCTTTAAAGTCCAACCTTAAGACCCCATCCTTACAGGAGAAAGTCGGCTTGCTTTCCTGCTGTAACCAAAGCACAGTTCTTCCTCTTACACTCCAGGGTTTTAGAAGAAGCAGAGCCCGATAGCCTACCCAGAGCGCTCCCAAGGGGAGGCGGTTGGCTACACGCAGAATTCCGTGCCAAATAAACTTTATTCAAGGAAGGGACCAGTGTGTAGCTAGAGTGTATATTTACTTGGTAGAAATCACAAGGAGGTAGGCTGCATGTTCGCTGGAACCGGGGAACTTATGGCACAAGCCTTGCTTACCACTTTTGAATGCTCCATTCAAGCTGCCTTGAAGCTGCCTAAATAACAATTTTAGGACGGGTCTCTAGTCTCTGTAGGCAAGGCTCTGGGAAGGGAACGAGTGTTCTCTACATCAACAGGGTGCTTTCATAGCCTGGGTGGGAGCCTCTCCTCAGACGCTCTACAGCTAAAAGGAAACTTGACGTGAGTCCTTTCCTCAAGGTAAAGCCTAGAATAGCCCTGCCGAAGTGGAAGCTTGGAGCGGAGTCCTTGAGGCATTAGTTTCAGGTCTGTTTCCTTTTAAGGTTAGTAAGCTTTTCAGGACACCGAGGACCTCGCCTGGGCACCTTATTCCCTGGAAGACCACCGAGTACCGGCAGTCTCCACTGGGCTACTAAGAAACATCCAGGCCCGGACACCTTTCCCAGTCACTCTGTGTATTTTGTGTGTAGGCCAACACACTGCACTCTTCCTTGGAAGAGCTAGATTTCCTCAGCTCTCCAACAGCCCCAGGAAATGTGTTCTCTCACGTCCTACATATCATGCAAATCTGCCTCATTGCCCTAGGCTGAGCAGCTCTGAGAAACCAAAACTGCTTCGCATTCCTTCTACAAAGTCATACCTTAAGACCCTATCCTTACAGGAGAAAGTCAGCTTGCGTTTCTGCTGTAACCAAAGCACAGATCTTCCTCTTACACTGCAGGGTTTTAGAAGAAGCTAAGCCAGATAGCCTACCTAGAGCGCTCCTTGGGGGAGGCTGTTGGCTACACGCAGAACTCCGTGCCAAATAAACTTTATTCAAGGAAGGGACCAGTGTTTAGCTAGAGTGTATATTTACTTGGTAGAAATCACAAGTAGGTAGGCCTTGTTCGCTGGAAACGGTGACCTTATGGCACAAGCCTTGCTTTCCCATTTTGAATGCTCCATGCATGCTGCCTTGAAGTTACCTAAATAACAGTTTTAGGACGAGTCTTTAGTCATTGTAGGCAGGGCTCTGGGAAGGGAACGAGTGTTCTCTGCATCAACAGGGTGCTTTCATAGCCTGGGTGGGAGCCTCTCCTCAGACGCCCTAGAGATAAAGGAAACTTGACGTGAGTTCTTTCCTCCAGGTAAAGCCTTGACTAGCCCTGCCGAAGCTGAGCTTGAAGCAGTTTCCTTGTGGCATTTGTTTTAGGTCTGTTTTCTTTTAAGGTTAGTAAGCTTGTCAAGACACCGAGGACCTCTCGTGGGCACCCTATTCCCTGCAAGAGCACCGAGTACCAGCAGGCTCCACTGGGCTACTAAGAAACATCCAGGCCCGGAAACGTTTCCCAGTCACTGTGTATTTTGTGTGTAGGGCAACACACTGCACTCTTCCTTGGAAGAGCTAGATTTCCTCAGCTCTCCAACAACTCCAGGAAATGTGTTCTCTCAATTCCTTTATGTCATGCAAATCTCCCTCATTGCCCTAGGCTGAGCAGCACTGAGAAACCAAAACTGCAACGCATTCCTTCTTTAAAGTCAAACCTTAAGACACCATCCTTACAGGAGAAAGTCGGCTTGCTTTCCTGCTGTAACCAAAGCACAGTTCTTCCTCTTACACTCCAGGGTTTTAGAAGAAGCAGAGCCCGATAGCCTACCCAGAGCGCTCCCAAGGGGAGGCGGTTGGCTACACGCAGAATTCCGTGCCAAATAAACTTTATTCAAGGAAGGGACCAGTGTGTAGCTAGAGTGTATATTTACTTGGTAGAAATCACAAGGAGGTAGGCTGCATGTTCGCTGGAAACGGGGAACTTATGGCACAAGCCTTGCTTACCACCTTTGAATGCTCCATTCAAGCTTCCTTGAAGCTACCTAAATTACAATTTTAGGACGGGTCTCTAGTGTCTGTAGGCAGGGCTCTGGGAAGGGAACGAGTGTTCTCTACGTCAACAGGGTGCTTTCATAGACTGGGTAGGAGCCTCGCCTGCGACACTCTAGAGCTAAAAGGAAACTTGACGTGAGTCCTCTCCTCAAGGTAAAGCCTAGAATAGCCCTGCCGAAGTGGAAGCTTGGAGCGGAGTTCTTGAGGCATTAGTTTCAGGTCTGTTTTCTTTTAAGGTTAGTAAGCTCTTCAAGGCCCTGAGGACCTCGCCTGGGCACCCTATTCCCTGCAAGAACACCCAGTACCGGCAGGCTCCACTGGGCTACTAAGAAACATCCAGGCCCGGAAACTTTTCCCATTCACTCTTTGTATTTTGTGTGTAGGCCAACACACTACACTCTTCCTTGGAAGAGCTAGATTTCCTCAGCTCTCCAACAGCTCCAGGAAATGTGTTCTCTCACGTCCTACATATCATGCAAATCTGCCTCATTGCCCTAGGCTGACCGGCACTGAGAAACCAAAACTGCTTCACATTCCTTCTACAAAGTCATACCTTAACACCCCATCCTTACAGTCGAAAGTCGGCTTGCGTTTCTGCTGTAACCACAGCACAGTTCTTCCTCTTACACTCCAGGGTTTTAGAAGAAGCTAAGCCCGATAGCCTACCCAGAGCGATCCCTGGGGGAGGCGGTTGGCTACACGCAGAATTACGTGCCAAATAAACTTTATTCAAGGAAGGGACCAGTGTGTAGCTAGAGTGTATATTTACTTGGTAGAAATCACAAGGAGGTAGGCTGCATGTTCGCTGGAAACGGGGAACTTATGGCACAAGCCTTGCTTACCCATTTTGAATGCTCCATTCAATCTGCCTTGAAGCTGCCTAAATAACAATTTTAGGACGGGTCTCTAGTCTCTGTAGGCAAGGCTCTGGGAAGGGAACGAGTGTTCTCTACATCAACAGGGTGCTTTCATAGCCTGGGTGGGAGCCTCTCCTCAGACGCTCTACAGCTAAAAGGAAACTTGACGTGAGTCCTTTCCTCAAGGTAAAGCCTAGAATAGCCCTGCCGAAGTGGAAGCTTGGAGCGGAGTCCTTGAGGCATTAGTTTCAGGTCTGTTTCCTTTTAAGGTTAGTAAGCTTTTCAGGACACCGAGGACCTCGCCTGGGCACCTTATTCCCTGGAAGACCACCGAGTACCGGCAGTCTCCACTGGGCTACTAAGAAACATCCAGGCCCGGACACCTTTCCCAGTCACTCTGTGTATTTTGTGTGTAGGCCAACACACTGCACTCTTCCTTGGAAGAGCTAGATTTCCTCAGCTCTCCAACAGCCCCAGGAAATGTGTTCTCTCACGTCCTACATATCATGCAAATCTGCCTCATTGCCCTAGGCTGAGCAGCTCTGAGAAACCAAAACTGCTTCGCATTCCTTCTACAAAGTCATACCTTAAGACCCCATCCTTACAGGAGAAAGTCAGCTTGCGTTTCTGCTGTAACCAAAGCACAGATCTTCCTCTTACCCTGCAGGGTTTTAGAAGAAGCTAAGCCAGATAGCCTACCTAGAGCGCTCCTTGGGGGAGGCTGTTGGCTACACGCAGAACTCCGTGCCAAATAAACTTTATTCAAGGAAGGGACCAGTGTTTAGCTAGAGTGTATATTTACTTGGTAGAAATCACAAGTAGGTAGGCCGCGTGTTCGCTGGAAACGGTGACCTTATGGCACAAGCCTTGCTTTCCCATTTTGAATGCTCCATGCATGCTGCCTTGAAGTTACCTAAATAACAGTTTTAGGACGAGTCTTTAGTCATTGTAGGCAGGGCTCTGGGAAGGGAACGAGTGTTCTCTGAATCAACAGGGTGCTTTCATAGCCTGGGTGGGAGCCTCTCCTCAGACGCCCTAGAGATAAAGGAAACTTGACGTGAGTTCTTTCCTCCAGGTAAAGCCTTGACTAGCCCTGCCGAAGCTGAGCTTGAAGCAGTTTCCTTGTGGCATTTGTTTTAGGTCTGTTTTCTTTTAAGGTTAGTAAGCTTGTCAAGACACCGAGGACCTCTCGTGGGCACCCTATTCCCTGCAAGAGCACCGAGTACCAGCAGGCTCCACTGGGCTACTAAGAAACATCCAGGCCCGGAAACGTTTCCCAGTCACTGTGTATTTTGTGTGTAGGGCAACACACTGCACTCTTCCTTGGAAGAGCTAGATTTCCTCAGCTCTCCAACAACTCCAGGCAATGTGTTCTCTCAATTCCTATATGTCATGCAAATCTCCCTCATTGCCCTAGGCTGAGCAGCACTGAGAAACCAAAACTGCAACGCATTCCTTCTTTAAAGTCAAACCTTAAGACCCCATCCTTACAGGAGAAAGTCGGCTTGCTTTCCTGCTGTAACCAAAGCACAGTTCTTCCTCTTACACTCCAGGGTTTTAGAAGAAGCAGAGCCCGATAGCCTACCCAGAGCGCTCCCAAGGGGAGGCGGTTGGCTACACGCAGAATTCCGTGCCAAATAAACTTTATTCAAGGAAGGGACCAGTGTGTAGCTAGAGTGTATATTTACTTGGTAGAAATCACAAGGAGGTAGGCTGCATGTTCGCTGGAAACGGGGAACTTATGGCACAAGCCTTGCTTACCACTTTTGAATGCTCCATTCAAGCTGCCTTGAAGCTACCTAAATTACAATTTTAGGACGGCTCTCTAGTGTCTGTAGGCAGGGCTCTGGGAAGGGAACGAGTGTTCTCTACATCAACAGGGTGCTTTCATAGACTGGGTAGGAGCCTCGCCTGCGACACTCTAGAGCTAAAAGGAAACTTGACGTGAGTCCTCTCCTCAAGGTAAAGCCTAGAATAGCCCTGCCGAAGTGGAAGCTTGAGCGGAGTTCTTGAGGCATTAGTTTCAGGTCTGTTTTCTTTTAAGGTTAGTAAGCTTTTCAAGGCCCTGAGGACCTCGCCTGGGCACCCTATTCCCTGCAAGAACACCCAGTACCGGCAGGCTCCACTGGGCTACTAAGAAACATCCAGGCCCGGAAACTTTTCCCATTCACTCTTTGTATTTTGTGTGTAGGCCAACACACTACACTCTTCCTTGGAAGAGCTAGATTTCCTCAGCTCTCCAACAGCTCCAGGAAACGTGTTCTCTCACGTCCTACATATCATGCAAATCTGCCTCATTGCCCTAGGCTGACCGGCACTGAGAAACCAAAACTGCTTCACATTCCTTCTACAAAGTCATACCTTAACACCCCATCCTTACAGTCGAAAGTCGGCTTGCGTTTCTGCTGTAACCACAGCACAGTTCTTCCTCTTACACTCCAGGGTTTTAGAAGAAGCTAAGCCCGATAGCCTACCCAGAGCGATCCCTGGGGGAGGCGGTTGGCTACACGCAGAATTACGTGCCAAATAAACTTTATTCAAGGAAGGGACCAGTGTGTAGCTAGAGTGTATATTTACTTGGTAGAAATCACAAGGAGGTAGGCTGCATGTTCGCTCGAAACGGGGAACTTATGGCACAAGCCTTGCTTACCCATTTTGAATGCTCCATTCAAGCTGCCTTGAAGCTGCCTAAATAACAATTTTAGGACGGGTCTCTAGTCTCTGTAGGCAAGGCTCTGGGAAGGGAACGAGTGTTCTCTACATCAACAGGGTGCTTTCATAGCCTGGGTGGGAGCCTCTCCTCAGACGCTCTACAGCTAAAAGGAAACTTGACGTGAGTCCTTTCCTCAAGGTAAAGCCTAGAATAGCCCTGCCGAAGTGGAAGCTTGGAGCGGAGTCCTTGAGGCATTAGTTTCAGGTCTGTTTCCTTTTAAGGTTAGTAAGCTTTTCAGGACACCGAGGACCTCGCCTGGGCACCTTATTCCCTGGAAGACCACCGAGTACCGGCAGTCTCCACTGGGCTACTAAGAAACATCCAGGCCCGGACACCTTTCCCAGTCACTCTGTGTATTTTGTGTGTAGGCCAACACACTGCACTCTTCCTTGGAAGAGCTAGATTTCCTCAGCTCTCCAACAGCCCCAGGAAATGTGTTCTCTCACGTCCTACATATCATGCAAATCTGCCTCATTGCCCTAGGCTGAGCAGCTCTGAGAAACCAAAACTGCTTCGCATTCCTTCTACAAAGTCATACCTTAAGACCCTATCCTTACAGGAGAAAGTCAGCTTGCGTTTCTGCTGTAACCAAAGCACAGATCTTCCTCTTACACTGCAGGGTTTTAGAAGAAGCTAAGCCAGATAGCCTACCTAGAGCGCTCCTTGGGGGAGGCTGTTGGCTACACGCAGAACTCCGTGCCAAATAAACTTTATTCAAGGAAGGGACCAGTGTTTAGCTAGAGTGTATATTTACTTGGTAGAAATCACAAGTAGGTAGGCCGCGTGTTCGCTGGAAACGGTGACCTTATGGCACAAGCCTTGCTTTCCCATTTTGAATGCTCCATGCATGCTGCCTTGAAGTTACCTAAATAACAGTTTTAGGACGAGTCTTTAGTCATTGTAGGCAGGGCTCTGGGAAGGGAACGAGTGTTCTCTGCATCAACAGGGTGCTTTCATAGCCTGGGTGGGAGCCTCTCCTCAGACGCCCTAGAGATAAAGGAAACTTGACGTGAGTTCTTTCCTCCAGGTAAAGCCTTGACTAGCCCTGCCGAAGCTGAGCTTGAAGCAGTTTCCTTGAGGCATTTGTTTTAGGTCTGTTTTCTTTTAAGGTTAGTAAGCTTGTCAAGACACCGAGGACCTCTCGTGGGCACCCTATTCCCTGCAAGAGCACCGAGTACCAGCAGGCTCCACTGGGCTACTAAGAAACATCCAGGCCCGGAAACGTTTCCCAGTCACTGTGTATTTTGTGTGTAGGGCAACACACTGCACTCTTCCTTGGAAGAGCTAGATTTCCTCAGCTCTCCAACAACTCCAGGCAATGTGTTCTCTCAATTCCTATATGTCATGCAAATCTCCCTCATTGCCCTAGGCTGAGCAGCACTGAGAAACCAAAACTGCAACGCATTCCTTCTTTAAAGTCAAACCTTAAGACCCCATCCTTACAGGAGAAAGTCGGCTTGCTTTCCTGCTGTAACCAAAGCACAGTTCTTCCTCTTACACTCCAGGGTTTTAGAAGAAGCAGAGCCCGATAGCCTACCCAGAGCGCTCCCAAGGGGAGGCGGTTGGCTACACGCAGAATTCCGTGCCAAATAAACTTTATTCAAGGAAGGGACCAGTGTGTAGCTAGAGTGTATATTTACTTGGTAGAAATCACAAGGAGGTAGGCTGCATGTTCGCTGGAAACGGGGAACTTATGGCACAAGCCTTGCTTACCACTTTTGAATGCTCCATTCAAGCTGCCTTGAAGCTACCTAAATTACAATTTTAGGACGGGTCTCTAGTGTCTGTAGGCAGGGCTCTGGGAAGGGAACGAGTGTTCTCTACGTCAACAGGGTGCTTTCATAGACTGGGTAGGAGCCTCGCCTGCGACACTCTAGAGCTAAAAGGAAACTTGACGTGAGTCCTCTCCTCAAGGTAAAGCCTAGAATAGCCCTGCCGAAGTGGAAGCTTGGAGCGGAGTTCTTGAGGCATTAGTTTCAGGTCTGTTTTCTTTTAAGGTTAGTAAGCTTTTCAAGGCCCTGAGGACCTCGCCTGGGCACCCTATTCCCTGCAAGAACACCCAGTACCGGCAGGCTCCACTGGGCTACTAAGAAACATCCAGGCCCGGAAACTTTTCCCATTCACTCTTTGTATTTTGTGTGTAGGCCAACACACTACACTCTTCCTTGGAAGAGCTAGATTTCCTCAGTTCTCCAACAGCTCCAGGAAATGTGTTCTCTCACGTCCTACATATCATGCAAATCTGCCTCATGGCCCTAGGCTGACCGGCACTGAGAAACCAAAACTGCTTCACATTCCTTCTACAAAGTCATACCTTAACACCCCATCCTTACAGTCGAAAGTCGGCTTGCGTTTCTGCTGTAACCACAGCACAGTTCTTCCTCTTACACTCCAGGGTTTTAGAAGAAGCTAAGCCCGATAGCCTACCCAGAGCGATCCCTGGGGGAGGCGGTTGGCTACACGCAGAATTACGTGCCAAATAAACTTTATTCAAGGAAGGGACCAGTGTGTAGCTAGAGTGTATATTTACTTGGTAGAAATCACAAGGAGGTAGGCTGCATGTTCGCTGGAAACGGGGAACTTATGGCACAAGCCTTGCTTACCCATTTTGAATGCTCCATTCAAGCTGCCTTGAAGCTGCCTAAATAACAATTTTACGACGGGTCTCTAGTCTCTGTAGGCAAGGCTCTGGGAAGGGAACGAGTGTTCTCTACATCAACAGGGTGCTTTCATAGCCTGGGTGGGAGCCTCTCCTCAGACGCTCTACAGCTAAAAGGAAACTTGACGTGAGTCCTTTCCTCAAGGTAAAGCCTAGAATAGCCCTGCCGAAGTGGAAGCTTGGAGCGGAGTCCTTGAGGCATTAGTTTCAGGTCTGTTTCCTTTTAAGGTTAGTAAGCTTTTCAGGACACCGAGGACCTCGCCTGGGCACCTTATTCCCTGGAAGACCACCGAGTACCGGCAGTCTCCACTGGGCTACTAAGAAACATCCAGGCCCGGACACCTTTCCCAGTCACTCTGTGTATTTTGTGTGTAGGCCAACACACTGCACTCTTCCTTGGAAGAGCTAGATTTCCTCAGCTCTCCAACAGCCCCAGGAAATGTGTTCTCTCACGTCCTACATATCATGCAAATCTGCCTCATTGCCCTAGGCTGAGCAGCTCTGAGAAACCAAAACTGCTTCGCATTCCTTCTACAAAGTCATACCTTAAGACCCCATCCTTACAGGAGAAAGTCAGCTTGCGTTTCTGCTGTAACCAAAGCACAGATCTTCCTCTTACACTGCAGGGTTTTAGAAGAAGCTAAGCCAGATAGCCTACCCAGAGCGCTCCTTGGGGGAGGCTGTTGGCTACACGCAGAACTCCGTGCCAAATAAACTTTATACAAGGAAGGGACCAGTGTGTAGCTAGAGTGTATATTTACTTGGTAGAAATCACAAGTAGGTAGGCCGCGTGTTCGCTGGAAACGGTGACCTTATGGCACAAGCCTTGCTTTCCCATTTTGAATGCTCCATGCATGCTGCCTTGAAGTTACCTAAATAACAGTTTTAGGACGAGTCTTTAGTCATTGTAGGCAGGGCTCTGGGAAGGGAACGAGTGTTCTCTGCATCAACAGGGTGCTTTCATAGCCTGGGTGGGAGCCTCTCCTCAGACGCCCTAGAGATAAAGGAAACTTGACGTGAGTTCTTTCCTCCAGGTAAAGCCTTGACTAGCCCTGCCGAAGCTGAGCTTGAAGCAGTTTCCTTGTGGCATTTGTTTTAGGTCTGTTTTCTTTTAAGGTTAGTAAGCTTGTCAAGACATCGAGGACCTCTCGTGGGCACCCTATTCCCTGCAAGAGCACCGAGTACCAGCAGGCTCCACTGGGCTACTAAGAAACATCCAGGCCCGGAAACGTTTCCCAGTCACTGTGTATTTTGTGTGTAGGGCAACACACTGCACTCTTCCTTGGAAGAGCTAGATTTCCTCAGCTCTCCAACAACTCCAGGCAATGTGTTCTCTCAATTCCTATATGTCATGCAAATCTCCCTCATTGCCCTAGGCTGAGAAGCACTGAGAAACCAAAACTGCAACGCATTCCTTCTTTAAAGTCCAACCTTAAGACCCCATCCTTACAGGAGAAAGTCGGCTTGCTTTCCTGCTGTAACCAAAGCACAGTTCTTCCTCTTACACTCCAGGGTTTTAGAAGAAGCAGAGCCCGATAGCCTACCCAGAGCGCTCCCAAGGGGAGGCGGTTGGCTACACGCAGAATTCCGTGCCAAATAAACTTTATTCAAGGAAGGGACCAGTGTGTAGCTAGAGTGTATATTTACTTGGTAGAAATCACAAGGAGGTAGGCTGCATGTTCGCTGGAACCGGGGAACTTATGGCACAAGCCTTGCTTACCACTTTTGAATGCTCCATTCAAGCTGCCTTGAAGCTGCCTAAATAACAATTTTAGGACGGGTCTCTAGTCTCTGTAGGCAAGGCTCTGGGAAGGGAACGAGTGTTCTCTACATCAACAGGGTGCTTTCATAGCCTGGGTGGGAGCCTCTCCTCAGACGCTCTACAGCTAAAAGGAAACTTGACGTGAGTCCTTTCCTCAAGGTAAAGCCTAGAATAGCCCTGCCGAAGTGGAAGCTTGGAGCGGAGTCCTTGAGGCATTAGTTTCAGGTCTGTTTCCTTTTAAGGTTAGTAAGCTTTTCAGGACACCGAGGACCTCGCCTGGGCACCTTATTCCCTGGAAGACCACCGAGTACCGGCAGTCTCCACTGGGCTACTAAGAAACATCCAGGCCCGGACACCTTTCCCAGTCACTCTGTGTATTTTGTGTGTAGGCCAACACACTGCACTCTTCCTTGGAAGAGCTAGATTTCCTCAGCTCTCCAACAGCCCCAGGAAATGTGTTCTCTCACGTCCTACATATCATGCAAATCTGCCTCATTGCCCTAGGCTGAGCAGCTCTGAGAAACCAAAACTGCTTCGCATTCCTTCTACAAAGTCATACCTTAAGACCCTATCCTTACAGGAGAAAGTCAGCTTGCGTTTCTGCTGTAACCAAAGCACAGATCTTCCTCTTACACTGCAGGGTTTTAGAAGAAGCTAAGCCAGATAGCCTACCTAGAGCGCTCCTTGGGGGAGGCTGTTGGCTACACGCAGAACTCCGTGCCAAATAAACTTTATTCAAGGAAGGGACCAGTGTTTAGCTAGAGTGTATATTTACTTGGTAGAAATCACAAGTAGGTAGGCCTTGTTCGCTGGAAACGGTGACCTTATGGCACAAGCCTTGCTTTCCCATTTTGAATGCTCCATGCATGCTGCCTTGAAGTTACCTAAATAACAGTTTTAGGACGAGTCTTTAGTCATTGTAGGCAGGGCTCTGGGAAGGGAACGAGTGTTCTCTGCATCAACAGGGTGCTTTCATAGCCTGGGTGGGAGCCTCTCCTCAGACGCCCTAGAGATAAAGGAAACTTGACGTGAGTTCTTTCCTCCAGGTAAAGCCTTGACTAGCCCTGCCGAAGCTGAGCTTGAAGCAGTTTCCTTGTGGCATTTGTTTTAGGTCTGTTTTCTTTTAAGGTTAGTAAGCTTGTCAAGACACCGAGGACCTCTCGTGCGCACCCTATTCCCTGCAAGAGCACCGAGTACCAGCAGGCTCCACTGGGCTACTAAGAAACATCCAGGCCCGGAAACGTTTCCCAGTCACTGTGTATTTTGTGTGTAGGGCAACACACTGCACTCTTCCTTGGAAGAGCTAGATTTCCTCAGCTCTCCAACAACTCCAGGAAATGTGTTCTCTCAATTCCTTTATGTCATGCAAATCTCCCTCATTGCCCTAGGCTGAGCAGCACTGAGAAACCAAAACTGCAACGCATTCCTTCTTTAAAGTCAAACCTTAAGACACCATCCTTACAGGAGAAAGTCGGCTTGCTTTCCTGCTGTAACCAAAGCACAGTTCTTCCTCTTACACTCCAGGGTTTTAGAAGAAGCAGAGCCCGATAGCCTACCCAGAGCGCTCCCAAGGGGAGGCGGTTGGCTACACGCAGAATTCCGTGCCAAATAAACTTTATTCAAGGAAGGGACCAGTGTGTAGCTAGAGTGTATATTTACTTGGTAGAAATCACAAGGAGGTAGGCTGCATGTTCGCTGGAAACGGGGAACTTATGGCACAAGCCTTGCTTACCACCTTTGAATGCTCCATTCAAGCTTCCTTGAAGCTACCTAAATTACAATTTTAGGACGGGTCTCTAGTGTCTGTAGGCAGGGCTCTGGGAAGGGAACGAGTGTTCTCTACGTCAACAGGGTGCTTTCATAGACTGGGTAGGAGCCTCGCCTGCGACACTCTAGAGCTAAAAGGAAACTTGACGTGAGTCCTCTCCTCAAGGTAAAGCCTAGAATAGCCCTGCCGAAGTGGAAGCTTGGAGCGGAGTTCTTGAGGCATTAGTTTCAGGTCTGTTTTCTTTTAAGGTTAGTAAGCTTTTCAAGGCCCTGAGGACCTCGACTGGGCACCCTATTCCCTGCAAGAACACCCAGTACCGGCAGGCTCCACTGGGCTACTAAGAAACATCCAGGCCCGGAAACTTTTCCCATTCACTCTTTGTATTTTGTGTGTAGGCCAACACACTACACTCTTCCTTGGAAGAGCTAGATTTCCTCAGCTCTCCAACAGCTCCAGGAAATGTGTTCTCTCACGTCCTACATATCATGCAAATCTGCCTCATTGCCCTAGGCTGACCGGCACTGAGAAACCAAAACTGCTTCACATTCCTTCTACAAAGTCATACCTTAACAGCCCATCCTTACAGTAGAAAGTCGGCTTGCGTTTCTGCTGTAACCACAGCACAGTTCTTCCTCTTACACTCCAGGGTTTTAGAAGAAGCTAAGCCCGATAGCCTACCCAGAGCGATCCCTGGGGGAGGCGGTTGGCTACACGCAGAATTACGTGCCAAATAAACTTTATTCAAGGAAGGGACCAGTGTGTAGCTAGAGTGTATATTTACTTGGTAGAAATCACAAGGACGTAGGCTGCATGTTCGCTGGAAACGGGGAACTTATGGCACAATCCTTGCTTACCCATTTTGAATGCTCCATTCAAGCTGCCTTGAAGCTGCCTAAATAACAATTTTAGGACGGGTCTCTAGTCTCTGTAGGCAAGGCTCTGGGAAGGGAACGAGTGTTCTCTACATCAACAGGGTGCTTTCATAGCCTGGGTGGGAGCCTCTCCTCAGACGCTCTACAGCTAAAAGGAAACTTGACGTGAGTCCTTTCCTCAAGGTAAAGCCTAGAATAGCCCTGCCGAAGTGGAAGCTTGGAGCGGAGTCCTTGAGGCATTAGTTTCAGGTCTGTTTCCTTTTAAGGTTAGTAAGCTTTTCAGGACACCGAGGACCTCGCCTGGGCACCTTATTCCCTGGAAGACCACCGAGTACCGGCAGTCTCCACTGGGCTACTAAGAAACATCCAGGCCCGGACACCTTTCCCAGTCACTCTGTGTATTTTGTGTGTAGGCCAACACACTGCACTCTTCCTTGGAAGAGCTAGATTTCCTCAGCTCTCCAACAGCCCCAGGAAATGTGTTCTCTCACGTCCTACATATCATGCAAATCTGCCTCATTGCCCTAGGCTGAGCAGCTCTGAGAAACCAAAACTGCTTCGCATTCCTTCTACAAAGTCATACTTTAAGACCCTATCCTTACAGGAGAAAGTCAGCTTGCGTTTCTGCTGTAACCAAAGCACAGATCTTCCTCTTACACTGCAGGGTTTTAGAAGAAGCTAAGCCAGATAGCCTACCTAGAGCGCTCCTTGGGGGAGGCTGTTGGCTACACGCAGAACTCCGTGCCAAATAAACTTTATTCAAGGAAGGGACCAGTGTTTAGCTAGAGTGTATATTTACTTGGTAGAAATCACAAGTAGGTAGGCCGCGTGTTCGCTGGAAACGGTGACCTTATGGCACAAGCCTTGCTTTCCCATTTTGAATGCTCCATGCATGCTGCCTTGAAGTTACCTAAATAACAGTTTTAGGACGAGTCTTTAGTCATTGTAGGCAGGGCTCTGGGAAGGGAACGAGTGTTCTCTGCATCAACAGGGTGCTTTCATAGCCTGGGTGGGAGCCTCTCCTCAGACGCCCTAGAGATAAAGGAAACTTGACGTGAGTTCTTTCCTCCAGGTAAAGCCTTGACTAGCCCTGCCGAAGCTGAGCTTGAAGCAGTTTCCTTGTGGCATTTGTTTTAGGTCTGTTTTCTTTTAAGGTTAGTAAGCTTGTCAAGACACCGAGGACCTCTCGTGGGCACCCTATTCCCTGCAAGAGCACCGAGTACCAGCAGGCTCCACTGGGCTACTAAGAAACATCCAGGCCCGGAAACGTTTCCCAGTCACTGTGTATTTTGTGTGTAGGGCAACACACTGCACTCTTCCTTGGAAGAGCTAGATTTCCTCAGCTCTCCAACAACTCCAGGCAATGTGTTCTCTCAATTCCTATATGTCATGCAAATCTCCCTCATTGCCCTAGGCTGAGCAGCACTGAGAAACCAAAACTGCAACGCATTCCTTCTTTAAAGTCAAACCTTAAGACCCCATCCTTACAGGAGAAAGTCGGCTTGCTTTCCTGCTGTAACCAAAGCACAGTTCTTCCTCTTACACTCCAGGGTTTTAGAAGAAGCAGAGCCCGATAGCCTACCCAGAGCGCTCCCAAGGGGAGGCGGTTGGCTACACGCAGAATTCCGTGCCAAATAAACTTTATTCAAGGAAGGGACCAGTGTGTAGCTAGAGTGTATATTTACTTGGTAGAAATCACAAGGAGGTAGGCTGCATGTTCGCTGGAAACGGGGAACTTATGGCACAAGCCTTGCTTACCACTTTTGAATGCTCCATTCAAGCTGCCTTGAAGCTACCTAAATTACAATTTTAGGACGGGTCTCTAGTGTCTGTAGGCAGGGCTCTGGGAAGGGAACGAGTGTTCTCTACGTCAACAGGGTGCTTTCATAGACTGGGTAGGAGCCTCGCCTGCGACACTCTAGAGCTAAAAGGAAACTTGACGTGAGTCCTCTCCTCAAGGTAAAGCCTAGAATAGCCCTGCCGAAGTGGAAGCTTGGAGCGGAGTTCTTGAGGCATTAGTTTCAGGTCTGTTTTCTTTTAAGGTTAGTAAGCTTTTCAAGGCCCTGAGGACCTCGCCTGGGCACCCTATTCCCTGCAAGAACACCCAGTACCGGCAGGCCTCACTGGGCTACTAAGAAACATCCAGGCCCGGAAACTTTTCCCATTCACTCTTTGTATTTTGTGTGTAGGCCAACACACTACACTCTTCCTTGGAAGAGCTAGATTTCCTCAGTTCTCCAACAGCTCCAGGAAATGTGTTCTCTCACGTCCTACATATCATGCAAATCTGCCTCATGGCCCTAGGCTGACCGGCACTGAGAAACCAAAACTGCTTCACATTCCTTCTACAAAGTCATACCTTAACACCCCATCCTTACAGTCGAAAGTCGGCTTGCGTTTCTGCTGTAACCACAGCACAGTTCTTCCTCTTACACTCCAGGGTTTTAGAAGAAGCTAAGCCCGATAGCCTACCCAGAGCGATCCCTGGGGGAGGCGGTTGGCTACACGCAGAATTACGTGCCAAATAAACTTTATTCAAGGAAGGGACCAGTGTGTAGCTAGAGTGTATATTTACTTGGTAGAAATCACAAGGAGGTAGGCTGCATGTTCGCTGGAAACGGGGAACTTATGGCACAAGCCTTGCTTACCCATTTTGAATGCTCCATTCAAGCTGCCTTGAAGCTGCCTAAATAACAATTTTACGACGGGTCTCTAGTCTCTGTAGGCAAGGCTCTGGGAAGGGAACGAGTGTTCTCTACATCAACAGGGTGCTTTCATAGCCTGGGTGGGAGCCTCTCCTCAGACGCTCTACAGCTAAAAGGAAACTTGACGTGAGTCCTTTCCTCAAGGTAAAGCCTAGAATAGCCCTGCCGAAGTGGAAGCTTGGAGCGGAGTCCTTGAGGCATTAGTTTCAGGTCTGTTTCCTTTTAAGGTTAGTAAGCTTTTCAGGACACCGAGGATCTCGCCTGGGCACCTTATTCCCTGGAAGACCACCGAGTACCGGCAGTCTCCACTGGGCTACTAAGAAACATCCAGGCCCGGACACCTTTCCCAGTCACTCTGTGTATTTTGTGTGTAGGCCAACACACTGCACTCTTCCTTGGAAGAGCTAGATTTCCTCAGCTCTCCAACAGCCCCAGGAAATGTGTTCTCTCACGTCCTACATATCATGCAAATCTGCCTCATTGCCCTAGGCTGAGCAGCTCTGAGAAACCAAAACTGCTTCGCATTCCTTCTACAAAGTCATACCTTAAGACCCCATCCTTACAGGAGAAAGTCAGCTTGCGTTTCTGCTGTAACCAAAGCACAGATCTTCCTCTTACACTGCAGGGTTTTAGAAGAAGCTAAGCCAGATAGCCTACCCAGAGCGCTCCTTGGGGGAGGCTGTTGGCTACACGCAGAACTCCGTGCCAAATAAACTTTATTCAAGGAAGGGACCAGTGTGTAGCTAGAGTGTATATTTACTTGGTAGAAATCACAAGTAGGTAGGCCGCGTGTTCGCTGGAAACGGTGACCTTATGGCACAAGCCTTGCTTTCCCATTTTGAATGCTCCATGCATGCTGCCTTGAAGTTACCTAAATAACAGTTTTAGGACGAGTCTTTAGTCATTGTAGGCAGGGCTCTGGGAAGGGAACGAGTGTTCTCTGCATCAACAGGGTGCTTTCATAGCCTGGGTGGGAGCCTCTCCTCAGACGCCCTAGAGATAAAGGAAACTTGACGTGAGTTCTTTCCTCCAGGTAAAGCCTTGACTAGCCCTGCCGAAGCTGAGCTTGAAGCAGTTTCCTTGTGGCATTTGTTTTAGGTCTGTTTTCTTTTAAGGTTAGTAAGCTTGTCAAGACATCGAGGACCTCTCGTGGGCACCCTATTCCCTGCAAGAGCACCGAGTACCAGCAGGCTCCACTGGGCTACTAAGAAACATCCAGGCCCGGAAACGTTTCCCAGTCACTGTGTATTTTGTGTGTAGGGCAACACACTGCACTCTTCCTTGGAAGAGCTAGATTTCCTCAGCTCTCCAACAACTCCAGGCAATGTGTTCTCTCAATTCCTATATGTCATGCAAATCTCCCTCATTGCCCTAGGCTGAGAAGCACTGAGAAACCAAAACTGCAACGCATTCCTTCTTTAAAGTCCAACCTTAAGACCCCATCCTTACAGGAGAAAGTCGGCTTGCTTTCCTGCTGTAACCAAAGCACAGTTCTTCCTCTTACACTCCAGGGTTTTAGAAGAAGCAGAGCCCGATAGCCTACCCAGAGCGCTCCCAAGGGGAGGCGGTTGGCTACACGCAGAATTCCGTGCCAAATAAACTTTATTCAAGGAAGGGACCAGTGTGTAGCTAGAGTGTATATTTACTTGGTAGAAATCACAAGGAGGTAGGCTGCATGTTCGCTGGAACCGGGGAACTTATGGCACAAGCCTTGCTTACCACTTTTGAATGCTCCATTCAAGCTGCCTTGAAGCTGCCTAAATAACAATTTTAGGACGGGTCTCTAGGCTCTGTAGGCAAGGCTCTGGGAAGGGAACGAGTGTTCTCTACATCAACAGGGTGCTTTCATAGCCTGGGTGGGAGCCTCTCCTCAGACGCTCTACAGCTAAAAGGAAACTTGACGTGAGTCCTTTCCTCAAGGTAAAGCCTAGAATAGCCCTGCCGAAGTGGAAGCTTGGAGCGGAGTCCTTGAGGCATTAGTTTCAGGTCTGTTTCCTTTTAAGGTTAGTAAGCTTTTCAGGACACCGAGGACCTCGCCTGGGCACCTTATTCCCTGGAAGACCACCGAGTACCGGCAGTCTCCACTGGGCTACTAAGAAACATCCAGGCCCGGACACCTTTCCCAGTCACTCTGTGTATTTTGTGTGTAGGCCAACACACTGCACTCTTCCTTGGAAGAGCTAGATTTCCTCAGCTCTCCAACAGCCCCAGGAAATGTGTTCTCTCACGTCCTACATATCATGCAAATCTGCCTCATTGCCCTAGGCTGAGCAGCTCTGAGAAACCAAAACTGCTTCGCATTCCTTCTACAAAGTCATACCTTAAGACCCTATCCTTACAGGAGAAAGTCAGCTTGCGTTTCTGCTGTAACCAAAGCACAGATCTTCCTCTTACACTGCAGGGTTTTAGAAGAAGCTAAGCCAGATAGCCTACCTAGAGCGCTCCTTGGGGGAGGCTGTTGGCTACACGCAGAACTCCGTGCCAAATAAACTTTATTCAAGGAAGGGACCAGTGTTTAGCTAGAGTGTATATTTACTTGGTAGAAATCACAAGTAGGTAGGCCGCGTGTTCGCTGGAAACGGTGACCTTATGGCACAAGCCTTGCTTTCCCATTTTGAATGCTCCATGCATGCTGCCTTGAAGTTACCTAAATAACAGTTTTAGGACGAGTCTTTAGTCATTGTAGGCAGGGCTCTGGGAAGGGAACGAGTGTTCTCTGCATCAACAGGGTGCTTTCATAGCCTGGGTGGGAGCCTCTCCTCAGACGCCCTAGAGATAAAGGAAACTTGACGTGAGTTCTTTCCTCCAGGTAAAGCCTTGACTAGCCCTGCCGAAGCTGAGCTTGAAGCAGTTTCCTTGTGGCATTTGTTTTAGGTCTGTTTTCTTTTAAGGTTAGTAAGCTTGTCAAGACACCGAGGACCTCTCGTGGGCACCCTATTCCCTGCAAGAGCACCGAGTACCAGCAGGCTCCACTGGGCTACTAAGAAACATCCAGGCCCGGAAACGTTTCCCAGTCACTGTGTATTTTGTGTGTAGGGCAACACACTGCACTCTTCCTTGGAAGAGCTAGATTTCCTCAGCTCTCCAACAACTCCAGGCAATGTGTTCTCTCAATTCCTATATGTCATGCAAATCTCCCTCATTGCCCTAGGCTGAGCAGCACTGAGAAACCAAAACTGCAACGCATTCCTTCTTTAAAGTCAAACCTTAAGACCCCATCCTTACAGGAGAAAGTCGGCTTGCTTTCCTGCTGTAACCAAAGCACAGTTCTTCCTCTTACACTCCAGGGTTTTAGAAGAAGCAGAGCCCGATAGCCTACCCAGAGCGCTCCCAAGGGGAGGCGGTTGGCTACACGCAGAATTCCGTGCCAAATAAACTTTATTCAAGGAAGGGACCAGTGTGTAGCTAGAGTGTATATTTACTTGGTAGAAATCACAAGGAGGTAGGCTGCATGTTCGCTGGAAACGGGGAACTTATGGCACAAGCCTTGCTTACCACTTTTGAATGCTCCATTCAAGCTGCCTTGAAGCTACCTAAATTACAATTTTAGGACGGGTCTCTAGTGTCTGTAGGCAGGGCTCTGGGAAGGGAACGAGTGTTCTCTACGTCAACAGGGTGCTTTCATAGACTGGGTAGGAGCCTCGCCTGCGACACTCTAGAGCTAAAAGGAAACTTGACGTGAGTCCTCTCCTCAAGGTAAAGCCTAGAATAGCCCTGCCGAAGTGGAAGCTTGGAGCGGAGTTCTTGAGGCATTAGTTTCAGGTCTGTTTTCTTTTAAGGTTAGTAAGCTTTTCAAGGCCCTGAGGACCTCGCCTGGGCACCCTATTCCCTGCAAGAACACCCAGTACCGGCAGGCTCCACTGGGCTACTAAGAAACATCCAGGCCCGGAAACTTTTCCCATTCACTCTTTGTATTTTGTGTGTAGGCCAACACACTACACTCTTCCTTGGAAGAGCTAGATTTCCTCAGTTCTCCAACAGCTCCAGGAAATGTGTTCTCTCACGTCCTACATATCATGCAAATCTGCCTCATGGCCCTAGGCTGACCGGCACTGAGAAACCAAAACTGCTTCACATTCCTTCTACAAAGTCATACCTTAACACCCCATTCTTACAGTCGAAAGTCGGCTTGCGTTTCTGCTGTAACCACAGCACAGTTCTTCCTCTTACACTCCAGGGTTTTAGAAGAAGCTAAGCCCGATAGCCTACCCAGAGCGATCCCTGGGGGAGGCGGTTGGCTACACGCAGAATTACGTGCCAAATAAACTTTATTCAAGGAAGGGACCAGTGTGTAGCTAGAGTGTATATTTACTTGGTAGAAATCACAAGGAGGTAGGCTGCATGTTCGCTGGAAACGGGGAACTTATGGCACAAGCCTTGCTTACCCATTTTGAATGCTCCATTCAAGCTGCCTTGAAGCTGCCTAAATAACAATTTTACGACGGGTCTCTAGTCTCTGTAGGCAAGGCTCTGGGAAGGGAACGAGTGTTCTCTACATCAACAGGGTGCTTTCATAGCCTGGGTGGGAGCCTCTCCTCAGACGCTCTACAGCTAAAAGGAAACTTGACGTGAGTCCTTTCCTCAAGGTAAAGCCTAGAATAGCCCTGCCGAAGTGGAAGCTTGGAGCGGAGTCCTTGAGGCATTAGTTTCAGGTCTGTTTCCTTTTAAGGTTAGTAAGCTTTTCAGGACACCGAGGACCTCGCCTGGGCACCTTATTCCCTGGAAGACCACCGAGTACCGGCAGTCTCCACTGGGCTACTAAGAAACATCCAGGCCCGGACACCTTTCCCAGTCACTCTGTGTATTTTGTGTGTAGGCCAACACACTGCACTCTTCCTTGGAAGAGCTAGATTTCCTCAGCTCTCCAACAGCCCCAGGAAATGTGTTCTCTCACGTCCTACATATCATGCAAATCTGCCTCATTGCCCTAGGCTGAGCAGCTCTGAGAAACCAAAACTGCTTCGCATTCCTTCTACAAAGTCATACCTTAAGACCCCATCCTTACAGGAGAAAGTCAGCTTGCGTTTCTGCTGTAACCAAAGCACAGATCTTCCTCTTACACTGCAGGGTTTTAGAAGAAGCTAAGCCAGATAGCCTACCCAGAGCGCTCCTTGGGGGAGGCTGTTGGCTACACGCAGAACTCCGTGCCAAATAAACTTTATACAAGGAAGGGACCAGTGTGTAGCTAGAGTGTATATTTACTTGGTAGAAATCACAAGTAGGTAGGCCGCGTGTTCGCTGGAAACGGTGACCTTATGGCACAAGCCTTGCTTTCCCATTTTGAATGCTCCATGCATGCTGCCTTGAAGTTACCTAAATAACAGTTTTAGGACGAGTCTTTAGTCATTGTAGTCAGGGCTCTGGGAAGGGAACGAGTGTTCTCTGCATCAACAGGGTGCTTTCATAGCCTGGGTGGGAGCCTCTCCTCAGACGCCCTAGAGATAAAGGAAACTTGACGTGAGTTCTTTCCTCCAGGTAAAGCCTTGACTAGCCCTGCCGAAGCTGAGCTTGAAGCAGTTTCCTTGTGGCATTTGTTTTAGGTCTGTTTTCTTTTAAGGTTAGTAAGCTTGTCAAGACATCGAGGACCTCTCGTGGGCACCCTATTCCCTGCAAGAGCACCGAGTACCAGCAGGCTCCACTGGGCTACTAAGAAACATCCAGGCCCGGAAACGTTTCCCAGTCACTGTGTATTTTGTGTGTAGGGCAACACACTGCACTCTTCCTTGGAAGAGCTAGATTTCCTCAGCTCTCCAACAACTCCAGGCAATGTGTTCTCTCAATTCCTATATGTCATGCAAATCTCCCTCATTGCCCTAGGCTGAGAAGCACTGAGAAACCAAAACTGCAACGCATTCCTTCTTTAACGTCCAACCTTAAGACCCCATCCTTACAGGAGAAAGTCGGCTTGCTTTCCTGCTGTAACCAAAGCACAGTTCTTCCTCTTACACTCCAGGGTTTTAGAAGAAGCAGAGCCCGATAGCCTACCCAGAGCGCTCCCAAGGGGAGGCGGTTGGCTACACGCAGAATTCCGTGCCAAATAAACTTTATTCAAGGAAGGGACCAGTGTGTAGCTAGAGTGTATATTTACTTGGTAGAAATCACAAGGAGGTAGGCTGCATGTTCGCTGGAACCGGGGAACTTATGGCACAAGCCTTGCTTACCACTTTTGAATGCTCCATTCAAGCTGCCTTGAAGCTGCCTAAATAACAATTTTAGGACGGGTCTCTAGTCTCTGTAGGCAAGGCTCTGGGAAGGGAACGAGTGTTCTCTACATCAACAGGGTGCTTTCATAGCCTGGGTGGGAGCCTCTCCTCAGACGCTCTACAGCTAAAAGGAAACTTGACGTGAGTCCTTTCCTCAAGGTAAAGCCTAGAATAGCCCTGCCGAAGTGGAAGCTTGGAGCGGAGTCCTTGAGGCATTAGTTTCAGGTCTGTTTCCTTTTAAGGTTAGTAAGCTTTTCAGGACACCGAGGACCTCGCCTGGGCACCTTATTCCCTGGAAGACCACCGAGTACCGGCAGTCTCCACTGGGCTACTAAGAAACATCCAGGCCCGGACACCTTTCCCAGTCACTCTGTGTATTTTGTGTGTAGGCCAACACACTGCACTCTTCCTTGGAAGAGCTAGATTTCCTCAGCTCTCCAACAGCCCCAGGAAATGTGTTCTCTCACGTCCTACATATCATGCAAATCTGCCTCATTGTCCTAGGCTGAGCAGCTCTGAGAAACCAAAACTGCTTCGCATTCCTTCTACAAAGTCATACCTTAAGACCCTATCCTTACAGGAGAAAGTCAGCTTGCGTTTCTGCTGTAACCAAAGCACAGATCTTCCTCTTACACTGCAGGGTTTTAGAAGAAGCTAAGCCAGATAGCCTACCTAGAGCGCTCCTTGGGGGAGGCTGTTGGCTACACGCAGAACTCCGTGCCAAATAAACTTTATTCAAGGAAGGGACCAGTGTTTAGCTAGAGTGTATATTTACTTGGTAGAAATCACAAGTAGGTAGGCCGCGTGTTCGCTGGAAACGGTGACCTTATGGCACAAGCCTTGCTTTCCCATTTTGAATGCTCCATGCATGCTGCCTTGAAGTTACCTAAATAACAGTTTTAGGACGAGTCTTTAGTCATTGTAGGCAGGGCTCTGGGAAGGGAACGAGTGTTCTCTGCATCAACAGGGTGCTTTCATAGCCTGGGTGGGAGCCTCTCCTCAGACGCCCTAGAGATAAAGGAAACTTGACGTGAGTTCTTTCCTCCAGGTAAAGCCTTGACTAGCCCTGCCGAAGCTGAGCTTGAAGCAGTTTCCTTGTGGCATTTGTTTTAGGTCTGTTTTCTTTTAAGGTTAGTAAGCTTGTCAAGACACCGAGGACCTCTCGTGGGCACCCTATTCCCTGCAAGAGCACCGAGTACCAGCAGGCTCCACTGGGCTACTAAGAAACATCCAGGCCCGGAAACGTTTCCCAGTCACTGTGTATTTTGTGTGTAGGGCAACACACTGCACTCTTCCTTGGAAGAGCTAGATTTCCTCAGCTCTCCAACAACTCCAGGCAATGTGTTCTCTCAATTCCTATATGTCATGCAAATCTCCCTCATTGCCCTAGGCTGAGCAGCACTGAGAAACCAAAACTGCAACGCATTCCTTCTTTAAAGTCAAACCTTAAGACCCCATCCTTACAGGAGAAAGTCGGCTTGCTTTCCTGCTGTAACCAAAGCACAGTTCTTCCTCTTACACTCCAGGGTTTTAGAAGAAGCAGAGCCCGATAGCCTACCCAGAGCGCTCCCAAGGGGAGGCGGTTGGCTACACGCAGAATTCCGTGCCAAATAAACTTTATTCAAGGAAGGGACCAGTGTGTAGCTAGAGTGTATATTTACTTGGTAGAAATCACAAGGAGGTAGGCTGCATGTTCGCTGGAAACGGGGAACTTATGGCACAAGCCTTGCTTACCACTTTTGAATGCTCCATTCAAGCTGCCTTGAAGCTACCTAAATTACAATTTTAGGACGGGTCTCTAGTGTCTGTAGGCAGGGCTCTGGGAAGGGAACGAGTGTTCTCTACGTCAACAGGGTGCTTTCATAGACTGGGTAGGAGCCTCGCCTGCGACACTCTAGAGCTAAAAGGAAACTTGACGTGAGTCCTCTCCTCAAGGTAAAGCCTAGAATAGCCCTGCCGAAGTGGAAGCTTGGAGCGGAGTTCTTGAGGCATTAGTTTCAGGTCTGTTTTCTTTTAAGGTTAGTAAGCTTTTCAAGGCCCTGAGGACCTCGCCTGGGCACCCTATTCCCTGCAAGAACACCCAGTACCGGCAGGCTCCACTGGGCTACTAAGAAACATCCAGGCCCGGAAACTTTTCCCATTCACTCTTTGTATTTTGTGTGTAGGCCAACACACTACACTCTTCCTTGGAAGAGCTAGATTTCCTCAGTTCTCCAACAGCTCCAGGAAATGTGTTCTCTCACGTCCTACATATCATGCAAATCTGCCTCATGGCCCTAGGCTGACCGGCACTGAGAAACCAAAACTGCTTCACATTCCTTCTACAAAGTCATACCTTAACACCCCATTCTTACAGTCGAAAGTCGGCTTGCGTTTCTGCTGTAACCACAGCACAGTTCTTCCTCTTACACTCCAGGGTTTTAGAAGAAGCTAAGCCCGATAGCCTACCCAGAGCGATCCCTGGGGGAGGCGGTTGGCTACACGCAGAATTACGTGCCAAATAAACTTTATTCAAGGAAGGGACCAGTGTGTAGCTAGAGTGTATATTTACTTGGTAGAAATCACAAGGAGGTAGGCTGCATGTTCGCTGGAAACGGGGAACTTATGGCACAAGCCTTGCTTACCCATTTTGAATGCTCCATTCAAGCTGCCTTGAAGCTGCCTAAATAACAATTTTACGACGGGTCTCTAGTCTCTGTAGGCAAGGCTCTGGGAAGGGAACGAGTGTTCTCTACATCAACAGGGTGCTTTCATAGCCTGGGTGGGAGCCTCTCCTCAGACGCTCTACAGCTAAAACGAAACTTGACGTGAGTCCTTTCCTCAAGGTAAAGCCTAGAATAGCCCTGCCGAAGTGGAAGCTTGGAGCGGAGTCCTTGAGGCATTAGTTTCAGGTCTGTTTCCTTTTAAGGTTAGTAAGCTTTTCAGGACACCGAGGACCTCGCCTGGGCACCTTATTCCCTGGAAGACCACCGAGTACCGGCAGTCTCCACTGGGCTACTAAGAAACATCCAGGCCCGGACACCTTTCCCAGTCACTCTGTGTATTTTGTGTGTAGGCCAACACACTGCACTCTTCCTTGGAAGAGCTAGATTTCCTCAGCTCTCCAACAGCCCCAGGAAATGTGTTCTCTCACGTCCTACATATCATGCAAATCTGCCTCATTGCCCTAGGCTGAGCAGCTCTGAGAAACCAAAACTGCTTCGCATTCCTTCTACAAAGTCATACCTTAAGACCCCATCCTTACAGGAGAAAGTCAGCTTGCGTTTCTGCTGTAACCAAAGCACAGATCTTCCTCTTACACTGCAGGGTTTTAGAAGAAGCTAAGCCAGATAGCCTACCCAGAGCGCTCCTTGGGGGAGGCTGTTGGCTACACGCAGAACTCCGTGCCAAATAAACTTTATACAAGGAAGGGACCAGTGTGTAGCTAGAGTGTATATTTACTTGGTAGAAATCACAAGTAGGTAGGCCGCGTGTTCGCTGGAAACGGTGACCTTATGGCACAAGCCTTGCTTTCCCATTTTGAATGCTCCATGCATGCTGCCTTGAAGTTACCTAAATAACAGTTTTAGGACGAGTCTTTAGTCATTGTAGGCAGGGCTCTGGGAAGGGAACGAGTGTTCTCTGCATCAACAGGGTGCTTTCATAGCCTGGGTGGGAGCCTCTCCTCAGACGCCCTAGAGATAAAGGAAACTTGACGTGAGTTCTTTCCTCCAGGTAAAGCCTTGACTAGCCCTGCCGAAGCTGAGCTTGAAGCAGTTTCCTTGTGGCATTTGTTTTAGGTCTGTTTTCTTTTAAGGTTAGTAAGCTTGTCAAGACATCGAGGACCTCTCGTGGGCACCCTATTCCCTGCAAGAGCACCGAGTACCAGCAGGCTCCACTGGGCTACTAAGAAACATCCAGGCCCGGAAACGTTTCCCAGTCACTGTGTATTTTGTGTGTAGGGCAACACACTGCACTCTTCCTTGGAAGAGCTAGATTTCCTCAGCTCTCCAACAACTCCAGGCAATGTGTTCTCTCAATTCCTATATGTCATGCAAATCTCCCTCATTGCCCTAGGCTGAGAAGCACTGAGAAACCAAAACTGCAACGCATTCCTTCTTTAAAGTCCAACCTTAAGACCCCATCCTTACAGGAGAAAGTCGGCTTGCTTTCCTGCTGTAACCAAAGCACAGTTCTTCCTCTTACACTCCAGGGTTTTAGAAGAAGCAGAGCCCGATAGCCTACCCAGAGCGCTCCCAAGGGGAGGCGGTTGGCTACACGCAGAATTCCGTGCCAAATAAACTTTATTCAAGGAAGGGACCAGTGTGTAGCTAGAGTGTATATTTACTTGGTAGAAATCACAAGGAGGTAGGCTGCATGTTCGCTGGAACCGGGGAACTTATGGCACAAGCCTTGCTTACCACTTTTGAATGCTCCATTCAAGCTGCCTTGAAGCTGCCTAAATAACAATTTTAGGACGGGTCTCTAGTCTCTGTAGGCAAGGCTCTGGGAAGGGAACGAGTGTTCTCTACATCAACAGGGTGCTTTCATAGCCTGGGTGGGAGCCTCTCCTCAGACGCTCTACAGCTAAAAGGAAACTTGACGTGAGTCCTTTCCTCAAGGTAAAGCCTAGAATAGCCCTGCCGAAGTGGAAGCTTGGAGCGGAGTCCTTGAGGCATTAGTTTCAGGTCTGTTTCCTTTTAAGGTTAGTAAGCTTTTCAGGACACCGAGGACCTCGCCTGGGCACCTTATTCCCTGGAAGACCACCGAGTACCGGCAGTCTCCACTGGGCTACTAAGAAACATCCAGGCCCGGACACCTTTCCCAGTCACTCTGTGTATTTTGTGTGTAGGCCAACACACTGCACTCTTCCTTGGAAGAGCTAGATTTCCTCAGCTCTCCAACAGCCCCAGGAAATGTGTTCTCTCACGTCCTACATATCATGCAAATCTGCCTCATTGCCCTAGGCTGAGCAGCTCTGAGAAACCAAAACTGCTTCGCATTCCTTCTACAAAGTCATACCTTAAGACCCTATCCTTACAGGAGAAAGTCAGCTTGCGTTTCTGCTGTAACCAAAGCACAGATCTTCCTCTTACACTGCAGGGTTTTAGAAGAAGCTAAGCCAGATAGCCTACCTAGAGCGCTCCTTGGGGGAGGCTGTTGGCTACACGCAGAACTCCGTGCCAAATAAACTTTATTCAAGGAAGGGACCAGTGTTTAGCTAGAGTGTATATTTACTTGGTAGAAATCACAAGTAGGTAGGCCGCGTGTTCGCTGGAAACGGTGACCTTATGGCACAAGCCTTGCTTTCCCATTTTGAATGCTCCATGCATGCTGCCTTGAAGTTACCTAAATAACAGTTTTAGGACGAGTCTTTAGTCATTGTAGGCAGGGCTCTGGGAAGGGAACGAGTGTTCTCTGCATCAACAGGGTGCTTTCATAGCCTGGGTGGGAGCCTCTCCTCAGACGCCCTAGAGATAAAGGAAACTTGACGTGAGTTCTTTCCTCCAGGTAAAGCCTTGACTAGCCCTGCCGAAGCTGAGCTTGAAGCAGTTTCCTTGTGGCATTTGTTTTAGGTCTGTTTTCTTTTAAGGTTAGTAAGCTTGTCAAGACACCGAGGACCTCTCGTGGGCACCCTATTCCCTGCAAGAGCACCGAGTACCAGCAGGCTCCACTGGGCTACTAAGAAACATCCAGGCCCGGAAACGTTTCCCAGTCACTGTGTATTTTGTGTGTAGGGCAACACACTGCACTCTTCCTTGGAAGAGCTAGATTTCCTCAGCTCTCCAACAACTCCAGGCAATGTGTTCTCTCAATTCCTATATGTCATGCAAATCTCCCTCATTGCCCTAGGCTGAGCAGCACTGAGAAACCAAAACTGCAACGCATTCCTTCTTTAAAGTCAAACCTTAAGACCCCATCCTTACAGGAGAAAGTCGGCTTGCTTTCCTGCTGTAACCAAAGCACAGTTCTTCCTCTTACACTCCAGGGTTTTAGAAGAAGCAGAGCCCGATAGCCTACCCAGAGCGCTCCCAAGGGGAGGCGGTTGGCTACACGCAGAATTCCGTGCCAAATAAACTTTATTCAAGGAAGGGACCAGTGTGTAGCTAGAGTGTATATTTACTTGGTAGAAATCACAAGGAGGTAGGCTGCATGTTCGCTGGAAACGGGGAACTTATGGCACAAGCCTTGCTTACCACTTTTGAATGCTCCATTCAAGCTGCCTTGAAGCTACCTAAATTACAATTTTAGGACGGGTCTCTAGTGTCTGTAGGCAGGGCTCTGGGAAGGGAACGAGTGTTCTCTACGTCAACAGGGTGCTTTCATAGACTGGGTAGGAGCCTCGCCTGCGACACTCTAGAGCTAAAAGGAAACTTGACGTGAGTCCTCTCCTCAAGGTAAAGCCTAGAATAGCCCTGCCGAAGTGGAAGCTTGGAGCGGAGTTCTTGAGGCATTAGTTTCAGGTCTGTTTTCTTTTAAGGTTAGTAAGCTTTTCAAGGCCCTGAGGACCTCGCCTGGGCACCCTATTCCCTGCAAGAACACCCAGTACCGGCAGGCTCCACTGGGCTACTAAGAAACATCCAGGCCCGGAAACTTTTCCCATTCACTCTTTGTATTTTGTGTGTAGGCCAACACACTACACTCTTCCTTGGAAGAGCTAGATTTCCTCAGTTCTCCAACAGCTCCAGGAAATGTGTTCTCTCACATCCTACATATCATGCAAATCTGCCTCATGGCCCTAGGCTGACCGGCACTGAGAAACCAAAACTGCTTCACATTCCTTCTACAAAGTCATACCTTACCACCCCATCCTTACAGTCGAAAGTCGGCTTGCGTTTCTGCTGTAACCACAGCACAGTTCTTCCTCTTACACTCCAGGGTTTTAGAAGAAGCTAAGCCCGATAGCCTACCCAGAGCGATCCCTGGGGGAGGCGGTTGGCTACACGCAGAATTACGTGCCAAATAAACTTTATTCAAGGAAGGGACCAGTGTGTAGCTAGAGTGTATATTTACTTGGTAGAAATCACAAGGAGGTAGGCTGCATGTTCGCTGGAAACGGGGAACTTATGGCACAAGCCTTGCTTACCCATTTTGAATGCTCCATTCAAGCTGCCTTGAAGCTGCCTAAATAACAATTTTACGACGGGTCTCTAGTCTCTGTAGGCAAGGCTCTGGGAAGGGAACGAGTGTTCTCTACATCAACAGGGTGCTTTCATAGCCTGGGTGGGAGCCTCTCCTCAGACGCTCTACAGCTAAAAGGAAACTTGACGTGAGTCCTTTCCTCAAGGTAAAGCCTAGAATAGCCCTGCCGAAGTGGAAGCTTGGAGCGGAGTCCTTGAGGCATTAGTTTCAGGTCTGTTTCCTTTTAAGGTTAGTAAGCTTTTCAGGACACCGAGGACCTCGCCTGGGCACCTTATTCCCTGGAAGACCACCGAGTACCGGCAGTCTCCACTGGGCTACTAAGAAACATCCAGGCCCGGACACCTTTCCCAGTCACTCTGTGTATTTTGTGTGTAGGCCAACACACTGCACTCTTCCTTGGAAGAGCTAGATTTCCTCAGCTCTCCAACAGCCCCAGGAAATTTGTTCTCTCACGTCCTACATATCATGCAAATCTGCCTCATTGCCCTAGGCTGAGCAGCTCTGAGAAACAAAAACTGCTTCGCATTCCTTCTACAAAGTCATACCTTAAGACCCCATCCTTACAGGAGAAAGTCAGCTTGCGTTTCTGCTATAACCAAAGCACAGATCTTCCTCTTACACTGCAGGGTTTTAGAAGAAGCTAAGCCAGATAGCCTACCTAGAGTGCTCCTTGGGGGAGGCTGTTGGCTACACGCAGAACTCCGTGCCAAATAAACTTTATACAAGGAAGGGACCAGTGTGTAGCTAGAGTGTATATTTACTTGGTAGAAATCACAAGTAGGTAGGCCGCGTGTTCGCTGGAAACGGTGACCTTATGGCACAAGCCTTGCTTTCCCATTTTGAATGCTCCATGCATGCTGCCTTGAAGTTACCTAAATAACAGTTTTAGGACGAGTCTTTAGTCATTGTAGGCAGGGCTCTGGGAAGGGAACGAGTGTTCTCTGCATCAACAGGGTGCTTTCATAGCCTGGGTGGGAGCCTCTCCTCAGACGCCCTAGAGATAAAGGAAACTTGACGTGAGTTCTTTCCTCCAGGTAAAGCGTTGACTAGCCCTGCCGAAGCTGAGCTTGAAGCAGTTTCCTTGTGGCATTTGTTTTAGGTCTGTTTTCTTTTAAGGTTAGTAAGCTTGTCAAGACACCGAGGACCTCTCGTGGGCACCCTATTCCCTGCAAGAGCATCGAGTACCAGCAGGCTCCACTGGGCTACTAAGAAACATCCAGGCCCGGAAACGTTTCCCAGTCACTGTGTATTTTGTGTGTAGGGCAACACACTGCACTCTTCCTTGGAAGAGCTAGATTTCCTCAGCTCTCCAACAACTCCAGGCAATGTGTTCTCTCAATTCCTATATGTCATGCAAATCTCCCTCATTGCCCTAGGCTGAGAAGCACTGAGAAACCAAAACTGCAACGCATTCCTTCTTTAAAGTCCAACCTTAAGACCCCATCCTTACAGGAGAAAGTCGGCTTGCTTTCCTGCTGTAACCAAAGCACAGTTCTTCCTCTTACACTCCAGGGTTTTAGAAGAAGCAGAGCCCGATAGCCTACCCAGAGTGCTCCCAAGGGGAGGCGGTTGGCTACACGCAGAATTCCGTGCCAAATAAACTTTATTCAAGGAAGGGACCAGTGTGTAGCTAGAGTGTATATTTACTTGGTAGAAATCACAAGGAGGTAGGCTGCATGTTCGCTGGAAACGGGGAACTTATGGCACAAGCCTTGCTTACCACTTTTGAATGCTCCATTCAAGCTGCCTTGAAGCTACCTAAATTACAATTTTAGGACGGGTCTCTAGTGTCTGTAGGCAGGGCTCTGGGAAGGGAACGAGTGTTCTCTATGTCAACAGGGTGCTTTCATAGACTGGGTAGGAGCCTCGCCTGCGACACTCTAGAGCTAAAAGGAAACTTGACGTGAGTCCTCTCCTCAAGGTAAAGCCTAGAATAGCCCTGCCGAAGTGGAAGCTTGGAGCGGAGTTCTTGAGGCATTAGTTTCAGGTCTGTTTTCTTTTAAGGTTAGTAAGCTTTTCAAGGCCCTGAGGACCTCGCCTGGGCACCCTATTCCCTGCAAGAACACCCAGTACCGGCAGGCTCCACTGGGCTACTAAGAAACATCCAGGCCCGGAAACTTTTCCCATTCACTCTTTGTATTTTGTGTGTAGGCCAACACACTACACTCTTCCTTGGAAGAGCTAGATTTCCTCAGTTCTCCAACAGCTCCAGGAAATGTGTTCTCTCACGTCCTACATATCATGCAAATCTGCCTCATGGCCCTAGGCTGACCGGCACTGAGAAACCAAAACTGCTTCACATTCCTTCTACAAAGTCATACCTTAACACCCCATCCTTACAGTCGAAAGTCGGCTTGCGTTTCTGCTGTAACCACAGCACAGTTCTTCCTCTTACACTCCAGGGTTTTAGAAGAAGCTAAGCCCGATAGCCTACCCAGAGCGATCCCTGGGGGAGGCGGTTGGCTACACGCAGAATTACGTGCCAAATAAACTTTATTCAAGGAAGGGACCAGTGTGTAGCTAGAGTGTATATTTACTTGGTAGAAATCACAAGGAGGTAGGCTGCATGTTCGCTGGAAACGGGGAACTTATGGCACAAGCCTTGCTTACCCATTTTGAATGCTCAATTCAAGCTGCCTTGAAGCTGCCTAAATAACAATTTTACGACGGGTCTCTAGTCTCTGTAGGCAAGGCTCTGGGAAGGGAACGAGTGTTCTCTACATCAACAGGGTGCTTTCATAGCCTGGGTGGGAGCCTCTCCTCAGACGCTCTACAGCTAAAAGGAAACTTGACGTGAGTCCTTTCCTCAAGGTAAAGCCTAGAATAGCCCTGCCGAAGTGGAAGCTTGGAGCGGAGTCCTTGAGGCATTAGTTTCAGGTCTGTTTCCTTTTAAGGTTAGTAAGCTTTTCAGGACACCGAGGACCTCGCCTGGGCACCTTATTCCCTGGAAGACCACCGAGTACCGGCAGTCTCCACTGGGCTACTAAGAAACATCCAGGCCCGGACACCTTTCCCAGTCACTCTGTGTATTTTGTGTGTAGGCCAACACACTGCACTCTTCCTTGGAAGAGCTAGATTTCCTCAGCTCTCCAACAGCCCCAGGAAATGTGTTCTCTCACGTCCTACATATCATGCAAATCTGCCTCATTGCCCTAGGCTGAGCAGCTCTGAGAAACAAAAACTGCTTCGCATTCCTTCTACAAAGTCATACCTTAAGACCCCATCCTTACAGGAGAAAGTCGGCTTGCTTTCCTGCTGTAACCAAAGCACAGTTCTTCCTCTTACACTCCAGGGTTTTAGAAGAAGCAGAGCCCGATAGCCTACCCAGAGCGCTCCCAAGGGGAGGCGGTTGGCTACACGCAGAATTCCGTGCCAAATAAACTTTATTCAAGGAAGGGACCAGTGTGTAGCTAGAGTGTATATTTACTTGGTAGAAATCACAAGGAGGTAGGCTGCATGTTCGCTGGAACCGGGGAACTTATGGCACAAGCCTTGCTTACCACTTTTGAATGCTCCATTCAAGCTGCCTTGAAGCTGCCTAAATAACAATTTTAGGACGGGTCTCTAGGCTCTGTAGGCAAGGCTCTGGGAAGGGAACGAGTGTTCTCTACATCAACAGGGTGCTTTCATAGCCTGGGTGGGAGCCTCTCCTCAGACGCTCTACAGCTAAAAGGAAACTTGACGTGAGTCCTTTCCTCAAGGTAAAGCCTAGAATAGCCCTGCCGAAGTGGAAGCTTGGAGCGGAGTCCTTGAGGCATTAGTTTCAGGTCTGTTTCCTTTTAAGGTTAGTAAGCTTTTCAGGACACCGAGGACCTCGCCTGGGCACCTTATTCCCTGGAAGACCACCGAGTACCGGCAGTCTCCACTGGGCTACTAAGAAACATCCAGGCCCGGACACCTTTCCCAGTCACTCTGTGTATTTTGTGTGTAGGCCAACACACTGCACTCTTCCTTGGAAGAGCTAGATTTCCTCAGCTCTCCAACAGCCCCAGGAAATGTGTTCTCTCACGTCCTACATATCATGCAAATCTGCCTCATTGCCCTAGGCTGAGCAGCTCTGAGAAACCAAAACTGCTTCGCATTCCTTCTACAAAGTCATACCTTAAGACCCTATCCTTACAGGAGAAAGTCAGCTTGCGTTTCTGCTGTAACCAAAGCACAGATCTTCCTCTTACACTGCAGGGTTTTAGAAGAAGCTAAGCCAGATAGCCTACCTAGAGCGCTCCTTGGGGGAGGCTGTTGGCTACACGCAGAACTCCGTGCCAAATAAACTTTATTCAAGGAAGGGACCAGTGTTTAGCTAGAGTGTATATTTACTTGGTAGAAATCACAAGTAGGTAGGCCGCGTGTTCGCTGGAAACGGTGACCTTATGGCACAAGCCTTGCTTTCCCATTTTGAATGCTCCATGCATGCTGCCTTGAAGTTACCTAAATAACAGTTTTAGGACGAGTCTTTAGTCATTGTAGGCAGGGCTCTGGGAAGGGAACGAGTGTTCTCTGCATCAACAGGGTGCTTTCATAGCCTGGGTGGGAGCCTCTCCTCAGACGCCCTAGAGATAAAGGAAACTTGACATGAGTTCTTTCCTCCAGGTAAAGCCTTGACTAGCCCTGCCGAAGCTGAGCTTGAAGCAGTTTCCTTGTGGCATTTGTTTTAGGTCTGTTTTCTTTTAAGGTTAGTAAGCTTGTCAAGACACCGAGGACCTCTCGTGGGCACCCTATTCCCTGCAAGAGCACCGAGTACCAGCAGGCTCCACTGGGCTACTAAGAAACATCCAGGCCCGGAAACGTTTCCCAGTCACTGTGTATTTTGTGTGTAGGGCAACACACTGCACTCTTCCTTGGAAGAGCTAGATTTCCTCAGCTCTCCAACAACTCCAGGCAATGTGTTCTCTCAATTCCTATATGTCATGCAAATCTCCCTCATTGCCCTAGGCTGAGCAGCACTGAGAAACCAAAACTGCAACGCATTCCTTCTTTAAAGTCAAACCTTAAGACCCCATCCTTACAGGAGAAAGTCGGCTTGCTTTCCTGCTGTAACCAAAGCACAGTTCTTCCTCTTACACTCCAGGGTTTTAGAAGAAGCAGAGCCCGATAGCCTACCCAGAGCGCTCCCAAGCGGAGGCGGTTGGCTACACGCAGAATTCCGTGCCAAATAAACTTTATTCAAGGAAGGGACCAGTGTGTAGCTAGAGTGTATATTTACTTGGTAGAAATCACAAGGAGGTAGGCTGCATGTTCGCTGGAAACGGGGAACTTATGGCACAAGCCTTGCTTACCACTTTTGAATGCTCCATTCAAGCTGCCTTGAAGCTACCTAAATTACAATTTTAGGACGGGTCTCTAGTGTCTGTAGGCAGGGCTCTGGGAAGGGAACGAGTGTTCTCTATGTCAACAGGGTGCTTTCATAGACTGGGTAGGAGCCTCGCCTGCGACACTCTAGAGCTAAAAGGAAACTTGACGTGAGTCCTCTCCTCAAGGTAAAGCCTAGAATAGCCCTGCCGAAGTGGAAGCTTGGAGCGGAGTTCTTGAGGCATTAGTTTCAGGTCTGTTTTCTTTTAAGGTTAGTAAGCTTTTCAAGGCCCTGAGGACCTCGCCTGGGCACCCTATTCCCTGCAAGAACACCCAGTACCGGCAGGCTCCACTGGGCTACTAAGAAACATCCAGGCCCGGAAACTTTTCCCATTCACTCTTTGTATTTTGTGTGTAGGCCAACACACTACACTCTTCCTTGGAAGAGCTAGATTTCCTCAGTTCTCCAACAGCTCCAGGAAATGTGTTCTCTCACGTCCTACATATCATGCAAATCTGCCTCATGGCCCTAGGCTGACCGGCACTGAGAAACCAAAACTGCTTCACATTCCTTCTACAAAGTCATACCTTAACACCCCATCCTTACAGTCGAAAGTCGGCTTGCGTTTCTGCTGTAACCACAGCACAGTTCTTCCTCTTACACTCCAGGGTTTTAGAAGAAGCTAAGCCCGATAGCCTACCCAGAGCGATCCCTGGGGGAGGCGGTTGGCTACACGCAGAATTACGTGCCAAATAAACTTTATTCAAGGAAGGGACCAGTGTGTAGCTAGAGTGTATATTTACTTGGTAGAAATCACAAGGAGGTAGGCTGCATGTTCGCTGGAAACGGGGAACTTATGGCACAAGCCTTGCTTACCCATTTTGAATGCTCCATTCAAGCTGCCTTGAAGCTGCCTAAATAACAATTTTACGACGGGTCTCTAGTCTCTGTAGGCAAGGCTCTGGGAAGGGAACGAGTGTTCTCTACATCAACAGGGTGCTTTCATAGCCTGGGTGGGAGCCTCTCCTCAGACGCTCTACAGCTAAAAGGAAACTTGACGTGAGTCCTTTCCTCAAGGTAAAGCCTAGAATAGCCCTGCCGAAGTGGAAGCTTGGAGCGGAGTCCTTGAGGCATTAGTTTCAGGTCTGTTTCCTTTTAAGGTTAGTAAGCTTTTCAGGACACCGAGGACCTCGCCTGGGCACCTTATTCCCTGGAAGACCACCGAGTACCGGCAGTCTCCACTGGGCTACTAAGAAACATCCAGGCCCGGACACCTTTCCCAGTCACTCTGTGTATTTTGTGTGTAGGCCAACACACTGCACTCTTCCTTGGAAGAGCTAGATTTCCTCAGCTCTCCAACAGCCCCAGGAAATGTGTTCTCTCACGTCCTACATATCATGCAAATCTGCCTCATTGCCCTAGGCTGAGCAGCTCTGAGAAACAAAAACTGCTTCGCATTCCTTCTACAAAGTCATACCTTAAGACCCCATCCTTACAGGAGAAAGTCGGCTTGCTTTCCTGCTGTAACCAAAGCACAGTTCTTCCTCTTACACTCCAGGGTTTTAGAAGAAGCAGAGCCCGATAGCCTACCCAGAGCGCTCCCAAGGGGAGGCGGTTGGCTACACGCAGAATTCCGTGCCAAATAAACTTTATTCAAGGAAGGGACCAGTGTGTAGCTAGAGTGTATATTTACTTGGTAGAAATCACAAGGAGGTAGGCTGCATGTTCGCTGGAACCGGGGAACTTATGGCACAAGCCTTGCTTACCACTTTTGAATGCTCCATTCAAGCTGCCTTGAAGCTGCCTAAATAACAATTTTAGGACGGGTCTCTAGGCTCTGTAGGCAAGGCTCTGGGAAGGGAACGAGTGTTCTCTACATCAACAGGGTGCTTTCATAGCCTGGGTGGGAGCCTCTCCTCAGACGCTCTACAGCTAAAAGGAAACTTGACGTGAGTCCTTTCCTCAAGGTAAAGCCTAGAATAGCCCTGCCGAAGTGGAAGCTTGGAGCGGAGTCCTTGAGGCATTAGTTTCAGGTCTGTTTCCTTTTAAGGTTAGTAAGCTTTTCAGGACACCGAGGACCTCGCCTGGGCACCTTATTCCCTGGAAGACCACCGAGTACCGGCAGTCTCCACTGGGCTACTAAGAAACATCCAGGCCCGGACACCTTTCCCAGTCACTCTGTGTATTTTGTGTGTAGGCCAACACACTGCACTCTTCCTTGGAAGAGCTAGATTTCCTCAGCTCTCCAACAGCCCCAGGAAATGTGTTCTCTCACGTCCTACATATCATGCAAATCTGCCTCATTGCCCTAGGCTGAGCAGCTCTGAGAAACCAAAACTGCTTCGCATTCCTTCTACAAAGTCATACCTTAAGACCCTATCCTTACAGGAGAAAGTCAGCTTGCGTTTCTGCTGTAACCAAAGCACAGATCTTCCTCTTACACTGCAGGGTTTTAGAAGAAGCTAAGCCAGATAGCCTACCTAGAGCGCTCCTTGGGGGAGGCTGTTGGCTACACGCAGAACTCCGTGCCAAATAAACTTTATTCAAGGAAGGGACCAGTGTTTAGCTAGAGTGTATATTTACTTGGTAGAAATCACAAGTAGGTAGGCCGCGTGTTCGCTGGAAACGGTGACCTTATGGCACAAGCCTTGCTTTCCCATTTTGAATGCTCCATGCATGCTGCCTTGAAGTTACCTAAATAACAGTTTTAGGACGAGTCTTTAGTCATTGTAGGCAGGGCTCTGGGAAGGGAACGAGTGTTCTCTGCATCAACAGGGTGCTTTCATAGCCTGGGTGGGAGCCTCTCCTCAGACGCCCTAGAGATAAAGGAAACTTGACGTGAGTTCTTTCCTCCAGGTAAAGCCTTGACTAGCCCTGCCGAAGCTGAGCTTGAAGCAGTTTCCTTGTGGCATTTGTTTTAGGTCTGTTTTCTTTTAAGGTTAGTAAGCTTGTCAAGACACCGAGGACCTCTCGTGGGCACCCTATTCCCTGCAAGAGCACCGAGTACCAGCAGGCTCCACTGGGCTACTAAGAAACATCCAGGCCCGGAAACGTTTCCCAGTCACTGTGTATTTTGTGTGTAGGGCAACACACTGCACTCTTCCTTGGAAGAGCTAGATTTCCTCAGCTCTCCAACAACTCCAGGCAATGTGTTCTCTCAATTCCTATATGTCATGCAAATCTCCCTCATTGCCCTAGGCTGAGCAGCACTGAGAAACCAAAACTGCAACGCATTCCTTCTTTAAAGTCAAACCTTAAGACCCCATCCTTACAGGAGAAAGTCGGCTTGCTTTCCTGCTGTAACCAAAGCACAGTTCTTCCTCTTACACTCCAGGGTTTTAGAAGAAGCAGAGCCCGATAGCCTACCCAGAGCGCTCCCAAGCGGAGGCGGTTGGCTACACGCAGAATTCCGTGCCAAATAAACTTTATTCAAGGAAGGGACCAGTGTGTAGCTAGAGTGTATATTTACTTGGTAGAAATCACAAGGAGGTAGGCTGCATGTTCGCTGGAAACGGGGAACTTATGGCACAAGCCTTGCTTACCACTTTTGAATGCTCCATTCAAGCTGCCTTGAAGCTACCTAAATTACAATTTTAGGACGGGTCTCTAGTGTCTGTAGGCAGGGCTCTGGGAAGGGAACGAGTGTTCTCTATGTCAACAGGGTGCTTTCATAGACTGGGTAGGAGCCTCGCCTGCGACACTCTAGAGCTAAAAGGAAACTTGACGTGAGTCCTCTCCTCAAGGTAAAGCCTAGAATAGCCCTGCCGAAGTGGAAGCTTGGAGCGGAGTTCTTGAGGCATTAGTTTCAGGTCTGTTTTCTTTTAAGGTTAGTAAGCTTTTCAAGGCCCTGAGGACCTCGCCTGGGCACCCTATTCCCTGCAAGAACACCCAGTACCGGCAGGCTCCACTGGGCTACTAAGAAACATCCAGGCCCGGAAACTTTTCCCATTCACTCTTTGTATTTTGTGTGTAGGCCAACACACTACACTCTTCCTTGGAAGAGCTAGATTTCCTCAGTTCTCCAACAGCTCCAGGAAATGTGTTCTCTCACGTCCTACATATCATGCAAATCTGCCTCATGGCCCTAGGCTGACCGGCACTGAGAAACCAAAACTGCTTCACATTCCTTCTACAAAGTCATACCTTAACACCCCATCCTTACAGTCGAAAGTCGGCTTGCGTTTCTGCTGTAACCACAGCACAGTTCTTCCTCTTACACTCCAGGGTTTTAGAAGAAGCTAAGCCCGATAGCCTACCCAGAGCGATCCCTGGGGGAGGCGGTTGGCTACACGCAGAATTACGTGCCAAATAAACTTTATTCAAGGAAGGGACCAGTGTGTAGCTAGAGTGTATATTTACTTGGTAGAAATCACAAGGAGGTAGGCTGCATGTTCGCTGGAAACGGGGAACTTATGGCACAAGCCTTGCTTACCCATTTTGAATGCTCCATTCAAGCTGCCTTGAAGCTGCCTAAATAACAATTTTAGGACGGGTCTCTAGTCTCTGTAGGCAAGGCTCTGGGAAGGGAACGAGTGTTCTCTACATCAACAGGGTGCTTTCATAGCCTGGGTGGGAGCCTCTCCTCAGACGCTCTACAGCTAAAAGGAAACTTGACGTGAGTCCTTTCCTCAAGGTAAAGCCTAGAATAGCCCTGCCGAAGTGGAAGCTTGGAGCGGAGTCCTTGAGGCATTAGTTTCAGGTCTGTTTCCTTTTAAGGTTAGTAAGCTTTTCAGGACACCGAGGACCTCGCCTGGGCACCTTATTCCCTGGAAGACCACCGAGTACCGGCAGTCTCCACTGGGCTACTAAGAAACATCCAGGCCCGGACACCTTTCCCAGTCACTCTGTGTATTTTGTGTGTAGGCCAACACACTGCACTCTTCCTTGGAAGAGCTAGATTTCCTCAGCTCTCCAACAGCCCCAGGAAATGTGTTCTCTCACGTCCTACATATCATGCAAATCTGCCTCATTGCCCTAGGCTGAGCAGCTCTGAGAAACCAAAACTGCTTCGCATTCCTTCTACAAAGTCATACCTTAAGACCCCATCCTTACAGGAGAAAGTCAGCTTGCGTTTCTGCTGTAACCAAAGCACAGATCTTCCTCTTACACTGCAGGGTTTTAGAAGAAGCTAAGCCAGATAGCCTACCTAGAGCGCTCCTTGGGGGAGGCTGTTGGCTACACGCAGAACTCCGTGCCAAATAAACTTTATACAAGGAAGGGACCAGTGTGTAGCTAGAGTGTATATTTACTTGGTAGAAATCACAAGTAGGTAGGCCGCGTGTTCGCTGGAAACGGTGACCTTATGGCACAAGCCTTGCTTTCCCATTTTGAATGCTCCATGCATGCTGCCTTGAAGTTACCTAAATAACAGTTTTAGGACGAGTCTTTAGTCATTGTAGGCAGGGCTCTGGGAAGGGAACGAGTGTTCTCTGCATCAACAGGGTGCTTTCATAGCCTGGGTGGGAGCCTCTCCTCAGACGCCCTAGAGATAAAGGAAACTTGACGTGAGTTCTTTCCTCCAGGTAAAGCCTTGACTAGCCCTGCCGAAGCTGAGCTTGAAGCAGTTTCCTTGTGGCATTTGTTTTAGGTCTGTTTTCTTTTAAGGTTAGTAAGCTTGTCAAGACATCGAGGACCTCTCGTGGGCACCCTATTCCCTGCAAGAGCACCGAGTACCAGCAGGCTCCACTGGGCTACTAAGAAACATCCTGGCCCGGAAACGTTTCCCAGTCACTGTGTATTTTGTGTGTAGGGCAACACACTGCACTCTTCGTTGGAAGAGCTAGATTTCCTCAGCTCTCCAGCAACTCCAGGCAATGTGTTCTCTCAATTCCTATATGTCATGCAAATCTCCCTCATTGCCCTAGGCTGAGAAGCACTGAGAAACCAAAACTGCAACGCATTCCTTCTTTAAAGTCCAACCTTAAGACCCCATCCTTACAGGAGAAAGTCGGCTTGCTTTCCTGCTGTAACCAAAGCACAGTTCTTCCTCTTACACTCCAGGGTTTTAGAAGAAGCAGAGCCCGATAGCCTACCCAGAGCGCTCCCAAGGGGAGGCGGTTGGCTACACGCAGAATTCCGTGCCAAATAAACTTTATTCAAGGAAGGGACCAGTGTGTAGCTAGAGTGTATATTTACTTGGTAGAAATCACAAGGAGGTAGGCTGCATGTTCGCTGGAAACGGGGAACTTATGGCACAAGCCTTGCTTACCACTTTTGAATGCTCCATTCAAGCTTCCTTGAAGCTACCTAAATTACAATTTTAGGACGGGTCTCTAGTGTCTGTAGGCAGGGCTCTGGGAAGGGAACGAGTGTTCTCTACGTCAACAGGGTGCTTTCATAGACTGGGTAGGAGCCTCGCCTGCGACACTCTAGAGCTAAAAGGAAACTTGACGTGAGTCCTCTCCTCAAGGTAAAGCCTAGAATAGCCCTGCCGAAGTGGAAGCTTGGAGCGGAGTTCTTGAGGCATTAGTTTCAGGTCTGTTTTCTTTTAAGGTTAGTAAGCTTTTCAAGGCCCTGAGGACCTCGCCTGGGCACCCTATTCCCTGCAAGAACACCCAGTACCGGCAGGCTCCACTGGGCTACTAAGAAA
Source organism: Balaenoptera physalus (assembly GCF_965194825.1). Classification (NCBI taxonomy): domain Eukaryota; kingdom Metazoa; phylum Chordata; class Mammalia; order Artiodactyla; family Balaenopteridae; genus Balaenoptera; species Balaenoptera physalus. The sequence goes on along the minus strand of NC_138895.1, from coordinate 38,228,752 downwards.
CATCCAGGCCCGGAAACTTTTCCCATTCACTCTTTGTATTTTGTGTGTAGGCCAACACACTACACTCTTCCTTGGAAGAGCTAGATTTCCTCAGTTCTCCAACAGCTCCAGGAAATGTGTTCTCTCACGTCCTACATATCATGCAAATCTGCCTCATGGCCCTAGGCTGACCGGCACTGAGAAACCAAAACTGCTTCACATTCCTTCTACAAAGTCATACCTTAACACCCCATCCTTACAGTCGAAAGTCGGCTTGCGTTTCTGCTGTAACCACAGCACAGTTCTTCCTCTTACACTCCAGGGTTTTAGAAGAAGCTAAGCCCGATAGCCTACCCAGAGCGATCCCTGGGGGAGGCGGTTGGCTACACGCAGAATTACGTGCCAAATAAACTTTATTCAAGGAAGGGACCAGTGTGTAGCTAGAGTGTATATTTACTTGGTAGAAATCACAAGGAGGTAGGCTGCATGTTCGCTGGAAACGGGGAACTTATGGCACAAGCCTTGCTTACCCATTTTGAATGCTCCATTCAAGCTGCCTTGAAGCTGCCTAAATAACAATTTTACGACGGGTCTCTAGTCTCTGTAGGCAAGGCTCTGGGAAGGGAACGAGTGTTCTCTACATCAACAGGGTGCTTTCATAGCCTGGGTGGGAGCCTCTCCTCAGACGCTCTACAGCTAAAAGGAAACTTGACGTGAGTCCTTTCCTCAAGGTAAAGCCTAGAATAGCCCTGCCGAAGTGGAAGCTTGGAGCGGAGTCCTTGAGGCATTAGTTTCAGGTCTGTTTCCTTTTAAGGTTAGTAAGCTTTTCAGGACACCGAGGACCTCGCCTGGGCACCTTATTCCCAGGAAGACCACCGAGTACCGGCAGTCTCCACTGGGCTACTAAGAAACATCCAGGCCCGGACACCTTTCCCAGTCACTCTGTGTATTTTGTGTGTAGGCCAACACACTGCACTCTTCCTTGGAAGAGCTAGATTTCCTCAGCTCTCCAACAGCCCCAGGAAATGTGTTCTCTCACGTCCTACATATCATGCAAATCTGCCTCATTGCCCTAGGCTGAGCAGCTCTGAGAAACCAAAACTGCTTCGCATTCCTTCTACAAAGTCATACCTTAAGACCCCATCCTTACAGGAGAAAGTCAGCTTGCGTTTCTGCTGTAACCAAAGCACAGATCTTCCTCTTACACTGCAGGGTTTTAGAAGAAGCTAAGCCAGATAGCCTACCTAGAGCGCTCCTTGGGGGAGGCTGTTGGCTACACGCAGAACTCCGTGCCAAATAAACTTTATACAAGGAAGGGACCAGTGTGTAGCTAGAGTGTATATTTACTTGGTAGAAATCACAAGTAGGTAGGCCGCGTGTTCGCTGGAAACGGTGACCTTATGGCACAAGCCTTGCTTTCCCATTTTGAATGCTCCATGCATGCTGCCTTGAAGTTACCTAAATAACAGTTTTAGGACGAGTCTTTAGTCATTGTAGGCAGGGCTCTGGGAAGGGAACGAGTGTTCTCTGCATCAACAGGGTGCTTTCATAGCCTGGGTGGGAGCCTCTCCTCAGACGCCCTAGAGATAAAGGAAACTTGACGTGAGTTCTTTCCTCCAGGTAAAGCCTTGACTAGCCCTGCCGAAGCTGAGCTTGAAGCAGTTTCCTTGTGGCATTTGTTTTAAGTCTGTTTTCTTTTAAGTTTAGTAAGCTTGTCAAGACATCGAGGACCTCTCGTGGGCACCCTATTCCCTGCAAGAGCACCGAGTACCAGCAGGCTCCACTGGGCTACTAAGAAACATCCAGGCCCGGAAACGTTTCCCAGTCACTGTGTATTTTGTGTGTAGGGCAACACACTGCACTCTTCCTTGGAAGAGCTAGATTTCCTCACCTCTCCAGCAACTCCAGGCAATGTGTTCTCTCAATTCCTATATGTCATGCAAATCTCCCTCATTGCCCTAGGCTGAGCAGCACTGAGAAACCAAAACTGCAACGCATTCCTTCTTTAAAGTCCAACCTTAAGACCCCATCCTTACAGGAGAAAGTCGGCTTGCTTTCCTGCTGTAACCAAAGCACAGTTCTTCCTCTTACACTCCAGGGTTTTAGAAGAAGCAGAGCCCGATAGCCTACCCAGAGCGCTCCCAAGGGGAGGCGGTTGGCTACACGCAGAATTCCGTGCCAAATAAACTTTATTCAAGGAAGGGACCAGTGTGTAGCTAGAGTGTATATTTACTTGGTAGAAATCACAAGGAGGTAGGCTGCATGTTCGCTGGAAACGGGGAACTTATGGCACAAGCCTTGCTTACCACTTTTGAATGCTCCATTCAAGCTTCCTTGAAGCTACCTAAATTACAATTTTAGGACGGGTCTCTAGTGTCTGTAGGCAGGGCTCTGGGAAGGGAACGAGTGTTCTCTACGTCAACAGGGTGCTTTCATAGACTGGGTAGGAGCCTCGCCTGCGACACTCTAGAGCTAAAAGGAAACTTGACGTGAGTCCTCTCCTCAAGGTAAAGCCTAGAATAGCCCTGCCGAAGTGGAAGCTTGGAGCGGAGTTCTTGAGGCATTAGTTTCAGGTCTGTTTTCTTTTAAGGTTAGTAAGCTTTTCAAGGCCCTGAGGACCTCGCCTGGGCACCCTATTCCCTGCAAGAACACCCAGTACCGGCAGGCTCCACTGGGCTACTAAGAAACATCCAGGCCCGGAAACTTTTCCCATTCACTCTTTGTATTTTGTGTGTAGGCCAACACACTACACTCTTCCTTGGAAGAGCTAGATTTCCTCAGTTCTCCAACAGCTCCAGGAAATGTGTTCTCTCACGTCCTACATATCATGCAAATCTGCCTCATGGCCCTAGGCTGACCGGCACTGAGAAACCAAAACTGCTTCACATTCCTTCTACAAAGTCATACCTTAACACCCCATCCTTACAGTCGAAAGTCGGCTTGCGTTTCTGCTGTAACCACAGCACAGTTCTTCCTCTTACACTCCAGGGTTTTAGAAGAAGCTAAGCCCGATAGCCTACCCAGAGCGATCCCTGGGGGAGGCGGTTGGCTACACGCAGAATTCCGTGCCAAATAAACTTTATTCAAGGAAGGGACCAGTGTGTAGCTAGAGTGTATATTTACTTGGTAGAAATCACAAGGAGGTAGGCTGCATGTTCGCTGGAAACGGGGAACTTATCGCACAAGCCTTGCTTACCCATTTTGAATGCTCCATTCAAGCTGCCTTGAAGCTGCCTAAATAACAATTTTACGACGGGTCTCTAGTCTCTGTAGGCAAGGCTCTGGGAAGGGAACGAGTGTTCTCTACATCAACAGGGTGCTTTCATAGCCTGGGTGGGAGCCTCTCCTCAGACGCTCTACAGCTAAAAGGAAACTTGACGTGAGTCCTTTCCTCAAGGTAAAGCCTAGAATAGCCCTGCCGAAGTGGAAGCTTGGAGCGGAGTCCTTGAGGCATTAGTTTCAGGTCTGTTTCCTTTTAAGGTTAGTAAGCTTTTCAGTACACCGAGGACCTCGCCTGGGCACCTTATTCCCTGGAAGACCACCGAGTACCGGCAGTCTCCACTGGGCTACTAAGAAACATCCAGGCCCGGACACCTTTCCCAGTCACTCTGTGTATTTTGTGTGTAGGCCAACACACTGCACTCTTCCTTGGAAGAGCTAGATTTCCTCAGCTCTCCAACAGCCCCAGGAAATGTGTTCTCTCACGTCCTACATATCATGCAAATCTGCCTCATTGCCCTAGGCTGAGCAGCTCTGAGAAACCAAAACTGCTTCGCATTCCTTCTACAAAGTCATACCTTAAGACCCCATCCTTACAGGAGAAAGTCAGCTTGCGTTTCTGCTATAACCAAAGCACAGATCTTCCTCTTACACTGCAGGGTTTTAGAAGAAGCTAAGCCAGATAGCCTACCTAGAGCGCTCCTTGGGGGAGGCTGTTGGCTACACGCAGAACTCCGTGCCAAATAAACTTTATACAAGGAAGGGACCAGTGTGTAGCTAGAGTGTATATTTACTTGGTAGAAATCACAAGTAGGTAGGCCGCGTGTTCGCTGGAAACGGTGACCTTATGGCACAAGCCTTGCTTTCCCATTTTGAATGCTCCATGCATGCTGCCTTGAAGTTACCTAAATAACAGTTTTAGGACGAGTCTTTAGTCATTGTAGGCAGGGCTCTGGGAAGGGAACGAGTGTTCTCTGCATCAACAGGGTGCTTTCATAGCCTGGGTGGGAGCCTCTCCTCAGACGCCCTAGAGATAAAGGAAACTTGACGTGAGTTCTTTCCTCCAGGTAAAGCCTTGACTAGCCCTGCCGAAGCTGAGCTTGAAGCAGTTTCCTTGTGGCATTTGTTTTAGGTCTGTTTTCTTTTAAGGTTAGTAAGCTTGTCAAGACATCGAGGACCTCTCGTGGGCACCCTATTCCCTGCAAGAGCACCGAGTACCAGCAGGCTCCACTGGGCTACTAAGAAACATCCAGGCCCGGAAACGTTTCCCAGTCACTGTGTATTTTGTGTGTAGGGCAACACACTGCACTCTTCCTTGGAAGAGCTAGATTTCCTCAGCTCTCCAACAACTCCAGGCAATGTGTTCTCTCAATTCCTATATGTCATGCAAATCTCCCTCATTGCCCTAGGCTGAGAAGCACTGAGAAACCAAAACTGCAACGCATTCCTTCTTTAAAGTCCAACCTTAAGACCCCATCCTTACAGGAGAAAGTCGGCTTGCTTTCCTGCTGTAACCAAAGCACAGTTCTTCCTCTTACACTCCAGGGTTTTAGAAGAAGCAGAGCCCGATAGCCTACCCAGAGCGCTCCCAAGGGGAGGCGGTTGGCTACACGCAGAATTCCGTGCCAAATAAACTTTATTCAAGGAAGGGACCAGTGTGTAGCTAGAGTGTATATTTACTTGGTAGAAATCACAAGGAGGTAGGCTGCATGTTCGCTGGAACCGGGGAACTTATGGCACAAGCCTTGCTTACCACTTTTGAATGCTCCATTCAAGCTGCCTTGAAGCTGCCTAAATAACAATTTTAGGACGGGTCTCTAGTCTCTGTAGGCAAGGCTCTGGGAAGGGAACGAGTGTTCTCTACATCAACAGGGTGCTTTCATAGCCTGGGTGGGAGCCTCTCCTCAAACGCTCTACAGCTAAAAGGAAACTTGACGTGAGTCCTTTCCTCAAGGTAAAGCCTAGAATAGCCCTGCCGAAGTGGAAGCTTGGAGCGGAGTCCTTGAGGCATTAGTTTCAGGTCTGTTTCCTTTTAAGGTTAGTAAGCTTTTCAGGACACCGAGGACCTCGCCTGGGCACCTTATTCCCTGGAAGACCACCGAGTACCGGCAGTCTCCACTGGGCTACTAAGAAACATCCAGGCCCGGACACCTTTCCCAGTCACTCTGTGTATTTTGTGTGTAGGCCAACACACTGCACTCTTCCTTGGAAGAGCTAGATTTCCTCAGCTCTCCAACAGCCCCAGGAAATGTGTTCTCTCACGTCCTACATATCATGCAAATCTGCCTCATTGCCCTAGGCTGAGCAGCTCTGAGAAACCAAAACTGCTTCGCATTCCTTCTACAAAGTCATACCTTAAGACCCTATCCTTACAAGAGAAAGTCAGCTTGCGTTTCTGCTGTAACCAAAGCACAGATCTTCCTCTTACACTGCAGGGTTTTAGAAGAAGCTAAGCCAGATAGCCTACCTAGAGCGCTCCTTGGGGGAGGCTGTTGGCTACACGCAGAACTCCGTGCCAAATAAACTTTATTCAAGGAAGGGACCAGTGTTTAGCTAGAGTGTATATTTACTTGGTAGAAATCACAAGTAGGTAGGCCGCGTGTTCGCTGGAAACGGTGACCTTATGGCACAAGCCTTGCTTTCCCATTTTGAATGCTCCATGCATGCTGCCTTGAAGTTACCTAAATAACAGTTTTAGGACGAGTCTTTAGTCATTGTAGGCAGGGCTCTGGGAAGGGAACGAGTGTTCTCTGCATCAACAGGGTGCTTTCATAGCCTGGGTGGGAGCCTCTCCTCAGACGCCCTAGAGATAAAGGAAACTTGACGTGAGTTCTTTCCTCCAGGTAAAGCCTTGACTAGCCCTGCCGAAGCTGAGCTTGAAGCAGTTTCCTTGTGGCATTTGTTTTAGGTCTGTTTTCTTTTAAGGTTAGTAAGCTTGTCAAGACACCGAGGACCTCTCGTGGGCACCCTATTCCCTGCAAGAGCACCGAGTACCAGCAGGCTCCACTGGGCTACTAAGAAACATCCAGGCCCGGAAACGTTTCCCAGTCACTGTGTATTTTGTGTGTAGGGCAACACACTGCACTCTTCCTTGGAAGAGCTAGATTTCCTCAGCTCTCCAACAACTCCGGACAATGTGTTCTCTCAATTCCTATATGTCATGCAAATCTCCCTCATTGCCCTAGGCTGAGCAGCACTGAGAAACCAAAACTGCAACGCATTCCTTCTTTAAAGTCCAACCTTAAGACCCCATCCTTACAGGAGAAAGTCGGCTTGCTTTCCTGCTGTAACCAAAGCACAGTTCTTCCTCTTACACTCCAGGGTTTTAGAAGAAGCAGAGCCCGATAGCCTACCCAGAGCGCTCCCAAGGGGAGGCGGTTGGCTACACGCAGAATTCCGTGCCAAATAAACTTTATTCAAGGAAGGGACCAGTGTGTAGCTAGAGTGTATATTTACTTGGTAGAAATCACAAGGAGGTAGGCTGCATGTTCGCTGGAAACGGGGAACTTATGGCACAAGCCTTGCTTACCACTTTTGAATGCTCCATTCAAGCTGCCTTGAAGCTACCTAAATTACAATTTTAGGACGGGTCTCTAGTGTCTGTAGGCAGGGCTCTGGGAAGGGAACGAGTGTTCTCTACGTCAACAGGGTGCTTTCATAGACTGGGTAGGAGCCTCGCCTGCGACACTCTAGAGCTAAAAGGAAACTTGACGTGAGTCCTCTCCTCAAGGTAAAGCCTAGAATAGCCCTGCCGAAGTGGAAGCTTGGAGCGGAGTTCTTGAGGCATTAGTTTCAGGTCTGTTTTCTTTTAAGGTTAGTAAGCTTTTCAAGGCCCTGAGGACCTCGCCTGGGCACCCTATTCCCTGCAAGAGCACCGAGTACCAGCAGGCTCCACTGGGCTACTAAGAAACATCCAGGCCCGGAAACTTTTCCCATTCACTCTTTGTATTTTGTGTGTAGGCCAACACACTACACTCTTCCTTGGAAGAGCTAGATTTCCTCAGCTCTCCAACAGCTCCAGGAAATGTGTTCTCTCACGTCCTACATATCATGCAAATCTGCCTCATTGCCCTAGGCTGACCGGCACTGAGAAACCAAAACTGCTTCACATTCCTTCTACAAAGTCATACCTTAACACCCCATCCTTACAGTCGAAAGTCGGCTTGCGTTTCTGCTGTAACCACAGCACAGTTCTTCCTCTTACACTCCAGGGTTTTAGAAGAAGCTAAGCCCGATAGCCTACCCAGAGCGATCCCTGGGGGAGGCGGTTGGCTACACGCAGAATTCCGTGCCAAATAAACTTTATTCAAGGAAGGGACCAGTGTGTAGCTAGAGTGTATATTTACTTGGTAGAAATCACAAGGAGGTAGGCTGCATGTTCGCTGGAAACGGGGAACTTATGGCACAAGCCTTGCTTACCCATTTTGAATGCTCCATTCAAGCTGCCTTGAAGCTGCCTAAATAACAATTTTAGGACGGGTCTCTAGTCTCTGTAGGCAAGGCTCTGGGAAGGGAACGAGTGTTCTCTACATCAACAGGGTGCTTTCATAGCCTGGGTGGGAGCCTCTCCTCAGACGCTCTACAGCTAAAAGGAAACTTGACGTGAGTCCTTTCCTCAAGGTAAAGCCTAGAATAGCCCTGCCGAAGTGGAAGCTTGGAGCGGAGTCCTTGAGGCATTAGTTTCAGGTCTGTTTCCTTTTAAGGTTAGTAAGCTTTTCAGGACACCGAGGACCTCGCCTGGGCACCTTATTCCCTGGAAGACCACCGAGTACCGGCAGTCTCCACTGGGCTACTAAGAAACATCCAGGCCCGGACACCTTTCCCAGTCACTCTGTGTATTTTGTGTGTAGGCCAACACACTGCACTCTTCCTTGGAAGAGCTAGATTTCCTCAGCTCTCCAACAGCCCCAGGAAATGTGTTCTCTCACGTCCTACATATCATGCAAATCTGCCTCATTGCCCTAGGCTGAGCAGCTCTGAGAAACCAAAACTGCTTCGCATTCCTTCTACAAAGTCATACCTTAAGACCCTATCCTTACAGGAGAAAGTCAGCTTGCGTTTCTGCTGTAACCAAAGCACAGATCTTCCTCTTACACTGCAGGGTTTTAGAAGAAGCTAAGCCAGATAGCCTACCTAGAGCGCTCCTTGGGGGAGGCTGTTGGCTACACGCAGAACTCCGTGCCAAATAAACTTTATTCAAGGAAGGGACCAGTGTTTAGCTAGAGTGTATATTTACTTGGTAGAAATCACAAGTAGGTAGGCCGCGTGTTTGCTGGAAACGGTGACCTTATGGCACAAGCCTTGCTTTCCCATTTTGAATGCTCCATGCATGCTGCCTTGAAGTTACCTAAATAACAGTTTTAGGACGAGTCTTTAGTCATTGTAGGCAGGGCTCTGGGAAGGGAACGAGTGTTCTCTGCATCAACAGGGTGCTTTCATAGCCTGGGTGGGAGCCTCTCCTCAGACGCCCTAGAGATAAAGGAAACTTGACGTGAGTTCTTTCCTCCAGGTAAAGCCTTGACTAGCCCTGCCGAAGCTGAGCTTGAAGCAGTTTCCTTGTGGCATTTGTTTTAGGTCTGTTTTCTTTTAAGGTTAGTAAGCTTGTCAAGACACCGAGGACCTCTCGTGGGCACCCTATTCCCTGCAAGAGCACCGAGTACCAGCAGGCTCCACTGGGCTACTAAGAAACATCCAGGCCCGGAAACGTTTCCCAGTCACTGTGTATTTTGTGTGTAGGGCAACACACTGCACTCTTCCTTGGAAGAGCTAGATTTCCTCAGCTCTCCAACAACTCCAGGCAATGTGTTCTCTCAATTCCTATATGTCATGCAAATCTCCCTCATTGCCCTAGGCTGAGCAGCACTGAGAAACCAAAACTGCAACGCATTCCTTCTTTAAAGTCAAACCTTAAGACCCCATCCTTACAGGAGAAAGTCGGCTTGCTTTCCTGCTGTAACCAAAGCACAGTTCTTCCTCTTACACTCCAGGGTTTTAGAAGAAGCAGAGCCCGATAGCCTACCCAGAGCGCTCCCAAGGGGAGGCGGTTGGCTACACGCAGAATTCCGTGCCAAATAAACTTTATTCAAGGAAGGGACCAGTGTGTAGCTAGAGTGTATATTTACTTGGTAGAAATCACAAGGAGGTAGGCTGCATGTTCGCTGGAAACGGGGAACTTATGGCACAAGCCTTGCTTACCACTTTTGAATGCTCCATTCAAGCTGCCTTGAAGCTACCTAAATTACAATTTTAGGACGGGTCTCTAGTGTCTGTAGGCAGGGCTCTGGGAAGGGAACGAGTGTTCTCTACGTCAACAGGGTGCTTTCATAGACTGGGTAGGAGCCTCGCCTGAGACACTCTAGAGCTAAAAGGAAACTTGACGTGAGTCCTCTCCTCAAGGTAAAGCCTAGAATAGCCCTGCCGAAGTGGAAGCTTGGAGCGGAGTTCTTGAGGCATTAGTTTCAGGTCTGTTTTCTTTTAAGGTTAGTAAGCTTTTCAAGGCCCTGAGGACCTCGCCTGGGCACCCTATTCCCTGCAAGAACACCCAGTACCGGCAGGCTCCACTGGGCTACTAAGAAACATCCAGGCCCGGAAACTTTTCCCATTCACTCTTTGTATTTTGTGTGTAGGCCAACACACTACACTCTTCCTTGGAAGAGCTAGATTTCCTCAGTTCTCCAACAGCTCCAGGAAATGTGTTCTCTCACGTCCTACATATCATGCAAATCTGCCTCATGGCCCTAGGCTGACCGGCACTGAGAAACCAAAACTGCTTCACATTCCTTCTACAAAGTCATACCTTAACACCCCATCCTTACAGTCGAAAGTCGGCTTGCGTTTCTGCTGTAACCACAGCACAGTTCTTCCTCTTACACTCCAGGGTTTTAGAAGAAGCTAAGCCCGATAGCCTACCCAGAGCGATCCCTGGGGGAGGCGGTTGGCTACACGCAGAATTACGTGCCAAATAAACTTTATTCAAGGAAGGGACCAGTGTGTAGCTAGAGTGTATATTTACTTGGTAGAAATCACAAGGAGGTAGGCTGCATGTTCGCTGGAAACGGGGAACTTATGGCACAAGCCTTGCTTACCCATTTTGAATGCTCCATTCAAGCTGCCTTGAAGCTGCCTAAATAACAATTTTACGACGGGTCTCTAGTCTCTGTAGGCAAGGCTCTGGGAAGGGAACGAGTGTTCTCTACATCAACAGGGTGCTTTCATAGCCTGGGTGGGAGCCTCTCCTCAGACGCTCTACAGCTAAAAGGAAACTTGACGTGAGTCCTTTCCTCAAGGTAAAGCCTAGAATAGCCCTGCCGAAGTGGAAGCTTGGAGCGGAGTCCTTGAGGCATTAGTTTCAGGTCTGTTTCCTTTTAAGGTTAGTAAGCTTTTCAGGACACCGAGGACCTCGCCTGGGCACCTTATTCCCTGGAAGACCACCGAGTACCGGCAGTCTCCACTGGGCTACTAAGAAACACCCAGGCCCGGACACCTTTCCCAGTCACTCTGTGTATTTTGTGTGTAGGCCAACACACTGCACTCTTCCTTGGAAGAGCTAGATTTCCTCAGCTCTCCAACAGCCCCAGGAAATGTGTTCTCTCACGTCCTACATATCATGCAAATCTGCCTCATTGCCCTAGGCTGAGCAGCTCTGAGAAACCAAAACTGCTTCGCATTCCTTCTACAAAGTCATACCTTAAGACCCCATCCTTACAGGAGAAAGTCAGCTTGCGTTTCTGCTGTAACCAAAGCACAGATCTTCCTCTTACACTGCAGGGTTTTAGAAGAAGCTAAGCCAGATAGCCTACCTAGAGCGCTCCTTGGGGGAGGCTGTTGGCTACACGCAGAACTCCGTGCCAAATAAACTTTATACAAGGAAGGGAGCAGTGTTTAGCTAGAGTGTATATTTACTTGGTAGAAATCACAAGTAGGTAGGCCGCGTGTTCGCTGGAAACGGTGACCTTATGGCACAAGCCTTGCTTTCCCATTTTGAATGCTCCATGCATGCTGCCTTGAAGTTACCTAAATAACAGTTTTAGGACGAGTCTTTAGTCATTGTAGGCAGGGCTCTGGGAAGGGAACGAGTGTTCTCTGCATCAACAGGGTGCTTTCATAGCCTGGGTGGGAGCCTCTCCTCAGACGCCCTAGAGATAAAGGAAACTTGACGTGAGTTCTTTCCTCCAGGTAAAGCCTTGACTAGCCCTGCCGAAGCTGAGCTTGAAGCAGTTTCCTTGTGGCATTTGTTTTAGGTCTGTTTTCTTTTAAGGTTAGTAAGCTTGTCAAGACATCGAGGACCTCTCGTGGGCACCCTATTCCCTGCAAGAGCACCGAGTACCAGCAGGCTCCACTGGGCTACTAAGAAACATCTAGGCCCGGAAACGTTTCCCAGTCACTGTGTATTTTGTGTGTAGGGCAACACACTGCACTCTTCCTTGGAAGAGCTAGATTTCCTCAGCTCTCCAGCAACTCCAGGCAATGTGTTCTCTCAATTCCTATATGTCATGCAAATCTCCCTCATTGCCCTAGGCTGAGAAGCACTGAGAAACCAAAACTGCAACGCATTCCTTCTTTAAAGTCCAACCTTAAGACCCCATCCTTACAGGAGAAAGTCGGCTTGCTTTCCTGCTGTAACCAAAGCACAGTTCTTCCTCTTACACTCCAGGGTTTTAGAAGAAGCAGAGCCCGATAGCCTACCCAGAGCGCTCCCAAGGGGAGGCGGTTGGCTACACGCAGAATTCCGTGCCAAATAAACTTTATTCAAGGAAGGGACCAGTGTGTAGCTAGAGTGTATATTTACTTGGTAGAAATCACAAGGAGGTAGGCTGCATGTTCGCTGGAACCGGGGAACTTATGGCACAAGCCTTGCTTACCACTTTTGAATGCTCCATTCAAGCTGCCTTGAAGCTACCTAAATTACAATTTTAGGACGGGTCTCTAGTGTCTGTAGGCAGGGCTCTGGGAAGGGAACGAGTGTTCTCTACATCAACAGGGTGCTTTCATAGACTGGGTAGGAGCCTCGCCTGAGACACTCTAGAGCTAAAAGGAAACTTGACGTGAGTCCTCTCCTCAAGGTAAAGCCTAGAATAGCCCTGCCGAAGTGGAAGCTTGGAGCGGAGTTCTTGAGGCATTAGTTTCAGGTCTGTTTTCTTTTAAGGTTAGTAAGCTTTTCAAGGCCCTGAGGACCTCGCCTGGGCACCCTATTCCCTGCAAGAACACCCAGTACCGGCAGGCTCCACTGGGCTACTAAGAAACATCCAGGCCCGGAAACTTTTCCCATTCACTCTTTGTATTTTGTGTGTAGGCCAACACACTACACTCTTCCTTGGAAGAGCTAGATTTCCTCAGCTCTCCAACAGCTCCAGGAAATGTGTTCTCTCACGTCCTACATATCATGCAAATCTGCCTCATTGCCCTAGGCTGACCGGCACTGAGAAACCAAAACTGCTTCACATTCCTTCTACAAAGTCATACCTTAACACCCCATCCTTACAGTCGAAAGTCGGCTTGCGTTTCTGCTGTAACCACAGCACAGTTCTTCCTCTTACACTCCAGGGTTTTAGAAGAAGCTAAGCCCGATAGCCTACCCAGAGCGATCCCTGGGGGAGGCGGTTGGCCACACGCAGAATTACGTGCCAAATAAACTTTATTCAAGGAAGGGACCAGTGTGTAGCTAGAGTGTATATTTACTTGGTAGAAATCACAAGGACGTAGGCTGCATGTTCGCTGGAAACGGGGAACTTATGGCACAAGCCTTGCTTACCCATTTTGAATGCTCCATTCAAGCTGCCTTGAAGCTGCCTAAATAACAATTTTAGGACGGGTCTCTAGTCTCTGTAGGCAAGGCTCTGGGAAGGGAACGAGTGTTCTCTACATCAACAGGGTGCTTTCATAGCCTGGGTGGGAGCCTCTCCTCAGACGCTCTACAGCTAAAAGGAAACTTGACGTGAGTCCTTTCCTCAAGGTAAAGCCTAGAATAGCCCTGCCGAAGTGGAAGCTTGGAGCGGAGTCCTTGAGGCATTAGTTTCAGGTCTGTTTCCTTTTAAGGTTAGTAAGCTTTTCAGGACACCGAGGACCTCGCCTGGGCACCTTATTCCCTGGAAGACCACCGAGTACCGGCAGTCTCCACTGGGCTACTAAGAAACATCCAGGCCCGGACACCTTTCCCAGTCACTCTGTGTATTTTGTGTGTAGGCCAACACACTGCACTCTTCCTTGGAAGAGCTAGATTTCCTCAGCTCTCCAACAGCCCCAGGAAATGTGTTCTCTCACGTCCTACATATCATGCAAATCTGCCTCATTGCCCTAGGCTGAGCAGCTCTGAGAAACCAAAACTGCTTCGCATTCCTTCTACAAAGTCATACCTTAAGACCCTATCCTTACAGGAGAAAGTCAGCTTGCGTTTCTGCTGTAACCAAAGCACAGATCTTCCTCTTACACTGCAGGGTTTTAGAAGAAGCTAAGCCAGATAGCCTACCTAGAGCGCTCCTTGGGGGAGGCTGTTGGCTACACGCAGAACTCCGTGCCAAATAAACTTTATTCAAGGAAGGGACCAGTGTTTAGCTAGAGTGTATATTTACTTGGTAGAAATCACAAGTAGGTAGGCCGCGTGTTCGCTGGAAACGGTGACCTTATGGCACAAGCCTTGCTTTCCCATTTTGAATGCTCCATGCATGCTGCCTTGAAGTTACCTAAATAACAGTTTTAGGACGAGTCTTTAGTCATTGTAGGCAGGGCTCTGGGAAGGGAACGAGTGTTCTCTGCATCAACAGGGTGCTTTCATAGCCTGGGTGGGAGCCTCTCCTCAGACGCCCTAGAGATAAAGGAAACTTGACGTGAGTTCTTTCCTCCAGGTAAAGCGTTGACTAGCCCTGCCGAAGCTGAGCTTGAAGCAGTTTCCTTGTGGCATTTGTTTTAGGTCTGTTTTCTTTTAAGGTTAGTAAGCTTGTCAAGACACCGAGGACCTCTCGTGGGCACCCTATTCCCTGCAAGAGCACCGAGTACCAGCAGGCTCCACTGGGCTACTAAGAAACATCCAGGCCCGGAAACGTTTCCCAGTCACTGTGTATTTTGTGTGTAGGGCAACACACTGCACTCTTCCTTGGAAGAGCTAGATTTCCTCAGCTCTCCAACAACTCCAGGCAATGTGTTCTCTCAATTCCTATATGTCATGCAAATCTCCCTCATTGCCCTAGGCTGAGCAGCACTGAGAAACCAAAACTGCAACGCATTCCTTCTTTAAAGTCAAACCTTAAGACCCCATCCTTACAGGAGAAAGTCGGCTTGCTTTCCTGCTGTAACCAAAGCACAGTTCTTCCTCTTACACTCCAGGGTTTTAGAAGAAGCAGAGCCCGATAGCCTACCCAGAGCGCTCCCAAGGGGAGGCGGTTGGCTACACGCAGAATTCCGTGCCAAATAAACTTTATTCAAGGAAGGGACCAGTGTGTAGCTAGAGTGTATATTTACTTGGTAGAAATCACAAGGAGGTAGGCTGCATGTTCGCTGGAAACGGGGAACTTATGGCACAAGCCTTGCTTACCACTTTTGAATGCTCCATTCAAGCTGCCTTGAAGCTACCTAAATTACAATTTTAGGACGGGTCTCTAGTGTCTGTAGGCAAGGCTCTGGGAAGGGAACGAGTGTTCTCTACATCAACAGGGTGCTTTCATAGCCTGGGTGGGAGCCTCTCCTCAGACGCTCTACAGCTAAAAGGAAACTTGACGTGAGTCCTTTCCTCAAGGTAAAGCCTAGAATAGCCCTGCCGAAGTGGAAGCTTGGAGCGGAGTCCTTGAGGCATTAGTTTCAGGTCTGTTTCCTTTTAAGGTTAGTAAGCTTTTCAGGACACCGAGGACCTCGCCTGGGCACCTTATTCCCTGGAAGACCACCGAGTACCGGCAGTCTCCACTGGGCTACTAAGAAACATCCAGGCCCGGACACCTTTCCCAGTCACTCTGTGTATTTTGTGTGTAGGCCAACACACTGCACTCTTCCTTGGAAGAGCTAGATTTCCTCAGCTCTCCAACAGCCCCAGGAAATGTGTTCTCTCACGTCCTACATATCATGCAAATCTGCCTCATTGCCCTAGGCTGAGCAGCTCTGAGAAACCAAAACTGCTTCGCATTCCTTCTACAAAGTCATACCTTAAGACCCCATCCTTACAGGAGAAAGTCAGCTTGCGTTTCTGCTGTAACCAAAGCACAGATCTTCCTCTTACACTGCAGGGTTTTAGAAGAAGCTAAGCCAGATAGCCTACCTAGAGCGCTCCCTGTGGGAGGCTGTTGGCTACACGCAGAACTCCGTGCCAAATAAACTTTATTCAAGGAAGGGACCAGTGTGTAGCTAGAGTGTATATTTACTCGGTAGAAATCACAAGTAGGTAGGCCGCGTGTTCGCTGGAAACGGTGACCTTATGGCACAAGCCTTGCTTTCCCATTTTGAATGCTCCATGCATGCTGCCTTGAAGTTACCTAAATAACAGTTTTAGGACGAGTCTTTAGTCATTGTAGGCAGGGCTCTGGGAAGGGAACGAGTGTTCTCTGCATCAACAGGGTGCTTTCATAGCCTGGGTGGGAGCCTCTCCTCAGACGCCCTAGAGATAAAGGAAACGTGACGTGAGTTCTTTCCTCCAGGTAAAGCCTTGAATAGCCCTGCCGAAGCTGAGCTTGAAGCAGTTTCCTTGTGGCATTTGTTTTAGGTCTGTTTTCTTTTAAGGTTAGTAAGCTTGTCAAGACACCGAGTACCTCTCGTGGGCACCCTATTCCCTGCAAGAGCACCGAGTACCAGCAGGCTCCACTGGGCTACTAAGAAACATCCAGGCCCGGAAACGTTTCCCAGTCACTGTGTATTTTGTGTGTAGGGCAACACACTGCACTCTTCCTTGGAAGAGCTAGATTTCCTCAGCTCTCCAACAACTCCAGGAAATGTGTTCTCTCAATTCCTATATGTCATGCAAATCTCCCTCATTGCCCTAGGCTGAGCAGCACTGAGAAACCAAAACTGCAACGCATTCCTTCTTTAAAGTCAAACCTTAAGACCCCATCCTTACAGGAGAAAGTCGGCTTACATTCCTGCTGTAACCAAAGCACAGTTCTTCCTCTTACACTCCAGGGTTTTAGAAGAAGCAGAGCCCGATAGCCTACCCAGAGCGCTCCCAAGGGGAGGCGGTTGGCTACACGCAGAATTCCGTGCCAAATAAACTTTATTCAAGGAAGGGACCAGTGTGTAGCTAGAGTGTATATTTACTTGGTAGAAATCACAAGGAGGTAGGCTGCATGTTCGCTGGAAACGGGGAACTTATGGCACAAGCCTTGCTTACCCATTTTGAATGCTCCATTCAAGCTGCCTTGAAGCTACCTAAATTACAATTTTAGGACGGGTCTCTAGTGTCTGTAGGCAGGGCTCTGGGAAGGGAACGAGTGTTCTCTACATCAACAGGGTGCTTTCATAGACTGGGTAGGAGCCTCGCCTGAGACACTCTAGAGCTAAAAGGAAACTTGACGTGAGTCCTCTCCTCAAGGTAAAGCCTAGAATAGCCCTGCCGAAGTGGAAGCTTGGAGCGGAGTTCTTGAGGCATTAGTTTCAGGTCTGTTTTCTTTTAAGGTTAGTAAGCTTTTCAAGGCCCTGAGGACCTCGCCTGGGCACCCTATTCCCTGCAAGAACACCCAGTACCGGCAGGCTCCACTGGGCTACTAAGAAACATCCAGGCCCGGAAACTTTTCCCATTCACTCTTTGTATTTTGTGTGTAGGCCAACACACTACACTCTTCCTTGGAAGAGCTAGATTTCCTCAGCTCTCCAACAGCTCCAGGAAATGTGTTCTCTCACGTCCTACATATCATGCAAATCTGCCTCATGGCCCTAGGCTGACCGGCACTGAGAAACCAAAACTGCTTCACATTCCTTCTACAAAGTCATACCTTAACACCCCATCCTTACAGTCGAAAGTCGGCTTGCGTTTCTGCTGTAACCACAGCACAGTTCTTCCTCTTACACTGCAGGGTTTTAGAAGAAGCTAAGCCCGATAGCCTACCCAGAGCGATCCCTGGGGGAGGCGGTTGGCTACACGCAGAATTACGTGCCAAATAAACTTTATTCAAGGAAGGGACCAGTGTGTAGCTAGAGTGTATATTTACTTGGTAGAAATCACAAGGAGGTAGGCTGCATGTTCGCTGGAAACGGGGAACTTATGGCACAAGCCTTGCTTACCCATTTTGAATGCTCCATTCAAGCTGCCTTGAAGCTGCCTAAATAACAATTTTACGACGGGTCTCTAGTCTCTGTAGGCAAGGCTCTGGGAAGGGAACGAGTGTTCTCTACATCAACAGGGTGCTTTCATAGCCTGGGTGGGAGCCTCTCCTCAGACGCTCTACAGCTAAAAGGAAACTTGACGTGAGTCCTTTCCTCAAGGTAAAGCCTAGAATAGCCCTGCCGAAGTGGAAGCTTGGAGCGGAGTCCTTGAGGCATTAGTTTCAGGTCTGTTTCCTTTTAAGGTTAGTAAGCTTTTCAGTACACCGAGGACCTCGCCTGGGCACCTTATTCCCTGGAAGACCACCGAGTACCGGCAGTCTCCACTGGGCTACTAAGAAACATCCAGGCCCGGACACCTTTCCCAGTCACTCTGTGTATTTTGTGTGTAGGCCAACACACTGCACTCTTCCTTGGAAGAGCTAGATTTCCTCAGCTCTCCAACAGCCCCAGGAAATGTGTTCTCTCACGTCCTACATATCATGCAAATCTGCCTCATTGCCCTAGGCTGAGCAGCTCTGAGAAACCAAAACTGCTTCGCAATCCTTCTACAAAGTCATACCTTAAGACCCCATCCTTACAGGAGAAAGTCAGCTTGCGTTTCTGCTATAACCAAAGCACAGATCTTCCTCTTACACTGCAGGGTTTTAGAAGAAGCTAAGCCAGATAGCCTACCTAGAGCGCTCCTTGGGGGAGGCTGTTGGCTACACGCAGAACTCCGTGCCAAATAAACTTTATACAAGGAAGGGACCAGTGTGTAGCTAGAGTGTATATTTACTTGGTAGAAATCACAAGTAGGTAGGCCGCGTGTTCGCTGGAAACGGTGACCTTATGGCACAAGCCTTGCTTTCCCATTTTGAATGCTCCATGCATGCTGCCTTGAAGTTACCTAAATAACAGTTTTAGGACGAGTCTTTAGTCATTGTAGGCAGGGCTCTGGGAAGGGAACGAGTGTTCTCTGCATCAACAGGGTGCTTTCATAGCCTGGGTGGGAGCCTCTCCTCAGACGCCCTAGAGATAAAGGAAACTTGACGTGAGTTCTTTCCTCCAGGTAAAGCCTTGACTAGCCCTGCCGAAGCTGAGCTTGAAGCAGTTTCCTTGTGGCATTTGTTTTAGGTCTGTTTTCTTTTAAGGTTAGTAAGCTTGTCAAGACATCGAGGACCTCTCGTGGGCACCCTATTCCCTGCAAGAGCACCGAGTACCAGCAGGCTCCACTGGGCTACTAAGAAACATCCAGGCCCGGAAACGTTTCCCAGTCACTGTGTATTTTGTGTGTAGGGCAACACACTGCACTCTTCCTTGGAAGAGCTAGATTTCCTCAGCTCTCCAACAACTCCAGGCAATGTGTTCTCTCAATTCCTATATGTCATGCAAATCTCCCTCATTGCCCTAGGCTGAGAAGCACTGAGAAACCAAAACTGCAACGCATTCCTTCTTTAAAGTCCAACCTTAAGACCCCATCCTTACAGGAGAAAGTCGGCTTGCTTTCCTGCTGTAACCAAAGCACAGTTCTTCCTCTTACACTCCAGGGTTTTAGAAGAAGCAGAGCCCGATAGCCTACCCAGAGCGCTCCCAAGGGGAGGCGGTTGGCTACACGCAGAATTCCGTGCCAAATAAACTTTATTCAAGGAAGGGACCAGTGTGTAGCTAGAGTGTATATTTACTTGGTAGAAATCACAAGGAGGTAGGCTGCATGTTCGCTGGAACCGGGGAACTTATGGCACAAGCCTTGCTTACCACTTTTGAATGCTCCATTCAAGCTGCCTTGAAGCTGCCTAAATAACAATTTTAGGACGGGTCTCTAGTCTCTGTAGGCAAGGCTCTGGGAAGGGAACGAGTGTTCTCTACATCAACAGGGTGCTTTCATAGCCTGGGTGGGAGCCTCTCCTCAAACGCTCTACAGCTAAAAGGAAACTTGACGTGAGTCCTTTCCTCAAGGTAAAGCCTAGAATAGCCCTGCCGAAGTGGAAGCTTGGAGCGGAGTCCTTGAGGCATTAGTTTCAGGTCTGTTTCCTTTTAAGGTTAGTAAGCTTTTCAGGACACCGAGGACCTCGCCTGGGCACCTTATTCCCTGGAAGACCACCGAGTACCGGCAGTCTCCACTGGGCTACTAAGAAACATCCAGGCCCGGACACCTTTCCCAGTCACTCTGTGTATTTTGTGTGTAGGCCAACACACTGCACTCTTCCTTGGAAGAGCTAGATTTCCTCAGCTCTCCAACAGCCCCAGGAAATGTGTTCTCTCACGTCCTACATATCATGCAAATCTGCCTCATTGCCCTAGGCTGAGCAGCTCTGAGAAACCAAAACTGCTTCGCATTCCTTCTACAAAGTCATACCTTAAGACCCTATCCTTACAGGAGAAAGTCAGCTTGCGTTTCTGCTGTAACCAAAGCACAGATCTTCCTCTTACACTGCAGGGTTTTAGAAGAAGCTAAGCCAGATAGCCTACCTAGAGCGCTCCTTGGGGGAGGCTGTTGGCTACACGCAGAACTCCGTGCCAAATAAACTTTATTCAAGGAAGGGACCAGTGTTTAGCTAGAGTGTATATTTACTTGGTAGAAATCACAAGTAGGTAGGCCGCGTGTTCGCTGGAAACGGTGACCTTATGGCACAAGCCTTGCTTTCCCATTTTGAATGCTCCATGCATGCTGCCTTGAAGTTACCTAAATAACAGTTTTAGGACGAGTCTTTAGTCATTGTAGGCAGGGCTCTGGGAAGGGAACGAGTGTTCTCTGCATCAACAGGGTGCTTTCATAGCCTGGGTGGGAGCCTCTCCTCAG
This sequence comes from Balaenoptera physalus, assembly GCF_965194825.1. Lineage (NCBI taxonomy): Eukaryota > Metazoa > Chordata > Mammalia > Artiodactyla > Balaenopteridae > Balaenoptera > Balaenoptera physalus. The sequence goes on along the minus strand of NC_138895.1, from coordinate 38,208,540 downwards.
ACGCCCTAGAGATAAAGGAAACTTGACGTGAGTTCTTTCCTCCAGGTAAAGCCTTGACTAGCCCTGCCGAAGCTGAGCTTGAAGCAGTTTCCTTGTGGCATTTGTTTTAGGTCTGTTTTCTTTTAAGGTTAGTAAGCTTGTCAAGACACCGAGGACCTCTCGTGGGCACCCTATTCCCTGCAAGAGCACCGAGTACCAGCAGGCTCCACTGGGCTACTAAGAAACATCCAGGCCCGGAAACGTTTCCCAGTCACTGTGTATTTTGTGTGTAGGGCAACACACTGCACTCTTCCTTGGAAGAGCTAGATTTCCTCAGCTCTCCAACAACTCCAGACAATGTGTTCTCTCAATTCCTATATGTCATGCAAATCTCCCTCATTGCCCTAGGCTGAGCAGCACTGAGAAACCAAAACTGCAACGCATTCCTTCTTTAAAGTCCAACCTTAAGACCCCATCCTTACAGGAGAAAGTCGGCTTGCTTTCCTGCTGTAACCAAAGCACAGTTCTTCCTCTTACACTCCAGGGTTTTAGAAGAAGCAGAGCCCGATAGCCTACCCAGAGCGCTCCCAAGGGGAGGCGGTTGGCTACACGCAGAATTCCGTGCCAAATAAACTTTATTCAAGGAAGGGACCAGTGTGTAGCTAGAGTGTATATTTACTTGGTAGAAATCACAAGGAGGTAGGCTGCATGTTCGCTGGAAACGGGGAACTTATGGCACAAGCCTTGCTTACCACTTTTGAATGCTCCATTCAAGCTGCCTTGAAGCTACCTAAATTACAATTTTAGGACGGGTCTCTAGTGTCTGTAGGCAGGGCTCTGGGAAGGGAACGAGTGTTCTCTACGTCAACAGGGTGCTTTCATAGACTGGGTAGGAGCCTCGCCTGCGACACTCTAGAGCTAAAAGGAAACTTGACGTGAGTCCTCTCCTCAAGGTAAAGCCTAGAATAGCCCTGCCGAAGTGGAAGCTTGGAGCGGAGTTCTTGAGGCATTAGTTTCAGGTCTGTTTTCTTTTAAGGTTAGTAAGCTTTTCAAGGCCCTGAGGACCTCGCCTGGGCACCCTAATCCCTGCAAGAACACCCAGTACCGGCAGGCTCCACTGGGCTACTAAGAAACATCCAGGCCCGGAAACTTTTCCCATTCACTCTTTGTATTTTGTGTGTAGGCCAACACACTACACTCTTCCTTGGAAGAGCTAGATTTCCTCAGCTCTCCAACAGCTCCAGGAAATGTGTTCTCTCACGTCCTACATATCATGCAAATCTGCCTCATTGCCCTAGGCTGACCGGCACTGAGAAACCAAAACTGCTTCACATTCCTTCTACAAAGTCATACCTTAACACCCCATCCTTACAGTCGAAAGTCGGCTTGCGTTTCTGCTGTAACCACAGCACAGTTCTTCCTCTTACACTCCAGGGTTTTAGAAGAAGCTAAGCCCGATAGCCTACCCAGAGCGATCCCTGGGGGAGGCGGTTGGCTACACGCAGAATTACGTGCCAAATAAACTTTATTCAAGGAAGGGACCAGTGTGTAGCTAGAGTGTATATTTACTTGGTAGAAATCACAAGGAGGTAGGCTGCATGTTCGCTGGAAACGGGGAACTTATGGCACAAGCCTTGCTTACCCATTTTGAATGCTCCATTCAAGCTGCCTTGAAGCTGCCTAAATAACAATTTTAGGACGGGTCTCTAGTCTCTGTAGGCAAGGCTCTGGGAAGGGAACGAGTGTTCTCTACATCAACAGGGTGCTTTCATAGCCTGGGTGGGAGCCTCTCCTCAGACGCTCTACAGCTAAAAGGAAACTTGACGTGAGTCCTTTCCTCAAGGTAAAGCCTAGAATAGCCCTGCCGAAGTGGAAGCTTGGAGCGGAGTCCTTGAGGCATTAGTTTCAGGTCTGTTTCCTTTTAAGGTTAGTAAGCTTTTCAGGACACCGAGGACCTCGCCTGGGCACCTTATTCCCTGGAAGACCACCGAGTACCGGCAGTCTCCACTGGGCTACTAAGAAACATCCAGGCCCGGACACCTTTCCCAGTCACTCTGTGTATTTTGTGTGTAGGCCAACACACTGCACTCTTCCTTGGAAGAGCTAGATTTCCTCAGCTCTCCAACAGCCCCAGGAAATGTGTTCTCTCACGTCCTACATATCATGCAAATCTGCCTCATTGCCCTAGGCTGAGCAGCTCTGAGAAACCAAAACTGCTTCGCATTCCTTCTACAAAGTCATACCTTAAGACCCTATCCTTACAGGAGAAAGTCAGCTTGCGTTTCTGCTGTAACCAAAGCACAGATCTTCCTCTTACACTGCAGGGTTTTAGAAGAAGCTAAGCCAGATAGCCTACCTAGAGCGCTCCTTGGGGGAGGCTGTTGGCTACACGCAGAACTCCGTGCCAAATAAACTTTATTCAAGGAAGGGACCAGTGTTTAGCTAGAGTGTATATTTACTTGGTAGAAATCACAAGTAGGTAGGCCGCGTGTTCGCTGGAAACGGTGACCTTATGGCACAAGCCTTGCTTTCCCATTTTGAATGCTCCATGCATGCTGCCTTGAAGTTACCTAAATAACAGTTTTAGGACGAGTCTTTAGTCATTGTAGGCAGGGCTCTGGGAAGGGAACGAGTGTTCTCTGCATCAACAGGGTGCTTTCATAGCCTGGGTGGGAGCCTCTCCTCAGACGCCCTAGAGATAAAGGAAACTTGACGTGAGTTCTTTCCTCCAGGTAAAGCCTTGACTAGCCCTGCCGAAGCTGAGCTTGAAGCAGTTTCCTTGTGGCATTTGTTTTAGGTCTGTTTTCTTTTAAGGTTAGTAAGCTTGTCAAGACACCGAGGACCTCTCGTGGGCACCCTATTCCCTGCAAGAGCACCGAGTACCAGCAGGCTCCACTGGGCTACTAAGAAACATCCAGGCCCGGAAACGTTTCCCAGTCACTGTGTATTTTGTGTGTAGGGCAACACACTGCACTCTTCCTTGGAAGAGCTAGATTTCCTCAGCTCTCCAACAACTCCAGGCAATGTGTTCTCTCAATTCCTATATGTCATGCAAATCTCCCTCATTGCCCTAGGCTGAGCAGCACTGAGAAACCAAAACTGCAACGCATTCCTTCTTTAAAGTCAAACCTTAAGACCCCATCCTTACAGGAGAAAGTCGGCTTGCTTTCCTGCTGTAACCAAAGCACAGTTCTTCCTCTTACACTCCAGGGTTTTAGAAGAAGCAGAGCCCGATAGCCTACCCAGAGCGCTCCCAAGGGGAGGCGGTTGGCTACACGCAGAATTCCGTGCCAAATAAACTTTATTCAAGGAAGGGACCAGTGTGTAGCTAGAGTGTATATTTACTTGGTAGAAATCACAAGGAGGTAGGCTGCATGTTCGCTGGAAACGGGGAACTTATGGCACAAGCCTTGCTTACCACTTTTGAATGCTCCATTCAAGCTGCCTTGAAGCTACCTAAATTACAATTTTAGGACGGGTCTCTAGTGTCTGTAGGCAGGGCTCTGGGAAGGGAACGAGTGTTCTCTACGTCAACAGGGTGCTTTCATAGACTGGGTAGGAGCCTCGCCTGAGACACTCTAGAGCTAAAAGGAAACTTGACGTGAGTCCTCTCCTCAAGGTAAAGCCTAGAATAGCCCTGCCGAAGTGGAAGCTTGGAGCGGAGTTCTTGAGGCATTAGTTTCAGGTCTGTTTTCTTTTAAGGTTAGTAAGCTTTTCAAGGCCCTGAGGACCTCGCCTGGGCACCCTATTCCCTGCAAGAACACCCAGTACCGGCAGGCTCCACTGGGCTACTAAGAAACATCCAGGCCCGGAAACTTTTCCCATTCACTCTTTGTATTTTGTGTGTAGGCCAACACACTACACTCTTCCTTGGAAGAGCTAGATTTCCTCAGTTCTCCAACAGCTCCAGGAAATGTGTTCTCTCACGTCCTACATATCATGCAAATCTGCCTCATGGCCCTAGGCTGACCGGCACTGAGAAACCAAAACTGCTTCACATTCCTTCTACAAAGTCATACCTTAACACCCCATCCTTACAGTCGAAAGTCGGCTTGCGTTTCTGCTGTAACCACAGCACAGTTCTTCCTCTTACACTCCAGGGTTTTAGAAGAAGCTAAGCCCGATAGCCTACCCAGAGCGATCCCTGGGGGAGGCGGTTGGCTACACGCAGAATTACGTGCCAAATAAACTTTATTCAAGGAAGGGACCAGTGTGTAGCTAGAGTGTATATTTACTTGGTAGAAATCACAAGGAGGTAGGCTGCATGTTCGCTGGAAACGGGGAACTTATGGCACAAGCCTTGCTTACCCATTTTGAATGCTCCATTCAAGCTGCCTTGAAGCTGCCTAAATAACAATTTTACGACGGGTCTCTAGTCTCTGTAGGCAAGGCTCTGGGAAGGGAACGAGTGTTCTCTACATCAACAGGGTGCTTTCATAGCCTGGGTGGGAGCCTCTCCTCAGACGCTCTACAGCTAAAAGGAAACTTGACGTGAGTCCTTTCCTCAAGGTAAAGCCTAGAATAGCCCTGCCGAAGTGGAAGCTTGGAGCGGAGTCCTTGAGGCATTAGTTTCAGGTCTGTTTCCTTTTAAGGTTAGTAAGCTTTTCAGGACACCGAGGACCTCGCCTGGGCACCTTATTCCCTGGAAGACCACCGAGTACCGGCAGTCTCCACTGGGCTACTAAGAAACACCCAGGCCCGGACACCTTTCCCAGTCACTCTGTGTATTTTGTGTGTAGGCCAACACACTGCACTCTTCCTTGGAAGAGCTAGATTTCCTCAGCTCTCCAACAGCCCCAGGAAATGTGTTCTCTCACGTCCTACATATCATGCAAATCTGCCTCATTGCCCTAGGCTGAGCAGCTCTGAGAAACCAAAACTGCTTCGCATTCCTTCTACAAAGTCATACCTTAAGACCCCATCCTTACAGGAGAAAGTCAGCTTGCGTTTCTGCTGTAACCAAAGCACAGATCTTCCTCTTACACTGCAGGGTTTTAGAAGAAGCTAAGCCAGATAGCCTACCTAGAGCGCTCCTTGGGGGAGGCTGTTGGCTACACGCAGAACTCCGTGCCAAATAAACTTTATACAAGGAAGGGAGCAGTGTTTAGCTAGAGTGTATATTTACTTGGTAGAAATCACAAGTAGGTAGGCCGCGTGTTCGCTGGAAACGGTGACCTTATGGCACAAGCCTTGCTTTCCCATTTTGAATGCTCCATGCATGCTGCCTTGAAGTTACCTAAATAACAGTTTTAGGACGAGTCTTTAGTCATTGTAGGCAGGGCTCTGGGAAGGGAACGAGTGTTCTCTGCATCAACAGGGTGCTTTCATAGCCTGGGTGGGAGCCTCTCCTCAGACGCCCTAGAGATAAAGGAAACTTGACGTGAGTTCTTTCCTCCAGGTAAAGCCTTGACTAGCCCTGCCGAAGCTGAGCTTGAAGCAGTTTCCTTGTGGCATTTGTTTTAGGTCTGTTTTCTTTTAAGGTTAGTAAGCTTGTCAAGACATCGAGGACCTCTCGTGGGCACCCTATTCCCTGCAAGAGCACCGAGTACCAGCAGGCTCCACTGGGCTACTAAGAAACATCCAGGCCCGGAAACGTTTCCCAGTCACTGTGTATTTTGTGTGTAGGGCAACACACTGCACTCTTCCTTGGAAGAGCTAGATTTCCTCAGCTCTCCAGCAACTCCAGGCAATGTGTTCTCTCAATTCCTATATGTCATGCAAATCTCCCTCATTGCCCTAGGCTGAGAAGCACTGAGAAACCAAAACTGCAACGCATTCCTTCTTTAAAGTCCAACCTTAAGACCCCATCCTTACAGGAGAAAGTCGGCTTGCTTTCCTGCTGTAACCAAAGCACAGTTCTTCCTCTTACACTCCAGGGTTTTAGAAGAAGCAGAGCCCGATAGCCTACCCAGAGCGCTCCCAAGGGGAGGCGGTTGGCTACACGCAGAATTCCGTGCCAAATAAACTTTATTCAAGGAAGGGACCAGTGTGTAGCTAGAGTGTATATTTACTTGGTAGAAATCACAAGGAGGTAGGCTGCATGTTCGCTGGAACCGGGGAACTTATGGCACAAGCCTTGCTTACCACTTTTGAATGCTCCATTCAAGCTGCCTTGAAGCTACCTAAATTACAATTTTAGGACGGGTCTCTAGTGTCTGTAGGCAGGGCTCTGGGAAGGGAACGAGTGTTCTCTACATCAACAGGGTGCTTTCATAGACTGGGTAGGAGCCTCGCCTGAGACACTCTAGAGCTAAAAGGAAACTTGACGTGAGTCCTCTCCTCAAGGTAAAGCCTAGAATAGCCCTGCCGAAGTGGAAGCTTGGAGCGGAGTTCTTGAGGCATTAGTTTCAGGTCTGTTTTCTTTTAAGGTTAGTAAGCTTTTCAAGGCCCTGAGGACCTCGCCTGGGCACCCTATTCCCTGCAAGAACACCCAGTACCGGCAGGCTCCACTGGGCTACTAAGAAACATCCAGGCCCGGAAACTTTTCCCATTCACTCTTTGTATTTTGTGTGTAGGCCAACACACTACACTCTTCCTTGGAAGAGCTAGATTTCCTCAGCTCTCCAACAGCTCCAGGAAATGTGTTCTCTCACGTCCTACATATCATGCAAATCTGCCTCATTGCCCTAGGCTGACCGGCACTGAGAAACCAAAACTGCTTCACATTCCTTCTACAAAGTCATACCTTAACACCCCATCCTTACAGTCGAAAGTCGGCTTGCGTTTCTGCTGTAACCACAGCACAGTTCTTCCTCTTACACTCCAGGGTTTTAGAAGAAGCTAAGCCCGATAGCCTACCCAGAGCGATCCCTGGGGGAGGCGGTTGGCCACACGCAGAATTACGTGCCAAATAAACTTTATTCAAGGAAGGGACCAGTGTGTAGCTAGAGTGTATATTTACTTGGTAGAAATCACAAGGAGGTAGGCTGCATGTTCGCTGGAAACGGGGAACTTATGGCACAAGCCTTGCTTACCCATTTTGAATGTTCCATTCAAGCTGCCTTGAAGCTGCCTAAATAACAATTTTAGGACGGGTCTCTAGTCTCTGTAGGCAAGGCTCTGGGAAGGGAACGAGTGTTCTCTACATCAACAGGGTGCTTTCATAGCCTGGGTGGGAGCCTCTCCTCAGACGCTCTACAGCTAAAAGGAAACTTGACGTGAGTCCTTTCCTCAAGGTAAAGCCTAGAATAGCCCTGCCGAAGTGGAAGCTTGGAGCGGAGTCCTTGAGGCATTAGTTTCAGGTCTGTTTCCTTTTAAGGTTAGTAAGCTTTTCAGGACACCGAGGACCTCGCCTGGGCACCTTATTCCCTGGAAGACCACCGAGTACCGGCAGTCTCCACTGGGCTACTAAGAAACACCCAGGCCCGGACACCTTTCCCAGTCACTCTGTGTATTTTGTGTGTAGGCCAACACACTGCACTCTTCCTTGGAAGAGCTAGATTTCCTCAGCTCTCCAACAGCCCCAGGAAATTTGTTCTCTCACGTCCTACATATCATGCAAATCTGCCTCATTGCCCTAGGCTGAGCAGCTCTGAGAAACCAAAACTGCTTCGCATTCCTTCTACAAAGTCATACCTTAAGACCCCATCCTTACAGGAGAAAGTCAGCTTGCGTTTCTGCTGTAACCAAAGCACAGATCTTCCTCTTACACTGCAGGGTTTTAGAAGAAGCTAAGCCAGATAGCCTACCTAGAGCGCTCCTTGGGGGAGGCTGTTGGCTACACGCAGAACTCCGTGCCAAATAAACTTTATACAAGGAAGGGACCAGTGTGTAGCTAGAGTGTATATTTACTTGGTAGAAATCACAAGTAGGTAGGCCGCGTGTTCGCTGGAAACGGTGACCTTATGGCACAAGCCTTGCTTTCCCATTTTGAATGCTCCATGCATGCTGCCTTGAAGTTACCTAAATAACAGTTTTAGGACGAGTCTTTAGTCATTGTAGGCAGGGCTCTGGGAAGGGAACGAGTGTTCTCTGCATCAACAGGGTGCTTTCATAGCCTGGGTGGGAGCCTCTCCTCAGACGCCCTAGAGATAAAGGAAACTTGACGTGAGTTCTTTCCTCCAGGTAAAGCCTTGACTAGCCCTGCCGAAGCTGAGCTTGAAGCAGTTTCCTTGTGGCATTTGTTTTAGGTCTGTTTTCTTTTAAGGTTAGTAAGCTTGTCAAGACATCGAGGACCTCTCGTGGGCACCCTATTCCCTGCAAGAGCACCGAGTACCAGCAGGCTCCACTGGGCTACTAAGAAACATCCAGGCCCGGAAACGTTTCCCAGTCACTGTGTATTTTGTGTGTAGGGCAACACACTGCACTCTTCCTTGGAAGAGCTAGATTTCCTCAGCTCTCCAGCAACTCCAGGCAATGTGTTCTCTCAATTCCTATATGTCATGCAAATCTCCCTCATTGCCCTAGGCTGAGAAGCACTGAGAAACCAAAACTGCAACGCATTCCTTCTTTAAAGTCCAACCTTAAGACCCCATCCTTACAGGAGAAAGTCGGCTTGCTTTCCTGCTGTAACCAAAGCACAGTTCTTCCTCTTACACTCCAGGGTTTTAGAAGAAGCAGAGCCCGATAGCCTACCCAGAGCGCTCCCAAGGGGAGGCGGTTGGCTACACGCAGAATTCCGTGCCAAATAAACTTTATTCAAGGAAGGGACCAGTGTGTAGCTAGAGTGTATATTTACTTGGTAGAAATCACAAGGAGGTAGGCTGCATGTTCGCTGGAACCGGGGAACTTATGGCACAAGCCTTGCTTACCACTTTTGAATGCTCCATTCAAGCTGCCTTGAAGCTACCTAAATTACAATTTTAGGACGGGTCTCTAGTGTCTGTAGGCAGGGCTCTGGGAAGGGAACGAGTGTTCTCTACATCAACAGGGTGCTTTCATAGACTGGGTAGGAGCCTCGCCTGAGACACTCTAGAGCTAAAAGGAAACTTGACGTGAGTCCTCTCCTCAAGGTAAAGCCTAGAATAGCCCTGCCGAAGTGGAAGCTTGGAGCGGAGTTCTTGAGGCATTAGTTTCAGGTCTGTTTTCTTTTAAGGTTAGTAAGCTTTTCAAGGCCCTGAGGACCTCGCCTGGGCACCCTATTCCCTGCAAGAACACCCAGTACCGGCAGGCTCCACTGGGCTACTAAGAAACATCCAGGCCCGGAAACTTTTCCCATTCACTCTTTGTATTTTGTGTGTAGGCCAACACACTACACTCTTCCTTGGAAGAGCTAGATTTCCTCAGCTCTCCAACAGCTCCAGGAAATGTGTTCTCTCACGTCCTACATATCATGCAAATCTGCCTCATTGCCCTAGGCTGACCGGCACTGAGAAACCAAAACTGCTTCACATTCCTTCTACAAAGTCATACCTTAACACCCCATCCTTACAGTCGAAAGTCGGCTTGCGTTTCTGCTGTAACCACAGCACAGTTCTTCCTCTTACACTCCAGGGTTTTAGAAGAAGCTAAGCCCGATAGCCTACCCAGAGCGATCCCTGGGGGAGGCGGTTGGCCACACGCAGAATTACGTGCCAAATAAACTTTATTCAAGGAAGGGACCAGTGTGTAGCTAGAGTGTATATTTACTTGGTAGAAATCACAAGGAGGTAGGCTGCATGTTCGCTGGAAACGGGGAACTTATGGCACAAGCCTTGCTTACCCATTTTGAATGCTCCATTCAAGCTGCCTTGAAGCTGCCTAAATAACAATTTTAGGACGGGTCTCTAGTCTCTGTAGGCAAGGCTCTGGGAAGGGAACGAGTGTTCTCTACATCAACAGGGTGCTTTCATAGCCTGGGTGGGAGCCTCTCCTCAGACGCTCTACAGCTAAAAGGAAACTTGACGTGAGTCCTTTCCTCAAGGTAAAGACTAGAATAGCCCTGCCGAAGTGGAAGCTTGGAGCGGAGTCCTTGAGGCATTAGTTTCAGGTCTGTTTCCTTTTAAGGTTAGTAAGCTTTTCAGGACACCGAGGACCTCGCCTGGGCACCTTATTCCCTGGAAGACCACCGAGTACCGGCAGTCTCCACTGGGCTACTAAGAAACATCCAGGCCCGGACACCTTTCCCAGTCACTCTGTGTATTTTGTGTGTAGGCCAACACACTGCACTCTTCCTTGGAAGAGCTAGATTTCCTCAGCTCTCCAACAGCCCCAGAAAATTTGTTCTCTCACGTCCTACATATCATGCAAATCTGCCTCATTGCCCTAGGCTGAGCAGCTCTGAGAAACCAAAACTGCTTCGCATTCCTTCTACAAAGTCATACCTTAAGACCCCATCCTTACAGGAGAAAGTCAGCTTGCGTTTCTGCTGTAACCAAAGCACAGATCTTCCTCTTACACTGCAGGGTTTTAGAAGAAGCTAAGCCAGATAGCCTACCTAGAGCGCTCCTTGGGGGAGGCTGTTGGCTACACGCAGAACTCCGTGCCAAATAAACTTTATACAAGGAAGGGACCAGTGTGTAGCTAGAGTGTATATTTACTTGGTAGAAATCACAAGTAGGTAGGCCGCGTGTTCGCTGGAAACGGTGACCTTATGGCACAAGCCTTGCTTTCCCATTTTGAATGCTCCATGCATGCTGCCTTGAAGTTACCTAAATAACAGTTTTAGGACGAGTCTTTAGTCATTGTAGGCAGGGCTCTGGGAAGGGAAAGAGTGTTCTCTGCATCAACAGGGTGCTTTCATAGCCTGGGTGGGAGCCTCTCCTCAGACGCCCTAGAGATAAAGGAAACTTGACGTGAGTTCTTTCCTCCAGGTAAAGCCTTGACTAGCCCTGCCGAAGCTGAGCTTGAAGCAGTTTCCTTGTGGCATTTGTTTTAGGTCTGTTTTCTTTTAAGGTTAGTAAGCTTGTCAAGACACCGAGGACCTCTCGTGGGCACCCTATTCCCTGCAAGAGCACCGAGTACCAGCAGGCTCCACTGGGCTACTAAGAAACATCCAGGCCCGGAAACGTTTCCCAGTCACTGTGTATTTTGTGTGTAGGGCAACACACTGCACTCTTCCTTGGAAGAACTAGATTTCCTCAGCTCTCCAACAACTCCAGGCAATGTGTTCTCTCAATTCCTATATGTCATGCAAATCTCCCTCATTGCCCTAGGCTGAGCAGCACTGAGAAACCAAAACTGCAACGCATTCCTTCTTTAAAGTCAAACCTTAAGACCCCATCCTTACAGGAGAAAGTCGGCTTGCTTTCCTGCTGTAACCAAAGCACAGTTCTTCCTCTTACACTCCAGGGTTTTAGAAGAAGCAGAGCCCGATAGCCTACCCAGAGCGCTCCCAAGGGGAGGCGGTTGGCTACACGCAGAATTCCGTGCCAAATAAACTTTATTCAAGGAAGGGACCAGTGTGTAGCTAGAGTGTATATTTACTTGGTAGAAATCACAAGGAGGTAGGCTGCATGTTCGCTGGAAACGGGGAACTTATGGCACAAGCCTTGCTTACCACTTTTGAATGCTCCATTCAAGCTGCCTTGAAGCTACTTAAATTACAATTTTAGGACGGGTCTCTAGTGTCTGTAGGCAGGGCTCTGGGAAGGGAACGAGTGTTCTCTACATCAACAGGGTGCTTTCATAGACTGGGTAGGAGCCTCGCCTGAGACACTCTAGAGCTAAAAGGAAACTTGACGTGAGTCCTCTCCTCAAGGTAAAGCCTAGAATAGCCCTGCCGAAGTGGAAGCTTGGAGAGGAGTTCTTGAGGCATTGGTTTCAGGTCTGTTTTCTTTTAAGGTTAGTAAGCTTTTCAAGGCCCTGAGGACCTCGCCTGGGCACCCTATTCCCTGCAAGAACACCCAGTACCGGCAGGCTCCACTGGGCTACTAAGAAACATCCAGGCCCGGAAACTTTTCCCATTCACTCTTTGTATTTTGTGTGTAGGCCAACACACTACACTCTTCCTTGGAAGAGCTAGATTTCCTCAGCTCTCCAACAGCTCCAGGAAATGTGTTCTCTCACCTCCTACATATCATGCAAATCTGCCTCATTGCCCTAGGCTGACCGGCACTGAGAAACCAAAACTGCTTCACATTCCTTCTACAAAGTCATACCTTAACACCTCATCCTTACAGTAGAAAGTCGGCTTGCGTTTCTGCTGTAACCACAGCACAGTTCTTCCTCTTACACTCCAGGGTTTTAGAAGAAGCTAAGCCCGATAGCCTACCCAGAGCGATCCCTGGGGGAGGCGGTTGGCTTCACGCAGAATTACGTGCCAAATAAACTTTATTCAAGGAAGGGACCAGTGTGTAGCTAGAGTGTATATTTACTTGGTAGAAATCACAAGGACGTAGGCTGCATGTTCGCTGGAAACGGGGAACTTATGGCACAAGCCTTGCTTACCCATTTTGAATGCTCCATTCAAGCTGCCTTGAAGCTGCCTAAATAACAATTTTAGGACGGGTCTCTAGTCTCTGTAGGCAAGGCTCTGGGAAGGGAACGAGTGTTCTCTACATCAACAGGGTGCTTTCATAGCCTGGGTGGGAGCCTCTCCTCAGACGCTCTACAGCTAAAAGGAAACTTGACGTGAGTCCTTTCCTCAAGGTAAAGCCTAGAATAGCCCTGCCGAAGTGGAAGCTTGGAGCGGAGTCCTTGAGGCATTAGTTTCAGGTCTGTTTCCTTTTAAGGTTAGTAAGCTTTTCAGGACACCGAGGACCTCGCCTGGGCACCTTATTCCCTGGAAGACCACCGAGTACCGGCAGTCTCCACTGGGCTACTAAGAAACATCCAGGCCCGGACACCTTTCCCAGTCACTCTGTGTATTTTGTGTGTAGGCCAACACACTGCACTCTTCCTTGGAAGAGCTAGATTTCCTCAGCTCTCCAACAGCCCCAGGAAATGTGTTCTCTCACGTCCTACATATCATGCAAATCTGCCTCATTGCCCTAGGCTGAGCAGCTCTGAGAAACCAAAACTGCTTCGCATTCCTTCTACAAAGTCATACCTTAAGACCCCATCCTTACAGGAGAAAGTCAGCTTGCGTTTCTGCTGTAACCAAAGCACAGATCTTCCTCTTACACTGCAGGGTTTTAGAAGAAGCTAAGCCAGATAGCCTACCTAGAGCGCTCCTTGGGGGAGGCTGTTGGCTACACGCAGAACTCCGTGCCAAATAAACTTTATTCAAGGAAGGGACCAGTGTTTAGCTAGAGTGTATATTTACTTGGTAGAAATCACAAGTAGGTAGGCCGCGTGTTCGCTGGAAACGGTGACCTTATGGCACAAGCCTTGCTTTCCCATTTTGAATGCTCCATGCATGCTGCCTTGAAGTTACCTAAATAACAGTTTTAGGACGAGTCTTTAGTCATTGTAGGCAGGGCTCTGGGAAGGGAACGAGTGTTCTCTGCATCAACAGGGTGCTTTCATAGCCTGGGTGGGAGCCTCTCCTCAGACGCCCTAGAGATAAAGGAAACTTGACGTGAGTTCTTTCCTCCAGGTAAAGCCTTGACTAGCCCTGCCGAAGCTGAGCTTGAAGCAGTTTCCTTGTGGCATTTGTTTTAGGTCTGTTTTCTTTTAAGGTTAGTAAGCTTGTCAAGACACCGAGGACCTCTCGTGGGCACCCTATTCCCTGCAAGAGCACCGAGTACCAGCAGGCTCCACTGGGCTACTAAGAAACATCCAGGCCCGGAAACGTTTCCCAGTCACTGTGTATTTTGTGTGTAGGGCAACACACTGCACTCTTCCTTGGAAGAGCTAGATTTCCTCAGCTCTCCAACAACTCCAGGAAATGTGTTCTCTCAATTCCTATATGTCATGCAAATCTCCCTCATTGCCCTAGGCTGAGCAGCACTGAGAAACCAAAACTGCAACGCATTCCTTCTTTAAAGTCAAACCTTAAGACCCCATCCTTACAGGAGAAAGTCGGCTTGCTTTCCTGCTGTAACCAAAGCACAGTTCTTCCTCTTACACTCCAGGGTTTTAGAAGAAGCAGAGCCCGATAGCCTACCCAGAGCGCTCCCAAGGGGAGGCGGTTGGCTACACGCAGAATTCCGTGCCAAATAAACTTTATTCAAGGAAGGGACCAGTGTGTAGCTAGAGTGTATATTTACTTGGTAGAAATCACAAGGAGGTAGGCTGCATGTTCGCTGGAAACGGGGAACTTATGGCACAAGCCTTGCTTACCACTTTTGAATGCTCCCTTCAAGCTGCCTTGAAGCTACCTAAATTACAATTTTAGGACGGGTCTCTAGTGTCTGTAGGCAGGGCTCTGGGAAGGGAACGAGTGTTCTCTACATCAACAGGGTGCTTTCATAGACTGGGTAGGAGCCTCGCCTGCGACACTCTAGAGCTAAAAGGAAACTTGACGTGAGTCCTCTCCTCAAGGTAAAGCCTAGAATAGCCCTGCCGAAGTGGAAGCTTGGAGAGGAGTTCTTGAGGCATTGGTTTCAGGTCTGTTTTCTTTTAAGGTTAGTAAGCTTTTCAAGGCCCTGAGGACCTCGCCTGGGCACCCTATTCCCTGCAAGAACACCCAGTACCGGCAGGCTCCACTGGGCTACTAAGAAACATCCAGGCCCGGAAACTTTTCCCATTCACTCTTTGTATTTTGTGTGTAGGCCAACACACTACACTCTTCCTTGGAAGAGCTAGATTTCCTCAGCTCTCCAACAGCTCCAGGAAATGTGTTCTCTCACGTCCTACATATCATGCAAATCTGCCTCATTGCCCTAGGCTGACCGGCACTGAGAAACCAAAACTGCTTCACATTCCTTCTACAAAGTCATACCTTAACACCTCATCCTTACAGTAGAAAGTCGGCTTGCGTTTCTGCTGTAACCACAGCACAGTTCTTCCTCTTACACTCCAGGGTTTTAGAAGAAGCTAAGCCCGATAGCCTACCCAGAGCGATCCCTGGGGGAGGCGGTTGGCTTCACGCAGAATTACGTGCCAAATAAACTTTATTCAAGGAAGGGACCAGTGTGTAGCTAGAGTGTATATTTACTTGGTAGAAATCACAAGGACGTAGGCTGCATGTTCGCTGGAAACGGGGAACTTATGGCACAAGCCTTGCTTACCCATTTTGAATGCTCCATTCAAGCTGCCTTGAAGCTGCCTAAATAACAATTTTAGGACGGGTCTCTAGTCTCTGTAGGCAAGGCTCTGGGAAGGGAACGAGTGTTCTCTACATCAACAGGGTGCTTTCATAGCCTGGGTGGGAGCCTCTCCTCAGACGCTCTACAGCTAAAAGGAAACTTGACGTGAGTCCTTTCCTCAAGGTAAAGCCTAGAATAGCCCTGCCGAAGTGGAAGCTTGGAGCGGAGTCCTTGAGGCATTAGTTTCAGGTCTGTTTCCTTTTAAGGTTAGTAAGCTTTTCAGGACACCGAGGACCTCGCCTGGGCACCTTATTCCCTGGAAGACCACCGAGTACCGGCAGTCTCCACTGGGCTACTAAGAAACATCCAGGCCCGGACACCTTTCCCAGTCACTCTGTGTATTTTGTGTGTAGGCCAACACACTGCACTCTTCCTTGGAAGAGCTAGATTTCCTCAGCTCTCCAACAGCCCCAGGAAATGTGTTCTCTCACGTCCTACATATCATGCAAATCTGCCTCATTGCCCTAGGCTGAGCAGCTCTGAGAAACCAAAACTGCTTCGCATTCCTTCTACAAAGTCATACCTTAAGACCCCATCCTTACAGGAGAAAGTCAGCTTGCGTTTCTGCTGTAACCAAAGCACAGATCTTCCTCTTACACTGCAGGGTTTTAGAAGAAGCTAAGCCAGATAGCCTACCTAGAGCGCTCCTTGGGGGAGGCTGTTGGCTACACGCAGAACTCCGTGCCAAATAAACTTTATTCAAGGAAGGGACCAGTGTTTAGCTAGAGTGTATATTTACTTGGTAGAAATCCCAAGTAGGTAGGCCGCGTGTTCGCTGGAAACGGTGACCTTATGGCACAAGCCTTGCTTTCCCATTTTGAATGCTCCATGCATGCTGCCTTGAAGTTACCTAAATAACAGTTTTAGGACGAGTCTTTAGTCATTGTAGGCAGGGCTCTGGGAAGGGAACGAGTGTTCTCTGCATCAACAGGGTGCTTTCATAGCCTGGGTGGGAGCCTCTCCTCAGACGCCCTAGAGATAAAGGAAACTTGACGTGAGTTCTTTCCTCCAGGTAAAGCGTTGACTAGCCCTGCCGAAGCTAAGCTTGAAGCAGTTTCCTTGTGGCATTTGTTTTAGGTCTGTTTTCTTTTAAGGTTAGTAAGCTTGTCAAGACACCGAGGACCTCTCGTGGGCACCCTATTCCCTGCAAGAGCACCGAGTACCAGCAGGCTCCACTGGGCTACTAAGAAACATCCAGGCCCGGACACCTTTCCCAGTCACTCTGTGTATTTTGTGTGTAGGCCAACACACTGCACTCTTCCTTGGAAGAGCTAGATTTCCTCAGCTCTCCAACAGCCCCAGGAAATGTGTTCTCTCACGTCCTACATATCATGCAAATCTGCCTCATTGCCCTAGGCTGAGCAGCTCTGAGAAACCAAAACTGCTTCGCATTCCTTCTACAAAGTCATACCTTAAGACCCCATCCTTACAGGAGAAAGTCAGCTTGCGTTTCTGCTGTAACCAAAGCACAGATCTTCCTCTTACACTGCAGGGTTTTAGAAGAAGCTAAGCCAGATAGCCTACCTAGAGTGCTCCTTGGGGGAGGCTGTTGGCTACACGCAGAACTCCGTGCCAAATAAACTTTATTCAAGGAAGGGACCAGTGTTTAGCTAGAGTGTATATTTACTTGGTAGAAATCACAAGTAGGTAGGCCGCGTGTTCGCTGGAAACGGTGACCTTATGGCACAAGCCTTGCTTTCCCATTTTGAATGCTCCATGCATGCTGCCTTGAAGTTACCTAAATAACAGTTTTAGGACGAGTCTTTAGTCATTGTAGGCAGGGCTCTGGGAAGGGAACGAGTGTTCTCTGCATCAACAGGGTGCTTTCATAGCCTGGGTGGGAGCCTCTCCTCAGACGCCCTAGAGATAAAGGAAACTTGACGTGAGTTCTTTCCTCCAGGTAAAGCCTTGACTAGCCCTGCCGAAGCTGAGCTTGAAGCAGTTTCCTTGTGGCATTTGTTTTAGGTCTGTTTTCTTTTAAGGTTAGTAAGCTTGTCAAGACACCGAGGACCTCTCGTGGGCACCCTATTCCCTGCAAGAGCACCGAGTACCAGCAGGCTCCACTGGGCTACTAAGAAACATCCAGGCCCGGAAACGTTTCCCAGTCACTGTGTATTTTGTGTGTAGGGCAACACACTGCACTCTTCCTTGGAAGAGCTAGATTTCCTCAGCTCTCCAACAACTCCAGGCAATGTGTTCTCTCAATTCCTATATGTCATGCAAATCTCCCTCATTGCCCTAGGCTGAGCAGCACTGAGAAACCAAAACTGCAACGCATTCCTTCTTTAAAGTCAAACCTTAAGACCCCATCCTTACAGGAGAAAGTCGGCTTGCTTTCCTGCTGTAACCAAAGCACAGTTCTTCCTCTTACACTCCAGGGTTTTAGAAGAAGCAGAGCCCGATAGCCTACCCAGAGCGCTCCCAAGGGGAGGCGGTTGGCTACACGCAGAATTCCGTGCCAAATAAACTTTATTCAAGGAAGGGACCAGTGTGTAGCTAGAGTGTATATTTACTTGGTAGAAATCACAAGGAGGTAGGCTGCATGTTCGCTGGAAACGGGGAACTTATGGCACAAGCCTTGCTTACCACTTTTGAATGCTCCCTTCAAGCTGCCTTGAAGCTACCTAAATTACAATTTTAGGACGGGTCTCTAGTGTCTGTAGGCAGGGCTCTGGGAAGGGAACGAGTGTTCTCTACATCAACAGGGTGCTTTCATAGACTGGGTAGGAGCCTCGCCTGCGACACTCTAGAGCTAAAAGGAAACTTGACGTGAGTCCTCTCCTCAAGGTAAAGCCTAGAATAGCCCTGCCGAAGTGGAAGCTTGGAGAGGAGTTCTTGAGGCATTGGTTTCAGGTCTGTT
Organism: Balaenoptera physalus; assembly: GCF_965194825.1. Classification (NCBI taxonomy): domain Eukaryota; kingdom Metazoa; phylum Chordata; class Mammalia; order Artiodactyla; family Balaenopteridae; genus Balaenoptera; species Balaenoptera physalus. Next base: position 38,190,651 of record NC_138895.1, on the reverse strand, counting down.
TTCTTTTAAGGTTAGTAAGCTTTTCAAGGCCCTGAGGACCTCGCCTGGGCACCCTATTCCCTGCAAGAACACCCAGTACCGGCAGGCTCCACTGGGCTACTAAGAAACATCCAGGCCCGGAAACTTTTCCCATTCACTCTTTGTATTTTGTGTGTAGGCCAACACACTACACTCTTCCTTGGAAGAGCTAGATTTCCTCAGCTCTCCAACAGCTCCAGGAAATGTGTTCTCTCACGTCCTACATATCATGCAAATCTGCCTCATTGCCCTAGGCTGACCGGCACTGAGAAACCAAAACTGCTTCACATTCCTTCTACAAAGTCATACCTTAACACCTCATCCTTACAGTAGAAAGTCGGCTTGCGTTTCTGCTGTAACCACAGCACAGTTCTTCCTCTTACACTCCAGGGTTTTAGAAGAAGCTAAGCCCGATAGCCTACCCAGAGCGATCCCTGGGGGAGGCGGTTGGCTTCACGCAGAATTACGTGCCAAATAAACTTTATTCAAGGAAGGGACCAGTGTGTAGCTAGAGTGTATATTTACTTGGTAGAAATCACAAGGACGTAGGCTGCATGTTCGCTGGAAACGGGGAACTTATGGCACAAGCCTTGCTTACCCATTTTGAATGCTCCATTCAAGCTGCCTTGAAGCTGCCTAAATAACAATTTTAGGACGGGTCTCTAGTCTCTGTAGGCAAGGCTCTGGGAAGGGAACGAGTGTTCTCTACATCAACAGGGTGCTTTCATAGCCTGGGTGGGAGCCTCTCCTCAGACGCTCTACAGCTAAAAGGAAACTTGACGTGAGTCCTTTCCTCAAGGTAAAGCCTAGAATAGCCCTGCCGAAGTGGAAGCTTGGAGCGGAGTCCTTGAGGCATTAGTTTCAGGTCTGTTTCCTTTTAAGGTTAGTAAGCTTTTCAGGACACCGAGGACCTCGCCTGGGCACCTTATTCCCTGGAAGACCACCGAGTACCGGCAGTCTCCACTGGGCTACTAAGAAACATCCAGGCCCGGACACCTTTCCCAGTCACTCTGTGTATTTTGTGTGTAGGCCAACACACTGCACTCTTCCTTGGAAGAGCTAGATTTCCTCAGCTCTCCAACAGCCCCAGGAAATGTGTTCTCTCACGTCCTACATATCATGCAAATCTGCCTCATTGCCCTAGGCTGAGCAGCTCTGAGAAACCAAAACTGCTTCGCATTCCTTCTACAAAGTCATACCTTAAGACCCCATCCTTACAGGAGAAAGTCAGCTTGCGTTTCTGCTGTAACCAAAGCACAGATCTTCCTCTTACACTGCAGGGTTTTAGAAGAAGCTAAGCCAGATAGCCTACCTAGAGCGCTCCTTGGGGGAGGCTGTTGGCTACACGCAGAACTCCGTGCCAAATAAACTTTATTCAAGGAAGGGACCAGTGTTTAGCTAGAGTGTATATTTACTTGGTAGAAATCACAAGTAGGTAGGCCGCGTGTTCGCTGGAAACGGTGACCTTATGGCACAAGCCGTGCTTTCCCATTTTGAATGCTCCATGCATGCTGCCTTGAAGTTACCTAAATAACAGTTTTAGGACGAGTCTTTAGTCATTGTAGGCAGGGCTCTGGGAAGGGAACGAGTGTTCTCTGCATCAACAGGGTGCTTTCATAGCCTGGGTGGGAGCCTCTCCTCAGACGCCCTAGAGATAAAGGAAACTTGACGTGAGTTCTTTCCTCCAGGTAAAGCCTTGACTAGCCCTGCCGAAGCTGAGCTTGAAGCAGTTTCCTTGTGGCATTTGTTTTAGGTCTGTTTTCTTTTAAGGTTAGTAAGCTTGTCAAGACACCGAGGACCTCTCGTGGGCACCCTATTCCCTGCAAGAGCACCGAGTACCAGCAGGCTCCACTGGGCTACTAAGAAACATCCAGGCCCGGAAACGTTTCCCAGTCACTGTGTATTTTGTGTGTAGGGCAACACACTGCACTCTTCCTTGGAAGAGCTAGATTTCCTCAGCTCTCCAACAACTCCAGGAAATGTGTTCTCTCAATTCCTATATGTCATGCAAATCTCCCTCATTGCCCTAGGCTGAGCAGCACTGAGAAACCAAAACTGCAACGCATTCCTTCTTTAAAGTCAAACCTTAAGACCCCATCCTTACAGGAGAAAGTCGGCTTGCTTTCCTGCTGTAACCAAAGCACAGTTCTTCCTCTTACACTCCAGGGTTTTAGAAGAAGCAGAGCCCGATAGCCTACCCAGAGCGCTCCCAAGGGGAGGCGGTTGGCTACACGCAGAATTCCGTGCCAAATAAACTTTATTCAAGGAAGGGACCAGTGTGTAGCTAGAGTGTATATTTACTTGGTAGAAATCACAAGGAGGTAGGCTGCATGTTCGCTGGAAACGGGGAACTTATGGCACAAGCCTTGCTTACCACTTTTGAATGCTCCCTTCAAGCTGCCTTGAAGCTACCTAAATTACAATTTTAGGACGGGTCTCTAGTGTCTGTAGGCAGGGCTCTGGGAAGGGAACGAGTGTTCTCTACATCAACAGGGTGCTTTCATAGACTGGGTAGGAGCCTCGCCTGCGACACTCTAGAGCTAAAAGGAAACTTGACGTGAGTCCTCTCCTCAAGGTAAAGCCTAGAATAGCCCTGCCGAAGTGGAAGCTTGGAGAGGAGTTCTTGAGGCATTGGTTTCAGGTCTGTTTTCTTTTAAGGTTAGTAAGCTTTTCAAGGCCCTGAGGACCTCGCCTGGGCACCCTATTCCCTGCAAGAACACCCAGTACCGGCAGGCTCCACTGGGCTACTAAGAAACATCCAGGCCCGGAAACTTTTCCCATTCACTCTTTGTATTTTGTGTGTAGGCCAACACACTACACTCTTCCTTGGAAGAGCTAGATTTCCTCAGCTCTCCAACAGCTCCAGGAAATGTGTTCTCTCACGTCCTACATATCATGCAAATCTGCCTCATTGCCCTAGGCTGACCGGCACTGAGAAACCAAAACTGCTTCACATTCCTTCTACAAAGTCATACCTTAACACCTCATCCTTACAGTAGAAAGTCGGCTTGCGTTTCTGCTGTAACCACAGCACAGTTCTTCCTCTTACACTCCAGGGTTTTAGAAGAAGCTAAGCCCGATAGCCTACCCAGAGCGATCCCTGGGGGAGGCGGTTGGCTACACGCAGAATTACGTGCCAAATAAACTTTATTCAAGGAAGGGACCAGTGTGTAGCTAGAGTGTATATTTACTTGGTAGAAATCACAAGGAGGTAGGCTGCATGTTCGCTGGAAACGGGGAACTTATGGCACAAGCCTTGCTTACCACTTTTGAATGCTCCATTCAAGCTGCCTTGAAGCTACCTAAATTACAATTTTAGGACGGGTCTCTAGTGTCTGTAGGCAGGGCTCTGGGAAGGGAACGAGTGTTCTCTACGTCAACAGGGTGCTTTCATAGACTGGGTAGGAGCCTCGCCTGAGACACTCTAGAGCTAAAAGGAAACTTGACGTGAGTCCTCTCCTCAAGGTAAAGCCTAGAATAGCCCTGCCGAAGTGGAAGCTTGGAGCGGAGTTCTTGAGGCATTAGTTTCAGGTCTGTTTTCTTTTAAGGTTAGTAAGCTTTTCAAGGCCCTGAGGACCTCGCCTGGGCACCCTATTCCCTGCAAGAACACCCAGTACCGGCAGGCTCCACTGGGCTACTAAGAAACATCCAGGCCCGGAAACTTTTCCCATTCACTCTTTGTATTTTGTGTGTAGGCCAACACACTACACTCTTCCTTGGAAGAGCTAGATTTCCTCAGTTCTCCAACAGCTCCAGGAAATGTGTTCTCTCACGTCCTACATATCATGCAAATCTGCCTCATGGCCCTAGGCTGACCGGCACTGAGAAACCAAAACTGCTTCACATTCCTTCTACAAAGTCATACCTTAACACCCCATCCTTACAGTCGAAAGTCGGCTTGCGTTTCTGCTGTAACCACAGCACAGTTCTTCCTCTTACACTCCAGGGTTTTAGAAGAAGCTAAGCCCGATAGCCTACCCAGAGCGATCCCTGGGGGAGGCGGTTGGCTACACGCAGAATTACGTGCCAAATAAACTTTATTCAAGGAAGGGACCAGTGTGTAGCTAGAGTGTATATTTACTTGGTAGAAATCACAAGGAGGTAGGCTGCATGTTCGCTGGAAACGGGGAACTTATGGCACAAGCCTTGCTTACCCATTTTGAATGCTCCATTCAAGCTGCCTTGAAGCTGCCTAAATAACAATTTTACGACGGGTCTCTAGTCTCTGTAGGCAAGGCTCTGGGAAGGGAACGAGTGTTCTCTACATCAACAGGGTGCTTTCATAGCCTGGGTGGGAGCCTCTCCTCAGACGCTCTACAGCTAAAAGGAAACTTGACGTGAGTCCTTTCCTCAAGGTAAAGCCTAGAATAGCCCTGCCGAAGTGGAAGCTTGGAGCGGAGTCCTTGAGGCATTAGTTTCAGGTCTGTTTCCTTTTAAGGTTAGTAAGCTTTTCAGGACACCGAGGACCTCGCCTGGGCACCTTATTCCCTGGAAGACCACCGAGTACCGGCAGTCTCCACTGGGCTACTAAGAAACACCCAGGCCCGGACACCTTTCCCAGTCACTCTGTGTATTTTGTGTGTAGGCCAACACACTGCACTCTTCCTTGGAAGAGCTAGATTTCCTCAGCTCTCCAACAGCCCCAGGAAATGTGTTCTCTCACGTCCTACATATCATGCAAATCTGCCTCATTGCCCTAGGCTGAGCAGCTCTGAGAAACCAAAACTGCTTCGCATTCCTTCTACAAAGTCATACCTTAAGACCCCATCCTTACAGGAGAAAGTCAGCTTGCGTTTCTGCTGTAACCAAAGCACAGATCTTCCTCTTACACTGCAGGGTTTTAGAAGAAGCTAAGCCAGATAGCCTACCTAGAGCGCTCCTTGGGGGAGGCTGTTGGCTACACGCAGAACTCCGTGCCAAATAAACTTTATACAAGGAAGGGAGCAGTGTTTAGCTAGAGTGTATATTTACTTGGTAGAAATCACAAGTAGGTAGGCCGCGTGTTCGCTGGAAACGGTGACCTTATGGCACAAGCCTTGCTTTCCCATTTTGAATGCTCCATGCATGCTGCCTTGAAGTTACCTAAATAACAGTTTTAGGACGAGTCTTTAGTCATTGTAGGCAGGGCTCTGGGAAGGGAACGAGTGTTCTCTGCATCAACAGGGTGCTTTCATAGCCTGGGTGGGAGCCTCTCCTCAGACGCCCTAGAGATAAAGGAAACTTGACGTGAGTTCTTTCCTCCAGGTAAAGCCTTGACTAGCCCTGCCGAAGCTGAGCTTGAAGCAGTTTCCTTGTGGCATTTGTTTTAGGTCTGTTTTCTTTTAAGGTTAGTAAGCTTGTCAAGACATCGAGGACCTCTCGTGGGCACCCTATTCCCTGCAAGAGCACCGAGTACCAGCAGGCTCCACTGGGCTACTAAGAAACATCCAGGCCCGGAAACGTTTCCCAGTCACTGTGTATTTTGTGTGTAGGGCAACACACTGCACTCTTCCTTGGAAGAGCTAGATTTCCTCAGCTCTCCAGCAACTCCAGGCAATGTGTTCTCTCAATTCCTATATGTCATGCAAATCTCCCTCATTGCCCTAGGCTGAGAAGCACTGAGAAACCAAAACTGCAACGCATTCCTTCTTTAAAGTCCAACCTTAAGACCCCATCCTTACAGGAGAAAGTCGGCTTGCTTTCCTGCTGTAACCAAAGCACAGTTCTTCCTCTTACACTCCAGGGTTTTAGAAGAAGCAGAGCCCGATAGCCTACCCAGAGCGCTCCCAAGGGGAGGCGGTTGGCTACACGCAGAATTCCGTGCCAAATAAACTTTATTCAAGGAAGGGACCAGTGTGTAGCTAGAGTGTATATTTACTTGGTAGAAATCACAAGGAGGTAGGCTGCATGTTCGCTGGAACCGGGGAACTTATGGCACAAGCCTTGCTTACCACTTTTGAATGCTCCATTCAAGCTGCCTTGAAGCTACCTAAATTACAATTTTAGGACGGGTCTCTAGTGTCTGTAGGCAGGGCTCTGGGAAGGGAACGAGTGTTCTCTACATCAACAGGGTGCTTTCATAGACTGGGTAGGAGCCTCGCCTGAGACACTCTAGAGCTAAAAGGAAACTTGACGTGAGTCCTCTCCTCAAGGTAAAGCCTAGAATAGCCCTGCCGAAGTGGAAGCTTGGAGCGGAGTTCTTGAGGCATTAGTTTCAGGTCTGTTTTCTTTTAAGGTTAGTAAGCTTTTCAAGGCCCTGAGGACCTCGCCTGGGCACCCTATTCCCTGCAAGAACACCCAGTACCGGCAGGCTCCACTGGGCTACTAAGAAACATCCAGGCCCGGAAACTTTTCCCATTCACTCTTTGTATTTTGTGTGTAGGCCAACACACTACACTCTTCCTTGGAAGAGCTAGATTTCCTCAGCTCTCCAACAGCTCCAGGAAATGTGTTCTCTCACGTCCTACATATCATGCAAATCTGCCTCATTGCCCTAGGCTGACCGGCACTGAGAAACCAAAACTGCTTCACATTCCTTCTACAAAGTCATACCTTAACACCCCATCCTTACAGTCGAAAGTCGGCTTGCGTTTCTGCTGTAACCACAGCACAGTTCTTCCTCTTACACTCCAGGGTTTTAGAAGAAGCTAAGCCCGATAGCCTACCCAGAGCGATCCCTGGGGGAGGCGGTTGGCCACACGCAGAATTACGTGCCAAATAAACTTTATTCAAGGAAGGGACCAGTGTGTAGCTAGAGTGTATATTTACTTGGTAGAAATCACAAGGAGGTAGGCTGCATGTTCGCTGGAAACGGGGAACTTATGGCACAAGCCTTGCTTACCCATTTTGAATGCTCCATTCAAGCTGCCTTGAAGCTGCCTAAATAACAATTTTAGGACGGGTCTCTAGTCTCTGTAGGCAAGGCTCTGGGAAGGGAACGAGTGTTCTCTACATCAACAGGGTGCTTTCATAGCCTGGGTGGGAGCCTCTCCTCAGACGCTCTACAGCTAAAAGGAAACTTGACGTGAGTCCTTTCCTCAAGGTAAAGCCTAGAATAGCCCTGCCGAAGTGGAAGCTTGGAGCGGAGTCCTTGAGGCATTAGTTTCAGGTCTGTTTCCTTTTAAGGTTAGTAAGCTTTTCAGGACACCGAGGACCTCGCCTGGGCACCTTATTCCCTGGAAGACCACCGAGTACCGGCAGTCTCCACTGGGCTACTAAGAAACATCCAGGCCCGGACACCTTTCCCAGTCACTCTGTGTATTTTGTGTGTAGGCCAACACACTGCACTCTTCCTTGGAAGAGCTAGATTTCCTCAGCTCTCCAACAGCCCCAGGAAATGTGTTCTCTCACGTCCTACATATCATGCAAATCTGCCTCATTGCCCTAGGCTGAGCAGCTCTGAGAAACCAAAACTGCTTCGCATTCCTTCTACAAAGTCATACCTTAAGACCCTATCCTTACAGGAGAAAGTCAGCTTGCGTTTCTGCTGTAACCAAAGCACAGATCTTCCTCTTACACTGCAGGGTTTTAGAAGAAGCTAAGCCAGATAGCCTACCTAGAGCGCTCCTTGGGGGAGGCTGTTGGCTACACGCAGAACTCCGTGCCAAATAAACTTTATTCAAGGAAGGGACCAGTGTTTAGCTAGAGTGTATATTTACTTGGTAGAAATCACAAGTAGGTAGGCCGCGTGTTCGCTGGAAACGGTGACCTTATGGCACAAGCCTTGCTTTCCCATTTTGAATGCTCCATGCATGCTGCCTTGAAGTTACCTAAATAACAGTTTTAGGACGAGTCTTTAGTCATTGTAGGCAGGGCTCTGGGAAGGGAACGAGTGTTCTCTGCATCAACAGGGTGCTTTCATAGCCTGGGTGTGAGCCTCTCCTCAGACGCCCTAGAGATAAAGGAAACTTGACGTGAGTTCTTTCCTCCAGGTAAAGCGTTGACTAGCCCTGCCGAAGCTGAGCTTGAAGCAGTTTCCTTGTGGCATTTGTTTTAGGTCTGTTTTCTTTTAAGGTTAGTAAGCTTGTCAAGACACCGAGGACCTCTCGTGGGCACCCTATTCCCTGCAAGAGCACCGAGTACCAGCAGGCTCCACTGGGCTACTAAGAAACATCCAGGCCCGGAAACGTTTCCCAGTCACTGTGTATTTTGTGTGTAGGGCAACACACTGCACTCTTCCTTGGAAGAGCTAGATTTCCTCAGCTCTCCAACAACTCCAGGCAATGTGTTCTCTCAATTCCTATATGTCATGCAAATCTCCCTCATTGCCCTAGGCTGAGCAGCACTGAGAAACCAAAACTGCAACGCATTCCTTCTTTAAAGTCAAACCTTAAGACCCCATCCTTACAGGAGAAAGTCGGCTTGCTTTCCTGCTGTAACCAAAGCACAGTTCTTCCTCTTACACTCCAGGGTTTTAGAAGAAGCAGAGCCCGATAGCCTACCCAGAGCGCTCCCAAGGGGAGGCGGTTGGCTACACGCAGAATTCCGTGCCAAATAAACTTTATTCAAGGAAGGGACCAGTGTGTAGCTAGAGTGTATATTTACTTGGTAGAAATCACAAGGAGGTAGGCTGCATGTTCGCTGGAAACGGGGAACTTATGGCACAAGCCTTGCTTACCACTTTTGAATGCTCCATTCAAGCTGCCTTGAAGCTACCTAAATTACAATTTTAGGACGGGTCTCTAGTGTCTGTAGGCAAGGCTCTGGGAAGGGAACGAGTGTTCTCTACATCAACAGGGTGCTTTCATAGCCTGGGTGGGAGCCTCTCCTCAGACGCTCTACAGCTAAAAGGAAACTTGACGTGAGTCCTTTCCTCAAGGTAAAGCCTAGAATAGCCCTGCCGAAGTGGAAGCTTGGAGCGGAGTCCTTGAGGCATTAGTTTCAGGTCTGTTTCCTTTTAAGGTTAGTAAGCTTTTCAGGACACCGAGGACCTCGCCTGGGCACCTTATTCCCTGGAAGACCACCGAGTACCGGCAGTCTCCACTGGGCTACTAAGAAACATCCAGGCCCGGACACCTTTCCCAGTCACTCTGTGTATTTTGTGTGTAGGCCAACACACTGCACTCTTCCTTGGAAGAGCTAGATTTCCTCAGCTCTCCAACAGCCCCAGGAAATGTGTTCTCTCACGTCCTACATATCATGCAAATCTGCCTCATTGCCCTAGGCTGAGCAGCTCTGAGAAACCAAAACTGCTTCGCATTCCTTCTACAAAGTCATACCTTAAGACCCCATCCTTACAGGAGAAAGTCAGCTTGCGTTTCTGCTGTAACCAAAGCACAGATCTTCCTCTTACACTGCAGGGTTTTAGAAGAAGCTAAGCCAGATAGCCTACCTAGAGCGCTCCCTGTGGGAGGCTGTTGGCTACACGCAGAACTCCGTGCCAAATAAACTTTATTCAAGGAAGGGACCAGTGTGTAGCTAGAGTGTATATTTACTCGGTAGAAATCACAAGTAGGTAGGCCGCGTGTTCGCTGGAAACGGTGACCTTATGGCACAAGCCTTGCTTTCCCATTTTGAATGCTCCATGCATGCTGCCTTGAAGTTACCTAAATAACAGTTTTAGGACGAGTCTTTAGTCATTGTAGGCAGGGCTCTGGGAAGGGAACGAGTGTTCTCTGCATCAACAGGGTGCTTTCATAGCCTGGGTGGGAGCCTCTCCTCAGACGCCCTAGAGATAAAGGAAACGTGACGTGAGTTCTTTCCTCCAGGTAAAGCCTTGAATAGCCCTGCCGAAGCTGAGCTTGAAGCAGTTTCCTTGTGGCATTTGTTTTAGGTCTGTTTTCTTTTAAGGTTAGTAAGCTTGTCAAGACACCGAGTACCTCTCGTGGGCACCCTATTCCCTGCAAGAGCACCGAGTACCAGCAGGCTCCACTGGGCTACTAAGAAACATCCAGGCCCGGAAACGTTTCCCAGTCACTGTGTATTTTGTGTGTAGGGCAACACACTGCACTCTTCCTTGGAAGAGCTAGATTTCCTCAGCTCTCCAACAACTCCAGGAAATGTGTTCTCTCAATTCCTATATGTCATGCAAATCTCCCTCATTGCCCTAGGCTGAGCAGCACTGAGAAACCAAAACTGCAACGCATTCCTTCTTTAAAGTCAAACCTTAAGACCCCATCCTTACAGGAGAAAGTCGGCTTACATTCCTGCTGTAACCAAAGCACAGTTCTTCCTCTTACACTCCAGGGTTTTAGAAGAAGCAGAGCCCGATAGCCTACCCAGAGCGCTCCCAAGGGGAGGCGGTTGGCTACACGCAGAATTCCGTGCCAAATAAACTTTATTCAAGGAAGGGACCAGTGTGTAGCTAGAGTGTATATTTACTTGGTAGAAATCACAAGGAGGTAGGCTGCATGTTCGCTGGAAACGGGGAACTTATGGCACAAGCCTTGCTTACCCATTTTGAATGCTCCATTCAAGCTGCCTTGAAGCTACCTAAATTACAATTTTAGGACGGGTCTCTAGTGTCTGTAGGCAGGGCTCTGGGAAGGGAACGAGTGTTCTCTACATCAACAGGGTGCTTTCATAGACTGGGTAGGAGCCTCGCCTGAGACACTCTAGAGCTAAAAGGAAACTTGACGTGAGTCCTCTCCTCAAGGTAAAGCCTAGAATAGCCCTGCCGAAGTGGAAGCTTGGAGCGGAGTTCTTGAGGCATTAGTTTCAGGTCTGTTTTCTTTTAAGGTTAGTAAGCTTTTCAAGGCCCTGAGGACCTCGCCTGGGCACCCTATTCCCTGCAAGAACACCCAGTACCGGCAGGCTCCACTGGGCTACTAAGAAACATCCAGGCCCGGAAACTTTTCCCATTCACTCTTTGTATTTTGTGTGTAGGCCAACACACTACACTCTTCCTTGGAAGAGCTAGATTTCCTCAGCTCTCCAACAGCTCCAGGAAATGTGTTCTCTCACGTCCTACATATCATGCAAATCTGCCTCATGGCCCTAGGCTGACCGGCACTGAGAAACCAAAACTGCTTCACATTCCTTCTACAAAGTCATACCTTAACACCCCATCCTTACAGTCGAAAGTCGGCTTGCGTTTCTGCTGTAACCACAGCACAGTTCTTCCTCTTACACTGCAGGGTTTTAGAAGAAGCTAAGCCCGATAGCCTACCCAGAGCGATCCCTGGGGGAGGCGGTTGGCTACACGCAGAATTACGTGCCAAATAAACTTTATTCAAGGAAGGGACCAGTGTGTAGCTAGAGTGTATATTTACTTGGTAGAAATCACAAGGAGGTAGGCTGCATGTTCGCTGGAAACGGGGAACTTATGGCACAAGCCTTGCTTACCCATTTTGAATGCTCCATTCAAGCTGCCTTGAAGCTGCCTAAATAACAATTTTACGACGGGTCTCTAGTCTCTGTAGGCAAGGCTCTGGGAAGGGAACGAGTGTTCTCTACATCAACAGGGTGCTTTCATAGCCTGGGTGGGAGCCTCTCCTCAGACGCTCTACAGCTAAAAGGAAACTTGACGTGAGTCCTTTCCTCAAGGTAAAGCCTAAAATAGCCCTGCCGAAGTGGAAGCTTGGAGCGGAGTCCTTGAGGCATTAGTTTCAGGTCTGTTTCCTTTTAAGGTTAGTAAGCTTTTCAGTACACCGAGGACCTCGCCTGGGCACCTTATTCCCTGGAAGACCACCGAGTACCGGCAGTCTCCACTGGGCTACTAAGAAACATCCAGGCCCGGACACCTTTCCCAGTCACTCTGTGTATTTTGTGTGTAGGCCAACACACTGCACTCTTCCTTGGAAGAGCTAGATTTCCTCAGCTCTCCAACAGCCCCAGGAAATGTGTTCTCTCACGTCCTACATATCATGCAAATCTGCCTCATTGCCCTAGGCTGAGCAGCTCTGAGAAACCAAAACTGCTTCGCAATCCTTCTACAAAGTCATACCTTAAGACCCCATCCTTACAGGAGAAAGTCAGCTTGCGTTTCTGCTATAACCAAAGCACAGATCTTCCTCTTACACTGCAGGGTTTTAGAAGAAGCTAAGCCAGATAGCCTACCTAGAGCGCTCCTTGGGGGAGGCTGTTGGCTACACGCAGAACTCCGTGCCAAATAAACTTTATACAAGGAAGGGACCAGTGTGTAGCTAGAGTGTATATTTACTTGGTAGAAATCACAAGTAGGTAGGCCGCGTGTTCGCTGGAAACGGTGACCTTATGGCACAAGCCTTGCTTTCCCATTTTGAATGCTCCATGCATGCTGCCTTGAAGTTACCTAAATAACAGTTTTAGGACGAGTCTTTAGTCATTGTAGGCAGGGCTCTGGGAAGGGAACGAGTGTTCTCTGCATCAACAGGGTGCTTTCATAGCCTGGGTGGGAGCCTCTCCTCAGACGCCCTAGAGATAAAGGAAACTTGACGTGAGTTCTTTCCTCCAGGTAAAGCCTTGACTAGCCCTGCCGAAGCTGAGCTTGAAGCAGTTTCCTTGTGGCATTTGTTTTAGGTCTGTTTTCTTTTAAGGTTAGTAAGCTTGTCAAGACATCGAGGACCTCTCGTGGGCACCCTATTCCCTGCAAGAGCACCGAGTACCAGCAGGCTCCACTGGGCTACTAAGAAACATCCAGGCCCGGAAACGTTTCCCAGTCACTGTGTATTTTGTGTGTAGGGCAACACACTGCACTCTTCCTTGGAAGAGCTAGATTTCCTCAGCTCTCCAACAACTCCAGGCAATGTGTTCTCTCAATTCCTATATGTCATGCAAATCTCCCTCATTGCCCTAGGCTGAGAAGCACTGAGAAACCAAAACTGCAACGCATTCCTTCTTTAAAGTCCAACCTTAAGACCCCATCCTTACAGGAGAAAGTCGGCTTGCTTTCCTGCTGTAACCAAAGCACAGTTCTTCCTCTTACACTCCAGGGTTTTAGAAGAAGCAGAGCCCGATAGCCTACCCAGAGCGCTCCCAAGGGGAGGCGGTTGGCTACACGCAGAATTCCGTGCCAAATAAACTTTATTCAAGGAAGGGACCAGTGTGTAGCTAGAGTGTATATTTACTTGGTAGAAATCACAAGGAGGTAGGCTGCATGTTCGCTGGAACCGGGGAACTTATGGCACAAGCCTTGCTTACCACTTTTGAATGCTCCATTCAAGCTGCCTTGAAGCTGCCTAAATAACAATTTTAGGACGGGTCTCTAGTCTCTGTAGGCAAGGCTCTGGGAAGGGAACGAGTGTTCTCTACATCAACAGGGTGCTTTCATAGCCTGGGTGGGAGCCTCTCCTCAAACGCTCTACAGCTAAAGGGAAACTTGACGTGAGTCCTTTCCTCAAGGTAAAGCCTAGAATAGCCCTGCCGAAGTGGAAGCTTGGAGCGGAGTCCTTGAGGCATTAGTTTCAGGTCTGTTTCCTTTTAAGGTTAGTAAGCTTTTCAGGACACCGAGGACCTCGCCTGGGCACCTTATTCCCTGGAAGACCACCGAGTACCGGCAGTCTCCACTGGGCTACTAAGAAACATCCAGGCCCGGACACCTTTCCCAGTCACTCTGTGTATTTTGTGTGTAGGCCAACACACTGCACTCTTCCTTGGAAGAGCTAGATTTCCTCAGCTCTCCAACAGCCCCAGGAAATGTGTTCTCTCACGTCCTACATATCATGCAAATCTGCCTCATTGCCCTAGGCTGAGCAGCTCTGAGAAACCAAAACTGCTTCGCATTCCTTCTACAAAGTCATACCTTAAGACCCTATCCTTACAGGAGAAAGTCAGCTTGCGTTTCTGCTGTAACCAAAGCACAGATCTTCCTCTTACACTGCAGGGTTTTAGAAGAAGCTAAGCCAGATAGCCTACCTAGAGCGCTCCTTGGGGGAGGCTGTTGGCTACACGCAGAACTCCGTGCCAAATAAACTTTATTCAAGGAAGGGACCAGTGTTTAGCTAGAGTGTATATTTACTTGGTAGAAATCACAAGTAGGTAGGCCGCGTGTTCGCTGGAAACGGTGACCTTATGGCACAAGCCTTGCTTTCCCATTTTGAATGCTCCATGCATGCTGCCTTGAAGTTACCTAAATAACAGTTTTAAGACGAGTCTTTAGTCATTGTAGGCAGGGCTCTGGGAAGGGAACGAGTGTTCTCTGCATCAACAGGGTGCTTTCATAGCCTGGGTGGGAGCCTCTCCTCAGACGCCCTAGAGATAAAGGAAACTTGACGTGAGTTCTTTCCTCCAGGTAAAGCCTTGACTAGCCCTGCCGAAGCTGAGCTTGAAGCAGTTTCCTTGTGGCATTTGTTTTAGGTCTGTTTTCTTTTAAGGTTAGTAAGCTTGTCAAGACACCGAGGACCTCTCGTGGGCACCCTATTCCCTGCAAGAGCACCGAGTACCAGCAGGCTCCACTGGGCTACTAAGAAACATCCAGGCCCGGAAACGTTTCCCAGTCACTGTGTATTTTGTGTGTAGGGCAACACACTGCACTCTTCCTTGGAAGAGCTAGATTTCCTCAGCTCTCCAACAACTCCAGACAATGTGTTCTCTCAATTCCTATATGTCATGCAAATCTCCCTCATTGCCCTAGGCTGAGCAGCACTGAGAAACCAAAACTGCAACGCATTCCTTCTTTAAAGTCCAACCTTAAGACCCCATCCTTACAGGAGAAAGTCGGCTTGCTTTCCTGCTGTAACCAAAGCACAGTTCTTCCTCTTACACTCCAGGGTTTTAGAAGAAGCAGAGCCCGATAGCCTACCCAGAGCGCTCCCAAGGGGAGGCGGTTGGCTACACGCAGAATTCCGTGCCAAATAAACTTTATTCAAGGAAGGGACCAGTGTGTAGCTAGAGTGTATATTTACTTGGTAGAAATCACAAGGAGGTAGGCTGCATGTTCGCTGGAAACGGGGAACTTATGGCACAAGCCTTGCTTACCACTTTTGAATGCTCCATTCAAGCTGCCTTGAAGCTACCTAAATTACAATTTTAGGACGGGTCTCTAGTGTCTGTAGGCAGGGCTCTGGGAAGGGAACGAGTGTTCTCTACGTCAACAGGGTGCTTTCATAGACTGGGTAGGAGCCTCGCCTGCGACACTCTAGAGCTAAAAGGAAACTTGACGTGAGTCCTCTCCTCAAGGTAAAGCCTAGAATAGCCCTGCCGAAGTGGAAGCTTGGAGCGGAGTTCTTGAGGCATTAGTTTCAGGTCTGTTTTCTTTTAAGGTTAGTAAGCTTTTCAAGGCCCTGAGGACCTCGCCTGGGCACCCTAATCCCTGCAAGAACACCCAGTACCGGCAGGCTCCACTGGGCTACTAAGAAACATCCAGGCCCGGAAACTTTTCCCATTCACTCTTTGTATTTTGTGTGTAGGCCAACACACTACACTCTTCCTTGGAAGAGCTAGATTTCCTCAGCTCTCCAACAGCTCCAGGAAATGTGTTCTCTCACGTCCTACATATCATGCAAATCTGCCTCATTGCCCTAGGCTGACCGGCACTGAGAAACCAAAACTGCTTCACATTCCTTCTACAAAGTCATACCTTAACACCCCATCCTTACAGTCGAAAGTCGGCTTGCGTTTCTGCTGTAACCACAGCACAGTTCTTCCTCTTACACTCCAGGGTTTTAGAAGAAGCTAAGCCCGATAGCCTACCCAGAGCGATCCCTGGGGGAGGCGGTTGGCTACACGCAGAATTACGTGCCAAATAAACTTTATTCAAGGAAGGGACCAGTGTGTAGCTAGAGTGTATATTTACTTGGTAGAAATCACAAGGAGGTAGGCTGCATGTTCGCTGGAAACGGGGAACTTATGGCACAAGCCTTGCTTACCCATTTTGAATGCTCCATTCAAGCTGCCTTGAAGCTGCCTAAATAACAATTTTAGGACGGGTCTCTAGTCTCTGTAGGCAAGGCTCTGGGAAGGGAACGAGTGTTCTCTACATCAACAGGGTGCTTTCATAGCCTGGGTGGGAGCCTCTCCTCAGACGCTCTACAGCTAAAAGGAAACTTGACGTGAGTCCTTTCCTCAAGGTAAAGCCTAGAATAGCCCTGCCGAAGTGGAAGCTTGGAGCGGAGTCCTTGAGGCATTAGTTTCAGGTCTGTTTCCTTTTAAGGTTAGTAAGCTTTTCAGGACACCGAGGACCTCGCCTGGGCACCTTATTCCCTGGAAGACCACCGAGTACCGGCAGTCTCCACTGGGCTACTAAGAAACATCCAGGCCCGGACACCTTTCCCAGTCACTCTGTGTATTTTGTGTGTAGGCCAACACACTGCACTCTTCCTTGGAAGAGCTAGATTTCCTCAGCTCTCCAACAGCCCCAGGAAATGTGTTCTCTCACGTCCTACATATCATGCAAATCTGCCTCATTGCCCTAGGCTGAGCAGCTCTGAGAAACCAAAACTGCTTCGCATTCCTTCTACAAAGTCATACCTTAAGACCCTATCCTTACAGGAGAAAGTCAGCTTGCGTTTCTGCTGTAACCAAAGCACAGATCTTCCTCTTACACTGCAGGGTTTTAGAAGAAGCTAAGCCAGATAGCCTACCTAGAGCGCTCCTTGGGGGAGGCTGTTGGCTACACGCAGAACTCCGTGCCAAATAAACTTTATTCAAGGAAGGGACCAGTGTTTAGCTAGAGTGTATATTTACTTGGTAGAAATCACAAGTAGGTAGGCCGCGTGTTCGCTGGAAACGGTGACCTTATGGCACAAGCCTTGCTTTCCCATTTTGAATGCTCCATGCATGCTGCCTTGAAGTTACCTAAATAACAGTTTTAGGACGAGTCTTTAGTCATTGTAGGCAGGGCTCTGGGAAGGGAACGAGTGTTCTCTGCATCAACAGGGTGCTTTCATAGCCTGGGTGGGAGCCTCTCCTCAGACGCCCTAGAGATAAAGGAAACTTGACGTGAGTTCTTTCCTCCAGGTAAAGCGTTGACTAGCCCTGCCGAAGCTGAGCTTGAAGCAGTTTCCTTGTGGCATTTGTTTTAGGTCTGTTTTCTTTTAAGGTTAGTAAGCTTGTCAAGACACCGAGGACCTCTCGTGGGCACCCTATTCCCTGCAAGAGCACCGAGTACCAGCAGGCTCCACTGGGCTACTAAGAAACATCCAGGCCCGGAAACGTTTCCCAGTCACTGTGTATTTTGTGTGTAGGGCAACACACTGCACTCTTCCTTGGAAGAGCTAGATTTCCTCAGCTCTCCAACAACTCCAGGCAATGTGTTCTCTCAATTCCTATATGTCATGCAAATCTCCCTCATTGCCCTAGGCTGAGCAGCACTGAGAAACCAAAACTGCAACGCATTCCTTCTTTAAAGTCAAACCTTAAGACCCCATCCTTACAGGAGAAAGTCGGCTTGCTTTCCTGCTGTAACCAAAGCACAGTTCTTCCTCTTACACTCCAGGGTTTTAGAAGAAGCAGAGCCCGATAGCCTACCCAGAGCGCTCCCAAGGGGAGGCGGTTGGCTACACGCAGAATTCCGTGCCAAATAAACTTTATTCAAGGAAGGGACCAGTGTGTAGCTAGAGTGTATATTTACTTGGTAGAAATCACAAGGAGGTAGGCTGCATGTTCGCTGGAAACGGGGAACTTATGGCACAAGCCTTGCTTACCACTTTTGAATGCTCCATTCAAGCTGCCTTGAAGCTACCTAAATTACAATTTTAGGACGGGTCTCTAGTGTCTGTAGGCAGGGCTCTGGGAAGGGAACGAGTGTTCTCTACGTCAACAGGGTGCTTTCATAGACTGGGTAGGAGCCTCGCCTGAGACACTCTAGAGCTAAAAGGAAACTTGACGTGAGTCCTCTCCTCAAGGTAAAGCCTAGAATAGCCCTGCCGAAGTGGAAGCTTGGAGCGGAGTTCTTGAGGCATTAGTTTCAGGTCTGTTTTCTTTTAAGGTTAGTAAGCTTTTCAAGGCCCTGAGGACCTCGCCTGGGCACCCTATTCCCTGCAAGAACACCCAGTACCGGCAGGCTCCACTGGGCTACTAAGAAACATCCAGGCCCGGAAACTTTTCCCATTCACTCTTTGTATTTTGTGTGTAGGCCAACACACTACACTCTTCCTTGGAAGAGCTAGATTTCCTCAGTTCTCCAACAGCTCCAGGAAATGTGTTCTCTCACGTCCTACATATCATGCAAATCTGCCTCATGGCCCTAGGCTGACCGGCACTGAGAAACCAAAACTGCTTCACATTCCTTCTACAAAGTCATACCTTAACACCCCATCCTTACAGTCGAAAGTCGGCTTGCGTTTCTGCTGTAACCACAGCACAGTTCTTCCTCTTACACTCCAGGGTTTTAGAAGAAGCTAAGCCCGATAGCCTACCCAGAGCGATCCCTGGGGGAGGCGGTTGGCTACACGCAGAATTACGTGCCAAATAAACTTTATTCAAGGAAGGGACCAGTGTGTAGCTAGAGTGTATATTTACTTGGTAGAAATCACAAGGAGGTAGGCTGCATGTTCGCTGGAAACGGGGAACTTATGGCACAAGCCTTGCTTACCCATTTTGAATGCTCCATTCAAGCTGCCTTGAAGCTGCCTAAATAACAATTTTACGACGGGTCTCTAGTCTCTGTAGGCAAGGCTCTGGGAAGGGAACGAGTGTTCTCTACATCAACAGGGTGCTTTCATAGCCTGGGTGGGAGCCTCTCCTCAGACGCTCTACAGCTAAAAGGAAACTTGACGTGAGTCCTTTCCTCAAGGTAAAGCCTAGAATAGCCCTGCCGAAGTGGAAGCTTGGAGCGGAGTCCTTGAGGCATTAGTTTCAGGTCTGTTTCCTTTTAAGGTTAGTAAGCTTTTCAGGACACCGAGGACCTCGCCTGGGCACCTTATTCCCTGGAAGACCACCGAGTACCGGCAGTCTCCACTGGGCTACTAAGAAACACCCAGGCCCGGACACCTTTCCCAGTCACTCTGTGTATTTTGTGTGTAGGCCAACACACTGCACTCTTCCTTGGAAGAGCTAGATTTCCTCAGCTCTCCAACAGCCCCAGGAAATGTGTTCTCTCACGTCCTACATATCATGCAAATCTGCCTCATTGCCCTAGGCTGAGCAGCTCTGAGAAACCAAAACTGCTTCGCATTCCTTCTACAAAGTCATACCTTAAGACCCCATCCTTACAGGAGAAAGTCAGCTTGCGTTTCTGCTGTAACCAAAGCACAGATCTTCCTCTTACACTGCAGGGTTTTAGAAGAAGCTAAGCCAGATAGCCTACCTAGAGCGCTCCTTGGGGGAGGCTGTTGGCTACACGCAGAACTCCGTGCCAAATAAACTTTATACAAGGAAGGGAGCAGTGTTTAGCTAGAGTGTATATTTACTTGGTAGAAATCACAAGTAGGTAGGCCGCGTGTTCGCTGGAAACGGTGACCTTATGGCACAAGCCTTGCTTTCCCATTTTGAATGCTCCATGCATGCTGCCTTGAAGTTACCTAAATAACAGTTTTAGGACGAGTCTTTAGTCATTGTAGGCAGGGCTCTGGGAAGGGAACGAGTGTTCTCTGCATCAACAGGGTGCTTTCATAGCCTGGGTGGGAGCCTCTCCTCAGACGCCCTAGAGATAAAGGAAACTTGACGTGAGTTCTTTCCTCCAGGTAAAGCCTTGACTAGCCCTGCCGAAGCTGAGCTTGAAGCAGTTTCCTTGTGGCATTTGTTTTAGGTCTGTTTTCTTTTAAGGTTAGTAAGCTTGTCAAGACATCGAGGACCTCTCGTGGGCACCCTATTCCCTGCAAGAGCACCGAGTACCAGCAGGCTCCACTGGGCTACTAAGAAACATCCAGGCCCGGAAACGTTTCCCAGTCACTGTGTATTTTGTGTGTAGGGCAACACACTGCACTCTTCCTTGGAAGAGCTAGATTTCCTCAGCTCTCCAGCAACTCCAGGCAATGTGTTCTCTCAATTCCTATATGTCATGCAAATCTCCCTCATTGCCCTAGGCTGAGAAGCACTGAGAAACCAAAACTGCAACGCATTCCTTCTTTAAAGTCCAACCTTAAGACCCCATCCTTACAGGAGAAAGTCGGCTTGCTTTCCTGCTGTAACCAAAGCACAGTTCTTCCTCTTACACTCCAGGGTTTTAGAAGAAGCAGAGCCCGATAGCCTACCCAGAGCGCTCCCAAGGGGAGGCGGTTGGCTACACGCAGAATTCCGTGCCAAATAAACTTTATTCAAGGAAGGGACCAGTGTGTAGCTAGAGTGTATATTTACTTGGTAGAAATCACAAGGAGGTAGGCTGCATGTTCGCTGGAACCGGGGAACTTATGGCACAAGCCTTGCTTACCACTTTTGAATGCTCCATTCAAGCTGCCTTGAAGCTACCTAAATTACAATTTTAGGACGGGTCTCTAGTGTCTGTAGGCAGGGCTCTGGGAAGGGAACGAGTGTTCTCTACATCAACAGGGTGCTTTCATAGACTGGGTAGGAGCCTCGCCTGAGACACTCTAGAGCTAAAAGGAAACTTGACGTGAGTCCTCTCCTCAAGGTAAAGCCTAGAATAGCCCTGCCGAAGTGGAAGCTTGGAGCGGAGTTCTTGAGGCATTAGTTTCAGGTCTGTTTTCTTTTAAGGTTAGTAAGCTTTTCAAGGCCCTGAGGACCTCGCCTGGGCACCCTATTCCCTGCAAGAACACCCAGTACCGGCAGGCTCCACTGGGCTACTAAGAAACATCCAGGCCCGGAAACTTTTCCCATTCACTCTTTGTATTTTGTGTGTAGGCCAACACACTACACTCTTCCTTGGAAGAGCTAGATTTCCTCAGCTCTCCAACAGCTCCAGGAAATGTGTTCTCTCACGTCCTACATATCATGCAAATCTGCCTCATTGCCCTAGGCTGACCGGCACTGAGAAACCAAAACTGCTTCACATTCCTTCTACAAAGTCATACCTTAACACCCCATCCTTACAGTCGAAAGTCGGCTTGCGTTTCTGCTGTAACCACAGCACAGTTCTTCCTCTTACACTCCAGGGTTTTAGAAGAAGCTAAGCCCGATAGCCTACCCAGAGCGATCCCTGGGGGAGGCGGTTGGCCACACGCAGAATTACGTGCCAAATAAACTTTATTCAAGGAAGGGACCAGTGTGTAGCTAGAGTGTATATTTACTTGGTAGAAATCACAAGGAGGTAGGCTGCATGTTCGCTGGAAACGGGGAACTTATGGCACAAGCCTTGCTTACCCATTTTGAATGTTCCATTCAAGCTGCCTTGAAGCTGCCTAAATAACAATTTTAGGACGGGTCTCTAGTCTCTGTAGGCAAGGCTCTGGGAAGGGAACGAGTGTTCTCTACATCAACAGGGTGCTTTCATAGCCTGGGTGGGAGCCTCTCCTCAGACGCTCTACAGCTAAAAGGAAACTTGACGTGAGTCCTTTCCTCAAGGTAAAGCCTAGAATAGCCCTGCCGAAGTGGAAGCTTGGAGCGGAGTCCTTGAGGCATTAGTTTCAGGTCTGTTTCCTTTTAAGGTTAGTAAGCTTTTCAGGACACCGAGGACCTCGCCTGGGCACCTTATTCCCTGGAAGACCACCGAGTACCGGCAGTCTCCACTGGGCTACTAAGAAACACCCAGGCCCGGACACCTTTCCCAGTCACTCTGTGTATTTTGTGTGTAGGCCAACACACTGCACTCTTCCTTGGAAGAGCTAGATTTCCTCAGCTCTCCAACAGCCCCAGGAAATTTGTTCTCTCACGTCCTACATATCATGCAAATCTGCCTCATTGCCCTAGGCTGAGCAGCTCTGAGAAACCAAAACTGCTTCGCATTCCTTCTACAAAGTCATACCTTAAGACCCCATCCTTACAGGAGAAAGTCAGCTTGCGTTTCTGCTGTAACCAAAGCACAGATCTTCCTCTTACACTGCAGGGTTTTAGAAGAAGCTAAGCCAGATAGCCTACCTAGAGCGCTCCTTGGGGGAGGCTGTTGGCTACACGCAGAACTCCGTGCCAAATAAACTTTATACAAGGAAGGGACCAGTGTGTAGCTAGAGTGTATATTTACTTGGTAGAAATCACAAGTAGGTAGGCCGCGTGTTCGCTGGAAACGGTGACCTTATGGCACAAGCCTTGCTTTCCCATTTTGAATGCTCCATGCATGCTGCCTTGAAGTTACCTAAATAACAGTTTTAGGACGAGTCTTTAGTCATTGTAGGCAGGGCTCTGGGAAGGGAACGAGTGTTCTCTGCATCAACAGGGTGCTTTCATAGCCTGGGTGGGAGCCTCTCCTCAGACGCCCTAGAGATAAAGGAAACTTGACGTGAGTTCTTTCCTCCAGGTAAAGCCTTGACTAGCCCTGCCGAAGCTGAGCTTGAAGCAGTTTCCTTGTGGCATTTGTTTTAGGTCTGTTTTCTTTTAAGGTTAGTAAGCTTGTCAAGACATCGAGGACCTCTCGTGGGCACCCTATTCCCTGCAAGAGCACCGAGTACCAGCAGGCTCCACTGGGCTACTAAGAAACATCCAGGCCCGGAAACGTTTCCCAGTCACTGTGTATTTTGTGTGTAGGGCAACACACTGCACTCTTCCTTGGAAGAGCTAGATTTCCTCAGCTCTCCAGCAACTCCAGGCAATGTGTTCTCTCAATTCCTATATGTCATGCAAATCTCCCTCATTGCCCTAGGCTGAGAAGCACTGAGAAACCAAAACTGCAACGCATTCCTTCTTTAAAGTCCAACCTTAAGACCCCATCCTTACAGGAGAAAGTCGGCTTGCTTTCCTGCTGTAACCAAAGCACAGTTCTTCCTCTTACACTCCAGGGTTTTAGAAGAAGCAGAGCCCGATAGCCTACCCAGAGCGCTCCCAAGGGGAGGCGGTTGGCTACACGCAGAATTCCGTGCCAAATAAACTTTATTCAAGGAAGGGACCAGTGTGTAGCTAGAGTGTATATTTACTTGGTAGAAATCACAAGGAGGTAGGCTGCATGTTCGCTGGAACCGGGGAACTTATGGCACAAGCCTTGCTTACCACTTTTGAATGCTCCATTCAAGCTGCCTTGAAGCTACCTAAATTACAATTTTAGGACGGGTCTCTAGTGTCTGTAGGCAGGGCTCTGGGAAGGGAACGAGTGTTCTCTACATCAACAGGGTGCTTTCATAGACTGGGTAGGAGCCTCGCCTGAGACACTCTAGAGCTAAAAGGAAACTTGACGTGAGTCCTCTCCTCAAGGTAAAGCCTAGAATAGCCCTGCCGAAGTGGAAGCTTGGAGCGGAGTTCTTGAGGCATTAGTTTCAGGTCTGTTTTCTTTTAAGGTTAGTAAGCTTTTCAAGGCCCTGAGGACCTCGCCTGGGCACCCTATTCCCTGCAAGAACACCCAGTACCGGCAGGCTCCACTGGGCTACTAAGAAACATCCAGGCCCGGAAACTTTTCCCATTCACTCTTTGTATTTTGTGTGTAGGCCAACACACTACACTCTTCCTTGGAAGAGCTAGATTTCCTCAGCTCTCCAACAGCTCCAGGAAATGTGTTCTCTCACGTCCTACATATCATGCAAATCTGCCTCATTGCCCTAGGCTGACCGGCACTGAGAAACCAAAACTGCTTCACATTCCTTCTACAAAGTCATACCTTAACACCCCATCCTTACAGTCGAAAGTCGGCTTGCGTTTCTGCTGTAACCACAGCACAGTTCTTCCTCTTACACTCCAGGGTTTTAGAAGAAGCTAAGCCCGATAGCCTACCCAGAGCGATCCCTGGGGGAGGCGGTTGGCCACACGCAGAATTACGTGCCAAATAAACTTTATTCAAGGAAGGGACCAGTGTGTAGCTAGAGTGTATATTTACTTGGTAGAAATCACAAGGAGGTAGGCTGCATGTTCGCTGGAAACGGGGAACTTATGGCACAAGCCTTGCTTACCCATTTTGAATGCTCCATTCAAGCTGCCTTGAAGCTGCCTAAATAACAATTTTAGGACGGGTCTCTAGTCTCTGTAGGCAAGGCTCTGGGAAGGGAACGAGTGTTCTCTACATCAACAGGGTGCTTTCATAGCCTGGGTGGGAGCCTCTCCTCAGACGCTCTACAGCTAAAAGGAAACTTGACGTGAGTCCTTTCCTCAAGGTAAAGACTAGAATAGCCCTGCCGAAGTGGAAGCTTGGAGCGGAGTCCTTGAGGCATTAGTTTCAGGTCTGTTTCCTTTTAAGGTTAGTAAGCTTTTCAGGACACCGAGGACCTCGCCTGGGCACCTTATTCCCTGGAAGACCACCGAGTACCGGCAGTCTCCACTGGGCTACTAAGAAACATCCAGGCCCGGACACCTTTCCCAGTCACTCTGTGTATTTTGTGTGTAGGCCAACACACTGCACTCTTCCTTGGAAGAGCTAGATTTCCTCAGCTCTCCAACAGCCCCAGAAAATTTGTTCTCTCACGTCCTACATATCATGCAAATCTGCCTCATTGCCCTAGGCTGAGCAGCTCTGAGAAACCAAAACTGCTTCGCATTCCTTCTACAAAGTCATACCTTAAGACCCCATCCTTACAGGAGAAAGTCAGCTTGCGTTTCTGCTGTAACCAAAGCACAGATCTTCCTCTTACACTGCAGGGTTTTAGAAGAAGCTAAGCCAGATAGCCTACCTAGAGCGCTCCTTGGGGGAGGCTGTTGGCTACACGCAGAACTCCGTGCCAAATAAACTTTATACAAGGAAGGGACCAGTGTGTAGCTAGAGTGTATATTTACTTGGTAGAAATCACAAGTAGGTAGGCCGCGTGTTCGCTGGAAACGGTGACCTTATGGCACAAGCCTTGCTTTCCCATTTTGAATGCTCCATGCATGCTGCCTTGAAGTTACCTAAATAACAGTTTTAGGACGAGTCTTTAGTCATTGTAGGCAGGGCTCTGGGAAGGGAAAGAGTGTTCTCTGCATCAACAGGGTGCTTTCATAGCCTGGGTGGGAGCCTCTCCTCAGACGCCCTAGAGATAAAGGAAACTTGACGTGAGTTCTTTCCTCCAGGTAAAGCCTTGACTAGCCCTGCCGAAGCTGAGCTTGAAGCAGTTTCCTTGTGGCATTTGTTTTAGGTCTGTTTTCTTTTAAGGTTAGTAAGCTTGTCAAGACACCGAGGACCTCTCGTGGGCACCCTATTCCCTGCAAGAGCACCGAGTACCAGCAGGCTCCACTGGGCTACTAAGAAACATCCAGGCCCGGAAACGTTTCCCAGTCACTGTGTATTTTGTGTGTAGGGCAACACACTGCACTCTTCCTTGGAAGAACTAGATTTCCTCAGCTCTCCAACAACTCCAGGCAATGTGTTCTCTCAATTCCTATATGTCATGCAAATCTCCCTCATTGCCCTAGGCTGAGCAGCACTGAGAAACCAAAACTGCAACGCATTCCTTCTTTAAAGTCAAACCTTAAGACCCCATCCTTACAGGAGAAAGTCGGCTTGCTTTCCTGCTGTAACCAAAGCACAGTTCTTCCTCTTACACTCCAGGGTTTTAGAAGAAGCAGAGCCCGATAGCCTACCCAGAGCGCTCCCAAGGGGAGGCGGTTGGCTACACGCAGAATTCCGTGCCAAATAAACTTTATTCAAGGAAGGGACCAGTGTGTAGCTAGAGTGTATATTTACTTGGTAGAAATCACAAGGAGGTAGGCTGCATGTTCGCTGGAAACGGGGAACTTATGGCACAAGCCTTGCTTACCACTTTTGAATGCTCCATTCAAGCTGCCTTGAAGCTACTTAAATTACAATTTTAGGACGGGTCTCTAGTGTCTGTAGGCAGGGCTCTGGGAAGGGAACGAGTGTTCTCTACATCAACAGGGTGCTTTCATAGACTGGGTAGGAGCCTCGCCTGAGACACTCTAGAGCTAAAAGGAAACTTGACGTGAGTCCTCTCCTCAAGGTAAAGCCTAGAATAGCCCTGCCGAAGTGGAAGCTTGGAGAGGAGTTCTTGAGGCATTGGTTTCAGGTCTGTTTTCTTTTAAGGTTAGTAAGCTTTTCAAGGCCCTGAGGACCTCGCCTGGGCACCCTATTCCCTGCAAGAACACCCAGTACCGGCAGGCTCCACTGGGCTACTAAGAAACATCCAGGCCCGGAAACTTTTCCCATTCACTCTTTGTATTTTGTGTGTAGGCCAACACACTACACTCTTCCTTGGAAGAGCTAGATTTCCTCAGCTCTCCAACAGCTCCAGGAAATGTGTTCTCTCACCTCCTACATATCATGCAAATCTGCCTCATTGCCCTAGGCTGACCGGCACTGAGAAACCAAAACTGCTTCACATTCCTTCTACAAAGTCATACCTTAACACCTCATCCTTACAGTAGAAAGTCGGCTTGCGTTTCTGCTGTAACCACAGCACAGTTCTTCCTCTTACACTCCAGGGTTTTAGAAGAAGCTAAGCCCGATAGCCTACCCAGAGCGATCCCTGGGGGAGGCGGTTGGCTTCACGCAGAATTACGTGCCAAATAAACTTTATTCAAGGAAGGGACCAGTGTGTAGCTAGAGTGTATATTTACTTGGTAGAAATCACAAGGACGTAGGCTGCATGTTCGCTGGAAACGGGGAACTTATGGCACAAGCCTTGCTTACCCATTTTGAATGCTCCATTCAAGCTGCCTTGAAGCTGCCTAAATAACAATTTTAGGACGGGTCTCTAGTCTCTGTAGGCAAGGCTCTGGGAAGGGAACGAGTGTTCTCTACATCAACAGGGTGCTTTCATAGCCTGGGTGGGAGCCTCTCCTCAGACGCTCTACAGCTAAAAGGAAACTTGACGTGAGTCCTTTCCTCAAGGTAAAGCCTAGAATAGCCCTGCCGAAGTGGAAGCTTGGAGCGGAGTCCTTGAGGCATTAGTTTCAGGTCTGTTTCCTTTTAAGGTTAGTAAGCTTTTCAGGACACCGAGGACCTCGCCTGGGCACCTTATTCCCTGGAAGACCACCGAGTACCGGCAGTCTCCACTGGGCTACTAAGAAACATCCAGGCCCGGACACCTTTCCCAGTCACTCTGTGTATTTTGTGTGTAGGCCAACACACTGCACTCTTCCTTGGAAGAGCTAGATTTCCTCAGCTCTCCAACAGCCCCAGGAAATGTGTTCTCTCACGTCCTACATATCATGCAAATCTGCCTCATTGCCCTAGGCTGAGCAGCTCTGAGAAACCAAAACTGCTTCGCATTCCTTCTACAAAGTCATACCTTAAGACCCCATCCTTACAGGAGAAAGTCAGCTTGCGTTTCTGCTGTAACCAAAGCACAGATCTTCCTCTTACACTGCAGGGTTTTAGAAGAAGCTAAGCCAGATAGCCTACCTAGAGCGCTCCTTGGGGGAGGCTGTTGGCTACACGCAGAACTCCGTGCCAAATAAACTTTATTCAAGGAAGGGACCAGTGTTTAGCTAGAGTGTATATTTACTTGGTAGAAATCACAAGTAGGTAGGCCGCGTGTTCGCTGGAAACGGTGACCTTATGGCACAAGCCTTGCTTTCCCATTTTGAATGCTCCATGCATGCTGCCTTGAAGTTACCTAAATAACAGTTTTAGGACGAGTCTTTAGTCATTGTAGGCAGGGCTCTGGGAAGGGAACGAGTGTTCTCTGCATCAACAGGGTGCTTTCATAGCCTGGGTGGGAGCCTCTCCTCAGACGCCCTAGAGATAAAGGAAACTTGACGTGAGTTCTTTCCTCCAGGTAAAGCCTTGACTAGCCCTGCCGAAGCTGAGCTTGAAGCAGTTTCCTTGTGGCATTTGTTTTAGGTCTGTTTTCTTTTAAGGTTAGTAAGCTTGTCAAGACACCGAGGACCTCTCGTGGGCACCCTATTCCCTGCAAGAGCACCGAGTACCAGCAGGCTCCACTGGGCTACTAAGAAACATCCAGGCCCGGAAACGTTTCCCAGTCACTGTGTATTTTGTGTGTAGGGCAACACACTGCACTCTTCCTTGGAAGAGCTAGATTTCCTCAGCTCTCCAACAACTCCAGGAAATGTGTTCTCTCAATTCCTATATGTCATGCAAATCTCCCTCATTGCCCTAGGCTGAGCAGCACTGAGAAACCAAAACTGCAACGCATTCCTTCTTTAAAGTCAAACCTTAAGACCCCATCCTTACAGGAGAAAGTCGGCTTGCTTTCCTGCTGTAACCAAAGCACAGTTCTTCCTCTTACACTCCAGGGTTTTAGAAGAAGCAGAGCCCGATAGCCTACCCAGAGCGCTCCCAAGGGGAGGCGGTTGGCTACACGCAGAATTCCGTGCCAAATAAACTTTATTCAAGGAAGGGACCAGTGTGTAGCTAGAGTGTATATTTACTTGGTAGAAATCACAAGGAGGTAGGCTGCATGTTCGCTGGAAACGGGGAACTTATGGCACAAGCCTTGCTTACCACTTTTGAATGCTCCCTTCAAGCTGCCTTGAAGCTACCTAAATTACAATTTTAGGACGGGTCTCTAGTGTCTGTAGGCAGGGCTCTGGGAAGGGAACGAGTGTTCTCTACATCAACAGGGTGCTTTCATAGACTGGGTAGGAGCCTCGCCTGCGACACTCTAGAGCTAAAAGGAAACTTGACGTGAGTCCTCTCCTCAAGGTAAAGCCTAGAATAGCCCTGCCGAAGTGGAAGCTTGGAGAGGAGTTCTTGAGGCATTGGTTTCAGGTCTGTTTTCTTTTAAGGTTAGTAAGCTTTTCAAGGCCCTGAGGACCTCGCCTGGGCACCCTATTCCCTGCAAGAACACCCAGTACCGGCAGGCTCCACTGGGCTACTAAGAAACATCCAGGCCCGGAAACTTTTCCCATTCACTCTTTGTATTTTGTGTGTAGGCCAACACACTACACTCTTCCTTGGAAGAGCTAGATTTCCTCAGCTCTCCAACAGCTCCAGGAAATGTGTTCTCTCACGTCCTACATATCATGCAAATCTGCCTCATTGCCCTAGGCTGACCGGCACTGAGAAACCAAAACTGCTTCACATTCCTTCTACAAAGTCATACCTTAACACCTCATCCTTACAGTAGAAAGTCGGCTTGCGTTTCTGCTGTAACCACAGCACAGTTCTTCCTCTTACACTCCAGGGTTTTAGAAGAAGCTAAGCCCGATAGCCTACCCAGAGCGATCCCTGGGGGAGGCGGTTGGCTTCACGCAGAATTACGTGCCAAATAAACTTTATTCAAGGAAGGGACCAGTGTGTAGCTAGAGTGTATATTTACTTGGTAGAAATCACAAGGACGTAGGCTGCATGTTCGCTGGAAACGGGGAACTTATGGCACAAGCCTTGCTTACCCATTTTGAATGCTCCATTCAAGCTGCCTTGAAGCTGCCTAAATAACAATTTTAGGACGGGTCTCTAGTCTCTGTAGGCAAGGCTCTGGGAAGGGAACGAGTGTTCTCTACATCAACAGGGTGCTTTCATAGCCTGGGTGGGAGCCTCTCCTCAGACGCTCTACAGCTAAAAGGAAACTTGACGTGAGTCCTTTCCTCAAGGTAAAGCCTAGAATAGCCCTGCCGAAGTGGAAGCTTGGAGCGGAGTCCTTGAGGCATTAGTTTCAGGTCTGTTTCCTTTTAAGGTTAGTAAGCTTTTCAGGACACCGAGGACCTCGCCTGGGCACCTTATTCCCTGGAAGACCACCGAGTACCGGCAGTCTCCACTGGGCTACTAAGAAACATCCAGGCCCGGACACCTTTCCCAGTCACTCTGTGTATTTTGTGTGTAGGCCAACACACTGCACTCTTCCTTGGAAGAGCTAGATTTCCTCAGCTCTCCAACAGCCCCAGGAAATGTGTTCTCTCACGTCCTACATATCATGCAAATCTGCCTCATTGCCCTAGGCTGAGCAGCTCTGAGAAACCAAAACTGCTTCGCATTCCTTCTACAAAGTCATACCTTAAGACCCCATCCTTACAGGAGAAAGTCAGCTTGCGTTTCTGCTGTAACCAAAGCACAGATCTTCCTCTTACACTGCAGGGTTTTAGAAGAAGCTAAGCCAGATAGCCTACCTAGAGCGCTCCTTGGGGGAGGCTGTTGGCTACACGCAGAACTCCGTGCCAAATAAACTTTATTCAAGGAAGGGACCAGTGTTTAGCTAGAGTGTATATTTACTTGGTAGAAATCACAAGTAGGTAGGCCGCGTGTTCGCTGGAAACGGTGACCTTATGGCACAAGCCTTGCTTTCCCATTTTGAATGCTCCATGCATGCTGCCTTGAAGTTACCTAAATAACAGTTTTAGGACGAGTCTTTAGTCATTGTAGGCAGGGCTCTGGGAAGGGAACGAGTGTTCTCTGCATCAACAGGGTGCTTTCATAGCCTGGGTGGGAGCCTCTCCTCAGACGCCCTAGAGATAAAGGAAACTTGACGTGAGTTCTTTCCTCCAGGTAAAGCGTTGACTAGCCCTGCCGAAGCTAAGCTTGAAGCAGTTTCCTTGTGGCATTTGTTTTAGGTCTGTTTTCTTTTAAGGTTAGTAAGCTTGTCAAGACACCGAGGACCTCTCGTGGGCACCCTATTCCCTGCAAGAGCACCGAGTACCAGCAGGCTCCACTGGGCTACTAAGAAACATCCAGGCCCGGACACCTTTCCCAGTCACTCTGTGTATTTTGTGTGTAGGCCAACACACTGCACTCTTCCTTGGAAGAGCTAGATTTCCTCAGCTCTCCAACAGCCCCAGGAAATGTGTTCTCTCACGTCCTACATATCATGCAAATCTGCCTCATTGCCCTAGGCTGAGCAGCTCTGAGAAACCAAAACTGCTTCGCATTCCTTCTACAAAGTCATACCTTAAGACCCCATCCTTACAGGAGAAAGTCAGCTTGCGTTTCTGCTGTAACCAAAGCACAGATCTTCCTCTTACACTGCAGGGTTTTAGAAGAAGCTAAGCCAGATAGCCTACCTAGAGTGCTCCTTGGGGGAGGCTGTTGGCTACACGCAGAACTCCGTGCCAAATAAACTTTATTCAAGGAAGGGACCAGTGTTTAGCTAGAGTGTATATTTACTTGGTAGAAATCACAAGTAGGTAGGCCGCGTGTTCGCTGGAAACGGTGACCTTATGGCACAAGCCTTGCTTTCCCATTTTGAATGCTCCATGCATGCTGCCTTGAAGTTACCTAAATAACAGTTTTAGGACGAGTCTTTAGTCATTGTAGGCAGGGCTCTGGGAAGGGAACGAGTGTTCTCTGCATCAACAGGGTGCTTTCATAGCCTGGGTGGGAGCCTCTCCTCAGACGCCCTAGAGATAAAGGAAACTTGACGTGAGTTCTTTCCTCCAGGTAAAGCCTTGACTAGCCCTGCCGAAGCTGAGCTTGAAGCAGTTTCCTTGTGGCATTTGTTTTAGGTCTGTTTTCTTTTAAGGTTAGTAAGCTTGTCAAGACACCGAGGACCTCTCGTGGGCACCCTATTCCCTGCAAGAGCACCGAGTACCAGCAGGCTCCACTGGGCTACTAAGAAACATCCAGGCCCGGAAACGTTTCCCAGTCACTGTGTATTTTGTGTGTAGGGCAACACACTGCACTCTTCCTTGGAAGAGCTAGATTTCCTCAGCTCTCCAACAACTCCAGGAAATGTGTTCTCTCAATTCCTATATGTCATGCAAATCTCCCTCATTGCCCTAGGCTGAGCAGCACTGAGAAACCAAAACTGCAACGCATTCCTTCTTTAAAGTCAAACCTTAAGACCCCATCCTTACAGGAGAAAGTCGGCTTGCTTTCCTGCTGTAACCAAAGCACAGTTCTTCCTCTTACACTCCAGGGTTTTAGAAGAAGCAGAGCCCGATAGCCTACCCAGAGCGCTCCCAAGGGGAGGCGGTTGGCTACACGCAGAATTCCGTGCCAAATAAACTTTATTCAAGGAAGGGACCAGTGTGTAGCTAGAGTGTATATTTACTTGGTAGAAATCACAAGGAGGTAGGCTGCATGTTCGCTGGAAACGGGGAACTTATGGCACAAGCCTTGCTTACCACTTTTGAATGCTCCCTTCAAGCTGCCTTGAAGCTACCTAAATTACAATTTTAGGACGGGTCTCTAGTGTCTGTAGGCAGGGCTCTGGGAAGGGAACGAGTGTTCTCTACATCAACAGGGTGCTTTCATAGACTGGGTAGGAGCCTCGCCTGCGACACTCTAGAGCTAAAAGGAAACTTGACGTGAGTCCTCTCCTCAAGGTAAAGCCTAGAATAGCCCTGCCGAAGTGGAAGCTTGGAGAGGAGTTCTTGAGGCATTGGTTTCAGGTCTGTTTTCTTTTAAGGTTAGTAAGCTTTTCAAGGCCCTGAGGACCTCGCCTGGGCACCCTATTCCCTGCAAGAACACCCAGTACCGGCAGGCTCCACTGGGCTACTAAGAAACATCCAGGCCCGGAAACTTTTCCCATTCACTCTTTGTATTTTGTGTGTAGGCCAACACACTACACTCTTCCTTGGAAGAGCTAGATTTCCTCAGCTCTCCAACAGCTCCAGGAAATGTGTTCTCTCACGTCCTACATATCATGCAAATCTGCCTCATTGCCCTAGGCTGACCGGCACTGAGAAACCAAAACTGCTTCACATTCCTTCTACAAAGTCATACCTTAACACCTCATCCTTACAGTAGAAAGTCGGCTTGCGTTTCTGCTGTAACCACAGCACAGTTCTTCCTCTTACACTCCAGGGTTTTAGAAGAAGCTAAGCCCGATAGCCTACCCAGAGCGATCCCTGGGGGAGGCGGTTGGCTTCACGCAGAATTACGTGCCAAATAAACTTTATTCAAGGAAGGGACCAGTGTGTAGCTAGAGTGTATATTTACTTGGTAGAAATCACAAGGACGTAGGCTGCATGTTCGCTGGAAACGGGGAACTTATGGCACAAGCCTTGCTTACCCATTTTGAATGCTCCATTCAAGCTGCCTTGAAGCTGCCTAAATAACAATTTTAGGACGGGTCTCTAGTCTCTGTAGGCAAGGCTCTGGGAAGGGAACGAGTGTTCTCTACATCAACAGGGTGCTTTCATAGCCTGGGTGGGAGCCTCTCCTCAGACGCTCTACAGCTAAAAGGAAACTTGACGTGAGTCCTTTCCTCAAGGTAAAGCCTAGAATAGCCCTGCCGAAGTGGAAGCTTGGAGCGGAGTCCTTGAGGCATTAGTTTCAGGTCTGTTTCCTTTTAAGGTTAGTAAGCTTTTCAGGACACCGAGGACCTCGCCTGGGCACCTTATTCCCTGGAAGACCACCGA
This sequence comes from Balaenoptera physalus, assembly GCF_965194825.1. Classification (NCBI taxonomy): domain Eukaryota; kingdom Metazoa; phylum Chordata; class Mammalia; order Artiodactyla; family Balaenopteridae; genus Balaenoptera; species Balaenoptera physalus. The sequence goes on along the minus strand of NC_138895.1, from coordinate 38,157,696 downwards.
GTACCGGCAGTCTCCACTGGGCTACTAAGAAACATCCAGGCCCGGACACCTTTCCCAGTCACTCTGTGTATTTTGTGTGTAGGCCAACACACTGCACTCTTCCTTGGAAGAGCTAGATTTCCTCAGCTCTCCAACAGCCCCAGGAAATGTGTTCTCTCACGTCCTACATATCATGCAAATCTGCCTCATTGCCCTAGGCTGAGCAGCTCTGAGAAACCAAAACTGCTTCGCATTCCTTCTACAAAGTCATACCTTAAGACCCCATCCTTACAGGAGAAAGTCAGCTTGCGTTTCTGCTGTAACCAAAGCACAGATCTTCCTCTTACACTGCAGGGTTTTAGAAGAAGCTAAGCCAGATAGCCTACCTAGAGCGCTCCTTGGGGGAGGCTGTTGGCTACACGCAGAACTCCGTGCCAAATAAACTTTATTCAAGGAAGGGACCAGTGTTTAGCTAGAGTGTATATTTACTTGGTAGAAATCACAAGTAGGTAGGCCGCGTGTTCGCTGGAAACGGTGACCTTATGGCACAAGCCTTGCTTTCCCATTTTGAATGCTCCATGCATGCTGCCTTGAAGTTACCTAAATAACAGTTTTAGGACGAGTCTTTAGTCATTGTAGGCAGGGCTCTGGGAAGGGAACGAGTGTTCTCTGCATCAACAGGGTGCTTTCATAGCCTGGGTGGGAGCCTCTCCTCAGACGCCCTAGAGATAAAGGAAACTTGACGTGAGTTCTTTCCTCCAGGTAAAGCCTTGACTAGCCCTGCCGAAGCTGAGCTTGAAGCAGTTTCCTTGTGGCATTTGTTTTAGGTCTGTTTTCTTTTAAGGTTAGTAAGCTTGTCAAGACACCGAGGACCTCTCGTGGGCACCCTATTCCCTGCAAGAGCACCGAGTACCAGCAGGCTCCACTGGGCTACTAAGAAACATCCAGGCCCGGAAACGTTTCCCAGTCACTGTGTATTTTGTGTGTAGGGCAACACACTGCACTCTTCCTTGGAAGAGCTAGATTTCCTCAGCTCTCCAACAACTCCAGGAAATGTGTTCTCTCAATTCCTATATGTCATGCAAATCTCCCTCATTGCCCTAGGCTGAGCAGCACTGAGAAACCAAAACTGCAACGCATTCCTTCTTTAAAGTCAAACCTTAAGACCCCATCCTTACAGGAGAAAGTCGGCTTGCTTTCCTGCTGTAACCAAAGCACAGTTCTTCCTCTTACACTCCAGGGTTTTAGAAGAAGCAGAGCCCGATAGCCTACCCAGAGCGCTCCCAAGGGGAGGCGGTTGGCTACACGCAGAATTCCGTGCCAAATAAACTTTATTCAAGGAAGGGACCAGTGTGTAGCTAGAGTGTATATTTACTTGGTAGAAATCACAAGGAGGTAGGCTGCATGTTCGCTGGAAACGGGGAACTTATGGCACAAGCCTTGCTTACCACTTTTGAATGCTCCCTTCAAGCTGCCTTGAAGCTACCTAAATTACAATTTTAGGACGGGTCTCTAGTGTCTGTAGGCAGGGCTCTGGGAAGGGAACGAGTGTTCTCTACATCAACAGGGTGCTTTCATAGACTGGGTAGGAGCCTCGCCTGCGACACTCTAGAGCTAAAAGGAAACTTGACGTGAGTCCTCTCCTCAAGGTAAAGCCTAGAATAGCCCTGCCGAAGTGGAAGCTTGGAGAGGAGTTCTTGAGGCATTGGTTTCAGGTCTGTTTTCTTTTAAGGTTAGTAAGCTTTTCAAGGCCCTGAGGACCTCGCCTGGGCACCCTATTCCCTGCAAGAACACCCAGTACCGGCAGGCTCCACTGGGCTACTAAGAAACATCCAGGCCCGGAAACTTTTCCCATTCACTCTTTGTATTTTGTGTGTAGGCCAACACACTACACTCTTCCTTGGAAGAGCTAGATTTCCTCAGCTCTCCAACAGCTCCAGGAAATGTGTTCTCTCACGTCCTACATATCATGCAAATCTGCCTCATTGCCCTAGGCTGACCGGCACTGAGAAACCAAAACTGCTTCACATTCCTTCTACAAAGTCATACCTTAACACCTCATCCTTACAGTAGAAAGTCGGCTTGCGTTTCTGCTGTAACCACAGCACAGTTCTTCCTCTTACACTCCAGGGTTTTAGAAGAAGCTAAGCCCGATAGCCTACCCAGAGCGATCCCTGGGGGAGGCGGTTGGCTTCACGCAGAATTACGTGCCAAATAAACTTTATTCAAGGAAGGGACCAGTGTGTAGCTAGAGTGTATATTTACTTGGTAGAAATCACAAGGACGTAGGCTGCATGTTCGCTGGAAACGGGGAACTTATGGTACAAGCCTTGCTTACCCATTTTGAATGCTCCATTCAAGCTGCCTTGAAGCTGCCTAAATAACAATTTTAGGACGGGTCTCTAGTCTCTGTAGGCAAGGCTCTGGGAAGGGAACGAGTGTTCTCTACATCAACAGGGTGCTTTCATAGCCTGGGTGGGAGCCTCTCCTCAGACGCTCTACAGCTAAAAGGAAACTTGACGTGAGTCCTTTCCTCAAGGTAAAGCCTAGAATAGCCCTGCCGAAGTGGAAGCTTGGAGAGGAGTTCTTGAGGCATTGGTTTCAGGTCTGTTTTCTTTTAAGGTTAGTAAGCTTTTCAAGGCCCTGAGGACCTCGCCTGGGCACCCTATTCCCTGCAAGAACACCCAGTACCGGCAGGCTCCACTGGGCTACTAAGAAACATCCAGGCCCGGAAACTTTTCCCATTCACTCTTTGTATTTTGTGTGTAGGCCAACACACTACACTCTTCCTTGGAAGAGCTAGATTTCCTCAGCTCTCCAACAGCTCCAGGAAATGTGTTCTCTCACGTCCTACATATCATGCAAATCTGCCTCATTGCCCTAGGCTGACCGGCACTGAGAAACCAAAACTGCTTCACATTCCTTCTACAAAGTCATACCTTAACACCTCATCCTTACAGTAGAAAGTCGGCTTGCGTTTCTGCTGTAACCACAGCACAGTTCTTCCTCTTACACTCCAGGGTTTTAGAAGAAGCTAAGCCCGATAGCCTACCCAGAGCGATCCCTGGGGGAGGCGGTTGGCTTCACGCAGAATTACGTGCCAAATAAACTTTATTCAAGGAAGGGACCAGTGTGTAGCTAGAGTGTATATTTACTTGGTAGAAATCACAAGGACGTAGGCTGCATGTTCGCTGGAAACGGGGAACTTATGGCACAAGCCTTGCTTACCCATTTTGAATGCTCCATTCAAGCTGCCTTGAAGCTGCCTAAATAACAATTTTAGGACGGGTCTCTAGTCTCTGTAGGCAAGGCTCTGGGAAGGGAACGAGTGTTCTCTACATCAACAGGGTGCTTTCATAGCCTGGGTGGGAGCCTCTCCTCAGACGCTCTACAGCTAAAAGGAAACTTGACGTGAGTCCTTTCCTCAAGGTAAAGCCTAGAATAGCCCTGCCGAAGTGGAAGCTTGGAGCGGAGTCCTTGAGGCATTAGTTTCAGGTCTGTTTCCTTTTAAGGTTAGTAAGCTTTTCAGGACACCGAGGACCTCGCCTGGGCACCTTATTCCCTGGAAGACCACCGAGTACCGGCAGTCTCCACTGGGCTACTAAGAAACATCCAGGCCCGGACACCTTTCCCAGTCACTCTGTGTATTTTGTGTGTAGGCCAACACACTGCACTCTTCCTTGGAAGAGCTAGATTTCCTCAGCTCTCCAACAGCCCCAGGAAATGTGTTCTCTCACGTCCTACATATCATGCAAATCTGCCTCATTGCCCTAGGCTGAGCAGCTCTGAGAAACCAAAACTGCTTCGCATTCCTTCTACAAAGTCATACCTTAAGACCCCATCCTTACAGGAGAAAGTCAGCTTGCGTTTCTGCTGTAACCAAAGCACAGATCTTCCTCTTACACTGCAGGGTTTTAGAAGAAGCTAAGCCAGATAGCCTACCTAGAGCGCTCCTTGGGGGAGGCTGTTGGCTACACGCAGAACTCCGTGCCAAATAAACTTTATTCAAGGAAGGGACCAGTGTTTAGCTAGAGTGTATATTTACTTGGTAGAAATCACAAGTAGGTAGGCCGCGTGTTCGCTGGAAACGGTGACCTTATGGCACAAGCCTTGCTTTCCCATTTTGAATGCTCCATGCATGCTGCCTTGAAGTTACCTAAATAACAGTTTTAGGACGAGTCTTTAGTCATTGTAGGCAGGGCTCTGGGAAGGGAACGAGTGTTCTCTGCATCAACAGGGTGCTTTCATAGCCTGGGTGGGAGCCTCTCCTCAGACGCCCTAGAGATAAAGGAAACTTGACGTGAGTTCTTTCCTCCAGGTAAAGCGTTGACTAGCCCTGCCGAAGCTAAGCTTGAAGCAGTTTCCTTGTGGCATTTGTTTTAGGTCTGTTTTCTTTTAAGGTTAGTAAGCTTGTCAAGACACCGAGGACCTCTCGTGGGCACCCTATTCCCTGCAAGAGCACCGAGTACCAGCAGGCTCCACTGGGCTACTAAGAAACATCCAGGCCCGGACACCTTTCCCAGTCACTCTGTGTATTTTGTGTGTAGGCCAACACACTGCACTCTTCCTTGGAAGAGCTAGATTTCCTCAGCTCTCCAACAGCCCCAGGAAATGTGTTCTCTCACGTCCTACATATCATGCAAATCTGCCTCATTGCCCTAGGCTGAGCAGCTCTGAGAAACCAAAACTGCTTCGCATTCCTTCTACAAAGTCATACCTTAAGACCCCATCCTTACAGGAGAAAGTCAGCTTGCGTTTCTGCTGTAACCAAAGCACAGATCTTCCTCTTACACTGCAGGGTTTTAGAAGAAGCTAAGCCAGATAGCCTACCTAGAGTGCTCCTTGGGGGAGGCTGTTGGCTACACGCAGAACTCCGTGCCAAATAAACTTTATTCAAGGAAGGGACCAGTGTTTAGCTAGAGTGTATATTTACTTGGTAGAAATCACAAGTAGGTAGGCCGCGTGTTCGCTGGAAACGGTGACCTTATGGCACAAGCCTTGCTTTCCCATTTTGAATGCTCCATGCATGCTGCCTTGAAGTTACCTAAATAACAGTTTTAGGACGAGTCTTTAGTCATTGTAGGCAGGGCTCTGGGAAGGGAACGAGTGTTCTCTGCATCAACAGGGTGCTTTCATAGCCTGGGTGGGAGCCTCTCCTCAGACGCCCTAGAGATAAAGGAAACTTGACGTGAGTTCTTTCCTCCAGGTAAAGCCTTGACTAGCCCTGCCGAAGCTGAGCTTGAAGCAGTTTCCTTGTGGCATTTGTTTTAGGTCTGTTTTCTTTTAAGGTTAGTAAGCTTGTCAAGACACCGAGGACCTCTCGTGGGCACCCTATTCCCTGCAAGAGCACCGAGTACCAGCAGGCTCCACTGGGCTACTAAGAAACATCCAGGCCCGGAAACGTTTCCCAGTCACTGTGTATTTTGTGTGTAGGGCAACACACTGCACTCTTCCTTGGAAGAGCTAGATTTCCTCAGCTCTCCAACAACTCCAGGAAATGTGTTCTCTCAATTCCTATATGTCATGCAAATCTCCCTCATTGCCCTAGGCTGAGCAGCACTGAGAAACCAAAACTGCAACGCATTCCTTCTTTAAAGTCAAACCTTAAGACCCCATCCTTACAGGAGAAAGTCGGCTTGCTTTCCTGCTGTAACCAAAGCACAGTTCTTCCTCTTACACTCCAGGGTTTTAGAAGAAGCAGAGCCCGATAGCCTACCCAGAGCGCTCCCAAGGGGAGGCGGTTGGCTACACGCAGAATTCCGTGCCAAATAAACTTTATTCAAGGAAGGGACCAGTGTGTAGCTAGAGTGTATATTTACTTGGTAGAAATCACAAGGAGGTAGGCTGCATGTTCGCTGGAAACGGGGAACTTATGGCACAAGCCTTGCTTACCACTTTTGAATGCTCCCTTCAAGCTGCCTTGAAGCTACCTAAATTACAATTTTAGGACGGGTCTCTAGTGTCTGTAGGCAGGGCTCTGGGAAGGGAACGAGTGTTCTCTACATCAACAGGGTGCTTTCATAGACTGGGTAGGAGCCTCGCCTGCGACACTCTAGAGCTAAAAGGAAACTTGACGTGAGTCCTCTCCTCAAGGTAAAGCCTAGAATAGCCCTGCCGAAGTGGAAGCTTGGAGAGGAGTTCTTGAGGCATTGGTTTCAGGTCTGTTTTCTTTTAAGGTTAGTAAGCTTTTCAAGGCCCTGAGGACCTCGCCTGGGCACCCTATTCCCTGCAAGAACACCCAGTACCGGCAGGCTCCACTGGGCTACTAAGAAACATCCAGGCCCGGAAACTTTTCCCATTCACTCTTTGTATTTTGTGTGTAGGCCAACACACTACACTCTTCCTTGGAAGAGCTAGATTTCCTCAGCTCTCCAACAGCTCCAGGAAATGTGTTCTCTCACGTCCTACATATCATGCAAATCTGCCTCATTGCCCTAGGCTGACCGGCACTGAGAAACCAAAACTGCTTCACATTCCTTCTACAAAGTCATACCTTAACACCTCATCCTTACAGTAGAAAGTCGGCTTGCGTTTCTGCTGTAACCACAGCACAGTTCTTCCTCTTACACTCCAGGGTTTTAGAAGAAGCTAAGCCCGATAGCCTACCCAGAGCGATCCCTGGGGGAGGCGGTTGGCTTCACGCAGAATTACGTGCCAAATAAACTTTATTCAAGGAAGGGACCAGTGTGTAGCTAGAGTGTATATTTACTTGGTAGAAATCACAAGGACGTAGGCTGCATGTTCGCTGGAAACGGGGAACTTATGGCACAAGCCTTGCTTACCCATTTTGAATGCTCCATTCAAGCTGCCTTGAAGCTGCCTAAATAACAATTTTAGGACGGGTCTCTAGTCTCTGTAGGCAAGGCTCTGGGAAGGGAACGAGTGTTCTCTACATCAACAGGGTGCTTTCATAGCCTGGGTGGGAGCCTCTCCTCAGACGCTCTACAGCTAAAAGGAAACTTGACGTGAGTCCTTTCCTCAAGGTAAAGCCTAGAATAGCCCTGCCGAAGTGGAAGCTTGGAGCGGAGTCCTTGAGGCATTAGTTTCAGGTCTGTTTCCTTTTAAGGTTAGTAAGCTTTTCAGGACACCGAGGACCTCGCCTGGGCACCTTATTCCCTGGAAGACCACCGAGTACCGGCAGTCTCCACTGGGCTACTAAGAAACATCCAGGCCCGGACACCTTTCCCAGTCACTCTGTGTATTTTGTGTGTAGGCCAACACACTGCACTCTTCCTTGGAAGAGCTAGATTTCCTCAGCTCTCCAACAGCCCCAGGAAATGTGTTCTCTCACGTCCTACATATCATGCAAATCTGCCTCATTGCCCTAGGCTGAGCAGCTCTGAGAAACCAAAACTGCTTCGCATTCCTTCTACAAAGTCATACCTTAAGACCCCATCCTTACAGGAGAAAGTCAGCTTGCGTTTCTGCTGTAACCAAAGCACAGATCTTCCTCTTACACTGCAGGGTTTTAGAAGAAGCTAAGCCAGATAGCCTACCTAGAGCGCTCCTTGGGGGAGGCTGTTGGCTACACGCAGAACTCCGTGCCAAATAAACTTTATTCAAGGAAGGGACCAGTGTTTAGCTAGAGTGTATATTTACTTGGTAGAAATCACAAGTAGGTAGGCCGCGTGTTCGCTGGAAACGGTGACCTTATGGCACAAGCCTTGCTTTCCCATTTTGAATGCTCCATGCATGCTGCCTTGAAGTTACCTAAATAACAGTTTTAGGACGAGTCTTTAGTCATTGTAGGCAGGGCTCTGGGAAGGGAACGAGTGTTCTCTGCATCAACAGGGTGCTTTCATAGCCTGGGTGGGAGCCTCTCCTCAGACGCCCTAGAGATAAAGGAAACTTGACGTGAGTTCTTTCCTCCAGGTAAAGCCTTGACTAGCCCTGCCGAAGCTGAGCTTGAAGCAGTTTCCTTGTGGCATTTGTTTTAGGTCTGTTTTCTTTTAAGGTTAGTAAGCTTGTCAAGACACCGAGGACCTCTCGTGGGCACCCTATTCCCTGCAAGAGCACCGAGTACCAGCAGGCTCCACTGGGCTACTAAGAAACATCCAGGCCCGGAAACGTTTCCCAGTCACTGTGTATTTTGTGTGTAGGGCAACACACTGCACTCTTCCTTGGAAGAGCTAGATTTCCTCAGCTCTCCAACAACTCCAGGAAATGTGTTCTCTCAATTCCTATATGTCATGCAAATCTCCCTCATTGCCCTAGGCTGAGCAGCACTGAGAAACCAAAACTGCAACGCATTCCTTCTTTAAAGTCAAACCTTAAGACCCCATCCTTACAGGAGAAAGTCGGCTTGCTTTCCTGCTGTAACCAAAGCACAGTTCTTCCTCTTACACTCCAGGGTTTTAGAAGAAGCAGAGCCCGATAGCCTACCCAGAGCGCTCCCAAGGGGAGGCGGTTGGCTACACGCAGAATTCCGTGCCAAATAAACTTTATTCAAGGAAGGGACCAGTGTGTAGCTAGAGTGTATATTTACTTGGTAGAAATCACAAGGAGGTAGGCTGCATGTTCGCTGGAAACGGGGAACTTATGGCACAAGCCTTGCTTACCACTTTTGAATGCTCCCTTCAAGCTGCCTTGAAGCTACCTAAATTACAATTTTAGGACGGGTCTCTAGTGTCTGTAGGCAGGGCTCTGGGAAGGGAACGAGTGTTCTCTACATCAACAGGGTGCTTTCATAGACTGGGTAGGAGCCTCGCCTGCGACACTCTAGAGCTAAAAGGAAACTTGACGTGAGTCCTCTCCTCAAGGTAAAGCCTAGAATAGCCCTGCCGAAGTGGAAGCTTGGAGAGGAGTTCTTGAGGCATTGGTTTCAGGTCTGTTTTCTTTTAAGGTTAGTAAGCTTTTCAAGGCCCTGAGGACCTCGCCTGGGCACCCTATTCCCTGCAAGAACACCCAGTACCGGCAGGCTCCACTGGGCTACTAAGAAACATCCAGGCCCGGAAACTTTTCCCATTCACTCTTTGTATTTTGTGTGTAGGCCAACACACTACACTCTTCCTTGGAAGAGCTAGATTTCCTCAGCTCTCCAACAGCTCCAGGAAATGTGTTCTCTCACGTCCTACATATCATGCAAATCTGCCTCATTGCCCTAGGCTGACCGGCACTGAGAAACCAAAACTGCTTCACATTCCTTCTACAAAGTCATACCTTAACACCTCATCCTTACAGTAGAAAGTCGGCTTGCGTTTCTGCTGTAACCACAGCACAGTTCTTCCTCTTACACTCCAGGGTTTTAGAAGAAGCTAAGCCCGATAGCCTACCCAGAGCGATCCCTGGGGGAGGCGGTTGGCTTCACGCAGAATTACGTGCCAAATAAACTTTATTCAAGGAAGGGACCAGTGTGTAGCTAGAGTGTATATTTACTTGGTAGAAATCACAAGGACGTAGGCTGCATGTTCGCTGGAAACGGGGAACTTATGGTACAAGCCTTGCTTACCCATTTTGAATGCTCCATTCAAGCTGCCTTGAAGCTGCCTAAATAACAATTTTAGGACGGGTCTCTAGTCTCTGTAGGCAAGGCTCTGGGAAGGGAACGAGTGTTCTCTACATCAACAGGGTGCTTTCATAGCCTGGGTGGGAGCCTCTCCTCAGACGCTCTACAGCTAAAAGGAAACTTGACGTGAGTCCTTTCCTCAAGGTAAAGCCTAGAATAGCCCTGCCGAAGTGGAAGCTTGGAGCGGAGTCCTTGAGGCATTAGTTTCAGGTCTGTTTCCTTTTAAGGTTAGTAAGCTTTTCAGGACACCGAGGACCTCGCCTGGGCACCTTATTCCCTGGAAGACCACCGAGTACCGGCAGTCTCCACTGGGCTACTAAGAAACATCCAGGCCCGGACACCTTTCCCAGTCACTCTGTGTATTTTGTGTGTAGGCCAACACACTGCACTCTTCCTTGGAAGAGCTAGATTTCCTCAGCTCTCCAACAGCCCCAGGAAATGTGTTCTCTCACGTCCTACATATCATGCAAATCTGCCTCATTGCCCTAGGCTGAGCAGCTCTGAGAAACCAAAACTGCTTCGCATTCCTTCTACAAAGTCATACCTTAAGACCCCATCCTTACAGGAGAAAGTCAGCTTGCGTTTCTGCTGTAACCAAAGCACAGATCTTCCTCTTACACTGCAGGGTTTTAGAAGAAGCTAAGCCAGATAGCCTACCTAGAGCGCTCCTTGGGGGAGGCTGTTGGCTACACGCAGAACTCCGTGCCAAATAAACTTTATTCAAGGAAGGGACCAGTGTTTAGCTAGAGTGTATATTTACTTGGTAGAAATCACAAGTAGGTAGGCCGCGTGTTCGCTGGAAACGGTGACCTTATGGCACAAGCCTTGCTTTCCCATTTTGAATGCTCCATGCATGCTGCCTTGAAGTTACCTAAATAACAGTTTTAGGACGAGTCTTTAGTCATTGTAGGCAGGGCTCTGGGAAGGGAACGAGTGTTCTCTGCATCAACAGGGTGCTTTCATAGCCTGGGTGGGAGCCTCTCCTCAGACGCCCTAGAGATAAAGGAAACTTGACGTGAGTTCTTTCCTCCAGGTAAAGCGTTGACTAGCCCTGCCGAAGCTAAGCTTGAAGCAGTTTCCTTGTGGCATTTGTTTTAGGTCTGTTTTCTTTTAAGGTTAGTAAGCTTGTCAAGACACCGAGGACCTCTCGTGGGCACCCTATTCCCTGCAAGAGCACCGAGTACCAGCAGGCTCCACTGGGCTACTAAGAAACATCCAGGCCCGGAAACGTTTCCCAGTCACTGTGTATTTTGTGTGTAGGGCAACACACTGCACTCTTCCTTGGAAGAGCTAGATTTCCTCAGCTCTCCAACAACTCCAGGAAATGTGTTCTCTCAATTCCTATATGTCATGCAAATCTCCCTCATTGCCCTTAGGCTGAGCAGCACTGAGAAAACAAAACTGCAACGCATTCCTTCTTTAAAGTCAAACCTTAAGACCCCATCCTTACAGGAGAAAGTCGGCTTGCTTTCCTGCTATAACCAAAGCACAGTTCTTCCTCTTACACTCCAGGGTTTTAGAAGAAGCAGAGCCCGATAGCCTACCCAGAGCGCTCCCAAGGGGAGGCGGTTGGCTACACGCAGAATTCCGTGCCAAATAAACTTTATTCAAGGAAGGGACCAGTGTGTAGCTAGAGTGCATATTTACTTGGTAGAAATCACAAGGAGGTAGGCTGCATGTTCGCTGGAAACGGGGAACTTATGGCACAAGCCTTGCTTACCACTTTTGAATGCTCCCTTCAAGCTGCCTTGAAGCTACCTAAATTACAATTTTAGGACGGGTCTCTAGTGTCTGTAGGCAGGGCTCTGGGAAGGGAACGAGTGTTCTCTACATCAACAGGGTGCTTTCATAGACTGGGTAGGAGCCTCGCCTGAGACACTCTAGAGCTAAAAGGAAACTTGACGTGAGTCCTCTCCTCAAGGTAAAGCCTAGAATAGCCCTGCCGAAGTGGAAGCTTGGAGCGGAGTTCTTGAGGCATTAGTTTCAGGTCTGTTTTCTTTTAAGGTTAGTAAGCTTTTCAAGGCCCTGAGGACCTCGCCTGGGCACCCTATTCCCTGCAAGAACACCCAGTACCGGCAGGCTCCACTGGGCTACTAAGAAACATCCAGGCCCGGAAACTTTTCCCATTCACTCTTTGTATTTTGTGTGTAGGCCAACACACTACACTCTTCCTTGGAAGAGCTAGATTTCCTCAGCTCTCCAACAGCTCCAGGAAATGTGTTCTCTCACGTCCTACATATCATGCAAATCTGCCTCATTGCCCTAGGCTGATCGGCACTGAGAAACCAAAACTGCTTCACATTCCTTCTACAAAGTCATACCTTAACACCTCATCCTTACAGTAGACAGTCGGCTTGCGTTTCTGCTGTAACCACAGCACAGTTCTTCCTCTTACACTCCAGGGTTTTAGAAGAAGCTAAGCCCGATAGCCTACCCAGAGCGATCCCTGGGGGAGGCGGTTGGCTACACGCAGAATTACGTGCCAAATAAACTTTATTCAAGGAAGGGACCAGTGTGTAGCTAGAGTGTATATTTACTTGGTAGAAATCACAAGGAGGTAGGCTGCATGTTCGCTGGAAACGGGGAACTTATGGCACAAGCCTTGCTTACCCATTTTGAATGCTCCATTCAATCTGCCTTGAAGCTGCCTAAATAACAATTTTAGGACGGGTCTCTAGTCTCTGTAGGCAAGGCTCTGGGAAGGGAACGAGTGTTCTCTACATCAACAGGGTGCTTTCATAGCCTGGGTGGGAGCCTCTCCTCAGACGCTCTACAGCTAAAAGGAAACTTGACGTGAGTCCTTTCCTCAAGGTAAAGCCTAGAATAGCCCTGCCGAAGTGGAAGCTTGGAGCGGAGTCCTTGAGGCATTAGTTTCAGGTCTGTTTCCTTTTAAGGTTAGTAAGCTTTTCAGGACACCGAGGACCTCGCCTGGGCACCTTATTCCCTGGAAGACCACCGAGTACCGGCAGTCTCCACTGGGCTACTAAGAAACATCCAGGCCCGGACACCTTTCCCAGTCACTCTGTGTATTTTGTGTGTAGGCCAACACACTGCACTCTTCCTTGGAAGAGCTAGATTTCCTCAGCTCTCCAACAGCCCCAGGAAATGTGTTCTCTCACGTCCTACATATCATGCAAATCTGCCTCATTGCCCTAGGCTGAGCAGCTCTGAGAAACCAAAACTGCTTCGCATTCCTTCTACAAAGTCATACCTTAAGACCCCATCCTTACAGGAGAAAGTCAGCTTGCGTTTCTGCTGTAACCAAAGCACAGATCTTCCTCTTACACTGCAGGGTTTTAGAAGAAGCTAAGCCAGATAGCCTACCTAGAGCGCTCCTTGGGGGAGGCTGTTGGCTACACGCAGAACTCCGTGCCAAATAAACTTTATTCAAGGAAGGGACCAGTGTTTAGCTAGAGTGTATATTTACTTGGTAGAAATCACAAGTAGGTAGGCCGCGTGTTCGCTGGAAACGGTGACCTTATGGCACAAGCCTTGCTTTCCCATTTTGAATGCTCCATGCATGCTGCCTTGAAGTTACCTAAATAACAGTTTTAGGACGAGTCTTTAGTCATTGTAGGCAGGGCTCTGGGAAGGGAACGAGTGTTCTCTGCATCAACAGGGTGCTTTCATAGCCTGGGTGGGAGCCTCTCCTCAGACGCCCTAGAGATAAAGGAAACTTGACGTGAGTTCTTTCCTCCAGGTAAAGCCTTGACTAGCCCTGCCGAAGCTGAGCTTGAAGCAGTTTCCTTGTGGCATTTGTTTTAGGTCTGTTTTCTTTTAAGGTTAGTAAGCTTGTCAAGACACCGAGGACCTCTCGTGGGCACCCTATTCCCTGCAAGAGCACCGAGTACCAGCAGGCTCCACTGGGCTACTAAGAAACATCCAGGCCCGGAAACGTTTCCCAGTCACTGTGTATTTTGTGTGTAGGGCAACACACTGCACTCTTCCTTGGAAGAGCTAGATTTCCTCAGCTCTCCAACAACTCCAGGAAATGTGTTCTCTCAATTCCTATATGTCATGCAAATCTCCCTCATTGCCCTTAGGCTGAGCAGCACTGAGAAAACAAAACTGCAACGCATTCCTTCTTTAAAGTCAAACCTTAAGACCCCATCCTTACAGGAGAAAGTCGGCTTGCTTTCCTGCTATAACCAAAGCACAGTTCTTCCTCTTACACTCCAGGGTTTTAGAAGAAGCAGAGCCCGATAGCCTACCCAGAGCGCTCCCAAGGGGAGGCGGTTGGCTACACGCAGAATTCCGTGCCAAATAAACTTTATTCAAGGAAGGGACCAGTGTGTAGCTAGAGTGCATATTTACTTGGTAGAAATCACAAGGAGGTAGGCTGCATGTTCGCTGGAAACGGGGAACTTATGGCACAAGCCTTGCTTACCACTTTTGAATGCTCCCTTCAAGCTGCCTTGAAGCTACCTAAATTACAATTTTAGGACGGGTCTCTAGTGTCTGTAGGCAGGGCTCTGGGAAGGGAACGAGTGTTCTCTACATCAACAGGGTGCTTTCATAGACTGGGTAGGAGCCTCGCCTGAGACACTCTAGAGCTAAAAGGAAACTTGACGTGAGTCCTCTCCTCAAGGTAAAGCCTAGAATAGCCCTGCCGAAGTGGAAGCTTGGAGCGGAGTTCTTGAGGCATTAGTTTCAGGTCTGTTTTCTTTTAAGGTTAGTAAGCTTTTCAAGGCCCTGAGGACCTCGCCTGGGCACCCTATTCCCTGCAAGAACACCCAGTACCGGCAGGCTCCACTGGGCTACTAAGAAACATCCAGGCCCGGAAACTTTTCCCATTCACTCTTTGTATTTTGTGTGTAGGCCAACACACTACACTCTTCCTTGGAAGAGCTAGATTTCCTCAGCTCTCCAACAGCTCCAGGAAATGTGTTCTCTCACGTCCTACATATCATGCAAATCTGCCTCATTGCCCTAGGCTGATCGGCACTGAGAAACCAAAACTGCTTCACATTCCTTCTACAAAGTCATACCTTAACACCTCATCCTTACAGTAGACAGTCGGCTTGCGTTTCTGCTGTAACCACAGCACAGTTCTTCCTCTTACACTCCAGGGTTTTAGAAGAAGCTAAGCCCGATAGCCTACCCAGAGCGATCCCTGGGGGAGGCGGTTGGCTACACGCAGAATTACGTGCCAAATAAACTTTATTCAAGGAAGGGACCAGTGTGTAGCTAGAGTGTATATTTACTTGGTAGAAATCACAAGGAGGTAGGCTGCATGTTCGCTGGAAACGGGGAACTTATGGCACAAGCCTTGCTTACCCATTTTGAATGCTCCATTCAATCTGCCTTGAAGCTGCCTAAATAACAATTTTAGGACGGGTCTCTAGTCTCTGTAGGCAAGGCTCTGGGAAGGGAACGAGTGTTCTCTACATCAACAGGGTGCTTTCATAGCCTGGGTGGGAGCCTCTCCTCAGACGCTCTACAGCTAAAAGGAAACTTGACGTGAGTCCTTTCCTCAAGGTAAAGCCTAGAATAGCCCTGCCGAAGTGGAAGCTTGGAGCGGAGTCCTTGAGGCATTAGTTTCAGGTCTGTTTCCTTTTAAGGTTAGTAAGCTTTTCAGGACA
Organism: Balaenoptera physalus; assembly: GCF_965194825.1. NCBI lineage: Eukaryota > Metazoa > Chordata > Mammalia > Artiodactyla > Balaenopteridae > Balaenoptera > Balaenoptera physalus. The sequence continues at coordinate 38,142,630 of NC_138895.1, read as the reverse complement.
CCGAGGACCTCGCCTGGGCACCTTATTCCCTGGAAGACCACCGAGTACCGGCAGTCTCCACTGGGCTACTAAGAAACATCCAGGCCCGGACACCTTTCCCAGTCACTCTGTGTATTTTGTGTGTAGGCCAACACACTGCACTCTTCCTTGGAAGAGCTAGATTTCCTCAGCTCTCCAACAGCCCCAGGAAATGTGTTCTCTCACGTCCTACATATCATGCAAATCTGCCTCATTGCCCTAGGCTGAGCAGCTCTGAGAAACCAAAACTGCTTCGCATTCCTTCTACAAAGTCATACCTTAAGACCCCATCCTTACAGGAGAAAGTCAGCTTGCGTTTCTGCTGTAACCAAAGCACAGATCTTCCTCTTACACTGCAGGGTTTTAGAAGAAGCTAAGCCAGATAGCCTACCTAGAGCGCTCCTTGGGGGAGGCTGTTGGCTACACGCAGAACTCCGTGCCAAATAAACTTTATTCAAGGAAGGGACCAGTGTTTAGCTAGAGTGTATATTTACTTGGTAGAAATCACAAGTAGGTAGGCCGCGTGTTCGCTGGAAACGGTGACCTTATGGCACAAGCCTTGCTTTCCCATTTTGAATGCTCCATGCATGCTGCCTTGAAGTTACCTAAATAACAGTTTTAGGACGAGTCTTTAGTCATTGTAGGCAGGGCTCTGGGAAGGGAACGAGTGTTCTCTGCATCAACAGGGTGCTTTCATAGCCTGGGTGGGAGCCTCTCCTCAGACGCCCTAGAGATAAAGGAAACTTGACGTGAGTTCTTTCCTCCAGGTAAAGCCTTGACTAGCCCTGCCGAAGCTGAGCTTGAAGCAGTTTCCTTGTGGCATTTGTTTTAGGTCTGTTTTCTTTTAAGGTTAGTAAGCTTGTCAAGACACCGAGGACCTCTCGTGGGCACCCTATTCCCTGCAAGAGCACCGAGTACCAGCAGGCTCCACTGGGCTACTAAGAAACATCCAGGCCCGGAAACGTTTCCCAGTCACTGTGTATTTTGTGTGTAGGGCAACACACTGCACTCTTCCTTGGAAGAGCTAGATTTCCTCAGCTCTCCAACAACTCCAGGCAATGTGTTCTCTCAATTCCTATATGTCATGCAAATCTCCCTCATTGCCCTAGGCTGAGCAGCACTGAGAAACCAAAACTGCAACGCATTCCTTCTTTAAAGTCAAACCTTAAGACCCCATCCTTACAGGAGAAAGTCGGCTTGCTTTCCTGCTGTAACCAAAGCACAGTTCTTCCTCTTACACTCCAGGGTTTTAGAAGAAGCAGAGCCCGATAGCCTACCCAGAGCGCTCCCAAGGGGAGGCGGTTGGCTACACGCAGAATTCCGTGCCAAATAAACTTTATTCAAGGAAGGGACCAGTGTGTAGCTAGAGTGTATATTTACTTGGTAGAAATCACAAGGAGGTAGGCTGCATGTTCGCTGGAAACGGGGAACTTATGGCACAAGCCTTGCTTACCACTTTTGAATGCTCCCTTCAAGCTGCCTTGAAGCTACCTAAATTACAATTTTAGGACGGGTCTCTAGTGTCTGTAGGCAGGGCTCTGGGAAGGGAACGAGTGTTCTCTACATCAACAGGGTGCTTTCATAGACTGGGTAGGAGCCTCGCCTGCGACACTCTAGAGCTAAAAGGAAACTTGACGTGAGTCCTCTCCTCAAGGTAAAGCCTAGAATAGCCCTGCCGAAGTGGAAGCTTGGAGAGGAGTTCTTGAGGCATTGGTTTCAGGTCTGTTTTCTTTTAAGGTTAGTAAGCTTTTCAAGGCCCTGAGGACCTCGCCTGGGCACCCTATTCCCTGCAAGAACACCCAGTACCGGCAGGCTCCACTGGGCTACTAAGAAACATCCAGGCCCGGAAACTTTTCCCATTCACTCTTTGTATTTTGTGTGTAGGCCAACACACTACACTCTTCCTTGGAAGAGCTAGATTTCCTCAGCTCTCCAACAGCTCCAGGAAATGTGTTCTCTCACGTCCTACATATCATGCAAATCTGCCTCATTGCCCTAGGCTGACCGGCACTGAGAAACCAAAACTGCTTCACATTCCTTCTACAAAGTCATACCTTAACACCTCATCCTTACAGTAGAAAGTCGGCTTGCGTTTCTGCTGTAACCACAGCACAGTTCTTCCTCTTACACTCCAGGGTTTTAGAAGAAGCTAAGCCCGATAGCCTACCCAGAGCGATCCCTGGGGGAGGCGGTTGGCTTCACGCAGAATTACGTGCCAAATAAACTTTATTCAAGGAAGGGACCAGTGTGTAGCTAGAGTGTATATTTACTTGGTAGAAATCACAAGGACGTAGGCTGCATGTTCGCTGGAAACGGGGAACTTATGGCACAAGCCTTGCTTACCCATTTTGAATGCTCCATTCAAGCTGCCTTGAAGCTGCCTAAATAACAATTTTAGGACGGGTCTCTAGTCTCTGTAGGCAAGGCTCTGGGAAGGGAACGAGTGTTCTCTACATCAACAGGGTGCTTTCATAGCCTGGGTGGGAGCCTCTCCTCAGACGCTCTACAGCTAAAAGGAAACTTGACGTGAGTCCTTTCCTCAAGGTAAAGCCTAGAATAGCCCTGCCGAAGTGGAAGCTTGGAGCGGAGTCCTTGAGGCATTAGTTTCAGGTCTGTTTCCTTTTAAGGTTAGTAAGCTTTTCAGGACACCGAGGACCTCGCCTGGGCACCTTATTCCCTGGAAGACCACCGAGTACCGGCAGTCTCCACTGGGCTACTAAGAAACATCCAGGCCCGGACACCTTTCCCAGTCACTCTGTGTATTTTGTGTGTAGGCCAACACACTGCACTCTTCCTTGGAAGAGCTAGATTTCCTCAGCTCTCCAACAGCCCCAGGAAATGTGTTCTCTCACGTCCTACATATCATGCAAATCTGCCTCATTGCCCTAGGCTGAGCAGCTCTGAGAAACCAAAACTGCTTCGCATTCCTTCTACAAAGTCATACCTTAAGACCCCATCCTTACAGGAGAAAGTCAGCTTGCGTTTCTGCTGTAACCAAAGCACAGATCTTCCTCTTACACTGCAGGGTTTTAGAAGAAGCTAAGCCAGATAGCCTACCTAGAGCGCTCCTTGGGGGAGGCTGTTGGCTACACGCAGAACTCCGTGCCAAATAAACTTTATTCAAGGAAGGGACCAGTGTTTAGCTAGAGTGTATATTTACTTGGTAGAAATCACAAGTAGGTAGGCCGCGTGTTCGCTGGAAACGGTGACCTTATGGCACAAGCCTTGCTTTCCCATTTTGAATGCTCCATGCATGCTGCCTTGAAGTTACCTAAATAACAGTTTTAGGACGAGTCTTTAGTCATTGTAGGCAGGGCTCTGGGAAGGGAACGAGTGTTCTCTGCATCAACAGGGTGCTTTCATAGCCTGGGTGGGAGCCTCTCCTCAGACGCCCTAGAGATAAAGGAAACTTGACGTGAGTTCTTTCCTCCAGGTAAAGCGTTGACTAGCCCTGCCGAAGCTAAGCTTGAAGCAGTTTCCTTGTGGCATTTGTTTTAGGTCTGTTTTCTTTTAAGGTTAGTAAGCTTGTCAAGACACCGAGGACCTCTCGTGGGCACCCTATTCCCTGCAAGAGCACCGAGTACCAGCAGGCTCCACTGGGCTACTAAGAAACATCCAGGCCCGGAAACGTTTCCCAGTCACTGTGTATTTTGTGTGTAGGGCAACACACTGCACTCTTCCTTGGAAGAGCTAGATTTCCTCAGCTCTCCAACAACTCCAGGAAATGTGTTCTCTCAATTCCTATATGTCATGCAAATCTCCCTCATTGCCCTTAGGCTGAGCAGCACTGAGAAAACAAAACTGCAACGCATTCCTTCTTTAAAGTCAAACCTTAAGACCCCATCCTTACAGGAGAAAGTCGGCTTGCTTTCCTGCTATAACCAAAGCACAGTTCTTCCTCTTACACTCCAGGGTTTTAGAAGAAGCAGAGCCCGATAGCCTACCCAGAGCGCTCCCAAGGGGAGGCGGTTGGCTACACGCAGAATTCCGTGCCAAATAAACTTTATTCAAGGAAGGGACCAGTGTGTAGCTAGAGTGCATATTTACTTGGTAGAAATCACAAGGAGGTAGGCTGCATGTTCGCTGGAAACGGGGAACTTATGGCACAAGCCTTGCTTACCACTTTTGAATGCTCCCTTCAAGCTGCCTTGAAGCTACCTAAATTACAATTTTAGGACGGGTCTCTAGTGTCTGTAGGCAGGGCTCTGGGAAGGGAACGAGTGTTCTCTACATCAACAGGGTGCTTTCATAGACTGGGTAGGAGCCTCGCCTGAGACACTCTAGAGCTAAAAGGAAACTTGACGTGAGTCCTCTCCTCAAGGTAAAGCCTAGAATAGCCCTGCCGAAGTGGAAGCTTGGAGCGGAGTTCTTGAGGCATTAGTTTCAGGTCTGTTTTCTTTTAAGGTTAGTAAGCTTTTCAAGGCCCTGAGGACCTCGCCTGGGCACCCTATTCCCTGCAAGAACACCCAGTACCGGCAGGCTCCACTGGGCTACTAAGAAACATCCAGGCCCGGAAACTTTTCCCATTCACTCTTTGTATTTTGTGTGTAGGCCAACACACTACACTCTTCCTTGGAAGAGCTAGATTTCCTCAGCTCTCCAACAGCTCCAGGAAATGTGTTCTCTCACGTCCTACATATCATGCAAATCTGCCTCATTGCCCTAGGCTGATCGGCACTGAGAAACCAAAACTGCTTCACATTCCTTCTACAAAGTCATACCTTAACACCTCATCCTTACAGTAGACAGTCGGCTTGCGTTTCTGCTGTAACCACAGCACAGTTCTTCCTCTTACACTCCAGGGTTTTAGAAGAAGCTAAGCCCGATAGCCTACCCAGAGCGATCCCTGGGGGAGGCGGTTGGCTACACGCAGAATTACGTGCCAAATAAACTTTATTCAAGGAAGGGACCAGTGTGTAGCTAGAGTGTATATTTACTTGGTAGAAATCACAAGGAGGTAGGCTGCATGTTCGCTGGAAACGGGGAACTTATGGCACAAGCCTTGCTTACCCATTTTGAATGCTCCATTCAATCTGCCTTGAAGCTGCCTAAATAACAATTTTAGGACGGGTCTCTAGTCTCTGTAGGCAAGGCTCTGGGAAGGGAACGAGTGTTCTCTACATCAACAGGGTGCTTTCATAGCCTGGGTGGGAGCCTCTCCTCAGACGCTCTACAGCTAAAAGGAAACTTGACGTGAGTCCTTTCCTGAAGGTAAAGCCTAGAATAGCCCTGCCGAAGTGGAAGCTTGGAGCGGAGTCCTTGAGGCATTAGTTTCAGGTCTGTTTCCTTTTAAGGTTAGTAAGCTTTTCAGGACACCGAGGACCTCGCCTGGGCACCTTATTCCCTGGAAGACCACCGAGTACCGGCAGTCTCCACTGGGCTACTAAGAAACATCCAGGCCCGGACACCTTTCCCAGTCACTCTGTGTATTTTGTGTGTAGGCCAACACACTGCACTCTTCCTTGGAAGAGCTAGATTTCCTCAGCTCTCCAACAGCCCCAGGAAATGTGTTCTCTCACGTCCTACATATCATGCAAATCTGCCTCATTGCCCTAGGCTGAGCAGCTCTGAGAAACCAAAACTGCTTCGCATTCCTTCTACAAAGTCATACCTTAAGACCCCATCCTTACAGGAGAAAGTCAGCTTGCGTTTCTGCTGTAACCAAAGCACAGATCTTCCTCTTACACTGCAGGGTTTTAGAAGAAGCTAAGCCAGATAGCCTACCTAGAGCGCTCCTTGGGGGAGGCTGTTGGCTACACGCAGAACTCCGTGCCAAATAAACTTTATTCAAGGAAGGGACCAGTGTTTAGCTAGAGTGTATATTTACTTGGTAGAAATCACAAGTAGGTAGGCCGCGTGTTCGCTGGAAACGGTGACCTTATGGCACAAGCCTTGCTTTCCCATTTTGAATGCTCCATGCATGCTGCCTTGAAGTTACCTAAATAACAGTTTTAGGACGAGTCTTTAGTCATTGTAGGCAGGGCTCTGGGAAGGGAACGAGTGTTCTCTGCATCAACAGGGTGCTTTCATAGCCTGGGTGGGAGCCTCTCCTCAGACGCCCTAGAGATAAAGGAAACTTGACGTGAGTTCTTTCCTCCAGGTAAAGCCTTGACTAGCCCTGCCGAAGCTGAGATTGAAGCAGTTTCCTTGTGGCATTTGTTTTAGGTCTGTTTTCTTTTAAGGTTAGTAAGCTTGTCAAGACACCGAGGACCTCTCGTGGGCACCCTATTCCCTGCAAGAGCACCGAGTACCAGCAGGCTCCACTGGGCTACTAAGAAACATCCAGGCCCGGAAACGTTTCCCAGTCACTGTGTATTTTGTGTGTAGGGCAACACACTGCACTCTTCCTTGGAAGAGCTAGATTTCCTCAGCTCTCCAACAACTCCAGGAAATGTGTTCTCTCAATTCCTATATGTCATGCAAATCTCCCTCATTGCCCTAGGCTGAGCAGCACTGAGAAACCAAAACTGCAACGCATTCCTTCTTTAAAGTCAAACCTTAAGACCCCATCCTTACAGGAGAAAGTCGGCTTGCTTTCCTGCTGTAACCAAAGCACAGTTCTTCCTCTTACACTCCAGGGTTTTAGAAGAAGCAGAGCCCGATAGCCTACCCAGAGCGCTCCCAAGGGGAGGCGGTTGGCTACACGCAGAATTCCGTGCCAAATAAACTTTATTCAAGGAAGGGACCAGTGTGTAGCTAGAGTGTATATTTACTTGGTAGAAATCACAAGGAGGTAGGCTGCATGTTCGCTGGAAACGGGGAACTTATGGCACAAGCCTTGCTTACCACTTTTGAATGCTCCCTTCAAGCTGCCTTGAAGCTACCTAAATTACAATTTTAGGACGGGTCTCTAGTGTCTGTAGGCAGGGCTCTGGGAAGGGAACGAGTGTTCTCTACATCAACAGGGTGCTTTCATAGACTGGGTAGGAGCCTCGCCTGCGACACTCTAGAGCTAAAAGGAAACTTGACGTGAGTCCTCTCCTCAAGGTAAAGCCTAGAATAGCCCTGCCGAAGTGGAAGCTTGGAGAGGAGTTCTTGAGGCATTGGTTTCAGGTCTGTTTTCTTTTAAGGTTAGTAAGCTTTTCAAGGCCCTGAGGACCTCGCCTGGGCACCCTATTCCCTGCAAGAACACCCAGTACCGGCAGGCTCCACTGGGCTACTAAGAAACATCCAGGCCCGGAAACTTTTCCCATTCACTCTTTGTATTTTGTGTGTAGGCCAACACACTACACTCTTCCTTGGAAGAGCTAGATTTCCTCAGCTCTCCAACAGCTCCAGGAAATGTGTTCTCTCACGTCCTACATATCATGCAAATCTGCCTCATTGCCCTAGGCTGACCGGCACTGAGAAACCAAAACTGCTTCACATTCCTTCTACAAAGTCATACCTTAACACCTCATCCTTACAGTAGAAAGTCGGCTTGCGTTTCTGCTGTAACCACAGCACAGTTCTTCCTCTTACACTCCAGGGTTTTAGAAGAAGCTAAGCCCGATAGCCTACCCAGAGCGATCCCTGGGGGAGGCGGTTGGCTTCACGCAGAATTACGTGCCAAATAAACTTTATTCAAGGAAGGGACCAGTGTGTAGCTAGAGTGTATATTTACTTGGTAGAAATCACAAGGACGTAGGCTGCATGTTCGCTGGAAACGGGGAACTTATGGCACAAGCCTTGCTTACCCATTTTGAATGCTCCATTCAAGCTGCCTTGAAGCTGCCTAAATAACAATTTTAGGACGGGTCTCTAGTCTCTGTAGGCAAGGCTCTGGGAAGGGAACGAGTGTTCTCTACATCAACAGGGTGCTTTCATAGCCTGGGTGGGAGCCTCTCCTCAGACGCTCTACAGCTAAAAGGAAACTTGACGTGAGTCCTTTCCTCAAGGTAAAGCCTAGAATAGCCCTGCCGAAGTGGAAGCTTGGAGCGGAGTCCTTGAGGCATTAGTTTCAGGTCTGTTTCCTTTTAAGGTTAGTAAGCTTTTCAGGACACCGAGGACCTCGCCTGGGCACCTTATTCCCTGGAAGACCACCGAGTACCGGCAGTCTCCACTGGGCTACTAAGAAACATCCAGGCCCGGACACCTTTCCCAGTCACTCTGTGTATTTTGTGTGTAGGCCAACACACTGCACTCTTCCTTGGAAGAGCTAGATTTCCTCAGCTCTCCAACAGCCCCAGGAAATGTGTTCTCTCACGTCCTACATATCATGCAAATCTGCCTCATTGCCCTAGGCTGAGCAGCTCTGAGAAACCAAAACTGCTTCGCATTCCTTCTACAAAGTCATACCTTAAGACCCCATCCTTACAGGAGAAAGTCAGCTTGCGTTTCTGCTGTAACCAAAGCACAGATCTTCCTCTTACACTGCAGGGTTTTAGAAGAAGCTAAGCCAGATAGCCTACCTAGAGCGCTCCTTGGGGGAGGCTGTTGGCTACACGCAGAACTCCGTGCCAAATAAACTTTATTCAAGGAAGGGACCAGTGTTTAGCTAGAGTGTATATTTACTTGGTAGAAATCACAAGTAGGTAGGCCGCGTGTTCGCTGGAAACGGTGACCTTATGGCACAAGCCTTGCTTTCCCATTTTGAATGCTCCATGCATGCTGCCTTGAAGTTACCTAAATAACAGTTTTAGGACGAGTCTTTAGTCATTGTAGGCAGGGCTCTGGGAAGGGAACGAGTGTTCTCTGCATCAACAGGGTGCTTTCATAGCCTGGGTGGGAGCCTCTCCTCAGACGCCCTAGAGATAAAGGAAACTTGACGTGAGTTCTTTCCTCCAGGTAAAGCGTTGACTAGCCCTGCCGAAGCTAAGCTTGAAGCAGTTTCCTTGTGGCATTTGTTTTAGGTCTGTTTTCTTTTAAGGTTAGTAAGCTTGTCAAGACACCGAGGACCTCTCGTGGGCACCCTATTCCCTGCAAGAGCACCGAGTACCAGCAGGCTCCACTGGGCTACTAAGAAACATCCAGGCCCGGAAACGTTTCCCAGTCACTGTGTATTTTGTATGTAGGGCAACACACTGCACTCTTCCTTGGAAGAGCTAGATTTCCTCAGCTCTCCAACAACTCCAGGAAATGTGTTCTCTCAATTCCTATATGTCATGCAAATCTCCCTCATTGCCCTTAGGCTGAGCAGCACTGAGAAAACAAACCTGCAACGCATTCCTTCTTTAAAGTCAAACCTTAAGACCCCATCCTTACAGGAGAAAGTCGGCTTGCTTTCCTGCTATAACCAAAGCACAGTTCTTCCTCTTACACTCCAGGGTTTTAGAAGAAGCAGAGCCCGATAGCCTACCCAGAGCGCTCCCAAGGGGAGGCGGTTGGCTACACGCAGAATTCCGTGCCAAATAAACTTTATTCAAGGAAGGGACCAGTGTGTAGCTAGAGTGCATATTTACTTGGTAGAAATCACAAGGAGGTAGGCTGCATGTTCGCTGGAAACGGGGAACTTATGGCACAAGCCTTGCTTACCACTTTTGAATGCTCCCTTCAAGCTGCCTTGAAGCTACCTAAATTACAATTTTAGGACGGGTCTCTAGTGTCTGTAGGCAGGGCTCTGGGAAGGGAACGAGTGTTCTCTACATCAACAGGGTGCTTTCATAGACTGGGTAGGAGCCTCGCCTGAGACACTCTAGAGCTAAAAGGAAACTTGACGTGAGTCCTCTCCTCAAGGTAAAGCCTAGAATAGCCCTGCCGAAGTGGAAGCTTGGAGCGGAGTTCTTGAGGCATTAGTTTCAGGTCTGTTTTCTTTTAAGGTTAGTAAGCTTTTCAAGGCCCTGAGGACCTCGCCTGGGCACCCTATTCCCTGCAAGAACACCCAGTACCGGCAGGCTCCACTGGGCTACTAAGAAACATCCAGGCCCGGAAACTTTTCCCATTCACTCTTTGTATTTTGTGTGTAGGCCAACACACTACACTCTTCCTTGGAAGAGCTAGATTTCCTCAGCTCTCCAACAGCTCCAGGAAATGTGTTCTCTCACGTCCTACATATCATGCAAATCTGCCTCATTGCCCTAGGCTGACCGGCACTGAGAAACCAAAACTGCTTCACATTCCTTCTACAAAGTCATACCTTAACACCTCATCCTTACAGTAGACAGTCGGCTTGCGTTTCTGCTGTAACCACAGCACAGTTCTTCCTCTTACACTCCAGGGTTTTAGAAGCTAAGCCCGATAGCCTACCCAGAGCGATCCCTGGGGGAGGCGGTTGGCTACACGCAGAATTACGTGCCAAATAAACTTTATTCAAGGAAGGGACCGGTGTGTAGCTAGAGTGTATATTTACTTGGTAGAAATCACAAGGACGTAGGCTGCATGTTCGCTGGAAACGGCGAACTTATGGCACAAGCCTTGCTTACCCATTTTGAATGCTCCATTCAAGCTGCCTTGAAGCTGCCTAAATAACAATTTTAGGACGGGTCTCTAGTCTCTGTAGGCAAGGCTCTGGGAAGGGAACGAGTGTTCTCTACATCAACAGGGTGCTTTCATAGCCTGGGTGGGAGCCTCTCCTCAGACGCTCTACAGCTAAAAGGAAACTTGACGTGAGTCCTTTCCTCAAGGTAAAGCCTAGAATAGCCCTGCCGAAGTGGAAGATTGGAGCGGAGTCCTTGAGGCATTAGTTTTAGGTCTGTTTCCTTTTAAGGTTAGTAAGCTTTTCAGGACACCGAGGACCTCGCCTGGGCACCTTATTCCCTGGAAGACCACCGAGTACCGGCAGTCTCCACTGGGCTACTAAGAAACATCCAGGCCCGGACACCTTTCCCAGTCACTCTGTGTATTTTGTGTGTAGGCCAACACACTGCACTCTTCCTTGGAAGAGCTAGATTTCCTCAGCTCTCCAACAGCCCCAGGAAATGTGTTCTCTCACGTCCTACATATCATGCAAATCTGCCTCATTGCCCTAGGCTGAGCAGCTCTGAGAAACCAAAACTGCTTCGCATTCCTTCTACAAAGTCATACCTTAAGACCCCATCCTTACAGGAGAAAGTCAGCTTGCGTTTCTGCTGTAACCAAAGCACAGATCTTCCTCTTACACTGCAGGGTTTTAGAAGAAGCTAAGCCAGATAGCCTACCTAGAGCGCTCCTTGGGGGAGGCTGTTGGCTACACGCAGAACTCCGTGCCAAATAAACTTTATTCAAGGAAGGGACCAGTGTTTAGCTAGAGTGTATATTTACTTGGTAGAAATCACAAGTAGGTAGGCCGCGTGTTCGCTGGAAACGGTGACCTTATGGCACAAGCCTTGCTTTCCCATTTTGAATGCTCCATGCATGCTGCCTTGAAGTTACCTAAATAACAGTTTTAGGACGAGTCTTTAGTCATTGTAGGCAGGGCTCTGGGAAGGGAACGAGTGTTCTCTGCATCAACAGGGTGCTTTCATAGCCTGGGTGGGAGCCTCTCCTCAGACGCCCTAGAGATAAAGGAAACTTGACGTGAGTTCTTTCCTCCAGGTAAAGCCTTGACTAGCCCTGCCGAAGCTGAGCTTGAAGCAGTTTCCTTGTGGCATTTGTTTTAGGTCTGTTTTCTTTTAAGGTTAGTAAGCTTGTCAAGACACCGAGGACCTCTCGTGGGCACCCTATTCCCTGCAAGAGCACCGAGTACCAGCAGGCTCCACTGGGCTACTAAGAAACATCCAGGCCCGGAAACGTTTCCCAGTCACTGTGTATTTTGTGTGTAGGGCAACACACTGCACTCTTCCTTGGAAGAGCTAGATTTCCTCAGCTCTCCAACAACTCCAGGCAATGTGTTCTCTCAATTCCTATATGTCATGCAAATCTCCCTCATTGCCCTAGGCTGAGCAGCACTGAGAAACCAAAACTGCAACGCATTCCTTCTTTAAAGTCAAACCTTAAGACCCCATCCTTACAGGAGAAAGTCGGCTTGCTTTCCTGCTGTAACCAAAGCACAGTTCTTCCTCTTACACTCCAGGGTTTTAGAAGAAGCAGAGCCCGATAGCCTACCCAGAGCGCTCCCAAGGGGAGGCGGTTGGCTACACGCAGAATTCCGTGCCAAATAAACTTTATTCAAGGAAGGGACCAGTGTGTAGCTAGAGTGTATATTTACTTGGTAGAAATCACAAGGAGGTAGGCTGCATGTTCGCTGGAAACGGGGAACTTATGGCACAAGCCTTGCTTACCACTTTTGAATGCTCCCTTCAAGCTGCCTTGAAGCTACCTAAATTACAATTTTAGGACGGGTCTCTAGTGTCTGTAGGCAGGGCTCTGGGAAGGGAACGAGTGTTCTCTACATCAACAGGGTGCTTTCATAGACTGGGTAGGAGCCTCGCCTGCGACACTCTAGAGCTAAAAGGAAACTTGACGTGAGTCCTCTCCTCAAGGTAAAGCCTAGAATAGCCCTGCCGAAGTGGAAGCTTGGAGAGGAGTTCTTGAGGCATTAGTTTCAGGTCTGTTTTCTTTTAAGGTTAGTAAGCTTTTCAAGGCCCTGAGGACCTCGCCTGGGCACCCTATTCCCTGCAAGAACACCCAGTACCGGCAGGCTCCACTGGGCTACTAAGAAACATCCAGGCCCGGAAACTTTTCCCATTCACTCTTTGTATTTTGTGTGTAGGCCAACACACTACACTCTTCCTTGGAAGAGCTAGATTTCCTCAGCTCTCCAACAGTTCCAGGAAATGTGTTCTCTCAATTCCTATATGTCATGCAAATCTCCCTCATTGCCCTAGGCTGAGCAGCACTGAGAAACCAAAACTGCAACGCATTCCTTCTTTAAAGTCAAACCTTAAGACCCCATCCTTACAGGAGAAAGTCGGCTTACTTTCCTGCTGTAACCAAAGCACAGTTCTTCCTCTTACACTCCAGGGTTTTAGAAGAAGCAGAGCCCGATAGCCTACCCAGAGCGCTCGCAAGGGGAGGCGGTTGGCTACACGCAGAACTCCGTGCCAAATAAACTTTATTCAAGGAAGGGACCAGTGTTTAGCTAGAGTGTATATTTACTTGGTAGAAATCACAAGTAGGTAGGCCGCGTGTTCGCTGGAAACGGTGACCTTATGGCACAAGCCTTGCTTTCCCATTTTGAATGCTCCATGCATGCTGCCTTGAAGTTACCTAAATAACAGTTTTAGGACGAGTCTTTAGTCATTGTAGGCAGGGCTCTGGGAAGGGAACGAGTGTTCTCTGCATCAACAGGGTGCTTTCATAGCCTGGGTGGGAGCCTCTCCTCAGACGCCCTAGAGATAAAGGAAACTTGACGTGAGTTCTTTCCTCCAGGTAAAGCCTTGACTAGCCCTGCCGAAGCTGAGCTTGAAGCAGTTTCCTTGTGGCATTTGTTTTAGGTCTGTTTTCTTTTAAGGTTAGTAAGCTTGTCAAGACACCGAGGACCTCTCGTGGGCACCCTATTCCCTGCAAGAGCACCGAGTACCAGCAGGCTCCACTGGGCTACTAAGAAACATCCAGGCCCGGAAACGTTTCCCAGTCACTGTGTATTTTGTGTGTAGGGCAACACACTGCACTCTTCCTTGGAAGAGCTAGATTTCCTCAGCTCTCCAACAACTCCAGGCAATGTGTTCTCTCAATTCCTATATGTCATGCAAATCTCCCTCATTGCCCTAGGCTGAGCAGCACTGAGAAACCAAAACTGCAACGCATTCCTTCTTTAAAGTCAAACCTTAAGACCCCATCCTTACAGGAGAAAGTCGGCTTGCTTTCCTGCTGTAACCAAAGCACAGTTCTTCCTCTTACACTCCAGGGTTTTAGAAGAAGCAGAGCCCGATAGCCTACCCAGAGCGCTCCCAAGGGGAGGCGGTTGGCTACACGCAGAATTCCGTGCCAAATAAACTTTATTCAAGGAAGGGACCGGTGTGTAGCTAGAGTGTATATTTACTTGGTAGAAATCACAAGGACGTAGGCTGCATGTTCGCTGGAAACGGGGAACTTATGGCACAAGCCTTGCTTACCCATTTTGAATGCTCCATTCAAGCTGCCTTGAAGCTGCCTAAATAACCATTTTAGGACGGGTCTCTAGTCTCTGTAGGCAAGGCTCTGGGAAGGGAACGAGTGTTCTCTACATCAACAGGGTGCTTTCATAGCCTGGGTGGGAGCCTCTCCTCAGACGCTCTACAGCTAAAAGGAAACTTGACGTGAGTCCTTTCCTCAAGGTAAAGCCTAGAATAGCCCTGCCGAAGTGGAAGCTTGGAGCGGAGTCCTTGATGCATTAGTTTCAGGTCTGTTTCCTTTTAAGGTTAGTAAGCTTTTCAGGACACCGAGGACCTCGCCTGGGCACCTTATTCCCTGGAAGACCACCGAGTACCGGCAGTCTCCACTGGGCTACTAAGAAACATCCAGGCCCGGACACCTTTCCCAGTCACTCTGTGTATTTTGTGTGTAGGCCAACACACTGCACTCTTCCTTGGAAGAGCTAGATTTCCTCAGCTCTCCAACAGCCCCAGGAAATGTGTTCTCTCACGTCCTACATATCATGCAAATCTGCCTCATTGCCCTAGGCTGAGCAGCTCTGAGAAACCAAAACTGCTTCGCATTCCTTCTACAAAGTCATACCTTAAGACCCCATCCTTACAGGAGAAAGTCAGCTTGCGTTTCTGCTGTAACCAAAGCACAGATCTTCCTCTTACACTGCAGGGTTTTAGAAGAAGCTAAGCCAGATAGCCTACCTAGAGCTCTCCTTGGGGGAGGCTGTTGGCTACACGCAGAACTCCGTGCCAAATAAACTTTATTCAAGGAAGGGACCAGTGTTTAGCTAGAGTGTATATTTACTTGGTAGAAATCACAAGTAGGTAGGCCGCGTGTTCGCTGGAAACGGTGACCTTATGGCACAAGCCTTGCTTTCCCATTTTGAATGCTCCATGCATGCTGCCTTGAAGTTACCTAAATAACAGTTTTAGGACGAGTCTTTAGTCATTGTAGGCAGGGCTCTGGGAAGGGAACGAGTGTTCTCTGCATCAACAGGGTGCTTTCATAGCCTGGGTGGGAGCCTCTCCTCAGACGCCCTAGAGATAAAGGAAACTTGACGTGAGTTCTTTCCTCCAGGTAAAGCCTTGACTAGCCCTGCCGAAGCTGAGCTTGAAGCAGTTTCCTTGTGGCATTTGTTTTAGGTCTGTTTTCTTTTAAGGTTAGTAAGCTTGTCAAGACACCGAGGACCTCTCGTGGGCACCCTATTCCCTGCAAGAGCACCGAGTACCAGCAGGCTCCACTGGGCTACTAAGAAACATCCAGGCCCGGAAACGTTTCCCAGTCACTGTGTATTTTGTGTGTAGGGCAACACACTGCACTCTTCCTTGGAAGAGCTAGATTTCCTCAGCTCTCCAACAACTCCAGGAAATGTGTTCTCTCAATTCCTATATGTCATGCAAATCTCCCTCATTGCCCTAGGCTGAGCAGCACTGAGAAACCAAAACTGCAACGCATTCCTTCTTTAAAGTCAAACCTTAAGACCCCATCCTTACAGGAGAAAGTCGGCTTGCTTTCCTGCTGTAACCAAGGCACAGTTCTTCCTCTTACACTCCAGGGTTTTAGAAGAAGCAGAGCCCGATAGCCTACCCAGAGCGCTCCCAAGGGGAGGCGGTTGGCTACACGCAGAATTCCGTGCCAAATAAACTTTATTCAAGGAAGGGACCAGTGTGTAGCTAGAGTGTATATTTACTTGGTAGAAATCACAAGGAGGTAGGCTGCATGTTCGCTGGAAACGGGGAACTTATGGCACAAGCCTTGCTTACCACTTTTGAATGCTCCCTTCAAGCTGCCTTGAAGCTACCTAAATTACAATTTTAGGACGGGTCTCTAGTGTCTGTAGGCAGGGCTCTGGGAAGGGAACGAGTGTTCTCTACATCAACAGGGTGCTTTCATAGACTGGGTAGGAGCCTCGCCTGCGACACTCTAGAGCTAAAAGGAAACTTGACGTGAGTCCTCTCCTCAAGGTAAAGCCTAGAATAGCCCTGCCGAAGTGGAAGCTTGGAGAGGAGTTCTTGAGGCATTGGTTTCAGGTCTGTTTTCTTTTAAGGTTAGTAAGCTTTTCAAGGCCCTGAGGACCTCGCCTGGGCACCCTATTCCCTGCAAGAACACCCAGTACCGGCAGGCTCCACTGGGCTACTAAGAAACATCCAGGCCCGGAAACTTTTCCCATTCACTCTTTGTATTTTGTGTGTAGGCCAACACACTACACTCTTCCTTGGAAGAGCTAGATTTCCTCAGCTCTCCAACAGCTCCAGGAAATGTGTTCTCTCACGTCCTACATATCATGCAAATCTGCCTCATTGCCCTAGGCTGACCGGCACTGAGAAACCAAAACTGCTTCACATTCCTTCTACAAAGTCATACCTTAACACCTCATCCTTACAGTAGAAAGTCGGCTTGCGTTTCTGCTGTAACCACAGCACAGTTCTTCCTCTTACACTCCAGGGTTTTAGAAGAAGCTAAGCCCGATAGCCTACCCAGAGCGATCCCTGGGGGAGGCGGTTGGCTACACGCAGAATTACGTGCCAAATAAACTTTATTCAAGGAAGGGACCAGTGTGTAGCTAGAGTGTATATTTACTTGGTAGAAATCACAAGGACGTAGGCTGCATGTTCGCTGGAAACGGGGAACTTATGGCACAAGCCTTGCTTACCCATTTTGAATGCTCCATTCAAGCTGCCTTGAAGCTGCCTAAATAACAATTTTAGGACGGGTCTCTAGTCTCTGTAGGCAAGGCTCTGGGAAGGGAACGAGTGTTCTCTACATCAACAGGGTGCTTTCATAGCCTGGGTGGGAGCCTCTCCTCAGACGCTCTACAGCTAAAAGGAAACTTGACGTGAGTCCTTTCCTCAAGGTAAAGCCTAGAATAGCCCTGCCGAAGTGGAAGCTTGGAGCGGAGTCCTTGAGGCATTAGTTTCAGGTCTGTTTCCTTTTAAGGTTAGTAAGCTTTTCAGGACACCGAGGACCTCGCCTGGGCACCTTATTCCCTGGAAGACCACCGAGTACCGGCAGTCTCCACTGGGCTACTAAGAAACATCCAGGCCCGGACACCTTTCCCAGTCACTCTGTGTATTTTGTGTGTAGGCCAACACACTGCACTCTTCCTTGGAAGAGCTAGATTTCCTCAGCTCTCCAACAGCCCCAGGAAATGTGTTCCCTCACGTCCTACATATCATGCAAATCTGCCTCATTGCCCTAGGCTGAGCAGCTCTGAGAAACCAAAACTGCTTCGCATTCCTTCTACAAAGTCATACCTTAAGACCCCATCCTTACAGGAGAAAGTCAGCTTGCGTTTCTGCTGTAACCAAAGCACAGATCTGCCTCTTACACTGCAGGGTTTTAGAAGAAGCTAAGCCAGATAGCCTACCTAGAGCGCTCCTTGGGGGAGGCTGTTGGCTACACGCAGAACTCCGTGCCAAATAAACTTTATTCAAGGAAGGGACCAGTGTTTAGCTAGAGTGTATATTTACTTGGTAGAAATCACAAGTAGGTAGGCCGCGTGTTCGCTGGAAACGGTGACCTTATGGCACAAGCCTTGCTTTCCCATTTTGAATGCTCCATGCATGCTGCCTTGAAGTTACCTAAATAACAGTTTTAGGACGAGTCTTTAGTCATTGTAGGCAGGGCTCTGGGAAGGGAACGAGTGTTCTCTGCATCAACAGGGTGCTTTCATAGCCTGGGTGGGAGCCTCTTCTCAGATGCCCTAGAGATAAAGGAAACTTGACGTGAGTTCTTTCCTCCAGGTAAAGCGTTGACTAGCCCTGCCGAAGCTAAGCTTGAAGCAGTTTCCTTGTGGCATTTGTTTTAGGTCTGTTTTCTTTTAAGGTTAGTAAGCTTGTCAAGACACCGAGGACCTCTCGTGGGCACCCTATTCCCTGCAAGAGCACCGAGTACCAGCAGGCTCCACTGGGCTACTAAGAAACATCCAGGCCCGGAAACGTTTCCCAGTCACTGTGTATTTTGTGTGTAGGGCAACACACTGCACTCTTCCTTGGAAGAGCTAGATTTCCTCAGCTCTCCAACAACTCCAGGAAATGTGTTCTCTCAATTCCTATATGTCATGCAAATCTCCCTCATTGCCCTTAGGCTGAGCAGCACTGAGAAAACAAAACTGCAACGCATTCCTTCTTTAAAGTCAAACCTTAAGACCCCATCCTTACAGGAGAAAGTCTGCTTGCTTTCCTGCTGTAACCAAGGCACAGTTCTTCCTCTTACACTCCAGGGTTTTAGAAGAAGCAGAGCCCGATAGCCTACCCAGAGCGCTCCCAAGGGGAGGCGGTTGGCTACACGCAGAATTCCGTGCCAAATAAACTTTATTCAAGGAAGGGACCAGTGTGTAGCTAGAGTGTATATTTACTTGGTAGAAATCACAAGGAGGTAGGCTGCATGTTCGCTGGAAACGGGGAACTTATGGCACAAGCCTTGCTTACCACTTTTGAATGCTCCCTTCAAGCTGCCTTGAAGCTACCTAAATTACAATTTTAGGACGGGTCTCTAGTGTCTGTAGGCAGGGCTCTGGGAAGGGAACGAGTGTTCTCTACATCAACAGGGTGCTTTCATAGACTGGGTAGGAGCCTCGCCTGCGACACTCTAGAGCTAAAAGGAAACTTGACGTGAGTCCTCTCCTCAAGGTAAAGCCTAGAATAGCCCTGCCGAAGTGGAAGCTTGGAGAGGAGTTCTTGAGGCATTGGTTTCAGGTCTGTTTTCTTTTAAGGTTAGTAAGCTTTTCAAGGCCCTGAGGACCTCGCCTGGGCACCCTATTCCCTGCAAGAACACCCAGTACCGGCAGGCTCCACTGGGCTACTAAGAAACATCCAGGCCCGGAAACTTTTCCCATTCACTCTTTGTATTTTGTGTGTAGGCCAACACACTACACTCTTCCTTGGAAGAGCTAGATTTCCTCAGCTCTCCAACAGCTCCAGGAAATGTGTTCTCTCACGTCCTACATATCATGCAAATCTGCCTCATTGCCCTAGGCTGACCGGCACTGAGAAACCAAAACTGCTTCACATTCCTTCTACAAAGTCATACCTTAACACCTCATCCTTACAGTAGAAAGTCGGCTTGCGTTTCTGCTGTAACCACAGCACAGTTCTTCCTCTTACACTCCAGGGTTTTAGAAGAAGCTAAGCCCGATAGCCTACCCAGAGCGATCCCTGGGGGAGGCGGTTGGCTACACGCAGAATTACGTGCCAAATAAACTTTATTCAAGGAAGGGACCAGTGTGTAGCTAGAGTGTATATTTACTTGGTAGAAATCACAAGGACGTAGGCTGCATGTTCGCTGGAAACGGGGAACTTATGGCACAAGCCTTGCTTACCAATTTTGAATGCTCCATTCAAGCTGCCTTGAAGCTGCCTAAATAACAATTTTAGGACGGGTCTCTAGTCTCTGTAGGCAAGGCTCTGGGAAGGGAACGAGTGTTCTCTACATCAACAGGGTGCTTTCATAGCCTGGGTGGGAGCCTCTCCTCAGACGCTCTACAGCTAAAAGGAAACTTGACGTGAGTCCTTTCCTCAAGGTAAAGCCTAGAATAGCCCTGCCGAAGTGGAAGCTTGGAGCGGAGTCCTTGAGGCATTAGTTTCAGGTCTGTTTCCTTTTAAGGTTAGTAAGCTTTTCAGGACACCGAGGACCTCGCCTGGGCACCTTATTCCCTGGAAGACCACCGAGTACCGGCAGTCTCCACTGGGCTACTAAGAAACATCCAGGCCCGGACACCTTTCCCAGTCACTCTGTGTATTTTGTGTGTAGGCCAACACACTGCACTCTTCCTTGGAAGAGCTAGATTTCCTCAGCTCTCCAACAGCCCCAGGAAATGTGTTCCCTCACGTCCTACATATCATGCAAATCTGCCTCATTGCCCTAGGCTGAGCAGCTCTGAGAAACCAAAACTGCTTCGCATTCCTTCTACAAAGTCATACCTTAAGACCCCATCCTTACAGGAGAAAGTCAGCTTGCGTTTCTGCTGTAACCAAAGCACAGATCTTCCTCTTACACTGCAGGGTTTTAGAAGAAGCTAAGCCAGATAGCCTACCTAGAGCGCTCCTTGGGGGAGGCTGTTGGCTACACGCAGAACTCCGTGCCAAATAAACTTTATTCAAGGAAGGGACCAGTGTTTAGCTAGAGTGTATATTTACTTGGTAGAAATCACAAGTAGGTAGGCCGCGTGTTCGCTGGAAACGGTGACCTTATGGCACAAGCCTTGCTTTCCCATTTTGAATGCTCCATGCATGCTGCCTTGAAGTTACCTAAATAACAGTTTTAGGACGAGTCTTTATTCATTGTAGGCAGGGCTCTGGGAAGGGAACGAGTGTTCTCTGCATCAACAGGGTGCTTTCATAGCCTGGGTGGGAGCCTCTTCTCAGATGCCCTAGAGATAAAGGAAACTTGACGTGAGTTCTTTCCTCCAGGTAAAGCGTTGACTAGCCCTGCCGAAGCTAAGCTTGAAGCAGTTTCCTTGTGGCATTTGTTTTAGGTCTGTTTTCTTTTAAGGTTAGTAAGCTTGTCAAGACACCGAGGACCTCTCGTGGGCACCCTATTCCCTGCAAGAGCACCGAGTACCAGCAGGCTCCACTGGGCTACTAAGAAACATCCAGGCCCGGAAACGTTTCCCAGTCACTGTGTATTTTGTGTGTAGGGCAACACACTGCACTCTTCCTTGGAAGAGCTAGATTTCCTCAGCTCTCCAACAACTCCAGGAAATGTGTTCTCTCAATTCCTATATGTCATGCAAATCTCCCTCATTGCCCTTAGGCTGAGCAGCACTGAGAAAACAAAACTGCAACGCATTCCTTCTTTAAAGTCAAACCTTAAGACCCCATCCTTACAGGAGAAAGTCGGCTTGCTTTCCTGCTGTAACCAAGGCACAGTTCTTCCTCTTACACTCCAGGGTTTTAGAAGAAGCAGAGCCCGATAGCCTACCCAGAGCGCTCCCAAGGGGAGGCGGTTGGCTACACGCAGAATTCCGTGCCAAATAAACTTTATTCAAGGAAGGGACCAGTGTGTAGCTAGAGTGTATATTTACTTGGTAGAAATCACAAGGAGGTAGGCTGCATGTTCGCTGGAAACGGGGAACTTATGGCACAAGCCTTGCTTACCACTTTTGAATGCTCCCTTCAAGCTGCCTTGAAGCTACCTAAATTACAATTTTAGGACGGGTCTCTAGTGTCTGTAGGCAGGGCTCTGGGAAGGGAACGAGTGTTCTCTACATCAACAGGGTGCTTTCATAGACTGGGTAGGAGCCTCGCCTGCGACACTCTAGAGCTAAAAGGAAACTTGACGTGAGTCCTCTCCTCAAGGTAAAGCCTAGAATAGCCCTGCCGAAGTGGAAGCTTGGAGAGGAGTTCTTGAGGCATTAGTTTCAGGTCTGTTTTCTTTTAAGGTTAGTAAGCTTTTCAAGGCCCTGAGGACCTCGCCTGGGCACCCTATTCCCTGCAAGAACACCCAGTACCGGCAGGCTCCACTGGGCTACTAAGAAACATCCAGGCCCGGAAACTTTTCCCATTCACTCTTTGTATTTTGTGTGTAGGCCAACACACTACACTCTTCCTTGGAAGAGCTAGATTTCCTCAGCTCTCCAACAGCTCCAGGAAATGTGTTCTCTCACGTCCTACATATCATGCAAATCTGCCTCATTGCCCTAGGCTGACCGGCACTGAGAAACCAAAACTGCTTCACATTCCTTCTACAAAGTCATACCTTAACACCTCATCCTTACAGTAGAAAGTCGGCTTGCGTTTCTGCTGTAACCACAGCACAGTTCTTCCTCTTACACTCCAGGGTTTTAGAAGAAGCTAAGCCCGATAGCCTACCCAGAGCGATCCCTGGGGGAGGCGGTTGGCTACACGCAGAATTACGTGCCAAATAAACTTTATTCAAGGAAGGGACCAGTGTGTAGCTAGAGTGTATATTTACTTGGTAGAAATCACAAGGACGTAGGCTGCATGTTCGCTGGAAACGGGGAACTTATGGCACAAGCCTTGCTTACCCATTTTGAATGCTCCATTCAAGCTGCCTTGAAGCTGCCTAAATAACAATTTTAGGACGGGTCTCTAGTCTCTGTAGGCAAGGCTCTGGGAAGGGAACGAGTGTTCTCTACATCAACAGGGTGCTTTCATAGCCTGGGTGGGAGCCTCTCCTCAGACGCTCTACAGCTAAAAGGAAACTTGACGTGAGTCCTTTCCTCAAGGTAAAGCCTAGAATAGCCCTGCCGAAGTGGAAGCTTGGAGCGGAATCCTTGAGGCATTAGTTTCAGGTCTGTTTCCTTTTAAGGTTAGTAAACTTTTCAGGACACCGAGGACCTCGCCTGGGCACCTTATTCCCTGGAAGACCACCGAGTACCGGCAGTCTCCACTGGGCTACTAAGAAACATCCAGGCCCGGACACCTTTCCCAGTCACTCTGTGTATTTTGTGTGTAGGCCAACACACTGCACTCTTCCTTGGAAGAGCTAGATTTCCTCAGCTCTCCAACAGCCCCAGGAAATGTGTTCTCTCACGTCCTACATATCATGCAAATCTGCCTCATTGCCCTAGGCTGAGCAGCTCTGAGAAACCAAAACTGCTTCGCATTCCTTCTACAAAGTCATACCTTAAGACCCCATCCTTACAGGAGAAAGTCAGCTTGCGTTTCTGCTGTAACCAAAGCACAGATCTTCCTCTTACACTGCAGGGTTTTAGAAGAAGCTAAGCCAGATAGCCTACCTAGAGCGCTCCTTGGGGGAGGCTGTTGGCTACACGCAGAACTCCGTGCCAAATAAACTTTATTCAAGGAAGGGACCAGTGTTTAGCTAGAGTGTATATTTACTTGGTAGAAATCACAAGTAGGTAGGCCGCGTGTTCGCTGGAAACGGTGACCTTATGGCACAAGCCTTGCTTTCCCATTTTGAATGCTCCATGCATGCTGCCTTGAAGTTACCTAAATAACAGTTTTAGGACGAGTCTTTAGTCATTGTAGGCAGGGCTCTGGGAAGGGAACGAGTGTTCTCTGCATCAACAGGGTGCTTTCATAGCCTGGGTGGGAGCCTCTCCTCAGACGCCCTAGAGATAAAGGAAACTTGACGTGAGTTCTTTCCTCCAGGTAAAGCGTTGACTAGCCCTGCCGAAGCTAAGCTTGAAGCAGTTTCCTTGTGGCATTTGTTTTAGGTCTGTTTTCTTTTAAGGTTAGTAAGCTTGTCAAGACACCGAGGACCTCTCGTGGGCACCCTATTCCCTGCAAGAGCACCGAGTACCAGCAGGCTCCACTGGGCTACTAAGAAACATCCAGGCCCGGAAATGTTTCCCAGTCACTGTGTATTTTGTGTGTAGGGCAACACACTGCACTCTTCCTTGGAAGAGCTAGATTTCCTCAGCTCTCCAACAACTCCAGGAAATGTGTTCTCTCAATTCCTATATGTCATGCAAATCTCCCTCATTGCCCTTAGGCTGAGCAGCACTGAGAAAACAAAACTGCAACGCATTCCTTCTTTAAAGTCAAACCTTAAGACCCCATCCTTACAGGAGAAAGTCGGCTTGCTTTCCTGCTGTAACCAAGGCACAGTTCTTCCTCTTACACTCCAGGGTTTTAGAAGAAGCAGAGCCCGATAGCCTACCCAGAGCGCTCCCAAGGGGAGGCGGTTGGCTACACGCAGAATTCCGTGCCAAATAAACTTTATTCAAGGAAGGGACCAGTGTGTAGCTAGAGTGCATATTTACTTGGTAGAAATCACAAGGAGGTAGGCTGCATGTTCGCTGGAAACGGGGAACTTATGGCACAAGCCTTGCTTACCACTTTTGAATGCTCCCTTCAAGCTGCCTTGAAGCTACCTAAATTACAATTTTAGGACGGGTCTCTAGTGTCTGTAGGCAGGGCTCTGGGAAGGGAACGAGTGTTCTCTACATCAACAGGGTGCTTTCATAGACTGGGTAGGAGCCTCGCCTGAGACACTCTAGAGCTAAAAGGAAACTTGACGTGAGTCCTCTCCTCAAGGTAAAGCCTAGAATAGCCCTGCCGAAGTGGAAGCTTGGAGCGGAGTTCTTGAGGCATTAGTTTCAGGTCTGTTTTCTTTTAAGGTTAGTAAGCTTTTCAAGGCCCTGAGGACCTCGCCTGGGCACCCTATTCCCTGCAAGAACACCCAGTACCGGCAGGCTCCACTGGGCTACTAAGAAACATCCAGGCCCGGAAACTTTTCCCATTCACTCTTTGTATTTTGTGTGTAGGCCAACACACTACACTCTTCCTTGGAAGAGCTAGATTTCCTCAGCTCTCCAACAGCTCCAGGAAATGTGTTCTCTCACGTCCTACATATCATGCAAATCTGCCTCATTGCCCTAGGCTGACCGGCACTGAGAAACCAAAACTGCTTCACATTCCTTCTACAAAGTCATACCTTAACACCTCATCCTTACAGTAGACAGTCGGCTTGCGTTTCTGCTGTAACCACAGCACAGTTCTTCCTCTTACACTCCAGGGTTTTAGAAGAAGCTAAGCCCGATAGCCTACCCAGAGCGATCCCTGGGGGAGGCGGTTGGCTACACGCAGAATTACGTGCCAAATAAACTTTATTCAAGGAAGGGACCGGTGTGTAGCTAGAGTGTATATTTACTTGGTAGAAATCACAAGGACGTAGGCTGCATGTTCGCTGGAAACGGGGAACTTATGGCACAAGCCTTGCTTACCCATTTTGAATGCTCCATTCAAGCTGCCTTGAAGCTGCCTAAATAACAATTTTAGGACGGGTCTCTAGTCTCTGTAGGCAAGGCTCTGGGAAGGGAACGAGTGTTCTCTACATCAACAGGGTGCTTTCATAGCCTGGGTGGGAGCCTCTCCTCAGACGCTCTACAGCTAAAAGGAAACTTGACGTGAGTCCTTTCCTCAAGGTAAAGCCTAGAATAGCCCTGCCGAAGTGGAAGCTTGGAGCGGAGTCCTTGAGGCATTAGTTTCAGGTCTGTTTCCTTTTAAGGTTAGTAAGCTTTTCAGGACACCGAGGACCTCGCCTGGGCACCTTATTCCCTGGAAGACCACCGAGTACCGGCAGTCTCCACTGGGCTACTAAGAAACATCCAGGCCCGGACACCTTTCCCAGTCACTCTGTGTATTTTGTGTGTAGGCCAACACACTGCACTCTTCCTTGGAAGAGCTAGATTTCCTCAGCTCTCCAACAGCCCCAGGAAATGTGTTCTCTCACGTCCTACATATCATGCAAATCTGCCTCATTGCCCTAGGCTGAGCAGCTCTGAGAAACCAAAACTGCTTCGCATTCCTTCTACAAAGTCATACCTTAAGACCCCATCCTTACAGGAGAAAGTCAGCTTGCGTTTCTGCTGTAACCAAAGCACAGATCTTCCTCTTACACTGCAGGGTTTTAGAAGAAGCTAAGCCAGATAGCCTACCTAGAGCGCTCCTTGGGGGAGGCTGTTGGCTACACGCAGAACTCCGTGCCAAATAAACTTTATTCAAGGAAGGGACCAGTGTTTAGCTAGAGTGTATATTTACTTGGTAGAAATCACAAGTAGGTAGGCCGCGTGTTCGCTGGAAACGGTGACCTTATGGCACAAGCCTTG
This sequence comes from Balaenoptera physalus, assembly GCF_965194825.1. Lineage (NCBI taxonomy): Eukaryota > Metazoa > Chordata > Mammalia > Artiodactyla > Balaenopteridae > Balaenoptera > Balaenoptera physalus. The sequence goes on along the minus strand of NC_138895.1, from coordinate 38,117,168 downwards.
CTTTCCCATTTTGAATGCTCCATGCATGCTGCCTTGAAGTTACCTAAATAACAGTTTTAGGACGAGTCTTTAGTCATTGTAGGCAGGGCTCTGGGAAGGGAACGAGTGTTCTCTGCATCAACAGGGTGCTTTCATAGCCTGGGTGGGAGCCTCTCCTCAGACGCCCTAGAGATAAAGGAAACTTGACGTGAGTTCTTTCCTCCAGGTAAAGCCTTGACTAGCCCTGCCGAAGCTGAGCTTGAAGCAGTTTCCTTGTGGCATTTGTTTTAGGTCTGTTTTCTTTTAAGGTTAGTAAGCTTGTCAAGACACCGAGGACCTCTCGTGGGCACCCTATTCCCTGCAAGAGCACCGAGTACCAACAGGCTCCACTGGGCTACTAAGAAACATCCAGGCCCGGAAACGTTTCCCAGTCACTGTGTATTTTGTGTGTAGGGCAACACACTGCACTCTTCCTTGGAAGAGCTAGATTTCCTCAGCTCTCCAACAACTCCAGGAAATGTGTTCTCTCAATTCCTATATGTCATGCAAATCTCCCTCATTGCCCTAGGCTGAGCAGCACTGAGAAACCAAAACTGCAACGCATTCCTTCTTTAAAGTCAAACCTTAAGACCCCATCCTTACAGGAGAAAGTCGGCTTGCTTTCCTGCTGTAACCAAAGCACAGTTCTTCCTCTTACACTCCAGGGTTTTAGAAGAAGCAGAGCCCGATAGCCTACCCAGAGCGCTCCCAAGGGGAGGCGGTTGGCTACACGCAGAATTCCGTGCCAAATAAACTTTATTCAAGGAAGGGACCAGTGTGTAGCTAGAGTGTATATTTACTTGGTAGAAATCACAAGGAGGTAGGCTGCATGTTCGCTGGAAACGGGGAACTTATGGCACAAGCCTTGCTTACCACTTTTGAATGCTCCCTTCAAGCTGCCTTGAAGCTACCTAAATTACAATTTTAGGACGGGTCTCTAGTGTCTGTAGGCAGGGCTCTGGGAAGGGAACGAGTGTTCTCTACATCAACAGGGTGCTTTCATAGACTGGGTAGGAGCCTCGCCTGAGACACTCTAGAGCTAAAAGGAAACTTGACGTGAGTCCTCTCCTCAAGGTAAAGCCTAGAATAGCCCTGCCGAAGTGGAAGCTTGGAGTGGAGTTCTTGAGGCATTAGTTTCAGGTCTGTTTTCTTTTAAGGTTAGTAAGCTTTTCAAGGCCCTGAGGACCTCGCCTGGGCACCCTATTCCCTGCAAGAACACCCAGTACCGGCAGGCTCCACTGGGCTACTAAGAAACATCCAGGCCCGGAAACTTTTCCCATTCACTCTTTGTATTTTGTGTGTAGGCCAACACACTACACTCTTCCTTGGAAGAGCTAGATTTCCTCAGCTCTCCAACAGCTCCAGGAAATGTGTTCTCTCACGTCCTACATATCATGCAAATCTGCCTCATTGCCCTAGGCTGACCGGCACTGAGAAACCAAAACTGCTTCACATTCCTTCTACAAAGTCATACCTTAACACCTCATCCTTACAGTAGAAAGTCGGCTTGCGTTTCTGCTGTAACCACAGCACAGTTCTTCCTCTTACACTCCAGGGTTTTAGAAGAAGCTAAGCCCGATAGCCTACCCAGAGCGATCCCTGGGGGAGGCGGTTGGCTACACGCAGAATTACGTGCCAAATAAACTTTATTCAAGGAAGGGACCAGTGTGTAGCTAGAGTGTATATTTACTTGGTAGAAATCACAAGGACGTAGGCTGCATGTTCGCTGGAAACGGGGAACTTATGGCACAAGCCTTGCTTACCAATTTTGAATGCTCCATTCAAGCTGCCTTGAAGCTGCCTAAATAACAATTTTAGGACGGGTCTCTAGTCTCTGTAGGCAAGGCTCTGGGAAGGGAACGAGTGTTCTCTACATCAACAGGGTGCTTTCATAGCCTGGGTGGGAGCCTCTCCTCAGACGCTCTACAGCTAAAAGAAAACTTGACGTGAGTCCTTTCCTCAAGGTAAAGCCTAGAATAGCCCTGCCGAAGTGGAAGCTTGGAGCGGAGTCCTTGAGGCATTAGTTTCAGGTCTGTTTCCTTTTAAGGTTAGTAAGCTTTTCAGGACACCGAGGACCTCGCCTGGGAACCTTATTCCCTGGAAGACCACCGAGTACCGGCAGTCTCCACTGGGCTACTAAGAAACATCCAGGCCCGGACACCTTTCCCAGTCACTCTGTGTATTTTGTGTGTAGGCCAACACACTGCACTCTTCCTTGGAATAGCTAGATTTCCTCAGCTCTCCAACAGCCCCAGGAAATGTGTTCTCTCACGTCCTACATATCATGCAAATCTGCCTCATTGCCCTAGGCTGAGCAGCTCTGAGAAACCAAAACTGCTTCGCATTCCTTCTACAAAGTCATACCTTAAGACCCCATCCTTACAGGAGAAAGTCAGCTTGCGTTTCTGCTGTAACCAAAGCACAGATCTTCCTCTTACACTGCAGGGTTTTAGAAGAAGCTAAGCCAGATAGCCTACCTAGAGCGCTCCTTGGGGGAGGCTGCTGGCTACACGCAGAACTCCGTGCCAAATAAACTTTATTCAAGGAAGGGACCAGTGTTTAGCTAGAGTGTATATTTACTTGGTAGAAATCACAAGTAGGTAGGCCGCGTGTTCGCTGGAAACGGTGACCTTATGGCACAAGCCTTGCTTTCCCATTTTGAATGCTCCATGCATGCTGCCTTGAAGTTACCTAAATAACAGTTTTAGGACGAGTCTTTAGTCATTGTAGGCAGGGCTCTGGGAAGGGAACGAGTGTTCTCTGCATCAACAGGGTGCTTTCATAGCCTGGGTGGGAGCCTCTCCTCAGACGCCCTAGAGATAAAGGAAACTTGACGTGAGTTCTTTCCTCCAGGTAAAGCCTTGACTAGCCCTGCCGAAGCTGAGCTTGAAGCAGTTTCCTTGTGGCATTTGTTTTAGGTCTGTTTTCTTTTAAGGTTAGTAAGCTTGTCAAGACACCGAGGACCTCTCGTGGGCACCCTATTCCCTGCAAGAGCACCGAGTACCAGCAGGCTCCACTGGGCTACTAAGAAACATCCAGGCCCGGAAACGTTTCCCAGTCACTGTGTATTTTGTGTGTAGGGCAACACACTGCACTCTTCCTTGGAAGAGCTAGATTTCCTCAGCTCTCCAACAACTCCAGGCAATGTGTTCTCTCAATTCCTATATGTCATGCAAATCTCCCTCATTGCCCTAGGCTGAGCAGCACTGAGAAACCAAAACTGCAACGCATTCCTTCTTTAAAGTCAAACCTTAAGACCCCATCCTTACAGGAGAAAGTCGGCTTGCTTTCCTGCTGTAACCAAAGCACAGTTCTTCCTCTTACACTCCAGGGTTTTAGAAGAAGCAGAGCCCGATAGCCTACCCAGAGCGCTCCCAAGGGGAGGCGGTTGGCTACACGCAGAATTCCGTGCCAAATAAACTTTATTCAAGGAAGGGACCAGTGTGTAGCTAGAGTGTATATTTACTTGGTAGAAATCACAAGGAGGTAGGCTGCATGTTCGCTGGAAACGGGGAACTTATGGCACAAGCCTTGCTTACCACTTTTGAATGCTCCATTCAAGCTGCCTTGAAGCTACCTAAATTACACTTTTAGGACGGGTCTCTAGTGTCTGTAGGCAGGGCTCTGGGAAGGGAACGAGTGTTCTCTACATCAACAGGGTGCTTTCATAGACTGGGTAGGAGCCTCGCCTGCGACACTCTACAGCTAAAAGGAAACTTGACGTGAGTCCTTTCCTCAAGGTAAAGCCTAGAATAGCCCTGCCGAAGTGGAAGCTTGGAGAGGAGTTCTTGAGGCATTAGTTTCAGGTCTGTTTTCTTTTAAGGTTAGTAAGCTTTTCAAGGCCCTGAGGACCTCGCCTGGGCACCCTATTCCCTGCAAGAACACCCAGTACCGGCAGGCTCCACTGGGCTACTAAGAAACATCCAGGCCCGGAAACTTTTCCCATTCACTCTTTGTATTTTGTGTGTAGGCCAACACACTACACTCTTCCTTGGAAGAGCTAGATTTCCTCAGCTCTCCAACAGCTCCAGGAAATGTGTTCTCTCAATTCCTATATGTCATGCAAATCTCCCTCATTGCCCTAGGCTGAGCAGCACTGAGAAACCAAAACTGCAACGCATTCCTTCTTTAAAGTCAAACCTTAAGACCCCATCCTTACGGAGAAAGTCGGCTTACTTTCCTGCTGTAACCAAAGCACAGTTCTTCCTCTTACACTCCAGGGTTTTAGAAGAAGCAGAGCCCGATAGCCTACCCAGAGCGCTCGCAAGGGGAGGCGGTTGGCTACACGCAGAACTCCGTGCCAAATAAACTTTATTCAAGGAAGGGACCAGTGTTTAGCTAGAGTGTATATTTACTTGGTAGAAATCACAAGTAGGTAGGCCGCGTGTTCGCTGGAAACGGTGACCTTATGGCACAAGCCTTGCTTTCCCATTTTGAATGCTCCATGCATGCTGCCTTGAAGTTACCTAAATAACAGTTTTAGGACGAGTCTTTAGTCATTGTAGGCAGGGCTCTGGGAAGGGAACGAGTGTTCTCTGCATCAACAGGGTGCTTTCATAGCCTGGGTGGGAGCCTCTCCTCAGACGCCCTAGAGATAAAGGAAACTTGACGTGAGTTCTTTCCTCCAGGTAAAGCCTTGACTAGCCCTGCCGAAGCTGAGCTTGAAGCAGTTTCCTTGTGGCATTTGTTTTAGGTCTGTTTTCTTTTAAGGTTAGTAAGCTTGTCAAGACACCGAGGACCTCTCGTGGGCACCCTATTCCCTGCAAGAGCACCGAGTACCAGCAGGCTCCACTGGGCTACTAAGAAACATCCAGGCCCGGAAACGTTTCCCAGTCACTGTGTATTTTGTGTGTAGGGCAACACACTGCACTCTTCCTTGGAAGAGCTAGATTTCCTCAGCTCTCCAACAACTCCAGGCAATGTGTTCTCTCAATTCCTATATGTCATGCAAATCTCCCTCATTGCCCTAGGCTGAGCAGCACTGAGAAACCAAAACTGCAACGCATTCCTTCTTTAAAGTCAAACCTTAAGACCCCATCCTTACAGGAGAAAGTCGGCTTGCTTTCCTGCTGTAACCAAAGCACAGTTCTTCCTCTTACACTCCAGGGTTTTAGAAGAAGCAGAGCCCGATAGCCTACCCAGAGCGCTCCCAAGGGGAGGCGGTTGGCTACACGCAGAATTCCGTGCCAAATAAACTTTATTCAAGGAAGGGACCGGTGTGTAGCTAGAGTGTATATTTACTTGGTAGAAATCACAAGGAGGTAGGCTGCATGTTCGCTGGAAACGGGGAACTTATGGCACAAGCCTTGCTTACCACTTTTGAATGCTCCCTTCAAGCTGCCTTGAAGCTACCTAAATTACAATTTTAGGACGGGTCTCTAGTGTCTGTAGGCAGGGCTCTGGGAAGGGAACGAGTGTTCTCTACATCAACAGGGTGCTTTCATAGACTGGGTAGGAGCCTCGCCTGCGACACTCTACAGCTAAAAGGAAACTTGACGTGAGTCCTTTCCTCAAGGTAAAGCCTAGAATAGCCCTGCCGAAGTGGAAGCTTGGAGAGGAGTTCTTGAGGCATTAGTTTCAGGTCTGTTTTCTTTTAAGGTTAGTAAGCTTTTCAAGGCCCTGAGGACCTCGCCTGGGAACCTTATTCCCTGGAAGACCACCGAGTACCGGCAGTCTCCACTGGGCTACTAAGAAACATCCAGGCCCGGACACCTTTCCCAGTCACTCTGTGTATTTTGTGTGTAGGCCAACACACTACACTCTTCCTTGGAAGAGCTAGATTTCCTCAGCTCTCCAACAGCTCCAGGAAATGTGTTCTCTCAATTCCTATATGTCATGCAAATCTCCCTCATTGCCCTAGGCTGAGCAGCACTGAGAAACCAAAACTGCAACGCATTCCTTCTTTAAAGTCAAACCTTAAGACCCCATCCTTACGGAGAAAGTCAGCTTGCGTTTCTGCTGTAACCAAAGCACAGATCTTCCTCTTACACTGCAGGGTTTTAGAAGAAGCTAAGCCAGATAGCCTACCCAGAGCGCTCGCAAGGGGAGGCTGCTGGCTACACGCAGAACTCCGTGCCAAATAAACTTTATTCAAGGAAGGGACCAGTGTTTAGCTAGAGTGTATATTTACTTGGTAGAAATCACAAGTAGGTAGGCCGCGTGTTCGCTGGAAACGGTGACCTTATGGCACAAGCCTTGCTTTCCCATTTTGAATGCTCCATGCATGCTGCCTTGAAGTTACCTAAATAACAGTTTTAGGACGAGTCTTTAGTCATTGTAGGCAGGGCTCTGGGAAGGGAACGAGTGTTCTCTGCATCAACAGGGTGCTTTCATAGCCTGGGTGGGAGCCTCTCCTCAGACGCCCTAGAGATAAAGGAAACTTGACGTGAGTTCTTTCCTCCAGGTAAAGCCTTGACTAGCCCTGCCGAAGCTGAGCTTGAAGCAGTTTCCTTGTGGCATTTGTTTTAGGTCTGTTTTCTTTTAAGGTTAGTAAGCTTGTCAAGACACCGAGGACCTCTCGTGGGCACCCTATTCCCTGCAAGAGCACCGAGTACCAGCAGGCTCCACTGGGCTACTAAGAAACATCCAGGCCCGGAAACGTTTCCCAGTCACTGTGTATTTTGTGTGTAGGGCAACACACTGCACTCTTCCTTGGAAGAGCTAGATTTCCTCAGCTCTCCAACAACTCCAGGCAATGTGTTCTCTCAATTCCTATATGTCATGCAAATCTCCCTCATTGCCCTAGGCTGAGCAGCACTGAGAAACCAAAACTGCAACGCATTCCTTCTTTAAAGTCAAACCTTAAGACCCCATCCTTACAGGAGAAAGTCGGCTTGCTTTCCTGCTGTAACCAAAGCACAGTTCTTCCTCTTACACTCCAGGGTTTTAGAAGAAGCAGAGCCCGATAGCCTACCCAGAGCGCTCCCAAGGGGAGGCGGTTGGCTACACGCAGAATTCCGTGCCAAATAAACTTTATTCAAGGAAGGGACCGGTGTGTAGCTAGAGTGTATATTTACTTGGTAGAAATCACAAGGAGGTAGGCTGCATGTTCGCTGGAAACGGGGAACTTATGGCACAAGCCTTGCTTACCACTTTTGAATGCTCCCTTCAAGCTGCCTTGAAGCTACCTAAATTACAATTTTAGGACGGGTCTCTAGTGTCTGTAGGCAGGGCTCTGGGAAGGGAACGAGTGTTCTCTACATCAACAGGGTGCTTTCATAGACTGGGTAGGAACCTCGCCTGAGACACTCTAGAGCTAAAAGGAAACTTGACGTGAGTCCTCTCCTCAAGGTAAAGCCTAGAATAGCCCTGCCGAAGTGGAAGCTTGGAGTGGAGTTCTTGAGGCATTAGTTTCAGGTCTGTTTTCTTTTAAGGTTAGTAAGCTTTTCAAGGCCCTGAGGACCTCGCCTGGGCACCCTATTCCCTGCAAGAACACCCAGTACCGGCAGGCTCCACTGGGCTACTAAGAAACATCCAGGCCCGGAAACTTTTCCCATTCACTCTTTGTATTTTGTGTGTAGGCCAACACACTACACTCTTCCTTGGAAGAGCTAGATTTCCTCAGCTCTCCAACAGCTCCAGGAAATGTGTTCTCTCACGTCCTACATATCATACAAATCTGCCTCATTGCCCTAGGCTGACCGGCACTGAGAAACCAAAACTGCTTCACATTCCTTCTACAAAGTCATACCTTAACACCTCATCCTTACAGTAGAAAGTCGGCTTGCGTTTCTGCTGTAACCACAGCACAGTTCTTCCTCTTACACTCCAGGGTTTTAGAAGAAGCTAAGCCCGATAGCCTACCCAGAGCGATCCCTGGGGGAGGCGGTTGGCTACACGCAGAATTACGTGCCAAATAAACTTTATTCAAGGAAGGGACCAGTGTGTAGCTAGAGTGTATATTTACTTGGTAGAAATCACAAGGACGTAGGCTGCATGTTCGCTGGAAACGGGGAACTTATGGCACAAGCCTTGCTTACCAATTTTGAATGCTCCATTCAAGCTGCCTTGAAGCTGCCTAAATAACAATTTTAGGACGGGTCTCTAGTCTCTGTAGGCAAGGCTCTGGGAAGGGAACGAGTGTTCTCTACATCAACAGGGTGCTTTCATAGCCTGGGTGGGAGCCTCTCCTCAGACGCTCTACAGCTAAAAGAAAACTTGACGTGAGTCCTTTCCTCAAGGTAAAGCCTAGAATAGCCCTGCCGAAGTGGAAGCTTGGAGCGGAGTCCTTGAGGCATTAGTTTCAGGTCTGTTTCCTTTTAAGGTTAGTAAGCTTTTCAGGACACCGAGGACCTCGCCTGGGAACCTTATTCCCTGGAAGACCACCGAGTACCGGCAGTCTCCACTGGGCTACTAAGAAACATCCAGGCCCGGACACCTTTCCCAGTCACTCTGTGTATTTTGTGTGTAGGCCAACACACTGCACTCTTCCTTGGAATAGCTAGATTTCCTCAGCTCTCCAACAGCCCCAGGAAATGTGTTCTCTCACGTCCTACATATCATGCAAATCTGCCTCATTGCCCTAGGCTGAGCAGCTCTGAGAAACCAAAACTGGTTCGCATTCCTTCTACAAAGTCATACCTTAAGACCCCATCCTTACAGGAGAAAGTCAGCTTGCGTTTCTGCTGTAACCAAAGCACAGATCTTCCTCTTACACTGCAGGGTTTTAGAAGAAGCTAAGCCAGATAGCCTACCTAGAGCGCTCCTTGGGGGAGGCTGCTGGCTACACGCAGAACTCCGTGCCAAATAAACTTTATTCAAGGAAGGGACCAGTGTTTAGCTAGAGTGTATATTTACTTGGTAGAAATCACAAGTAGGTAGGCCGCGTGTTCGCTGGAAACGGTGACCTTATGGCACAAGCCTTGCTTTCCCATTTTGAATGCTCCATGCATGCTGCCTTGAAGTTACCTAAATAACAGTTTTAGGACGAGTCTTTAGTCATTGTAGGCAGGGCTCTGGGAAGGGAACGAGTGTTCTCTGCATCAACAGGGTGCTTTCATAGCCTGGGTGGGAGCCTCTCCTCAGACGCCCTAGAGATAAAGGAAACTTGACGTGAGTTCTTTCCTCCAGGTAAAGCCTTGACTAGCCCTGCCGAAGCTCAGCTTGAAGCAGTTTCCTTGTGGCATTTGTTTTAGGTCTGTTTTCTTTTAAGGTTAGTAAGCTTGTCAAGACACCGAGGACCTCTCGTGGGCACCCTATTCCCTGCAAGAGCACCGAGTACCAGCAGGCTCCACTGGGCTACTAAGAAACATCCAGGCCCGGAAACGTTTCCCAGTCACTGTGTATTTTGTGTGTAGGGCAACACACTGCACTCTTCCTTGGAAGAGCTAGATTTCCTCAGCTCTCCAACAACTCCAGGCAATGTGTTCTCTCAATTCCTATATGTCATGCAAATCTCCCTCATTGCCCTAGGCTGAGCAGCACTGAGAAACCAAAACTGCAACGCATTCCTTCTTTAAAGTCAAACCTTAAGACCCCATCCTTACAGGAGAAAGTCGGCTTGCTTTCCTGCTGTAACCAAAGCACAGTTCTTCCTCTTACACTCCAGGGTTTTAGAAGAAGCAGAGCCCGATAGCCTACCCAGAGCGCTCCCAAGGGGAGGCGGTTGGCTACACGCAGAATTCCGTGCCAAATAAACTTTATTCAAGGAAGGGACCGGTGTGTAGCTAGAGTGTATATTTACTTGGTAGAAATCACAAGGAGGTAGGCTGCATGTTCGCTGGAAACGGGGAACTTATGGCACAAGCCTTGCTTACCACTTTTGAATGCTCCCTTCAAGCTGCCTTGAAGCTACCTAAATTACAATTTTAGGACGGGTCTCTAGTGTCTGTAGGCAGGGCTCTGGGAAGGGAACGAGTGTTCTCTACATCAACAGGGTGCTTTCATAGACTGGGTAGGAGCCTCGCCTGAGACACTCTAGAGCTAAAAGGAAACTTGACGTGAGTCCTCTCCTCAAGGTAAAGCCTAGAATAGCCCTGCCGAAGTGGAAGCTTGGAGTGGAGTTCTTGAGGCATTAGTTTCAGGTCTGTTTTCTTTTAAGGTTAGTAAGCTTTTCAAGGCCCTGAGGACCTCGCCTGGGCACCCTATTCCCTGCAAGAACACCCAGTACCGGCAGGCTCCACTGGGCTACTAAGAAACATCCAGGCCCGGAAACTTTTCCCATTCACTCTTTGTATTTTGTGTGTAGGCCAACACACTACACTCTTCCTTGGAAGAGCTAGATTTCCTCAGCTCTCCAACAGCTCCAGGAAATGTGTTCTCTCACGTCCTACATATCATGCAAATCTGCCTCATTGCCCTAGGCTGACCGGCACTGAGAAACCAAAACTGCTTCACATTCCTTCTACAAAGTCATACCTTAACACCTCATCCTTACAGTAGAAAGTCGGCTTGCGTTTCTGCTGTAACCACAGCACAGTTCTTCCTCTTACACTCCAGGGTTTTAGAAGAAGCTAAGCCCGATAGCCTACCCAGAGCGATCCCTGGGGGAGGCGGTTGGCTACACGCAGAATTACGTGCCAAATAAACTTTATTCAAGGAAGGGACCAGTGTGTAGCTAGAGTGTATATTTACTTGGTAGAAATCACAAGGACGTAGGCTGCATGTTCGCTGGAAACGGGGAACTTATGGCACAAGCCTTGCTTACCAATTTTGAATGCTCCATTCAAGCTGCCTTGAAGCTGCCTAAATAACAATTTTAGGACGGGTCTCTAGTCTCTGTAGGCAAGGCTCTGGGAAGGGAACGAGTGTTCTCTACATCAACAGGGTGCTTTCATAGCCTGGGTGGGAGCCTCTCCTCAGACGCTCTACAGCTAAAAGAAAACTTGACGTGAGTCCTTTCCTCAAGGTAAAGCCTAGAATAGCCCTGCCGAAGTGGAAGCTTGGAGCGGAGTCCTTGAGGCATTAGTTTCAGGTCTGTTTCCTTTTAAGGTTAGTAAGCTTTTCAGGACACCGAGGACCTCGCCTGGGAACCTTATTCCCTGGAAGACCACCGAGTACCGGCAGTCTCCACTGGGCTACTAAGAAACATCCAGGCCCGGACACCTTTCCCAGTCACTCTGTGTATTTTGTGTGTAGGCCAACACACTGCACTCTTCCTTGGAATAGCTAGATTTCCTCAGCTCTCCAACAGCCCCAGGAAATGTGTTCTCTCACGTCCTACATATCATGCAAATCTGCCTCATTGCCCTAGGCTGAGCAGCTCTGAGAAACCAAAACTGCTTCGCATTCCTTCTACAAAGTCATACCTTAAGACCCCATCCTTACAGGAGAAAGTCAGCTTGCGTTTCTGCTGTAACCAAAGCACAGATCTTCCTCTTACACTGCAGGGTTTTAGAAGAAGCTAAGCCAGATAGCCTACCTAGAGCGCTCCTTGGGGGAGGCTGCTGGCTACACGCAGAACTCCGTGCCAAATAAACTTTATTCAAGGAAGGGACCAGTGTTTAGCTAGAGTGTATATTTACTTGGTAGAAATCACAAGTAGGTAGGCCGCGTGTTCGCTGGAAACGGTGACCTTATGGCACAAGCCTTGCTTTCCCATTTTGAATGCTCCATGCATGCTGCCTTGAAGTTACCTAAATAACAGTTTTAGGACGAGTCTTTAGTCATTGTAGGCAGGGCTCTGGGAAGGGAACGAGTGTTCTCTGCATCAACAGGGTGCTTTCATAGCCTGGGTGGGAGCCTCTCCTCAGACGCCCTAGAGATAAAGGAAACTTGACGTGAGTTCTTTCCTCCAGGTAAAGCCTTGACTAGCCCTGCCGAAGCTGAGCTTGAAGCAGTTTCCTTGTGGCATTTGTTTTAGGTCTGTTTTCTTTTAAGGTTAGTAAGCTTGTCAAGACACCGAGGACCTCTCGTGGGCACCCTATTCCCTGCAAGAGCACCGAGTACCAGCAGGCTCCACTGGGCTACTAAGAAACATCCAGGCCCGGAAACGTTTCCCAGTCACTGTGTATTTTGTGTGTAGGGCAACACACTGCACTCTTCCTTGGAAGAGCTAGATTTCCTCAGCTCTCCAACAACTCCAGGCAATGTGTTCTCTCAATTCCTATATGTCATGCAAATCTCCCTCATTGCCCTAGGCTGAGCAGCACTGAGAAACCAAAACTGCAACGCATTCCTTCTTTAAAGTCAAACCTTAAGACCCCATCCTTACAGGAGAAAGTCGGCTTGCTTTCCTGCTGTAACCAAAGCACAGTTCTTCCTCTTACACTCCAGGGTTTTAGAAGAAGCAGAGCCCGATAGCCTACCCAGAGCGCTCCCAAGGGGAGGCGGTTGGCTACACGCAGAATTCCGTGCCAAATAAACTTTATTCAAGGAAGGGACCGGTGTGTAGCTAGAGTGTATATTTACTTGGTAGAAATCACAAGGAGGTAGGCTGCATGTTCGCTGGAAACGGGGAACTTATGGCACAAGCCTTGCTTACCACTTTTGAATGCTCCCTTCAAGCTGCCTTGAAGCTACCTAAATTACAATTTTAGGACGGGTCTCTAGTGTCTGTAGGCAGGGCTCTGGGAAGGGAACGAGTGTTCTCTACATCAACAGGGTGCTTTCATAGACTGGGTAGGAGCCTCGCCTGAGACACTCTAGAGCTAAAAGGAAACTTGACGTGAGTCCTCTCCTCAAGGTAAAGCCTAGAATAGCCCTGCCGAAGTGGAAGCTTGGAGTGGAGTTCTTGAGGCATTAGTTTCAGGTCTGTTTTCTTTTAAGGTTAGTAAGCTTTTCAAGGCCCTGAGGACCTCGCCTGGGCACCCTATTCCCTGCAAGAACACCCAGTACCGGCAGGCTCCACTGGGCTACTAAGAAACATCCAGGCCCGGAAACTTTTCCCATTCACTCTTTGTATTTTGTGTGTAGGCCAACACACTACACTCTTCCTTGGAAGAGCTAGATTTCCTCAGCTCTCCAACAGCTCCAGGAAATGTGTTCTCTCACGTCCTACATATCATGCAAATCTGCCTCATTGCCCTAGGCTGACCGGCACTGAGAAACCAAAACTGCTTCACATTCCTTCTACAAAGTCATACCTTAACACCTCATCCTTACAGTAGAAAGTCGGCTTGCGTTTCTGCTGTAACCACAGCACAGTTCTTCCTCTTACACTCCAGGGTTTTAGAAGAAGCTAAGCCCGATAGCCTACCCAGAGCGATCCCTGGGGGAGGCGGTTGGCTACACGCAGAATTACGTGCCAAATAAACTTTATTCAAGGAAGGGACCAGTGTGTAGCTAGAGTGTATATTTACTTGGTAGAAATCACAAGGACGTAGGCTGCATGTTCGCTGGAAACGGGGAACTTATGGCACAAGCCTTGCTTACCAATTTTGAATGCTCCATTCAAGCTGCCTTGAAGCTGCCTAAATAACAATTTTAGGACGGGTCTCTAGTCTCTGTAGGCAAGGCTCTGGGAAGGGAACGAGTGTTCTCTACATCAACAGGGTGCTTTCATAGCCTGGGTGGGAGCCTCTCCTCAGACGCTCTACAGCTAAAAGAAAACTTGACGTGAGTCCTTTCCTCAAGGTAAAGCCTAGAATAGCCCTGCCGAAGTGGAAGCTTGGAGCGGAGTCCTTGAGGCATTAGTTTCAGGTCTGTTTCCTTTTAAGGTTAGTAAGCTTTTCAGGACACCGAGGACCTCGCCTGGGAACCTTATTCCCTGGAAGACCACCGAGTACCGGCAGTCTCCACTGGGCTACTAAGAAACATCCAGGCCCGGACACCTTTCCCAGTCACTCTGTGTATTTTGTGTGTAGGCCAACACACTGCACTCTTCCTTGGAATAGCTAGATTTCCTCAGCTCTCCAACAGCCCCAGGAAATGTGTTCTCTCACGTCCTACATATCATGCAAATCTGCCTCATTGCCCTAGGCTGAGCAGCTCTGAGAAACCAAAACTGCTTCGCATTCCTTCTACAAAGTCATACCTTAAGACCCCATCCTTACAGGAGAAAGTCAGCTTGCGTTTCTGCTGTAACCAAAGCACAGATCTTCCTCTTACACTGCAGGGTTTTAGAAGAAGCTAAGCCAGATAGCCTACCTAGAGCGCTCCTTGGGGGAGGCTGCTGGCTACACGCAGAACTCCGTGCCAAATAAACTTTATTCAAGGAAGGGACCAGTGTTTAGCTAGAGTGTATATTTACTTGGTAGAAATCACAAGTAGGTAGGCCGCGTGTTCGCTGGAAACGGTGACCTTATGGCACAAGCCTTGCTTTCCCATTTTGAATGCTCCATGCATGCTGCCTTGAAGTTACCTAAATAACAGTTTTAGGACGAGTCTTTAGTCATTGTAGGCAGGGCTCTGGGAAGGGAACGAGTGTTCTCTGCATCAACAGGGTGCTTTCATAGCCTGGGTGGGAGCCTCTCCTCAGACGCCCTAGAGATAAAGGAAACTTGACGTGAGTTCTTTCCTCCAGGTAAAGCCTTGACTAGCCCTGCCGAAGCTGAGCTTGAAGCAGTTTCCTTGTGGCATTTGTTTTAGGTCTGTTTTCTTTTAAGGTTAGTAAGCTTGTCAAGACACCGAGGACCTCTCGTGGGCACCCTATTCCCTGCAAGAGCACCGAGTACCAGCAGGCTCCACTGGGCTACTAAGAAACATCCAGGCCCGGAAACGTTTCCCAGTCACTGTGTATTTTGTGTGTAGGGCAACACACTGCACTCTTCCTTGGAAGAGCTAGATTTCCTCAGCTCTCCAACAACTCCAGGCAATGTGTTCTCTCAATTCCTATATGTCATGCAAATCTCCCTCATTGCCCTAGGCTGAGCAGCACTGAGAAACCAAAACTGCAACGCATTCCTTCTTTAAAGTCAAACCTTAAGACCCCATCCTTACAGGAGAAAGTCGGCTTGCTTTCCTGCTGTAACCAAAGCACAGTTCTTCCTCTTACACTCCAGGGTTTTAGAAGAAGCAGAGCCCGATAGCCTACCCAGAGCGCTCCCAAGGGGAGGCGGTTGGCTACACGCAGAATTCCGTGCCAAATAAACTTTATTCAAGGAAGGGACCGGTGTGTAGCTAGAGTGTATATTTACTTGGTAGAAATCACAAGGAGGTAGGCTGCATGTTCGCTGGAAACGGGGAACTTATGGCACAAGCCTTGCTTACCACTTTTGAATGCTCCCTTCAAGCTGCCTTGAAGCTACCTAAATTACAATTTTAGGACGGGTCTCTAGTGTCTGTAGGCAGGGCTCTGGGAAGGGAACGAGTGTTCTCTACATCAACAGGGTGCTTTCATAGACTGGGTAGGAGCCTCGCCTGAGACACTCTAGAGCTAAAAGGAAACTTGACGTGAGTCCTCTCCTCAAGGTAAAGCCTAGAATAGCCCTGCCGAAGTGGAAGCTTGGAGTGGAGTTCTTGAGGCATTAGTTTCAGGTCTGTTTTCTTTTAAGGTTAGTAAGCTTTTCAAGGCCCTGAGGACCTCGCCTGGGCACCCTATTCCCTGCAAGAACACCCAGTACCGGCAGGCTCCACTGGGCTACTAAGAAACATCCAGGCCCGGAAACTTTTCCCATTCACTCTTTGTATTTTGTGTGTAGGCCAACACACTACACTCTTCCTTGGAAGAGCTAGATTTCCTCAGCTCTCCAACAGCTCCAGGAAATGTGTTCTCTCACGTCCTACATATCATGCAAATCTGCCTCATTGCCCTAGGCTGACCGGCACTGAGAAACCAAAACTGCTTCACATTCCTTCTACAAAGTCATACCTTAACACCTCATCCTTACAGTAGAAAGTCGGCTTGCGTTTCTGCTGTAACCACAGCACAGTTCTTCCTCTTACACTCCAGGGTTTTAGAAGAAGCTAAGCCCGATAGCCTACCCAGAGCGATCCCTGGGGGAGGCGGTTGGCTACACGCAGAATTACGTGCCAAATAAACTTTATTCAAGGAAGGGACCAGTGTGTAGCTAGAGTGTATATTTACTTGGTAGAAATCACAAGGACGTAGGCTGCATGTTCGCTGGAAACGGGGAACTTATGGCACAAGCCTTGCTTACCAATTTTGAATGCTCCATTCAAGCTGCCTTGAAGCTGCCTAAATAACAATTTTAGGACGGGTCTCTAGTCTCTGTAGGCAAGGCTCTGGGAAGGGAACGAGTGTTCTCTACATCAACAGGGTGCTTTCATAGCCTGGGTGGGAGCCTCTCCTCAGACGCTCTACAGCTAAAAGAAAACTTGACGTGAGTCCTTTCCTCAAGGTAAAGCCTAGAATAGCCCTGCCGAAGTGGAAGCTTGGAGCGGAGTCCTTGAGGCATTAGTTTCAGGTCTGTTTCCTTTTAAGGTTAGTAAGCTTTTCAGGACACCGAGGACCTCGCCTGGGAACCTTATTCCCTGGAAGACCACCGAGTACCGGCAGTCTCCACTGGGCTACTAAGAAACATCCAGGCCCGGACACCTTTCCCAGTCACTCTGTGTATTTTGTGTGTAGGCCAACACACTGCACTCTTCCTTGGAATAGCTAGATTTCCTCAGCTCTCCAACAGCCCCAGGAAATGTGTTCTCTCACGTCCTACATATCATGCAAATCTGCCTCATTGCCCTAGGCTGAGCAGCTCTGAGAAACCAAAACTGCTTCGCATTCCTTCTACAAAGTCATACCTTAAGACCCCATCCTTACAGGAGAAAGTCAGCTTGCGTTTCTGCTGTAACCAAAGCACAGATCTTCCTCTTACACTGCAGGGTTTTAGAAGAAGCTAAGCCAGATAGCCTACCTAGAGCGCTCCTTGGGGGAGGCTGCTGGCTACACGCAGAACTCCGTGCCAAATAAACTTTATTCAAGGAAGGGACCAGTGTTTAGCTAGAGTGTATATTTACTTGGTAGAAATCACAAGTAGGTAGGCCGCGTGTTCGCTGGAAACGGTGACCTTATGGCACAAGCCTTGCTTTCCCATTTTGAATGCTCCATGCATGCTGCCTTGAAGTTACCTAAATAACAGTTTTAGGACGAGTCTTTAGTCATTGTAGGCAGGGCTCTGGGAAGGGAACGAGTGTTCTCTGCATCAACAGGGTGCTTTCATAGCCTGGGTGGGAGCCTCTCCTCAGACGCCCTAGAGATAAAGGAAACTTGACGTGAGTTCTTTCCTCCAGGTAAAGCCTTGACTAGCCCTGCCGAAGCTGAGCTTGAAGCAGTTTCCTTGTGGCATTTGTTTTAGGTCTGTTTTCTTTTAAGGTTAGTAAGCTTGTCAAGACACCGAGGACCTCTCGTGGGCACCCTATTCCCTGCAAGAGCACCGAGTACCAGCAGGCTCCACTGGGCTACTAAGAAACATCCAGGCCCGGAAACGTTTCCCAGTCACTGTGTATTTTGTGTGTAGGGCAACACACTGCACTCTTCCTTGGAAGAGCTAGATTTCCTCAGCTCTCCAACAACTCCAGGCAATGTGTTCTCTCAATTCCTATATGTCATGCAAATCTCCCTCATTGCCCTAGGCTGAGCAGCACTGAGAAACCAAAACTGCAACGCATTCCTTCTTTAAAGTCAAACCTTAAGACCCCATCCTTACAGGAGAAAGTCGGCTTGCTTTCCTGCTGTAACCAAAGCACAGTTCTTCCTCTTACACTCCAGGGTTTTAGAAGAAGCAGAGCCCGATAGCCTACCCAGAGCGCTCCCAAGGGGAGGCGGTTGGCTACACGCAGAATTCCGTGCCAAATAAACTTTATTCAAGGAAGGGACCGGTGTGTAGCTAGAGTGTATATTTACTTGGTAGAAATCACAAGGAGGTAGGCTGCATGTTCGCTGGAAACGGGGAACTTATGGCACAAGCCTTGCTTACCACTTTTGAATGCTCCCTTCAAGCTGCCTTGAAGCTACCTAAATTACAATTTTAGGACGGGTCTCTAGTGTCTGTAGGCAGGGCTCTGGGAAGGGAACGAGTGTTCTCTACATCAACAGGGTGCTTTCATAGACTGGGTAGGAGCCTCGCCTGAGACACTCTAGAGCTAAAAGGAAACTTGACGTGAGTCCTCTCCTCAAGGTAAAGCCTAGAATAGCCCTGCCGAAGTGGAAGCTTGGAGTGGAGTTCTTGAGGCATTAGTTTCAGGTCTGTTTTCTTTTAAGGTTAGTAAGCTTTTCAAGGCCCTGAGGACCTCGCCTGGGCACCCTATTCCCTGCAAGAACACCCAGTACCGGCAGGCTCCACTGGGCTACTAAGAAACATCCAGGCCCGGAAACTTTTCCCATTCACTCTTTGTATTTTGTGTGTAGGCCAACACACTACACTCTTCCTTGGAAGAGCTAGATTTCCTCAGCTCTCCAACAGCTCCAGGAAATGTGTTCTCTCACGTCCTACATATCATGCAAATCTGCCTCATTGCCCTAGGCTGACCGGCACTGAGAAACCAAAACTGCTTCACATTCCTTCTACAAAGTCATACCTTAACACCTCATCCTTACAGTAGAAAGTCGGCTTGCGTTTCTGCTGTAACCACAGCACAGTTCTTCCTCTTACACTCCAGGGTTTTAGAAGAAGCTAAGCCCGATAGCCTACCCAGAGCGATCCCTGGGGGAGGCGGTTGGCTACACGCAGAATTACGTGCCAAATAAACTTTATTCAAGGAAGGGACCAGTGTGTAGCTAGAGTGTATATTTACTTGGTAGAAATCACAAGGACGTAGGCTGCATGTTCGCTGGAAACGGGGAACTTATGGCACAAGCCTTGCTTACCAATTTTGAATGCTCCATTCAAGCTGCCTTGAAGCTGCCTAAATAACAATTTTAGGACGGGTCTCTAGTCTCTGTAGGCAAGGCTCTGGGAAGGGAACGAGTGTTCTCTACATCAACAGGGTGCTTTCATAGCCTGGGTGGGAGCCTCTCCTCAGACGCTCTACAGCTAAAAGAAAACTTGACGTGAGTCCTTTCCTCAAGGTAAAGCCTAGAATAGCCCTGCCGAAGTGGAAGCTTGGAGCGGAGTCCTTGAGGCATTAGTTTCAGGTCTGTTTCCTTTTAAGGTTAGTAAGCTTTTCAGGACACCGAGGACCTCGCCTGGGAACCTTATTCCCTGGAAGACCACCGAGTACCGGCAGTCTCCACTGGGCTACTAAGAAACATCCAGGCCCGGACACCTTTCCCAGTCACTCTGTGTATTTTGTGTGTAGGCCAACACACTGCACTCTTCCTTGGAATAGCTAGATTTCCTCAGCTCTCCAACAGCCCCAGGAAATGTGTTCTCTCACGTCCTACATATCATGCAAATCTGCCTCATTGCCCTAGGCTGAGCAGCTCTGAGAAACCAAAACTGCTTCGCATTCCTTCTACAAAGTCATACCTTAAGACCCCATCCTTACAGGAGAAAGTCAGCTTGCGTTTCTGCTGTAACCAAAGCACAGATCTTCCTCTTACACTGCAGGGTTTTAGAAGAAGCTAAGCCAGATAGCCTACCTAGAGCGCTCCTTGGGGGAGGCTGCTGGCTACACGCAGAACTCCGTGCCAAATAAACTTTATTCAAGGAAGGGACCAGTGTTTAGCTAGAGTGTATATTTACTTGGTAGAAATCACAAGTAGGTAGGCCGCGTGTTCGCTGGAAACGGTGACCTTATGGCACAAGCCTTGCTTTCCCATTTTGAATGCTCCATGCATGCTGCCTTGAAGTTACCTAAATAACAGTTTTAGGACGAGTCTTTAGTCATTGTAGGCAGGGCTCTGGGAAGGGAACGAGTGTTCTCTGCATCAACAGGGTGCTTTCATAGCCTGGGTGGGAGCCTCTCCTCAGACGCCCTAGAGATAAAGGAAACTTGACGTGAGTTCTTTCCTCCAGGTAAAGCCTTGACTAGCCCTGCCGAAGCTGAGCTTGAAGCAGTTTCCTTGTGGCATTTGTTTTAGGTCTGTTTTCTTTTAAGGTTAGTAAGCTTGTCAAGACACCGAGGACCTCTCGTGGGCACCCTATTCCCTGCAAGAGCACCGAGTACCAGCAGGCTCCACTGGGCTACTAAGAAACATCCAGGCCCGGAAACGTTTCCCAGTCACTGTGTATTTTGTGTGTAGGGCAACACACTGCACTCTTCCTTGGAAGAGCTAGATTTCCTCAGCTCTCCAACAACTCCAGGCAATGTGTTCTCTCAATTCCTATATGTCATGCAAATCTCCCTCATTGCCCTAGGCTGAGCAGCACTGAGAAACCAAAACTGCAACGCATTCCTTCTTTAAAGTCAAACCTTAAGACCCCATCCTTACAGGAGAAAGTCGGCTTGCTTTCCTGCTGTAACCAAAGCACAGTTCTTCCTCTTACACTCCAGGGTTTTAGAAGAAGCAGAGCCCGATAGCCTACCCAGAGCGCTCCCAAGGGGAGGCGGTTGGCTACACGCAGAATTCCGTGCCAAATAAACTTTATTCAAGGAAGGGACCGGTGTGTAGCTAGAGTGTATATTTACTTGGTAGAAATCACAAGGAGGTAGGCTGCATGTTCGCTGGAAACGGGGAACTTATGGCACAAGCCTTGCTTACCACTTTTGAATGCTCCCTTCAAGCTGCCTTGAAGCTACCTAAATTACAATTTTAGGACGGGTCTCTAGTGTCTGTAGGCAGGGCTCTGGGAAGGGAACGAGTGTTCTCTACATCAACAGGGTGCTTTCATAGACTGGGTAGGAGCCTCGCCTGAGACACTCTAGAGCTAAAAGGAAACTTGACGTGAGTCCTCTCCTCAAGGTAAAGCCTAGAATAGCCCTGCCGAAGTGGAAGCTTGGAGTGGAGTTCTTGAGGCATTAGTTTCAGGTCTGTTTTCTTTTAAGGTTAGTAAGCTTTTCAAGGCCCTGAGGACCTCGCCTGGGCACCCTATTCCCTGCAAGAACACCCAGTACCGGCAGGCTCCACTGGGCTACTAAGAAACATCCAGGCCCGGAAACTTTTCCCATTCACTCTTTGTATTTTGTGTGTAGGCCAACACACTACACTCTTCCTTGGAAGAGCTAGATTTCCTCAGCTCTCCAACAGCTCCAGGAAATGTGTTCTCTCACGTCCTACATATCATGCAAATCTGCCTCATTGCCCTAGGCTGACCGGCACTGAGAAACCAAAACTGCTTCACATTCCTTCTACAAAGTCATACCTTAACACCTCATCCTTACAGTAGAAAGTCGGCTTGCGTTTCTGCTGTAACCACAGCACAGTTCTTCCTCTTACACTCCAGGGTTTTAGAAGAAGCTAAGCCCGATAGCCTACCCAGAGCGATCCCTGGGGGAGGCGGTTGGCTACACGCAGAATTACGTGCCAAATAAACTTTATTCAAGGAAGGGACCAGTGTGTAGCTAGAGTGTATATTTACTTGGTAGAAATCACAAGGACGTAGGCTGCATGTTCGCTGGAAACGGGGAACTTATGGCACAAGCCTTGCTTACCAATTTTGAATGCTCCATTCAAGCTGCCTTGAAGCTGCCTAAATAACAATTTTAGGACGGGTCTCTAGTCTCTGTAGGCAAGGCTCTGGGAAGGGAACGAGTGTTCTCTACATCAACAGGGTGCTTTCATAGCCTGGGTGGGAGCCTCTCCTCAGACGCTCTACAGCTAAAAGAAAACTTGACGTGAGTCCTTTCCTCAAGGTAAAGCCTAGAATAGCCCTGCCGAAGTGGAAGCTTGGAGCGGAGTCCTTGAGGCATTAGTTTCAGGTCTGTTTCCTTTTAAGGTTAGTAAGCTTTTCAGGACACCGAGGACCTCGCCTGGGAACCTTATTCCCTGGAAGACCACCGAGTACCGGCAGTCTCCACTGGGCTACTAAGAAACATCCAGGCCCGGACACCTTTCCCAGTCACTCTGTGTATTTTGTGTGTAGGCCAACACACTGCACTCTTCCTTGGAATAGCTAGATTTCCTCAGCTCTCCAACAGCCCCAGGAAATGTGTTCTCTCACGTCCTACATATCATGCAAATCTGCCTCATTGCCCTAGGCTGAGCAGCTCTGAGAAACCAAAACTGCTTCGCATTCCTTCTACAAAGTCATACCTTAAGACCCCATCCTTACAGGAGAAAGTCAGCTTGCGTTTCTGCTGTAACCAAAGCACAGATCTTCCTCTTACACTGCAGGGTTTTAGAAGAAGCTAAGCCAGATAGCCTACCTAGAGCGCTCCTTGGGGGAGGCTGCTGGCTACACGCAGAACTCCGTGCCAAATAAACTTTATTCAAGGAAGGGACCAGTGTTTAGCTAGAGTGTATATTTACTTGGTAGAAATCACAAGTAGGTAGGCCGCGTGTTCGCTGGAAACGGTGACCTTATGGCACAAGCCTTGCTTTCCCATTTTGAATGCTCCATGCATGCTGCCTTGAAGTTACCTAAATAACAGTTTTAGGACGAGTCTTTAGTCATTGTAGGCAGGGCTCTGGGAAGGGAACGAGTGTTCTCTGCATCAACAGGGTGCTTTCATAGCCTGGGTGGGAGCCTCTCCTCAGACGCCCTAGAGATAAAGGAAACTTGACGTGAGTTCTTTCCTCCAGGTAAAGCCTTGACTAGCCCTGCCGAAGCTGAGCTTGAAGCAGTTTCCTTGTGGCATTTGTTTTAGGTCTGTTTTCTTTTAAGGTTAGTAAGCTTGTCAAGACACCGAGGACCTCTCGTGGGCACCCTATTCCCTGCAAGAGCACCGAGTACCAGCAGGCTCCACTGGGCTACTAAGAAACATCCAGGCCCGGAAACGTTTCCCAGTCACTGTGTATTTTGTGTGTAGGGCAACACACTGCACTCTTCCTTGGAAGAGCTAGATTTCCTCAGCTCTCCAACAACTCCAGGCAATGTGTTCTCTCAATTCCTATATGTCATGCAAATCTCCCTCATTGCCCTAGGCTGAGCAGCACTGAGAAACCAAAACTGCAACGCATTCCTTCTTTAAAGTCAAACCTTAAGACCCCATCCTTACAGGAGAAAGTCGGCTTGCTTTCCTGCTGTAACCAAAGCACAGTTCTTCCTCTTACACTCCAGGGTTTTAGAAGAAGCAGAGCCCGATAGCCTACCCAGAGCGCTCCCAAGGGGAGGCGGTTGGCTACACGCAGAATTCCGTGCCAAATAAACTTTATTCAAGGAAGGGACCGGTGTGTAGCTAGAGTGTATATTTACTTGGTAGAAATCACAAGGAGGTAGGCTGCATGTTCGCTGGAAACGGGGAACTTATGGCACAAGCCTTGCTTACCACTTTTGAATGCTCCCTTCAAGCTGCCTTGAAGCTACCTAAATTACAATTTTAGGACGGGTCTCTAGTGTCTGTAGGCAGGGCTCTGGGAAGGGAACGAGTGTTCTCTACATCAACAGGGTGCTTTCATAGACTGGGTAGGAGCCTCGCCTGAGACACTCTAGAGCTAAAAGGAAACTTGACGTGAGTCCTCTCCTCAAGGTAAAGCCTAGAATAGCCCTGCCGAAGTGGAAGCTTGGAGTGGAGTTCTTGAGGCATTAGTTTCAGGTCTGTTTTCTTTTAAGGTTAGTAAGCTTTTCAAGGCCCTGAGGACCTCGCCTGGGCACCCTATTCCCTGCAAGAACACCCAGTACCGGCAGGCTCCACTGGGCTACTAAGAAACATCCAGGCCCGGAAACTTTTCCCATTCACTCTTTGTATTTTGTGTGTAGGCCAACACACTACACTCTTCCTTGGAAGAGCTAGATTTCCTCAGCTCTCCAACAGCTCCAGGAAATGTGTTCTCTCACGTCCTACATATCATGCAAATCTGCCTCATTGCCCTAGGCTGACCGGCACTGAGAAACCAAAACTGCTTCACATTCCTTCTACAAAGTCATACCTTAACACCTCATCCTTACAGTAGAAAGTCGGCTTGCGTTTCTGCTGTAACCACAGCACAGTTCTTCCTCTTACACTCCAGGGTTTTAGAAGAAGCTAAGCCCGATAGCCTACCCAGAGCGATCCCTGGGGGAGGCGGTTGGCTACACGCAGAATTACGTGCCAAATAAACTTTATTCAAGGAAGGGACCAGTGTGTAGCTAGAGTGTATATTTACTTGGTAGAAATCACAAGGACGTAGGCTGCATGTTCGCTGGAAACGGGGAACTTATGGCACAAGCCTTGCTTACCAATTTTGAATGCTCCATTCAAGCTGCCTTGAAGCTGCCTAAATAACAATTTTAGGACGGGTCTCTAGTCTCTGTAGGCAAGGCTCTGGGAAGGGAACGAGTGTTCTCTACATCAACAGGGTGCTTTCATAGCCTGGGTGGGAGCCTCTCCTCAGACGCTCTACAGCTAAAAGAAAACTTGACGTGAGTCCTTTCCTCAAGGTAAAGCCTAGAATAGCCCTGCCGAAGTGGAAGCTTGGAGCGGAGTCCTTGAGGCATTAGTTTCAGGTCTGTTTCCTTTTAAGGTTAGTAAGCTTTTCAGGACACCGAGGACCTCGCCTGGGAACCTTATTCCCTGGAAGACCACCGAGTACCGGCAGTCTCCACTGGGCTACTAAGAAACATCCAGGCCCGGACACCTTTCCCAGTCACTCTGTGTATTTTGTGTGTAGGCCAACACACTGCACTCTTCCTTGGAATAGCTAGATTTCCTCAGCTCTCCAACAGCCCCAGGAAATGTGTTCTCTCACGTCCTACATATCATGCAAATCTGCCTCATTGCCCTAGGCTGAGCAGCTCTGAGAAACCAAAACTGCTTCGCATTCCTTCTACAAAGTCATACCTTAAGACCCCATCCTTACAGGAGAAAGTCAGCTTGCGTTTCTGCTGTAACCAAAGCACAGATCTTCCTCTTACACTGCAGGGTTTTAGAAGAAGCTAAGCCAGATAGCCTACCTAGAGCGCTCCTTGGGGGAGGCTGCTGGCTACACGCAGAACTCCGTGCCAAATAAACTTTATTCAAGGAAGGGACCAGTGTTTAGCTAGAGTGTATATTTACTTGGTAGAAATCACAAGTAGGTAGGCCGCGTGTTCGCTGGAAACGGTGACCTTATGGCACAAGCCTTGCTTTCCCATTTTGAATGCTCCATGCATGCTGCCTTGAAGTTACCTAAATAACAGTTTTAGGACGAGTCTTTAGTCATTGTAGGCAGGGCTCTGGGAAGGGAACGAGTGTTCTCTGCATCAACAGGGTGCTTTCATAGCCTGGGTGGGAGCCTCTCCTCAGACGCCCTAGAGATAAAGGAAACTTGACGTGAGTTCTTTCCTCCAGGTAAAGCCTTGACTAGCCCTGCCGAAGCTGAGCTTGAAGCAGTTTCCTTGTGGCATTTGTTTTAGGTCTGTTTTCTTTTAAGGTTAGTAAGCTTGTCAAGACACCGAGGACCTCTCGTGGGCACCCTATTCCCTGCAAGAGCACCGAGTACCAGCAGGCTCCACTGGGCTACTAAGAAACATCCAGGCCCGGAAACGTTTCCCAGTCACTGTGTATTTTGTGTGTAGGGCAACACACTGCACTCTTCCTTGGAAGAGCTAGATTTCCTCAGCTCTCCAACAACTCCAGGCAATGTGTTCTCTCAATTCCTATATGTCATGCAAATCTCCCTCATTGCCCTAGGCTGAGCAGCACTGAGAAACCAAAACTGCAACGCATTCCTTCTTTAAAGTCAAACCTTAAGACCCCATCCTTACAGGAGAAAGTCGGCTTGCTTTCCTGCTGTAACCAAAGCACAGTTCTTCCTCTTACACTCCAGGGTTTTAGAAGAAGCAGAGCCCGATAGCCTACCCAGAGCGCTCCCAAGGGGAGGCGGTTGGCTACACGCAGAATTCCGTGCCAAATAAACTTTATTCAAGGAAGGGACCGGTGTGTAGCTAGAGTGTATATTTACTTGGTAGAAATCACAAGGAGGTAGGCTGCATGTTCGCTGGAAACGGGGAACTTATGGCACAAGCCTTGCTTACCACTTTTGAATGCTCCCTTCAAGCTGCCTTGAAGCTACCTAAATTACAATTTTAGGACGGGTCTCTAGTGTCTGTAGGCAGGGCTCTGGGAAGGGAACGAGTGTTCTCTACATCAACAGGGTGCTTTCATAGACTGGGTAGGAGCCTCGCCTGAGACACTCTAGAGCTAAAAGGAAACTTGACGTGAGTCCTCTCCTCAAGGTAAAGCCTAGAATAGCCCTGCCGAAGTGGAAGCTTGGAGTGGAGTTCTTGAGGCATTAGTTTCAGGTCTGTTTTCTTTTAAGGTTAGTAAGCTTTTCAAGGCCCTGAGGACCTCGCCTGGGCACCCTATTCCCTGCAAGAACACCCAGTACCGGCAGGCTCCACTGGGCTACTAAGAAACATCCAGGCCCGGAAACTTTTCCCATTCACTCTTTGTATTTTGTGTGTAGGCCAACACACTACACTCTTCCTTGGAAGAGCTAGATTTCCTCAGCTCTCCAACAGCTCCAGGAAATGTGTTCTCTCACGTCCTACATATCATGCAAATCTGCCTCATTGCCCTAGGCTGACCGGCACTGAGAAACCAAAACTGCTTCACATTCCTTCTACAAAGTCATACCTTAACACCTCATCCTTACAGTAGAAAGTCGGCTTGCGTTTCTGCTGTAACCACAGCACAGTTCTTCCTCTTACACTCCAGGGTTTTAGAAGAAGCTAAGCCCGATAGCCTACCCAGAGCGATCCCTGGGGGAGGCGGTTGGCTACACGCAGAATTACGTGCCAAATAAACTTTATTCAAGGAAGGGACCAGTGTGTAGCTAGAGTGTATATTTACTTGGTAGAAATCACAAGGACGTAGGCTGCATGTTCGCTGGAAACGGGGAACTTATGGCACAAGCCTTGCTTACCAATTTTGAATGCTCCATTCAAGCTGCCTTGAAGCTGCCTAAATAACAATTTTAGGACGGGTCTCTAGTCTCTGTAGGCAAGGCTCTGGGAAGGGAACGAGTGTTCTCTACATCAACAGGGTGCTTTCATAGCCTGGGTGGGAGCCTCTCCTCAGACGCTCTACAGCTAAAAGAAAACTTGACGTGAGTCCTTTCCTCAAGGTAAAGCCTAGAATAGCCCTGCCGAAGTGGAAGCTTGGAGCGGAGTCCTTGAGGCATTAGTTTCAGGTCTGTTTCCTTTTAAGGTTAGTAAGCTTTTCAGGACACCGAGGACCTCGCCTGGGAACCTTATTCCCTGGAAGACCACCGAGTACCGGCAGTCTCCACTGGGCTACTAAGAAACATCCAGGCCCGGACACCTTTCCCAGTCACTCTGTGTATTTTGTGTGTAGGCCAACACACTGCACTCTTCCTTGGAATAGCTAGATTTCCTCAGCTCTCCAACAGCCCCAGGAAATGTGTTCTCTCACGTCCTACATATCATGCAAATCTGCCTCATTGCCCTAGGCTGAGCAGCTCTGAGAAACCAAAACTGCTTCGCATTCCTTCTACAAAGTCATACCTTAAGACCCCATCCTTACAGGAGAAAGTCAGCTTGCGTTTCTGCTGTAACCAAAGCACAGATCTTCCTCTTACACTGCAGGGTTTTAGAAGAAGCTAAGCCAGATAGCCTACCTAGAGCGCTCCTTGGGGGAGGCTGCTGGCTACACGCAGAACTCCGTGCCAAATAAACTTTATTCAAGGAAGGGACCAGTGTTTAGCTAGAGTGTATATTTACTTGGTAGAAATCACAAGTAGGTAGGCCGCGTGTTCGCTGGAAACGGTGACCTTATGGCACAAGCCTTGCTTTCCCATTTTGAATGCTCCATGCATGCTGCCTTGAAGTTACCTAAATAACAGTTTTAGGACGAGTCTTTAGTCATTGTAGGCAGGGCTCTGGGAAGGGAACGAGTGTTCTCTGCATCAACAGGGTGCTTTCATAGCCTGGGTGGGAGCCTCTCCTCAGACGCCCTAGAGATAAAGGAAACTTGACGTGAGTTCTTTCCTCCAGGTAAAGCCTTGACTAGCCCTGCCGAAGCTGAGCTTGAAGCAGTTTCCTTGTGGCATTTGTTTTAGGTCTGTTTTCTTTTAAGGTTAGTAAGCTTGTCAAGACACCGAGGACCTCTCGTGGGCACCCTATTCCCTGCAAGAGCACCGAGTACCAGCAGGCTCCACTGGGCTACTAAGAAACATCCAGGCCCGGAAACGTTTCCCAGTCACTGTGTATTTTGTGTGTAGGGCAACACACTGCACTCTTCCTTGGAAGAGCTAGATTTCCTCAGCTCTCCAACAACTCCAGGCAATGTGTTCTCTCAATTCCTATATGTCATGCAAATCTCCCTCATTGCCCTAGGCTGACCGGCACTGAGAAACCAAAACTGCAACGCATTCCTTCTTTAAAGTCAAACCTTAAGACCCCATCCTTACAGGAGAAAGTCGGCTTGCTTTCCTGCTGTAACCAGCAGCCTCCCCCAAGGAGCGCTCTAGGTAGGCTATCTGGCTTAGCTTCTTCTAAAACCCTGCAGTGTAAGAGGAAGATCTGTGCTTTGGTTACAGCAGAAACGCAAGCTGACTTTCTCCTGTAAGGATGGGTTCTTAAGGTATGACTTTGTAGAAGGAATGCGAAGCAGTTTTGGTTTCTCAGAGCTGCTCAGCCTAGGGCAATGAGGCAGATTTGCATGATATGTAGGACGTGAGAGAACACATTTCCTGGGGCTGTTGGAGAGCTGAGGAAATCTAGCTATTCCAAGGAAGAGTGCAGTGTGTTGGCCTACACACAAAATACACAGAGTGACTGGGAAAGGTGTCCGGGCCTGGATGTTTCTTAGTAGCCCAGTGGAGACTGCCGGTACTCGGTGGTCTTCCAGGGAATAAGGTTCCCAGGCGAGGTCCTCGGTGTCCTGAAAAGCTTACTAACCTTAAAAGGAAACAGACCTGAAACTAATGCCTCA